>NC_133896.1:66238641-67637807 GCF_964199755.1 Larus michahellis | reverse complement strand
AGGATAATCAGAAGGAAGCTGGGAAGGGCAAGGGGCATGGAAGCGCCAGTATTTAAACTTAGGACAATGAGAACTGACAATACAGTTCCAATTTCTCTTGGAATGGGTGTGAACCTGTATCAAGGCTGCTACACCTACAGACAATTACATGAAGAAAATAAGTACTTTACATTGTTGTGACCACTTCTGAATCCTCTCCTAGTAGGAGGTCATGTGTCTAACAAGTGAAAGTAATTACAACTGTTGCTCAAAAGTAAATAACACAAGACCGTAAACTATACTTCTTGCTCATTTTGAAGCTGGTATAACAATCAAACTTACTGGTCTTAAATTAAACCTTAAATAATTGTTAACTTAAAAATACATGGCCAATTATCTACTTGTGTTTCCTAAGGAAGAAGCAGAGACATCCCTTATCACAAAGCAGACCGGGTTTTGCCTTACTGTCTTTGACAGCAACAGAAATCATCTGGTTGACAGATGAAATGTTGCACATAAAATTTTATGAAGATGGAAATGGTGGCACTGAAGAAGTTGATACTGGATTGGCAGCAACATATGTGCTATTACAGGGAATATGGCAAGGGAATAACTCAGAAAACTCCACCAGAAGTGCTGAACTGAAAAGTCCTACATAGATTTTTCAGGTCCTAAATCTCTTCTTGCCAGGGATGCCGTTTGGCTTCCTCTGGTTTTGATTGGAAATGTTTTTTTCACTTTGCATTTAATACTGAAACACAATATTAAATGCTGGAATAGAAACACGGTTTTCTGATTGTTATGCCAACACAAAAAGATCTTAGAAATGGGAAAGGCCAGAAATAGAAAAGGGCCAATCTCCTCACAAGCACAAGACCTCCCAAATTCCACTCTAGTAGCTGGCATTCCCATATGGTGCTCCTGTCACAGATTAGAAATCACAGTAGAGACTGAGAGTTGGAACACATTCATATTTGAGCCTTACAGCAAGGAGAATTTTCTTCCATGTATGCTTCTTCCCTCACAAGGCGAATGCAGATCAGCAAAAGAAGCATCACTACATTTCCCTGAATCTGGGGTTATCAGTGCCTGCTGAAGATAATAACCAATGTCCTTTTCATTCACAGTTTCCTACTCATTCTATCACAGATTTACTACTCAGGCAGTGACACAAAGAAACTTCCCTCGACATTGATACTTCTTCTTTCCCCACCATGGTTATGACCGTGGCTTAATGACGAGTAGCTAGTTTGAAATCGTTATTTATGCACTTTCTATCCCTACATGCAACAGGATTACACATGATTAGGTCCACAAATCAAGATAATGTCACAACAGTTTATTAATTCTTTTCTTTTCTAGACTTTCTCTACCCACCTGCTGCTTGAGCTGTTGCACAAGACGGTCTTTCTCTCGTTTCAGTGCAGCCACTTCATCTTGGGTCTTCTTCTTAGAGGATGAAAGTTCTAGCAGAGCAATATTGGCATCTTTTTCACTAATGGCAGCAAGGAGGGCTTCTTGTCTGAAAAAAACATATAAATACATTATTATCCTGCAAAACTTAGAGGAAGTCTCTATAAAGAGTTGAACATACAAATGCTGTAGCAGCGTGCAACTCTGAAGAGCAGTAATAAATATGTTTGTCATAGTTATATGTCCGTTGGTGGAACAGGAAGTCAAGACCCACCCACCTCCCCCAAAATGACTGTGCTGATACCAAATTATTGCTTATAGAATAAGAAAAACATATAATAATATGTTATTATTCTGCACTCAGCTTCTCAGTTTTTAATGACTACCATTTATTATTACTGTGGTTGAACATTTTCATTCTTTATAATGTTCTAAACATTTCCAGAACAGATTTTGAGAATACATGCACCAATACTGGACTAATCATAAGACTTCTGTGTTAAATTATATTAGGTTATACTGCCTATTCATGCAGCTGTTTTAGAAGGAAGGTGGCATGTGACAAGTTTATTGAAATCACTTGAACAATACAGTGCATTCCCAGAAGGAAACGATGACACAGACACTTTTGTGCTAGATGACAGATGTTGAAACAGATGCCTTCAAGGATGCTTGAGCTATTCTTTGACTTTCCTTATGAGTAACCAATATAATGAGCTTGCTGGATGCATGTCCTGAGTAACAAAGACAAAGATACGCCTGCCCTCATCACAACCCTTTTGTAGCCTCGCAGAAATGGTGTAAGCATCTTGAGGCTTAAGCACTATAACTAGACATAGAAACACAACCTTGCCATACTCTTTCCCAATAGCAAAAAAACTCTTACAAATAGAGTTCAGAAACATTTGATAGATACTCGGAAGAGATGAGACAAAGGCAATAGCCCTGATCATAAAACAGCATTTCTCAAATGAACTCAAAGGATTGCTCTATGTTAGGGAAAACAGCTATTTCTTTCTTTTGACCTTAATTCTCACCTTTAGCTGGCGCGGCCAAATCAGGATGTGCAACAGGATACAAAAGAAAACTTTGGCCTTACTGCCCCATAGGGGTGGCTTGTCCAAGCTCTCATCACCTTGCAAAGAAGGAATAAAATGAGGTCCTAACCATTTCTGGTGGCGTGAACGCTGGCATCATGCAGGAGTGGTGACGAAAAACAAACTCTGAATGCTACAGATCTCTTATCTACTTTTCATCTAAAAGTTTAGTTGCAAATGCAGTTAAAGCAGTAAAAATTCCAAATTCACAAATAATCAAAATTTTCACCCACTCTAGTTTATAAACAAAAGCATATTAATATTCCTAATTTCAGAGAATGATTTTTAAAAAAATAATCAAATGTGTTAAAACTATTCTGTTAATCATGCCAATAGCAATTACTACGCTAATAACATATCCATAACGCTTAGTCTTATATTAAAGATGTAAGAAAAATTATAGAAGCTTAATGCAAACTATTAAGATTGCTTTTTATTACACTAATATATCTTTCTGTTTGTTGTCAAGATCTTTTTTAATAAAGACCCATCACAATCTGGTGACTTAGGATCATACTGGCAAACTGTTGAGGGTAGCAGTGACACAAAATTTGCTTTTTCTAATTCACCTGTTACCACTCCTTGAGCAGACTTCATTTGTAGTAAAATAGCTTACTCTCTCTCTTCCTGTATCTCCTTTCTAAACAACTAAACTTAATCTAAGTTAGGAATTCGTAATTGTGGCTAAACCAAAAATCTTTGCTCAAAAAAGTATGCATTATGATCCATGTGAAAGAATACCTGACTAAGAAAATTTGACAAGAACAGGACAAATGGACAGTGCTTTTATTTAATATTGATGTTTTGAACATATGCATCTAATATATTGGACTTTTAAGCTGAGGGCTTGAAAAGGGAAAGGAGTGGTACTACTAGAGTATAGCAATTTTTATTTGTTAAAATGCTGAAAACTTCACAAATTTTATGACCTTGGTGGGCATGAAAACATGTGTTTAATATTGTAATGTTTCTGAGGATGAAGAGCGAAATAACTTCACCAGGTACTTCAGTGCTTAGATCAAGGGGGCAGGGAGATGCATACCTAAATATGTAGGGTGGAGTCAGATGGCTTGCATTGGCGGCAGCTCAGCTGGACAAAGAACTTACTGTCCTGGACACTTAGTTATCCCTCCTCCAATCTGTAAGAATAACTGCATATGTACTAGCTTCTTGACCTTGTTCTAGAAAGTCTGAGCAATGCTGTTTTGCCTCTTAAAAAAAACCCTTCGACACGTTATTTTAATAGAATGGGACCAGGAAGTGGCTAGACGTGCAGTCCTGCTGATGGACCTGAGAAGACGTTAGCCTCTGAGAAGCAGCTCAGGGCTGCAACTTTTTCACCCAGCTTGGCAGGAGCCAGCGCAGCACTTTTGCCCACAGAGTTATGTGAAAGGCACGCTAACTCCAGAGCCCCAGAGCAGAAGTGGCCAGGTTCTGTGGTCGTTTCTCATCGAGAGTCATATTTAAAAAGCTCTTGTTATTTTTTACAGGTGGAAAAAAACTC
The DNA here is from genome assembly GCF_964199755.1 of Larus michahellis. NCBI lineage: Eukaryota > Metazoa > Chordata > Aves > Charadriiformes > Laridae > Larus > Larus michahellis. Next base: position 67,633,814 of record NC_133896.1, on the reverse strand, counting down.
AACTGCTCTCACTTGAAAGGCGTGAAGTTTTGCTAAGACAATGGGTGAAAATTGACTCACTGATGAGAAAGTCCATGACTGCTTTCCGATGAGTGATAGCTGGGGATGGAGGAACATCTTTTTTTCTTAGGCATTACAGGTTTCGGTGAGAAAAGAGTGATGATGCATGACCTGGCTTCCTTCTGATCCCAGTCAGCGACCAAAATATTTATGCAAGTGAAAGCTTAAGACTTCTATCACTGCACAGCAGAAGAAACTAGAGCATAAAAAAGCCACCGCTAAGATGTGATCTCTGTTCATCCCCTCAGTCACTCCAATGCTTGCTAGAGTTTTGCGGAAGCTACCCATATACAGAAGTTTGCTATTATCAGGATCTCAACGGAAGCCACATATCCTGTATCAGAAAGTGTGAAAGAACCGTGTATTTCAAGAGGAGGAGGTGTGTTTCAACAGACAAAATTGTTCACCATCTGAGAGCAGAATGGACTTACACAATGGACTTTCTATGGGTGGAATTTATCTCTGGATTTATACAGGTGTTTCCTGTACACACTAAGAGAATAAGCTTGCTTTAAGCAGACTACCAGCATATAAAAAATCTGACAGATCCAGTTTAGAGAGTACTTGGATCCTGCCTAGATCGTATCTAGAAAAACTAGCACCTTAAATTATCCCTTGTCTTTCAAGACACAATACCACAATGTTAGGCATTTTTTTTAGACATTTTAGGATAATAAAAAGATACTCTAAATCCATTTATTTGATGAAGAAATACAAATATTCTGATGACCTAATGCAGACAAAGAGTAGAAGAAAGGAAAAGGTGCACATCAGATTCCCAGTTGTAGGGTCAAGATTGTAGGTGTGGGAACGACTGATAATGGGCGCATTATTATTGCCACTTTGTTTCTGTTGCTTTTGCTTTATGGAAAAGTATCCAATTTTGGATGTCTGCCTGAAACATGAAAAATATCAATAGAGTGAAGTGACAGAACATGATCCATGACCTCTGCTTTTTTTCTAGCTATCGGTACCCTGGGAAAGACAGGCTGGCTTGGAGCTCTGGTCATTTTCACTTTCTTTAGAGTAATCTGTTTTGATTCTAAAGAAACACTTATTCTTTTAATAGTAATCCCACAATCCTTGCTGATGATTCAGGACCAGAGCCAAGAATATCTCTGTAACAGTATCTATGTAGCCATTACTCTGGTATGGAAATTGGAGGTGCCTCAAATAGCATGTAAAGCGTACCTTCTGCAATCAAATCCTTTGTTGCCCATCTCTACTTCTTACAAGAAAACTCCACGACCAGGACAAGAAGATATGGATATCAGCCCATTGCTTATTTTTTGCTGAATAATCTTTGCCCCTATGCCCTAGAAAAAAGCATCCTACTGGCCAAAACGTCAGTGCTATATCCTGTGTGAGACAGGGGTGCTGGTCAAGAAGTGGGGTGAAAGGTGCTGTGGATTTCTATTTTCTGAAACTGAAACAAAATGAAGTCTGAACCAAAGTAAGAAAAATATCCTGTGATGTGATACATGCATTGCAGCTGCATTTTTGAATTCTGCAAGCTAAATGTATACTGTTTCACACGGGAGAAACGCAGGTGTCAGCGTCAGCTCTGCTGAAAGGAGACGTGTCTGTAATGGCACACTACTGTTCTCAACAGAGCTTGGAGTTGCTAAAATGATACTACAAGACCACAGAAAGCAAATATCATCAAGCAAAAAACAAGGTTTGTGACTGAAGAGCACTACGAAACTGACTTGTTTCCCTTCTTGATCTCTGTTATGCCCAGGGAGAGCAGAAGAATCTGCTGTAAGACAGGCGAGGTGGCAAGAAGGAGAAAATGGGCTGCTGTGTGAACGGTGCTAGTAGCACATGAACGAACCTATCTGTCAGGAGTGCTGGAGTCCGTCACGCAGGCTCAGCTTCAGTTTAGGTAACAGACAGTGGTACAAGCTTAGCTTCTTCAGCAAAGCGAGTGTCTTCAGCTCACAACATCGGAGCTCTTGAAATGTCCTAACAGGCAGGCAAAGCATCTACTTGCTGCACAAGCCAACATGGTTGATTTTTTAAAATGCTAGCTAATGCCAGAGTCACTACAGCTCACACAAACATAGCTCACACAAGTTAGTTCGAGTATTTCAGACAGGGCTAGTAGTCTAGCTGTGGCAGCAGTAACTCAGCGGAGGCGAAACTGGCTATTTATCTCTCCATTTTGGGCAAGTTCTGTAGTCCGTACTGAGCTGTAAAGCAGCTCACAAGAGGTAAGCAGACTTGAAAACAGCCTACCAAGGGAAACCTGCAATGTCCATAGTGTAGAACATCTAGTGAAAAGAGGTTTAGGATTAACTCTGAATTGGACAAAAGGAAGTACATTACAGAGAAGAGGATTTTTAATTCCATTTAGGCTGAAGCCTTTCACTGAATGTAGACTATGATGACCACAGGCTGGAATGGTACCAAGACCAGTTGGTTCAATTCTTAAAAGACTGTGGTAGAGATACTCTGAAGATCAATATCAACATTATTTGCTCTGTTTGCAGTCTTAAAAAAAAGTACAAAGAAAGATGGGTTTTCTACTTTTTAAAATAGATGACTGCATAGTAGTTATATGGCAGTATAGCTGCCTCTGGAGTAATTCTGATTCATCCACAGTCTCCATTCTGTTTGCACTTCAGATAGGACTGAGGGTTCTTATAGCTGATGCCAAAGATGCAGCAATAACGAATGACTCCAGCTCTGAGATACAGACAGATCGAGAGGACTGAAATGTCTTGTGGAAGGCAGCGATGACTGTAGAGGTGAGAAAGCACTCAAAATTACCATGACTGAATTCTTCTGATGCCAAATATCATGAGCCTTTGAAGCACTCCTGATGAGGTCATCCTGTTGCATTTACTGGCCAGCCTAATACTTTTGTCAACACACAACAAAGAATAGTGTGCAAAGGCACATCTCCTTCAGACCTGGAATGGAAGTGTCTGATTTTGGGAAGATAACTGGGCATGATGGCAACAGTTTAAATTGCAGCTTGGGTTTCAGTACCTGCCTTGAATCAAGGGAAAGCTTAAAGAATGTCCCTCAACCACAGAACCAGCCTCTGTTTTGAATGAAAGCTTAAAAATTAGAACGATGTACTATTATACTACTACACATTACTAATACTACAAACTGCAGAAGGCATTCAGCAAAGGAGTATTTTCTAAATCTCTCTGTAGCACGGATGAAAGGAGTTAAGAGTTCTATACCATTTAACTTCAGACGCTGAACAATATTTTTCCTAGAGAATACTTCGTCTGCAGTGACTTTAGTAAAAATGTCAGCTGCTAGCATCTCATACACGTGCTTACAGAGGCCCTAGAAAAAGACACACACAGCACAGATGAGATTTCTTGTATGGTCTTGGGTGAGGATAAATAAGTGATTTGGTAGTTTGAGTGACCAAGTATTTGAATGAACCTAGAAAATAAGGAACTACAGCTCATCAGATTCAGTTACCAAGTCCCATTAGCACCAAAACACCCTAGTGTACAGTGTAGCCAAAACCGTAACACATCTCCCTGGAGCACTGCAGACACCAGTTTTGTTTCACTCCTCTTTTCCTCTTTGGTGAACCACAGCATATTTTTGCAAATGGGGGCATGAGACTTTCTAACTACTCAGTAACCCTCAGCACTGCAGGACTAATATCCTATATTTCTGGATAATAAACCGTAGCAGGGTAAGTCCAATAAGGAGTAATAAAAAAAGCTCTTCCATAACAGTAAAAATGTTTTAACTACCAGGGTAGCCAAGTTTGTCCTCTGGCTTACAAATACTAATAGAATCAAGATGTCTTTAAATGTCTCTCTACAGCACTTGGTTTCAGAAGACTATGTAATTCCTTCACAGCTCCTTCCTAGTAAAGGAGAGGAATCCTTTTGGTAAAACATAACAGAAAGTGAATTTTTAAAAGCACGTTTGTACTTTGCAGCACAGTTCTCAGGGTCATAAGGCTAGAATATTTATTAGCTGTATAATTAGAAAGAATAACAGGCTGCAAACAGTGCTGAATTAATGATGCTTCAGAAGATAAAAACTATACATATTTATTAAAAGAATATGCTTACATATGTCAGAGAGAACACAAATTCCATACAGAAATGTTATGAATATATTGTTCTATATAATTTTATTTCAAATGATGAGATTTCTTCCTATGTGGAGTATTTCTGAAAGTGTGGATCAGATAATATAAAAATAATATTGAGATCAGCAGCAGCTTTGATTTTAATGTCACTGAGGAATGTCACTGATAATTCCATCAGGTCTAGTGTCATTATAGTGATCAAATCTGTTTTCTTTCTTGCAGGCAATAAACTAAAGCATTTGTGGATCTGACACAACTTTGGAGAGATCAGGTAGCTACAAGCTCACGGCAATCCAGTCAGTTCCGTCAACAGAGACTGTTGCTCTTCTGTGAGGGATGACTGACCTGCCAGAGTTTTCAACCTTGCATATTACGTTAAACTGTAATTATGGCTGTTATGCCTTTAATACAATAGGCTTTAAACTGGAAAGGTTCTGCTGTTTCCTAAACTGTTTATTCACTCCAGTGGTAAGGACATCAGTTGCCACAGAAGCAAAGAGCTGCTACTTGGGCAGTACTTGCTTCAGTTGTCTGATTTTTGTCCATGTCTTTTACTCAAAGCCTAGAGAAAACACTGATAAAAGCTTTTAATGCTTGTCTATCACAGCCATTTGTAAGGCTTACCATGGTGAATCACCATTATAACAAGAACTGTATCATTTGCATATGAATTAAAAAAAACCTCCCATGAAGTGACAACAACATGAAGAACTAGCAGGCAAAAAGATTCAGGTACAGTATTGCAGTATTATGAGAGCTAGACAGACATTTAGGTGACAGCTTAGAACACAAAAGCATTAGGACACAATATTTAGTAATTTCATGAGTTTGGTAGAATGACAGTGTTTGGGTAGGTCACGCTTGATAAACTCTTAAAAAGTAATTAGTAATACAACACACCAAACAGCTGATCTGATGGGACAGGTCTGGCGCTAACTTCATCCTTTTCATCATAAACTCTGTCAACAAATCTACAGTGGTGGTTCCACACTTCACTTTTTCTCTACTTTTTTTTTTTTTGCTGGTTATAGAACATCTTCAGAAAATTAAGAAAATATGACTGCTCTGAACCACGTGGAAAGTAAATTCCAGTTTCTAACACCCTGAGAACCTGTCAATGACCAGCCACCATCCCGTTGGTGTGGCCACAGAACCTGCAGTTCCTTGCAGGGAGGAGGCAGCCCTCGCAAAGCTCTGGGTATCAGGATTTGGTTCTTAAAAGTAACCTTGAAAAATCCTGGCAGTCAGGCCAGAGAACATCATTTTAAGATGCTAATAGACCAGTACCTTACTTCATACACAAGTTGCCAAATTCTGCACCAGCTACCATTTCTGCAGTATGTAAGATGCAGCTATATGAAAAGCACAAAGTACCCCAAAGTGAGCAAAGCATTTATCCAAAAGAAACAGTAGCAACCTCTTGCTGCAAGAAGGTGGGAAGAAAGGTAACTTGGCAGTATGTACTACCTGCTCTTTTAATTACATCTGGGAATAATCAAACCTCATGCTGCAAATTAATTTCCCAAACATGGCCTTACACCCTCAGTCTAAAGGGATAATACCACACTCCTTCCATTCCTGTACTTGTTTCCTGAATCAGCAAATTACCTTTGCCTTGTCTGGATGGCACGTCAGCAGCCTTTCTCACCCCTGATCTACACTCTCACGGCTACCAAAAAAGGAATTGCGAATTCAAGCAAACCAAGTGAGAAGAAAATAAAAAAGTTGTTTGTCATCAGCAAATTGAAGCCTCTTGAATTTACACCTTTTTACTGTTCCTTTCAATGTCATTACATAGAAGTGAACACGACTGGAAAACAAGAGATAAAAATATAAATTCTTTGTGAACAGAGTTGTGTGGTCACAAAAGAGATGCCCCTTTAATTTTCCATTATGTGAATGGTGTGATAATAAATCAACGTTAATTTTAGACACAGGGCGCATTACCACTTTTGCTGTCCTTATTTAAAAAAGATACTGAGAACATATTTAGATTTTCCTATACACATTTTCTCTAACATGCTAAACATTTAGAATCACAGAAGCATCATTCCTTACTAGGACTGATAAGCAATGCTTTTCAAAGTCCTTTCCCTCAATATATGCAGAAGTAAACCTATAAATATTTTATATTACTTTTCGCGCCAATGTTTTAGCCCTTCTTTTACCTAAGCTTTCCATCTTTATTTTATGACTTTAGCACCTGAGGCAAAGATTTGCAGTTCCTAGTTCTGCTCACGTCTCGGCTCTGAGCGCTCAGAATTGCAGTGCAGCTCTAGACTGTGTTGCCAGCATGCCCAGAAAAAAAATTCTAAAGCTTTCACAGAGAGACTTTCCAACCCACTACCAAGTTCTTGAACTACTTTTTTTGATTAATTCCTCCAATGAAAAAGAGGCTGCCGCATATCACAGCCGCTGAACTGATAGTACCTGAGCCTTACCTACCTGCCTGTGAAGAGTGGGAGTTCTCAAAGATGGTACATCTTAGAAGGAACCCTCAATCCTGGCAGATATTATGGGAGATTCTTCCCTATAAGGGTAGTATTTTTTTTAAGACAACTTTCCTTGTTTTAGCAGCCTTCGGGGCAGAAGCTGGATGACAGACAGAAGTACTCACAAGGCCCTCAGATTCCACAGAGCTGGCTTTTCTGAGAAGGAAGTTCTGAATCTTGCACTATCTTCATCCCCAGTTTAACAGCAGGGCAAATACAGCACAAACTTAAGGTATAATTTTCATCCAGGCAATACAGGCCACCAGAATACATTCAACAGATTTTGAAAAATGACCTCATAAGAAAAGCAGCGACACAGTCAAGTACAGGTTGAGCTTTAGCTTAGCATGTGGTTTCACTATTGGCTTAAGCTGACACAAGACAGGGCTGTTGCTGAAAAAGATGGTTCTGCTCTCCCATTTTCAGGTTCCTGCCCCCTCTCTGGTGTCAGCACCACTGAGTGTGTATCCCTGCAGCCTGGAGACCCAGTTAAAACCGAGCCTTGAATAAACAGGAGGAACCCAAATCTCACCACAGGTTCCTTATCCCTGGAGGAACTGTAGTTCTTCAAGATGCTGTGACAGCATCAAACCCTTAGTTGCCAAAGCCAGGGCTACCATAATGTAAGAATGGGAAGTGAATCATGGAATTCACATTGATTATAACATATCAAACAACTACAATTACTAGAGCGATAACAATTGTTCTCTAATTATGTCTTTGTGACTTAGACCCCAGGTGAAAGATGACAGAAAGAAATTTCAGCTACATCAGTCAAAAAATGACAGCAATACTGCAGTCTTAGTGTGGTTTCTGATCATGTGAAAAAATCAAGCCATGACTTATAACATAGTTGTTTTAAGAAAACTATCCTTTAGTCTCGAAACAAAGATACAAACTGATAGAGAATCTACCTCCTTACTAAATGACTATCATGACTGTTATTTATGCTTAGTATAATTCATTTCACTTCTTTCTGCATTTGTCTTGTTTCTATGCTTGACGTGCTTATTCTGATAGGTCGTCAAACCTTCCTTTCTTTGTATTTTACCTTTCTGCTCATTGGAAACCAAGGCAAAGGCATTAACTTAATTTTGGGACCATATGCAGACTATTGCTAACCCTAGCCCTGTCCTCAGTGCATTGTGGTTCCGCTTCTTTCCCGAATCTTTTTGTATCTGTGGCTATAGAATGTTTTATTATTTGTCTTGATTTCCTGTGGAGGATCTAATTCAGCATGAGTTTTCACAATTCTCACTTTACTCCTGTAATTTCTGCCTCCCAGAAACATTTCTCTTTCTTGACCAATTTTTAAGGCTGTTACTAATTTCCTTCTGGATGCAGACACAGAGCCAGTTAGGTTTGTAACTCTTCCTCACACTTCTCCCCCTTTGTTTGGGATGCAAAGACCTCATACTTTCGGACTTTTGGTTTAAATAAATTCCCTGCTTCCCCTCAATCAAACCTCTGAGTCCTTCTGTCCAATTCACTTGCTACCTAATATTTTTCTGTTTACTACTTTGAAATTGAAAACTTTACTTGTTTAGCATAGTTTTTTTACTTAAATGTAAGTGTACTCGGTTCATGGTCACTACAGCTGAAGCTGGTTTTAGTGATGATTTCTTCCCTATTATCATCAACACTTATTACAATCCTGAAGTCTCAAACCAATATTACTTCTTGGTGATCTAGGAAATACTGCATTAAGAAGTCCAGCAGTTTCTCTGATTTGTATCCCATAAATAGACGTCTCCCATAAAAATACACTTCTCCATTGTTATTTACACCTACCACAACTCTACACCTAAAATCCATAGCAGGCTACCATCTACTCTCTTTTTGTATAACTCCTTTAATGGTCCTTACACTATTTTGACTCAAAATAATGGTATTTCATTTATGCTATCACTTTTTTATTTCTTCAGAAACTCCAGTATCGTTATTATACGCCACCTGTACTTTTATTTCTAGCTTTCCTGAACTTGTACCCACATTCCAGCTGTGAATATCACTCTATTTCCCATTAATTGCCATTATCCCTGTGACATCTGGTTTCATGTTACATACCAGAGGTGTAGAGCATTTTGTTGTTCTCTTACAAACATCTCAATTTTCCTCTGCGTTTCAACAAATTTTCGTGCTAGAGTTACAGACTGCTTTCATTATTTACTGTCTATCTGACTACCAACCTGGATGTGTGTCACCTAACTTCCTCCTCCCTCTTCTCTGAGGATTCTTTTCTACGATATTCCAAGCTTCTCTTCCAGAACCACCTTGTCTGATTTCTAAAAAGATACATTTCCTATAAGGTCAGACACAGTATATGGAACTGCTTCATTCAGCACCGAGGCATCACTTTGCCTCCTGCTCCTGGTAGTTTCAATGACTGCTGCTTAAGCAGTGCTAAAAAAGTGTTTCTAAGCAAACAGAAGTTGTTGAAAGGGTTGAGGACAGGAATGGAGCAGGTGTCTGGGGCTAGGGATAAAATTTGGATATATTTAGTTCCATAATTGCAGCAGAAGGGGCCTGAGAGGTTTCATTTAATTTCCTTTTTCAGATCCGGGTCTGAAAGTAGGTGTAGCTACTTGCAGTCTCTTAGTGCAGAAGATTTGTTTGAATTGGCACTACAGTATATTCTGATGAGCTCTGAAGATAAACAACTTTCCAGATGCTTAAAGCAACCAGTGTTCTACAGTAAGTAGGGAGCATCCTACCATCGTCTTTTCTGTTTTTATCTCTATCCAGTCCCTTTTCTTCATGGGAAGAATGAGAAGAAGCTGGAGCTGCATGCTGTAAAAACATTTTAGGAGAATGAACATGCATACTCTGCTCCAGAACCAGCACTGTTAAGCTTGATCTAAACCATGGAAACAGACCACTGACAACCCTTTATTATCACATCTCTGCTGAACATAATGATACATTTTGTTACACAAAGCTTTTTTTCATGTACAGATTTAAAGGAGTTTTATAAAAAAAATTAACGACGCTCAACCAATCTCGAAGTAAGCTGTTGTCGTCTATGTTTTGTAATGAGACAGAAGTACGTGAAACTTAACCAGCATGTTGAAAGTGAGAGAGCAAGTCATTCATATGTGAAGGAATTGGAAAAACCCCATTTGAGCACATTCCAGCTACTAACACCTTTTTAACTGAACGAATTTGAAGTTGTGTTTATCCTGTAGTTTAAACAAAACTCCTACGAAAATTACCTTATTGAGGAAATATTATCACATGTAAATTTACAGATATAACTCCAGTATCTTAGAAAAAGTAAAAAAACTCCAATTTCAAGGAGATGAAATAGAAGAAACAAACTTAAACCCACTTGTATCACACAGAGAGATTGGCTCTTGTGAAAATTTGTCTACATTATAGATAAATGGAAGTTCCCCTACCTTCTTGTAAGTAACCTTGTTTTGTTCCTTGTTTTGATATAGTTGTCCTTTAATTGGTTGTACCATTGATGAGGAGTATAATTTGGCATCTACTTACGTATTGAGACTTGCGATTAGGCTAGATTTTTTTTTTAATAAAATTTCTTGCTAAATTTCAAGATGTTTAAATTTTATCTATTTTACGGAAAAATTGTGCATATTTTCCAAGGCTGACTTCAGGATGAGGTGGCTAAGGCAGAAATTTGAGTGTGTTGCAAGGAACAGGACTGCTTTACAGGTTACAGCTTCTTAATTCTAACAGTACTATTTACAAACTATTAGAGGAAAAATGGCTCTTTCTGTCAGGTCCCCATAGTGTCTAAACTATTTAAAACGGTTAGATTAAAAAAGACAAATTCATGGCAAGAACAAGTGGAGATTTACTTAGTTGTATGGAGATACACAGTGGACAGGGGCAGAAAATAACCGAAAGGCAGGGTGAACATCAGTATATTGGACAACTTTTAATCCTGAAACTATCCTTAAGAAATGGGTATTTTACACAACATCAGGAAAAAATATGAACATTTTCTGAAGTGTATGGACCAGTGAATTATAGGAAAATATAAGGATGCTTCATGCAGAATGAATCTTTTAAAAATTGAGATGGAAAGACCACCAACAAAGAAAAGTGTGAGATTTTTAAAACTAACAACTGCTAACTGCAAAACATGTAAACAAACATAGTCAATTGAAATAGAAACATGGATTAGTGGAGCTGAGAGTCAAGATCTATTCTTCATGCCTGTCACTTGTGGCTCGACCAAGAGCACGTCATTTAAATACCTCTGTAAATGCAAATACTACTATTTACTGAAGAGAAGGATTGTAAGAGTACATCTGGTAACATCTGTAACAGTGACATCCTGACCTGAAAACAGTCAGGTCTCTTTTTTTTTTAAAGTATTGTTAGCTTAAAGGAAAAAGGGGATTACCAAAATCTTGCACACTTCAAGCTGCCTTATTTTTGCTAAGAGTACCACTATTGCACCGAGATTTTCACTTCTTCACACAAGAAACTTGAGGAGCTACAAGGCCACAAAACTACGAAGGAAACACCTGAGAAGCAAGAGGATTCCCCTACCATCAAACGCTCAGCAGACACACAGCAGAGAGCTCTTGGGCAAGACAAGTGAAACTGCCAGCTTGGAGCAAACCTGCCTTTATGGATTTATGGCAGCCTCCCAGTTACAGGCCCATCTGGGTTGTAGTGACGGGGGGAGGCTGGGAAGACCATGCGCCGGTTACATTTTTGCCATTCCTGCTGCGGTATGGCGTGAATAAATCACAGGGCTGAGGTCAGAACAGCCAGCCCATAAAGTGATTCATGGGCCCAGCAGCACATTCCCCCAGGACTATGTACTTTATTACAGTAAACCTCAGAACAAGATACAATTTCCTGTCTCAAGGAGCAGCCTTTAAATCAGGACACCTGGACAGCCCTGCAACCACTTACAGAAACAATAGGTCTTAGCCCCACCGCTGCCTCTCCTTGCTGGTCCGCGCTGCGTCTAACGCTAAACACCACCTATAGAAACCACCTCCTTCTGCAACAGATTACCGTGGTGACAAGACCGTGGAGTCAACGTACTGATATAATCCTATTCTTCAACCATAGCTCCCCGCCCAAGAAATAAATATGCTCCATCTGTTGTTTTTCTTTCCATTTTAGCTTTTTGGTCTCTTCTGCACTGTAAGAATTTGACCCCAAATGTTAAGGCAACAAAGGAATTGAAAGGTAACTCATTGGTCTCTCTGTTAGATCCTTCACCAAGAGGGGCCTTTTTTTTTTGCAAGCTGAAGAATGTGCCATGCAATTTAGGTTGTAATATGAATGTTCTCACTGTGATCAACAACTATGACGTGAATTTTGGGTTTGGCACCTGGAAAGAAATTGAGGTGGTGACAGAGATGATGGTACTGTTGGACTCCCGAAAACTCTCACTCTCAGCTAAGTAATCTTGCTCTTAGGCCACAGGTTGTGTTTTCAGGAGAAAGAACAACAGAAAACTCATTTTAAGCCATGAAACAAAGCAATGGGTATTGCCCGGTCTAAATAATCTGGGGAGCCTTATCTCGAAACACTTAAATCTCTTAGGCCTTCTGGGCTGTTCAGGAACAATCTGCCATGACTGACTGGTATTCTAGTTGTCCCTCGGATAAAGGTGAGGCATGTGCTGGACTGTACTTCTGCTGTTCTCCTTGGAAGCAACTGGACACTCTTCAAATGGCGGCTTCCCATGTTCACACAAAGTGAGACAGAAGAAAAACTTGCTTTACCTCCTTCAGATCCATAATGGGTCACCAGAATGAGAGTTTTACTCAGGTATATTTTTTCAGTTTGCATCATTCAACAATGAGGAGCATGAATGAGAAAAGGGAAGCTTCCCTTCCAGCATTTATTGGTAAAAGACAAGAGTTTCCTATGGCTTTGCTGACAGTAAGTCATTCTGTAGAATCACTCTGCAAACAGTGGAAGAGATCCTGATTATATCCACTCTTCAAAGTTCTTTGAAATTTTAAAACTATAGACATAACGAGGTAACATGTCCCTGGGAAGCTGCTTCATGGAAAACACAGCTAGTAATAAGAAGCTTACATATACCGAGACACACCTGGAAGACTTTCAGAGGACAAGAATGTAAGAGAAAGTTGCAGAGGAGGGGAAGTTTGGGGGAAATCTAGGGGAGAATTCATTAAACACTGAAAGTCAAGAATGTTATTGAGCTGGTCAAAGAGAAAAAATAATATCTAGATAAGGAAAGAGGAAAAGAGAAGGACTGATAAAACAGATGTAAGTAACGCTAAACCCATCAGATTTGTCCAAGACTGAACCCCCCTGAAGCTACTTGTTTCGTGATTACTTTTCCTACAAGCAAAAAAAGTTGTGTGGAAAACTACTTCTTACACCTCCTTATTTTATTTTGTTTTATCCTACTTAATGGATCTCCTTCACTTTTGTGGATTTTTTCAGAGCTTACAGTATGCAGAACTAAAGCTTATTCATTGATTTTATCCAGTCTGACTTCCGTACGGAACAAATACTTACATCATATCCAGTCGCTCCCATTGAAGCCAATAACTTATTCTGAGGGGGTAGGAAAGGACATCTCGTCTTGTGACTGAAAGCCATGAGGAACTTGTTGCTGCCCTTGAGTTTGTCCTGGTGGTTAATAATTTTCGCTGTTGGAAAGTCATATGTCTTTCTAATCCTAATTCTTTCTGTCCTCAGTTTCTAGATAATGATCCTTGTTTTGACTGTCTTTACTGGAATAAACAGTGTTTTAATATCACTATTATTTAATTTTCTAGATATTAGAACTATACAGAATATTGTGACAACTGTATCAACTACCCTATAAAACAGAAGTAAAATCCTCATTCTATTCGTACTCATTAATCCTACTTCTATGTAGTCAAAGTCCTTCTGCCGCAAACATCACACTATTTTTTTCCATTACATTGCTACATCTTTTCCAAGTCATTCCTCTCAAAATAGTGTACAATAGTCTCCACATTGTTCTAATTTATATGCCTAATGTTCAGATGCACTTTGTGTAAATGAGTTCATATTAAGAAGCAATTTAAATTGCCCCGCATGTCTGTTCTCACCATTAGGTAACCCTATGCCGTATCCTTTATCACCTGCAGGTCCTATTGACTGTCATTTTATACTTCCAGCGCACTGATAAAATGATTATTAGCATCAAGCCTAGTAACAAAACCTATGAAGCTCAAATATAAATATCACTGTTCAGTTTTAATTGTAATGGGCAAATGCTGACAGATAATGCTCACTTTAAGCATATTGTCTATGCAGTGTTAATACATAATATTGGAAACTGGCCATTTACAGAAGTCTAATTATAGTTAATGCAAAAAATTATTTCAATTAAACAAGTTGATTTCTTTTTTAAACCAAAGTTAGAGATAATCACGGAGTCATATCACATTTTTTTTGACATTACACATCTTACACAAATCAAGCTGACTGGTCTTAATTAAAAGCCTATTCTTTAATTCTTTACATTATCAGAATCTTCCACCAGCATATTCATTACTTTGATCACAAATTGTAACAGTTAATCAATTCATAGCAAGTTAGTCATCCTGCCCGCTATTCTGCAACACTTTCAGAACTTCAGCATTTCCATAACTTCTAGAATTTCAACAGAATTCCAATATTTATTAAACTTTCAAAGAGCCAAAATTCCCTTCAGCCAACTTCTCTTAGAGTTCTTAGATACCAGAAATCTTGGCGTGCCACCCCCAACTCATGTATAACGTCTTCAGCAGTTTCTTATATTGAAAAGAAAAAGATATGGAATGCCACAGTGCCTTTGTAAGGTGAGAGGCAAAAACATTTCTGTTCAATTCCTGTGTGATCCAAACTAATAATAAAGGATGCCACAAATCATTAAAGTAATATTTTAGCAATAATACAAATCCCTCAAATGCCTTAACGAACCAAAGAAGAAACAGGAATAGATCTTTCTTGACTTTTTTTTTCCCGTAAATCTAAAAATTCAGATTTTTATAATTGAACATATTTTTAATAATTTGAATACTGGCATTAAGAAAAAACAGTGGTCATTTCATCACCACAGCAAATATGAATAATGGTGTTCTCTCTGAAAGCAAAGACGAAATTCCCATTGACTTCATATAGTAAGAGCTGTATTAAGGGACTGGATTCCACCTGCCTTCCAAATGGCTTTAAATAGTCATTAAATATTCCTGAAAAACTTTCAGCATTCCACCTATCTATTTAAAAATACACATAAAATCATATTTAATAAAGAAACACTTTAAGGTTGCAAAGTGAAATTTGCGGACGTTGAGAAATGGAATTGTAAGACTTGCGGGGATGCCTTGTGCTGTTTCAGTCTTTTATTGAATGAACACACAGAGGTTTGACCATAGAACCTATACCTCATATCCTACTGAAAAGCTTATTTACCCGTGAGAGTAATATACTCAGGGACTATGGCAGGAGAGCACCTTAAGTTGCTTAGCAAAGTCGTCTTCAGATAAAATAGAAATTAGCACCGTCAGATCCGTAAGAATTTTCCAGCTAATCATTTGCAGCAAAGTGCTTAACTGTGACATACAGAATGGCTTCAAGGGTGGAGTGAAAAAGTAAGTTTTGATTTTTAGGTTTTACGTAGGAAGTGTAATCCCCAATCCTATTTTCAAAAACTGTGACAGATGTTTTATTGTTAACGTGATTTCAGTGCAAAACAAAGTAGAAAAGCAAAAGGAAATATAAGCTTTTTTTTTTCCCCTCACATGTCTTGCTTTTTTACTCACTGGTCTGATAGGGTCCAAAGGGAAAATACTGGTAACTAAGTAAAATAAATGGTAGAAATGAGAATGATCTCCTCTGTCCTCTCAAATTGATGGCAGTACTCTATATAATCTTCTATTCAAATGCAACGCTATCACATCTGTGTCAATCAAGACATCCGTTCGTAGTGTGTAGACCCCAGAGCTCGTTTGTGCAACAACAGCAAACGCGGCAGGGATGCCACGAAAAGCTCAGTAATGTGCCAAACTCTCTAGCTTTTCCAGGTGATTTTTTTAGGCAAATACCAAGGGAACTTTTTTTTCCCCTTCCCTCCAGACGAGCGTGTCCTATGAAGGCGTTACCTGTGGCATAGCGTGGTAACCAAAGTCTACCACAAGCCAGAGCGAGGGTATTAACACCAGGAACTTTCATGTGGCTCCAGAGCCGTCACTGCGCTCCTCAGAGAGCTCAGCGCCTTTTCGTCTGGCTGCAAAGGGAACAGTGTGTTCAGGGATGTATGAAAGCCCCTCTTCCCCGTCAAGATGCTGAGAGAGGCCACTGCATGTTCACAGCAGAGGTCACTCCGAGGGGAGGAAAGCAATAACAACCTGACTGGAACAGACACCTTCTTCACAGAAAAGTCAGTCATTTATGTTTTCGGTCTTGTACTGCAAAAGATTTTGAAGTAGTTCGTTTAAAAAGAGAGCAGGGAGTCTGCTCTCGAAGCAGAAATAAAGTACACACGCTAAATATATCTGATTCCAGCCTATACAAAATACTGGTGAAGAGTAACGGCCCAAAAGACTCTCTGGGAAAAAGAATGTTTTAGAAGAAGAAGGCTATCACACTGTAACCGCTTTACAACATTAAAGTTAATGGCAGCTTTTCATTAATATGGCTAGTAAATATTTTGTTTAAATTAGCATTTTACCATTTTTTGATGTCTTGAGTTAGCTACCTAATTGTAGACATTTTCTTTTGCTTTTCCTCTAGTAGACACTACTGAAAAGAGTGAAAGAATGCTACCTACAGGAGAATTTTTAGTTTCTATTAAACCCTTTCAGAGCAAGAAGCGACATAGGCATAAACCAGAACGAAAGAAAAAAATGGCATCTGAGAAGAGATCCCAGGTTCTCCAAGACAGACTCGAATGGGAGCAGAGGACTGCATGACCTCAGACAGTGCATTGCTTCCTCTCAAAAAAAGTGCAATTTATGACCAATGAACAATTCAACCATGAGAAACAAGATCAGACAATTTGCCTCCCCAAAGGACACAGACAAAAGCTGTGTTTATATTAATTGACATCCTCTCCTTAATTTTCTGTGCAGTTGAATCACTCCAAGCCCTCACACATTCCGTGGAGTTCTCACAATCGCAAAAAACCAAATTCAAATTGAACAACGTAAAATGAGCGTGTATGACACCCAACCCACACATATATGGGACTCAATTAAGCGCATGTGAATAAGACAGTAACTCTCCCTAATTCTCTAAACAGCATTTTCTTACAAAGTCTGAGAACTTTTTCAGATTGAGAATAGCTAAAGGAAGAACCTCCGTGCTACTCAGTAATTTTGGGAGGGGAGGGTGTGGGTAGAGAAGAAGGGGGTTTTTCAGTGCAATTTGGTTACAAAGCTTGTTTGCACAGGGCTGTGCTGGCCTCATGGTGACTATTCATAAGGGATCCCCAGAAGAGCTGTAAAGTCTGCCTATAGCCCAGGTGCTATAATTGCTGTCTGTCAAAACAGAGCTGTTTTCTTAGCAAACATTTCAGAATGCCCAACGTTAGAGTTGATTAGTTTGGGGTTTTCTGGGGAGGAGTATCAGGATGATGACTGAGAGACAGAGTAAAACTGATGACTCTGAAACAAAACTTTGATTTCATTAAAACACTCCAGAGAGCGTTTAATTTCTCAGTTAAAAGAATTCCCGTGCTTGGAAGGGAAGGAAAGCCATCAGTAGGAATTACCAATAATGTCCAATTCCCACTGTACGAAATATGAATCTGTTCAAGAACCAAACAGAGAGGTGTTATCAGTAAAGAAACTCACTCAGCTGCCCCTTGAGCACAGATGTTCATGCAGCGAAACGATTCCCAGGTGGCAGAGATGACTCCCTTCCAGTACACCCTGCACCCAGCGGTCTCTTTCTTGGCCAGTTTCTGAGGCTTCTCCTGTGCACAAGACCTTTGAGAACCTCCACCTTCACAGCAAGCCTATTTCGAACCCAGCCTGCTCCATGTTGGTAACGTGGAAGGACAGACCCGTCTCCCTCAGGTGCTGGCAGCAGCGCTGACCACACAGAGCCCATTCAAACCACATCATGAGATCATCTACCGGATTTGTACACAGGCTGAGCCTGTGCAGGTCCCAGACACCTGAGCATGTGAACTCTATAAAAAAAACAAACCCACTTCTTGCACGAAACCGCACACAGAAATATCAGGGCTGGGAGAGGGGGACAGCAGGCAGAGCTGGCACGAGGGAAAACAGAAGGAAATTAGGAGCATATAACAGAGCGAGGCTTCAGCCATCTTTTGCAATTAAAGAAACTCTTCACAGACCCTTAAAGTGGCAGAAGGTATTAGTTGTACATTTAGGCTGTGACTTACAACTTCCTACCTCTCTAGCATGGTTAAGACAGGCAACGCAGATGTAAGCCATCGACAACCATAGCAGCCCCTTACAAACCCCTTTAGGAAGGACTTGGTGAAGCAAATTCATAATGGCTCTTCCCGCACATTATCTGCACTTCTGTATTTTCCATCAGTAATCATTGCTCCTGAACATCCACAGTATTAAAGCAACTTAATTTGTACTGCTCAGGTTACATCAATGTCAACGCTTACTTGAAGTCCCAGGGTTTTAGGGGTTTGGAATTTTGCCATCAAAATCCACTCCTGGCTGAAACGTGGCAAAGTGGGGCTCGGCCCCTCCCCATTTCCCAGGCATATAAGGATTTCATATGAGGATTTTTACAAAAACCCTCTGCAAGCGCTTAAGATCTTTTTGTTTTTCTCAAGCAAGAAATGTCTTGAATTACTACTATTATTATATTTGACAAAGGTTAATTGTGAAGTCTCAAAATGTACATAAGAAGTTTTAATTAAAAACAAACATCTTGTTAAATCCAGTACAGCATATGCTCCTACTAGAGTGCACCTCCTTATTTTAGCAATAGTTGATATATCTAAAGACTACAGAGTGCACGACAATGGGTAATTACAAGGGTAGCTCAAATAGTACAGGCAATAAGTAACAGCATTTCATGATTATTTAGAAAAAATAGTGAATAGGCAACAATGCTTAGGCCAGTAATTTTAATAAAAATTCTAATAATTCATTGGATTGATTTAACAATTTCTGAGATTTAATACTGATTAACTAATTTAATGATTTTTAACAACACCTTGAGAAATACTAAGCTAATATTATTACCATATTTTTTTCAAGCTAATGGTCATTACACAGCATTCTGGAAATGCACCTGTGAAGCAGACATCAAGCTAAAGGCCTTCACCAAGCTCTCTGCTCTATTTAAAAAGGCATTCATTTCTGCTATCGCTCTCAGCATTGCCTCAAACCAGGCACTTGCTCCACAAGTAGAATTCACCACCCAGAATTACATGCACAGGTTCCCTTCGCAGCTAATGCGGGAAGTCACACATCTCATAGTGGAATTAATGTCGGGCAACAAAACAGAGGAACATTTTAATCAACAGGAGAGAGATAGAACTTGTTTCGTTCCTAGTTTTAGGAACTGGAACTATTGCCATGGGAGGATCTATCTGTAAAAGTGGAATCCATAACCCACAAGTACTCCTGAGGATACAGGTCTAAAACAGGCATTTGCACACAACTGACTGCATCAACTTCTTTTACAGCATGTGAGCAAGAACCGAATGATGACAGAGGAAGGACACGGTAGTGACTGCCTTACCTACAGCAATCTGGTTTTCATAACCCCGCCCAGAAACTGTGAAATTTTCAGTCTCAGAAAGTTCAAACCCAGTAGGACAGCTACTGGAGTAACCAGGCTATATAATGTATTCCAGGATGCTTTTTCATTTCCTATGCAGAAGGAAATAACAAAACTGGGGATCTTTTATGGCAATACTCAAGAAGGTTCCTCACTTCATATTAAGCTATTATAAATGGTATTTTATTTCTTTTATTCTTTTGATGGTGCACATATGATCTTTATGTTGTTAAACAAGCTCATACCAGGTAAACAGAATGTCCTCTTTAAGAAAGTGTAGAGACAGTTTTGCATTTCGTAATGGTAAAAGCACAGGTGGACTCTGCAAAGTCTCCTTTTCACATCCAACAAAAGGTGAAGTTTGAAAGTTAGTCCTCTGTACGCATCAGATCTAAGGAATTGCCACTGCAAATATTCTGTTCCTCAGGGTTGTTTTCTAGATTAAATATTGTTTTATTGACTAATTTTTAAGGATTAAGCCTTCAGCTTCCCCACTATGCTTCAAACCATAGTGACCACAATTACATAAGAAAAGCTGTTCCACCCAGCTCCAGAAGGATCATGAATGGCCTCTGTAATGCCACATAGGTGAGTCTGGACTGCTGTGATGTAGCAAACCAAGCACTGACAAAAGTTAGAGCCAATGGCACTAAAAAGATGGAAGACCTGAAGAGTAGCCAAGTTGTCAGCCACTCTAGTGGACTTTACAAATGCCAAAGAAGATTTTTGCAACAGGATAGGAGAGTCTGTACTACAAATACAACTCAAAAGAAAAAACAGATCCAGTTGTAAATACAGAATTGTATTAGATTCTAGCAAGTTTTGAAGAGCAACAGTCTAACATGCTGATTTCCATTCTAGAATTCATTTTTCTTTGAGCTAACTTGCATGCAAACGTTTCTCTTTTTGAATCAAGGGGCAACCACACCAGTGAAAATCTATCATTCTGTCTCCTTTTATATAAAGTTCCAAAATCAACCAAAGTTTCCAGGGCAGCGTCATTTGCAGTTGCATAATCGATGATAATACCACTACGTCTGAAATGGAAAGTCTACAACTGATTCCTGAACTGGCACAGGACCTGAGGACTACAGGTTTAACATAGCATCAAATACATTTATATAATGTAGATAAAATGCTAAACAGATCAATACTTTATATTGCATGCTAAGAAGCTACAGTATTCATGATTTTTGTGTATCTCTAAAGAAACCAATAACAGACACTTCATGTGGCTCTCTGTGGATATCCTTTGTCTAAATCACAGGTTAGTGCATAAAAAGGAGGACCACACGAATGTTTGAATTAATGTCTTATCATCTAAATGGCTGCCACCCACGTCGATTTTTCAGTCTATTCCAATTTTAGTAAGTTCACCAAGTTCAATCCCTTGCCATCACAGACAACCATACCATATAATCACTTTTAAGTGCAGTACAATTTCCTCTTCAACCCACTATGGCTATCAGAAGACTTCCAGAAATTACATTTGTCTGCTGTCTAAGACAACAGAATTCTAACTACAACCAGACTGGGGCCCATGGCTTGAACGGGAAAAGATTTTCTGAGGCTTGATGCACAAGATGGAGAGGTTTACCATTCAGAACTACTCTCTCCAAGTTTGTTTATGATTAGGAAGGATATTTCTAGTTGGAGTCACATTATACTGCAAGTTGTGGTAGCACAATACATAACAAGAGGAATAGCAGATAGAAGAATTTTTCTTATGAAGTTCCCTTAACAATCTAGATTCATATGCAAGTGGAGAGGTAACGCTTCTCAAATACTTCAGAACTCTTAACTGCCGTGCAAATGGCGATTACTCAATATGTTCAACAACTTCCAGTGAAAATTACACAGCTCAAAACATTGTATACAAGAATCTGAAATCCTGCCTCCAGCACCACTGATTTTAAGTGCTAAAACTGAATGAATCCAGGATTGGGCTCCAGTCAGCTCTGTAGCCCCTCTAGGATCATGGATTTAAATTCTCGTGTTCCTACACTTCAGCGGATGAAAGGACCTTTGTGATAATCTTTTCCACCCTAAAGATGCTTCTTTTAGATATAACTCGCATTGCTTTTTGTATACACATTAACAGTATCAAATGGGGTGTGGTGAGGAAAGTTCACCCTGCAAAAGCTAAGATGCCTCATTGCTGCAGCCGCAAGACAATAAAAGAGATCGGTTGAGATTTTTACAAGTTCTGATGGCCAATTCCACTACTGCTGGCTGGCTCATAGGATTTAAATATCTGCATCTCAAGTTTTATAACTTGCCTCCCTAAGGAATTACTAAGCTTCTTTCCAGAGTCTGTTTAGAAGGGAAACCATTCACTTTGGAAAAGACAGGACTAATGCCCTTACTCTGGGGGCTCTGGTTTTGGCTTAGTCCCCTCTGTTCCCTGTCAGACACAACAAGAGTGAACCTGATTGCTGTGAGTCAACAATTTTAATCCACAAAGTTCAAACATCAGGATGCCAAGGACCAGGCTTCACTCACAAGCATTACCATGTCAGGCTCTTATTTCCTGAAATTAATGGAAAAATCTGAGGTAAAGCAAGATAAAGTTACAATAAGGAGGAATGAAAACAGTGATTGCAATTGTAGCAAAAGGGAATCAGATAGATATTTCCATTATAGGGAAACTTAAAGCAAACACCATTTTTAGGTTAAAATACTGTGATCAAACTGCTTAAAATCTATTTGTAGGCACTTCTGAAAAAACTCCAAATCTCCTTCCTCCAGTCATGTCTTGATGTTTTTACTAATGAACAAGGTAATTGAAGCGATCTCAACTCCAACTAACCACTGATCCACTTCGACACTTGATAATATACAGAAGCATTGTAGAAAGAGGCATTCTTAAGAGAAACAGGATTGAAGCCACGAGACAAAAAGATCTGCAGATTTTTAGTGTTATATCACACCCACCTATGGGAGAAACAGAATTCTGTTGCTTGTCTTTTCAGGCAAAGCCCCATGATTTCCTCAGCATCTTCCTTGTACCATGCCACTGATTCCAAATTCATTTGGGCTCAATGTTGTTTCCTTAATTTCAGTACCTACGTGGATCTACTCCACCTTCCCGTGAATTTGGTCTCTTCCTATTTGTTAACTTCACATTACATAACACAAACTTCTCTTTCGCAGTCTAAACCTATTGTTCTGACTAATATTCAGTCCTGCTCCTTAAACAGATAAGTCTTTCCTCATTGCCTGGATCTCTGGTCCTCTTCCCATTTGCTATTTACCTCTTTAGATCTTTTTGGCATTCTTTATATTGGCATTAGTTAATCTGGGTACCAAAAAGAGAAACATGTACAATGATCTTTTTTTTTTTTTTTTTTTTTTTTTACACAATCTGCTAAAATTCTTCAGTGTTCTCCAGTTGTGGTTTTCTCTTGGTTACACTTTTTCGGTTCTAATAAAATTTATAATGTAGCCTATTGGTCTATTCACCTCATATTCTGCCAACATTGAGAATTAGAGTATTAAGGTTATTATAGAGCACATCCCTGTCTAATCTCATTCTAATATCCACTTATGGACCATGAATCTGCCTAAGCCTCATTTGATCCTGATGACACAGCCTCTATAGCACTCTGTGGCCACAAAGCCTCATTACCTGCTGCATAAAGAAATGCTTTTACGTGTTTTAAAACAATTTCTAGTTTCACTGATTAAAGCCCAATTCTATTGCAATGAAATGCAGTGTCAGCCCAGGAGAAAGATCATCTGAGATGAAAACAGACAATGCTCACCTTCACCTCAGTCCTCCACTTAGCAGAGGAGAACAGCCTCCCCACGGTAGCCCTGTCCTCCTGTACAAGCAGCCTTGTCTACGTCTGTGCAAGAGTTAAAGCCCAACGTAATAAATAAATTCCTCCGTCCCATGAAGAAAACATTCTTTTTCACTCAGCAGGTGGCACAGCACTGCATTAGTAAGTATTGTTATACTGTCAGAACTACCTCTATAAATAAAATCTTAAAAATCACTTGACACACTATTGGGTGTCCATGGTGAGGTGTTGGCAGTGGGGGGACTGCAGGAGCCTCTGTGAGAAAAGACTGGAGCTGCCCTGCGCTGGACACAGCTGGTTCCTGACGGCTCCAACGGACCCACTGCAGGGCACAGCTCAGTCCCTCAGCCAAGCTGGTGGCACCTCTGCGAAAACATATGTTAGAAAGGGCAAAACCTGCCACACAGGAGAAGGAAGGGGCTGGTGGTGGGGGGAGAGAATGAGAAACAGCAGTGGAAACACCTCCCCCCTCAGAGAAGGAGAAGGAAGAAGTTGTGCTCCAGGTGCCAAAGCACATATCTGCTGCAGCCTGTGGACAGTCCGTGCTGGAGCAGATAACCACTGTAGTCCCACGGAGCCCATGCCAGAGCAGATTTTTTTCCTGAGGGATGGCAGCCCTGTGATGAGAGCCCACGCTGGAGTAGGGGAAAAGTGTGAGAGGGAAGGAGCAGCAGAAATAAACTACGTATTGACCTTCCTGCACCACTCAGAGAGGTGGGTAGAGGAGTCTGGAGCGATGGAGTGAAGTTGAGCATGGGAAATGGGGGAGAAAAAGCTGTTGTTTTATTGTTTGTCTTTATTTCTCACTACTCAAATCTGTTTTAATTGGCAATAAATTAATTTTCCCTAAATCATGTTTGTTTTGCCAGTGGCGGTAACCAGTAAGCAATCTCCCTGTCTTTATCATGACACAAGAGCCTTCTCATCCCATCTTCTCCCACCGTCGTGTTGAGTAGGGGGAGTGAGCAAGCGGCTGGATGGGAGTTTGGTCCTTAGCCAAAGTTAACCCACTGCAGACACATTTTTATGTTCAAACATCAGCTTAGAAACATAACTTATAACATGAGAAGGTAAAGTCTCATTGGAAGTAAGCATGTGCATTCACATTCTAGAGGTGGCTTTTAAAGCTGTAGGTAAAGTTCTAGCTATGAATTGGGGCTCAGAAGCAGACATGCTTAACTTTTCAGGTTGGAGGAGAAAAAGATCAGTTCTTATAAAAAGAGGTTGGTTGCAGTCATAGGTATCACGGAATGTGAAGAAACGTAAGAGCTGTCACCATAAACCCTGGCACAGAAAGAAAACTGTGTTGGATCAAGCAAGATGCAGCTGAGCCAGTAGGAAACAACAGGGGCACCTGCTCTCCAAAATGAAATTCCCAAGAAGCAATGAACCACAGCAGAGAAGTGCACTCACTCACTTTACTTTTTACCCACTCTATTATTCAGCAAGGAAACATTATTCTTTAAACGCTGCCTCATCCAGCACCTCTGCCATGAAATACACTAAAAATTATGGCGTTAAAAAAATTAGTTTCATTTCTAATATAATAAAAAAGATACAACAACCAACTTCTCTTAACAAGTACTCGTTTTTGGGTTTCTTTTTGACAAAAATATTTTCATGCTTTTTTTTTCTTCTCAGCCAAAAGCAACAGCAATTTTGGCTCTAGGCCATCACTATATTCAGCGATACCAAGAAACTTAATCACAATGGCAGCAATGTCAATAAAGCCCTGGAAGAAGCCAAAGAAGTTTCTATACAGCCTTATTCAAAAGGAAGTGTCTCCTAGGCTAAAGTGCTTCTCTTTAGCACTACCCAATGCAATGAAACATGCCCTCACGCTATTCACATACTTCCTACGGACAAGCAGCCATCTTAGTTTCTGAGGACAATCTTCCAGAAGGAAAGAAACATTCGTTAAACGGTAGTAAGAAACTAGGGCAGATTATAATGGTTACTGGGCAGGATCAGCCACTCTGACACACCCTGACTCGCAAGTATAGTCAACAAAATAAAAGAAGGGGGGGGTGGGGGAAAGAAAAAATAGGAGTGAATGAAAAATGATTTCTGGGTAGATAATTACTTGGTATTTTCTAACCCATAATCAAGTTTAAAAACAGTGCACTCTGGTTTCCTTGAGAGAAAAAATACGGGAAGCTAAATATGAATGGGCTGTGAAAGTTCGGCAATATTCATCAATATAAGTTGCTACCTAGAGCACTAAGAAATACTTTTAATCAAGATACATCTGTTTTTCTACTTAATTTTTTGCTATAACATATAGCTCTCCTAATTCTCTCAAGAGTTAAAGACCATACCTAGAGGCTATAAACCCAGAAAATATTGAAAACAGAGAGAGGCATGAGATAGAAGACAAATCTGATTGCCTTTATGCCCAAGTCTTGCATAGAAGAAATCTGGATATGAGTTTCGATTTTTTATGCAGCGTCTCCCGTTTCCAGAGTCTGCTTCCCCACAGACCTTGTACAAAGAGAGGGGAAGGAGACAACAAGACTCATGAAGATGTGATCAACAGGACATCAGTGTCCTTCTGAAGTGTACGCAGAATCATAGAATCATCTAGGTTGGAAGGGACCTTTAAGATCATCGAGTCCAACCATTAACCTAACACTGCCAAAATCATGACTAAACTGTGTCCCCCAGCACCCTGTCTACCCGTCTTTGAAACACCTCCAGGGATCGTGATCCAACCACTTCCCTGGGCAGCCTGTTCCAATGTTTGATAACCCTTTCTGTGAAGAAATTTTTCCTAATATCCATCCTAAACCTCCCCTGGCACAACTTGAGGCCATTTTCTCTTGTCCTAAATAGCTATTTTTCTATGGCAAAAATTCCTTTTGTGTTCTCCATATCAAAATGGTTTATATTTTAGACATGAATAATAGGCACATATCACAAATGAGTTAACAGTCATAATACAAAATAAATCAGCAGTAATATACCCTTACTATATAATCACAGAACAGATGAGTAAATTTTAATTCTGTCTGGACAAGCACACTTGAACCTGTTAACCTACATTATTTTGGCAGCAATTTTGACAAGACTGATCTGACCAAAACACTTGATGCATCAAATGAACATCCTACCATTTGATAACGTTCCATCCATTCTATTAGAATGGAGGAATATTTAAAGATAGTATGGCTAGAAGACCATTAGCAACTCTACTCAACACCACTGCTGGCTTTATTGGAGGGAGATTCTTGAGAAATGGTCGCAAGTGGACAGACTACTTTTTGAGATTCATTACTGGGCAGTTATCAATCACACCTCATTTTATCCTAAATGGCATAGCTTTTGAACAAATACCCTTCCCTTACAAAACAAAAGAATGGGAAAACAGATATATTAATTTTAATTCATCTGAAAACTATGAACTACAACCATAACATGCATAAATGGGACTGGTTTTTGCTAGTCATAAATAACAGTCCATGAAGCTAACTCCTTGCTACCTCTTCCGAATATATCAGTTTAAGAATAATTCCTTCCTCTTCCGAATCACAACATTCATGTTACAAATGAGGCATCGCGAAAAGAGGCCTTCCTTTGGCAGCGATGAAAGTTGTTAGAGCCCTGACTGTATACCATATGATGTGCACTCGTACAGCTAACAAAGCAGAATAGTTCGCCAATTAAGAAAGGGCAGATCTAATCTGAAAGCGGTTAGTTAGTTTGACTGTATAGGCAGGACTATTTGCATCCCCATGCTTTCCTAACATTGCTAAAGGTCTATGTGAACAAGGCTGATGAAACAAGAATTTCTGAAGTTCCTGAATTTCTTTCTGTGAATGAAGGGGCATATAGAGACATCAAAAAAATTGTATGAAAATATTTCCTTCCATCTGTCTGACTGCTAACAATTAAACAAGCAAATGACGTTTATACAAGGTCTTCACACGTTTCCCAACATCCCTCACATCCAATCCCACCCATTAGAGTTGTTGTCTTTTCTCAAGGTTGAAGTTACTCATTTTTCCTTTTTGGACCGGTTTGTACCTACAAAACATATCACTGCAATTGACATATGAAACCCCATGAATGCAGGCATTGTTACAGTCATACAGACATACTTACGCAGAGACAGTTTGGGCCTATGGGCTTAGGAAAAGAAGCTGTATCAATTTAAGTCATATTTATAATGACAAAATTGCATTCAGTCTAAGGGTCGTACTAATGATTGTGCTGAGTTAGCCCTTTCTGTTAGGACCAGAAGGGGGGTAGGGGAAGAAACACCTTTTACCAAAATAGTTAAAATGCTATAAAAAAAGTCTGTGTATGCAGCCCAGGTCTTATAAGGAAGTGTTCTTAAACATTTATTTCTTGAAACACAAGGTTTCAATCAACAGCCACTGGAGACTCTGGGGTCATGATCTTCCCTGTACACAACCCCCTCAATGTTCTGCATAAAGGTCAGAGAGGTTTACCCTCTATGAATGAAGTTGCCTTCCAAACACTTTGACTACAGAATAAACAGTTTCTAACCCAGCTTAGAAAACAATGCTGAGAGTTTTTCAAGAAAAAGACAAACTCATACTAAGAGATTTCATACTCATACTCTCTGTAGACTCTTTACAAATTAAAGGCCTGTAAAATCTTGAACCTTTATTAAGTCTGTCAGCAACAAGTAAGTTGAGAAGAACACCATATGTTAATTTAAGAAGCCCATTGAGTGCCCGCATTGTGCTCCTCAGCTATCCGACTGGCTTAAAGTGCCTCTTACACCTTGATACACTAGTATGTTCATACTGTGTTAGCATATACACATAATGAACACTCATGCTTGGTATCAGCTGAACTTGTGTCAAAAGTAAAATATTGTGAGGTTATGGGGAATTTGGAATATGTTCTGACAGAAGACAGAGGTTTAAAGAAGTAAGAAAAATAATGCTTCGTAGCACCTAAAACAATGAGGGAAAACACAAAACAATGCCTTTAGGATGTATCTGCAAATCCTGTTTTGAATACTTTAAGGATTAATTGTTAGGGTCAAGAAGTGTTAGTAAGTGCCACCAAAAGTCAGAACTAAAATGTCTGCAGCACTTCATATGGCATTTTAAAAGAAGTTACATTTTATTTTGCACTTGATAAACATTCCTGTTTCTGCCATTGCTCCTATTTGATTGGGCTGTCTGATGCCTGAACCCTATAGAGCTGCCATGCTGCAAGTAACACGATACATATTTCTTTTGTATCCGCCAGTGATAAGTTACATTACTGAAATTCGTCCAGGAAAGTATACCTGTTAATTTTGCTTTAGATGGATTCTATTAAAACGTGAAAATCTTGGCAAGAACGGGGGTGAGACTTGCCCACTGTCTGGGTCCCTTTCCCACCCAGCCAACAGGGCAGACTTTTTAGTTCATTATCACCTCATCAGTGCTTCTGTCAGCTGCCAGCAGTGAGAAAGGACTAAGCCACTCACTAATTCCTGGCCTTGCTGCCTCCACTGAAGCAGCAGTAAATCCAGAACAGATGGATGCTCTTTAACCTTCTCAATCCAGACACCTACTTTAATCAGTCTAATCAACCCACTCAACTCAGAACAAGGCATGACTGACAGACGCAGAACGACGGAGGGACCGACCTGTTGCAGCTCAGATTCTTTGCAGCGAACACCACTCCATCTCCAACGCTCTGCTGATAAGGGAGCAGCAGAGCTAGCCAAAGGCAGCAGGCCTACCAGGTCAAGAGTAGGACAGACCTTTTGGTGAAGAGGAGAAAGCAGCAGAGGAAGGGACTACGAAGCAGGAAAAGATTATTAAAGATTAAGATCTTATCACAAGGATCTCGTTGCATTACACAAGTTACGAATGAAGACCAGAAGTTGTTTACTCCGTGCAAAGGCGGCTTCTTGTTTTGCAACGGAAGTTGCAGTTCAAGCCAATCTGACAGCTTGCTGTCACAGTCTTTTCTTTCCCAGGACACAGGATGTGAGTTTCAAACCTTGCCTTGCGTTGTCTGAGACTTATCTAACCACGGATTGCCATTTCAGTGCACTAAGCCAGCAGAAAAGTAACTTCAGAAAAATGTGAACATTTTTTTGCGAGTTTCGTGTGCTGAATTAGTTCAGTGGAGTTTCCTGAGCCCCCGCTACAGCGTAAAGGAGGAACTAGGAGGGAGCAGGAGCAGATGGGACAGTACATCAGGCTGCTGTGCAGTTGGAACACAGCTCCTCATGTTCACAAGAACACATTTTCAGCCTTTGCCTGTACACTGCAGTGCACAGCTTCATTCATACAATGAGGTAAAAAAAGAAATGGCATGTTAAGTTTAAAATGCTTCTTAAAGGGGATTTTATGGGATCATAACATCAAGAGGAACTCTTCTGTTTATTTTCATATTTATGTATTTCAACAAGGCCTAAAAAAACCTGTGTGGAGAACATGGCTAATTGATGGTAATATTCAGAGAGAAAGAGTTCTATATGATTTTGTTTTCCTTGACTTACTGCAGAAGACATGAATAAAGAAACAGTATTAGAGTGCTCTGGCATCTCAAATAGTTTTACATACTTACAGGCTTAAAGAAAACCTTCACTGAGTTATGAAAAAAATATATGAGAAAAAGTAGTTGTACATTCATTCTAGAGTTTGGAAACTTTATAAAGTGACTTGGCTAAGGTCAAATTGCACACCTAGAAAAATTTATGAATGCCATTTAGAATGACTACATTTCAGTCTTGCCATTTGAGATCATTTTATTTATAAAAAAGAAAAGACAAACAGGAAAAAATTCAAAGAGTAGTAACAAAATGACAGTGTATTTGTAAAACCAAAGTCTGAGCCTGGGAAAAATTCCAAAGTAAGTTTGGCCACGGACCAGGCCGTACCCGTACGTCTCACAGGTGCACAGCAGAGAAATGCTAGGTCAGCTCTACCTGGTGGCTCTGAATACAGATCAACACATGGCATGAATTATTAGGAGCATCAACACAGCTTAATCATCCTTCTCTCGATCAGGCTGCTTTTTAACCTCAGAAGTCTTAATTGTGTGATTGCAGCCTCTCTCTTTTGTACTTTTCCTACGTGGATATGAAATCCTGTTGTAAGGAGCAGATAATAAAGAAAAGAAACCGAAGAGTCAGTTAACATCTTGCCCTGCATCATGTGTAAAATACCTCCTGTTTACCTAAGGGCATAACTGAAACCAGCTTCCTGAAGCCAGGAGAGGTTGATAAACTTGATATGGAAAATAAAGCTTTTAAAAAAATAGTATGTCATTTCACCACTTCTACAAGTATTCTTGATTAAACAGTATAAAGACCATCCTGTCCCTGCATCTTTGATAAGAAAATTGTGCCCTTCTCTTAGCATTTAAATCTTTCAGTTATAAGCCACGCACTCAAATTTTAAGCTATATCTCTGTAAGATTTTGCATTTACTTTTATAATTTACAAATTTAAAAGTTATAAATGAGAAATATATATTACAGCCCATTTATTCACTAACACAGTCCATTTAGTGCACAACTTCATTCACAAAACTCGCTTTCCACATATAATTTTTTAAAATTCATAATTTTACTCAGCTAACACTGACCAAAATTTGCAAGATTAGAAGGTGGTTCTGGAATAACAGAACAGCCAGCCTTGTGCGAGCAGAAGAAAGACCGTTTCAGCAACTGTCCAATGAAACGAAAACTCACTCCCAAACACCTTTAAGGACAACTACAAAGCTTAGTAGCTAAAGAAAAACTCATTCAAAACTAGCTTTTTCTTAAGTATGACTACACTAACAGTCAAAAAGACAAAAAGCACACGAGTTTATTGTAACTGTGAAATAGAGTGGGAAAATATTTGTGCATGTGTCTGTTACAATTCTGTGAATTTTCACTGCAAAGATAATCAAGGACAGCAAAATTATCTAGCCAAACCAGAAAAAATGTTAGAATGACATTGAGAATCTACTATACTTTGCTAAATAATAATGTACGTAAATTATGTAAGACCAAAATATATATATATTTTTTAAAAGTAACAGTTCAGTCATGGAAAGAGCTATCACACATATTTTAGCATCCTCAAAGTAGAAGGTGAAAGTTAGGAGTCAGCTACCAGCAATGTTTAGGAATAAATTATTCTTCCACAACATGAAAAAGAAACAATGCCATTGAAAGACCCTTTCAGCCTCAGTGATTATGACTAACCTATGGCATGGAACTGGCTCAACTGCAAATGTTTTGGAATTAATCATTCCAAAGCTTTTAGGAAAGTATGTGATCTGAAATGTCATGAGAATACTGACTCCTAATCCCAATGAGCCTGGGAAGCACCATATTCCTGAATAAGAAGCAGAAGACCTTGACTGAGAACATGGCTCCTTAAAGGGGCCAAAAGAGATGACAGAAGTTCAACTGAAAATATGAGATCTTGCAGTATAGAATGTTTATGATGTCAAATTTGGGGATATTAATACATTCGGTATCACTTCAAGACAATCTCAGTACTCAGAAGATGTCTGACCAGACTATAATCTTGTCTCTAACCAATGCTGATGGGAATAGCGATGATTCAGCCGTTCTTGGTGCCTGTTCTGGGATTCTGTTGCACAAATAATGGTATCTAATGCCCCATTAGCTGTCCTAGGATATGAGAGACTCATGAGAGGCCACCAGTGCGACACAGAATATATGGAAGATCCATGCCTTTCTGAAGAGGCACTTGGAGCTCCAGTGGGATAATCTATTGCACCTGAAATGGCAATAGACTCCTGAGTTCAGACAATGCAGTGCTGTTCTCCTTAGAATCAACAAGTAAGTGATCAACAGGTATCTCAGAGTTAGAAATGAGCTCCTTTCTTATCTAGTGTATATATTGTCTGTAGAGCAGCAGCAGTCTTGAAAAATGTTTCTTGGAGTCAAACATAAATCAGAGATGGCCACTGGCAGGCAGAGAACAAGGTTCTGAAGGCCAAGCAAACAAAGAGGAGAAAATGAAGACCTGAGAAACAGAGAAGATAGGAAAGAAACTAGCTGTGTATCTCATGGTCTCTGTCCTATCAAAAAAAAATTGTCTATCATGAACAAGAAAACTAACTTTAATATTGCACTTAAAACAACACTTTAATAACTGTCCTTTATTAATTCACAGTGGAATATAAACTGTATTTGTGGCAAAAAAAATCTCACGTCCTAGCAAATGAAATCTTATACTGGAGTGCTAAATACAGTTAAATGACTTGAATGTGGTCTGGAGGTCACTTTGCTACAAGCAACCCAGATGAATTTTCATGCCACTGAAATTTTTCTGTGCTGAATTTTCCGTATCCCTAAGTAAGATAAATACTGATTTTTTTTTCAGAGGAGTATTTTAAGAATTAACATGGCATTTGTAACTGCTTTAACATTTGCAGATGGGAAGTGAAATATCACAATGTGAAGTATAATAATCAGAACTGAATGCCACAGCATAAATTGAAAATACAGAAGGCTGCATAATTAAAAAAAATAATCTATTGCTATAAATATTTTAAGGTCACGTGGAGAGAAGTTATTGTATCCCATTTTGGTCAGCAAACTCCTCTTGTTCATTAAAGGTGTAGGTGTGTATTTCCAGGTCCCAGCCGACTGCCACTGAGTTCAACTGGAAGGGCTGAGAAGTTAGGTAATGAAACGCTTTCACTAGACTATAGTAAGTCTTACCTCAAAGCAAAACACATAGTTAAGACAAACCAGAAAAATGTGTAAACAGAGTGCATGAATTGCAAAGAAGAATGTAATGTTTTTTTTTTTTTGTTCCTTCACTTAATATTTTTAAAAGAATTTTTCTAAGACTTGTACGATTTCCTTGGGAATAGAGAAACCAAAGAAGATTTCGTCCTTCACAATCAATGTTCGAGACCAGCCACATCAGTATATAGAATGAGGATGAGAGTTTAACTGAATATGGGTGACTGTTGGTCATGAGGAATCAAATTTTCCATCTTACACAAGCAGGCCTCTCCTGACAAGAAACTTATGAGGCAAAAGTTCTGCTGATTTAGGTACAGCTGCTTCAAAAATGACTTGGCAGTAGGAACAGGGAGAAGAGCAACTCTGAAAGAGGAGTTGGGGATTTCATCTGCTGAGAAAGTTACAGAGCTTATCGGAATCTACAGAAAATGAACTATACTTATTTATAAAAACGATGCTTACTGTAGACAGGTCAAAGAAAAAAAATCCCAATGCGTTTCATTATTACAACTCACAGGTGTGAATACAGCAAATCTTACCACACTTTTCACATATTAATTTCATATTGCTATTTTATCAGTTAGAAAAACAGAAAATGAAACCAGAATGGAGATGTATTAAACGATAATGCATCTCCCATGTATGGGAATAAAGCTTTTTTGTTATTGCTATCACTGACATAAAAAACAGATCATTACCCACTGTAATTTCTGTCCCTCAAACTTATTTTCATTAAAGGTCTACAAGTTCCGTTTTGGAAACAGGTAACAAAAAAAAAAATTCTTACTCTTTGTTATATTTAAATTGCACTGAAAGCATATTTGTCCATAAAGTGGAACAATAAATTTAACTCAGAATTTCTATAAATAAAGTACTTGAGACAATGGAGATAATAGAATCATAGAATGTGTTGGGTTGGAAGGGACCTTTAAAGGTCATCTAGTCCAGGGACATCTTTAACTAGATCAGATGTACCCATACACGTCACAAAGTCATCTGGAGCACTGTCTCCCCAAAAGAAGGGCACAAAAAATATGGAGAAATGTGCTGTTAGGGTTAGCTAGCGTTTCTCTAAGCATCCCTGACTGTACTTTTCAACTTTCCACACAGAGGAAGCGCTACTCCCATGCTCCGTGTTGTGAAGGAGGCAAAAGCTAGAGCAGCCAAGACCACTGGAGTGAAGCCTTGGTGAGAAGTTGCTTGAAGGGGCTGTGCATGAGTACATAGCTACTTGATTAACACTGACTTTAGCCCACAGCCGCCTTCTTTTTGGGCCAAATACAATGTTGACACCCTCTGCAGCTCAGCACCAAACATCCTTTCCATTCTCCAACAGTTTACTTGCATTTCTGCGTAAGTACTGATTTCTTTTGGCTCCAAAGACAGGTTCACCTGCAGGGTTTAATTTTTGTGTTCGACACCTTGCTGTTGATTTTCCTTTACTGCAAAAAGAGCTTGTTCCAGTGCCTCTTTCACAACTGCTTCTTTGCAGTAAATGAAAGCTTTAATAATTGTATTTTGGTTGTAGAGTTGATTAATTTTGACTTTGTTTAATTTGCAACCTTTGCTGAGATCTTTAGGGCTGGGAATTAGAGAGCACACTGTATGACTATACTTTGGACACTGTGGGTTTGCCAATATGTTTCATGCCTTATTTGTCACAAAACCTATGAAATTGTAGTCCAAAGGCAGCTTCATATTTTTCAAGGCAAGGCAAAAATGTATTTGTTTTTGCTTTAAATTAGCATCTTGCTAAATGCATCTAGTTTTTCACACTTCAAACCAAACCCTCACTAACAATGAGAAACTAGGAAGCAAGACAAATCTGAAGATCAGCTTAGCAAAAGAGAACAGATTTCTTCTCTCCAGTTACAGCACTAAAGTGGTAAGATAAGCATACTCCATTTTAGGCACAGACATAATAAAGAAAAAATGAGGATGTAGAAAGCCTCTGTATGAGAACACGCTAGAAGAGAGAAATAAATGAAGTATGTATCTTATATACACATTTCCTATTAAATGTTTGTGTCTCAAACATTAAGATATTCAAAAACTTACAAAGCTTGTATCTTCAGATCTTAATTCCTGACATCATTGAAGTTCTGCAGCCATGGGTGAATGAATCACTTCATGTGACAGTTTACTCTTTTGAGGAACAACTATAGTATTTATCCTTTTTTATAAAAAGGAAGACTTCGATATGTAAGATCCTTCAATGAAAAGAACTAAACTGCAAAGTACAATTATTAATAGTTGCATTATTAATATACTTGAAGAAAATGTGGCTAGCTGAGTTCATGAAGGCTTTCTCCAGATATCAGAAGACATCCTTGGCATTCTTTACAACCTAACCAGACTGAACTCTGTCAGATTTCCTGCCTACTGAAGGCTTGAAAGGCAGCAAGAATTTTGCAGCTACCTTGAACAAACAAATTGAATGACGGTTACTTCTTTAAATAATAAAAAAAAAGGTTTCCTTTGCATGAAGAATACTCAAAATAGATTACCTACAAGAGCAAAATTTCTCTTTAGAAACTGAATCTGCAAGCCAAAGTCAGTATTAACAGAGAACACCGAACCCACCTACCGTGTAGAATGAGCTCATGCATATATATATATATATAAAAAAATAAAAATACACACACACACACATATATTTTTACAAGATACATTTTTGGTTCTTACAGACATTCATTAAGGGAAGTATATGATCTGTGCTGAAGAATCACAAAAACTGCAAGATAACACCCTCTCTGTCCTTAATTTCATCCACACTACCCACAAAGCATATTCAACTATATTTAAGGTATTTGTGATATATTGGTGTAATTTGTCTGTAAAAACCTCCAGGGAACAATATTCTACAGCGTCGCTAGAATCCCACTTCACTTTATCAAGATCCTTCTGAATTCTCATCTGTTCTCTAAAATGCCTGAACACCCACCTTGGCATTTTGGCAATGCATATCCTTTGGTTTGTCAGCCACTTCGTTAATGGACATTTTGAACCGTAGCAGACTTCGGAGAGACCTCTAAGAGAACCATGTGTCACAGGTTTCCATTTGGACAATGAATTACTAATTATTCTTTTCCAGATACTTGCTTATTCACTTCATAGTAGAATCATAGAACAGTTTGGGTTGTAAGTTACTCTAAAGATCATCTAATTCCAACCCCCTTGCCATGGGCAGGGACACCTCCCACTAGACCAGGCTGCTCAAAGCCCCATCCAGCCTGGCCTTGAACACCTCCAGGGATGAAGCATCCACAACTTCTCTGGGCAACCTGCTCCAGCATCTCACCACCCTCAGAGTAAAGAATTTCTTCCTTATGTCTAGTCTAAATCTACCCTCTTTCTTTTCTGTTACCCCTTGTCCTGTCACGACACTCCCTGATAAAGAGTCCCTCCTCATCTTTCCTATAGACTCCCTTTAGGTACTGGAAGGCTGCTATAAGGAGCCTTTTCTTCTCCGGGATGAACAGCCTTGGTTAAAAGTCTCTCTCTATCTTTCTTATAAGCTCCCTTTATACACTGAAAGGTTGCAATAACAACTCCTCAGAGCCAGCTCTTCTCCAGGCTGAACAACCCTCTCAGCCTGTCTTCACAGGAGAGGTGCTCCAGCCCTTTGATCGTCTTCATGGCCTTCCTCTGGACTCGCTCCAACAGGTCCATGTCCTTCTTCTGTTGGGAGCCCCAAAGCGGGATGCAGTACTCCAGGTGGGGTCTCACAAGAGTGGAGCAGAGGGGCAGAATCACCTCCCTCAACCTGCTGGCCATGCTTCTTTTGATGCAGCCCAGGATACGGTTGGCTTTCTGGGTTGCAAGCGCACACTGCCAGGACAGATTGAGCTTCTCATTAACCAACACCCCCAAGTCCTTCTCCTCAGGGCTGCTCTCAACCCATTCTCCGCCCAGCCTGTATTTGTGCTTGGGATTGCCCCAAACCATGTGCAGGACTCTGCACTTGGCCGTGTAGAACTTCATGAGGTTCGCACAGGCCCACTTGGCAAGACTGTCAAGGTCCCTCTGGATGGAGTTTAATCAAGAATATAATCCTTACTTTGTTAATGAGACAGTTCTGGGAGACAATGAGAAAAGTCCTCCTGAGATCAAAACACATCACATCTACTGTATCACCAAAACTACAACTTGGCATACGGGGATATCTGGTTGCTTTGTCATGATTTAGTCCCAACAAATTTAGGTTATCTGTTACTTAATACTTTACTACCTTCTAAGCATTTACAAATAATCCAATAACGTTCTAGTAACTGAAGGTACGCTGATGAAATCCTTGGCCGCTCAAAGCTACTTGCAGTTGTCATCTTTTCACAACGGTTCTTGTTGCCTTAAGTCTTTATTCATGAAATTACATTAAATGATCAAAATAGTTAATTCTTAGATCGTATAGCGATATCAATTTGATCATTTAATTTAACCTCTTACGTAAAGCTTGATTCCCAGATTACATACTGGAAATAAAATAGGGTGATTCTTTAGCTTTCAACATTTTCTTGACATCGATTTTAAAGCTGTAAAATGCAAGTGGACTGAAAAAGAACTATAGGTTTTCAGAGAGTTATAGCCATATCTTTTTAGTGCTTGTGGAAGGCTTATACAAAGAGTTTTAAGGAATATCAAATATGGCGTTGTGTAAAATCATTTTTCAGTCTTCCCTACAATCCTATATGTACTAGCTCCTAGTAGAATGTGGAAAGGTAGTTCTCTATACTGTGATCTGCATAAACTATAACACCATATATTGGGCTGGGCAGAAGTGACTCAATAGCAATGACAGCATTATAACTTCAAGACAGATACTTTTAGGGTGCTTTAGAAATCTTTTAGGATTTCTAAATGAAGAGTTCTGGTAAACGTTCATGTTTTTAACTCCTGTTATATGTAGTCACTTGCACCGCACACAAGATACTACCAGACTAACCAACAAACTCTCAAATCCTTTCACTATGGAGTTTTCTCAGAAATTCCATAGATTTGCAGATGGTGTTTTTTATTTTGCCTAAAAACTCAAACTAAATGAAAACCTCAAAACTAAAAACTGTTTGGGAAGAGAGGAAAACAAAAAAATATAGTGAATATTCCCATACTGTATAACGACAGAGATTGTAGGGATTGCCAAAGACTTGACTCATTTCTCCTATTTTTCTTACCCAACTCCCACTTGTTGTCCAGGACTGTAGGGAAACAATTACTTGCTTCAGAGGTTATTTCTATAATTAAAGCAAACTGACCTGACTTTCAAAAAAGTAATTTCTGGTCAATTCCAGAAAATAATCTGAAGTTAGTCTTTGCCTTACCTACATCCCGCAAAGATATGCTGTTATTTTAAAAACAGTAAAAGAATGACCCGTGCATGCATAGTGGTCATATGAGCACATCTAACCTTTGAGATTTCCCTCCTTGTATTTTGAACTATGTTGACGATGTCCGGATGGGATTTACAATGGCTCAAAGCTACTATTGTTCACACTACATTAAATCTACAATATATGCAATGAGATAACATAATATTTTCACTTGGAACTTCTATTAACCCACAACTTGACTGCATTTAATGAAATATGTAGTGCTTACAGAGTTGATTTATATGGATCACTATTTACAGGGCATGTTTATAAAAGAGGAAAAAGCACCCTAAGGAACTCACGGTTCTTTTGACTTTAACAGAAAGTAAAGAGTGCCTGATTTGGTTTAGCTCAGTAACACCCCTGGAAGCCCCAAAATCTTATAGCTGGATTAGGGATGGCGACAGGAATCACTGATGCAGCTGAAACAGCTAGCATAGGAAACGTACTATTGCTACCAATCCTGAGCTAAACCACTGCTGCATATTTTAAAACAAAAATCACAGTCATATTCATGTTTGTTGAGTATATAAGCATACAGAAACAATAAAAAAGGCATACTGAAGACCTGGAAATCTATTTCTGTCAGTGTTGTTCTAGAAATAAGTGGAGTGGAGAATTCACCCACCTAAGGGAAAATTACACAGATTCTCTTGAACAGATAAACCTTTACTTCTGACAGAACTTTGGAAAGTATTTAATTACACAAAGCATATGTTAGAATGTAGTAAAAGAACAGTGTTTTGTACTGGAAAAGGCATGCAGAATTAGCTACCAGAGCCGCCTTCTTAGTATACTGGTGCACCTGAGTTATTTTACAAGCAATATGTTTTATACGTTAGTCAAAATAAAACCGTCCCTCTTTCCATTTCTCTTCCAGTTTAACACTGAGTTAGCCGAGTAATTACTTCTCTAAAAAAGGATAATTCTTGTTATTCTTTTAGATAAGATGATATGCATGTACGTTATGGCAAAACCAAACTTTTCCCAAAGCAATGCCCTTTGGGCAGTAAAGAACATGGGGCACTAATGACTTCCAAGAAATTATCTTTTGCTGCACCTGCTCTCTAAGTGTGTTTGCAATAATGAACTAGCAAACTGAGAAAAGACAAGAAGGGTATTCATTCACTACTGCTAGGATTGTGTAAGCCTAAAAAAAAGTATACATTTTAGTACTCTGTGTACGTATGCCAAGATCTCTACTGATGAGATCTTTCATGGCAATTTCTGTAAGAATGCTGTAATCTATTAATAGAAAAGAAAACCATAACAAAACCTATGCATTCCTAACACTAAGGCTATATGCTATGTTTTTCACATTCTTACTTGAAAGAGGTCTAATTTCCTTTCACCATCTAGAAAACTATGTTCCAAGAACTACCAAAGGGATCACTTACAGTAAACCCAGTCCCCGGAAAACACATCCATAAGAAAAAAAAAATATCTCCCATGGAAAGGCATGGAAACAAGAGCACAGTGTAGCTAAATTCTCAGGAAGTTAATGACTGGACCTCCTTTTCCCAACTCCTCCCTACAACATTAATAGTCTTAGCAATTACTGAGTGGAACAAACCCCTTTTACACCACCTGGTGTACTTTTCAGCAGTTGGTCTTGCTTCCAGGCCTGTCATGGCTCATTAAGATAGTACAGTACTTTCTCTCTACACGACTGTTCTCGGGGACCATAGAATTCAAGATAAAATGAGATATGGAGGTTTTATCACAAGACAGAAAGGGACTGTGACATATCGTGCCAAGATTTTCATAGCTGAAAAAGCCGCAGAAGAAAAAGTTTTTCAAAGAAAGTGAAGAGTAAAAACAAACCAGTTACAAAAGATAAACATAACTGCCCAATACTTAAAGAAGCAGCATAAACCACAACAACCTAATTCTGTGTGTGCTCTTATGAGGCACCTTATTTACATAGGCTTCGCTAAAGGTCCCACTTTTTTGCTTTGCAGTTTATCTTTCCGTGAAACTTTGAGATTCGAATTTAATAGCTCTCTCACCTACATGAATCATTTGACCGACCAGTTTTGTACTGCTGCCCACAAATAAGTTAAGCTTTTCTGCATATTTCCATGATTCAGGACATCTAGTATCAGTTGCACTGAAAACGAAGCGGCAGGCCATCTGTAATGCTGCCATGACACTCCGCGTCTCAGAGCGCTTGAAAGCTCATTGACAACGCAGGAGGACAGAAAGGATTCTGTCCTCGGAATGGCTTCATTCCTTAATTGCCAAGGGCAAAAAAGTGCAAAAGAGACTATGCTTTCTCTCAAGCTTTCACCTGAATTAAGAAATAATAGCAGAAGCCACCAAATTTGAAGATAACCAAGATCTACAATTACATTTATGAAAAGTCTTATTTTCATTACAGTGAGGAGAACTGTGGAGTTAAAAAAAAAGTAAATTTCTGGCCTTTCAATAAACTGTAGCCTTAAAAGACACATAATATATCTTCATGCTGTATATTTCAGTTTTCCTTTCGGATTCTGTGTGGTTCACTTGGAGATTAACATCAGTTCCAAGGTCAGCTTATTTGCAATTATTTAAATGTAAACGTCTGTGTTATCCAGTAATTAGAAATTGATAATTTTTCACATTTGAAACTACTGCAACTGAACTTTTTACAACTTAAATGTCAAAATCTAACTGGGTGACCATATATAATTAAAATAAACGTATATAATTATATATCTTACGCTTGAAAATTAAATAGGACAAAACAATGGTAATAGGATATTGTTGCATTCATTTTAATTGCGTGCCCTGAAAAAGACATTTTAAACAAATAAAATCTAAGCTTATAGAAGAAAAAAGGGACTGATGCAGATGCCCTTGTTCAGCTTTGGCCCACACAGTAAATCCTATGGACAGGGAGTGCCCCCTGTGGGATTTGCGCTTGTTTATTTTCACATGAAGTAATTACAGGAGGTGCTTTAGTACCATTGCTGCAATCACATGATGGTCTGATATACCAACCAGGTGGCCCACAGACCTTACGGTCCAGTTCAATACAATGAAGAGCTTGCGTTGGGCCTGGAAAGCCATATCTTGCAGATGCAAGGTTAATATATTACTACTTTGTAGCACTGACAACAAATGTGACATGACTACAAACTACAGAGACAACTGTTTATATAAGTAGAACATACACGTACTTCTACAACTAGGAATCACCTCTCCTCTGGAGAACTGCTGTTAAACCATAGGCATAAACCACAATTTCTCTAATGACAAAACAAAATAAAATAATTCTTTAATTTTCAAGAAGAGAATTTCTGATAAGCTGACAAGTTATCACTGGATGGACATTGGTACTATCTTTTTTTCTTTTTTAACTGGTTCCGTTCATCATGGGTGCACAGAACCTGAAATATTTTTGTTTGGTTAAACTGTTTGCTGCATTTGAAATGACTTCGCACCTCATTTTGGATCAACTGAAATTACTTTTCTGGCCAATAAACTATGTGCCAATTAATCACTTTCTTTCGGACTGCTTTCAATTTCAACCTCATACCTCCAGACAATAATGCTTTATTGCTGAGAGGATGAACTTTCGAGAAGATAAACAACCCCAGCTTCCACCGACTTAATTTTCAGTTGTGAGTGTTTGTATGTGTGTGTGTTTGTATTTTTCTTATCTGATAGTCAGAAAATGAACACATGGACTTATCAAACACCTACCAAATATTTTTAAGTGACTTGCGTATCATGCAGGAAAACTGTAGCAGACCTAAGGATGAACAGTCTACTTGCATAGCACTGCCTAGGTTGGCATCTTAGTTTTAATACTAGCCCTTAGGTAGCTCGCAGCAGGCCTTTCAACTCCAAGATGAAATAAGGAAGGAATACAACAAACAGCTTCATTAAGTTGCACAGGCCTGGTTCATCTCTGATCACTGCCTACACTCTGTATCAAACGAAACACTACCTGTGGGATCCCACTGTGATAAATATTGAAAAGAACACTCATGTAAAGTCACATAAGAAATAAAAAGACATTTTTTGATGGCTTGATTTTGAAACATAAATTATGTTCTATTGATTCATCTGTAATATCCTTGATTATTTTTGAAGAAAAAAAGAGGACAGTAAATTATTCTTGGACAAGCAATAATCTTCCTGTTATGTGCCAGCAGGATGAAGGATTCAACTCTGAAGCGCCAACTCCGTTATGTAAGTCTGCATCCCTTGAATTATAGGGCTAGCAGCAATTGCAATTAGCAAGAGAAGGCATAATTCAGGAAAGGGCTGTTGGACAGTTTTCCAGGTCTGAAAGAACAGACTGAGAAATGCTCCAACTGGGACTTTTCAGCCCCGAAGCAGATGACTAGGAAGAATCTTCTGGGCCTTCTGACCATAACAAAAGGCCTGCCTAGTCCAAATAAATATATAAATAAATAAAATTAATCTCTCCTCTACATGCAGACACAGTGTCTGTTCCCCTTCCCTATAAGCGCAGTGTCCGCTGCTACAGTTTTGGCAATTGCATGAGCTCGGCCCCAGATTAGACTGTTTGTGCTCAGTTATTTTCACACACTGCCAAAATTTGCTGACAACACCAGGAGAAAAAAAGGGAAAGGAAAACTGGTGATTTTCAACAGTTTATAACTCAGCTCAGCCTAAGCAGGTTTTTATGGGACAAAGAACAGAGATTTCTCTGTAGACAGCACTTTATTCCTGCCTAATTTAAAAGATTTGCTGTGAATGATGGAAACATTAGAACTTCTTAAAGAAAACATAACAAAAAAAAATCCTAGCAGTTCACTAGTACTTTTTTTACAGTAGATCATGTTTAGTGATATAAATAGACAGACCATTATCTACCTCTCCAATAATTATTTACAACAAAGTCGGGGTTTTTTCAAGAAAATGAAAATATGAGACTTAAAGGAAGAGGGTTTCAAAATACATAGTATTTCTTTAAGGAGTGAAACTTCTTCCCTGGAATAATTCACACTTGTGCTATTCTAGTGCTACAGTATTCCCTAGGGAGCGTGAAATGATCTTCTCAGGGTTACAGAGTCAGTAGTAAACACAAGTTCTACTCGAAGAAACACTATTTTAGAAATGTATTTTCACTAACATGATATCTAACAACTTCCTATTACAACCTAGAGGTAATTTTCTGGACTCCCCTTGTTGATGTAACACTTTCTTTCTATATCTAGAATCTCCAAAAGCAGCATTTCCTAAGCTATTTTTCTTCTATGCTCCTCTGCCCCATTAGCTGACTCCAGGGCCCAGGCTGTTAATCTTACACCTCTATCAAATCTCAAATTTAATCAGTGCTGCTTTTGAACATCTCAATTTTTTCCCAGTGAAGCATGCCGTAAACCTTGGGAAACAATACTGCTTTACTGTATCTTTGAACGGATTCTGTACGACAGCTACTGTATTCTGTTAAGGATATCAAAACCAGCCAATTGCTTCACAAAATTAACCACTCATTCAATTACAGTTATTTTTGAGTTGAAATATTAGGAAACATTTTAACAAAACTAGAAAACAGATGACAAGAGTGCTTTTCATAAAAGGCATAGGCTGGGAAAGTAGGGCAACAAAGAGTATACTGGAGTTTCTGTATATAAATATAAGATATTTAATTGATTGGGAGTCCTCAGTAGAGACTTGTTTGCAACAGAGCCTCATGGTGAGGGTGAGTTTTTGAAGTTTGGATGCTTTTGGCAGCTTTATAGAACTTTAAGACAGACCAGCTATGACTAAAACATGCTCAGCTAGTTAACTATACAAATGTAATGTTTTTTCCATCTTTCTCTCCATGTGCTGACAGCATTACCATTCTCTCCAGTGTTCTTCCTTCTGAGGTACAATGGATCTACCAGTTCATGCAGTTCCTGATACTACATTTCAGTACAACAACTTTCCAACAATAACTTACTCAGCTAAGAGAGGTCATCATTTAAAAGAAGGGAGTAGTTATATTAAAGGCTCTAGAGCTACACAATTCCAAATACATTTCAGGATATACTGTACACTACGTGTATATTTTAATGAGAAGGTTTGGCAGAGCAGTTTGGCAGAAGAAAGTACTGCCAAGTGATTGGATATGGGATATATCTCCAGTTGCTTTGGATTCCCACATCACCTTAAGAACTATTCTTCCCATCCCCCACTACACCAACTCTTAAGGCAGTCAAATTTATAGCTCAATAAAACTTTTTATTAAAAATAAAAAGTGTGGCTTTTAAGTACTGCAGTCTTCCAACATCCTTATGCCAGGTCTAGATCAGGCTGTTGTAGCTGAATATGAAGCTGGGGAGGCTTGGCCCACTTTATACAGCATTGCTAAGTTAGAGTTTCAAGATCTAAGCCACCTCTCTTTCCATTTTGTAACAGCTGTTTTTCTATCCTTTCGTTAAAAAAAAAAAAAAGAAAAGAAAAGAAAAGAGGCTAGCGTAGAAAAGTTAAATAAATAAATAATGGCTCACAAAACCACAGTGGAGGAACCGCTGCTGGTCCTGCCAATAAAAATGTTCCTTCTCTTCAGGGCTGGCTAAACAACTGAAAGTGTTTCTAATGAACTGCTGGCAGCACTATCCATCATTGCACTAAATGGATTCATGTCTCCCTAAACTGAGGATAACTATTTATCTATAATGCACGGTCAGAAATTAGGAAGTATTTAAGC
The DNA here is from genome assembly GCF_964199755.1 of Larus michahellis. Classification (NCBI taxonomy): domain Eukaryota; kingdom Metazoa; phylum Chordata; class Aves; order Charadriiformes; family Laridae; genus Larus; species Larus michahellis. Next base: position 67,588,956 of record NC_133896.1, on the reverse strand, counting down.
CTTAGAGGTCTAATTCCTCACTTCTCCCCACCTCCTCAAAGCTTGGTTTTATTCAGGACTCCTTATGCAAAGATGACAAGAGAAGTCTGACTGATAAAGAACTTCAAACTCTGTTCCAGTGCTAATGAATGACCCGCATGAGTTTGAAAAATACGTTAGCAGACCAGACATCTGCACTCTGATTTTAGCATTACGACTACCTGACATTATGTTTATCTCTTCCCTCTTTCCTTTTTGCCATTTGTTACAATGACTTGTGTCTTACCTTAAAGTAGATTATAGGCTACTCAAAGCAAGATGGCACATTCATAAGACACACAAAACAATTCAGTCAAAACAATTGTTTAGGATCTTTGAAAATGCTATTATGCAAAAACCAGTAGTCTGCTGCAAACAATCAGAAGGAAGAGATGCTTTTGAACTCTAACAAAAGTGTGAAAGCAACGTAGTCAGAAGTCACCTCTGAAGGCTCAACTGACTGGATAGGTAGCTGCTATCTACAGACATATTCATACAGTAGATTGTCTTCGGAACACCAGGGATCAGAGGAGAATTCAGAGATATCAAGAAACACGCCTACAAATAAAACGAAACACTTACTTCATCTCCAGGACTTCCTCCAAATGTTTCCTTCTTTCAGCTCGTAGGTTGGTCAAATGGGTTTCCTTCTCAGCCAAAGACTGCTGCGTAGAGGACAATTTTGCTTTCATTGACTCCAGCTCCTGCTTAACCTTCTCCATGGCCATCATTAGTTCTTCTACCTAAAGCAATTTTGGGGAAGACAGGAGGAGAGAAAAACAGTGTAATGTGATCAACTGGAACTTACTAAATGTCACAACTAAATTGGAGCACAAAGGTTACCAGTGCATGTGCACTGCATAACACTTCTGCAGATGGGAAGCGTCATCTAGTGCTGTGAACAGTACATCTACACTTGACTGAAGCAACATTACAGTCTGTGATTTAACATAGTCTGGTCACTGGAACGTTACCATTACAATACCAAATTACAAATCTTCAAGTATTTCTATTTTACAAAGTGTACCATGAGGATAAAAAGATGGCCTACATGTATTAAAATTAGCCCAAACAAATGCAAGGTATTAAATGGAATACATTGATAATATACCAGAAGTATAGAAAACTTTCTCTGTAAATGATGCCTAAAGAAAAACTACAAAAGCACTAAGAAGGAAGGTAATGTTTCTGAAACAGGGAGAGGACTGGGTTCTCATGAAGATGTGCGTTAAGACTACTTCCCTCAAAATATCTGTTGAACAATGCTTATAGGCATGTTTTGTGATTTAGCAACATAAAAGACATTCAAAGAGTTGCTAATGGCAGACAGGTACAACAGAACGATGCTCATATGTTTGGCAAATGGGAAAGGTTCAGAATTAACGTGATTGTATATTCTAGCACAAATATTACACAGATAATTTTATTTCACACTTGGATCATGGTGTGTCTCAGTTAGTATTTATCACTAATTAACATGCAAATCCACAATAAATGCTCAAGTATAGCTACACGTAACATACAAAAACTTCTGGATATTCTTTTAATAATTTTATAATAATGCTTTATGTCACACATTACTTTCACTGACTTTTTCCATAGAGATTTTCTCCATCACAACCAAGTTCTCATAAACAATTTTACAATGTGCTTCAAATGAGAGAAACTCAGATGCTATTATTGTGCATAATCAAGCATTTGTACAAATTTAGTTTGCCAATACAGCACTGCACTGCATTTATATCCCTGCATAAAAATCAACTTGCGCTCCATCCTGGAAGCAAATTACTGAAATTATATTAAACTCAATTTCTACTTACAGGTTTATACAAAGAGAGTTGTGCACATCACTCGCTATACAGGTGCTGGAGGATGGAAGGTATGGAACATACCAGCCCTTGCTTTAATAAATCCTGTACTCCTAAAGGCAGAGCTAATAACTCAGGACAAACATGTTTAACAAGATTGGTTTTCATCCTCCATCAGCGATAAAGCAAGAAACACTGCAATTCAGAATTAGCAGATTTATAAAAATCTAGCATAGACATTGTGCAGTGCTTACTGCAGAAAGCCTATCTATTTCCATTCAAATGCAGCTGACTAACATTATTCTTATGTCCAGCAAATTAAGAAAAAAATAAAATATGCAATTATCAAAAACTACCCAAAATGTACAGCCAATAATTCATCTGGTAATCAACAGACCAAAGGGGAATTAAGTGACGCATAGTCCCAAACTGGCTAGTATGCATATAATAACCAAACTTTTCCTGTCTTATTAGTGTTTAGTGTGCAAAAAAAGATCAGAAACTCCGACAATTTTTAAAATGAAGAGAAAACTCCATAAAACGAAATAGAGAAATAGGTCAGAAAGGACTGCAAAGAAAAAATGCAGAAACAATGAATAGCAAAAATACTACTAGAATGGAAACTGATGCCTAGAAAGAGAAAAACAGCAACATGCCAGGGAAGTGAAGGTGTACTAGTGTATCAGCTTCTAGTACATCAGCTTCTACTTCCTTTGGGTTGATTAGAATTACCTACATAAATATTTTCCTTTAAACTGAGAAGAAGAGAGGCATGCCGACGCTCTGCTTATAACAGAAAACAACCTCAAGTAAACGAGCCCCCGGCCAACTGCAACAATCAAAATGGCTTGTGTCAATCTGCCAGTTGCCAAAATAAAACAATCTTTGAAGAAACACCTTTTCCGTAATCAGGTCTGAAAGATTTCTAACATCCTTCATTCCATTCCCCATCATCACGATTCACAACGCTAACATGGAAAGGCTGGTTTGTGTGATGCAGATCTGTAGCGCAACAACTCTGGGCCATTAAGAAAACACAAGGAGGCTCGCGGCCGATATCTAGGTCAAGGCTCCTAGCGCTAGGTGGCAAGATCTAACTGCAGGAGTACTTTGCAGTAGCGGTTATTGCAGGTATTTAAGCTTTTCCTCATTGCTCCATTTGGTAATGCTTTTAATTCTAAGGTTATATTTTGTATTTTTGCAGGTTAACAGAAAATTGATCTAATCATGTATTAGGAATGGCTGGAATGCAAGTGGCTTTTAAACTGTGCCAACAACTTAGTTTGTAACTGCCATTACCTCCCATCCTATCCAGCGAGTACCATTCGTCATGCGATTTACTAAAGACAAAATTCACCAAAATAGTGATGACTGCATTCACAATAAAGACTTCGTTGTTCAGATTCATCAAGTTATAGATATTCCATGGGAGCATTTCAATTAAACTTCTACAAAACAAAATATTTTATTTGGCAGCTTATGAATCTTAGTGCAGACCTGTCTGTGTATGTTCCAATAAGCAGTCCTGTGAGAAATGATACAGGAATATTCACTGGAAGCAAACTGCTTGCAAAGCACATCTAATTTAGCCTATACAAAAAACTTCAAATCTACCTTTGATTTTTTTTTTCCCCCTGAGAACAGCTAATTATATAATAAAGAAAAAATATTTGCTAAGAACCAGAGTTCTTGGCACGCTGAGACATTTTCAGAGACATGCTGTTGACATTTTCAATTTAACTGTAGGTCAGCTTGTGCCCTCTCAATTATAACTAGAAAGCTTCCATTTCAGGAGGTGTAAAGAGTGCACTCTTGCTCCTCTTTTCTCTCTGCTGAAATAATCATATGTAAAGCAGAGTATATCTTTGCCTACCTATGACTTACCTGTGATTCAGTTCTCTGTAGACAGGCCTGAAAGGCGTTCAGGTATTCTGAGCAGGATGGATCTGCAGAGAACTTAAACGGAGACTATTTTTTATATTGTTTTTAAGCACTACGTGACCTCTGCAGGTGACAGCTTATCTTTAAGTAAGAACATGAAGCTAAATAAAGTTTCCATTAGAAGAGAGAGCTCCTGAGAGACTGAATAAACTTTGTGAAAGAGGGCAAACTATGTAAATTAGATCAGTATGGGAATCACAGCAACAGAAAAGGGAAATGTCGACATAGGACAAATTTTTTATGTAGTATTACATCTCCTTCTAAAGCATGAGAGTGAGGTTTCAAAGCGCATGACAAAGGGACTTGACTATTACACTAAGAACCCTACTCCTAAACTGGAGATACAGTACTTTAGATGCAGTGATAATGCAAAACTTATAGCTTAATATTTAATTACATGCCTGAAAACAGACACGTTTTTATGTTTCTGATTTAAGGAAAGAAATTCCTTTTCTTTCAATATACATACAGACACAGTGGGCTATGGATAGCTGCTTGCATTCATTATTATGTCTCAAAAGTTCCAGGCAGAATACAAAATTATGGAATTTTAGAAACTAAAGATACAAATACCAGCATGAACAAATAATTTTCCATGAGTATTGTATAAATCAGTCACTAGAGATCTTATTTCAAAACCACCTCAGCAGGCTAACTTGTATATTTAAAATTATTTGCTTTCTGAACACAGACCTTTCTTGTACAAACAAGAAATTAGCACTACAAGACAAAATGTACTAGAAATCTGTACTTTTGCCCAGAATGAATTAGGCCAGCAAAACAGAAAGTCTTGCAATTACAAGTCAGTAGTCAGAACACTACAAGGACTGAAAAAAATAATTAACATTTCTCATGAAGTGCAACTCTCTCAGAGGACTCTCCTTTTTTTTACAGCTCTTGAGTTTTTAACCTGTTTTTCATTTCCCTGTGTACATTACTGAAATGATGAAGGGACTGAAAATTTCTGCATTATCTTTTACTTACTTGAACTGATCAGACTGCAGGACAGAAGGAAGGGGAAAAAAAAGACATGAAAAAAAAGACAAAGACAAGAGTTCTGGCTCCATGCAAACTTGTTTGGATCCCAGAAATTTTTCCCAGAACAGATGTTAAGACATGGAAAAAGCACGGGCCAGACTTGGGACTTAAGTATGTAATTTAACTGCCTCAAGTAACATATTACAGGGAGAAAGCACTGAGTCTGACATAACGTGCACTGCCAGCAGGACCAGATGGTTTGCTTAAATCACAAGCTAATAAACCTTTACACAAAATAAGAGGGAAATGAATTATGGTTTCATCATAGCCCCATTTTCGTTAAAGCAGTAGGGTGGCTTTAGGTACTCTTAAAGATTACATCCAAGACACTTAACTAAATTCTTGGCTATTCTGAATTAAGGGAACAACTTTCAAATTCTTATAGATATTGGGAAAGCTGTTAGGCATAGCTTTTTGAGAGCTAAAAATATCAGAGGAAAATGAGAGAAATAAGTAAGCAGTAACAAGAAAAATCTTCCCCCCGATAAAATTAAAATGTAGTTTCTCGTTTGTAAGGTAAGGACAGCCCTCAACTAGGAGAACAGCTGAAAGCTCTGCCACACTGACAGCAGAAGGGAATAAAACAGAATGGCTCTGCCCCACCACACAGGTTGGAGCTCTGGCTCCAGTTCAAGCCCGCCTTGTTCCCCACCAGTGCACGAGCACGCATACGCCTGTAGGTGGACAGAGCAGTTAAGGAGAGAGACAAAAGACTATGGTCTGAAAAGCTGCAGGATACTGTAGTTGAATGCAAATTTTCTTATTGCTGTGAAAGTGAGATACTTAAACAGTTGATGTCTCTTGTTTCCATGAGTTGGTCTCTCGACAAAAACTTTCATTATAAAAAAAAGGATCTGAGAGTGAAGAGGAGTTAATGCTGTGTTGCTCCTTACTGTCTCCACTGATGGCTCTAGGCAATAAAAAGCACTAATATTAGATGGATCACGTATATGACATTACCATGTTACTGCTGCAGAACCCACAGAAATAGAAATACAGGAGTCTTTGTTAAGGAGTACGTTACTTGAGTATCAATCAAGAGCGCCTTTTGCTCATACTCTCAGAGCACTGAGCTCTTGCATGAAGGAGGAGGAATGAAAATTCACAGATGTTTGGAAAACAGAAAACTGAACCACCAGACTTCAGGACTGAATAAGTCACAGCTGTGTCTTGTTAGCATGTTTGGAGGTAGCTTTGACAGTTGTATCTTCTAAATGAGGGCCATAAGCCATATAAATAAGCAACGGCCTACTGCTGGGACAAGAGCTCTTGAGAAGGAAGCAATAATTGTCTCTGCTTAACACATACAAAATATTTGAGTCAGGGCTGGAAAGAATAAGTGAAAAACTGAATTCTGATTTATATTGAGGACAGAAACCTGTTGTAGTCTCTGGTATCTGAAGACTGTAACCAGTTACAATTTTATTTCTGCATTTCCCTCAAGTGGAAACATTATCCAATGAAATATTCTCATTATGTTTTTTAACCCTTGCAACCATATCAAAGGAAGGTGTCCTGTTTTATTTTACATGGATGTACACTCTTAGGAAACTGTCTTGTGTTTATCTTTTGTGGCTAGCAATAAATGTTTCCAGCCCCTTGGCAACACGGCAGCAGTCACGACTTCAAGGGATAACAAACAATTCAAGGGATAACAACCTTGCAAAAGACCTGGATTTTGATCATCATTTAAAAATCTCTACAGAGGCAGAAAGACTAGAATTTAGCACATTCTGCACAGTTTTGCACACACTCATTTATCACAATTTTTCACATCCAAACAAAATCTCTAGAACTATGGTTAATTCATGATACTCTGGCCACAGCTTTAAACACGGATGTCGTCAAAAGAACTTCACCTTTCTTAGGGTACGTCTACTCTGTGATTGCTGCTAAGGTAGCAGTAGCAATTGGGCGAAAGGAAGCTTATCAGCTGAGACCAACTCCCCAAGGATTTCAGCAGGTTTTTTACGAGCCTTCTGTAGAGCATGCTGATTTCCATTTTGCTGCATTTTAGACAGTTTCAGGTTAACTAGAATATGTCACCATGGCAGACAGTTTAGACATAACTGAATAATATTCCAAGTAAATATTTAATGCTATGCTACATAGCATACCATAGCTCATCAATGTATATAGCATAGATTGATTTTTCAAAGAGAAAAATTCTAGGATGATGTATTAACTCACTACAAGTAGTGAAAAAAAATGGTATGCTAATTCCACATACAACTTTAACACTCTTTTCCCAAAAGACACTAAGGATCATGACCATAAATACACGAAAGCACAGTTATTATGTGAAAGCACATGGATTGCCACAGGAAGGTTGAACATGTGGCTAACTGAAGAAGTACAGGGTCCTTGGTGAGCTCAGGAAAAGTTTCCACCTCTACGAACTTGTGGAAGTAAATCTGTAGCACTGCAGTTCACAGAAAGCAAACAGCAGAACCTAGACGCAACAACTAAGCCATCCCACCGTACTGAGCCAACTGGACTCAGGCTGAAATTCAGTGAAGGGTTTGAAGAAATCTGATGGTAAACAGCAGTACAGCAAAGTGTCATGGTTTCGGCTGGGATGGGGTTGACTTTATTGCTAGCAGATGGTGTAATGCTATGTTTTGGATTTGGGATGAGAATACTGTTGATAGCACGTTAATGTTTCTTTTCTCACACGTCATGTATTTTGGAGGCAAATAAATTCTATTAGAAAAAGAATACATATTTTTAAATTTATGAATCTAATGTAGAATTCTAATGAGCTTTTCTAATGCTTTAATCTACCTATCAGCGTACCACATTTGCATTTAAGGTCACAGCTAAATAACACAACTGGGAAATGGAAAAGAAATTCCAAATGAAAAATGCACAACACTGGCTTTAAACAAATATTAACACAATTATTTGATTGGGTCCTTACAATTCCAAGGAGGCCTTAATGTAACCAAATCTGCATGACTTTCTCCTTCAAATCAGACTTGAAGGCAACTCAAGAATTTGACTTTCTCTTGAGCCACAACAAATAAAATAGTATTTAGAGGTAGATACTGGAGAAAATAATGCAACAGGCAGAGGGATGCCTGTTTGCATGATTTGTCTAGAATACTTGACTATAGCAAAAGGCATAATGTCAAATCCGTGTTTATCTATTGAACAATAAAAAGAGATAAAAATCCAGACAAAATCATCTTAAAATCAGCATTTGTACCAAATATCTATACTATAGTTTCCATCAGTATTTCTCATTTCATTAAAGTTGACTTATATGGAGAAACGCCCAATGTACATTTTGAACAGAGGTTAATTATCCTTTCAGTGTCCCCAGTTCTCCTAAAAGTCATCAAATTTTGCCCACTTTGCAACCTTAAATGAGTGCAAGAAATTAAACAAAAGATTTAGAAGCTTTTTCCCCTATAGTGTTAGAAAAAGATCTCTATCCCAAAGTCTTTGAGCACAATTTTCTATTCATTGTTTTTTTCCCTATTCATTCTTTGCTACTGGAGGCAAAAAAACCCACCTCCCTAAGCCCCCAACTAGGCACAGCTGAACACACCTCAGACAGAAAAGAATAAAATTTCCACTGTTATACCTCTTAAAAGGTAAGTTCCTGAATACTGAAGGAATTGCATGTTATCCCTGACATACTGAATCACCCTTCCCATGTAAGGAGTGTGACTCAATATAAATCTCGGTATTTTAAAGGAAGAGGCTACATAATCCATTTAAATGCTGGAGGAGAAGAAGTAACTTTAGGGAGAAACAGCGCTTCTAAAAATAACTGCAACCATTGACAAGGACACAGTGCACAGGCAACTTTACCTAGCCAAAGTGCTTTCTCTAACCAAAGAATAATAAAAAAAACCTCTTGAGAAATGATGGCAAAAACTTCAGGCTGACAACTTAAAAAGCGTCAAAAACAATTTCTATTAGTAAAAGAAATTAAAATATAAGTTTTTCAAACTTCTCATTAGGAGATACAGAAGAAGAGACAAAAAACTAATTAAAAGCAAGCTGTCCAGCATCTGTTACAGAGAAGTCAGAATTCTGACATTTCTACAGTTCTCAGAAAACACCTACAGGTAAGTGGTTCAGAAGAAATTCCACTTTGTATTTTCCACTTACAGGGACCTGTAGTAAGTAACTTAATCTGTCAGAATTTGTGCTGTGACATAATTCCAACACTCAACTTATTTTAGAAAATATTTTAGGTCTATTTCACTAACAGAATACTCAGCAAAAAGGGTATGTGTTTTAATATATTTTGCATTTTTAGAAGATCACAGAATCACAGAATGGTAGGGGTTGGAAGGGACCTCTGGAGATCATCTAGTCCAACCCCCTGCCAGAGCAGGATCACCTAGAGCAGGTTGCACAGGAACGCATCCAGGTGGGTTTTGAATGTCTCCAGAGACAGAGATTCCACCACCTCTCTGGGCAGCCTGTTCCAGTGCTCTGCCACCCTCAAAGTAAAGAATTTCCTCCTCATGTTTAGGTGGAACTTCCTAGGTTCAAGTTGGTGCCTGTTGCCTCTTGTCCTGTCGCTGGGCACCACTGGAAAGAGACTGGTCCCATCCTCCTGACACCCACCCTTTAAGTATTTATAAGCATCGATAAGATCCGCCCTCAGTTGTCTTTTTTCCAGACTGAAGAGACTTGATAGAGATACTTGATAGGATAGAGTCCAATAGATAACAATTCTGTTGTAAGTGTAGTTTCTGTTCTTACAAAAAAAGGTAGTCTAAGTAATATAGGTTACAAAGTTAAAACGGGACCAGAATGGTGATATGATGGAAGGGCAAATGAGAGGTATCGTTCAAAACTTGGCTAGAATTTCTGTGTAGTAACTTATGGGTAAAAAAAGGCTCTTGGAGGCTTGTATTCTATATTCAAACCTCTGCAGACCTTGTACATACGATAGGGAAATCCTGGTGAACAGGAGATGGGGAAAAAGGAGAGAACTGTGAAGGAGGCTCTAGTGGAGTTATTAACTGATTTCATATTTTTTTTTTCCTTAACAAACAGATATGAATTTTGAAGCAGGAACATATGATAGAGAATTTCAGGAGTCTTGTAATCAACATAGTTTACAGGCAATATGTGCCTGAAACAATATTAAATCCTGCTGAAATAACTTATAACGATAATGGCAGGAAGGAATTAGCACAAGAAAATACATTTAAACAATACGTTACTATTACAATATTCAGTATTTTATTTTTTTCTCAAAAGGCAAAGTAGAGAAACCTGCCATGTGTAGTATAAAAAGATACAGTGTATGAACATGAATATAGCTATTTATAGATCTATATACTTCACCTCATTTAAAATTTCACACTAGGAACCATAAGTTCAAAAAGAATTCATGGAAGGTGTCAAGATCAGACTGCTAACTCAGAAATTTCACTATAAGTAACTACTTAAGGAAGGAAGGAAGGAACAGGTAATGGCCACTGTTTCATGTGTTTATTTGTCGTAACATTTTAGGGTAAGGAGTTAGATGTTAGCTGATGTTATATAGAGTGAGAGTGCATTTAAGCAGGAGTTGATATTCAGGAGAGAACAGAGCTGCACTACTATCAGCAGAAATACCAGTTAAAGTTCTAAACCCTACTGCTTTTCAAATTTGAAGGAAATAAGATAGAGAAACATATGTTGCGGTCAGGCAGTGCACCATCTCACTTGCAGAAATAGCAGCCTGTTGTAAAGGCCACAATAACGGCTTCTTGCAAGAATATTTTTAGTAATAATACTAAGCAATTCCTGACTCCATTTGTCAGCCCCCACAGTTCAGTGCCTCTTCAGATGTGCTTCAAGTTCTGCATGAGGATGCACGAACCAGATCAGCGAAAAATTCCTTTAAAAAATAAAATAATTCTTATAATGAATTAGGTCACCGCTCCATTTCACAACGTGGCCTCAGAAGGACACAGGCTGGGAGAACTGAAGGGACATGCACTGAAGTATGAGGATGAAAGTGAGCAAAGAGAGGGAGGGTTTAGGTATCTTTGGTGAGTACACGTTTGTGAACTATGCCCTCCAATAATGAAGGCTCAAAATGCGAGTTATTCTAGTATTGTGCTCCTTGAGCCATGGAACTGACACTACTTACTATTGATTGACACTGAATCACAGAACCTGAACTTCCATTTCAATTTGTTCCACAAAGGGCCTTATTCTTTCATGAAGATCGAAACACGTTTCCAGCATTGTTCTGGGAATGCTGCTGATTATGACTAGGTCGATATAGAAGATAACCTCCTGCCCCCTGCTGCAGGAGAAGGGATGGTAAGACGCACCAGGACAGTGAAAGAAAGTGTGTGAGCAAGACAGGGCCTTTTGTCAAAGTCAACCTCCAGCAGTATTTCCTAGGGAAGTAAAACAACTACGGTATTTCTGAGCAGGGAAAACTTATATTTAATTCCTTTTTTGCTTCAGCCTTATGGAGAGTACTTAAAAAGAAGCCTCCGTACACCTTCTGACCTTTGAAATAGAGGGATGAATTAGTGGGATCAGCCATAGTTGTACATAACCCCACAGCTGTAAGAAATTTACAGTAATATTTACATACAAGATTTAGCAGATGCACCAACAAAACCAGGTGAATATGTTAGAAAGAACGAACTTGGAGAACTTTCAAGTCTTTATATCTACGTAAGACTCCGTCATCTGCTTTCTGTATGGCAGGGTTTCTGTTATACAGAAGAGTAAGGTTAATAAAACTATGCCCAGTCCAATGGGTGCACTGCTCCCAGCAGGAAATGCCTGATTTTATTTTTGTGATAGGTGAATGAAAGAACAGGCCTAAGATCCTGAAATACACGGAAAGCTTTTGTCATCTGGAGACATTTTGCCATATATAGATTGTGTATTAACACAGTTAACCCACTGCCACAGTGAATACATACTGCCAGGATGTTTTCAAACACTGGATTAAGGAGAACAAGATTTTAATCTGAAACTATTATTTGAGAACCATGAAATGCCAAATAGTTTCATGGACACTGTAATTCAAATCTGAAGCCTGTAAAATAGCAGGAAACCATACATCACGAGATGATGGAGGGTAAGATTGCACAACACAGGGCTACAAAAACAATATTAAGTACTGGGACAGGGGTACACACAAATGAAATGTCCTCGTACCTTGAACCACTTAAAGCCAAAATGGTTGACTTCATGCACTGATTCATTAAATAGCTTCAGACAGGCAGTGAAGTGGTAGAATGGTAGAAAACAAGATAAACAGAAGAGAGGAAAGAAAAAGCATGCAATTAAATGCAAATTTTAGTCAGTTTGGACAACATTAATATTTTAAAAATCACACATAACACTCCTACTTGGTCTAAGAATGACCCTAATCTATTATTGTTTGTAAAAATCAAAGGATTTGCCATTAATATCATATAGAAAATAGAGCCTTGCATTTTGAAACTCTAAAGCTATCTAAGGGTGTCTTTCACAATTCTACAAAGAACCTCCACAGAACATAGTAAAACAAAGAGGGCATTCCTTTAAAGTAATTTAAGGAATACAAACTGAAAACCATTTGAAGAGAAGTCTCCTTCTCATCTTAGATAAACAGCTACTTGCCATCACTCTGTTACTTCACCGTATTTAATTGATATGAAAACAAAATCCTGTTGGACAAAATGGGGCACAGCAGCTCTCCCAGTGCTGACTAGAACAAAACACTCCAGTTGCTTTTCCTTCATGCTGTCTTGTTGGTCATATTTTAAAAACTATAATTGGTCAGAGCCGGCAGTTTAGTTCTTCTGTTGGAATAAGACACTGCTGTCATTCAGTGACTGTACAGACGTTGACTTTTGCCTCTTCCGAACCCACTGCGTTCAATCCATCCTTCTTTCTTCTCCCCACTTCTGTACACACCGTTACATCCAAATGAATTTCTTTTTTACAATGATGTTGCCCACCATATTCCACCGATCTTTTCCCACAAATCTTACTCATCTTGGCCTTCCTTCCTCTCCTTTCAATCTCTCTCACTGATCCTTATGGCTTATTGACCCTCAGGTTGAACATTTCCCTGCCTTGCCTCATCTTTCAGATTGTATACCCAATTCCAATTCTCTATTCACCAGCTATTTCCCTTTTTCACCAAGCTCTGACCATCTGATCTCATCGTGTGCCTCTCATCAGGCTTTGCTGGTGAATTCTTATGAAAAGCCTCCTTACTGCCAAATGTGATTCTGTGGTGTGAAATTTGTGCGTATTCCCAAAGCACTATTCTCTTTCCACATTCTTGTTTCAGGACACCTCGTATCTAGATAAAACTTCACTTCTATGACAACAGTTCCCTATTTTACCAACCCAGACTTATTTCTTCTCCTCTCCAGAATAAACCTGCTGCTAACAGCTCATGGTGGACAGACATCTATGAAGAGCTCATGCTCAACAGGCTAAAAAGGTGTCCTCCTTTTCATCCTGTGACTGAAATCTTCCTCACTACTTCATTTCTTTTCATCCAGGACAGACCTTTCATATTTTTGTTAATCTTAGTAGTATCTTTGACTCAAACCTCCTTTAAAAGGTTATTTTGAAAAACTTGCAGAATTTCTTTTATGGAATATCTCTAATTTAAGACTTTTCTGACTGCATCAATCAACCAAGTTCTCTGGCAGGATTTCTTCTGTGTTTGGATCTACGCAAAACACTTCCTGTGCAGGTTGTGCCCATTTGTGCAGTCAGCTCCTTGTCTGTAGCTTTAATTGTGTTAATGCTACCAGCATGCCTCTCTGCTAGTGAACGAAATGTAAGCTACTCATCCTCTGCAAACTGTACTCCACCCACCCTTCAATGCTGAGATCACTTGTGATCATCCTCTAATACAAGCCTACATTATGCGTACAATTTGTAAACATTCATCTTTGTGCTCACTTCCCTGACTTCAGGTACCTCTAAAACCTCCAAAATTAACACACTCTACCTTCTTCAAAACCTTGCCTCAAAAAATTCACTAAGCCTTATGCATCTTGTTCTGCATTTCAAGCACAGACATCACAAAAGGGTAAGTTCTACGGGCTTCTAGATACTCAAAGAATATAAAAACGCTCACTTTGTTTAGTAACAATGAAATTAAAACATCATGACATACTAGGCTTCAAATCACATACTATTTTGTTTACTTTTGTGTCTCAGCATAGAACCTGCTCCTTTGTGAGATACATATTTTCCTTTCAAGGGGATCTGATCTTTGATGTGGTATTCACTACCTAGTTAACGTTTCTATTCCATGCAGGTTTTTTTAAAGGCTACAAGAAGTTTGGAAAGAAGGCATGCTTGAAAGTGAAACCCCTAACATTGCCTAGGATCTCAAGGTACAGCAAACAGATTTATCCTCAATACGTCTATCAGCAAACAGCTGAGCTTGACTCTAGCCTAAAGAGAAACAGTTGCTTTCTTCCTGAAAACTTGGATTATCACTAAGACATAAATATCTTCTTAGTTAAAGTATGCGATATAGGAACACGCGTTGGAAAAACCCTCTTAAAATGTTTAAAGTGCAGTTAGTCAGAACCTTTTTTATTTAAATAACAAAGAGAAAGAGATCATGCTGTTGCAATGCAACTGACCAAATGCTCTTGTTTGCTAATTACAGCCAACTAGAGAACAGTGAAAAACACTGAAGAGGCTCACAAAAAGCACAGTAAGAACCTCAGCTGCAGCTTCTGCTTCAAAGGCTTTATCAAAATCTCATGGAATTTTGTTCATTACGTATGGTATATGTTTTCTTGATGATTACTTACGTGAGTTAAAATTAGGCACATACATGATTCTTCTGAGTATCTCATCGGTGGCACAGAATCAACTAATGCATAAAAGTTTACACTTGTGGCTCCAACACACAAGTGTGCGTTGTCTTTGTGTATGCTTGGCTCAAGTCAAGGGATTTATCCTTTTATCCAGTTGTTTCGCAAGCGTAACAAGACTTTGGTCCTTAAACACAACCACGCTAATAAAAATCATTGTCTTCAGACACATTCAATGAACAACAACACAGTGAACCTGAATATGCTTACACATAGGACGATAGCTTTGACAGGCAAGACAGATCAGAGGAGTTACTACTTAAAATAACATTTTAAAGTTCAGGATACCTTATATTTCTTTTTAATTTCAAGAAAATCTTACCTATTAAATACAACTTATCATGAAGGCTTTGCAGACTTTACAAGTTCTGTTACCTAATGTTGGAACAGAGATACAGGACCATCAAACAAAACCAGCTGTGTTTCACAGTAAAGCAGGGAAAATAGTACTTTACTGTCTGGTTACTTTCCTAAGAGGACCACCAGTGACTTTATAAGATTGCAGACCTGTTTCTCAGCATTGATCCTGGCTGACTCCTCTTGTGCTAGCACCATTTCCCGCTCTGCAGTTATCTGAACACTTTCTCTGAGTGCCTCTTCCAATTCTTCAATCCGATCATCCTTTTTACGTAGATTGTCCTGGAAAATGACGGGAGACTAGGTGAAGATGACTTGTTTGGAACTAAAGCCTTTTAATCAACCAAGTTTTACGCCAAACAAAATGCGTTTCTCCCTCCCAAGGTGCAACTGCAGGCACATTATCTTCACACGAAAGAAAGAAAGATGAAGTGATGCAGGAGTAGGAAGAAGATTACAGTAAAGAGAAGGAGAAAGCTAGCAAAGCAGGACCTCAAAGCAAGAGTGCTTGCCCTCTGTGTTGGACATACCACAGTCCTGTCAGATTATACAGCATAGATAAGCACGGGTTGTTGGTAAATAAAGATTAGTAAGCAGTTCCAAAGAAGCAGAGAAGCCAGAATTGGTGGGAAGGTAGCTGGCGTTCAGCATTGCCCATTTGCTCACACATTCACCAGCAGGCGTGGTAAGAAGGGAAACATAGCACTGCAGTTTGGAATTTGCCATTTCCAGGTTAAAAGGGAGAAAAGCAAACATTAAGCAACAGAGTTTTCTATTGTTCAGATTAAGTCTTTAAGGAAGTTTCTCATCAAAAACTCTCTAGAAATTATGAATGGTTCAACTGGGCTGTCTGAATCTCAGACACCCAAGTATCAAGACTCCCTTAAAATTTATTCTTCCATTAAGAGCATCTTCACAGTTGCAAGTTCAGATGTCCCACATATATTCAAAGACATATATTGACGAAAAACCATATTGCTCTTCAGAAATATACTGTTTCATTGGTTTATACAAGCAGTATAACTTAGAAAAATGGTATACAAAATTAATGGTATTGTTATTTGTAAAGGAGACCCTCCTTACTTTAATATTGCTAGGAAAATAAATGTCTGCTGCTTCTGCTGTAGCAGCTTGGACAAAAGACTGCAAAGCAGGTTGTCCTGACAGGTATATGAATGTCTTGGACCATGGCTGCTTAACAGATCCATCAGAAATGAGCAGCTTGATGGAAGATTTCTGCATTTCTTGTCTTGCAGATTGGTTTAGATCATAGGGTTCAGATGAGATATTAATGCACATTTAAGTTACTGCATGGGCTTTTTAGCCATCTTAGCAGCAGTGGAAGAATCAAAAACCTTTCCTTTTTTTTTTTTGCATTTTGCTTTTTGTCAGATTCACCCTTTTGTCTTCTGTCCTTTTGTATTTAGGACTGAATTTTTCCACTGTTTCTCTGAAAGTGTTTCACACCATATAAAGAGTAAGGAAAAAGATGAGTGACTTGGAAAAAAATTGACCTTGCAACCTTTGTAATGCAAAAATTAGTCACTGGAGTTTAAAGAATGAACCTGACTTATTCCTTTAATTCATGCCTTCTAGGATGTGGGATACATCACCAAGGATACTTCTTGTATGAACAGCATTTCTGGCAGTCTCAAAACTGCCACTTTCAATGAGAGTGTTCCAGCAGAGATGCAAAGCTTTGTATCAGACCAGTGCAAGACCTCTGGCACCACTGCCCTTGTGTAGAGAAAGGCTAGTGTTCAACCACCAGCACAGGCAACAGTATTTTTTAGGCTTTGCAGGCAGAGGAGCTTTCTGCTGCTGATTACTTGCCAAAGTGGATTCACGGGGCAAATAATTGCTGATTTCTAAAGAAACAAATGGAGAGATCTTCATTCCAAAAATACAAGTTGCAGAACATACTTTCATACTTTTTGAATCTTTCTGATTATCTTCCAAAACTACTTTATGGTTATGATTTGCTGAACCAAAGACTTATCCAAAAGATGAATAGCAAGTTTACAAAAAACTCAGTACAGAATATTAACCGTGCCAGACATCAAAAATATTCACTTGTCTATCTGCATTACACAATAAATATCAACTGTACTTCTTGATATATTATTCATGGATAGCCAAGGAAGTGTGGAAGTGTTGCTCTCCCATTTCAAACAACAGAAGTGGGAATGGTGTGTTTGAACAGTTGCATGTAAAATGGAAAGTGCTTTAAAATAAAATAAGAATGCATTCTAACACAAAAGGTACGTACACTCTTCATCCCAGGCAAACATTTAAGAGATGAGTTTGACACTGTATTAACCTTGACACTGTATAGTGCTCTATTCAGACAGGCCAATTCTTGAGGGACAGGAGGAAGAGCAATTGATGGTACAAAACTGATCAAGACAGTGACACATTACCTGTGGCACACAGGTACACATTCAAAAGTCTGCATTCATATATAATTAACTTTTCCTAAAATAATATACAAACTTTTACATATATGCTAGAGGGTTGCATGTTAAAAAAATCCAGTGTTGACTTACACCTTACAAAACAACACTGATGCCTGGCAGGAATAGCAGATTGTTGCTTACCCAGATATCATCTCCACCAGTGCAGAATAGTCTCAAGACAATTTAAAATAATTATTTTGTTTATAGTTCCTTGATTCATGACTAATTGATTAGCATGTGAATTATTATTTTCAAAATACAAGCTGCTGTTTCAAACACAACATAATAATAGAGAAAAAGTAAATAAAAGCAAACCAACATTTGCCTTTTAACATACCAGCATGTTTTTCCAATTGTTTGTCTCTAAACTCTGAAACATGACAGGCTGTGCTGACCTTCAACCTATGCTGCTGCTTTTCTCTTTTTAGTTATATGAAGTATTCCATCTCTATTGTGATAAGCATTAAACTCTGGAGAAAAACTTCTGTTAATTGTAACTACAGTGAAAACTTTTTTCCTGCACTGACTGATCCTCTGAAGCAGTGAGCTAGAGCACAGCTCGAGTTGCTTCATACATACATTAGAACGTGACACTGAGGGCAACTTTATCTTCCTGTATTTTGATAAAATTGCAGAATGATAAACAGTGGCAGTCTCCTTCCATGAAGCTTATACAGATGACTATTCAGAAAGAAAAAAATATTACTTACCTGTACAGTAATTGGCTTCTTCAAGATGTATTACCTGTCCAAATACCTCTGTGTCCCTCCCTCCCTTCTCCTCCTCAGTCCCATATGCATGAGATTCCACAGCAGAGGTAGAATTAAACTGGGAGAGAGGAGATAGCTCTGCCTTTATGCTCAGTGGTGGCAGCACAAAGAAAATGAAAAACCCATTCGACACTGCAGGAGTGCCAAGAGTTCAGGCACAATAAAAATTTTTGCTACCCATACTATGATCCTGTAGCTGATTTGTATGCAAAACTCATTCCAATCCATGTCTGTCTGAAAGCCTGAAAGGAAAAGGAGGTGTGACTGACACACATTTCTGGGCTTGTTCTTTCACTTCAGGAAGGAAGTGGTAGGATGTCCAAGTGATGCATGTTAAAAGGATGTATTAATTTAATCTATCCTGCATTCATGTGATGTGTAATCTGCCATGAAGTTTTAGAAAAGGGAATGAAATTGGATATATGTTTTCACCAAGGCATTTAAGTTAAATTAAATCTAAGGTACCCTGACAAACTTCTTCATAACCATATCCTGAACTAGACTCACAAAGGTCTTTATGGCCTAATTTCACTCTTTGAGTTGGAATTAAGATGGATTTCTCTAGTTAACTCTTGTGAAAGATTAGTTAATAGTTTCAGAAGACAATGAAATGCTTCTTTTAACTGTTAAAAATATTTCTAGGTCTAGCCAATCACCTAGGTAGCAAAAGACCATTTTCACGTAACCCTGTAATTAATGTAATAGCTCATTTTGCCTGTGTGCTTTCATAGACCAGAAGGGAAGAACACAGTTCTTTGAGTGTTTCGAACTGGGAATCAATTATTTCTTAAACAGTGAAATCATTAAATCATTACAAGCACTTATTCCTGTGAACTATGGCTCTTTCTTATTGTGCATTTCCTCAAGAAGCCATAACCTAGATAAAGAACATAATGATAATGATCTCAGTCCATTCTAGACTCAATAAAATTCTCCCTAGAAAGAAAAATCCTCCTTTGTGAACTAACCTTCCACTAGACAAGTGGAACCTGGGAACTCAAAGACTGTCAGCTGCCTCAAGTACTACTTAAAGCTTCCTCCTGTATACAAACTGTAATTTAGTTACTGATAAAACAAATTCTTCACCAACATTTGTGGGCAGCCCATCTACAAATGTTTGGAAATTTTCCCAGCTTAAAAACACAAGGGCCTATTAACTGCAACTCTAAGTGCATGCTGGTTGATTAATATGCATTTCTTTCAAAAATTGGAATCTTACTAAGTTTCTTCCATAAAGTTCCCTTGCTTCCCATCTTCAGCCATAACCAGTACCAAATGTGAAGAGGAAAAATTGGTTCTACTGTAGTCAGGCCATTAACTGAGGAATTCTGGCTTGCCATCTCAAGAGTCTATCAAAAGATGCCAAAAGACACTCACTGAATTATGGAAAGTGGGTTTCTGCAGTGTTGGTTGAACTGCTGCACTGCTGAACCCAGAAGCAGAGATGCTATGCCAAAATCAGAAGGCTACACTTCAAAAGAGGACAACTGATGAAAATAAATCCATTTGTTAATTAATCACTGTTTTTCTCTGAAAAATACCTGTAAAAACCTGCAGATCTTTTTAAGAAGGTATTGAAACTTCAAAGGAATATACAATGTGGTGGGGTACCAAAAGGTGCTATTATAGTTTCATTTGATTTCAGAAGTAAACAATCATGGGGTCTTAAAGCTCAGGTAAGCATGGCAGATCTCCTTCATTTGCTTCCACATGCTTATCAACTACTTGAAGAAGTTTTTGAAGAAGAAAAGCAGGCAAAACTGTCACTCAAACAGAGAAATACCTCTTACACTGATGAGACAATAACTTGACTTAATGGGTTTTCAATACACGTTGATTAAATGCTGAAGGCCAGAATACCATGGTACATGACCCAAAAGGTAGTTACCAGAGAACCTAGCTCAAGAAGAATGTTTGGGGTCCCTGTGCAACTCATCCAAAGCAGGGGATGTCCATGGTGATTCGTTTTTCTCTCTGTATTCATTACCATTTGCTGATGAAGCTGGCAATAAGAAAAAAAAAAAAGAAAAAAAGCAGCATGCTGTCTTGAAGAGTGGAATAAAAGACGACTAGAAATTCCTGAAGAAGGAAATACCTTTAGGGTATTGTATAGCTTGGTACCAAGACATAGCATGAACCACAAATAAACATAGATTCAGTACTAAAGAATCTGAAAATAAAGTACCAGAGAGGCAAACTACCATGTAAACAGCTGCTACTATATATATTGCTGGGCATGAACAAACAGTGGAGTTTATAGAATAACTACAAGTACTAATGCTAGTATTATCAATGTTGCATACGGCTGTCTTGATGCCTTCAACTGGTAAAAGAACTGAAGTATCGGGGGTTATCTGTGATGGGGAGACCTCCGTCTGTCTAGGCAGAAGCTGGGTATATCCAAGTACTAGGTTTATATGAAGTCCTTGTTTCACACAGAGTGAGCTGAAGAGGGCTTTCCGGTAAGTACCGCAACAGCATATAATTATCAGAGTTCCTGAAAGAAAGGAACAGTCTGAGAGCTGAAGAGAGAGAAAGTGCCAAGCAGGAGCTCCTCGACCAATGTTTCCTCACCTTTGGCGAGATCAGACCTGAGATGCACGATGACTATCTCATTAGGACAACATGTGTCAACATCTGGAAAATTGTATCTGCCAAATAAGACACGAGGATTGGAATCCAAGCCTGGCAAGTTACATAAATGCAGAAAAATAACTACAGGAGACAAAAGGAGAAAAACTGCAGTGGGAGAATTTCATTCCACTAGGGGTTGAGAGGGAAGTGCGACAAAGCTGGCCACAGCGCTGCATATGACACACTGCAAACACAATGGAGAGCAGAAGGTGATGAGTACATTCTCCTAAGAGTACCACAATGGAAAAAGAGAAGACATGTAGATTCAGAATATGCGTGTACTTGTAGATCATCAGTTGAAGAAAGAACAAAAGTTTAACTATAGTAAAAAGAAAAAAATGATAAAAAATATTTCCAGACACGATAAATATAATTGAAGCAGTGCATTAAAATTAGCACAGTGCAAAAACCCAAAGAAGCCAACAGTTTATAAGAAATGGCCAGTGAATTTCTCTTTTGAAATAAAAAGTAGAAATTTAAGTGGTATTTGGACAGCATTGTCCCTTGGGTATCATTGCGGGAGAGCAGGACACTCGAGAGTGATGCAGGGCTAAAAATGATGCTGCTGACAAAACCAGCTGCTCTTGTGTACATGGGAAGGATGCACACTTTAAATGTTACACATATGGACAATCACGTGAAAGAAAATAATTAATTGTGCTCAGCCACAGAAGTTAATAAAATTCACAAGAATGAAAATAGGAAGGCAACTGCTCTACCCTGCAAGAAGTCCTCGTGGCTACCTATATCAGTAAGAAAGAAAATAAAAAATCCCACCCAGGTAGTATGTCTGTAAAATATCACAACAAGTTAATGACAGGAGACATATTTGTGTCAAGATTACTTATATACAAGCTGACTGAAGTGATAAGTATCTCTAAAAAAATGGTAAGAAAATAAATACAGAACTAATTCATCCATCAGAAGTTGTGTGAACGCATTTCTGTTCTTAAACGTGTAAGTCACAAAGACGCACCAAAAAATACATAGGAAATGACAATGCTACAGAATGGCATTAATGGCATTTAGTTATCACTAAAAGAAATAATTTTGAGGTATCTCAAGATGTAACTAATGTTCCATATGTGACACATATATTATCCTAAGGACAAAACATGCACACATTTGTTCCTCAAATATATTTATATAGAAGAAAACCCACTCAAACCCATGAAAATTGGAAAAGAAATATATCAACTCTAAAGACAGACCATGACAGATAATTCCAAGGTACATATATATGTATATATGTATGCATATATGTATTAATGCATCTAATTTAAATGAAATGGAAGTGAGAGGGGAGAAAAGAAATCTTAGTGAAAACTTAATGAAGAGAAATTCTTAATTTTTCACATTGTCTATTTCTTGAACACATAGAAAGTCCTTAACAAAACGTATGCATATTGCTATTATTGCCTGAAAATTGCTACATATATATTGTATACATTTGTTACTTTCAAAAAGTGTTTCCAAAATATATAGCAGTTTTGTTCAACATCAGGAGCAATATGAAATACACAGAGCTTGTGGTAACAATAAGAAAGGATCCTAATCAATACCAGTTGAATTATGTCCACCATAAAGCTCTGTAATTCAAATATCTTTCTCTGCTAGTGAGGAGGAATTCCATTGCAACCTATATATTTATACATTTCTTGAAGGAGAACAGAGAGGAAGGAGAAGAAAAGGACAAGCAGTTGGAGACACTCTCACACGGGCCTAAAACGAAAAGGCAGAACCGATTATTCCTATGAGAAACTGGCAACGTCTCTTCCTGATAGCTGCCACGCTTTTGACACTTCTTTCCTGTTACTCTAAGCTTGGCGCTCCCGACACAGCAATCCCTTAGCTGTGTCGGGATTGTATAGGCACTTCTCATTAGCAACAACCTAGACAGACTAAAGGACCTTGCCAATACCAACAACCAGGTTTACCATTTAGCAGCTCGCACAGGGTGCCAACAGCTTTAACATTTTGCTTCAGCTGTTGCAAATTACCACATTTGTATTTTTTAAAACCTAGAGGGACTATGCTTCTATCTAACCACAGTGGGTCACTCCACGGACTATTGGAATGAGACTCAAGGCTGACAATACAGCTGTGAAAATGTCCTGAAATGAGCAAAAGCAATAGATATCTGTAACTGATATGGGGTTTTTGGTTTGTTTGGGTTCTTTGGTTGTTTTTTTGAGAGGCTAATTGGCGAAATGCTACTGTAAAACATTTTCTTCTTCACACATAAATCAATACCATGACTCAAGACTCCTAAATTGATATGGGATTACAGCATAACTAACTGCACTATTAATACGAAGCTCGAACCCATACGTTATTCCCTTGATACAGCCCTATTTCTCTGAACTCTCCTTGCCAGTGTCAGTCCTGTCATCATCATCGTAGTAATATACCACAGTAGTTGTAAGACCTACCTTTCCTTGCTCATTTTCAATCATTCAGCAAAAAAGAGCAGCAGAAGCAGCACGCACAAACAGCCAGCTATAAAAGTTCACTTCCCTTGTCTTCCCTCTTTTTCACAGCTGAACATAGGACAAAAATTGCTAGTGATACACCACCACTGAGGCAATGTACCCAGCAGGTGATTCCACTGAATCTCTCTCGCTCTCTCAATTTCAAAGGGAATTCCTACAGTCACCTCGGCCTCATACATTCATTTTAGTCTTTAATGCCCCTTTCTTGATTTTCATCAAAGTAGAGTAGCTATGGTATTTGTGCTAGGAATTGCTTCCTGTAAAGCAGCCATCAGTTTCTGGACAGGACTAACAATCTAGTGAGGTGCTAACACCAACCACTATTGATTTTACTTAATGTAAAAAAAAAACCCCAAACATGATTACTTCCACCTTCTCCTATCTCCCCAACTTCAAACTAGAGATCATAAAAAAAATTTCACATGTCAGAATTAAATTATCAATGGGTCTTACACTGTCTGGGAACAGCCCAACCAACCCGCAATGCCCCTGGAAGCCAGATGCATCAAGAGAAGTTAATTTCAAGGAAAAGGTCTGTCTTGGTACAACCTGGATTCAGCTACTAACCAAACATATATTTAGGGAAATTCTTTGCTTTAAATATTAAAAACAGGTTTCCGTTCTTCTCAATACCTTTACCAGTAAATGCACAGATCAGCTTTATCACTGTATCTGAAAACGTAAGGATACATTTGAAGACAGGAAATAAACTTATGACTTGTAAACAATAATAGAAACAAAAAAAAATTCAGCAAGGAAGGGTCAGGAAGAAAGGAATGACTTAGGTGTGTGTCAGCACTCAATTCATATGGGCTTATGGAACATGAAACCTACTAGATATGACTGATAGCAGAATACTGAAAAGAAAAAGGTAAAAATTGGAATTTTAGATACTAACATCATCAGAAAATCATGAGTTTAAAAATACTGAAATGAAGTACTTGAAAAGAAAAGCTTCTTATATTTTCACTGTTACATTGATAATATCATTTGAACAGGCAACATGGCACCACAGCACTCAGAAAAACTACCATTTAAATTCACTGGCACCAAAACCAAAGGGATGGGAAAGTAGAAACTCTTCACATTCTGAGAGATTCTCGCTTCTTTGTATGAAATTCCAATTGTTTCTATAAAAGCCTGAACTAGTTCAGAGGAAACAGAAAAATAGTTATTGTTTTTCTTTAGCCCTAAATATTCCAAAATGATCATCTATTGTTCTCAGCCTGCAAAGCTGGAAAAAATACTCCCTATCTCCTGTCTTCACTCATGTCTTTTCCATGTTCAAGTGTTTAAATTTATTTAATATCTGTTTGAACTGAAGCTCGTCCTTATATTTACTACTTTCTTTCTTTTCTACTTTTGCCGTAACCTTTCTGTGGTGGATGGCCCACATCATTGCACGTTATTCAAGAGGTCAATGCACTGCTGATGTATATAGTGGCATAGTGCTATTTACTGGTTTGCCCCCTAATATTTCTCAACAGTGGTTTCTTTTGGTTTTTTTTTTTTTAACAGTTCTGCTAACCAATGATACTTACATGAAAATGTTTATTCTAATTCCAAGATTGTTGTCATATGGTAATATAGCTAGATCAGAACCCATCATTGTGAACATATATTTAAGACTGTTTCTCCTGACATGTATTAATAAATACTCATACTGAATTTTATCTGCTATTTTATCCATGAGTTAGAGTTATAAGATACTTGTGGACCTGTCTCGGTTACCCTTCTTTTAAATATCCTGAATAAATCGATAAATATAATTCAGAAATTTAGAGAAATTTAGTTTCATTTATAGCAAATATTACATTTGCCATTTTTAACCAGACACGTTATCTCAGCATAAAGCAATAATTGTTCCATAGCACTGGGACGTAAAGACATATGCACTTACAATGCAAAAAATGTATATTTTAAGAATACTCAATGGTTCTTCAGAAGGAGGAAGAGAAAAGTACATGGGCGGTGACTGGTATGGAGAAGAAAGCTGTGTGCTAGAAGGACATGGATAACTGTTGTTGGGACACTGAATTCCTTTAGCTTTTATATCCTTGCTTTTCACGACCTGCTTTGGAAAATCAGATGACCTCAAAGATATCAAGAATTAAGTAGAATTCAAACATCAGCAACAAAACCACCACAATGTCCTAAACTGAATTTGTTGATGAATTTTAACTGACTACAGACATTTTCTAGAATGTTAAGGAGACAATCCTCCTTTCATCATCAGTAAAAGACTAAGTGATACCAATGTAGTTAGTTTTTCCCACCAGCTGCATTCAGATCTGAGTGTACCTCAAACAAAATTCAACAGCTGAAAGGACTAAATACTAAAAGCTGACTTTCAGTATTTTACAACCTTCTGTCAGTTATGAACACACAATTTACAGACTAAGCCTCAATCCCTGCTAATATTTGCACATCACAGTAAGAGTGGTTGTTCTGATATATCTTAAGAGTGTGTGCCTTTTAGCCAAAGAGGAAAATTTAATAGAGAAAGTGCTAATTAAAGGCAGAACAGGCTTGTTTCTATAGAAAAAAGAGTACTTTAAGGGTGATGGCACTTTGAGCAGCTTGGTAAGCAAGATTAAGGAATAATACTGAATTAGAATTAAGTGAATGAAGTTTATTCCTACTTGAAATTGATTAGAGGTATTTTTTTAAATGATATGCTGAAACATTTGTTGCCACAGCTATAGAACTGAAAAAAATTCCATGTGTATTAATTTAAAAAAAAAAATAAATTCCTAATTCTGTTTGGGTTTAGGCCATCACTCCATCTCCTTTCCTCTTCTATTGGGCAAAACAAGAATAAGGCAGAATGGCAATTCTATTAAACAATGAGACTGGAAATGAGCTGCAGCAATTGGGCATTTTAATTCTTGGGGAGATATGAGTTAGAAACAATTTTCAACACAGTAAGTATTAAAAAAAAGCTTAAGAGAGAGAGGGGAAAAAAACAGAAAGGGGAAAAAATGCAAATGTATTGCCATTTCTCAGGCTCATGAAATCGGACACCAAAACGAAGAGAGAGCTGTTCTTCCCCTTGAATGTACTCCTATTGTTTTGCTTAAATCTGGCTCTCAATGTTTTCTACTCTCAAGAGAGACCTCCTCACAGGAACCACACCATGTTGTCAACAGTTACATTAATCTCTCTGACAGTTTTTAGGAAAGGAGTTTGAACTCAGATACTAATCTTGGGGAAAAAAAAAAATCCTTGCAAAAAACATCTAGTGGTTAAGTTTGTTGGCACACATTCAGCTGTCCAGTCTTCGCTGTACTTAGTTTCTGGCATATCATAAACGGTACCCATCCTGCTCCTTGCCAAACAGGCAAGAGAATACAAATAGCAGGTTTCATCTTCCACTGACACCTAATGTTTCTGCAGAAAAGACTGGGTGAAAGTGTGTCTGGAGAATAATATTCCTGACGGATGGCAGAGAAACGTTAGGATGTAGGGCGTCCTCTTTCCTCTATTAAAAACTCTCAAGCCATATAATGGCTTTCTCTCACTACAAATCTCAATTTGCAGTTAAGGAAATACTGGGATAATTGGGAGACTGCCTAATGCTGGTTGTAAATAGCAACTTTCATGAAATTTTTCCAGCTGTCTGTTCAAAACTGCAGAGCATTTTTACACTATATCAGAAGACAGAGTCAAACGGTTCATCTCTTTTAAAGATGTGAATACAGTGAATACAGCTACCCCAAACATAATAAATGTAGGGTAAACTAAACTGTAAAGTGAAAACAAATAGAGCAGATGCCTAAGTGTCTATCCAGGGATATGCTTATCCATTCCAAATGTCAAGTCTCTTCCAGCTTAGTTTCTGTAAATGTTATGGTAACAAGTATTCTGTAAGGAGTGCTCTCTTCTGGTCAAACACAGAGGAAGGTAATTCCTTAACAATCTATTTAATGTCATAAATATAGATTATGTAGAAATGACAGATTCTGTCTCTATAAGAACTGCCATATCAAACCTAAGAACAAGGTCATATATTTATTCTGATATTCAGAAATGTATATTATATTGCAGATGGAGGAAAAACCTGCATCTCCCTTCTTTAGTAAGACAAACGAACAATTCATATAGCAACAGAAAAATCAGTTGCTAAGGCAAATAATTTTCTGTTAAAAAGTATATTATTTCTGTTGTTGCTTCAACATGCAACACCGCACCCACAAGCGACAATGAAGTTACTCAGACCTTGTAAACATTCATCAGAAAAAATGGCTTTACTAAAATAGAAGACAGGGCTGTCCCCCCAGTTTGCTCGTGGCTTACAGCTCACACTGTAAGAATCTCAAAACACCAAAATCTCATAAATCCAAGAAAATTAAGAAATGGGAGAGACAAACTTACACTTCTTTAATAGTCAGATACTATACACTCTGTCTGCACACAGCTGTTCATAGAAATACAGATATCAGATTCCTGTATGGAAAACTGGGAAACTGGTATTAGAAACAGACCCAGGTAAATAATCTTACAGCTTGCCATGTAGAAAAGTTTGTCTTGATGAGATTCCTTTTAGTAAATGGAGAATTTACTGTCTTGCAAAGTCCATCGGGTCCACGTGCAAAAGGATAAGATATGAAAAGGACTACCATTCTTAAGAACAGGACCTAATCTGAGCAGATGCTGCAGGGCTTGACTTCATTCCCTCTTGTTTGTCACGATATTTTTCCTACCTCGTCGTGTTTACTTTCTGGCGATCTGTTAGCAAGTCTTCATGACCTTCCATGAAATATAGTTGTACTTTATGACTTCAATAGAGAAAACGGAAGTAACCTTCCTTTTTAGCTAGAAGCTCATTTTTATGTGACTACTGTCTTGCTGAGATGGAAATGCAACTGTGTAATTTTTACATGAAAATGTAATTTCATGATACTGCTATTTCATATTCTGCACTAATTTTTGGTACTGTGCAGTATTTCTCCACTGTTCAATGAACTAGAATTTATTTCCAGTCCTCTTTCTGTGATGATAAACAATAAAAATTATTAAGGTAATAACATTGTGAAAATTCCTAAGTCTTTTTTCCATTAGAGAGCATTGCAAATGAAGGATACCTGAGTGTTGTCCATAACTACTATGTTACTTCACACAGACATAACAAAATATGAAGCGAGGCTGTCTCTTCATCATCCATACACTATCTACTTCATATAAGTAGATGTATCCAGGAATGCTTAATTATGAATTTTGAATTCCCCCAAAAGGGCTAAAATTCAAATTAATCCCTACCGAAAAACTTCCCCTCACTGTAAGTCACAAAAAGCCTAGCTAAAAGGTCATAATTTCTGGAACTTCTCCCAGACATCCAGGAAAGTTAGGAAAAGCCCTCTTGACAGGGAGAGTTATGACATGATAAGAACAAGAGCTAGTTTTTCTCCAGGCATCTTCCAGGGTTAAGTATTTGCTTGTATCTATAGTAACTGCACACACTGTGCTGAAAATCACAACCCTCTAAGTAAACTTAGAATGCACCATTTGTGGAACACTGCATTTTCTGTCTTATTGTAAAAGCTGGAAATTAAATTGATACTGGAATATTACATTATGAACAAATCACGGTGCATATTGAAGTCTCTACTGCATATATATATCCTGTTTTCTAATGCATAGCCAGCTGTCGCAGAATCTCTGAGACAGGGCTGAAGGGTCAGCTGATCCCAAAAACACCTACTGACCACAATTGCATGTAGCTCAAATGAAAAAGGAGGAATAATTTTCATACATTTAGGTTTTTTTGAAGGATGATTGTTCTTCAGAGCCTATATTTGTTCATACCTGCTGCATTTTCATTAACAAAAGTACTACATAATACTGAGAGACAGACAGTACAATTCGGATTCATATAATTTGTGAACTCAGAATCGTATTTCTGCTTAATTAAGTTTCATCCTTTATGGTGAGCTAGGAATGATCTGGTGACTAAGAAAAAAAGTTAACGATTCAAAAAATGCTAACAAATTTCTTAAAAACTGAATTACACAGCGAATTCATACCCTTTCAGTGCTTTATGTCATGACTTCTGTCCAAGAGGACAGAAGAAGGATGACCTAGAACTGAATATACCTTTTAGTGAAATGATAGCCACCTGCATAGGAGCTAATGGCACCTAGTCAGGCCCAAGGAACACTAACACCTACAAGGCTGGGCAGTGCAGAGAATTATCCAGGGACAGGGAGGCCAAACCTTCTCCCTGATGTAATTAATGTCTAAAAAGTACTGGGAGAGGAAGGGAGAAAGAACATTTTGATCTGAATAATTCCCAAAGACGGATCTGAGCTCAATGAGAAAACACAGGTCTGATACGTCAGACTGTTCTCCGGAATAAATCCTGCAGATGTGAGATGGCATTAAAGAATAGATTTCTACCAGGCTGAAATGCAGTAGCTGACAGTTTCATGGGCCTTAACATGTTGAGCTGTGCTATCCAAGGGATAAAGTATACTCCACTCAGCTGGCAGGCAAGGCTGGAATCTGATATGGCAGTGGTCTATATGGAAGAGAAATTAGCCAGGAACTCAGCACTTGAAATTCACTTATCCCAGGAAAACATGTAACACCATTTAACTAGCATAACCAATTTGCTTCAAAGCTGATGATGCCTAGAAAATTACGGAGGAAATATGGGATGTTAAGTTTGGAAAGCTTTTCTTTAAATCTAACCATTTCTTCAGAACACGCTGTCCAAAAGCGAGTTCATAGATTAATTAGGGGAGCATGATCTCTCTTTACTAACAGCTGAAAGATGGAAAACCACCATTTTCATCATAGGAGGATGGTACATAGGAGGTATTACCATCAAGAGATCAGACAAAAAAAACATCTGCCACCCTAGCGCCAAAATCCAATCATAGCATGTCAAGAGGAAATTCTTCAGTAATTTAAGACCAGATGTACGGGGCTTCACTTGGGTTTGCAGATTTTTGAATGTTGATACTCACTGTGTGTATGTGCTTCATAACAAATAGTTCTTGATATTTTATGAATTTAGAAGGTTCACTTGATGAGAAGGTATTTGGCTACCTATCCATTTCATTGAGCTTTGTTTGGATCCCAGTAAAAGTGTTCCTGAACAAAAAATTGCACGTTTGTTTAGATCGAAAATTCAGTTCTTTCCGCTAGAAGGACATTTTTCCTATTTAATGTTCAATATGATAAAATAATTATATAATCACCAGGAACAAACAACTTATACTTGCATATATAGTTCATAGATTAGGAATTATACATTAAATCATCTAAACATGTGTGTGTAAAAGAAGAAAACATAATAAATTTACTTGGTGCTGCAGTTGTTCATTAAAGCATTCAAATATCTTTTACACAGTTTCTGGACATACAGTTTGTCAGCAGCAATGAGACACCGATGGATAGCTGCTGCGATACAGATCGAATAGTACACAACTCCATGCCACAAGATATTCTGAAAAATCCTCCTAAAAATTCTGGAAGATGCTTTCGTAATAGGACAAGAAAATATGCATACTGCCTTCCAGATGTCAGTTCCAAGTACCCATTCAAATATCTTGAAATTTCAGTAAATGTTACCTTTTTTGACAAGACAGTGTATCAATTCCTTTTCACAATAGCCAAGCTTTAGTTACTTGAAGCAAGAATTTGCTACTGCAGCCCAACAGCTTGGTTTTTTTATCCTGCTTATAGACCAGACACTCGTTAACCTCTCAAATCCCTGGAGAATTGTGGTTTAAGGGAACCCAGGAGGAAAAGACAAATTTGGAAAGCTATTTATCCATCTCACTAGAATTGAGACATTATGGTTTTCATTCTTCCCCCACTCCCCAAAATACCAAATTTCCATCATCAGAGCTCTCTGAATAAACGAACATTTTGTTACTGGACTCAGGAAGAAAGAAACCACATGCCTGTTAGGGACAGAGAGAGGAGGAGTGGAGTATGTGCTTGGGAGCGTGTTTATTTGACTGGATTGCAGACAGTCAACCGAAGAACATGCAGATCATATATTTTTAAGCATTTCATAATGTCTTATTATTAATTCCAGCCAAAACCACCAAGACCAAAATTATCTGAAATTGGTGCTTGTGTGTCCTGACCCCAAAGCCAACAATGGTTGCATAAAAAAAAATTAAGAAAAAACCTACGTTCCTCTCAGGTTTAATTTTTTTTTTTAATCGATTAGAAGGCAGTGCCCTTTAGAGTCTGTGGAGAAGACAGGTCTCCATAACTAACAAATTGAAATGTGGTCCTGGGTAAATTTTACTTCCAGGAAACCAAAACGTTGCAGTCCTTGAGAGAGGGAGGCTATAAGCAGAGGGCTCTTCTAAAGGAAGGAGTTTTTATTGAACCTGTCACTTGTCATTAAACACTCCATATTTCACCTTAGCCTGATATTTTCATTAGAGCATACAGACCTTTTTCATCTGTGAATGAAAGCATTCCCTTCAGCCTCGTGCTGAATATAGGGAAAGACTCTCTAAAATCGAGCCCACCCAAACAGGACAATTAGGTTCACAAAAGCAGGAAAGGCACTAGGGAAAAATCAAGTAATATTAATACTATGATAACTTAAACATTTCATTCTTGACTATCACATCCCACTTCAATCTTAAATTCTTATATGCATTTAGTAATGTCTCTTTTCAATCTCAGAAATACCTGCACATTATAACTACCTGCCTATATAAAGCAACAGACACCAGTGCAGAACAAAACACAACATACGCAAAGTGGAAAAAAGTATGTACTGCTGTACAAACATCTCTAATTGGAAAACCTGAATGTAAAAAAGTAAAGATAATAAAATTATACACAGACATCTTTATTCTCAACTTTAGCTTGCCTCTTAGACCACCAATCTACAACAAAGTAAGACTGGAGAAAAAAATATCAAAAAACTTGGCTTCCTCAAAAGAGACAATTGGTTACTTGTTTCTTGTTCCTAAATGTAAGTTCGATACTTTGAAACTAAAAAAGAGGAAATATTTAGAGTAAAATTATGCTAACTATGCTATTCATAGTTTTATACCTATGATCTCTCTACTGCTAAAACACTTTATAAGTAAATAATTCGATAGTACGTTGCAAGGACATTTTTAAATAACTCTACCACAAAGCAGCACCATTTTTTGCCACCTAATTTCTTAGCAAAAGCTGCCTCACTGCTGCCACCAAAGCGGTACAATCTCTTTCAAGTATCAGAAACTGGTTAAATAGCTTTAACAGGACTTAAAGTTATCAGTAACCACAATATCACTGTCTGCCCATTGCTGTGCGCAGCTGCACAAGTACAATACGTAACTTGCTGCTTCTTTTTTAAAAAAAAAAAAAAAAAAAAAGAGAGAATTTTAGTATGCAAATAGGAGGTGAGAGAAAACAAACTTCAGTTTTTTTCCAATACATTCCATTTGTGTAAAAGAAAGAAAAATGAAAAGGGAAAGAATAATTTTGGGGAAAAAATCCAGAAAAGAAAGATACACCTTTTAAAATCTTGAAGTGCTACGTAAAACCAAAAAAGATGATCTTGTGGAATGACACCATTTGATAAATACACCATGCACATAATTGCAACACAAATGTCAAGTACCACTTATCTTTTCAAACTTAAAATACAGATTCACTCAAATGAAATGACAAATCTAACCAAATATTATATTAGTTTTACGAATTTTTAAAGACACTTCACTAACACCAGGAGGATTGTGTTATTTGAACTTAAGCTGCCACATAACAAGAGCCTTGTGGATTGCCATAGCATTGCCACCACAAAACCCATTAGCAGACGTAGAAATCCCACATCCCAGCCTTTTATAAAAGTTCGCAGTTATGAAATCATTTTCATACACTTGGAACTTAACTATTTCAGTGCCCTGCACATACAGGACTGGAATTGAGGGGGGAAACCACAAAACTGTGCATCTGAGAGCATTCCACATGGACACATGTTTCTGTGGTTCCTTCAAAAGTTCTTAAAGAGTTGAAACTATCCCTCTGGAATTCCACAGAACAGAGTAAAGACGTATTTGTTTAAATTAAGGAGGGGATTTATCTGTGCTAGTGAACTATTAGGATTTATTCTGTGTCTTCATTGTAGATGTATTAAGATATGTAGCTGGTAACAAGGAACGGGATTTAACCTGGGATAAGAAAGGAAAACACCTATAAGAAGGCTTGCTCTCTGAAGATTTAAAAAATAATTTTAAAAGACCTCAAGTGTAGACTATTGTTTCCGTGTTTATTTCACTCACCAAAAGGAAACTTATTTTTGTAAATTAAGGAAATCACAGGCAAATATCTATTACCTCCTCACTTAGCATCATGGTACCTTTGCTTTATTTAACATTTTTATGACAGCACTTGAAAACTTACCATTTGATAAACCATCTACAGCTAATATCAACATATAGCACACTGAGAGATGTTTGACTTGACTTCATACCGGTGACTTTCATATGCCTCAGTAGATTTGAGGTAACCAGATAATTCAGTGGGGCAGCAGCATGTTAGCATTTCAGAAATAAAGCAAACTGACTAGTAAGCATACCAAGAATTCATGAGGTAGAGGAGGATCTCACTGCCAAACAAGGATGAGTAAACACAGAAAACATAGTCCTCCAGTTACCCCAAATTTCAATTTACTGTAAGAATACTTACCTGGTTGTCTTTCATTTAGTGGGGAAAAAGCACCAATGTAAGGTAAAATCAGCTGTGAAAACACACAAAACAGCTAAAAAAAAAGGCTGTTAGAAGAGCAGCGAAGAAAGAAACACCACACCAATCTCAATACTGAAAGGATAAAATTATTGCAACAATGCACTTCATAACCAAGTTGACAGTTAAAACTGCTTTTCCCTTTTATGAAAACAGAGTAAGCTATGACGGCAATAGAAAGGATGCTTTCTTTGAACTGCTCTGGGACAGATGTGTCCTTTTAAACAATCAGTTACAAATTTCTTATGTAAGTTGAATTACTTAGGTAATTCAAGTCCCATGTTACCTGAAGCTGTTGGGAGCTGTCATTAAGGTTATCCTCTCGTCTCCTGGCCTCCTCCAGCATCTGTGCACTCTTCTTTTTCTCCACTTGCTCTTTGTGCTTCAGATTTGCTACTTTCTTGTTTTGATCTTTAACTTGCCTGCAAAAGAGAAGAGCACTCAGAGCACCATCCAGAGCGCACTTTCCGTCAGTCCCAGCGCTGGGCAGATGGACTGAGGCTGAGTGGAACCCTCAAGTACCATCACTTCGTTTGCAGAAGGTCACCAACACCAAACTCATCCTCAAGTGTTACCCTCAGCTGTTGATTCAGACGAAAGGAGGTATAGTTTTGCTCACTACCATTAACCTAAATGTGAAAATTTCTGAAGCAAACCCCTTAATTATTATTTAGTGTAAACTATTAATCAAAAGATGCACCTGCCCTCTTGTGACTACATAGTATGTGCTACATAGAAATGTTTTCTCTGTTCATACACATATGTACATCTAAAATATATGTACATATACATGTACTTCTAACAGCTTATTTTGTTTTGGATACCACTATATCCGAAGTAAGGAAAATAGGAGGATCAAAAAGAAAAATTAATGAAACATGACTTTAAGGACTACCTGCAACAACAAAGTAAAACTACTTCTTTTCAACCTCAAGTTCTACTTGTTTACTAGATATTTTGAAGGATTTCCTATCCTTTCTTTTTACAGAAACAAGACAGAGCAAGTAAGAACAAACTATTTCAGAAAACGTGCATAATTTCCTTTTCACTTGCATCTATGAATTATTTTTGATGATTCTGGCAACTACCATTGCCTGCAGACAGGGTTTGGCCTTTTTGGGCATTAAGACACATGGAGTATTGAATCTAATTACAGACCCTTTAATCTCAGCCTCCAGACCACAGAGAACTTAAGTCTAAACTTTTAGTCCAATCAAAACAAAACAGGCTAGCTTTGCTTCCTCAGCCCTTTTCTCCATAATTATATCTGGAGTTTGGATTTTGGAATAAAAGACAAATTCTTTGGTCGTAAGATTTCCCCAAACATCATGCAAGTAGTAGAGAGGGCTCTTTAATTTACTGTTTAGAAAGCAGAATGATATACTAGCTTCCTATCTGGTATGTTATCCAAGCAGAGAGGGAAGAATGTTTCTTCTATATTTCAGAAATACTTTTAGAACGGATCACAAACAACTCTGCTTTAATATTTTCTTCATAACTCATAACAAAAGTACGATCAAGACCATATCTCTTTTTGATAGGTATGTCCAAATTATGTGGCATATGGCTAGTCAGTGCTTTGAGTTCTTCCAAAAAAATGTAGGTTCAACATTGAGCTCTGCTTTTTGCAATGTAAGCCAACTGGAGCTGGGAAAATTGCAAGGACAGCAAATTTTCCTTGGTGCTAAACAAACTTCTGTTAGTGTGAAAAAGTGCTGATGGCCTCCAGAGACCAAGAAAAAAAGGAAAGTCCTTTTCCGATGATGTTAAAAAATTATTGGCATACTTAACTACCTTGTCCAACACTTACAGCTGATTTGAGTCAGGATGCTTTTTAAACACAACCAGCATAATTGTTAAGTTATTGTAACCCAGTGTTGCACACTGGCAATGGGCGTATTGCCCAGTTTGAAAGCAGACTTGTTCAGTGATTAAACAATTTATTGGAAATATTATGTTGGCACCAACTCAGCTTGTACAATACACGGTTCTATCTGTCCAATAAAATAAACATAGAAAGTACAGCTAAGTCAATGCAGAAAATGAAAATATGTAAGCCCAACCCATTCAATTCCATATGAGAATTCTTATTCAACTTCTAAATTAAAATTAGGGGAATTAGTTATTTTTTTACACACTTACAAACCCAGATTCACCTGTTGGGAAACTGGTCTTTGTTATTGTAATCTACTGGTTAGATAAAAGAAAACAATATTAATAAAGCCATAAGCCCTCACCAAAATATGTCTGAAGTAGATCTTCTCTCCACAGTCTGAAATGTTTTCAAACAAAACACACGTTTCAAAGAAGGGAGTAATTACAAGGATATATTCTACTGACATCCACCTTGAAATTACCTAGTGTTTGTCATACTCAGATCAATCCTCATAATTGTCCTACTGTTTGGAAACTTGAATTCCTGTGCAGGGCACAACTATCACTCTACATCTTTGACGTCAAAAGGCAACCAAAGTTCGGCAATAAACCTTTGAAATGATAGAGGTATCTATGGCATTACTTATAATTTCCCCAACTATTTAACTATATAAACTGAGATGGTCACATGGAACTAGAAATCTGTAAGTCTAAAAGACTTGCCGTCATTTGATGCCTGAAAACACATCTCATTTTATATCAATGCCCATGGTAACAGATGATAATTCTCACTTCTACTCTTGTCCAAAAGGTTTAGCATATACAAGCCCAGAGCCCTTGAACATTTGCACCATGAAAGTTCTGTAAAACTGTAAAGAATCCATACTGTGATTCTGTAAAGAATCCTCTTCTGTCAGACAACTTTCAGTCTTCAAAGTCAGAGAATCATGTTTTTATATATACAAACGATATTTTAAAAATATTTAAAGATACACACACACATAATTTTAATATCAGAACTCAAAAGCTTGATTAATAGGAATCACCCAATTCACTGTTCAATTAGACAGTTCTGTTGCTATTTTGAACACTGAAAAGCTACTGACGATTGTTCTAGAACAATTTCATCTCCACACCACCACCGAACAATGTGCAGAATTGGACCTCATACTGAACTGGTACAATAAAACAAAATACACAAAGTATGAGTCTTAAGTGAGCACACTGCAACTGGTACATTCTATGTGGAGACAGCCAAGAGCAAAAGACAGATTTGCCATAATATATGTGCGCAAGGAAACTAATTAGGGCTGCAGAAACAACCAAACTCTGGAATTCCCTCAGTATGAGATCTTCATTTTGTAAGTTTAATGTTCTTTTAACTCTTTCGAATGCAATTAGACATACACATAGCACATAACCCTGTCAAAGGGACAGTAAAGTTTTAAAGAAATCCTTCATCTGTAAGAGTATTTTTATTAAAACTGAAAAAACTGCACAAGATTAAAGACAGCAAAAAGAGAATTAATTAATTACAACGATGGCAACAGCTTAGAGATTCATGAGGGTTTTCTAGAAAGCATTAGTGTTAGCACGTGCAGCAACTGAGCAAACACCAATTTGCAACGTGCACGTGGAATTCCTATGATAAAATAAGGAGCGCATGACATTCTGAGAGATACGGAGCATTACTTATTACTATAAGTACATATTCCTACTGAAACATCTTTTTAAAATGGGACTACAGAGAGAGAAAGAATGCTGGTGATTCTAATAAAAACTGGAGAGACAGTTCAAGTTCAATGAGATAAAAGAAGGATATCACTGTAACCAACAGAAACAATAACAAAACTAACAAAAGGAAAACTACCTCATCTCAAAAGATGTTTACTCTCAGTCACCCTCAAATCAATAATAAAAGATGTTCTAGTTGCATATAAAAGAAGAAAAATCTAATGAGAATGTTTATTGTGTTGAATTACAGTAAAGAATTCCACTAATTTGGGAAATAACAATTTCTTTTGCATTTTTTAATAGCCATTTTCAAATAATTACTTTTTTTGAGGTATGGCTCCTAAAAAATACAGCACTCAAAAGTGAAAAATCTTTTCCATTGCTTAGAATCTTTCTTCATTTCACAATATGTCATGCAAGTACTGTTACAACTGAATATATCAGAGGAAAGGAAGTAGAATCAAAATCAGGCTCGTGATTTACAAAAGTAAAACCCAAAGTCTTTCAACTAAAGACGGGCCAAGATTTTAAGAATTAATCGTTTCACATCCTTTGATTTTGGGTGCCTAATTTAAGCCATTTGCCTGCTTATGGAAAAAAACCCATAAGATTTCTCAATCTGAACACTGAAAATAACTATTAATTTCTATTAATTAATTTTAAAAAGCCAAGACCTTTCCACTTCTCTACAAAGTTCTTGAATTTCCAGTGATGAGGTACAGCCGAACACCATGGGGTGTGAATTAAAATAATCACAATAAGCAATAAAAATTTTCAAATGAGAAGATTTCACATTTTAAAATAATTTCAAAACAGCAAGACGGACATAAACAATAGAAAACCAGTGGACTGTTAACCACACCTGAAAAGTGGAAAGTCATTTTATTGCCTGTGAGTCCTTTGGAAGAGTTTTCCTCCCTAATGAGATAAATTGCTCTATAGGCTCTATTATTTTATTAACCCTTTTAGGAAATTATTTTTTTCTGTACTAATGCGAATATTTTTTGCATTTTAATACTAATCTCATTATCTTTTACCAGAATGCACATCAGTATATAGAGCTGTTAATTCTTTCCTCATATGTATTTTCATGCTACATGTTAATGTAATGTAAGTGATTATCCTCATCTGGTTATCTTTTCTGGCATAATTTCAAATATTCTTGTAAAATAAAAGGTGACAAAATGTGAACTGAAAATATATGTAAGTTAATTTGAATTTTATAGTCATATTTTAATATATTT
Source organism: Larus michahellis (assembly GCF_964199755.1). NCBI lineage: Eukaryota > Metazoa > Chordata > Aves > Charadriiformes > Laridae > Larus > Larus michahellis. The sequence continues at coordinate 67,550,049 of NC_133896.1, read as the reverse complement.
TTCCATCACAGTTATGCACCTAACACACAACAGTGTTTTTCTAATAATCCAAGTTTAAGTATGCATTTACAATGCATTTGAACCACCACAGGAGCTTACCTTCAAGATAAAATGTATATACACACACTATATTCCACCTAATGAATACAGACACAAGGAGAAAACATACAGATCCTGTGCACAGCTACAGAAACAGGCTGTTTTATTTATCTGACCTAGGTACTGGGAAAATATTTCTGTGTGTCAGTCAGCCATGTCAGAAAGATTGTTTAGCTCGAGCCCTCATTGACGTAGCATTACCACCACCCACAGGACAGTCCACTGCTGCTGCAGCTAGTAACCCTAATGGACAGATGAACGTTTGCTTTAAAGCACACTTTGTTCCTCCACATAAGTTAAATTCATGCAATAGGTCAACATTACTGAAAAAACCTGCAAAGAAAACTATATGCAATGAAGTACTATATTATTTAGTTTAAAATTGCCAATGTGCCTGGTATGATGAAATATTAGATTCTACAATGTATGATATAGAACCATAAAATCATTGAATATTGCAAATTGGAAGGGAGCCGTAAGGATCATTGAGGCCAACTTCCTGCTCCTCGCAGGACTACCTAAAACTAAACCATATGACTAAGAGCATCATCCAGACGCTCCTTGAACTCTGACAGGCTTGGTGCCGTGACCACTTCCCTGGGTGGGTGCCAAGACCCACCACTCTGTCAGTGAAGAACCTTTTCCTGATGTCCAACCTGAACTTCCCTGATGCAGCTTCATTCCATTTTCTCTCACCAGAGAGAGGAGATCAGCACCTCCTCAAAAGCACTTTGTAGTCCTAAAAGACACAGAAGAGTTTATTTATTCACTCGTGGAATGAAATGGAGCAGCCACCTGAAAGACTGTAACACTACAGCAATTAAGGTCAGAGAGCAAAACACACTACAATGGGAAAAAGTTCTGGAAGGAAATGCTGGAAGGCAGGAAGCAATCAGCTAAGTTGCCCAGACCTTTAGTAGTAGTCTTGTTCGTTAATGATTAGATGGGTGAGAAAAACCGGAAACTTTTGCTACAAAAAAATCAACATCAACACAATGGGATGCTAGTGATCTGAGTTGAACTGATGTAAAAGTCACAGGAAAGTGTCCAACTTACTATATTATCCCCACTATTTCCTTTATCACTTCTTTGTTTGTAAGGTCTGCCCCACCAAATATTTTAGCTGGCCATATCCTTAACCTCAATTTATGAATTTAAAAGATCATAAACACAGTGACATCACTGAGTTGTTGGGTTTTGGTTTTTTTTTGTAATTTTGGTACACAAAGAAAAACATTTACATTCTGGGAAGTATAATAGTAAGAAGCCAAGGAGAAACTCTTCCCAAAAATGCTACTTTGTTTTGAAAATAAGGAAAAAAACCTGTTCTGAAAGGTTTTGCTGTAGCTTTTAGTTGCTCAAAACTCACTTTACCTTACCAGTGGTTGATCACCAAACCGCGGAGAATAATGGCAGTGTTTGGAAAGCCAAATTGCTTAACCTCAAGAAAAAAGAAAGTGATGAAAAGAAGCTAAATAAGTGATGCAGGAAACAGGACTGACCACATCACACAGTCCCGTCACCACAACTGGGTGCCTGATTGACAGTCAGAGGAAAGTTGCCAAAGGCTGAACAAAGTTCCCTATCTTATGCATTACAAAATTAGGATCAGGGAAGTTACACACTGCTGAAGATCTACATGGAATTTCGTATGGCTGAATTTATTTTTATAGAACAGTACGCATTACATGGGGCTCTTCCTTTGCTTCATCGGGCTGTATCTAGCAATCCCAGCTCCTTAAGAAGCTTGTCACTATTCTTCAACATTATACTAAGGTCAAAAAAGGGTGCATTCAGTTACTAACTAAAAGAAAGAATAATTTCATTATGCTTTTCAAATAGCTTGGTTTAATATTACTGCCTCTGTTGCACATTGCATCCCAACTAAAAGACCAATCAATATCCTTTCAATGAGTTGCTCTTGTTCGGATGCACAGCTGGCGAACTCCAGCACTCAGTTACATCTTCTGCTTGTGAGTCTCTCTTCCCACAATCTCTCATCATTTTGTTATACTGTTCCTCGCTGTTCTGTGCCATTTATATGACAAGGTAACATATGCCAATAAAAATATTAACAGACCCTGAAAATTCAACTGGTCTGCTGTATGTGAGTCAAGACGTCCCACAGTGGCTTTAAGAGATGGGGAGGGCGGACTTCGTTTCCTGAAGCTAGGAAACTTTGATTTTTAAAAACAAAGTGTGTGTTCAGATCAGCACTGGAGGAGGCAAGGCGTGAAGACTAGAAAGGCTATTGGAAACCAGCTTGCCCCAAATTTTATGAACAGGAGCCGAATAGTGTCTGAATCAAGAGGTGTGGAAGTCAAAGACTAGAAGCAGATCTCAACTCTACACTCGTTGTCCTCTTTCCTCAGTGTTAAGAATCATCTGCTCTTTTAAAATATGTTAGACTTAACTAAAGGCCTTCAAACTCAGGTCTAAGCTTCTCTGAGGTAAAATGGTCAACTCTCAAACACAACAACCTCTCACATTTGCCTATACAACATGTAATTACAGGTTAATACAATATTTTTTAAAAAAGTTTTTCTCTTCTTGTATTAATCTCTCTGATTCAGTCTAGCAGAAAATCAAGAAATTAATCAAAACCACACACGCTAAATCTGAATGCTACAGGTCCTTCCACTGTGAAAAGTTATTTCTCAGCGATCAGTATGGGACACGCATTTACGGAAACAATTTTCCTGATGATAGAGTGAAATGATGAAGCATCAACAGTTAGTGAATTTAGAGAAAGGTACATAATAAATACATTAGCAGAAAGAGAAATCTAACTAAGGATGAGAAGCACATGTCTCAAAAGCATGCTCTAAGCAATATCAAACTAATCTATTTCAAGGAAAATAAACTTATTCTTTCCTTCCACTGCTTGATTGAACAAGACCAGAATAAACCAGGCTACTCTCCAGTCATGAGGCAGTAGCCCAATTACACACAAACAATGGTGAAGTCAAATGCTGTGTCTTTGTATTCCCAAAATAATTGGAACAAAAGACCAACTTAATCAACTGACTAAAATTGAGGGATTAACACCAGAGATTAACAGAAGTGTTTTCGGTTTAGTTCAACAAGTTGATATCAAATTAAGCAAACCAAAGGTTCGCTTAATACATCATACTAAAACCAAGAAACTCTAAAAACTTCAGGTAAGCATCTCTTATTTTCACTAATCTGTAATTCCAGTTTTGTAGATAAAATTCACTACCCCTATTTGCCCCATTTACATGCAGCTAAAAACCTAATGTGCAGCTTCCCAACTATTTAAATTCCTAGCATCTATTTACTAGGAAGCAAGTTTTGTGATAAAAATAATGAATACATTACCATAATTTTATAATTGATGTCAAATTCGAAATCAGGCTTCACAGATTAAATAAAAAATTAATTATATGTCAAGTTCTACAATTATTTTTGAAAGCTGGCAGCAATTGAACTGGAAAAGAAACCCTTAACCTTAAAACCTTGCAACCTTTAGTTTTTATTGAAGCTAAGAGCATTAGAAATACAAACTCAAGGTGAACTCTGGAATAAATCTGTAAGATAATGATATGGGCGTTCCTTTGTTAAGAGAAATATTAATGCTTTAAGGACCTTCATAAAAACATTCAGTAGTTCAACAAATAAGTTTGTTCTGTTGTATTTTTTCTTCTGCTTTTGTTAATTGAGCAAACAGATGCAAAGCCAAAAATGACATTTATAAAATGGCTGATTAGACCTCAATGTGGATTCCTTCTCCCTGCAACACGCTGGGTTAGTTGAATTTGGCCCTAACAGTGTGGGAAGAAGTCCCAAAGGTGCTGTTCTTTTTACCTTTAACTCTAGTGCACAAGCCAACCGCCCTCTGAACAGATCACACACAGCCAGTCACTCTTTCTGCTCAAGAGATTTGGCTGAAAAAAGTATTTTCTAAACACCAATAAAATCTTCCTTATGAATGGCACTTTATTGAGGTTTCAGAGAATATTTTTGTGATCTAAGATCACACGTGTCTCTTAACTGCAGTCCCACTAGCCAGAAAAGAAAACAAATCACAATATAGGAGTTGTTTTCTCTCATACGGGTATGCGATCTTTTCATTCCTTCTAGGATAATACCTGTTAAAACCAATAATTAAAAGAAAAATCCAATGTAAAAACCAGCCATTGAAACAATACCCTAAATGAAATACCATGTAAGGAGAACAAAATTTTAAAAGCAAAGCATTTAAGAACTATGCTAGAGCAGCTTTTGTTTGCCTTACAGGATATACCGAACAAGGTATCAAGAGAGAAAAGCCCTCTTCTAAAAATTTGCAGAAATTTAGGATAACACTTGAATATTATCCTGTCATTTAGAAATTGCGTATGTTAAAGGATCAAGATATGTCTTACGCTTGCAAGCTGACAGCTACTGAAAATCCAGTCTTCAGCAAAAGGTATTAAGCCAAGCAGTTGTCAAGGACAAAAAAGAAAGCGCAGTGAATGTACCAGTTTAGTGGAAAAGGATTTCTGATATAAAAGAAAAACACGCATGACAACATTCGGAGTCTTGCTCTAAGAAAAGGATGTGAGGACAGCGATGCTAGCAGGAGCATTCTGAAAAAATGTAAACCAGTCCATTTCAGGGCTAAAAGCCTAATGATTTTATGTCACTGAGATGCCCAAATAAAAATCATATATGATTTAGCTTATCTTCTTAAAAGCAAAACTGTTTTCAAGAAGAATCTTTCAAACAGATTCTCTCTATAGATGTGAAAAGCATTTACCCTGTTAGCTATTAAGAAGCTGTACCAAATCTGATCCAAAGTTGGCCATTGCCAGCGACTATACTGAGAAAAGTACGCAAAAGGATGGGGTTGATTGGAAAGCAATGTTATCAAGCTGTACCTTGCTGCAGCATCTTCATTATTATGAGAATCCGGGATGGGAAGTATACAGCTCTATTTTGGTATCCACTGGGTGAGACCAATTTCTAGTAATGAATGCAGACCACAGTGTCTCTCAGAATGGCATGTTTGGCATATTTCTTTCGGGTGCTTAGCAAACAGATTTATTAAGAGGTATCTCCTCTTACGAAATACATCCCGCAGCACTGGCTTTGACAGCTCACATCAGGTTAATATGAAGAGTGCCTACTGAGATGATTTGTTACACACTTTTGACTGCCTGCAAAATGTGGGATAGCAGCATTATTCGTAATAAATATACCACATGCAGGGCTGAATAGGCTATCTAAACAGTGCAGATGGCTTAGTTCCTCCTTCACTGATATAGCTGTAATACTGTCTTCTCAGTGCGTCAGCTGTAGGACTCCAGAATACAGCTAGGAATACTTTGCAAGTTGAGCAAACACCACTGGGTTTCTGGAGGACTCAGTGAGTGTTGCAAGAAACATTTATGAGTATCTCTTCATCAGAGGTAATATGCATGGACAAGTTTACTGGCTTATGCATTTGAGAAGGGATTTCTACCGTTTCACAGTAGGCGGATCTGCTACACAGGTAGTAAGTATGTCCATGAGTGTTTTGAATAAATACATTTTTTTTTAAACATATTCTGAAGGAGCACAGGAAAAAAAATAACTGGTGAAAAGACGCCCCATGTTTCAAACATCTGAAATATACTCTCACTGATATCCTCAGTGATCACAAAGTTCATAAATCAAATTATTTCTAGTTTGGAGTATCTACCGAGGAAGATAAATTCTTTATCTACACAGTTACACTACTCCAGTGAACTACTTTTTATTTGATGACCTTGAGATACATGGGCAAAATTAAGACTTTAATTGAGCCCCTAATCAGGACAACTGACTTGATGTAGCCTGTCACTGAGATATTTTCTATCTCCCTTCAATGAATTCATCTTCCAAGTAACTGGGGAACACTTATAATAATCAGGAAAGATCAACAAAATAACAGCCTTTGCTGTCAAGAAAAATATTCCTAACATAATCTCATATCTTTTCTATAAATTTTCTGTCTTTTTATGTGAAGACATACATTGCAGGTTGAAAGATTTAAGCAATGTTGAAAATCCAATAAGGAATTACTGAGGCTATGGTCAAAACAGTATACAGAAAGACAAGAGCAGACTTCCAGTCCCTTTCTACTTTGTAATAAAATTTCTCTACCTATAATTCAAAAAGCAGAGCCACACACACTTACTCAGGAACACATCTTAATCAGGAATGAAGCCTTAAGCTTTGAAGAACTATGCACAAGACACACTACTGAGACCAGCACGAATTGCTGTAGTTTTATAGGTTATGCAGCGCTGATACCCAAGTCTCCTCCTGGACTTCCCAAAACAAGGGCACAAGAACATCACGAAACCTTCACTGGTGGTGCTAAGTTTCAGTTCTAGAGGCACCGAGGAAATCTTTGCGTCTGATCAGGGTGCATGAGGAGGCTGAGGGATGGCAGCAGTCTGATTTGGATGGGATCTGAACTGCAGCTACTATAACGCAAAATTCTTTTGCCTCAGCAGGTATTTATTCTGAGCAAAATAAACTTAAATGTGATAGTAAGAATCATTCTGAGTTTGGGGATCTGCTGTTTCTTTACAGACACAGAAAAGTAGGAATTTTTAGGAAAATTCAATGCATACAACAAGAGTATGATTTACCTGTAGAAGTATGGGTGGGAAATTTAATGAAAACAGATGATGCTTTAAGAAGTCTCACAACATAACTCAGGAGAAAAATTAGAATAAGTTGGGAATAGCATGTACTTAGCCCTTCTATTTACTATTAGCCAACACAGTAATACTTTAAAATGATCTTCCAAATGTTTGGCTTTTGTTCACACTATAACATTTTTGCCCAAGTTACAATAACATTTGAAGCTTTAAGCATCCAAAAACACAAAACAGACTCCTTCAGCTACATTTCAGCTGTTATTTGTTCATGTGATCCAAGAATACTCAAAAAGAACATGGAAATTAGCAGTCAAAGGAAAAAAAAAACCTCAAAAACTGTCTGCCATGCCTCATCCCTTTGAGAAAACATCTGCATACTCCATATTAAAATGTGAAATTTCTGCTGAAAGAAAGAGATAGGAGAAAGGGAAGAAGGCATGTCATAAACTAAGGAATAAAAACAACAGATATTTGCATCTCACTGATAACCTTTATAAAATAACATGGTCTCTACTATGCCTATTACTTACAATGCAGGGAACAATCCCTTTAATTGGAAGATATGATCACGAAACATTTCCTTTAAGAAGAAATTACATAAAATGTTGCAGTTATTACATAAATGTTGTACTCCAAATGCACCAGAAACCCCCATTTTTTCACATTGCAAGTTGGTGGCCACTTTTCCAGTATAACTAGTAACTCCATTTAATGCTCTCTCCCAGGTTTTTTTTTTTCATAAAAGCAAATGATGAAAAAGAAAAAAATATTTTCTGTGTGCAGTGCAAGAGAACAGGGAGCACGCAAACAATGCTAAAAGAAAAGATACCTTATGTTGATTGAGGTATCAATCCTTTAAAATATGTTGACCTGTCAAATACTGAGAAAGTGTTTGCTCTTATAGCCTTTATATATATCGCTAGAAGGAGTTAGTAATAAAAAAAAAATAAGTCTTTCTAAAATGTTTATTCAGGTCTCTGTGACATTGCCAACATATTCTGCTAGTATTTTCTATGCAAAGTGAAAATTACACACTGAAAAATGAAGTGAATGTGTGTATCTATCTAGTAGCTGGTTATAAGTTAACAGTATTAGTGCTGTTATTTATTTGGTACAATTACCTGAGGAATTCAGGCACATCCAGCAAAACCAAGAATCCTACCAGCTGAAAATTCAAAAATTAAGCAGAATGCTTCTTTTTTTAAACACTGCAGACTAAAGGAACTAAGTGAGCATATAATGCAGATTATTACAGAGTAAGGCAGGCCTAGAGAAAGAACCAAACAACACCGAACACAATACTGATAAGAGAGAACATGTATGACAGGAGATGCTCCCAAAGGGATGTATTTTCAAAGATACAGCATCCCCACTAAAGCCTGCCTGGCTAAGATTCTTCACCCTTACATACACTTGTAGGGTAAGGTTGCTTTATGTCACCTCTCTTTTAGTTCCCAGCATGTGGGACTTCATCAAACATGGCATGAACAACTCAAACCATTGAAAAAGCAAGGGGAAGTTTGCAGACAATCTGAGTTTTGCCGGCATTCAGAATGGAAACAATCTGGTCAGTGCTATTACTGAAGTTGGACTGATGCTGAAAGCTAAGGAAGACTCGCTTTTCAGAGCTACCGTCTGCGAGCTACAGTAGTCAGAACTGACAGAAGTCAGAAGTCTACATGCTAGAAGGGAGATGAACAACACAGGGGAATAGGAACTAGTAGGAAAGGAGCCTCAATTTTCTGTTGGCTTGGCACCTTTTGTGATCTGTTGTTAAGGCTGGCACTGAGCCGGCCTGGCAACTGCCAGTTGTTGGCAGCTGTTAATTTCTAGGACCAAATTAGGCTCTTCTGGTCTATCTACAGAGAGTATTTTGCAACTCTAATTTCCAATTCTTTCTCATCCTTGATTTTTAAAAAGTGAGATAGGTTACTTGTAAAGATCAAGTTCATTCCAGAATGCTTGAAAGAAAGATACTGGAACTGAATCACTCCAACCCCACTGTCGCCCCAAAACTACCATCATGCTTGGTCCCAATTTCTATCAAATCTATTCAGTATTGCAAATAGATACATAATAATGTTCCATGTAAAACCACTTTATTTCAAACTAAGTATGCTGAGTCACTAAAGGGATAGGTGGCACTTTACACCTTAGAGCTAGGAGTTAATTAGTCAGTCATGAACAGAAAGTGACAACTGGAAATATTTTGTTCTCCAAGGAAGTGAAAACACATTTATTTTAATTAAGAAGAACAGCCTATGCGCTGTATAAGAGGGAAAGGAAGTTTCTGAGAGCATGATTAAATCTGCCTGAATTACCTGGGGTACTTCAAGAAGACTGGCTAGAAAAGCTGAAATATTCCAGCATGAGAGGGGCCCTCTATTGTTTGCAAATGAAGAACATGTCATGCAGATGGAGGGAATACTGCACTACACCACCCTGTCAGGACAATAAAATGGAAGAGAACCACAGAAGAGAAAGGAAAAGGGGAAAAAAAGAGCTTACCAATTTAATCTTAGTGTAAGAACGTTAAGCGTGTTCTTATCTTGCAACATCTATAATAGCCTACTTGGGATTTTATGATAAGCAATTTTATTTTCATTTTACAGTAATGTGATTAAGAGTGATTTCAAATTAATTGAGTGATAGCAATAGAAGTGTGTATTGAATCGATAAACTGTATGTCTGCAATAAATCTTTACATTTACCTAGCATATTTTTCATACAAAAGATGAGAAATTACTTGCAGAGAAGATGCACAGAGAAGTTACGAAAGTTGGTTTCACAGGAACCAGGATGAAAAATATTAGCTAGTGACCAGCGGTAATAAGAAATGCTCTCAATTGATAAGTAAAGTAGTGAAAGGCACATCTGAAACACAAGGATTCCAATGTCCTCATCTGAGGCAGTGAAGTCACCTTGTGTGCAGGTCCAAAATGGAACTTGATCTTCACAAGTAACACAAGAACAACAGGCAGCATTTCAATTCAGTCACAGGCACAGACTAAACACATGACGAGTAACTTCGGAGCCAGCTGTAAATCTCACAGCAGAAAAATGCTCTGTCTCAACCGGGCAGCTGAGAAGATGCAGAATCAAGTATGCTCTATCATACTTGCCCACAACCTGAACAAGAGAATGGATGTGATGAAAAGGGATGCGAATACTGCAAATGGAAAATGGTTCTTTCAACCCGAATGACAAGGCACAACAGCATCCCTGGTAACTGCAGATGCAGAGTAGTAAAACCCCATACTGTCAGATCTAAGGTCCCTGTCTCAGTCTAAGCCCTCAGCCAGCAAGGGAAGCTTACAGAGGGCATATAAAAACCACAGGAAACAGAGATAATTTCCAATTTTATCTTTTCTGATTCTATGAACACCAATAAGGTTTGAGAGCACCTGTATTTGGGGGTGGAGGAAGGGGACAGAAGTAGGAGGAGCTACTATTGTCCTCAGGCATTGCATGTGTATAAAGGCAACATTAGGAATCTTGAAAGAAAAATGTCTGGTAAAACTATTATTTATGAGAGGACAAGCCTATTAATATCACACTGACATGTATCAGAGTGATGCATTATGCCAGAAAGCAGCAGTTCTTGGGTCTTTTAAAAATTGATTAAAAACTGAGAATACGAGTAGAAATTTGCAAGAAGTGCAAATATTGAAAACCCCTCCCCCTATATTTTTCTTACTTCTTTCTTTTCTTACAGCTGTAGTGCTATAAAATAACAAGACAATTCTTGTTTATCCTATTTTTCAAGGTCAATATTATGCAGCAAATTCTTACGAAAACCACACAAATATTGTAGAGTTTGTCCAAGAATACAGATTAACTTATCACAGTAAGTTAGAACCATGGAGTCATTTTGGTTGGAGGGACTTGGTTGGAAGCCTCCTCCTAGAGAAAGTGATGCGTTACAATCTAGACAAGTGGTCTGTGCAGTGGGTGGGGAACTGGCAGACCGGCTGCACCCAGAGGGTGGTGGTAAATAGCTCCTTTTCAAACTGGCAACCTGTCACAAGGAGGGTCCCCCAGGGATTGATACCAGGCCCAATGCTGTTTAATATCTTCAGAAGTGATCTGGATGATGGGATCAAGTGTACCCTGATGAACTTTGTTGATGATACCAAACTAAGTGGGAAAGTGGAGACTTCGGAAGGGAAACCACCCTGCAGGAAGACCTGACAGGCTACAAGAGTGGGCTAACAAGAACCTTATGAAGTTCAACAAGGACAAGTGTAAGGTCTTGCACCTGGGAAAACATAACCTGGGAGCGCAGCACAGGCTGGGATCTACCTGGATGGGGAGCAGCTCTGTGGAAAGTGACCTGGGGGTCCTGGTGGGCAACAAGTTCAATATGAGTGAACAGTGTGCTGCTGCAGCAAAGAAAGCCAACAGGATGCTGAGTTGCATTTAAAAGGGCATCAGCAGCTGAATAAAGAAGTCATTATCCCACTCTACTCAGCACTTGCCAGGCCACACCTGGAATACTGTGCTGAATTTTGGTCCCCACTATACAAAAAAGATGCGGGCAGGCTGGAGAGGGTCCAGAGAAGAGCCACCAAGATGTTCAAAGGACTGTGAAGGCTGCCGTATGAGGAAAGGCTGAGAGAACTGTGTTTGTTCAGCCTTGAGAAAAGAAGGCTTAGGGGAGACCTTATCACCATGTTTCAGTATTTAAAGGGTGGCTACAAAGAAGATGCAGAATCCCTTTTTACAAGGAGTCACATCGAAAAGGTGAGGGGTAATGGGTACAAGTTGCTCCAAGGGAGATTCTGATTGGACACAAGGAAAATTTTTCGCCACGAGAACAATCACCCATTGGAATAATTTCCCCAGGGAAGTGGTGCGTTCCCCAACATCAGACACTTTTAAGATTCAGCTGGGCAGGGTGCTGGGCCATCTTGCCTAGACTGCTTTTGCCAAGAAAGGTTGGACCAGATGATCCCCGAGGTCCCTTCCAAGCTGATATTCTATGATTCTGTGATCTCTGAAGGTCATCTGGTTCAATCCCCTGCTCAAAACAAGGACAAATTAGAACAAGTTGCTCATAGCTTTGTTCAGATGACTTTTGAATATCTCCAGTGATCAAAACTCCTCAGCCTCTCCGGGCACCTGTTTCAGTATCTGACTACCATTATTGTGGATTTTTCCCATCAATTATTTCATTGGAACTTAGACTGGAACGTGTTGCAGTTTGTGTCTGTTGCCTCTCAACCTTTTACTGAACACCTCCGAGAACAATCTGTCTCCGTCTTCTCCAAATCTTCCCATTAGGTAGCTGAAAGATGACAGTATGATCTCGCATAAGGCTCCACTTCCTAGGCTTGAATATACCCAGTTCTCTCTGCCCCTCCTTATACGTCAATGTGCTGAAGCACCTAGTCATCTAACTGGCCTGCCTGCTGGATTCACTCCATTATCCCAATGTCTGTCTTGTACCTGAAAGCCCCAAACAAGATGTAGTATTCCAGGTGCAGCCTCACAAGTGCCAAGTAGAGAGAAACAACCATTTCTCTTGACCTGCTAGGTGTGCTTCTGCTAATACAGTCAATATTGTAATACATTTGTAATTGTAATTGTAATACATCTGCTAATAAAGCCAAATGCATTTGGCTTTCTTCACAGTAACGTGACACTGTTGACTCAAGTTCAACTTGTCCTCTGCCACCCCATGGTCCTTCTTTATGAACCAGCCTTCGAACCAGTTGGCCCTCAGTTGGTACAGATGCAGGGGTTATTCAAGCCCAGGTGCAGAGCTTTGCACTTGCCTCTATTTAATGTAGAATACAATCACAGAATCGCCTCGGTTGAAAGGGACCTTTCAGATCATCTACTCCGACCATCAACCTAACGCTAACAAAAACCATCACTAAACCATATGTCTAAGCACTATGTCTACCGAACTTTTAAATACCTCCAGGGATGGTGACTCAACCACTTCCCTGGGCAGCCTGTTCCAATGCTTCATAACTCTTTCAGTGTAAAAATTTTTCCTAATATCTAATCTAAACCTCCCCTGGCACAACTTCAGGCCATTTCCTCTTGTCCTATCACCTCTTATTAATCCCCACCTCTCTACAACCTCCTTTCACCTTCATGAAGTTTCTGTCAGTTCATTTCTCCAGCCTGTCAAGGTCACCCTAAATAGAAGCCCTGCCCTCCAGCATATACTCCCCATAGTCACTCCCTCAGTTTGCTATCATCCATTAAATTTTTGAGGGTGTATTGTGTCTCATCATCCACGTCATTAAAAAGACATTAAACAGTACCGATTCCCCTCTGAGCCAGACATCTCATCACTGAAGGCAATCAGGTTGATCAGGCATGATTTGCCCTCGTAAATCCATACTGGCTGTTCCCTATCACCTTCTTCTCCTTCAGATGCTTGGAGATGGCTTTCAGGAGGATCTGCACCACAAACTTGAAGGTGGGCATGATGTTTGCCATCATGAGGATCTTTTCCTGACAGCCATGAGCTTTTGAAGATGATAGAAAGAGTCCTCGCTATGACATCAGCTGGCTCCCTCAGCAACCTTGTATGTATCTGATCTGATTCCATCAATGTGCATATTTCTAATTTGTTTAAATGGTCTGTAACTTGGTCTTCCACTTCTGTGGGTAATGCTTCACCCCTGCAGACTCCAGCACTATGCTCAGGGATCTGAAAGGAGTCCTTATGACTAAAAAAGCAGGAAAAGAAGCTATTGAGCTCCTCATACTTTTCAGTGATCTTTTAAAAATGTCTCCTACACAACTGAGCTCTCTGTAACTATCATATTATTTCTGAGTCCAGGGTCTGTTAAAGCTTTTCGTACTGTCAGTTATGGAAACATTTGCACCAAGACTATTTTACCATAGACACATAAATTCCCTGTCTGTCCATACACTTACCTGGCTTTTAGAGTTTTAATAGAAATAAAAATCTAGCCATTTGTGGAGATAAATTTTTACACAGAAGTTAGCCATTAAGGAAGAAAAATAACCTTCAGATTTTATTCTTTTGACTAATGTGATGTGACACATATGGGTTAGTCAAAATGTTTAATGTTGCATGAAGTTTGAATGATAATTTCAGTTAATCTTCTGATGATGACGTGCTAGATAATTTGTTAACTTTGGAATATAATAACACAAAGACACGTTTTAAAATGTATTCTAAATAATGTTGTGTTTTGATGTTTCAAATAGTATGGTAAAAAGACATCTTTTTTCTTATATCCAAAAAAAGCTAATTGTGAGCGATTCCTCTAATGTCTCAGAGCATTCGACTCAGAGCTCTTCAGAATTCATAGCATACTGTTGACATACAAACATCCCCCCTAGTGCCATATCCAGTCACGTGTCTTCCTAATGCTACCTCAGTTCGAATTCCCACAGGAAATATGCGTGCTTTGTGAATACACGTACTGAAAATAGAGCATTAACACAAAAAGAAAAACAACTCATCAGTGTCTCATATAATTGAATTAATTTCAGCAGGTAAAAGGAAAGAAATCAGATCATATGAGACTGCAGAAAAGTGAGAGAATTCTGAGATGATGTGCAGCTGTGAATAATTTTGCTTTGTTAAGATGCAGTGAAATGAGGCAAGAAAAAAGGACCTTTGACAGAAAAGCTACAGACTCCACTTCAAACGGAGGAAGAAAGCTCTGATAATCACTATACCTAAAGCAAGTCCACTGACCTGTTTTAAGGAAAATCACAGTTCTATTTTGTGCCCTACTCATCACCACCCAACCTTCAGAGCCAACAAGCCTGACGCCTTCATTTCTTCCTTTCCCCACTATCATCTTGTGGATGCCTTACTTCTCACTTCCAAGAAATAGACAACTTGAAAGCTGAGTACTTTTTAATGTAAAGCATTCCATAAAACTGTTTTTGCTCTGCATAAAGAAAAAATACATCAAACAGAAAACAACCATTAGAGGTTGTTATTTTTTAGATGATGAAGGAAATTTCAATGGAAACTTCTTTGAACACAATGTATCTGACTTTGCTGAGCTAAAATGAACCATTGCTGACTAGACATGTTTAACAGTTTCATCATTTGCTCATGTGCTTAATGAACATGGTGGCAGAATGAAGACCAGAGTCTCCTGAAGGTATGAAACTAAAGAGCCAGCGAGTGAAATTTCTCCTGGCAGCCCAGGCACTGACTCGGTACTCAGATGCACAGCTTCCTGGAGATAGAGTATATGGTGCAGTGTATATATTTCTGTCACAATGAAAAACCCACAGGTATCATAGACTATTTGCCTGTAACTAACTGCTTTGTTTTTTAATAATTATTGAATAGTATCCCGAGTTTCCTCTATTTACTTAACTTTCTATGCGACATTATCTGTCATTTTCTTATAGAAGAATATGTTTTAAATATTTCTTTGGTGGTTAGATGTGTTCTCTTTAACATAAATTTAAGACTCTGGAAAAAGGACTGAAATGATCCCCTCAGATTCAGCATTTTGGCTTTATTTTCATTTTATAAGGCTACACTTGAGTTGCTACGCTGACATTTAAATTTTACGTGGACACTCACAGCAGAGACTTTGATTTGGATTCATGCCACCAGCGTGCACTCATCTAATCACCAAACCACTTTGCTTTGCAGAAAGAAGGTTTACAATATTTATTTTTTTTTTATTACTCCCTATTGCATCAAATTCTCTTTGGTATAGCAAGAAATCCAGAAAACTTCTTTCTCTTAAGATCTGGATTACTTGCTTCAAAATATGACAGACAGTACAATTAACCACGTGATGTAAACTATTAGACAATCTGACAGTACAAAGCAGGACAATAAAACACAAGCCTCATGTCCTACAAGTTCCAGGTATTTTTCCATTCTAGTGCTATGCTAAGAAGATAAATTGTTGATAAATAGCATGTTCAATGTTATTCAGCAGACTAGATATAAATAACGGTGATAAATTAAAGCTAAATGCAAAAAAAACCCCAAACCCAACAACACAGTTAAGCTGTTTGTTACCCAATTTGAAGCTAGAAATCTTGCTTTTGCTTTATCAATATAGCTCATTCTTTCCTTGAAAAGTACGCAGTTGCTCACTACAGCACCTGATTTTTTCAGTTGTGTTACCTTTTTCCAGTCTCAACTTTTGTCACACGTATAGATAAGAACTGTAGGTTATGATGTGGTATTTTTCTATTTTTTCCTCTGCTGCATGTAATGACAGCAGAATAGTATTATTGGGCTTGTTACTCTTGAACTCAGCATTGGATAGCTCTCTATGCAAAGCTGTCAGCAACAGAGATGCTTAGCAAAAACTGCTTATAGAAAACTGCTTTAATCCCCATGCCTTCCAAGTCTATGTTATTTACTATGAATCAGTATGACATCCACTCCAGGCCCTCAGACTTCCGAGCAGTAAGCACATGTCATAACAGCAACAGTGATGCGGATTACACTATTACGTTCTGGTTCACTGAGTTTTATCAACAAGAGAGAGAGGATGAAAGCTTAATAGATCAGAAAATTCAGAGGTTTTGCACTGATTACAGTAAGCAAAGCTGTTCTTGATGAGAACAGATATAATTCAGAGTATTTCTTCCTGTTTCTAGAAGACAGACATACCTAACACGTGTTCTCACATATTCAGTTCTTTTGCAGAAAGACACATTTGCTTTAATGTCTGAAAAAATAACTGCTTTACATCATTATGAGAAAAATACAGTTATGGTTCCCATAGTAGCTTCCACTGTAGAATGTAACTTCACAGAACAGCTATTTTTTCCTGTGTTGCAGTTAACAGTGATTAGGCAATCACTGAAATGCACAGGAAAGAAAATGAGTCTTACTGCACCCCCTGTAATTTTCCTGCTTGCTCTTAGGAGAATCTTTTCGTTTTGTTTCTGGCCAGCAGGGATTTTGTAGTTCCAAGAGCAGTCATTCCACCTATTCCTTTACACTCTTGATTTATTTTAACAAATACATGAAAAACCTCAGTAACATAGCAATTAATTATAAAAAATGAAGAAAAAATTAAAAAAAAATCAATAAAACTGCTAAAAAACTGTAAGGACAGAATGGACAATCTGTTTAATGTCTTATCAGAAAACTTCAAAGATCCTAACACTTGGCCACCTCAAACTGCAGTCATATCTTCTTTAGCCAAATTTTACAATACGGTCTAAATGAGAGAAATGAAAGTTATGGTTACATTGTCTGGGGAAAGAGAAATCATGCTGGTCTCATAAAAAACACATCCAAACTAAAAATAGTTCCCGCTCTTGATCATCATTCCAGCATAGGTACAGGTATTGATAAAAACCCATAGCCATCTGGATTGAAGCAGAAATATTTTGACAGATGGATTCTGTAACACTTAGGACTTTATCAGCCACACAAAGCTCAAACTCCACCCATGGCAGCAACCAGCAAATACGGACTGCCCAATGGAAGTCCTGTTCATGCAAGAAAAGACACGGTGTGTATTTCAGAGGAGAATGCTCACAGGGCAGAAAAGCTTCCTGGCAGTTCTGTGCTTTGGGATCTGAAAAAAGAGGGTCATTCAAGGACAGTCCTCCTCTCCCCAACAATTACAAGTATGCCAGTACGGCACACAGAATACGGAAGGTATTGATGGACAACAACATGATTAACTTCCAATCTTTTTCCAGTTTGTGGGAGGAAGGAAAATACGCAGCCAAGGCCACAAGTGCAACGTCTGTGCCAAACCAAGGTCAGAATGCTGACACAATTTAAAGGCGTCAGCAGCATCGCAGCATCGTGGGATTCCACTCAGCACCACATTTTTCACAGTGTTAATCAGGAATAGAAAAGCCGGATGTTGGTTGATAACTCAGAACTTCAGTCATTAAGTAGTGGCTTTCTGGGCAAAGACACTGCCTGAAATAATTATAATCATTCCTTCGTTAGGAGTCACAGATGCTTTCTACCAAACAGACTTTATCAGCAAAGACTAGAATCCAAAATGGTTCAGAGCCTTTTAAAGGCAACTGGGTGTCATTATCTAATGTACTCTGACTTGTTTTACGTAGGCAACAGTAGTTTACTCATAGCTATTCTATTGAAATCGCAAAATCTATGTTTAGCAACCGCTATTAAAATATAAAAATAAAAAATTGAGCCACAGCTGAAAGACTTCAAAATGTAGTCTCTTGGGAGGTATTTTTCAGTAGTGCCTTCAACAAATTTATCCTCTTGCTAATTTACTTATCCTTAACCCTCAGGCCTTGGTTCTTTCTGACAGCACAACACATTCAACTGCACTAAAACTACTTCTGCAACATCACTGCAAGGTTTCAGGCACGGATGCAATGACAAAAAAACAATAAAGTATGGATGACTAGTATTTTAAAGTAATTAGTTCTATACTCAACGCCATGTATCAGAGAACACAGCTATTAGCCAATCTTTTTTCTTCTTGAAGTAACAGCTAAAACCAGTAATATATAAACTGTCTTGCTTCAGCTTCCTGTTCCTGTAGTTTTTTTCCCTTGAAAGGCTTCATTGGTAAGTCTTCCCCCTTCTTCCCAGTGATTTACAGTGGTTTGATACAATTCTTTCCTTCAAGTACAAGTTTCTTCTAAATGTGCACCCCATCCAACCCATCCTCCTACACAGAATTAACCAAATCTCTGATGTTTTATTTTGTAGCTCATGTGATTTGATGTGCAATCTTCTGTGAGATCTCATTTTTAGCTGAATAGTCTTATACGGTCTTATAAACACCCTTATTAAAAGCGAATACTGACCTTGAGGTGAGGCTGAAGGAAGCAGCAAATCCAGGAAGGAGATGCGAAAGAAAAAGAGTTAAAGCTTGTGAAAACAGTGTCCAGAGATAAGGCAGTTCAAGAATACAGGACAAAACAAGCAGATTTAAATCAGGTAATGACACACAGACACACAATCCTTCACAAACACAGAGCTGCATGTTTTATAGACATCTAATTACAAAAAAAAAAAAAAAGAAAAAAAGACATTTATATTAGATTACACCATTTCATTTAGAGGCAACTTTCTGTAGAGAAAATAGTCTCTAATACATAACAGTTCTTGGGAAAGGGGAATAAGCCAACTGTAGAAAACTCAGGATTTACATCACATCACTAGCAAGCATCCTCCTTTCAGAATTCTAACAAATATTTTGAAAATGTGGAGTTTGACTATCTAATGTGTCCCTTTATGCCATTTTCTAGGGGCTTATTTTCTCTCCATGAGCAAGACACACATTTTTTTTTCTACTTTTCCTGCAGACAACCCAAACTTGTCAAAAGGGAATAGAAGGGCGAAAAACCCCAACCATGGAGTAAAGTCGTTAAGTCCTGAAGACTTGTCAAAGCTGAAACTACACCTTACTTTTGACATTGAAGTCATCCTTCCAAAAACAAATACAAAAAGCATCTGCCTCTTCTTTGTGCAATATCGCTGTCTTAATTCTCCTATATAAGGTGCAATCTAAAAACAATAATGACCAAACAGGCATATATTTGACAGTTCTCTCCAACATCGCTCAACAGCAAGACTGACCAAGACAAAATGCTGGAGTTCCCTGTATGTCATGAGGTCCCATAGGTTCATTATTGCTCCCCCCCCACCGTACCCCCCAAATATCTCCAGTATCTTTTCATAGGCATCTGCTGTCAATTTCACTGATAACAGCAAGGTGAGTCAACAAGAAGCCATAAATACAGATCTTTTTCATCTGATTTTAAACTTTATCTTTTTTCAGAAGAGAGGAGAAGCAAATATTCTGCTGTCCAAAGTGGCAATTTGGCTTCTGCAACATAAGTTGTACTTCTCCCATGGCAAAATTTCACTCTAAAAAGGCATGATATTGTCTGGAGAAAAACACTTCTATAGGATAGGCTGACTGCTATATGCTTTATTACTCTTGGTATATGGAACTATGTAAATGACATGTGAAGTCCTTATTTCTGGCATAAATTTTACAAACAACAGTGTAGGATATTGAATTTGTACAAGGAGCAATTTCAGAGCGAGGTACAGCTGAGAAGCGTATTGTTGGTCTGTAACAGATAAACTAGTGTAAAGATACTTTTCTTTGGCTTTTAAACTAACATTCTTCAAACTCAGTTCTTCAAGGACAGCTGTTGTAAAGGCTGTGTTATTTGGGGATTTTGGGAAAGATGCGACTTGCAAAATGCCAAATACCACACCTCAGTGTTTGATCTTGCAGTAAGTTATAATGTTCCAAAAGCCTCAGTTAATTCACACAGAAAAGCGTGTAACTAACAATTCTTTCTGACTGAAATTCAAGAGTACGCTCTCTAAGCTGAGCTGCAGAACTATAACTGGTCAAACAAAAATTTAACAAAAGGGAACAAAAAAGTGAAAATAAATGCTTGGTTAGATATGGGAATAAATAAGGTAAGGAGAAAAAAGCTTCTCTTCTTTTATGACTTATTGAATCCAGATTACGAAAGTTTAAGACTTCTCATTCCGTGTTTCAGAGACCCTTTGTAGTTACTAGTCCTATTGTAATGATGTTGTAATATTGTTTCTTCAATTTAACACTGAAAAAAAGTACAGGCTAGAATTCAGGATAGCTCTGTAGAATTTGAATGAGCCATCCTGTTCTTTCAACTGCTATTAAAGGAAGCATCATTGCTGGCACAAGATGAAAGCAAAACAATACCTGAAATGCTATGTTGAGGTCACATGCAATTTTTTGTACGCTACAGAAGTATTATTTAGCCAGCTGCACAGGATTTGAATGGAGAATAATTATTACTACATCTTCATTTTGTTATGGAATAAATTATTTCTTCCAAAGAAAAATACGTTTTGTGTAATTGCTAGCCCCTTTTTCCATGTTTTTTTTACAGGAGTTCAAAATATTTTTTAAAATGTGGATTTTAGGATAATCTTAATATTTATCCAACCAGAGATGAGGAATATGTCAGCTTTGGAAGCACATTATACTCAGAAAAAAATCTGGAACTGTGCTGTCACTCAAAGTAAAACCGAGGCAGATACCTGAAACTGCCAGCTATCAGGAAGTCAATGGGGATCTGCGACATACTGGAGGTGAAGCCTCAGCGCACGGGGCTACATCAGTGAAATTGAGCAGAGGAGCACAGCAAGCATCTGCCCCAGGAAGCAGCCCCAAGCAAGCAGGATCAGATACATACCGACACATGCCCATTACAGAGCAAAATAATAATTTTCAGTTTGTACTATTTCCCTTCGAGCAAGAACACACACTTGCAGCATTCCTTACAAGATCCAGCAGCAGTGCTTCTGCCCAGCCCCATTTACTGTGTACTCCGATGCAATAGTCACACAGGGAGACAATACCATTGTAACACCAAAAGGCAGTCTTGGAGAAATCCATTGTCTTTTAAATCCGATTGTTGGTGAGATGTGAAGACTTTAGTATTTTAATTAAGATATATATATATATATATTTAAAAAGCTCTTGATTATTCCAGACATAATTTTTTCCACCTACTTGTACATTACAGGGATTGGAATGAGTCTGCTACATCAGTCTCAGATGTACTTAGGGAGAAGTTTATGTAACAATTTCTAGTCAGCCTTCGAATTCTGCTTGTCTGACGGTGAGTGACTGTGTATATTCACTGCTGTGTTGTTCCTTCAAAGTAGTCTGACAGGCATTAATATGCACTTGATCTTCCTTGTGTCAGTCAAAGCAGAAAGGCTATTTATGTTTACCACTTTTGATACCTTTTCTTGGTAAAAGAACGATGGCTGGTCTTTTCCTTTGTTTTTAGTTGATATTTATAGGGACAGAGAAGAGATGGAGAGACAGAGAGAGGGAAGGTTTGTGTGCGCATCCATGCACACATGCATGCACCATCTAAGAGCGCAAACATGACCGCAGATGGCCATGGAGAATTACTGTTGCTATTTCACTGGCTTACTTGGCGATTACTGAATTTTACTTTTGTTCTTACTGTAGTCCAAGACAACGTAAGGATCTGCCACTTTTATTTTTACTGTTTCAGTTGCATAAAAGGGGGTTTTTGGTGGTGACTGAAACAAAGCTACAAGACAACTTTTGTCAAGGCAGGTAACACCGAAACCATGATATGCAGATGAGGCTCATTGTTTACAGCATTTTCTTTCTCCACTGATTTTATAATTACTTTAATTACATCATAGCTCTTACACTCTACTGATCTAGCAGTTAGATTGGGAGATATTTGCTAAATAAAACCCATAATTGCTACAATGTAGGCATAGTATAAATCATCAGATGACAACTCCTAGATTCATTACAGATAATAGAGTTAGGTGTGAGAGGGAATGCTGGATAACCACCTTGACTTAATGACAAAACCAAACAGGACTTCAATGCTACAGGAAATCTGGCAGAAAAAGAAGCCTTCAGAAAAGTTCACAACCAGAGCTTCTCAGCGCTCATAAGTACTTCTCTAATGTAACTTCCTTCTTGGAGGACTGAAGATCAGATCCTCGGTGTTGGAATAGTAAACAAACCAACGCTTTCAGTCCATCGCTGAATTTAACAGAGGAGATAGTCTGCACTCAGGTCGGTAGAGATGAATCACTGCTTAATAGTCCTGCCTGCTTGAACATGGAAATAATACTAGAGCAAGTACCCAGGCTTAGCTGGCTCAACGATGGGCTAACACAGCAAGCTCATTTGGCCAAAGCCTGCACCAGCCCTGACCATCTCACTGGCTGGACTAATTGGGGTTCTTTGACCTCAGTTTTTAAACCAGCTGTTTCTGCAATATCACAAAGTTTCAGTTTCTCCCAAAATACAGGAAACGGGAGAGAATGAGAAATAAAGGACAGCTAAAAAAAGAACAAATGAAAAAAGGATATCCCATTATATGAAAAAGGTGAGGATGGACTGAGGAGTGACTGTAAAATCACTATGATGGCTTTTTTATCTGGTGATCTCTACAGATGGATTTGCAATTACTGGCAGTCTCTCTCTCTCTTCTTTTCTTAGTTGTAGGTTTCAAAAGTGATTAGTGAGTTTGAGTGTTGATCTTAAGGCACTTTAACAAAGGCTGACTTTCAGAGGGCAGACACTTGCTTTCCGAAAATTGGCATACTTTCAAATGTCTGAAGTTAAATAACTGTAAGTAAAAGTACCTGCATAGAATCACAGGGTTGGAAGGGACCTCTGGAGAACATCTAGTCCGACCCCCCTGCCAGAGCAGGATCACCTAGAGCAGGTTGCACAGGAATGCATCCAGGTGGGTTTTGAATATCTCCACAGCCGGAGACTCCAGCACCTCTCTGGGCAGCCTGTTCCAGTGCTCTGCCACCCTCAAAGGAAAGAAGTTCTTCCTCACGTTTAGGTGGAACTTCCTATGCACAAGTTTGTGCCTGTTACCTCTTGTCCTGTCACTGGGCACCACTGAAAAGAGCCTGGCCCCATCCTCCTGACATCCACCCTTTAAGTATTTATAAGTGCATGTTATATTCTTATCTGTTTAGAGTGGTTATTTGATATCAAATGGATTATTTTTTCCTCTGTGAAACCCGATGTGGGACTTCAGGCCTAATGTTCATTTTGTATGAAGATAAAGCAAGATTGAGAACAAAGAAATGACTTCTTCATTTCTTAGCTTGGAAATGATGAAAATCTTAATATTCAAGAGATCTGTGTGCTCAGAGGTGGAGCTGGACTAACTATGGGCCTGACCACTTCTTTCCATTACAAGACCTTGTTCTCAGTTGCTTGCCAAATATTAACAAATTGTGCTGAAATTTTCCCTGACAAGGTGTCAGCCTCACCCAGGATTTTTTGGGGACAATTTAAGCTACCTCCTTCACACACCATGGGCAGCATTCTTGTGTAAAAAATTGGTTCACGTGGTTAAAGACTGTGGCACTTTACTGTGATACACAGGCTCACATAAGAGGTGAATTAAAATTACATTGCAACCTTCATTTTGGACAGTACTACGTTTTGAGTTATTAACATTAGAATCTTAATATTCATTTAAACTAGGGATTTCTGAGGTAAGTGGATGAGAAAAAACAACAAAAAATTCTGCCTTGTAATAATACCACGCAACCATGAAATAAACGTATGTTATTTGCTTTTATGATTTATGGTACCAAAATGGATTGTAGTGTTTTAAAGTGATAGTTAATTATTTCAGTTTTTCCTACACCTGAATCAGAGTTCTGTTTATTTTTGGAGGACTTTAATGAGCTATGATAATACAGAATTATAGCCACACCATCTCTCAAGTTTAACTTTAATGGTGTTGATTATGACTTTATAAACACCTTCTCTTCTTTAATTTGACAACGTCCCTTTTACCTTAAATTACTTATATGCCCTGATGTGGTTCTTGTCTAGGAATTCTCTAAAAAAATATTATAAATTCACAGAAACAACTAACTTGAAAACCAAAGACAATTATTATAAGATACGAGTAGTGGTTTGAAAATGCGTATTTCAAATTTGGATTGTTGACTTAAGCGTAGGGCATAATTTACTAGTATAGTTTCCTTTACACTGTTCTATGAAACCATAAAGCTGATGGAATATGTAGTTAATTTCTCTCTCCATCTATCCTTCACAAACTACATCTTCTACATACTATCCTTCACTACACAAACATATCACCATCTTACAGACATACTGAGTAAGATATTTCCTTCTACTGTCTACATTTTTCAATGCTCCTTCTAGATCACCCTATGTTTTTTAATCTTTTATTTTTATTTACTGTTCAGAAGAAATATTTAAGATAAGAAGTACCTTTTGGCTGCTACACATCAAAAGTTTTAAGGTTTCTTCTTGAACAAGGCATTCTTAAATTCTATTTAGAGAAACTCCCCCAAATCTCTTCTCAAAATAGACATCATTTCCAGCTGTCTGTAATGGGGCTGCTGGTATTTCGAAGTCAGGCGCTATCTTACTGATTCCCAAATCAAAGTCAAGTTTCCTTCAGGAAAAAAATGTTGGTACCCTATGTCTTTACAAGGACTACCTATCACATATAGTGAGCATGTCAATCTAAAATCAATTTCAAGTCTGTGACTGGAACCAGGACTTCCATAAATATTCACGCAGTGCTTACTTCTGAAGCAACACATACACATATATCTACTGCATCTCTCAAGTACATACAGAGCCAGTTTTTATTTGCAGAACATATGCACACAAATATCTCTGTGTGTAAACTACCCATCTGAAGGCTGTGATGGCCATGCCCCAGACGATTAGCATAAATTTTCATTCTCTCTTTTTTTTTTTTTAGAGGATAATAATTGCAATAGAACTCAAGAAATACTGATCTCCATCAATGACACATTTTAGAACACTTGAGTTTTAGCTGGTTAAGGCAGAATTGATAGCAGAAATTAGAACCAAAGGTAAAACACAGCAAGAGAATTAGAATAAAAAGCAACAGCTTCCGTCGAGTTTAAATCAAGGAGAATAGCAGCAAACCTCCTTTGGACTGTGGTCAGAACCACTGTGACATGAGTTGAATGCAGAGACTGTTAGAGCTTGTACTTGACATAAGTAGTTCCTGTTTGACCTCAGAAAAAAAGCGTAATTGCAACAGACCCAAACAGCAGCAGCAGCAGCAGCCGGGCAGCCAGCAGTGACATTCCACCCCGTAGGAAACAGAAGCCTTATACAGAGCACTCACTTTCCCAGGAAGTCCCACACAAACCCCCCTACGTGTTGCGGTGCAGGGACTGACACCTGGTAGGGAGGGTGCAATTTGCGGGAGGCGTGCTTTCTGAGAAAAGGCATAGTCAAAAAAACTCCCGCACGGTACAAAACAAAACAACTCGTGGAACCAGGACGTGACAGTATGAATGGAAAGAAAAAGCAAGGAAGGAAACAGAACACAAAATGAAAAGTTACAGAGAGACAGGAGATTGTGGAATGGCAATACAAAAAGCAAACAGTTAGTTATAAAGAAAGTGAATAACCAGACAGCTACAAAACCCTCTACACCACCACAATCTGGGGACAGAAACAAAACTTATAGGGCTGTTCACCCACAGAAGAAATGTGGACTTATGGCCCACCGTCCTGTAAGAAGCAGCAAAATCCTGCCCACAGAGAATATAAATTAATGAGGTTGTGCTTTCAATCTCATGTTATCTCTATAGAGTATTTTTCAGACTTTTGCATAGCATGCACCATATTTAATACATTATTTTTTGATATCTTTCCTCTCATTCACAGCTGAAAAACAACATCCCCCATCCCCCACCCTTTAATTGCAACAGTTACTGAACAGTGGAAGCATTTCCCTCAATTTTAATTTGAACTTAATGGCAGCTTTGCTATCACTGAAAAGGCTTAGGAGAACAGTTTCCTGATTTTCATTTCATCTTCCTCTCCTCCTATCTTTTCTCCTTCTCTGTTCCCCTATCCATACCTCCCTAATAAGCGACTCATTGCTTCTCTTCTATGGATGAAGCCGTGTTACTATTTCTCTACTCCTGACAATGTAAGGTCTAGTTGTCACATATTACTAGCATAAGGAAAAACTCTAGGGAGAGACTCTCTTTTGAAAAAATGCCATGCACTAAGAAAGTACAGTTATTCGCTGAATATGACTTATTTCTTCTCATCTTGCTCTACGTGTAATTATAACAGTTTCTGATGGGCACAGCAATCTTCATTGTTTTGCTTGCTGACAAATGCTTCTGCAAGCACTAGGGTTCTTCTTTGCACAGCAGAGTTTGAAAAGCTATAGAAGCATTAGAATTCAAGATCATTTTTGGCTCACTTTGCAAGGACCACAGTTTAGGAAGGACTTTTACAGGAAACCAAGACTCCAGCTCTAAAATATCCATGTAACATGCCTGGATATATCAGTTCATCCATGAAAGAAGACTTTGTAAACAACCATAGTAGATAAAATTAGGATCAACCTATACATTTAATAGGCATGTTAAAAACTCTGTGTAAAAACTCGCAAGGAGAAAACAAGCTTCCAGAGAACAGGGGCGTGGGAAAGCAGTTGGAAACAACTAAGGCCAAATAAAAAGTTCAACAATTATTCAGAAAAAGAGAAATTACTAGTCAAAACCTTACTACAAAGTATCCGAAATCTTGTATCTTTTTCTCCAGTGCCCTGACTATATTACAGTTCCACCTGAAAAATCATTTCAGGTGTTGATACTTCACTAATTCACCACACTAACAGCATGCACCTTAGGTCTCTAGATCTTGAAGACCTTTTCCATTTCCACTTACAGTTGTTAGAGAACATGAATGTTCTTTTTTTTTCCCCTTGATTTACACAGCTGCTGGCAATCACATGATAACAAAAGTAGTTTTTTCTTTGACATAGCTGAAATACCTATTCTAATCACTAGAAATAAAAGAAGACATATTCTGTTTTATCTTAGTACTAGTAGAAAAGACAGCAAGTTGAAAAGAGAGGAGGACCACTCCATTTTTTTTACTAAGAGCAAAGATCAGGTGCTAAGAAGGAATCGATAGCACTGAATAGTCAATGTATCCACCAAATTGTTATGGAATGATGTCCAGTCATTTCAGGGGTTTTATGCTTTCATTGATATAGTAAGAATTTGGTCTGTGACTGAAATAGCAAGAAACTACCACTTTAACATGATAAACAATAATTGCTTTGCAGATCTCTAGAACTGCATCTTTTCAAAGAAAGATTTCCTTTCTAAGTCTTTGAAGACAGTATGCCAATGCTTTTATCTGTAAAAGAGAAGGAGGCCCATCTTC
This sequence comes from Larus michahellis, assembly GCF_964199755.1. Lineage (NCBI taxonomy): Eukaryota > Metazoa > Chordata > Aves > Charadriiformes > Laridae > Larus > Larus michahellis. Next base: position 67,522,622 of record NC_133896.1, on the reverse strand, counting down.
TTTTCTTTTATTTGTTATTTTTGCTTTGTAGACTATAAACTCTTGTGATTCCAGGCCACTTATATGTGTTTGACATTGCAAGCCCCAATCTTGATTAGAGTCTCTGAATGTTAATGTAATTAAAAAAACAGAATTGCATTAAAAGTGTGCATAAGAAAATTCTCTTCCTGCCATACCAATCTCCTCTAGGAATCAGGTTGAGGAATGATAAATGTCTCTGACTTGCTTTTCCTAAACAGTAACTACTTCTGCACACAGAAATAATTCAGGCACTATGAACGTACTTCTTCCCCGTACCGTATTTCTACCAGAATTTTGTTGCTTATACCCTGGTCCCTAGTCAACTTACATGCTGCCCTAAGATGATGACATGATGAACTTCACACTGAAGATGGGCACCTCTAAGGGACTGAAAAAATCACCCAGACAAACATGACTTTTAACTGCTATTTAGCTTTTTCATGGCTATGCTTAACGCACCTACTCTATCAACCTATAGCCTGAGTGATCTGCTGGATACATCATGTATCAATGAGCTGAAAGTTATACCCCTTAGGAAAAAAGGGAAGACAGTTAAAAAGGACATATCCTCACTTTTGGATATTCAAGCTTACACCATAGGTATAAAGAATTTAGGTTAAATAAAATAACATCTTAAACAAAGCTAACAGGATGCTGCTTACAATTACAAAGAGAGAAGAAACCCAACTGACAAGTTGAACTGTTTCACAGCTCTGTCACTTTCAAGAAAACAAGAATGGACTTCTTAGAAAAGATGTTCTCAAATCATTCAGAGGGGCCCACAATTTGACTATTATCAGACAATGAACAATAACCATTGCCATCACGCAGAACCTGGTATGTCCTCTACTCAGTTTCCCTAATCTTCCTGACACTAAATGCAGAGCAATTAAATAGCGATGGGACAGAAATTAGAAAGAAAATTGTGGCACAAGGCAAATGGGAATAATCAAATTTCCATTTTGTGGTTCCAACTTAGTGATTCTTCATGGTGGATCGTAAAGAGAAAAAAAAAACCAAACAGGTATTACTGCCTAGAAACTCCCTCTTCACCCACTGTAGTGTGAGAAAGTGACAGGAAACAGAATCTGTTTCAGGTATTTCCCAAGATCTTCTATTTATGATTGTGATACAAATGTCACGGAACTATAATAAATTATAATTTTTTTGGGGGGTACTGAAGTCTAGGAAAAATATCTGAGCGCCCTGGCGACAACAGAAAGATGGAAAATGCTGAGAAGCGCTGAATCACATTTTGTTTGGACAAAAGCAAATCTGTTCATTTGGCTTCACATGAGCCAAAGTTTACCTGTGTCCCTACCAGTACAAAGAGTTTCGATGCCACTTGCCGGAAGAACCTGAGTAACTAGTATGACAAGTGCTTAAAGGTAATTTTTCTTATCTGTTTTTTTTTTGAGAACCATGCCTGAGGAATCTTTTAAATCAAGAGAACAAATTGTTCTCCAAACACATCACAGCGTTGGCAACTTTTCCTACCATCTCCATTCCCTTACAGATCTATATGCTCTTCTAGTTCTATCTATATCAGCCCTATTTTTGAGCAGCCAGGTAATGAAAGCACACAGTAAGACATCTTTTCACTTACAATCTGCCAAAAAAGGCAGAAAAACTCTAAACAGACTTTCCCAAAATAGGCACAAAATGGACTAAGTTATCTCTAACTTTAATCAGCTCTTTTGCTCCTCTAGGAACTTTATACCATTCTCACCTCTCCAGTTCTGCTATCTTCTTATCCTTATCATTCTTCTCATTTTCCATCTCTTTCAAGATTTCAAGAAGACGATCCACTTCAGCTTGAGCCTTGCTAGATTCTTCCCGATACCGTGTTACCTCCCTTTCCAGCTGCTGCATACGATCACTCAGCTCCGGGCTGGCCCTAGCCTCCAGTGTTGCTTCATGAGCCTGTAAGAAAAAGGTTCAAGAAAAAACACTTCATTCACACATGTATATTTTATAGATACCATGATGACTGCAAAACACTATCTAGATACCTATTTCAAAATTGCAAGATTAATTATTACACAGAAACAAATATACAGTGCATATGCAACTTTTAAGTATGGGGAAATACTTTCTAGGGAAGTAACATTCAGAAAACAAATCAAATTTTTTTTTAATTCTGTCTAAAAAAATTAAGTGATTTTTTGATCTGAAAGAATTGACATAAGAAGTAAAAATATGAAAAAAGTCAAACTCCTTCAAAAGGAAAGAAAAAGCAAAGTAAATGTGAGTGGGCATAAAAATTCTTAAAGTACACTTCTAAAACAGTGACATGTCTGTAGGATTAGTTACCTGAGGTATTTTTAACTTAAATAATCTAGAAAAACCCATCACAGGTTAATAGCCTTCAACAGCTACATCAGCATGCAGAGTCAGATAGATTTGCACAGATGGTGCTATGTACTGAAGTCCTTGCTAGTCATCTGAGCCGTGAAGACTAGGACTAAAATGAGTCTGACTACCTACTGAAAATATCTTCACCTAGCTATCTAGGAAATATGTTTTTTAATAACCAGACTATGAGGACAAAAAGCATCAGAGGACTGCGGAAAAAATGAATCCAATTAAGAGTTTTTTTTAATTATTTTTTTTAACAGCTTGGTTTTTTAATTTCTTAGTGAAATTAATTCAACAGTTCCCAAACATACTAGAGACAAAGAAAAGGCAGCATTTATGCCGGAGTTTAAACCAGCAGTCTAAGGACTATCTTTTCATTCTCCCCCTGCCCCTCTGCTCTTGGATCTTGAAACATTGTTTGATACCAATTAAAGCTCTTTTGGAATGGCTCAGATTTGCTTTTGTGAATAGCAGGTTTGGTGGAGCTATGCTGCCAACCGAGATTGCCTGCAAGCTCCAGGCCTTTCTCTCCTCTGAAACAGACACAAAACAGAAAATAAGAGTACAGAATTTTCCTGCCTCACTGTGTGCAGCTGTGGAAAGTTGTTTTACAAGCTGCCAATGTTCTGCTCCAAAGCACAGTAAGTCTAAATCCAATAGTATAGGACTCTGTTGCTTTTAAAGGTAATTGGACAGAACTGCAGCAGCATAAACCTCAGGGTTAGAAGCTGCTGCTTGCAAAAAACCAAATAACAGCAAAAATAAATTTGGCTAAAACTGTTTAGTTATTCAGTAAAATAAGACTGGTGGAAAAATATCCGTTCATTGACCCCAACATTTTTGCCTTGAAGTCTCTTGTTTTTAATTAGGTCCGTTAAAGCCAAGGCCACATTTCAGTAAAATCCAGAATCTCAGAGCCGAATATTCTAAGACTGAAGAAGGCCTTGATGCTTTTCTTTACTGAGAGTATAACTTTGGGATGGATCTTTGTTGTCCAAATACTGGAATGCTTCATATTCCAGGGCCTTGGCCCTGCAGTGGCCTGCTTGAGGGTCAATGCTAAACTGTTTGGGTTTTCTTTTTTTTTTTTTTAAGCAGGAGTTCCAGAAAGATGGAATTTTATCCTAGAATGAGATCCCTTGGTCTCCTGGGCAGGTCTCAAGAGGAGTGCCCAACAACCATAGAAGTACAGAACTCCTTCCTGAGGCAATGTGCGAAGGAACACTTAAAAGGCTCCCCACTTCTGAGACTTTCGAGTCAAGCCCTGTCGCTCCTCTGTCACTGAGCTGTAAAGTCTGAAAATCCTGCTACTGAGACCCAGCTCCATGTGCATCCCTGGAGAGCCTGGAAGCTTTGAGAAACCTTTCGGAGGGTTGTGTATGCTTCCAGATTCCTTACTGCCCCATAAGCACTTTGAAGTATAAACCCTTGGAAAGGACTCTCTAAGGCAAGTGGAAGTCTAAATAATGTGTTGCCAAGATGATGGCAGGAGGACACTGCAGCAATGAAACTGTTAAGCATGCTGGTTCCATGAACAGCCACAAGCATCACGGAACATACTCTGCTTTTGAAGAAGAATGTTGGTGGGTGTTCCTGAAATGCCTTAACGGGATTTCCAGCCTGCAGGAAATCTGAAATATTTGATTCCATTTCATTTTGAACCTAAATTTCAAACAAAACTTCCATCCTTCCCTCCCGAATACTGTTTTGCAGGAACTAGGAATCTGGTATTTTTGGCCATCTATAAATCTGCTGGGGGGCATCTATATTCTCCTAAGAGACACTACTGACAGAGTCAAGTCTGGTTTTCACCAGACACAGAGCCTGAATTCTTCTGTACTGGATTTAGGTATGTTTCCAACATCTCAAATTGTTTGTTTTAATAAATACTCCTCCAGGCTCTTTAAAGTCATCCAAAATACATAATCAGATAATCAAGAAACTTCTTTTAAAAAAAGCAAAGCTAGGCTGCTAGCCTAGATTACTAAACTGTCAAATTCAAAATAAGTTATAAGACCTAATGCAATTCTACTGTTAGGACAGTCCTGATTTATATCACTCTGTGCTAAAAAAAGCATCTCCACAACAACGCAAGAGACACTACTGAGAAGAGGAAACCAATTTTCTTTTTCAGAAAATTAGCCAACAAGTCAGTGTGTCTGGTTCTTATAGAACGAAAGGGCTATTTACACGACATAAATTATTAGTTAAGACATGTAACACATGTTATTTGTATATAATGCACATAAGTATGGATACTTTCACCTAACACAAAGAGAACGTTATGCGATATGGTGTAAACTGGAGACCACTTCCTGAGTTGTGAATTACTGACTGAGTGACTTTGGTCCATTTTGTGGGTTATATACAAAATACGTGTTACATGACCATATCTAAAATCCTACTGGATTCATTTATTGTATAGGAAAGAAAACCAATGCATTTCGAGGTTTCCCACAAACTCACATCAAGATCTGGAACAGAAGAAATTGGCTACCTTCCCAATGCAACATTGTGCAAAATAATTCAGTATTATTTTTTTTAACCAAAAAGAAAGTTAAACACAAATAATGAATTCTTATACTCACAGTAAAAAAAAAAACAAAACCAAAAACCAAAATAGAACGCACAACTTCCCCTGCCCACCAAAGGTGCACAAAAATTCCAAAATAAGGCAGTAATTTCATTTTCAAAACAGAAGGGAAATATAAAGGGACAAATGCACCACGACAGTTTCTGCTGTATTAAGAGACTACAAGAAGTGCATTTCAATAGGTTCAACTTTCAGCTCTGCCACCTCTTAGCATAGCTACTAACAAATATGCAAATGTATAGAAGTATGATAACAAGATAAATAAATTGAAAAAGCAGCTTGCCTAGGGTGAAGGGAACATTGCATTTTCTCCTCTGACAAGCGACAAATAAGAAACGGTATGTTTACAAAGGCCATTGAGTTTACCTGATTACAGGCTATTTTAAACCTCTTAACTGTTACCACTGACCCTGTCATTAGCTCTCCATGTCTGTTCCAGTGCACAGTCAAACAGGAGAATTTAAGCTACTTTCAAGAGCACAAACTTGCATGTTTGATTCTGCATTGATATGCATAAGAAACAGTCACATTTTAGCTAGACAGCAGCACCTTCTTAAGCTATGTCTTTATTGGCAAAGCTCATCTGATCAGTATTAATCTTTGCCAGTGTGAATATAATTTCAAATTCTAAGTGGTTCAGGACTGAGAATAGTTTAAGCTTACTGCTCAGTTTAAGCTTACTACTCTGGATATGCTCTTAAAGTTCTTAAGAGTGACTATAAACTAAGAGGGGGTTTAACGTCTTTCTGCTTTTCTGCTCTTAGCCATCATTTCCCATCTGGAATGTGGTAAGTGATGGGGTGAGTGCTTCAGGTACCTAAAGAATAAAAGAAAGAGTGATTGTTCCTCAAATAAAAGTAATATAACGTCTATTGCTTCCACAGAAAATCAGCTGAAAAAGCCAACTTCTACAATTAAAACAAAGATGACCAATGTTTCACAGAAATAAGCACTATTTACAGACGTAAAGGAGAAGACGACCAAACATATTTAACATAATTTTCTAAGTTGATATTTCTTGTGCCAAAAAAATCTTTACTAAGAGGAAAGGTGATCTTACACAGCTTAAAGTGTGCCAGAAGTAGGGAAGAAAACAATAGTGAAGATCTACTTTAAAAGTTCTAAAATATAAGTAAAAATTCCAAACATTATGACTAAAATTCCAAATCAATATTCCTAAAAGATTAACTAAATAAAACAGCAAATAATTCACAGCAAACACTTTCTACTTTTACCTATGAATTGAGACAGCAAATTCAGTTTAACGTTTCATGTACAAATGTTGCCAAGAACTTTTGGCCACAAAGTAGAAGTTCCCAAGAATCTGAAATCCCATTTTAATCCACCCTCCTACCTCCAAGTGTGCCTCACATCTCCTAAAAATAGTAAACGCACAGACAATTACAAAAATATATGACGACTATTTACTGCAAAAGACAAACACATATAACCATTTTCTTTATTTTTCCTATTGTGAAGGCAGCAATTCAAGTGATAAAACGTGTGCGCTGCCTTCTGTCACGTCTTTATTAGTTTCAACAAAGTTACAAATTTGAAAAACAGCCAGACTTGCTCCTCCTTTAGTTCCAACACTCTAAACACCATGTGCTCTAACAGCTTTCCAAAAACGCTGTTCTGGAATTCAGAGGCTCGGAGAATTCTCTGATATCCTATGTACCAGAAAAACTTGCGTCTGTCACAAAGAGTTGTTTGTTAACTTATTATTGACAAGATCTTTTAAATGGCTAGTCTCTGTTAATGTGACTGTAAATTTTTGACACTGAATAAGCAAGCATTTGGTTGGAATCATTTAATAAAGAAGGCTGAAAGCCTACATAAGAGAAAGATGCCTTGAGAAAACCCATTACTGAAAAAAAATGTATCTTCAGAAAGATATGAGTTCCCATTGTCGTTATTAAAATTAACAATTTGCTCTCATTGGAATTTACACCAACACAAGACGTGTACAAAGACAGGAGGGAAATGCCCAGATGCCCAGATAACGGCTGTCTTTGAGAGCATACTTCAGCCCCCCCCCCCGCCTCCTCTGAACTAGGATTTACTCACCTGGCCACAGGCTACTATTTTACAGAAACAGCACTTACTTCAATGCACAGAAGGGAATCACTCAAGTAATGAGCAGATATTCGGTATTTGTTCTTTGATATTCAGGTACGGCTCTATGCCTTATTTACTCAAAATTACACAGGTGACACGAAAAAAAAACCAACCCAGTTTTCTTTCTATCATACTAATCACGACCGTAGGTTGTTATTTCCTGGCAAACGGTAACAAACTTCACTTCTCAACACCACCAGAGGGAAATGAGGATTCGTTACTATACCTGTTGTGCAGGTGGAAAACTGAGATGCAAAAATATCCTGCCTTATTCTCTTAACGCTTTCCTACTATTAAAAAAAAAATAAATCTATAATCTAATTTCTCTAGATGATTAACATCTTTCTTACATAACTTTGGCTCATTCTTTGAGCATTTTTTCACACAATACTGAAGACTGCAAGCGTCTGGCAGAGAATAATTTATTTATAGAATATTATTAACAACCACTTCACAATAGAAAATGAGAAAGGCCACACAAGGTTGCATTGGCCATTTCCTAGCTTTTGGATATTTAATTTTTCAAAATGAATGTTGTCTTAACAAGGTTTCTGAGAGGGGTAGAGTAGGTAAGTTTAATTTTTTAGGTATAAGAAAATCAGGGGGAAAACCCCTCCAACTTTCTACTGCATGAGATGATGCTGACATTGTCATGAATCATCAACAGGACTGGAACTTCAAAAGCCACAACACAACCTCTTGTGCCTTATCCTCTATGTTGGCTATATCATATTGGGGAATAAAATGCACAGCTTGTTCCCACATTTCATATTTTCTGACTTTAGAGTAATGGAGAGTCTCAGAAACTGTAGAGTGTTTTAAAAACACATGTAAAGTGTTAAAAAACAAGTTAAACTAACGTATTTCTATATTTTGTTCTCGAAAACAGTGAGCTGTTATGGATGGGAGTTTCTTTCAAAAAGCCACAAAACCAAACAAAATCTCAGGCTCAAACAACGTAAGAAACTTCAGATAAAAGATTTAAAAGGTTTTGCAAAACCATAAACAATTGATAAAAGAATCTATTTAATAGGATGCATTAAATGAGTTTAGTAACAGACTGTACCAGTGCAATCTACAGGATAGGAGGCTGGCAAATTATTTTAAAGTGGAGGAATGTATCAATTTACCAGAAAAGTCCCGAGTCTCCTTTTCATACCTGAAAACAAAATACCTTTGGGGAAAAAATATTCTGTCATGAAATGCTAAATAATGAAATCCTTCAAATGCCATATCCACTAATCTTATATCCTTTAAGAAAAATATGTAATTGTTTCCTAATCTTTGTGCACCAAATACCTTAGAATATTTATTAATGACTGTTTTTACATATAATAAAAAACCTCAAAATACAGTGTAGGAATTTTTATGCCCTAACAAAATTCATTATTATTTCTGATATTCCTAACAAAATGCTTTCCCGTATTGCACATAGAATCATAAAATCGTCTAGGTTGGAAGGGACCTTTAAGATTATCAAGTCCAACCATTAACCTAACACTGCCAAAACCACCACTAAACCATGTCGCTAAGCACCACGTTTATCTGTCTTTTAAATACCTCCAGGGATCATGATTCAAGCACTTCCCTGGGCAGCCTGTTCCAATGTGCAACTCTTTTCCTAAATCTAGTCCCATAAATGCATTGTATTATCTGCTCTATTAAAATAATTTATAATACAGGATGTCGCAAAAACTGAACTATAAAAGCACCAGGAATTCTCTGACCTGGAGACAATGACTGTCGGGATACACAGCTACATTTACTCTGAACATTGCTGAGAGTAACACAGATACCAGACTTCCGAAAGTTTTGTAACACGATTTTTGATGCACACAGTCACAAAAGAAATCTCTGATGAAAACCACCTTGGATTACGTAATTTACAGTGTCAAGATACTATTATACAAACACTCCTTGAAAGGAGTGCTCTTTGACATCAAACAGAAGGCTGGTAATAGGGTCCAAAATTAAACTGACATAGGACCAGTGAGCTTAATGGTTACACAAGTTTTTAAGCAATCTTTTAGTTGCTGTAACTTAATTATTATTTCTAATGCGCTGCTGTACATGGTGTTACAGAATACTTTCACGCAAGAAGCTTGATTTGCATAGAAATTCTACATTCTTGCTCTGAAAATGCATGGACAATGGAGATGAAAGGAAAGCTACAAGACGCTGCAAGCAACTGAAGCAAAGGGAAACAAAAACATTGGCACAATATTAAGCTGTCCAAACAAAAAACAAGTTAGACTAATGCAGCCAAAAAGCAAAAGCAAAAGCAAAAGCCTCCTAAGGAGGCTTTTTTTCAGCATGACTGGTCAGACATACTATAGCATTTTGTTTGTATCCATACCATCTAATACCCACTACTAAAGTAATTCACCAATATACCCTGTGTTGGCCCAAATATAAAAGCAAAGGTGAATAGACATGCAACACAGAAAATTAAATGGGGTTGGCAATAGCCTCTCAGATTGCCAGGGAACTTACTGGCTTGGATGGATGACTCAATAAAACTTCAGGATGCTAAAGGAAGAAAGAAGACAGGAAAAGATGGGGAAAATTTGGGATAGGAACAGCGTGAGAGAGAAAAAGAAAAGATGCAACAAGAAAAGAATTTAAAATAATAGCTGCAACATTCATTTAATAAGACAACAGAATCTTACTTTGTGGTTTTAGCATGTATTACTAACCAGCTTTTGAAACATGAGAAACATGGAGTTACTCTCATGCAAGTTCCAGACAGTTTTGTCCAGTCCTCAAATACTTAACATAGTCCTGTGTTTGGGTTTACAGATGAAAGTTTTATAGGTCGAGCAGGACCTTCTAGTGCTTCACTTATATCAATTACAAGACAGCTACATTGTTTAGAAAACTAATTCAGTAACTGGCGTTATCTAAACGCTGAACACAATTGCTGTTTTTTTACTTTAATTTTTACAAGACATCCTGATTTCCCTGGTAGCATTTTTCTTTAGAGGTTGCTGTCACGGTTTCATTTGGGATAGAGTTAACTTTTTTACCAGCAGCTGTTATAGTGCTATACTTTTGGATTTGGGATGAGAAATACTTTTGATAGCGCACTGGTGTTTTTTGTTGTCATTAGGCAGTCAAGACCTTTTCTGCTCTTCATATCGCCCCACCAGCGAGTAGGCTGCGGGTGCACAAGAAGCTGGGAGGGACAGAGCCAGGACAGCTGACCCCAACTGACCAAAGGAATAGGCCATACCATATGATGTCAGGCTCAGCATATAAAGCTGGGGAAAGAAGGAACCGGGGGCCGTTCAGAGTGATGGCATTTATCTTGCCAAGTAACCATTATGCATGATAGAGTCCTGCTTTTCTGTAGATGGCTGAACACCTGCCTGCCGATGGGAAGTAGTGAATGAATTTCTGGTTTTGCTTTGTTGGCATGCGCTACTTTTGCTCTACCTATTAAACTGTCTTTATCTCAACTCATGAATTTTTCCTCACTTTTACTCTTCTGATTCTCTGTCCCATCACAACTGGGGGGAGTGAGTGGCTGTGTGGTTGTAGGTGCTAGCCAGGGTTAAACCGCAACAGTTGCTATGCTGAATATATCATTTATTGTCCCTTCTTTAAAAAAACAAATCACCAGTTGAGAACAAAAAAAAAAAAAAATAGTATTTCTATCTCATCTACCAAAATTATCAGTAATATTTTCAGTTGTGGCAGGAAATCCATATTCACAAAATTAAAAAGCACCAGAGCCTGCATTACACTAACTGAGCTAAAACTTGGGAAACATTTTGGATCAACATTTCATTCAGTAATATTTTTCCTGTCTTTGAAAGATACTATCCTCCTGAACTTGAAAGAAGAACACCGCAGCCGAAAAAAACATCCTCTGAGTGAGCTTGTTGAATCTAGTGATATTTTCCTGGCAGGGTATCACTGCTAACATTCTATGATGAAAAGTTCCTAGAACTGCACCAAGGGGAAGTTTGTTAACATATGGTTTTGGAATCTTTCTTTTCTCTAACCTTGATCCCTTTTTCAAATAAGGAAGATATCTATAGGGAGAAAAACTATGCACTGGAAATGAAGACAGACAAAAATCCGCTCATCTTTGCTGGAACAAATTCTAGTATTAGTTGGTCTCTCCCAGATTAGAAAAACAAATGAAATGAAGCATATTGTCTCGGAAAGACAAGACAGAAAAAGCTAGGAAGAGTGTGTCCTGAAGAAAAATAACTAGAAGAAAACCTTTTCACTATAAAACTACTACGTTAAAATAGAAGTTAGAAAAAAGATTTTCCTAAGGAAAAAAAAGCCACAGGACGTAAAACCACTTCACAGAAAAACAGGGAGAGAACCCCCGGTGTGTAATTTCCCTCTAATGATTCCATCTCAGCAAAAAAAGAGACTATTTGAGGCAGGACACCAGGCCATGTAAACTCAACAGGGATTTATGGCTTGCTTTCAGCATTCAGAATCTCCCATACTATCACCCGCTGGCAGTAGGCTGACAATTGAGCATAGAAGCAATGACAGCAGAATAATTAGAACATTAAGCATACAGATTTGCACAACCATAGTATAATTATTAAATTACCCAACCCAGAACATAAAAAACACTGCAGTTTTATTCACTGAGACAGGGATCAATATAAAACAGTCATTACTAAGAAGAGGACCAGTAACAATGAGAAGTGGACACCTAGAGTCACACACTGGAGACTGCTTACATGGAAAGAAAAATAGTGTCAGCAACTTTTCAGCACTGCTGCACTCCACTCGGTTAACAAGATTTCTTTTAAGTGTAAAGTTAAATACCTTTTACAGAAAAAGTGAGCCTTCTCAAAGGCTCACTGTTTAGAGATTAGCAACAGTTTTTTTCCAAGGACTGCCCAAATCTTTTTAATCTAATGGCTTAACAGTCGTCCAATTCAGTCTCTTTTGTCAGCTTCTTAACTTCTAAGGCTAATAGATTTAACTGAAAGTACTCAAACTGTTCAGTGGAAATAAGAGGCAAGAGAAACAAGATAGATGTTAGACACATCTCTGTTCAAAATGTAAGGAAAGCAACCTAAAAGGAAGAGATTTTTGCCATTTGCTGTTAAGAGGTACACAAGAAAGGCTGTCCTGCATATATCTTATGCAAAACAGCGCTAAGATAATGTAATAAAACTCAACATAATAAACCTTTAATTCGATTTTAAACTGAATGCTCTTATGTAGCCATTAGTTTTAAGGTTAATTGTGACAGTTATTTGCAATGGTTAACAATGTAGATGTGTAAAACTGAGCTTTTAGAAGCTTTAAATTGGAGCTGGCTTATCTATCATAATTAATCATAAAATAGTGTGGGTTGGAAAGGACCTTTAAAAGTCATATAGTTCAACTTGCCTGCAATAAGCAGGGACATCTTCAACTAGATCAGGTTGCTCAGAGCCCCATCCAACCTGACCCTGAATGTTTCCAGGGAAGGGGCATCTACCAACTGTCTGGGCAACTTGTTCCAGTGTTTCACCACCCTCATTGTGAAAAATTTCCTCCTTTTATCTAGTCTAAATCTACCCTCTTTCAGTTTAAATCCATTACCTCTTGTCCTAGCACAAGAGGCCCTGCTAAAAAGTTTGTCCCCATCTTTCTTACAAGCCCCCTTTAAGTACTGAAAGGCCACAACAAGGTCTCCCCGGCACCTTCTCTTCTCCAGGCCGAACAATCCCAACTCTCTCAGCCTGTCCTCACAGGAGAGGGGCTCCAGCCCCCTGATCATCTTCGTGCCCTCGTCTGGACCTGCTCCAACAGGTCCCTGTCCTTCCTGGGCTGAGAACTCCAGAGCTGGATGCAGTACTCCAGGTGGGGTCTCACCACAGAGCAGAGGATGTTTCAAGGATGACAAGGAACTAATCCACCTTGAAAATGTCAAACTGCCTGAATAAATGTGCAATGCATTTAAAGAGAGAAAGCCTTTTAAAAATACATTTTTCTACTTTTCTGCAAGTGACAAAAAAAATTGGCAAATTAAAAACTGCTGGAAAAACTTACTCATAAGTATAAAACATATTCAAGTGGTTGCTAACTATATTTTCTTGAGTAACTAAAAGTAACTGTGACTTGGTTCTAGAAAGCAAGGAGGATCAGTGGTCGAAGCGGGCTCTTTCGTACAGCATGAAAGCATACTTGGGTTCTAGAGCTTTGATTCCTTTATAAAAAGCTATTGTGGACTGACTTCTTATCACAAAAAAAAAATAAAAATCTTTCTATTGAATTTGAATTTTCCCTTGAATAAGAAGAATGCAGTAGTCCAACATGACACAGTATTTAGAAAAGGAACAAGGTATTGATGGTTTTGTCTCAGTAGGACTTTCGAGAGAGTACTTTAGGGTCTCTACACAGGAAACAATTGTCCAAATGACCTAGTAAACAATAACGCCTGAAGCAGAAGAGCAGATATCCAGAGTATTATAGAAGGGCTTTATACTGCACATAGGTAATGGCAGACTATCAATTTTCTTTGCTTGTAGAACTGAAAGCATCCTGACCGAATGAGGTTAGGTAGCTTCTTTGGATGGGAAGATGCAAATCTATTTGTGTTTACAATACAATGAATTTATATTCATGATTTTTCTCAGAACCAAATTAAGGATACAGTTATTTGTCCCATAGCTATTCTGTACAGTTAATAGCGCTCTTTATACTTGAGCTATTTTCCCATTTTAACCCTCAGGAAAAGGATCACAAGAGAATAGTTCACCCTCTTAATTATTTTCTGAAAAAAAAAAAAAAAGAGATTAGATTATAAAAATATAAGGTCTTAAGAACTGTCTCAGTGTCTTTACGTAATGTTCCTGGATGCCAGCTATTAAGCACAATCCTCTCTAAAATGGAATGCGCAGAGGTAGGCCTAAAGGAATTATAACGAAGAGCTGTCATCACGGTGCAAACTGACTGCATGTTCACCTTTTACCTAGCAGCGCTTCACCAGATTTGGTGGACCTCCACACCCGCTTATACTACTGATATACTCACTGCTTATAGTGAGGAAAGCAATCTCAGGGGAAGCGGTGAAAAGCAGTACATTTACAAATGCTGAATATAAAGATGTATTCCCTAAATAACTGAATTTCCAAAACTGCTTTTTTCAACTATTTGTTATGTGCTCTCCCAGTCAGTAATTACTTTTTAAAAAAAAAAATAAAATAGTTTTATCAATGTTCTCCACTGAAGCTGTCTACCTACAAACTAATACTATCATCCAATTGCTAAAAAAATCTCTGGCAAATTGCCAAATCTTAGCTACAATATATTCCTCAACTCATTATCAGTAGCACACTGACAAAGCGTGAAACTGCAATCCATGACAAAAAATTCAAGTGAAAGGGTCCTTCAGGACTTCTGAAATAGTCACCCACTGTACAGTACACTGAATGAGACCGATTAAATGTGCTCAACTCTCTTTTCTTGCTATTGTGCTTGGTTGATGCTGAGGAACAGAACTGTTTATTTTGTGCAATAGAATTAAAAAGGGCAAACAAGGCTCTAGATATGCACGTATTGAGTTTCACTGACACGGAATTCTCATGTGCATTAACACCCAACCTTGCACCCCCACAACAGAAATCCTAAACAAGTCTTAACTGATGATTCAAAATTTGATCTCACATTCATTTGAGGAACTAGGACAGAGTTCCAAACTACAGCACAGGCACTCTTCCTTTTCCTGGGCAGATGTAAAGAAACAGCTAGAAATCCACAACCCAAGACTTAAATGTCTTCAAAAAATTGTGTTACCTTATGTCATGTTCTAATTTTATAAATAGAAGCGTTATCATTATTTCAGTTAGTGTGTTTTGTGCTTCTTCATCACCTGCTCTTTTAAAATCAAAAAGTTAAAATCAAATTGAAGTTCCTCTAAACAGTGCAGTATTTATGCCACTCACTGCTAAAATAAAGAAGGCTTGCAATGCAAATGTCACCCAAAGATTTTGTTCAAATGAATTAGCTTGCTTGTAATAGAGTATTATTCTTCCGAACAGCAAACTCCTGACAATGTATCAGCTCTGACTGGCAATGAGATTAAAACAAAAGATCCCACACTTCACTGATGATATATTCTTTTCATTTGTTTATCTGCATTCCTATGGGCCAGGCCAATCATGCATCTGAATTTATCGCACTAACATCTACATGCATTGATAATTGATATGTGAAATGTTTAGCTGTTAAATTTTTAGCTGTTACACCAGCTTAACAGTACAATTACTGCCACAAACTGTACTGAAGCAGACTAAATCTTTAATTCCTAGTACCTGTTAAAAAAAAAAAAGTCAGCAGCACTGTTACCGCATTTAAATGAAGTCCAAAATTAGTAGCAGCGTCTGAAAGTTATTTTCTGATGGGCTTTGCATGGACACAACTTCACAGTACTTACTGAAAAGAATTCACAGAATCCAAACTTAAGACCCAAAGTGCAGACATGGCCAATTTGTCTAACGCTGAATGTTTACACCACTTATACAACTATTGATTACCTTCTTCAATTGAGTTTCCATCTTCAAACATTCTTCCTTTTTCTGTTCCAATGCAATTTCCAGCGTCTTGAGTCTGGAATCTTTCTTCAGTCCTGATGAAGCTAAGGATGAAGCATGTTCCTTCAGATCCAGTAAGGATGACTAAAATAAAAGATGTAAAATAACTATCAAGTAAATGCTCTTTATGTGCAATAGCTAATTTCTTTTTTGTCTTTATCTTCTTCCTATCACTTTACACTATGTTCAGGATCCAACTTAGAACAACATATTTTGTCAGGATGTTTGTGACAATGCCTTAAAGACAACTTGATTTAATTCAGGTTTTCAGTATCAAAATAAAACCTTGTTTAAATTAATTTTAAAATCATGTTTAAAGAGGAAAGATTCTGTAAACCGGAACTAGTGCTTCAGTGACAGTCATGTTTAAGAAAAAATAGTTTTAATTAAAATTTTATTTAAAAATCATACACAGTTAGCAGATTTGGCCATGGTATCTAAAACTGAGTGTGTTCAAAGCTTTTCTGTACATAGCTGCTAGGAGGTGAAACTGATTCATGCTACCTATTTCCAAAAGACATCTCAGCTTCTTGTTTTCTGAGACATTTTTGGGTTGGTTTTTTTTTTTCCTGTCAAGTGTTGACTTCCACATAGACAAAAATCTTAGCACTTCCTGGGTGCCTATTTTTTGTATTGTTTTACTTTGAGTTTTGAAAAAAGATTGTAGGTAGACTTGAATGTTACAATTCCAAGAGGGGGAAAAAGGAACGTTTATATTTCTCTAATACAATCAGGTTAATTCGTCTAGCCATCTGGCTCATTACCAACAACTAACTTAATTATCAAAAAAGGACTCTTCAGAGTCAAAAGAACTAGCTGTATTGTTTGCATAAAAGAATAAACATTATCTGCATGCTTTTGGCACCCACAGCTTTGATGAACCTCTGTCCTTTCCTCCCTGTATTTAGACAGGAACAAGCTTGTTCTCAGCCTTGATTGTCCATAGGCACAGCTCCAGTAAATGCTATCATTGACCATCGGTCATTCACTGCTAATACAACCAACTGCTGCACATAAGGGCACTGTATGCTATCCATGAAAGGGCGGTTCTGAAGTATTTGTGCTTTCAAAAATTCTCAAACAATGTATTTTACTAGATAAACTTGTTGAAGGACCATTACCGTAAAGGAACATTTCTCTTCACCTAAAATATAACACAAACATATGCAACAATCAATTCTAACGCAACAGATTCATTCTGATGGTCAACCTCTTTCTCTGTGAGATCTCCTTGCAAAATGCTGACTTTCTCTTTCAGGTCTTTAATATCTTTTTTGTAGTTGTCGATCTCTTCCTGTTTTTCTCGTTCATCTCTATCACGTGTCTCTTTTAGGCGCTCAATGGTCCTTTCCTGGCAAAAGAAAGCACTCTGTGAAGAAAATCTCTCCTAGTCAGTTCAAATTATGAGACTTCTTATCACAACACTTCTTACACACTGTAGACAAGGAAGAGGAGTGTAGGATATTGCCATTTTCTTTTCTTTACAGTTGTAAAACAGATCCTCAAGAAGGAGGAAACTTGAGAAATCTATGGATTCGTTGCTAAGAAGCACAAGGCTTTCTGTAACTCTGAAAGTCCGCACTACTGTTACAAAGCAACACAATTTATCTGGTCCTGATAATCAAAATTAACCAAGACCAGGATACTTTACATATTGCTTCCTTATTTAAATCTTATTTTTCCAAAATGTACAGTTAGGTTGCCTTCAGAGAGGAAGGGGTGTAATGCATATGTGACAGCAGGATCATGGTGCAGTAAGAAAAAGCAACAAAACAACCTTTCTGTACACCAGATATCAATGGAGCTGTAGTTATCTTGGAAGCTGAAGGGATGCAAGTGAATTCCCCAGCCCCAGGGAAAGCTTTACCAAACTTTACATTTATAGAATCTGACAGACTAAAGGAGCTGTAACCTTGGTTCTCCAGGAATCAAGAAAAAATATACAGTAATTCCAAAACATTGCCCAACCAAAACAGTATAGACAAGGGTATCTTGTCTATCAGTCCGCTATCTCCTGAGAATTGGGCAAGCATTAAAAAAATAAAAAAAAAATGAGAATAATAAAGCTGCAAATAAAGTGAGACTGATACACAGCTACATCAGGACAACTATTCATTTTAATTCAATATTGGGAACTAAAACTCAATTTCATGCAGCAAAATTTAAAAAATAAATTTCTTATTAAAATATCTGAGAAGGGAAGATAAAATGAAATCAGATACTAGCCAGATTTTAAAAAAAGGGAAAAAGAAAAAGAAAAGAGCAAGAGAATCCACAGCTGAAATGTAAGGCATCCCACCATCATACCAAAGACGCACCACGTAAAGAAACGACAACGTGAGAACACCAATTTCTTTTACACAAAATGATGGCGGGTAGCTAATGGCTAGAGCAACAGGTTGTGGCTCAGCTCTACCCTCCTGCCCGCCTTCCCCACGGCCCAGCGGCGGTGCCCCGGGCTGGCTCCGGCAGCCGAGCCCGGCAGCGCTCCGCGCATCCTCCAGCGCCCTCTAGCGAAGGACCCAGCTCGGCAGCACCCGCGCTCCCCTCATCCCTCCTCCTCCTCCTCAGCTGTCGGGGGCAAAGGATGTCACTGTGGCATCGCATTAGAGACGTCTTGTTGACAGAGCCCGGGAAACACACGCAAAAGCCGACTTTAGAGAGGTTATTAGTAGAGGGACCTTTCGAAGGAAGGGACTTCGGCTTTCCATACTCACTTTTTCTGCCAGTGCTTCTTCCAGCGTGGTCAAAGCAGTGTCAGTGTTTGTGGTGTCGGCCTGCAAGGATTTCACACGATCCTTTAAGCTGCTCATTTGCTTCTCCTTGTCCCTTAACTGTTCTTGAAGATTTTCAATCTTAAAGAAGAGGAGGAGTCAATGTTAAGAATATAGCAGGCAAAACCATCCAAAAATCATCTTAGTAGTATATTAAACTCTTTAAAATATTCGTAAAGCAAAGGAAGTACGCAATGGCCTAGTTCCGATAATCCTACAACAAAACATCGAGCAATGCAACCAAAACCATCAAATATTAACAAGGAATCAGTAACCTTTCCAATAATCAGGAGAGGATTCAGAGCAATAAAGTCTAAGTAAGATTTACAAGAAAAACATACAGAAAGGGTATTATTCCTCATTTCTGAGGATGTTGGGCACTGTGTGACTGAAAGATGATCGATGTATTAACAATACGAAAGGAAAAAAGCTGAGAAAAACATTACTGCATATGTAAACCAAAAGCGACACTTGATAATTCAGAAGTTGTGAAGAAGTATTATTTTAAATATTTCCTTTGGTACTGTCAATGTTGCTTCTTCATCTTACGTAGTGCTTTGCTATATGACGGACTAACGCAAAGTGTCATTCCCTGGGCAGAAAATACATAAGCCTTGTTTTCTGCAGGTGTAGAATGTGATCAGTTTATGAGTTCAGAATACATCTTTTGACAGACTGAGAAGACCTAATGCTAAACCCATTCTATGCAAACATACACATCACAAGAAACAGACACATTATCATTATGACAACCCGTCAAAAACAAATTTATCAGCAAAGGATTAAACTGGGTACAGATTTCTCAGTTGCTTCCTTTTTGTTGTTGTTTCTGACAAGTTCTTCTTGCATCAGCAAATGTACATCATAAACTGGTGAACAACATGTGTCATGCAAGGTACCCATCTCCAAAACACTTGTAGCAAGATATTCTTTTAAAGACAATTGTAAGAAATAACATAACAAGACAACCCCAAAGGCTATCCAGTCCAGTATTTAGTAAACTTTCTGAAACCATTACTAGCCTTTTTGCTTCACCTGTCAAACAGCAGTTAGCAGCCCCTTGGTTAGTAGAAATACAGCAACTATCCCCAGGTTTTACTCTTCAGCCGTGGAAGAACTGAGCTGCTGTGATTCCAGAGCAGAGGCCTAGACAGACACATCCACTGCTACTTTGCTATCTCTATTAAAATTACCTCTGGAACACAGTTTTAGAAAATGGTCTAGATCCGTAATGATAAACGTAAAAGATTTTGCAGGAGGATGAACATTAGTCACAAATAACATTAGATGTGCTACAAGCTAGGAGGAAGAACAACCTAATTCAGGGAACCCCTTGTAATGTTCCTCTGTAACAAGCAAGGAGTCTCCTTCCGTGTATAGACCATAAGATTCTCCATACGATTTTTTTTATTTCTCTTAAGCAAGCACATATAAACTTAAGATCCGGCTTTGTACACAACCTATATATTACTGACAGCAGAAGAACTGTTTAAGTTTTTTTGTGGTTGTTTTTTTAAGGAATGGACTGAAATTGGTTTTGGTTTATCTTTGTCATTAGTTTCTACTAGAAAACAGCATTAGGCCTCCAAGTTATGCTTAAAATTTAAATCTTAGCACAACACAAATGACTCTACAAAACAAGTTTTAAAGAGCACCAAAAAACCATGACCGGTGACATACCATGCAAGTTAGAAATAACTGTAAGAATTGAAAATTCCTTCTTTATACACTCATAGCTCTTATTTAGTGCCTTAGTAGCAGACACTTGTAAGGTCATGGAGCTTCAGAAAGAACCCTACTAGTTCTGACTGAAAAGTTCTCCTGGGGCCCACATGTACAGCTCCCAAGGAGGTAACATCCCCAAGAGCAGCCTACGTGGCTGCTTTTGACCTTAGGAGCTTTCAGTGTTGTCAGCTGTCTAGACAGGCTGGCTGTTTAGACAGCCGACCATGAAAATATACTACAAAGAAGGCTGAGCTATTCTTAGACTCGTGTTTACTTCTGGAGGCGAAACGCTCTGGCAAAGGCTCCAGCTGGCTGAAGAGGGGATAGTACAGGGTGACTTTCTGCTGTGAGCGAACCGTACGCAAGAGACAGCTAAATAATTCAGCTTCAGCATATATTAAAATGCTTGCCAAGGCAGCCCAAGCGTTTGCACAAGCACAGCATGCATTTTCATGTTTCAGTAGCACTGTTTACTGTGACCAGAGTACGATGACAGCTGTATGAGAGTACTACGTAAGAGTGACACATCTTCCCATTACAACTACACCCTCCTGTATATTAAAAAAAAAAAAAAAAGTAGTATATAAAAAGTCTGAACCTGTCTATACTTTGAGTCTACATGCATGCTTTGCAGTCTGGAGTAATGAATGATTTTTTTCGTTATCCTCCAGGAAGCAGCAAGTACATTGAAATGTTCCAAGTCACACTAACAGCAAGGAACTACGAAAAAAACCCCAACGATTCCAAAAGTTACCTACAGCTATGTCTTTTGCAGGGTCAGATAACTGATAGTCCCCAAAGACACTCCTTTAAACTACATAAAATTGGAACTGGCACAATGTGTCAAAATTGAAACATTTGTGTAATGATAGATGCAAAATTTGCTTAAGAAATCATGATCAACAATAGAATAATTGCTTTTATTCCATTTTTCTCCCAAACTTGCACTACTGTAACAAATAATAACTAAACTACACGTTCTCCAAAATGATATAATCTGAAGAAGAAAGTAAAGAATAATCTATACTTTGCCCATATAATTATTTAATGAAGAATTTTTCTGTTATGTCCTTTGCAAGTAGTTTGAGAATGCTTATTAAAAATAATACATAACATATGTCATATTGGTTTTACCATTCTTTTTTCCTACCCAACCCCCCAAAGAAAGTAATTCTGAACAAATCTTAACTAACTAATAGAAATAAAACTTATAAGGATTGAACCAGCACTGTTTAGTCTTCAAATATTTGGAAAACAATAAATTTCCTCTGAAATGTTCTACAAACCTAAGGAATATATATTACTGTACAAAATTTCTAGAAAGGAAAAATAAAAAATAAATACTATTATTAGATTATTAACAATCTTTATTCTTGCCGTATATACTTATTTTGCAGGGTAAAGACAGCAACCTGTGGATAAGTTAGCAACACTAAGCTTACTGTAAAGGTACACATACATACACTGGAATCATCCAGTCTGCATACCAATTTCCTCATCAGTAATGATTTACTGAAATCTTTTTCTCCAACATTACCACTTGTCAGGCCCTATCATGTTTCAGCCTGGGTGATTTATTCCTAGTTGTGTGGAACTAATTATTTTGCCTGCCAGCCCTGAAGTACAGGAGTAGAGGCAAGAGAAGTTTCCTCTGGCATTCTGTTCCAAAGGCAAGGAAGCATGCTACTTTTTGCAAATACAAATCTCACTGAAAACCCCAAGCAAATTCCACTTAAAAACGGCCCAAGGATTTAAATGAGACACATCTAGTCTAATATCTATCAAGGCCACTAGATTCCCAAATTCTTCTAGTTAGAAGTTACTAGTAGATCGTTCGTATCATGCTTCAACCAAGAAATCCTTCTGTAGAACAATCATCAACCCTAGGATAGGTGTAAATTGAACACTTGGAAAACAGTTTCTGTTGTACCAGTGACTTCCGAATTAGAATAAATGAAGTGGCTTTGTGAACTGGTTGTTCAATCTCTATTTCCCCCTTTCTGTAATTGGAAAAGATCCTTTTTTTCTTCCTTCAGAATATTTGTTTTTAATCAACGATCAACACTTTGCAATGATAACTCATTTCATCACCCGGGTTGTACCAGAATTAACTGCATTTATGTTTAATTTACCACTTTCATTTTTCTTGCCATTCTGTTTGACTTCTAAAAGGAATAAAAGTGGTGAAAGAAAAAAAATTCAAAAGTAGTAAAAGTCCATTAACTTAGTTCATTATGAGACAACAAGAAAAAAAGTGAAACAATACTCTTAAAAATATGAAGATCCAATAATGTTTGGAAATATTTTAAAAAAGAAAAATGTCTATTTTGAAGCCAAAATGTTTTCCAACTGGAGAAAGTTCATTGCATATTCCACTGTTTGTGTGTATCTCCGATATGTAGTAACTAGCTATATTACTTACCTGCAGACAAATCTTTCACTGTATGTTTTTCTATAAACAAGTGAACATGCTTATACTCTGCACTTGACTTCCCCAGTGCGGCTCCGCAAAGAGATTGTTTTGATCAGTAACATGACAATTTCATCACAATATACACTGAATATACGGAAGACAAGCAATTTAACACTCGATAATATCTCTTGATTGTATTACAAGAGCAGATGTACAAAAGAATATCTCAGGGTACTGCTAAGCCTCCCACTTTTTCAATCCTAGCTTTCACCCGGTGGAAGCAGTATTGTAAAAAGGATGTAAATAATCATGTGGCTTGAGAGGTTTTCTGTTCTATTCCTATGGCATAGCCATCCAAATAAACAAATCTTCACATGAGCTGTGAGCTTTCCAAACATTTCTTCCTTGGGTTTGTAAAGGCACTATGGGTCACGTCAGCTCCAGGGTCAATGACTACAGGGAGATGATGGATTCTCACCTATCACAGGCAGAGATGATTTTTTCCATGTCAGGAATATTAACATGAGGACAAAAAAAGCTATTGTGGAAGAGAGAGTGGGCGAGTAAGCAGGTATGTGATGACAGAGCAGCTACAATTCTGTCTGCTTGGAGACATGCCACTCGCTTCAATGTAAGAATACTAATACCATGATAAAAATTTGACAGCCTGAAGTCGTACTTGATTTTGCTGGAATCACACAGTATTTGAGAAACTGAGAAAGGTGAGCTTGCATCAAAATCAGCATGAGAACATAACAGTTACAACTGACGTGATCACATAGTTGTATCTGACATAATAAAAAAATTGTTGCTTCAAAAGAAGGGGTAAGACGTTCACTCTGGAAAATTGCGATGGATCTGAAGAAATTTTGTTCCTAAAATGTGTTAATGAGAGGTCACCTTAAGTCCTGAGAAACTGTTCAAGAAAGCTATACTACTGGATTTGTAAATATTACCGTGTTTCTGAAAGTCATATTTTGGAGACCATAATGAAGGCCTCTAAGTAGATATTACCGGTCAGTTTTAAAGATTAAGCTCCAGTTTTATAAATGTCACACTGAAAAACTGATCATTATAATTGTCTTTCTATTGCAGGTCTCACAAAAGTACCACTGCAACAGTAGTGCATGAATTGCAAATATCTACATTTAGTTTAGTGTTAACAAATTCCAGGGCAGGGGGGGAAGTATAGCTCACCATTGCATGGATGGAAGCGAAATTTGATCTTTTGTATGTGTGTTGTCTCCATTTAAACCTCCAATATCAGGTGTTGCTTGTAAAGTCCCCAGTGAAATAAGGTCTGTCACACGAATGAATATCGTATTAATGTACTGAATCAATTAGACTAAAATTAGTCTTCTGGCTATTAATTTTAAAAGTTAAATTCCCAAGACTAGCAACAATGTATTGAAGCCGAATGAACGCTGAAGCTCCAGGCATACCATGTCTTGTTGCGAGGGTGAGATTTTTAAGTGGCTTCGAAGTTCAGGATAGATCAAAACAATTTTCGGTAACATTTTGGTAAACAGAAGTCAGAGTTCCTTCCAAAGTTCAGCTGCATTCAGTATGCTCTTTTTACTTTACGATCTGATGAATTGGTATAAATATGGTTACACTGTTGTCGAGTTATCTTCAGAGATTCTTGTTCTTGAATCATCATACTAAAAATCATCTTCAAGTCTTCATCTCAGTTAATTTAGTAAAGTTTGTTAAGCATAAAGTAAATTAAAGACACTATGAAATGCAAGATACCAGTGGTGGTCTCTCCCTCTCTTCTTAAAGAAATTTAAATTCTGGAGTCCTGTTTAACACTTCAGTGCAGAGATGGCGAACTGTTCAGTTAAGCAGTAAACATTTGTTCAGTTTACATTAATTTTTCTACCCAGTAAAGACAGGATTAATTTCTATTTTGCCTCCCAAGAAAGTTTTCTTCTTCAATGCTTATCTGAAACATTACTGTCTTTGCAACATCACATTGGAGTATCATTGGGCACTTTGGAAATGCCCTGATGTTGCTGGACCTGACATAGTGGGATTCTGTAACACCTTTAACTGGTATGGAGAATCTTATGCCAGGAGGCTCCTTCAGTGGCCATGGGCTACAGACGAACACACTGTTGGCTTAAGAAAGAGAACGAGGCTAGAGGGAGTGGGGAGAGCATGGAGAAGGAAAGGACAAAAAGAGAATCTGAGATGCGGGAACTCCAGCATAGTGATGCATCTTACACAGTCATACTTATCTACTGCTACTCAGATCCAGTTAAAATTCAGAATAGCTCCCATGAAAAAAAAAAGGTTCTTCCTTTTTCAGAAGGTAAAATCTTTTTGTCATTTTTACTCTCATGATCTCCAATCTGCAAAAAGTCCTTCGAAATTAGCACGAAGTTCTACAGTGTTAATTTTACAAATAAAGCATTTTGTTGCTATGCAGCTTAGAAAGCACAAAGAATTTATTTTTGTGATTTCTACTTAAAATAAAACCTTAATTATCAAATAAATGTATGGACCACAAACAGGCACACTGTCCCTGCTTCAAAAGGAAGAAACTTGCACACAGAGAAAACAAAGCTTAAAAAAAAATAATCTAGGAATTGCAGGACACCTAATGCAATTAATGCTTTATTTTTGACCTAGCTTCACATGCACACTTATGCAATAAGGTTGACTTGAGAAAAAGAATGGTATGCAGGAAGAAGTGCTGCTACAACAAAAATTGACTTAACCTGTATAAACAATTAATTATTTTGTACCTTTGGTGAAGGAGCAACAAACAATTGACACTGATCCAAAAAACTATTCTCTTTCCAGAGCTTTTTCATACAAAGTTGCTTTGTAAGTGGATTTATATGAGCCAGAAAAATAGTTCAGCTATGTTTACATAAATAATCTCTAAGGACATTTCCATCCCTTTGTTTCCTTTTGTCCTCCTTTCCTTTGCATACCTAATCATCCTCTGGTAGCACCAGTTTGCTGACAGATCACTGCAATGGAGAACTAACAAGAAGAGTCACCATAAACTGAATTGCAATTATAGTATCTTCCGAATAGTAAAGAATTTTGTCTGTACTGACGTATTCCCTATAAAAACACTATTTAAACCAGATGTTTCAAATCATATTCTCAGAACATTACTATCATGTTTGCAATCCTTCTGTCCTGCTAGTAAATACCTTGAATTTCCTTCAAATCTTCTAACAGAATCCTATCACTCAAGTTTGCTGTTTCTGAAAACTGATACTGAGAGGCATTTTCCTCACGAGCTTCTAAGGAAACTCCAGCATAATTCAAGTCGGGGGGCGGGGGGGAAAGGAAAAAAAGAAAAAAGAAATTAGTACGCCAAGACTAAAGATTTTTGAGCTGGTCAATGACCTGAAATTCACATTTTCAGGGGAGCCAATGTATACATTCTTAAGCATTGTCTCAGTTCCAAAGCATTTGCCTAGAAAAAAATCTGCATTAGCAATGACTCACATCCTTAGACAGCTGTAAACCAGTTAAATTTAGTTAAAAGAAATTGCTTAATTCTAAGAAGGTTCAATAATATCAGTAGCCTAACCTAGTCGAAAGGAGAGTCTTTGAATTTAAAATCCTATCATGGACACTGGGCAATACAAGAGAGGGTTTTGAAGTGAGGGGAGCAGGGGGAGACACTCTTTCCAACCTATTGATACTGGTTATGTCTCAAAGCCTACAGGTTTTAATATGAATGAACAATACTTTATGGAAAATGCAAATCAAACAGCAGAAGTATAAAATCTGTTCATAAGACATTTGTTTCGGCAGTGTGTGAGCCAGTTGGTTAAGTACATATGTTTATTTACATAATCCACAAAAACCCCTCCACCACTGGTTTATCTTAAAGATTCAGTGGGTGACCCCTTGGTTTTGCTGGTATTCATCAGCTAAGAGAATGCATCTATTGGGTTGTTTGTTAAAACGGTTTGTTGGTTCCAACTTGAATGCAATATTTCCATTCACCCAAGTAATTCAAAACAGAGTATTGCTAACATAAACAGCAAAAAAAAATTTCGTTTAGAGTCTTGTCCTCCTCTTCAATGAAACACTAAGTTTATACATTACTCATTTATTTCATATATGTTCAAATGTCACTTATACTGAGAACCATAATTGAAATCACCTGGTAATTTATTTCACAATCTAATTATGGATAACATCCATTTTGTTGAAATCCTGGCCTAATCATGCAGAATAACATCATGCTAATTCTCTTTTCAGCTGTGTCCCGACACTATGAAGCGATCTCTGTGACTATGCTTTCTAAAGTTTTGCTCCTAAGACCTACCAAATGGATTAAAAAACCAAACTATTTTGGGGATATTTGCTGAGTCCTGTTCCGAGTCCCAGAAAAGGATTTGACAATAAACGTGCACAGATTTGATTTAGGAAAGTTCATTACAGAATAAATACAAATACTATAATTTGGAGTATTTTCATATTGATGGTTCCCAAATGTTTAAAATAAGGAAAACCAAAACGACTCACTGCGGAAGGCTGATAGAACAAGGGAAAAAAATGGAACCAGTAAACGTTAACTTTGATGTGATATTCTGTTTTGTAAGAAGCAGAATGAAACAAAGAAGTTGTGACATTGCTTTTAGAATAGCTCAAGCTTCACAAGGTTATATAACATTTAAAAAGTGCCAAGTCAAAAACTTACTATATTATGAATTAAACTTTTTTGCTTGGATAAATCAAGTACAGTGTTCCATTGATTATTATTGTGAAACAAATACTCTTTATTCTATGGCAACTTAATCTCATATACTCAGGAGTACTGATGCTATTTTCCTGACTTGCGTTAGGTTTTGATTTTGGTTCTACACAGAGTAAGGATACTATAACTACTGACACATCCCTGCTTAGATACATACATAGTACAGTGCTACATAGCACACTCTTATTACAGAAAACAGGGTGACGAGAAAAGACATGAAGAAAGGAGAAGGCGGCTTAACTCATCACAGCACTGCAATACCCAAAAATGGAAATCAGGGAGTGGAAAAGACCAAACATTGAGGCGGACTGATGGACAGGATGGGAACATGGGATTTAACGTTGACTCTAAAGGAAATCCTCTCCGCAAACTAAACTCCATTTACATTATCATTTAGGATCACTCAAGCGGAAGGCTGCACAACTTGAACAATGATTGTAAATGAGATTTGGATTCACACTGAATTACTTTGTCCAAATCACTGATTTATTAAAGTGATCAAAGAAATACTGTAAGGTAAAACTGCCCTAAACCAGAGGGGAGAGGTCTGGAAAGAAGGGATGCTTCTAATCTCAGTGTAAAACATGCCCAGTCAACTGTGATTGTCCCGTTTCATTCTCCTAGAAAGGATACGGAGTGATGAATAGGAAAGGATTAGGATGTCATACTGTAAATACTAAACACAAGTGTGTGTGTGTATGTGTGTGTATTCTTCAGCATTTAGCTATCACTGCTCTTACAGTATTACTTCAGAACACACAGTGATAGGTGACAAAATATCAAACTCTCAAATAAATTTCTTTCATGACCTGTGCTCCAAAAAAAAAAAAAAATTTAAAACCTCAATATATTAAATTACTACTATCATTTGATTATAATTTTCCCATTTTATACCACAGACTGCTTTAGGCAAATCAACAATCCGATCTCTACTGAAAAAAAAAAAAGCTGGAAGGGACAGAAAGTGGTCCTGTTTATCTAGAAGTTCTGTGTTTAAAACCGTCCTCCATCCATCTTTGCCGGAAGGTATGTAAGCCCTTCATCACGCAGAGGAGCATCCTAATAATCAAATGCATGCTATTCTGGGACAAGGTGATCTTAGTTTCTCTTGGTGACACTACTCTATACTGACCAGTTTTCTTATCCTTTGGGTAAGTGAAATCACAGACTTGAAATCTATTCATATACTTGTGCCTTATGACAGTCCTAATGACTGTATAAATATTGTGCAGAGACCCAGCTTAGAAGACTGTCTAGTCTAGTGGATTCAAAATTCACTCTTGAATCCAGGAATGATTTGATTTAAACCGAAAAATTATTCCTTCCTTGTTCTAGTGAAGATCCCTAGGTTGGCTAACGCAACCACTAATGTCTGTTCCAGACACCACTCAGACAATTCCCCCAGGGGCAGAAAACGCCTGTACGACTGGTGACCAAAGCATTGGAAATTATGAAGTCTTGCAACCCAGAGAGCAATGAAAAGCCATATGAGGAAGACTGATGTAAGCAACCTCAAAAATGGCATACGCCCTTGCTTTTCCTGCCTCTTCAATCATAGGGAACTTTGTATTTGTCTAGTATGACAGTGAATACACCAACAAAGCTTATTAGCTTTATCTTGCCAGAAAAACTACACGTTTAATTTATAATGAAGCCAAGAGGCCCCACAGTTGGCTGTTTTCCCAGATCCCTTCAAGAAACCAGAGTTTGTCAGTCCCACTACCTATAAGTAATGTTCTGTCTTGCCAATCAAGAGGTTATCTCAAGGTACAAGAAGGACATAATATTAAAATGACTGCTCCTCTTTGAGGGATACTAAAAATAAAAAAAGATTCCTTCCGCATATGACAGATTTGCTGAATTGTAGTTTAAGTTTTTTGGTGTGCCGGAACACAGATAATACCAGAAACTCCAATGGAGTTTTCTTGTAACTTCGCTATTGCTATCAATCTTATGTGACACTATTACAGCAATGTGTATCAGTTTAAAACCCTACATTAGCCAGCTACAATAGCTGAACGACAGAATTAACATCGTTAACCTCACAGTCCTGTTTTCCTTCTTCATTTGAACCTACTTATCTAAAAGGAGGAGCGGATACTCATTATTTCAGAAAAAAAATGAAATCAAGTACTTTAGTTACTAAAGGTAACAGGCAAGATTCTTTGATAACATCAATATAAACTGAGAGAGTGCTCCTTACATTATTAGATCTCAACATAAGAAATTGGCTTGCTATCTTTCGCACACATAAGAACAACATTTGATTTTTTAGAAGAATATTACCATACATCTGGGAATATAGGTACATATGCTACATATGATCCAGATGTTTTTATTTTTATTGCGGTATCACAAAATGATCCAAGCAAAAGAGGGGGTTATATAAAAATAAAGCAGCATATAGTCCATTTACAAATTCTAATTTATAATATAAGCAGGCATAAAAATTTATTTTGAATCAAGTAGGTTCCTCTAACATAGCTGCAGCATTGGTAACCACAACTGTGTACTAAAAATTACTGTTATGGCATAAAATTTGTTTTGCATAAAATCAATTTTTCAAATTTAACTTATGCTTCCACCACTACTTTAGATGTCCCACATAATTTACTAAACAATCTTCAAGTGCATGTTAGGCACCTATAAATAAATTCACTCACAGATTTCATTGCTCTGAAGTTTAGTAAAAGTGATCCTTATGCATCCCTATTCAAAAGCTGTCTGGACATGGTCCTGTGCAACTGACTCTGGGTAGCCCTGCTTGAGCAGGGTGGGTGGACAAGATGACCTCCAGAGGTCTCTTCCAACCTCAACCATTCCATGATTCTGTGAAGACAATTTGCCATAAAACTATAAATGCACTGAACAAAGACCCTTAGGAACAGAAAGTCTCATGCTTCCTCTATTGATGTTCAACGCAAAAACATCTTACAGTGTTCTTCAGCAGAAGAAGTCTGTGCTTAGGACAACTGTACTAAGTCTATGACTTTTTGCTTAATGACATAAAGCAATTTAAATGCTTCACTACAGTGCCAAAAATGCCCAGGAGGTGATTGTTTTCAATAAGTAAGTACGAGCTATCCAACAGACAAAAGGGAATTTCAACCAATTAGTACAAGTGATCACGTACTGTTTATTATAACCTAAACAAGACACCTGTTACTATAGGCTATTAACTCGCTGATGAGGGCCATAACAGCACCCAACTTAGAGCTGAAAATTGCGTGCTCCTTTGGAAACCAAAAGCTCTTACAATGAGAATGCTGGAGTGCGCTTCTAGCTACAAGGCATCTGCCATTGTAGGCAGATTAGGCAAGAAGATCAAAAGTATATTCGTTGGGTCAGTCCCTGGAGAACACACTGTCATCTCTGCCAGCTCCTGTAAACTATGGACTATCTGCCATTGAAAATACTATCTGAAGCTAAGCTTTTGGACCTTTTAGGACCCATATTCCAAATTAGACAAATGTATATTATTTATGGCTTAGAAAGAATCAAAAAAGATCAAATCTTACAAGCTAAAGCCTCTCCTGAGAGCAAGGGGATCTTGCTGACACTGAACTTGAAGTTGCTGTAATAAACTCTTAAGATCTGTACGGTAATCAGTCACCTTTAAAACTAAACTAGCAAAGAGCTGAAAAGTGGTATGAAGAAACTGAGGTATTTCCCTGACCCAATAATGTCCTATTAGCCATACATTCATAGAAGCAAAAAGAGACACACACAAAAAAATGCCATCTGAGCTGGGCTGCAATTGCTCTAAAAAGTCTCAATGGATTCTCAGTGAAGTGGGAATTCAAAATGGAAGGGTAAGGATCCTATTTTTAAAGTGGTCATGGCTTACTGTAAAACTAAAAAAATTCTATGTTGTGTCCTCATTTCCCATGTAGAAATTAAACAACTATGCTCCTTCCTGAATGGCAGAAATGAAAAAAATCTCACAGGATAGTTATGCTGAATTTGAACTCATATAACGAAGCCTCTCCAGTCGTCTTTGGCACTTTCATTGCCACCACAATATTTTATCTACTGGTATTTTGATAGGGATGAAGGACTAAAAGTTTATCTAATTTTTCCTGTTATTACTCTAACTGAAGATAATACTTCTATCTAAAAATCCCATCCCACGTAGTAAAGCAATTCTGAGAGGATATTCCTGAAAAGAGAAGGGACTCTAGCATCTTGGAGACATAGGGTAACGAATTAGACGGACCAGCTTCTGTAAATTTCTGAAAGTTACAAATTTCAACTTTGTCATTATATTCAGTGGTAGTCAGCAAACCTATAACAGAAAGGCTTGAATGAAAGAAAAAGCAGCAGCAGAAGAGGTCTGATAACCCTTCGGGGACAAGGAGAGGCAAGTCCCCTATGACCCTCCAGGACACATCTTTGAGGTCACGTCTGTCAGTTGTAATAAAGAAGCTGGCACAAGCCTGTGGGGACTTTAGGTCTTTTTTGTGGTGTTTGAAATCTCTGAACTGCCTTTGGAACCAGTTCAGTGGCATGCCTTGAAACCTGGAGTAAAAGGAGTAGTAGTATGGCTTTTTCTGCCAGAGACAGATATTGACAGAAATACTCTTGTATTTGCACTGCTTGTTAACCCACAGAGTTCCTGAAGAAAAGTAGCTATTTCATCAGCCCTAGCTGAGCAGAAACCCCTGCAAATCTTCCTTCTACCTCCTTGAAGAAGTTGGGCTGATGAGCAGACTAATATTATCCTGGAGCACTGTAGGGTGCTCCCCCCTAAATCGAGCATGTGAAAAGAGAATAAGCTTGCCCACAGGTATATTACAGAGGAAAGAATTATCCAGTATTAAGTAAGACGGCATGTGCTCACCCACTTTGTAAATGTACACGCGGACCATCTTTGTTGGGGCAGTCTTACTTTGTTCTTTTCTGTATAGTTTGTACAACCAGAGACTTGGACACATGCTGCAGATTTGAATGGGTCATCACCTACAGTGGTAACACCATAGGATTTTTAAGCACTAAATGTCATCATAGAGAGTCTCAAAGGGATATCTAAAAGTCCATCAGGCATTTTATTAATTCTTAGAAAACTGTATATTCATTCATCTGGTAGGCAAGTTCAAGGTCACACCAGGTAAGATGAAAATACCATAAACTGAATTAAGTGTTTGAAAATGCAGTTTCCTTCTCTGTGCTCTCTCATCTCTTCAGGTTTGGAGCAGTGGAGCTGCCTGAGGAGGTAAATACACTTCACAGATGAGGGAATGGAAAGAAAATAATCTTTAGAAGTACAAACACTGAAATTTAAAAGTCATGATTACTAAACCAACACTGCTGTTGTAGTAACTATGATCACTACTGATTTTAAACAACTGAGTTATAAATTCTATTTGCAGTTCCTTTCTCCTGCCATACAACACACTATTTGTTATCATTAAGCATAAGATACTTATTTTGGTTTCTGAGCTTTTTGAAAAGCAGAGGGCATTTATTTCCTCTGGAGAAAGGCAATGCTTCTTATCCAAAAGAGCAGGAAAATTGCATTTGGAGTCATTCTGAATACTAGCTAAACAGCTAACGTCAGCACAGCCACACACAAACAAACAAACAAACAAAAAAAACCAAACAAAAAGCCCAAACAAACAAGCAAAAAAAACCCCCCTGTATTCTTCCTTTACTTCATCACAGGTCAACTATCACATGCATGGGGAGCTGCCAAAATACACTGCTATGTTCAGACACTAAAACTTGCATTTTATTTGCCTGCAGCTGCCTTGCACAATGAAGGGAGTGTTAACCACCCCTCCCCAAGACAAAACAAGACCTCCCCCCAAAGCAAGGGGTGACTGATTCACTGCTTGGTTTGTTGGGTTTTTTTTCCTTTCAGAGTAACTGTTACTTATCTTTTGTCCCAAATGCTA
The DNA here is from genome assembly GCF_964199755.1 of Larus michahellis. Taxonomy (NCBI): domain Eukaryota; kingdom Metazoa; phylum Chordata; class Aves; order Charadriiformes; family Laridae; genus Larus; species Larus michahellis. Next base: position 67,489,430 of record NC_133896.1, on the reverse strand, counting down.
TTTCTCTAAAATGCTTTGATTGCAAAGTATTGATTTCTTTTTTTTTTTTTCCTATTCCTTTTCATCCTGGTCTACCAGCACAGACAGATAGATGTGGCAAAGAGAATAATGAAGCACAATTTAACGTTCTTCAGGTTCAGGTTTCAGATTTGCCCAGCATGGTCCCATTTTATTTTCTGACATTGCCTCCCCTTCTAACAACTTAAAATGAGATTTTATGCAAGATTTACTTTCAATGAAATGAGAAAATAAAATCCTGAGGCTCTATATAACTAAGTTTTTGCATCCAATATTCAGACATAAAGCTAAAATTCATTTCTGTAGTCTCCAAATTTCTAGCATTTGTCCTATTCCTATTGTCTCAAATAAAGGTGCTAGCAAGCAGCATCACTGTAGGAGCTTAAAACTGGAAACATTCCAGAATTTAAAATGTGAAGCATGTGGTTTCCTCAGCAACCTGGAACATGTATTTTGGTGCCTACTGGGTATCAGTAGTGATGCCAATTGTCATGTTAATTTTTCAGATCTTTGTTGCTCATAATCTTCTTCTGTGTCTTTTATTTGATCTCTAATTGGCCAGTAAATTTTCATAACTTTCTTCATCTAGATTTTAGAGTGACCAGAAAGTGTACTTTCTAGTTCACCACATTTAATCAATACAATAATGTTATTAATAGCTCATAAAACAAACTATGTAGTGGCCTGCATCAATGAATCCAAACAGAGACCCAAGAGTAAAGGATACATTTTAAATTGTTTTTGGTTCAACAACAGAAATTGTAGAAATTTAGTACAGCACAGTTTTATGTGGCACCACACCAAACAATTTCTTGTCAGTGTTATCAGAATAGGTGATTACACATCTAAAACAGTCACAGAAAAAAAAAAATTAAAAAAATTCCGAACAGAAGTCCAAATGCCCAGCATAGCCATGTATCATTTGGCTATGGCTATATTAATAGTAGTGGTGATCTCTCTAAATTTCAAAAGAAAGTAAAGAACTTTTCTTAAATGGGTAAGTTATGTAAGTTAATGGTTTTTTAACAAATTCTTTTATTTTCAACATCTTTATGATTTTGGCTTTTGTTACAAATTTTCTTTTTACCTAGCATTAAAAAAATATTAGTGTTCAAAATTTTGTTCACTAGATTACCCACTGCAAAAATATCCTCAAATCTGAGTATATGCTGAGAGAAGAGTACTTGGTAAAAACTAATTGAGTAGTATCCACTAATATAATTCTTAATTTGGTTAAATTCCTTCAACATGCCAACACCTGTACCCCATACCTCCTCATAACTGCAAGCAGCAGTTATATACTGCTGCTTCTGCTTCCAAATATCCATAGAAAAATATTTCTTAACACTACACAAGAGGACAAGCTTTTTTGGTACCACATGTCTTTTCATAGTCTTTCACTGTATTCAATTAAAATGCCTAAGTATCACTTAAATCATCATGTTGATAAACTTAAAACAAGCATTTAATATCAGATAACTGAACCAGTAAAAAAAATAAATACTACTATCTATGACGTCTGAAGATACTTTAAACATCCAGCTCTACCATTAGAATATACAGATTAAAACCTGATATCTGAACATGCCAGTATATAATCAGAGGGAGGAATAAAAAGACTATTGTGCATGGAGGCAAAAGTTTAGAGGCTGCACTTTTGTGTTGTTTTTTTTTTTTTTTTTTGAAAGAAAATAAAATTCTGAACTGTCCTCGAAGGTCCGGAAGACAGCACTTGAATAAAGCAGAAAACAGGCTGTGTACTTTAATAACAGGCTATGCACTCTAGAAGTGCAAAATAGAAAAAGTAAATCAGAGTTTACAAGCTGTAAGAGAAAAACATTTACATGAGAGGAGCTACAGGCTTCTGAAGTTGCAGGCAGAGGGCAGAAATAGCTACCTGTACAGTAAAAAGGACATATATATATATATCAGATAAAAATGAGAATTCATAATTTTCTCTAGCACCTGAAACAGGTTTTATGCAAGTTCTCATGACTTCCACAGTATTTAGGGAAAATCAGACCTGTCCTCCTGTAGGTATTTTCTCAAGCTCTGCTTTTCTGTGGAAAAGTGCTAAAAGAGAACAAGAAAATGCAAAACCCAATCTACAGAAAATCCCAGACCTAGTCTTCGATTCCAGGGCTGGAGAATCAATTAAAAAAATCAGTTAAAGACATCCATCCTAAAATATAAAAGGACTAAATTTTTGCTCATTTACCCTATTTTTACAAAAAAATAAAAAGAAAATCCATATTGCACCACAAACCTCAGATAAAAGCTACATTCTCCATAAAAATATTCTAGGTTTGCTAGTCATAGAAACTAAAAAAATCATCTTTGGATTTAAAAACTTCACAATTTAACTGTTCATGTTAAAGGAAATAGTTCCAACAACTTGAAGGCTGAAGCAAATTCAAATCTCTGCACGTGATTCTAGTTAGCAGCAGGAAAGTGATAGTTTTCTATAGATAGGTTGTATGTTTCTTTGTTTAAGAACCTGAGACAGGTTTACAGCACAACTCAAACTGCAGTTTATTATGGCAGTGTTATCCTCTGCTGAGCTATCTGGGAGAAGAAGACCTCAAAACCTTTATATCTAAAAGGTCCCCTACTTTCCAGTGTCAGGAGACCAGGTACTTTTACCTGAAAGCAGCAGCAAACAAACATCAAAAAATAGGCTAGCCACATGAAGAGACGAGAAGAAACTGCCTTAATATGCTTTACAGTGGTCTCAAGAAAACAAGTATAAAAAATGAGCAAAAAGAGAAACTTTAGTATCGCCTATAAATGAACAAATGAAAGATCATCCTAAAGAGTTAAGTAGAGTACATAAGAAAACATGTGAAAAAACAGCGTAAGAGTAAATGGAAGTAAAACGACCTCACTGACATTTAACATTTACGCAAATGTCAGATTCCCCACTTCCCAGTTAAACATTCAGCTGCGATCTCAATCAATGTTTGGACTGTGCATGACCAATTTTGAAAACAAAGAGAAAGCACAGCACAAAAATTAGAAATCTGTAAGTGTTTCTGAAAAGATGAACAGTCAAAAAATGAGACCGTGAAGACTGGGAGTTAGGGCTCTGTTCTAGAATTATTAATGACTTATTTATGGCTAAACTCCATGCCTGAACTTCCATTCCTGCATGACGTTTGCTCTAACAGAACTGAACATGACCTAAACTCTGATGATTCATAGCTATATACTAGAAGAAAAGGCATTGGCCTGGTGTCAGAAATTAATCAATATACTGAACTATTAAAATCACAAGAATGCCATAGAATTGCTTAAAGGTCTGGGAAAAAAACCCCACATTTACAGCCAAATACATTGAATACAAGCTCCAAGAGGAGCTTCTCTAAAGATACAGAGGAAAAAATATTCTGTAAATTAAAATTTATTGCGATACATGCATTTCTCCCTTTTTACCATGTGTAGCAGCAATTTGGAATATATAGCGTGCAATTTGCAAACGATCATCCATAATGACATTCATTGCCCCAGGACTCAATGCCCTGTGGGAAACCTCTCTAATTTCCCTGACAGCATCTACTTTTTTTTATCCAAACCTCCCCCATTTCACTGATAAGGTCTACATTTTCTTTTCCACAAAGATATGCAGGATAGTCTGAACCCTGATTATCCTATTCTAGCACTTCTCAAGAAATATTATGTATGATAAAACAGCGTTTCCAATGAGAGTTATACAAAGTTCTTCCTGAACTTTTCTCAGTAATTTACAAAGGAATCATCCTAACTGCTTCTACTGAGACAACCCCTCATTCATTTAGTCACATACTGAAGTCACACTCATCCAGTGCCCTACGCTTCAAATCAGCATGGCTTTGTTAAGTTTGTGGGTGTGAAAGGATTATTTTTTAAATTATGTGACCTCCTACAAATACTTCAGTCACTGGTGAAATGGAAGCATTTTTTTGTTCAAAACTTCTAACTGAAATTCATCGTTCACCGATTTTCTATTACATGAATGGACTCAATCATTAATCTCCAAAATGTAAATTCTAGTTCAGCCTTTTTGACACACTTAGAAATTGAGACGCATCATAGACATGTATCTGACTCAGACCTCTACAATCTTACCTTCTTCTGAAGAACATTAACTTTGCGTTCCTTCACCTCTAACATGTCCTTGAGGTCATGGATCTCTCCTGCTTGAGTCCCCTTCTCCTCTGCCATCTCCTGAATCTGCTTTGTCTTCTTATTTAGCATAGTCTCCTTCTCTTCCAGACGTAATCGTAACGCATCCACCTAGATTCAGACATGCAGACACAGGGTTTGTTTAGCACTGAAGGAGAGAAATTTTAGGAAAGTTAAACTATACTTCCACAAGAGAGTGGCTGCTGTCAAATTACAAACAGATTGAGGAAACTAACATCCCTTACTTTAAGACTTCAATGTGCGTAAGCTTGTGATAAAACAGTTATCACAAATGGTAGTAGACTAAACAGTAAAAATAATCAAATGTTTTACTCCCAAATTATATGAGACTAAAACTCCTTCTTGGAAAATCTAAAATCATACTTCTAACATAACTCAGTCTTGTAAGATACAATCTGGAATTTTTTTCATCAAAGTAGAAGCCAACACAATGTGTTGTTGAGAAGTTCTCTTAAATGTAGGAAAACTGACCCCTTTATTTGAAACATTACTGATGTTCAGAGATTTAAACACTGACTATTAGTACCAAACAGTCACTTGGTATTCTAGGTTTTAACCAGAGTATTAGCTCAGCCTGGAGGTAATGAAAGCAGGGGTCTTTGTCGTCACTGCAGATCGAAACATGGAAAGAGGGATACCTTAGCATGGCTAAGAATATTTTGGCTTAAATAGCAACTTAATAGTTTAAACATAACATGCGTTTTCAGCAGGATGCAGTTTTATATTAAAGACAAAATGGAACAAATGACACAGTACAGGGTATTGTGGGTGCAATTTGGACACATAAACATACTTAGAGCTCCCAGGGCCTCAGTAAGTTTAGAAACACACTCTGGGAATTCTATGGTATCCTCAAACTGGAAAACTGCATGTTGAGAAGCTTTTGCTTTTCCTTCTGCATTTCTCTTACACAAACAAAACGCAGAGTTCACAAGACAAAAGGAATGGGAGAAGGAATCAGAGCTATCTGAATATAAATTTAATCAGGAGAAAAAGGTCACTACAGAGCACAGACTAATCTCAAAGACCACTGTGGAATACGAAATCCAACACCACCAACCTGCTCGAGATACCAAAGAAACCCACTGACCCCTATCCACTCAGCATTCAGACAGAGCTCAAATCTGCCAGCTTGGCTGCTAATCTTATTTGACAGTATCAGATTTGGTTCCTGTTAGCTGAATCCATTACAGGACATCAGTCACACAGAGTAAACAGGATGATCGATGAATTTCTTGGTCCTTCTGCACAGCATAGGCTAGCACAGAGACATGAAAAGATGACTTGGACAACTCCAGCTGGGGAAAGAATTTATGTAGTCACTATGCTTACGGTATTTTGAGCAACGTTTAGTTTTAATGTGTTATTCTAATTCCACTCTACTTTGATTTGCTAATGGAAAAGTTGCCTCTAAGGCTCTACATTTACAGTATGTTACGCCCACAAAATCCTTTGCTGTTTTGTCGGATTCCTTTTGCACAGAGCAATAAGCACTCGCCAGTGGGGAAAAAGAACTGCCCTGCTCTCCCCATCAGCACTGCAATCTCGCTGCCACCTCTACGTCTGGAGCCTTCTCACTTACACATACGTTATTAAAATCACATTCCTGACCTCTCACCCAGCAAGTGGGTCATGGAGTATATTCTGCAGTGATATGAGAGTACCAGGTACTACCCAAATATGATTTATAGAATTGCTAGTGTTTGTAATGAAAAGTTTAGCAGGTGGATCAGGTTTTGTCTTCTTTTTAAAAACACACAGATTTATAGATTGATTAGGTATGTTCTTCTCTGGATATCTCTAATATTAAAGCTTAGAGTCACCTTCATTCGCTCTTGAAGGGAAACTGAAAATCTGCCTCACAAGCAAATCCACAGACTCTCAACAGTTGTGTTGCAAAATATTTGAGACAGTCCAGATGCCTACAGCACAGCATTAAGTGAAAAGAGAACATCTGCAAACAGAAATTTATCCACAGAATGCTTTCCATTTTCTGATTGATCATTCTCTTTGAACTCTATATTAGCTTACGGTTTGGGGTAAATTACATTCCTGGTTTTATTTGTGTGAGGTCCCTGCCTAGGAAACCACAGAAAACACTTTCAAGAATATTTTCAAAGGCTGGCAGGACACACAATCATCACCTTAGCACTATTCCTGGCAGAACACTGCACTTGTTTATTCATGTCAGCTTGGTTTATGTATGGCATCCTCCCACAGTGACAAGAATTGAGGTCTGTGGGAGTCAGGTGATGCCAACTTCAACAGAGTCAGCTTAAGATTTTCTCTGCACATGGAAACGACTAGGCAAACAGCTACAGAGGTGCTGACGCCCCTTTCTCCTGACTTCTGCGTCTTGGATGGTGTTGTCTTAACCCTGGGTTAACCTAAGTGCTTTCACAGTAATAGACTGCCATGTCTTTAATTATGCATAGCAAGTAAAATCTTATAGTACGGCTCAGGCAATTGCTAGTCCTCCGTATAACAATGGGATTGCTAACTTGACCTGCATGTAACATCCAATTTCTTGTGAAGCTTTAGCAAAATAAGCGCGTTTATTGCCACCTTCAACACAATAGCCTTCCTATGTGTAGGTACAACAGGTACCTCTTCTCAGCTGGGTACCATACATAACATTTAAATTTCTTCACTGTAAGAACCATGTGTAAAAAGCTGCACTGGGAACCATTGATCTGTCTTCACAGAATGTTCCAGTAGCAGTAAACACTACTCTATGGCTCTGTTCCTAATATGTATAGCCATACGTTAAGCATGTAGAATTCTAAATTTCAAAGGAAAACTAGAACATTAGTAGCTCCAATGAGTACTAGAATAAACACAATAAATGACATAATATTTAATTTAAATTTACTCTTAAACCTCTTTTAAAATCTTATGTTCTGTAATTAGATTACAGTCTTAGGGAAATCCCTAAAATTTCAAAAGTCCACAGTGAGTTTCAGAACTGACTCAGGAGCTTGAGTCAATAGGACTTAGGTTGCACACATCTTTTTTCTCACTTTTACCATCACCCTCACTGTACAGTAGCAATCAGGATATTTCAGTGGTGCCCAGTGACAGGACAAGAGGCAACAGGCACAAACTTGAACACAGGAAGTTTCATCTAAACATGAGGAGGAACTTCTTTCCTTTGAGCGTGGCAGAGCACTGGAACAGGCTGCCCAGAGAGGTGGGGGAGTCTCCGTCTCTGGAGACATTCAAAACCCACCTGGACGCATTCCTGTGCAACCTGCTGTAGGTGACCCTGACTAGATGATCTCCAGAGGTCCCTTCCAACCCCTATCATTCTGTGATTCTGTGATTTTATGACACTGGTGATTCCCACTCAGGTTTAAGAAGATGTCAGTGATGCCTAGAAAAAACAATGCTCTACTCTTTTTCTGAGACTGATTCTTCCCATCTACCTGCCACCTGCTGTTCAAATCATGGCTGAACTATTGATTTAGATCAGTGAACCGAGCCATACTCCATTCAGTTATATAGAAGGTACAGTCTCCCATATGTTATATCCAAGCCCTTATTTCCCTGTAATGGCAAAATTCAAAACCTTTATCCTCTGTTGGGATGACTACATTAATGGCAGAAAAGGAACAGGCAGAATATCAATCCTGAAATACGTATTTAGAGCTTGCTATGGTTTCTAACAAGAGCCAACTACTTTTTAAAGTAGATGTTGAAGTAATTCTATCTATGTCAGCACTCAGAATTCAAAGATAAATGAGACATGCACAGAGGAAGACATAAAATTATATTTGGTATGCGAGGTGAAATGTTGCTTTTATCCTACTGTAGATATCGCTATGTGAAGTCTCCAAGTACCTCAAATGAGTTCATTTTAAAAAGCAAACACACCATACAAACACAATAAAGAGTTAAGCTGCTTTCCTGATAGCACAGTCTGTAATTAAGACTTAAAAGCTATATTTACTGACTGACTTTGAATGCAGTGCTAGTTGACAGGACTTAATTCTCTATTTTTGAAATTGATATTTTTTATTAATTACAGTAAAATTGACACTTCACCTTCCTAATAAAATTGTAGCAATATCCAGTAGGGTCTGTAGAAGAACTGAGAATGAATTCATTATGAACATACAGCTCCCAGTTATCTGGACAATTTATTCAGATTACATGACCATGCCGTGGAGCAGAGGCGCATACACCTGGCTTTGTGCAGTGCTTGTTTGGTTCTTGCTAAGGTTATAAATTCAGTGCAGGACAGATGTGCTGCTTCCAGGGCCTGCTCAGGTCAGAAATCAGTTCGACTGTTCATCCACAATCTCTAGCGCAAGGTATTAAATACCTAAACACAGCTACTCAGTTCTGTGAGCTGAGCTTAATGTTTGCAGGTGTCAGCATAGATCTTCATGTAGCTGGTGCTACCAAGTCTTGTTAGAGACACCCAGCTCCCATTCACGCATTCCTCACTAAGCATGACCTACTCCCTAACTGTCTCTAATTTGGGAGAGTCTACTATAGTTTCAAAATGCCAGTACAAGCCCCAGTAAAGACAGAGCCTTAGAGAATTTTATGTTCTGCCGAGACATTCAGAGCAAATAAAATACTTCCAGAGGATTAGATTCATTTTTCTACTGAATAGTAATCTGAATGTACCATATTGAACAGACCAATTACAGAACCATACCAGCTCAGACAGTATACAAAAACAAAGGGGAATGTTCTCACTGATTAATTTAAACTCCCACTGAAGCCACATACCCTCTGGCACTGACCTAAGTTAAAGGGCTCATTGGGCAAAACACAAACTTTACATGGATAAAGTCTTAATTCCAAAATAAACATTGATTTATTTTTTGTTTTGTTTACAAAGAGATTGCACATTTTTAGAGCTATTTTTAAAGGTTCCTTCACAAATTGAAAAGTTAACCACGATATCCTCTCCACCCAATAGCCCTCAAGATAAACGCTCTACAAACAGCTCACTGTTCTTTGCACTTCTAATGTGGCAGGTGGCAAATCCATTTTTGAGATATTACACCAATATCTTTTCCCCACCTACCTGCAGTTTTCTTTAACAGAAGACTAAAAGGCAGAGGCTTATGAAGGTATGTACACTCTTTTCTCTCAAAATGTTTATTTAAATACGACTTTAAAATACCAATCCTCTATGAAGATGTCTGCCAATATATGACAAAAAATGCACTTCTCCTCCTCCTCACAACTCTCTCTAGGTGCCTTGAGAGAAGCTAGCTATGTTTTAACACTGACCAGTGCTGTCAACAAGTGAGGCCAGGCAGGATCGCACATTCCTACCCTATTCCTAGTGAAAACTCTTGTATAGAAAGACACCTTTTCCTTTAAAAAACAAAATACATCACAGGATGCAACAACAAACATCTCAACACTGTATTTCATTAACAAGTTTCAGTCTTATACTTGAGACGATCACTTGTGAAGACAGAAGAAAGGTAACTGAGTATGATGACTTAATTGTTGAGCTTTCTGTCAAGAACATCAGCAAGGATGAAAAAGATACGATTATCTTTCAAAAAGTATAAATATCTTCTTGGAATTACATAAATTCTCATGAACATAAATGGATCATTCTAAATATCTACTCTGATACAACGGAATAGCCTGATATGAACAACAATTCATATGTGTTAAATCCATACCAGATTGCTACATCTTATTGTGGAGAACATGATAGACTGTATTGAATCCATTAAATCTATCACAAAAACATCATTCTAAAACAGCATCATTAATGTTTTAGCTCCACAGCAACTCCTTACTGAAAGACAGACAGAAAATCATCTTTCGCTGTTACTGTAGTTGTTACGTTTCACCTACAATATCTGGAAGCAAACTATGTGAATAATCTAAAATCAGTAAGTAGAAAATATATCTCTGTCTTTCCCTCCCCTCTCCTTCCCCTCCTTTCAGCCACTTTTTATTAGTAAAAAAAGAGATCGAACATTTTGGAGGAAGAATCCAATTTGGTTTTGTATTGTGCTGTTACGAGAATCTCATTTGGAAGAACCCAGTGAAGAGCAAATATTCTCAATGATTATTTAGTAGTATTACAAGTTAGAGAGCAGAATAATTTTCTATATTAAAAAATTACTTTGGCCTTCAACTAAAATAAAATCAATATGTTCTGAATAACTATCAGGAGTATCTATCAATGATATATAACCAAGACTTCATGTTTTTAAGTATTTGGTTTAAATTCCGTACATTTCATTTGAATAAATACGTTTAGCTACCATAACAGCTGCAATTATAACCATCTACTGAAGTCTTTTAACTTGTTAATAAAGTACATTATTTCAAAAACTTCATCTCTCATAGTCAGAAAAGTGCTGCTTTTTATTATTTAAAAGTAAGAAGAGAAATGTGTTTCCAGCTTTGTAGGTTTGTCACAATACTGCCGTGACTTAGTACATCTATATTCTTTTCAATCACTGTAATGGATGAAAACCTGCAACTTACATTTTAAAATGTTTATTTACCTAATACATACTTCCAATCATATTTTGAAATGTAAATATTTTTTTAAATAAACACGTATATATAAAACTAGGGCACATTCCTGACTAGCAAAAAGAAAAGAACAAATTTAACAAGAAGTTTACAACTGTAAACTAGCATACTTTCACAGTTACACTGAATAATGCAATTTCAACCTCTACATAAGTCTGAGAACAATAATAAAAGCCATCTTGGAACATCAAAAGATAATTACTAGGTGACTTGATTTCCGCATGTGGACATGGACAAGGCCATGTGCACCCATACGTTCACTGAACATGGCCAAAGGAAAGCTACATGAGGGTAAAAAGGTCAAATTCTCTTACACTCTTGTAATACGGAACCTTTCTACCAGTGTTACCCACAAATTTTCTGCATGCCTACTTCACAGTTCCTTAGGCTTTTCGCTGTTCTAGCTGTAACAACACAAATATTTTTTTGATGCATGACTGCCATCTTTTGGACTTCTACTAACACTGCAATTTTCCAAGCCAGGGGACTGAAATGTCTCCGTACATTTCATGCTTGTTCTTCAAGAACATCCAGAAGCAATAAATTTATGCTATACTTATTATGCATTTGATGTTCAGATCTACAGTTGTGTCTTACAGAATATGGGATTAAGCATTTGTTATCGAAACACAGTTCTGAAAATATTTTTCCTTTATCTTGGAATATGCATCACAAAACATGAAAGCCCATATTTCAGGTGTAAGCACAGGCTTACATACAAGAGTTCCCGTACATGCTGACAGTAGTTGTGAAGCCTCAGAGAGTTGTATACTACTGGAACGCTCTTCCTTTCTCTGCTCTCTTTTAGCTACAAGGTCATCATTGAAAATATATCCACCTCCCAGCCCAGGCACTGCAACTTCCAATTTAGCTGTGCCTAGGAAAAACAATATTAATGACTGCATGCTAGTGGAGCATGTCGTACAGGTGTGTATTCATCCACATGTGTGGATGAATATGTGTGCGCTTACACACACATATTTGTCTTTATGATCAAGTCTCAAAAATAATTGAAGATACAAGGTGCTCAAAACAAGCAGTATTGAATGGCTACGGGACTGTATAACCTAAGCAAGAAGAAAAGAAATGATGCTTTGTATCTTTTGCTCTATGAAAAGTCAATAAGTACAAAATTGCCCATTTCACCTCTGTCTGAAGGATGGCAGCTCTTTGCTCTTTAGCGGTAAGAGACTCTTTCAGAACTTCAATATGCTGCTTGCTGTCAGAGAACTGATTTGTGAGGGTCTCCAGCTTTGTCTGCAAGGCCAGCAACTCTGTGTCTTTGCGTGACAGCTCCTGTTTCACCTGACCAATCTGAAAAAGAAAGAAAAGATGGGCAAAGAAAAAAAATAATTTATACCTTCCTTACAAAAATAACTATAAATTCACGTAACTACCAACAAACAGTATGGTACTCTAAACTTATCCCGTGGAATTGTAAAGACTTCAGTTATCTTGAATGTAAGACCAGCAAAAATTTGTGTCATGAGCAAGGAAAAAGAGGGGGGAGCAATAGCATCAATTATTCAGGAGAGGTTCTTTTTAGCAGGGATAAGTTTTTAATGAAGATGGAACAGAACTGTAATGAGAAAGTACCCTTACCCTGTCATATCAGAAAAGATGAGATACCTACAGGTCTCTCTCAGAAACCTGATGTTTACTTTGAAATGTCAAACCAGCGAGTTTCCATTCATCTCTCCATCTATCAATCCAGCCTCATGCTTACAGAGTATATAAAGACACCTTTACCTTTCCCACAATTTACAAAACCAGCATTTCAATCTTCTAAGAAATACCTTTCAATTTATGGAAGCTTCTTAAAGCAGATGCAAATATACATCAAAACAACATGAAAACTGTTTGTGGAATTGCACTTTGTTGAGAGTAATCTCCTAGATTTAATTTAGTGAATTAAATCAGTATGGAAATGCCAATTTATTTTAGCAAAGGTAGGTTAGATTTTCATTTTCAAAGACAAACAGTAAGAAATGTTAAAAATTAAGCACTGAAATGAGATGAAATCTCATTCTAAAGTGCAATCATTACCGGACAATTTTGATGTAAATCTGAAGAAAAAAAAAATAAATTAAAGAGGACAGGGAAGTCTAAATGTAGACTTACGTCCAAGTTTATAACCAACTTTCTAGTTCGTCTTTGATACATCTCACAGAACAAAATAGTAGTATTTTAGTTTTACATGTTATATAGCAAAAGTGGACAGAAATCTAAAGACTAAACAGTTTTCCCTTTTTTAACTTTAACAATTTTGTTTGTGACATTCAAAAAAATAATCCCTCAATCCTAAAAGTATGTTTTCCAATGCTTCAAAACAGAAATGAAAGGACATCACACACTAAAAAAATTGTCCAGGTCATCTTCCATTTTTGGGAATGTGTCAAGAACAAAGTTAAACTGATCTAAGCTATAATTTTTTTTATTTTTTAATTAGAATCAATGCACATACTAGTAGAAATAACTGAGAGGAAAAGCTTGGGTAAATGTGGTTTTATCTTGACAACACTGTTTCAATAATGGGCAATTAAAGAAAGAAAACTTTACTGAAGAATATTAAAGTAGCATCAAAAGATGTCATCAAGGACTCCTGTGTTCCAGTGTGAAACAGCATACGTGGTGAGATAAAGAAGGGGAGTGGAAGGGGGACATGTATCTCAAAAAACCTCACACAAACTCATTTTTTAAAATGGAATAATGGGAAGAAGTACGAGAAGAATTTAAGTTCTAGAACTATTCAACAGTTTATTGTTCACTTACTTCAATCATACTAGGTTGTTTTTTTCATATTTTTACTAAAAGCAAGTATGTCCACAGAATGATTTCACCACCTATTTAAGTTAGATAGGAAAGTATTAATGCTAGCAGCCCTATTTCTGCTGTCAGCTACTGGCCAATACAACCAGTTGCACAATACTGCTAGGCACAGCAGAAGAGCTGGGAAGAGATGAACTATTTACTGCTAGTTATGTTTTCTGGAGTGTCTAAACACAAAAACCTCCTTAAAAATTTCAGATGACACAAACTTTTTCAACTAGTAGGTAGCCTGAATTATACTAAAACTTTCTCAAACCAGTTTGGTCTTTCTCTGAAAATATAAATCCTTTTTGAGGTCATCTCAGAACAAATGTGTACCCTAAACACTTGTGTTTTGGTGAAATGCCCTCATCTAAACACAACCACATTTCATTACATTAAAGTTCCTAAGTAGCACCCTAAGATGATTCTCTCTGGAAATCCCCATCTCAGAGCTGTAAACCCACACTGCCAATGTGCTAAAGCGCTTTAGGAAAAATGCGGCGCATACCATTCCAAGTTGCAAGGGAAGTTAAGGCAGCATTAAGTGCTCACATCTCTCTTCTCGGAGAGATGCTATGATCACTCAGCAAATGCATTAATTTCATAGCAAAGGAATAACCTAAATTCATGCTGGTAAAATTAAACAATCAGTTTTAAAAAGCGTTCAGCATCCGGCTTTGGTTATTTTTTGTGAAACGTAGTTAAGAGGGTTCAGCACATGTCTTCAAGTTATTTTTGTTATACTAGGGAAAGCAAATCTCCTTGAAAATCTGGCCCCAAAATGGGTGCTGAATACTTTTGAAAATCTGCTTTGATAGAGAAGAATATGTTATTGCTAAAACAGGTCATACCATTAAAGAAATAGTAACAAAACAAATATAGATGTCAGTTGAAGAGTGATGTTATGGACACCAAAACCATGTGTACAAAAAGGCAGCTAGAAGGCTGAGCAGGCTGTTAATTCTACTGTTATATCAAGTCGTAAAGAAGGTAAGAGAAGAAAAGCTACCCCGAAAGCCAGAGAGCTAGCAAGCCCCAGTGAATGGCCACTGCACACAAAAGATAAATCTTACTGCAGAGACCTCGGCCTGGAGACCAGCCACTCTTTTTTTCAGGTCCTCCCCTTGAGCCTCTTTGGCACTTAGCTCTTCCTTCAGTTGCTCTACCTGTCACGACATTGTTATGCTTTTAAAATATTTATCATTTGTCAACTTCTAGTTAGCCTGTTTGAATCCAAGTAACTAAAAGTGACAAAGAACTGAACAGAAGGATGAACACTGGTCACTCATTTTCTCTTCCATTCGTCGTTAGGTCTTCTCAAGTTTACTGTCCCTGTGATTTCATAGGCTGCCAGACAAGAATTTGATTATGAAACAAAGATGTATAGTCATGGTTATGTTTATATATGTCAAGTACGGGGCACTTGACCCAGCGGTTTTGCAACTGGAATTCATGAGGAAATTAGGACAGGAAAAGGGACATTTTTCAATTTAATAGAAATAAAGTTAATTGTCCAGATACAGCCACAGATGACTATGCAACACAATACTGAAAAAATAAATGTTGTGCAATTAAAAAATGAGGTAAGACAGCAAGATATCAAGATTGGAGCTGGCTAACAGTCATGAGTGAATAGTTATCAAAAAGGAACGCATTTTCTGCAGGAAAATAAACAAGCAGACACAGCAGACGGAAGACATCCAGATACTGAGTAGCTGAACAGATCTATAGGCCTACAGAGGAAGAGGAGAAGGGGAAATTGAAGAGCTGCTAACAAGGGAAGAAAGAAAGAAGGAAAGAAGAAAGGATGGAAGGAAGAGGTGCTAAAATCATCCCTCCATTCCTAATTTGAAGCGAGTATCCTTCAGTTCCTAGAAGCAACTCTGTAGGATAAAGGCAAAAGAATAAAAGAACAGGTCTGGTTATCTTGAGGTAAATTGGTGAGCTGGGGTGAGGGAAGTGGAAGAAACACATACTTATTACACGTTTCTACTTTAGGGCAAGTAATACTTCTCCAAGAAACTTTCTCCAGCATTATTTTTTGGACAAATAATTTCAAGCAGGACAAATGCAGTAGGTTGCAATTGTTTAGGACCTAGTAGAGTAATTTTCAACCTCTGTTCCAGGGATTTGTACACCACTGTATACTGCTTGCAGAGAGTACACACAACCTAATGAAGAAAAGCAGGACTGCTCACAATATACTTAAATTTACTGTACGAGGTGTCCTGAATCTTCATTAGAAAACGTTAGGGACCAATAAAAGACTGAGAAACGCTTCTTTGGGAGAAACAAAGAATGAATTGACTTTTGGCTACAGACAATTCAGCAGCCAGTGTCCATCTTTACGCCTGAGTATCAACATGTCTCACTGCTGTATTTGTCCTGTATTCCCAACAGCATAAATTAATGTTGGCACCACCACTGTTGTAGAATCTACTCTCATTCTGACGTGACTACTGGAAGGAGAGTATAATGGAAAGCTGTTATAGTGACAGTTCATGCCCTTTTCAGCCCTTACATAATAAAAAGACTTCCTAATTATAGTACAACAGTTGCAAAAAGAAACACCCTTTTTTTTAATAGACTACATTTGAAAAGATGCTAGACCAAATAAAACCTAAAACTATAATGGATTAGCAATGGTCCAAAGAGAAACACAAAATCCTTCTGAAATAAAAGAAAGTTAGACGTGACAGTAAAAGTAGGATTTGGGACGCTGACCTTATTGAACCATCATTATAATATTTTCAAATTTGACTTTAAAATTATCTTAAATATTTTTAAGTTATTTTAGTGGCTTCATTGCAGAATACAAACAAATTCTGTTTCCCAGCACTTAAACGGGAACCCAGACCATAACTCCTTACTGAAGTATGAAAATTTCTCTCATCTGTTTGCTAAGCTCAGTTTATCTTACTACTGTCATTTATTTTCTCAATACCTTATTTTTCATGAATTTGGAATGACTACGGTACACCTCCATTTGCTTCATTTCCTCTTCACGTTCCTCTGTGCTCAGAGCTCCGTTTGACTTCAACATCTGAATCTCCTCTTCCAAATCCCGGAGGCCACGCTCCATGGAAGAAATTTTTGAATCCTGACAATGATTAGAAGAGACAAATAGAGATACAAAGTTAGATACAAAGTTAACATACCACTGGAGTGAAAAAAAAAAACAGACAAAAATTTGTTGGACATGTACTTGCCCTTGAAATTTACTTCTGAAGTTCCTACAGAAATCAGTCTACACCTCTGGAGTGTAGACTGAGTGCTCAAGTACTCATGTTTCAATTTTTTGTACCTTTCAGGAAAGCAAGAGTTTAGTTCTAAAAGAATACATGGCTAGAAATTTAATTCTAATTGAATGAACAGCAAAATGTGGCTGCAAGAATGGCAAAAAAATGGGTTTGTGCTACTAGTAATTTAAGTGGGATCAAAAATAGAGAACACAAAAAGCACCATAAGCAAGGAACAGATGCGACAATCTAGTTTTGAGTGGATAAAGCATCAGAGGATCCTTCAAGTATTCTGTCTCATATCCACAACATATAAAACATTTCCACGGTTAAAAAAATATACATGTGGAAAAATAAAAAAGTCAATCTACCATTATCCTCATAGTTTTACAGGACAATGAGAGGTTTTCAATCTACTTGGTTTACTGTTTCTTTTGAAGTCTTATGTGTTAGGAACAACAAGAATAGATTCATACAGCACACAGAGCTTCATGCACGCTCATGAACACAGATATGTATTTATGAACTGTAACCTCTTAAAGAAGTCTATTTTTTTTGTTTCATTTCTCCAAAATATTTCGTCTTTCCTGACATACAGGTAGGATTTGAAGCTATCCTCCATTCTTTCATAGATCAATCCTTCATAATTTCTTTTGTCTGGTAATCAAAGCACTGCTGAAAAAAAGTGTGAAAGATTTTCATATACATGTTTTCATTCATGAGAAAAGATTTTTCTAAAGGACCATTATGAATATCTAGCCGGACCTCCCGCTTTATTTTTTATGCTCAAGTTAAAATTGGTAAAGTAGACTTTTGTAACAAAAAATTAGAAAGGTAGTAAGGTGAGGTGGTATGTTGCAATTTACAACAGTACTTAGTTTCGGCTCTCGCATCATTTCCCAGAAATACCAGTGTTCCTCTTTGATAGTAAAGACAGCTTATTGTTACCAGATGGTCAATTAGTTTTCATTACTATGGACCACAAAGACGACTAATAAAAGAAAGATGATAAGTGAAAGGCTCCAGAGTAGAAAGATGGGAAATGACTACTGAAAACATTGAGATGGAATGAAAACAACTGGAAGGGAGAAAAAAAAGAAGGAAAATAAAAGAAAAAGGCACAGACAAGGAAGGAGGGAGAAAGGGAAAATAAGAAAATGGAAGAGAACAGTTTGCAAAGACAGTTTCCCATTTTTTAACTGCATTTGTCCAAACCCTGCCTGATGTAATTTATGGACCATATAATATGAAATATGATTGTATAAAGCTGTGTAAACCACATACTTCACTTGTGGCTCCTGAGCTCTTGGCAAATTGCCATTCTTCCATTAGATACTTGAGTTCAGGGTTTAAGAATTCAATCACAAATTCCTCTAGAAAAGTTACGTTTACGATGACATACAGACATCTTTCTAGCTATACAACCCATTCTTTAAGTGAGTTTTAAGTCTGCAAATTGCTAACTTTGTTGACACACAGAACGCAAAGCAATATTTCAAATGTTGGTACTATAAAAAGAAAATAACGCACATCATCATAAAAACCTACTAATCCATCATTCCCCCATCCTTGTAATACAATGAACTCTTGGTTAACTGAAAGAAATCTGTATATGCTGCTGCAGGCAGGCAGAAGGCAGGTTTCTATTGTGTCATGAAGCAGCTCTGTCTCTTCACTGATCAATAATTAAAAATAAAATAATAATAGATAATAAAATAGTATAAAATAAATATACTTATTTTAAATTAGAAGACTGACAGAAGTATATGGTATTTAGTACAGTCACTTTTCATATGAAAAGGTTTTCCAGAGAACAAACTCTACTGATGCCTATATGCAATCATTTACCTTCATCTCAATAACAGTTTGCAGAGCCTTTGTCTTGGCTGTGTCAGGAGCATTTTCAAATCGACGATGGATCTCCTGTACCGGCAGAAAAGAAAGCAAGAGTTAGCGTAATGGCATTTTGTCCCAGTTATCAAATACAAACAAAATTACTAGAAGCTACTCTTTCTAATACATAGCATAATTCTGTGCTGTGCTCTGATGTTACCAGTTCATACATTTTGTTTTATCATTTCTCATATTAACGAAAGGATAGGTGAAAGTTCATTCAACAGAAACACAGCCTTAAAAAGGCACAGTAGAAACATCTTTGACGACCTACTTACTCAAAATAAACTGTTCAAATGACAGCCGAGTTTACTAAAAACCCCCCAATCATCTTGCCTGCTAAACTAATCTAAATTATTACTAGTTTCTCATGGAAGACATACACAAGGGTGCAGCTATGTTGAAAACTCTCTTTTTCCAACTTTTTAACCCCAGAGTAGCAACATTTAATTATGCATAATGAAAATCTTTCTCCACTGGGCCTCGAACATAGCTGAAATTACATGACTGCATAGCACGTTGCTCTAGAAGCTCTGAGTATGCAGACAGGAAGACACAAAAGTCCATGTGATATTTCTGTTGATGTGAATTCACAGAACTAACATGCTTCAGACTGCTCACTAAGGAATAAAATGATAGAAAGCTGAAACTTGTTCTACCGTATAAAGCAGTTAGGAGTTTCAAACCAACAAGTGGGAATACTGGAGAAACAATATAGTATCTATTCCACTTTTTCATTATTTGCCTTAAAATAGTACTATCCTCACACCACATGCTAATGTTAAATATAGGAATGTGAATACTGCTGGAATGTTAATATTATATGACATAAAAATAATGCCCATGAACTGTGATATCAGTTAATGTAACAACAAATTGTATCTATGCACACACACACAGCTTAGCCACCCACTCCCCTCAAACACCAAAAAGACAAATCCAAAAAGCTATCCACAGACTCATATTTTCAATAGACATGGTGCAGAAATGACACTTCGTCTGGTTGTCATACATGCAACTTGCTCCACATGATTAACTATTTGAATGAGAAAGGTAACGTTGTATAATGCTTTTCAAAATACTGAAAAAACTACTTCTCTTTTAAGATTGTTAAGTGTTCTTACATAGCTGTGAAGTGAGCAAGATGGAAATGTGTAGTGATATGACAAGGGCCACAAGAAGAATTTTGCATAAGTTTGGCACAAGGCCATTTGCATAAATTGATGCCTGCGAATGGGAATAACAAGAAAATCCAGTAGAAGGTTTTTCTATCTTTAAATACTATAGTTGTGTATTTCCTGAGAAGCTAGTTTTACAAGTATGTTTGCAGCATAGGCTAGCATTTTCTGAAAAACAAAAAACAAACAAAAAAACCACCACCACCACCACCACCACCCCCCGCCCAAACCTCCTGAAAAAATAAACCAGAAAGTCCCTCTAAATGTATTTGTTTCTCCCATAGTCAACAGATAACTTGAGAGCCTCTGGTCATGTATCACTGACACCATATAGACCAGAGTAGAGCAATACCATTATTATTCTTCTACTTGCTTGTACCTGCATTCACATAATGGATTTCCTCAAATCTAAACAGTCTAGCCAGACTGTTCGTTTGGCCCACAATGTCCTCTGCCTGCCTGTAATGTGCATGCCCAAAGAAAGGGCAGTGTGCATTCCTCTCTGCTATTCTTCTCAACTGATGTCCGAAGCACAGCTTAATCAGTAATTTCTCATTACCAGCCTTCCACGCTGTTGGCCTCTAGTAGCCTTCCAACTTTTCCATCTGCCTACAGGGTTAGGAGCATGCTTCTTTTCGTCTACAGTTAAACATATATGGCTTGTACCTGTTCATCAGGTTTTAAATCAAGTGAGGCCGCCACTTTATCTTGAATGTGCTGATGTTAAATCTGAGGGGAACATGCTACACTGAGATGCTCCTTCCAGGGGGTTGATCATATGGCCATCTAAAGACTACAGGCATTATCTCTGGGATCATCTCCTTAGCAGAGCTGTAAGCTTTTTTGAAGCAGATGGCAGTCAGCCCAACCAACTGAACCTTTTTCTACCGTTTCTTGTGCCGACACTCAGAAGAAGAAAAAAGAAGCCGTCAACACACAGGACATCATCAGTACAAGGTGAACCAACATCCTCCTGTCACTTTTATTACCTACCCCATCCTCAGCACTTTTCTTGAGACACATCAATGAAACTACTTTTCCAGTCTGTCTCCACTACTTACTATTCCAGTTGCCACCTCTTCAGAGGTAGCATTTTAGAGATTCATTTTTTATGCTGCTATACATAATGTCAGAAAAGCAGCTCATCATGAGGTTGAGTTTGCTTTAAAAATATCATTTCAACTAAGCATAGGACAGTCTGCCACATACTCTACCCATAAGAAACTCAGAGCTTATCTTTACTACCCTCAATCAAGGATCAAAGACAAAAATCAGTGCAACATATTGCCTTAATAAGAATAAGCTGTGATGAGCTTCTAACACTCAAGACCAGTCTGAGAAAATATGATGGGGAGCAGATCCAACACCCTCCACCTGTTTCTCAGTGCTGTTACCAGCACCTGTCATGAAAAGTATGACTTCTTGAGTGTCCTTGGTCTATCTCCATAGGGAATGATCTCAGCTGCCTTAAGGTAGTGTGATATATTTATCCCTGTTTCCATCTCAGACAGCTCTAACATGTTGATTCAATAATTGAACCATAATTCCAAGATATTGTGGCTGTCAGTCCTTCTCATGAGTTCTGGTTAGAGTGAGTTTCTGTCTTGCCACTGATACAATGTTTTTACAAACACTTTTTCAATATCTTAGCATGTATGACTCTGTAGATAGCCTGGAGTCTTCAGAAATTTTCAAAGGGTGCTTCTGTACAACTCAAGTGATAGCAGTGGCTTCCCCCTGAAAAATCTCCAGATCCGAAGTTTGCAGAGTGGACACTGGGGACTCCATTCATGCATTCACCAAGCAGCATAACGCTGAAGAGGCATCCAGATACTTTACTGCTCTGGAATAGCGGGCCTGTATCTATTTGGCTGAAGTGAACAGCACTGCTTGTACAAGTACACAAACATCTGAATAAGAAACATGACTTCTGACCATCCCTCTGGAGAGGCTCATACATGCCCCTCATCCCCCAGTCCCTTCTCAGAATTCTCAAGTCTTTTCCTGCAATTCCCAGGCTGAGAGGAGAGAACTGCAGGAAACTGAGAGGTTAAGACACACACTGTCCTTTTTGTAAATTCACGT
The DNA here is from genome assembly GCF_964199755.1 of Larus michahellis. NCBI lineage: Eukaryota > Metazoa > Chordata > Aves > Charadriiformes > Laridae > Larus > Larus michahellis. The sequence continues at coordinate 67,467,496 of NC_133896.1, read as the reverse complement.
GTGGCAACGTTAAGTGAGAACGCTCGTTGCAGCACACATCCTATATTGCTGTAATACCAAATTTTTATGTCATCTTTGTTTGGCTATGAGAGCACCCACTAAGAATATACATATAAACAACAGAACTCCAAGAATGTCACTTAACTCGTTTGAGAAGAAACTAGTAAAAACAGTCCACAGTTGAAGACACCCCAGTCACATCTTGGCAGCACATTCAAATTCATGTCCGCTTAAGAGAAAGTTCTATGGGGTGGGAAGAAAAGAAGGTTTGAATCCCCCAGATTTCAGAATTTTAAAAAAGTTGCTTTTCTTTGCTTCAAAACTCATATATGGGAAAAGGGGGATAATTCTGAAGATGATTCTTTAAGCTTAAAAAAGTGAAGAAAGATCCAAGAGTGAAAAGTATCCTATTCTGAATTGCTTTCGCTAAGCACAAAAAGTTATAAGTGCACACAACTGTACATCAGTTGTACAATCATCCAAGGAGTGTTATTGTAGAACAAAATGAAACAGCTTGATAATAGAAAAGAAATTAAAGAAATTCTTGTGAACTTTTAGAAACTGAGAAAACAAAAGATAAGAAGGTCAAGAAATAATATGCAAAAAGTCTGTTTTGAACAATATATTATTTTTATTTTAGTAGTGCAATTACATACTAGATAATTTCCACTTGTGCAGAGACATGCTCTCTGACTCAAGAACATAAAAGCAGCTACTACTATGGAAATGGAATAGATGGAATACACAGTAGGAGCACAGCATGTCACTAAAGGGATGCTGACACAACAGTGTCTACTTTTTACATTGCACAGCATTTTCCCAAACAGAAAATTCTTCTAAGCTTTTTCTTTAGAAATTTCTGTATCTCCACTGTCTGAAGTGATGCTTTGCACTTCGGCAAAGGAAATGTCCTACTTCTATCATCTTAAGTAATTCCACTGTGATTCGGATGACATAACCTGCTGAAAAACAACACCTCCCACCTCTTGACTCAAGAGTAAGGACTTAATTTTGGCAACATGCCCACAATTCTAAAGAGCCCGAAAACAAGGCTACAGGCAGACTGAATCTCCCTAGAACAGATTTAAATGTGGCTGCTGAAGGAAGGTGGTGCACAGATATCCTTCTTAATTGTGAAACAGAGGTGATGTACTTATCTTTCAGTGGCAGAATGGAGAAATATTAATATGATGTATTCAGATTCTACACACACTACATAGGTGAATGAAAATTAATATTTTAATCTTCAAAACAGGACTTTGCACAATAATTAAAAGCATAGGGCCACACACAGATATCAGGATCAGAAAAATACAAAACTAATCCTTCATTCCTTGCAAGTTATCCATTCTGATAAGGTAATAAAGAATTATTGCTTTGCTCTACTTTCACACAGAAATAACTTTCACGTGTAACTCTTATTGCTCCGTAACAGATTAGTAAACTTCAGCACCTTCTTACCTTTGAATGCAACTTGAATTATTATAACAAGGGGTGGCGCATATATATGTTTTATGTTTTTAATGTTTTTCTATGTTCAATGATTCCTTTATTTTAAAAAAAAGATAACAAATAGGGAAAAAAATCTACTTGTTCTCAAGTTATCTACAACATGCATGTTTTTCATTGTTAATTATTATTACTATTACAAATATGCACCATATTTCTTTTTCAGTTTATCCAGTGGGAACTTCTAGCCACCAGATATCATCAACAACATTACCACGAATTTTGAAGAATGCTTTATTATCCAATTTCTGTTCCAAGTTTTTTGTTTAATACCCCATTATTACAAGCTAGTAGAGTTTCTACAATCCTTTGACATAAACCAAAAAAGCTTAAGGTGGAGGGCCACTTTATTACCTCTTTGGCACTACTGCTACCACTACAGGTATACCGTGACCACTTTATGTGTCTACAATTTAAAAACGATATTGATATATTGAAGAGAGTTCAAAGAATGACTGCAGGAGCATAAGCTGTCTTTAGAAAAAAGAAAAAACAAAACAAAAATTATGGTGCAAATTGACCACAACTTTGAAGTACCTTCACAGGCAACAAAAGTTCAAAATGGGTTGTTCTGTCTAAAAATCAGTAAGATTCAATAACTAGAAAGTGAAGGCTAGAAATAGAAGTTTTAAACAGTGTGGCCACCTTAAATGTTTGGCTTAGTTGGCGTTGGTACTTCATCATTACCAATTTTTAATTAAGAATAGTTATTTTCCTTTTTAAAAAAATCTACTTAAAATAAAAGAAGTATAAATTAAAGGTGTGCATCATATTACATCTGACAAATAGGTCTGCAAGTAGCACAGTACCCCTATGAGAAACAATACTGTAATTTTCTGGTCAGTGTAATTACATAGAACAGTTGATCAAACGTACTAAGAACACTGAATACGTAAAGAATAGCTGTGATAAAGTGATTTTAATGCACCATAAAGAATGACAAATTCTGTGGTCTTTTTCTTGACCAAGAAACGCCAAAATAATTGAAAATTAGAGAAAATAGTTCAGAATTGAAGGAGTCATCGATACTGAGCAGTATCATCACTGTGTCTTAAAAATATTAATAAATTATACACATGCATAATAATGAAGGGAGGAATTTAATCAGAACCTTTTCTTCCTTCATAAGCTGGCCATTGTTATTCCCTCAGTTACTTCTGCCTCTGATTTTGCATGGGATTTGGAAGAAATGTGAAAGTGCACTTTTAAGCAATGATGTTTTTATAGTGGAGTAGGCTGTATGCTTAAAATTACAGCAACTTATCTTTCAGTAACACCAGGAGATAAGCACTTTCCAAAGCAGAAACGGACATGCCTTCCATTTCCTGCAGAACCTACATAATCAGGCAGCACGTATCACACAGCGAGCAAGAAAAATATGCTCTGTCATATATGAATGTCTTTTTTAAAAAAATAATTAAAAATATGACGTGAAAATAAAAACACAGCTGAATTCTGACTTTTTTTAATCTTAACTAGCCTACCCTTGTCTTCATATGATCAAATACGATGTTCTGTGCAGGATCTTTGCATCCTTCAGTGGACTGGATAGTTTTAGTTAACTAAAAAATATTTGGTTTTATTCTCCAACAGGTATTCCAGGCCTTACTAAGTGAATGTTACACCTTTTGTACTTAAACGTTTAGTTTCCCAGCTGGCTTTTCCACCAAACTTTCATGTCTAAACCTTTGAAAGATTTTAGCCACCCAGTTCCAATTAATTACAATTAAATGCAAATGTTACAACGAAAGGAAAATTTCATGAGCAGCCATCAGTTCAGTATTAACTGTCATTGTTAATTTTAGAAGTTATTCAATAGATCTATACGACCAAATAGATCTAAAATTGTGTAGAAGGCCAAATCATACCTGACTAACTTGATCTTCTTCTACAATGAAGTAAACTGGCAGTGTGGGTAAGTGGTGAGCAGTGGGTGTTGCATGTCTTGACTTAAGGACTTCTATATGGCCTCCAAAGATTCTTGTAGCCAAATTGTTGAGATACAGAGTGGATAAGTGGTGGATAAGTGGTTAAGAAGGTGGGTGGAAAATTAGTTGGACTGTCAGGCTCCTAGCCTGGTGATCAGCAGTACGAAGTCAATGGGTAGCTGCTTACTACTGACAATCCTCAGGGGCTGATATTGTGGCCGATATTATTCAGTGCTGTTATTAGTGGTCCAAACGATGGGACAGACTTTACTCTCAGCAAGTTTGAAGATTCTATGAAATTTGGGAAGACATGAATCGGGAGTAAGCAGTGTGTCCTTGCTGTAAAAAATAAATAAAAAAAAAAAGCCAACTGCATCCTGGGCTGTGTTACTAAGAGTATACAACCAGGAGAAGAGAAGCAGTTATTTCTCTCTATGCAGCTTTTGCAAAACCACTGCTGGAGTACTGTGCCCAGATTTGGGCTCCTCAGTGCAAGACAGACACTGAAAAGCTGAAGAGAGTCCAACAGACAGCCACCAAGATGGCTGGACTGGAGCATACGGTGTAAGAGGAGAGGATGAGACAACTGGGGTCAGCTGAAAAGAAAAGAAGGCTTAGGGGGATCCTTGATGCTCTCTAGAACTAACTGGAAGCTGTAGAGATGATGGAGACAAAAGTCTTTTCAGAAGTGCACAGTGGAAGTATGACAGGCAACAGGGAAAAGTTGCAGCACAGAAAATTCTGACTTGTTAATACAGAAAAGATTTTACCAGGACAGCAACCAAACACTGGATCAGGTGCCCAGAGAGGCCGTGGAACTCCCATCACTTGAAATTACCGATTTGAGCAGGATGTTGCGTGAAATGATCTCTGGGAGAGCCCTTCAACCTGCATGACTAATTAATATAAGTATCTTTACTAACTGGGAGCAGAATGTGACCAGATAGAATTACAATTGTTTCATTTCAGGATTTTTAAGAGTATTTTTCAGAAAGTGCTGGACGCTAGTAATTTTAACTTCTATTTCAGCATCATGGAAAACTGAACTGAAAAAAGAATGTATAATAAGAGTCCTGTATCATTTATCTCATCACTATTAGAGTTTTGCTACTGAAAAGATATAGTTGTACAAGTTTGGAACCAATAATCAGGGTAGTTCCTTCAGAAATTATTTCTGTGTTTTTCCATTTGCCATTTCCTGCTTTCGCAAACACAATCAACACAATTCCCTGAAAAATCGTTTGATTGTATTAATAAAAAGCATAACTTTGAAAGACATGCTGAAAATTGTACACCTATCAATAATGGAGGGTACCAGTTGTTCTGAAGCTCAGTTACCCCTGGCTAAAGAAACTCATCTCTGCATTTTGCAAATTTATGAATTCATTCAGACAGTGATTTCTAAATCCAACCAAAACCTCAGCTATTAGGACACTTATAGTTTGTTAAAAAAGGCATCATCTAAAATGAAAACTAAAAAACACAGCTTCGAGTTCAAGAAACAAAAGCAAAGTCCCACAAAATTTCAGCATTAGTGTAAAAGCAAGATGAAGATGAGACACACCGATTCAAACCACCCTGTTACTTTTGAGTAGCAAGTCATTGTGTTTCAATCTGACTATTGAGGTGTGAATTCAAAAGCTAAAGGAAGGACAACCAAAAATAAAAATCTTAATCATTTAGAATTTTATTTACATATGTGCTATTAGTTCTTCATTTTTCCTTTCTTCCTTCTTATTTAAGATGCAAAAGCATATATTTTCTATTTAAATTAGCTTCCAACTTGTTAATGGTATTTTCGATTTTTTTTTTGTTCTACTACAAAGTTTCACATTTGTGGAAACAAAATTTCAGAAATTTCATCTCTACTGAAGAGAAGTGTAGGATAAAATTAACATCTGCAAGGAAAGTATACCTAAGCTGTAATTTGTAAACAAAACAAATCACGTAATACATACACAAATATAACAAAACATCAAAAGACATTAAAGTTTACATATTTTAAACCTCTAATCCCCAGCCAGATTTGTGCATTTCTACATTGTTTCACATAGTCTTAAAAATCCCATCCAAAGGGGATGGAGGTGCTAAAATGAACTAGTTACAAATTTTGCCTTATGTGAATAAAAAGAAAAAACAATCTCTTTGAATACTAAGCTCATTCATATAGAAAAAAACTTGTTTGAAATAAATTAGAAAAATTAGATCTCTGTTATTTTAGCCCCCTATGCCAGAAAAAGCATATGAATAAACCCACTGAAATTTTACGGATTATTTCACTTTGGTGGGATCATAACTATAATACAGAGAAAACACCCTGACAGATGACTGCTGTTCTGCTTTTTTTTGATTCACTTAATTTCTACAAATTATTAAATGATTATATAAAAATCAGAAATTTGCTGTACAAGAACCAGGTGTTTATGATTTCTTTGCAGTCTAGAAAGACATGAAACAAATACATTATTTTTCACTCTAATTTTCCAACTTTCTAAGAACTATCAAGCTACCAACCTCTGAAATGAGGAAAGATGAAAATAATTTTATATATGTTTTACATTTTTAACTGTCATTCTTTTATAAAGTGACACATTAAGATATTCCAAACTAAAATGGTACTAAAAAAGCAAAACGTATAACGAATAAATTATGCATGCTCTCAAGGTGCAATAGCCCAACTTCTCAAATTTTGTTCTACAAATGCTCTACATGTTCTAGACAAATCAAGTGATTCTAATAAGGACATAACTGTTTAAATTATCTTCATTTAAATCACTTCTCCCTGCTGTCCTCTTATGAAAGGTCAAAAGAATGAAGCAGCAGCAGAAAAAGCAGAAACTTAATTTTTTTAACTCATCAGAAAGATGTCCCCTAGTATGATGGCAGTAAGAGTTCCAGTTACTGAATCAATCTATCTACTCCAGCAAACCAAAAATTGTCTCTAAAACTGTGTCTTATTTACGTTGCAAAATCTTGAAACAGGACAAAAGTGTTCTTTGAGATAACACTAATTGCTCCAATTAAAATTTCTAAATCCTTCTCCGAGCCTGGAGCAGAAAAGGGTAAGAATTTTAACACATGCATGGAAAAAGAACTTCTTTGCAAAACTTGTCACAGTTAATTAAAATCTGGTCAGATAAGGCAAACAACCTTTCTCTTCACTGGGCATTGTTCAACAGCGCTCTGATGGTACGTCTACATGGCACATCCATCCTTTCTCACTAAGCTCCTTGCTGCTGCTCTTTGGCCATCACAGTATCAAGTCTGATAATCTAAAGTTAAGTCAAGTGTACATACGTTACAGCCTAGTGCGCCTGCTCGCTGCTCTGACAGACATCTACCCTAAGTGGAGACATAATAAAGAGTGCTCACTGAAATTCAGTGTTAGTTCCCAGAATAATGCGAGCACTGTTCGGTTCAAAATAGCTGCAAACAGGGATCAGTTCTTGTAATAAGGCCATACTAGATAACTGTCATACAGTTCACAAACAGGACTTTGTGGGGTTGCCATTTCCACAAACACTGAAGATGAAAAGAAATAATAGCTTTTTCTGACATAGCCTCTTTCCTTAAGTTCATCGTAAATGAGCGCCCTTATGAATGACCCATTTCAGTGACTGCTTTACATACAAAACCACCCTTTATTTGTTAAGCACTACATCCCTAACTCCTTAATTCAGTTTTGCACTCAGTGGTATTAAAAATCCATCTTGTTTGAATGGACCAAATTATTAAAAAAAAAACCTGCCACAACCCAAAACCAAAAACCAAACTTCTAATTCACTACCAAACACAGTTTGTGAGACAAAAAATGCAAAGTTACTGTTGGTTCTTTCCTTGTTCCACACCACTGTAACATGCAAACCTTGAAACTAGAACTGCCTCCTGAAGAAACCTTCTAGATAAAGGGTCTTCTTTCTGTTACCAAATAAAAGGCTGTAGTCAGCCATCTGTCCAAGACCTGGATTCGCATTTCGGGGAATAACTGTCTAATTTTTGTCTATCAAATCAAACAGCTGTTTCATACTTTATGATGAACTATGTTGCCATTCTATTACACTGATATTTCAATGAACACCTCACCCCACCCTCAATACCTACTTAGCCTCAAAGTTTGAGCCAACCACTCCCTTTTCCCAGGAGAATACTGTAGCTACCAGATCACAGTTTAACTTAAAGGGAGGCTTCATTTTGACCTCTTGATGAAGGTCCTGACAACAGCCACATACAGCCTATCACAAGTCACCTGCAGGACTTACACATCCTTCATTATAAATAGGTGGTAAAACTGTTATGAAGGAAGAAGAACGAGCACTGTGTGTGACTTCTACTGCATCTCTTCAGGAAAAGCCAATGGTTAGGGCCATGTATATTATCAACACTCTGAATATATGTTACACAGGCCATGATGGGATTGACAGCTTCACAGATTTATCGGGTAGATACCAATGAGCCTGTGGCCAATGAAAAGAAGAAGATACATTTGGAAACTTCCCCTCATACATCCTCCTTAGTTCTTACGATTTAAGACATCAAAGGGTATCCCTACCTGAGCAGGAGAAATGCAGCGATATGTCAGTATATCCCAGAGACTCCAATCAGTATATGCCATAGCACTGCTGTGAACAGAGGTGTATTTGGCTTGCAGAGTATGTACATACAGTAGCAACTCAGAGACAAACGGGTCATCAGATTACCTAACTCTTGTAAAGTCTGTGCTGATATCCCCTGTGAAGGAGTAAGAAAATGGGACAATACCACCAAAGCTGTTTGGCAAATATCTGACAATAACACACAATCAGCAGCTTCCTTGTGTTCCCCTTGGGTAGAACCAATACAAAGAGTTTGGTTTTATCCTTTTTATCTCCAGACAAGAAATTTGGCCTAAACTTTTTTCTCCAAAAACTCTCAAGAAGTTACCTCTTTACTGACTGGTGCTAGAAGTGTATCATTTAAGTTCTTTCTTCAGATATATATTCATAAAGACAGAGAGTAATGAACAATTCAAAAGAGAAAGGTTTAACAGAGTCGGTGTAATGGTGTTGGACCGTCCTTATGAATGACAGCCTGCCCAAAATACTCCAAGTGTCCAGAACACCAGATGTGGATACAACCACATCATATTCTGCCATAAGTTGCACTGACATTTGGTGTATCTATTACTCTGTGTAGCTGAGAAAAACATATTTCTACTCAGTGCACCTAGCATTTTGGGGGTGGGGAGCAGAGAGGCTGTCAAAAAGAGCACAGCAAGCTTCGTTATCTTTAGAGCTATGTGCTGTCACTGCCATCATTGATAATTCTGCAACAGGTGAGTCTGGAACAATGAGGTAGCAGTTAATGTAACTTGGGAGCTATTCTGGAAGCCATAGTTCAGCTGCTGGATTTCATCAAGTATTTCTTGCTGGTATGATAATAATCTTGTTTCTGAAAGTTAAGTCTAGAATACCAACAATAATATGAATAATCTTCACTAAGACTTAAGAAGGGGTATTCAAAATAGCAGCCCTCTTTTTATAAGCTATGAATCTTAAGCTTGTTTTCTAGGGTAGAGGAATGTGATGCAGCCACACTGTCATCTGCTGAAGTTAGGGCATCCAGATCCATGCCTGTGTTTGGATGTTCAATGTGACACTTAATATTTCATTACTTTGTGTTAATGAGAGACCGTCCTCTGTATCTGTGAGTTGCCAAATACATCCTATGCTGGATAAAGGATCTTTCCTATGGACTTGTATGGAAAAATTGCTTGAGTTCCCTGCAATTCAGGACATTTGGGAAAAGCCCAAGAGAGTCAAATTGCTTACGAAGATACCTCTCACCATCTGCAGGAGAATCCATTCCATAACCCAGATATGGGAGACAGACAGTGCTCTGGGAGATGATCAAATATATGCAATATCTTCTACATGAGGAACAATTAAGTAGCATTGGACTTTTCAGCCTGGAAAAAAAAGAGGACTTGGAAGGGGTATGAGAAATCTGAAATTGTGAGTGGCACAGAGTCTCGGTTGTGATCACCCATTCACTGTGTCTTCCAGTGCAAGAGCATGAGGCTCTCAATGAAGCTACTGGGAGACAGGTTCAAACTCAAAAGAAATGAGGCAGGTTCTTTCTGCAACAGAGAATAGGCCTGTAGAACCACTTATGAAATGATGCTACAGCTGCAAACGTTTACATGGGCTCAAGAAGGCACTGACCATGTACTCAGATGTCAGATTCATGGAGGATACTAAACGGACAAGTCACAAAAAGTTCCAGAAAACCCTCATTTGTAAATAGTTGGGAGGGACAAAATTACAGTGAAGTATCATGTCTTACCCTTTCTGGGGTGTCTGCATATGGTCATTACGTGAAACAGAATGCTGGACTAAAGGGATTGTTGGCCTGAACCAATACAGCTATTCCTTGGTTATGATCTTATCAGAACCACAAGTCTGGGCTCTCTAAGAATTTCCTTTCCTTAGGAAATTATTCCAATCTTTAGTACAATCACAGTAATAGTAATAGCTGAGGAAATCAAGAATTCACGTTTAATTTTCAAGGTCAGACTGCTGGCCACTGTACCTGCACTGTCTGTCTAAGAAATCATCTGATGACCTTGAGTCTCAACACTATTCTTCAAATTACATATAGGCTTCAAAGTGAAAAATGGAGGGACACCTTTTTGCTCCAAGATACAGATATTTATTATTATTCCCAGCAAAGAATTTTACCAGAAGTCTAACACACTTGTAAGTCAGAAACAGTACTAGTGGATTCTGACATCTCAGAATTTGCTTTAGCTAAGATGGTCAAAACTGCTATTAAAGTTTTTCTCAGCTTTTCTAACGTGTTAGGACATGAAGTATAACTGGTGACTTCCCAAGTGCATGCAAATCCCTTTGAGATACTAATGCTTCCTTTAACAGCAGTATTTAAAGAAGAGTTTCGCATGCCTTTTCGGATACTGGGAATGCTAGATATAGAACCATTAAGAAAGTAGACGGATTTCTTCAAGGCAGCTCAAAAATTCCATAGTCAATATCTGGGGCAGCAAAGGCCTAAAATAATCTAAAACTATGGAAATACAGATAAACACATAATAGATGATTAGCTGAGGAGGGTGATGGAGACACACCTAAGAGGTTCTGCACAGAGTCAACTTCCAAGTGTGGAACAGTAATAGCAAACCTGAACCAGATCCTGCAGAGCACAGCAACTTGGTGCTCAGGAAGTCAGATGCAGTCAACTACAATTCAGCAACATCCCCTGATTTTCTCCAGCCCCCTGGAGCCCCAAACATGAGACCTGATTTTCATGGAGGTAAGCCTGAGTTCAGTTAGCTCAGTCTAGCTCAGAGCTCAAGGACAACACAGAGGCACTAACAAAACCCCTCCTGATGTGACCCAGTTCCACAAGGAAATAATTTGGCATCTCTGCACATGGCATCATGTTTCCAAGGCTACTAGAGTGCTCAGCCTCAAGTCTGGATCTCACACCATATCAGTGGCTTGAGCAACAAATTACAGTATACCCAGCTTACCTTTCTCAATGCATTAGAGCTGGGTGAGCAGCAAGAAGTAATTAATTTTAACATGTTGGATAAATAGCATTTGCACTTTCAATGTCAGTAAGTCATCTCTACCTTCTCCAGGAAATCTTTTACCATAAAAGCTAGGATTTAAATGATTGATGATTTCCAGATATGTGTGAATGAAACAAGAATTCTTATCTCTCAACATCTACTCATCAGTAGCAGAAACAAAAGTAATTGCATTCCTAAAAAATTACACAGCTCCTGCCAGCTTTTTCATTTATGTTGATGGACTTAAAGCAGAAACAAATGGAAGTCATTTAGGGCTCTCTTCCTGAAATAGATACAAGAATTGGAACAGAATTATCATTGGTTGCTAAATAAAGGAAAAACTGTAGTGTAGAAACTCTGGAATCATATTATCTTCACTCCAGACACTCAAGAGATTACTGCTCTAAAAAAATAAATCTGGCCTAAATCTGGCTCAGAAATGCAGTGGGCTCTAGTTTTCTTACATAAATGCTTGCAAGAGCACAAGTACAATGGGTCAGATCATGGAAACATATGAATAAGAGGTATTAAGAAGTATTTATTTGCTGCAAACACTCATCTCAAAAACCTCTGTGCCAGACCTTGCTTCCCTAGCTTCTTAAGAAAGGGGGCTTAAATCTTGTGTATGCATCAGGCTTTCAAAGAAATGCTGAACCACTAAGTAGTCATGTAATGCCCAAACCAGGTCATTAGATTCATATACACATATTACACATACACGTATAGCTATGAATTCATGCATTGAAACTACAGATGTACGTCAAATAATTTTTACAGAAAATCTTATCATTAGTGAATACGTGCATATACATACATACCTGTGTATGTAAACAACACATGCTGAATTACTAGCCTTTTCAAAGTTAATATTAGAATATTTTGGGAGGCTGATTGACAAGAGGAAATGTATTTAACAATATCAAGAAATTTAATGACACTAGGTACACAACAACTCATTTATTTAACTTTATTTTTCTAAGATACTTACATGTAGTCTATATTTTATTATAATTAGTTTAGGATGATTCATAGTGAAGAATGGCTGCCATTGTACTCCTCTAAGGTGCAATACAGACATAAAAATGGTTTTTCTTTTCTGTTTTCAGAGGGATGAGGGGAAGGGGTTACTATGTGTGCAGCAGTGTCCCTTTAAGTAATCTTTTTTTTGGCTGTGCATCCAGGGCAGCTAATAGTTTTATCAAATACCCTTCACAGCAAGACGACTGTTTCCATGGAAACCGTAGAGCAATCATCCATTACTCCTGCAAAGATTTCTCACAGCTCTCTCCTAAATACAGGTAGCTACTTTCTCTCAAACTAAAATAGAAAGGAAGAATGAATTTCATAGTGTGTGTGACACATTCACCTCCAGAGCTTCATATGGAGACTACAGGGAAAGTGGGACCTAAAGCACAGAACACCAGAAAGCACACACAAAGAAGCCATAAAGAAGTTTTAAAACAGGCACAAATTCTATCAAGTCTGTAACGTAAAATACAGCTTATAGAGAGGATGGAAGATTCTTTCCTTACAGTTGTGAAATGGAGAAGAGACAGAAGAGCTTAAGATTGGAGATGAACCCAGAGCTTGGTCACTTACCTCTCTCAGCATGTTGTTTTCTTTTTCCTTCTGTTCGAGAAGGCTCTCCAAGTGGTGCACGTGCATCTCTGCCTCCGCCAACCGTCTTGTTCGCTCATGATCTTCCTCAGTGGCTTTTGCTGACAGACCTTTACTCTGCAGCATCTCCAGCAGCTTTTTGATGGACTCATCACGTGCATTTAAGGTCTGTTTCTGTGTCTCAATACGCAGTTCCATCTCTTCTAAGGTTTTACGTAGCAGGAAGAGTTCCTTGGCCTGGCGTTCATGCTCTGCATGAAGTCGTTGGAAGTTTTCCTCTGTCAGCTCTGCCACAAAGGGCTCACTGGTTCTAGTGCTGCTGTCCTGCTGGAACAGCTGGTTCAGGTCCCGCTGGATCCGAAGCTCATCTTGGAGAGCCTGGATAGTCATCTGCATATGCTAAAAGAATAAATAAATAAAATCAGAGGACTGCTTTCACTGGAGAAATAAAGAGAACAGCATGAGCCACGTCAGTCCTCCTGAACTACCAAATAAGAGGAAACCGCAACATCGACAGACCAACAATGTTTTTTTGAAAGCAGAATTTAGATGGAACTGGGTTAAACTACAGAAATTTCAAGTCCCTCCTTCTATGCCTTGTAGAGGTTGCTTTAAAGTAGAAACCTCTTACTCAGGTGACACTCTCACTCCCACCAACTTGAATGAGTCACTATTTCAAATGGGAAAATGTCAGTAGGCATTCGTCAGTAAGCTGAGAGCTCAAAATATTTTTTCCCAAATGTTTGCCTACCCTATAGAAGAATTCTGCATAAGTAGTCCTAGACTAGAATTACTATCTTGACAATGCAGAGGGACATATGACTATTAGAATTTACATACCACCTAATAAAATGTAATCAGCCACGATGGCTACCAAGATCTTCAGTACTAACACTACACATAGCACAGATTTCCCAGTTGACTTACAGAAGAAACTTCAGCATGTCAGGAAGAACTACAACTTTAGAAAATGAGATATATGCTGGCTGGGGAGAAGGGTCACATCATACAATTTTATGCATGAGGATTTTAGTGAATGTGAAGTCAAGGAAATGATCATCAGTAATCTGTGGTTGTGAAAGACAAAAAATCCTGTCTCAATGACTGTGAATACAGGGGGTTAATATAATGGGATAATACAGGCGAAGCACAGTTTGCCTAGAAAAACGTTCTCACTTCATATTTAGATAAACATTTGTTTTCTTCTCTGCAAGACAGTGTAAAGATAATAATGGAGAAGTACTAACACACTGAACAAAGATCTGATTACCAAGGAAGAGATATGCACCGAATGATACACCTCTGCTCCCTTAAGACTGGCAGATGTGGTTACAATTTAGTCTGCATGTGAACAAGTCAGATGGACTGGTCCCTGGGGTCTACCTTCGTATTACAAAAATATGTCTGCAATACAGCTCTTTCCAGTATTCACTAGGACTAAAGTACTATTGGTTAGTATTAGTTGTAATCTACTATCAAGCTTGACTCAGGAGACACATTGTTAAGGTCTGTAATGTAAAGATTACAATTAATATGCCAAATTAGTATGTTTCACATTAATAAAAGTACTTCATTTCACTCAAATATCTGTGAAAAGAAGAGAGGTAAAAAGACGTAAAAAGATTTGGGGTTAAGTATTACATCAAGAATATATTTATCACAATTCTTAAGTAAAATTCCTTGGAGCTGTCTGGAAATGGTCCTGGGTAACCGGCTCTAGGTGGCCCTGCTTAAGCAGGGGAGTTGGACCAGCTGACCTCAGAGGTCTATTGCAACCATCCCGTTATTCTATGAAAAGACAATAGACAGAGGATAGTACTTGCAGCACAGTTACCTACCTTTAACCTGTTAACAGTCAGTTTGGTTGCATAGAATGGTGCACAATGGCAGTTCAACCCCATTTTCTTTACAAAGGCCAGTACTTTAGACTGAGTACTTCCCCTCCTTTTGTCTTCTGGCCTAAGAAGAGCTTTTCAAAACTAAAGGTGATGTTTCACAATTAGGTCACCTAAATCCCCACTGCCGCTAAAAGGAACAGCCCAGCTCTCTGTCCTTCCTTAGGTGGCTGGCACTGACAACCGCATCAAAACTTCACCTGGCTGAAAATCAGCCCCATCAAAACCAAAAAAACGTCTCTCCAGACAGATCTCTGATCCAGCTGACAGTGTGACTACACCAGTGCTGATCGTGGTGCGCAAAGTAGGGGTGGGAATGTGCGGTCAAGGAGTTGGTGGAGAAGGAAATGGAACCAATCCTTTACAGCATCAGCATAAACTGAAATCAGCTTAAATGCATAGCTTCATGATTGATTTAAGATGCTGTAATTGTCTTTTCTTCTATTTCAATAACACAATACTTGGCAGTTACTAATTCTGTTAATCTAAAACTACTCTTCAGATTATAGAATCTGCGTGATAACATAGAACAGGTATATTAGGTAAAGGGATGATTAATTACACTGTTCTAAAAGGTAATTCTGTTTATATATTGGTGGATGCTCACATTTATTTTCAAGTCAGCATTTAGTAGTATAAAAGAAGAGAAATATCTGAAGGAAATCCATATGGATTTCAAAAATGGTTTTAGAAATCACTGTTTGTTTGTGTTTGGTTTTTTTAAATTTCAATTTTAATTTATTGTCATTTCTTCAAACCACCATCAAAGTGAGAATGTCAGACAACCTCCAAGCCTTAAAAGTGAGGCACTACCACAAACATGCCAGTGTTTGTGGTACAAACCACATTCGTACATCAGTTGCATTAGCAAATGTTGACCAAGCTGTAAGAGAAAATCTACTGCAGTCAGGAAAACGTTTGCCTCCTCTGTACCAATAAAGTGAGTAGGACTACAACAGCAGTAGTGAGAGAATATCCTTAGATTTCGTTAAAATTAAACAATAACTTCACTAGATATAACTTTACAATTCCACACATGAGTTAATTCCATTTGTATTGAGAAGCCCTACTTTTCCACAGCCCAGCTGTATGTTGTTCCTCCAGCTAACAAACAAATTCCCACATGCTTCCACCTGCCTCTCCACATACAGCCATTTCAGCATTTCCTTTCTCCCAGGCAAGAAAAGAGCTTCTTCCGAACGACCACATCATCTACTAAATGAAATTACTTCCTCTACTCAGTGTTGTCTCAGAATCAAACTTGGGTTATTTATAAACATCAATGGACTAAATCACCACAACTAAATTCCCGCATTTTTACCATTTCATCTGCTGTGAAATCTCATTTCAGGTTACATAGGCAAAAATTGTGTCTCAGACCCACAGAAATTATTTCCCCCAAAGTTGGAAAAAAACCCATGCAACTTTTGGGTCAAAGAACCAAACTCAATCACACAATTCAAAAATATGGTATGAAATAAAATTTAATACCAATGACATAAATGGTCAGCAACTGCTTTGAATTCAGTTTCCCAGGAAAAATAAAGAGGTGGGACTTGAGGAAAGGTTAGGACCAAGCTTATGAATTACTATCACTGTTCTCTGAAATGCTCACCTGAGAACAAACTTCATTACGTGCAAGGTAACTAGAAAACACGCCATAGAAAATTGTTCTCTGCTTGTGTCACCCACTCCTTGCCAACATGCAAGATGTATGCAAGATGGGTTCTTTTCTCTGCTTTCCAAAAAACTTCTATGTCTTTCAGAATAATGGAATAATACCCTTTATTAAATGGCATCATAAATAAACTACTTTTTCAGTTAATATAGCTCTTCTGTATCATTTCAAAGGAAACATCCTTTTTACTCTGAGGAGCAGGCAAGTCTTAACTAACTTCTCATCCTTTCTTAGACTTTTAAATCAGTGACTGTCACAGAAAGGCAGTATTTTCCAAGTTCATGCGATACTAGCCACCGACGCTCAATCCTATTTCTAGGACTTGACTCGAGGCCTCAATCAAATTTGGAATATACTGTTGAAATTGTCTTATCTAGTAAAAAACTTTTAATACCACTGAGCTTGGTTATGTCATACTCTGCTGAATAAGTACCAATCACGATTTTCTTAAATAGCTTAATAAAGGTAACATAATTAAAGTCAATGCAATTACGTTGAACCTGTACTTTGCTTGAAGCTTATTGCTCGGTCCTCGACGTTGAGGATTCCCTGCTTTCTAAAGCAATGAAAATTGGTCTTTAAGCCTCACTACAAATTATAACTACACCTGCAAATCACGAAGATATTTTTGTGAGCACAGTTCTCTAGTAAGTCTCTTGCTGCCTATGCCTAATGTAATTTTCTCTTGACAAAGCTAAGCCCCTTCAGGCCCACCTCAAATGCAAATCCTAGAAGGGCAAGGTGCAAACACAACCTCTTACAAGGGTATTCCTCTGCCTGTATTACTTCCATGGAGCAATTTAAAACTGGGCTCTACGGAGGGACAGAGTGTGCCTTTCATCAAGCAGCACAAAATTTACATCTGCAAGTAGGAGAACATGATTCAATCTTCGCCTCCACCTAATGGGATTCAAATTCACATTTCCCATACCTTGGCAGATTGGTTAGATGAGTTCCCAACCTACAGTATGACTACAGCCAACGATACGGAAGTTCCTTATATTTGGTTCACAAAGCAGTCCTGTTGTTGCAGTCTCAGGATAATGCAATGTACCTATTGCTACACTGGTGAGTTTGGGAACCTTGCTGCAGGCAGCTCTTTTCATCTCTCCCTGTTGAAGCTTTTCCATTTTGCATGAAATATTTAAAGATTCAGTAGGCCTGACAGAAAATACTGAAGAGAGCACAGCTTCTCATTCTAATTGGTAGAACACATAAGAACAGAAAGACCTGAATAGCAGCAGTTCCAATTAACTTAAATGTTTATCATCTTACCATTCCAAAGGAAGTGGGGAATGTGCAATTTAACATAGACAGAAAAAGGAATTTAATTGATACTCTACACCCAAGGCCTGTATTCTAACCCTACCTTTTAGATCAAAAGGAGGCAGCCATTGCTACTAGCATGACTTTCAAAGAAAGGATTAAATTGTGACACGCTTTTTGAAGAAACGATTTCCACACTCATCTTTGCAAGACAGGTCGACCTACCAAGCTACGGTGTTTAAGATTCCAACACGCATTTGTCCATTTGTTTTTGGTTTGCTGATTTAGGCTATTCACACTGCAGATACAGTCTTTGCAACTACCGTAATCAGATACATAATTCATCCTATACTTTATTCAAGAAGTCTAAATGCTTAAATTATATCTGTGAGCTCTGCAACAGAGGCAAGGCACCTAGGCACAGAACACTTCTGTAGTTAAGTTCTCCTTAATCTCCTGGATTTAAACTCTAAGTAGGTTAACCAGGGAAATTAATTTTTGGGATACCAAGAAAAAATTCAGTATGTTCAAGAGATGCCTGTCAACAATCAGCAAAAAGGAAGAGAAGAACCCAGCAACAAGGGAAAACATAACATGCAATTATATGACACTGTGTCACCGATGTGTGCCACAATGAGGTGGGAAGCATTGTTATATCATGCAAAACTCAACAGCTTAAAAAAATAATTCTCCTTTTACACTGGGAGAACATTGAAGACTGTCATATTCACGAGCAAGAGAATACAGGGTGATGGAAAGGACAGGGAGAAAAAGAGAGGTCCTACTAGAATACTTGGTGCTGTGTTAGAAGAGCTTCAGCCTGGGGGATAAAGGTTCAAGCTCTTCCTCGTCATCTTCATACATCCCAAATGAGGCTCCAGTCAGTAGACAATAAGCTGTTCTCAGGCGGATCTCTAACAAGATAATCTTCCAGAAGGGACTGAGAGAGATTCTGCTTTGTATAAATATCTGAATACTGACTGACTTAGGAATTTAAACCCACATCTCTCACATCTCAGTGCCATAAAGGGAAGATGAATCTTGGTTCAAGGTCTTTGTCTGAATTAGCCAAGATGTCCCTTGGCATCTCCCAGTAAGCATCTCTGACCAAGTCTATTTCCTGCTCAGAGGTTGAACTCATCTCACTCTTCTCTAATTTTTAATCAGAAATTCCACTCCAGAGGGAAGAATTTTTTTCCTAACAAAAGTTTGGCTGAAATCAGCAGATTTCAATAAAAGTTTCTTATAAAAACATTATTGACAAACTTAGCTACTGAGAATCTCCTGATTACTTCCACTGTTAACCCACAACACCAGTACATCCTGTACTGAATGACAGCTTTAGGATGTGTATGTATTTGCGGTTTTCTGCAAATCTACTCAGTGATCAAGCTGTTCTTCATGTAGAAAACAGTAAGTGCTTGGAAAGACATAGGACAGGTTTGCATTTTTTATAACATAACACATATTTCTTCTTCAGGATCCAACCCAGGGATAAAGGAAAAATTAAAAGAGAGAGACATATGTAATGAGCTAATTGACCAGAAACTAGGTTTCTGAAGATGCCTGCTTACAGCTAATCTCTTATTCAGCCAACTGTTTTTAAAGTTGGGAAAGACAGACAACCCTTCATCTACAAAAGCCCTTCCAGGTCTAAAATGGAGGTATTTACAGTACCTACAAACACTGCCTTACTTTTGTGTTTAGATCATCATGACTACTCTGGAAAGAAAAGATACAATAATTACGATACATTTTATGTCAGAAGGATGACTTAGTAAGGTCTACCCTCAAATGTAGGATACCAGAAAGCAACAGAACTTAACAGGTGCCAGCAAATTTGCATGCACAATCACAAACTTGCATTATGACGACTTCTCTTACGATCTTCACAATGAAAGTGTTTCAAACATTTCTAAGAGGATGAACCACATTAGCCTCAGAAGAGATCACATGCTAAAAGCTAGAATAGGATTTGGTCACTATAGGAAATAATTCTCTCCCATTCTCAAAGAGTTAATGTTTTGGCAGCGTTTCTGGGAAATAGATTCTGCTGAATGCACCGCAGAAGCAAAGGCCTGGCTGTCTGAGAGAGTCCCTGCTGACATTCAGCTGCAGCCCACGCAAAGAAACTGAAAAAAGGGCTAATGTCAGGTGTCCAGCAGGGCTGTGATGAAGCAGAACTTGCTGATTCCAGAAATGCTACATATTCCCTGTAAGATGGATCAGGGGCTTCAAAACCCTGATTTAAATGGAAATGAATGGGTGAATGTTATAATGTTTAGCTTAGATAGAAAATACAGCTATGATTTTAATAGGATTTAATTTGTGAGAGTCAAAGAAAGAGACTTGTATTTTAAAGACAACCATACATTGCATTATCTCTGAGACAGCAGAAGGGCAAGATAGTAAAAAAGCACTGTAGATAAAGAGCTTAAGTTGTCAGTAATACATTTGTCAGCTGAACTAGAGTCACACAAAATGACTCATTTGGTTTAAGGGGGCAGTGTGCAGCAGCCTAATACCTTCGCCCCTGTCTGTAGAAAGAAACCAAAACACCTAGAAGCAACCCAGCAGGAATGAATTTTAACTCCCGAAGTAAGTAGATCAGAAATCTAATAAACCTGTAGCCACCGAAGAACCAAAACTGCAATGCAATCACCTCATACTAAACGTACAGGTACCTCCATAAAAAGGGCTGAAAGATAAAGCAAAATAAATGCAGTACACCAGTTATTCAGTGGTAAATGTCCACACGAAAGATTATACCTACATGAAGCAGCTTATCTTACAAAGAAAAAATGTAAGCTATTGATATTTTCAAGGAATAAAGCATGTATATGGGCAGTCTCTATAGAATACCTGATGAACAGTAAAAATATTCTGAAGAAATTTGTGCACTTACCTGTGTGATAAGAATAAAAATTCTGATTAAGCCCAGGCAAACCTAGTAAACTTCTGAAAAGCATCAGTTTATCTACCGGGGTTTAACTATTAATATAATTCTGACAATTTTGGGGCTTCCTAAGGGATGAACCAATTTGAGCTCCATGGCAGATATCACAAATGATCTAGTAGGCAATAGAAGACAAAGGAAAATTATTTCTGAAGTCATACCAATTACAACAGCTACTACGTGTCTATATTTCCAAAGGTACATCTACATTAGCAGTTTAGTGTGTTTCAAAAGCTTTTTCTCATGCAAATCTTCCCAGCATCTACACGACACACACTTTGAGTGTCAACATGGTACGATCCTGGAGTGCAGAAACTGGATTCTTTTAAGCGCCCCTCATCTTTCTCGAGAATAGGCATGTTGGGATTAGGGCAAATGTTTAGAATTTCTCATCAGAATCAACAATTTCCATACTGATTTTAACCTCTTTTTCCCACTAGGCTTTCCAAATTGGGTTAGCATTACACTACTTAAATATCATGTTTTATTTATATACAAATATGAGCTTTGATTATTTGCTCTTATTCTGCTAAAGAAACAAGAGTCCTTGCATATATGCAGTTTCACACATTGCAGTAAGATAATTCTGTCTCCCCTGTCTGTCAAACACAAACTTGTTTTGTCACAAACTGTGTTGATAAAATGGATCCTCATGCAAGAGGTTTCTGTAAAAAAAAAGCCAACACACAAACTTCAGACTGATCTATATTCATTCAGGCCAGCCATGATAGAACTTGTAGAATTTAATCTTATGTGATTTTGCATGTGTATACAATACACCCAGTTTCATCCACAGTGTAGATTACTTATAAACATTGCATTCGTGGAAAAACTCTTTAAGTGCCAGATTCAGCTTTTGTGAACCTCTCATCCCATGAAAGTAATTAGAAATTATTATGGTACTTGAGGGAAAGAGAATTTTAACATTAACATATATATTAATGTCTAATGTTTTCAAACTAATAGCATCTTTATGAAACACGACTCATTTTATTAATAGATAAGGATCTTTTCTGCAAAAACATATTCTTATTAGTCACCTCTATTAGGGAGGTCAGCAAATACATCTTTCCATTAGCTAATACGAGGAATCAATTCAAGATAAGAGGTGCTCTGCTACACAACCTTTGGTCTTGTGTTCAGTATTTTCCAAGACATAAGCATACATCAACACTACGTTCTAAAAAGGAAAAATAGCTGATGACTGATAATGAAAGAGTACTATACAAAAATCAATGCACAAGACAGCTGTTGACTACTTTATTCACATCACCTTCCCCATGCCACACCCAGCCCACTCTCCCCAGTGTAAACCTTCATCTGTGCTAGTTGGTTGGCAGAGATTGCAGTATAAATCTCAGTGCACACATCCATGGGTCCCACAAGAATATTTTGACCAAAATATTTTGAATAACTGCATCTGTATTCACAAACCCTATACCTCTTATGTAAGGGCATAGGAGTAGGCCTGATTTTCAAAGCTTTTTGAATACTTCAAGGTTGTGACTGCTGAGGACTTCAGAAACAATTACAAGGTAGGCTGTGATACATAAATTGGTAATATTTCAGAGAATTAGTTTTAATATAAAACAGTAAGCTTTTCAACTTCTGCTTGCCCACGGCAACACGATACTTTGTTCTTCCTGTCAATCTGGAATGCAGCCTAGTGGCATCCTTCACTTGCAAGCAATAGTGGCAGATCTCATGAGCTACCTGATGCTCAGAGACTTTGGATTGATGACCACAGCAGTAAGTGTTCTTTCCAAACTTGTACCTCCAGAAATTGAGTTACTGTCCAGATAAGACATCAAGAGCCCAATATTCAGTGCTCAGCTGAAGAAATGAATTATTTGCTAGCCCTGTCAGACTGAACTATAAAACCTGGACAGTGGCTCACTAGAAATCTGAAAACACTGACATTTACTGGTGTTTTGTTTGTTGGCTTTTTTTAAGACATTTTCTTGAGCAAGAAAAGCATCAGATGACCAGTTACGGCTATAAATGTGAGAAGACTGCACAAAGGACTCGATCCTGTCAAGTAATAGAACTGGTGACATTCAGGATCTTCATAAACAACATATGGCTGTACTGTGACACATGGAATGTTCTTGCCAATGGAGTCATTGCACGATGTTCAACCAAGATAGAGAGATAACCAACAGCAAAAACTAGCTGCGGCCTCTCAGCTGCGTAGATCATGTGTAGAATGAGGCTTTGTCAGCCTGCTTATAAGTTTTCTTGTGCTGATTACATGGTAACCTTGCAAGAAAAGTCATGTTAGGGAGATGACTACAGAGTGCAGAGGCCCTGTATGCCCAACACCTCATGCCACTGTTTTACAGCAGATGAGACCAATTTGGCTATGCCATGCTAATACTTTGATTCTTGGTTAACTTGTTCATAGTCTCTCCAATATGACTTCCTAACTGCTTTCTATCCCATACTTAATTGTAAGCATTGCATCTTCTCACATTTGCTATATCGTCAATTCTTCAGGGAAAATAAAACAAGTTTCCTGGAAAAGCATTTGCACGTGGTTTTATTGGTTTAAGCCGCAATAAAGAACAACTGCAGACTTTCATACTCAATTGACCCAAAATCCCAAAGGCCTAAAATGATAGCAACAAGAGCAGTACTCAGGTACATTATCAGCCACTGGAGGGGACTATAATTTGTGCACTGCTCTGCACAGAAAAAAACCAAACCGAAACATAACCTCATTCATTGTCCCTTCTTGAAGTTAAAAGTGTGAGCCTTTTTAGAGTTATCAATGCACAGCAGTCAGCCACAACGTCAGGAATCATTTTAAGTCTATCTTGCAAGATTAGGGCTTCACACAAGCAAGTCAAGTTCTTGCCAAATGGAAGATGTGCATCCCTTCCACCTTCATAACTTTTCTCATTTTCTTTGAAATGTAAGGAAGAAGAAAATAGAAATCCATTTTTAACAAAACTTACAATAGCAGCAACCAAGAGTGAGACTCCATCAAACCTGTGGCTTTTTGACATGATACATGTTACCTTCTCAGCTCTCTGCCATGAAATATTGGCTACACTCACAAAGGAACAGACTTGAAAATGCTTTTTTCTGGATACATCAAGCTTCTTATGCTGAGTATAGTTTTGGGAAGACAGGCAGATCAAATGCATTACTGGAATTTCAGGATAAATTTAGAATACGGCTGCAGCAATCGCTGTCCTGTGAAAAAACATGTAAAAAACCTCTGATCAAAATGTTCTGGCGCTCACCCTCATGCTGAAATGACAGCGGCACCTTTAACAGCAAAGCAGAACACAGTGCATTACACCAAGTTTTAAAGGAGCTTTCTGTGATCTTTATGAGGTAACAGAATACTCCCTTGACAGAGTTCAAGCAAAAAATGACAGGAAAGCATGAAGAGGAACTTGGATAGCTCTGGAAACAAGGAGGCCTAGCACAACCTAACTGAATAGGAGGCATTCAAATTTCTGCTAGTTGCACCATGATAGTGATAGATGCTAGGTTCACATGTTGCTTTGGAAGTACAAAGTCAAAGATTTTCATTATGAAAATCTTTACTAGATCCTAGAATGTGATAAAAATACCTAAGCACGAAGTTTTTCCATTCAAAAGAGTGGTTCTTCCCTGCAGACATTTTTCTGCTAGGTACAAGAATTTTCAAAGCAAGAGGCAATTCCCTCTGGCAGCAGTGCTTAGTCACCCAATGCTCAAGCCACCAGGTGCAGTAAGTTGGGTTCTTAGTATTCAACAGAAATGCACCCGATCAAAAGATGAATCAGACAAGCTAAAATGGGTAACTGCAATAGGACTGACAGCTAGAATGACTTTCGTCAGTGAAAAAATGTGTCTAACCTTGCACATCACTCTAGTAATCAAGGCAATAGACAGAAGAACATAAAAGAGATCTGAGATCATTGTAATAAATATAAAACTATCTAACAGACAATAGTCCTGCATTGCCCATGGATCAAAATGGACAGTTGGTATAGACTGTGTTGGTGAAATCATTTAGGGTAAATCTCTCACTGAACGAATATTGGCTCTTAATAAATCTTTTCAGGAACTACCTACTCATGAATCATTACTACATGGTCATTTAAGCAGTATGTCATGCTGTTAGGCTTCTTGCAGAGCAATGACTGATCTGCTTTACTTCTTTATACACCAGACTGAGAATAGATAACTGTTCAAGAGCTACAAAAATACAGTTAAATGGATAGAAATGTTGTACAATACAGTCTTTTGGTTCTGGTTGAAATGCATTTACTTGTAACCAAGTGCTCTGCATTTAAAAATTATTCAGAGAAGCATCTTAATCTGTTGATATATCTGTATGAACAACTGTCAAGACAGAAAGGAGAATGGAAATCCCTGTTGTGAGTTCAAGGCACCAATCCACCAACTCTAGCAAGAGCTTAAGCACAGCACAAGTGTCTGAACACAGATATTAATTTCAGAGCAACATGTTTTATAAGAGTCTGTTAATTCAGAACTAAATAAAAAACTAAAAGGGCTTGTAGCATTGAAAATCTGGAAAGCTCATTTGTCTAGTGTTATGCATTTTATTTCAGGGAGACGGAACAAGGTGGCGTCTGAAGCCTCAAATTCTCCTCATCTGTTGGGTGTGTTCTGGGACACCCTCTTTCTAATCCAGCTAAGTGCAAGGCTGAAGGGACAATGACAATACTTACCTAAATGCAAAGTTTAAGGCACACTTGAAAACAACTTGCTGTACTTTCCCTGAGAAATAATCCCATATGCCCCCTCTCCCCCACCCCCTTTCTCATAGCTTTTGCAGACATTACTCATTAGTCAGGAAACAGACCAAAAGTTTAATGCAGCAGACATTAGCTCTTTTTTCACTCAAACAGATGCCTAGATGAGCTTTACTAGACAGAAGACTTGTACACCTAATCAACAGAAACCCTGAACATATTACTAAGAAACCATCCCACAATCCTGAATTTCCTAATCCTTGCATTCCTTTCAGATTTCACCTAACATTAACATACGTTTTGCTCATCATTAAAACAGTCTGTTGGTAACACTGCTTTGAGATACTTTTGCTACAGAGATTGTCAGAAGACAATTTACAAACTCAGGACTAAAATGAAGTGCCCCGAATTCTTCAACTACACACTAGTCCAACAAACGGAAAGCAGAAACCCATCATGTCCCCAAATTTGTCTCTGTTCCTAGCTATGCACACAAAAGATTTCTACAATTTTATCTTTTTCTAGCATTTATTTCAAATTATCCAATTTTCACAAAAGAACACCTTTTTTGTCTGTACTTTAAGTTTCATACATTATCTACCTTAGTTATATCATTCTTTTTAACTCATCGGCATCCCTATATCACAAAGTAAAAGCCACTTTTGAAGTTCAGCATTCCACTGCAGTCGTGGTTTTAGCGTTGGGTTTTTTTGGTCACAGTTAGTAATTTGTTCATTTTTTTTATTCTGATACTGTTTTCTGAGAAAAACCTCATTAAAAATCCTGATATACAACATTCAATAATTGTAAAACGACACCATGATATACCACTCTCAAAATAAAACCACATTATAGGATTAGTTTTACAAGGAAAGGGCAGAGCAGCTCCTCTTGATTACCCTACCACAAACAATTCAAGGGAAGAAACAAACAAACAAAAAAAATCAGTGGCAGTTTAGCTGTTTTCATTTAAGTGATAGTAGTTGGAAAAACAGCCAGTTATTCAATGACTTCAAATAGAACATTATGCAGAATAGGTGAAGAAAAGCTTTAAAAAAATCAATACTTGAACCAGTGAAGAATGATTTATAAACTCAAACCACAGCTACTGTCAGAAGAATGAAATATATATAATAGAGGACTAAAACCATACAAATGTAACCTTTCCTTAGTCAAGATTAAAATAAAATAATTTTTAAAAAAAGCTCTGGAGAACAGCTAAGCAAATGACGCAATCAAATTTCTTTTAGTCAAAAATCACAATCATATCACTTTCCCACCATTGCTTTCCTCGAACCTAGATTATCAATCCTTCAGGCAGCAACTGCCATTTTGGTGTTGTATGTACTGGTGTTAACAACCAGAATAATACAACACCAACCCTTAAACACAACTACAAATAAATAGTGAATCAAACTGTTAAAGCAGAAAAGGATTGAGAACGATAAATAATGAAGGAATAACGGCTTTCATGAAAGCATTACTGTTCTCATAGTCTAAAGGTCTGAGCAGGAGTTTTGTATGGAGAGGTGATAACTCTACCAGCTGGTAAACAAAAAACAGCTTTCAACATACTAGTACTTCTTTAGGCTTTGCTGGTTTTGTATTAAATCTTTGAAACCATATAGAAGCAAATAACAAATACAGTGAATTAATCTTGATTATGTACTTTAAAACCAATATTTTATCTAGTCTATGATTTTCAGATTTCAGTATTGGTTTACTGCATATTATACTTTTTTCCCATGTCATGCCCACTTCTATCTCCTCACTATCCCACAGACAATTCTCTCACAGGTGTTAGTTACTGTAATGAACTCCCTCCATAATATCCCCCTCCTTATCTACAGCGACCAGACAGATTTTTTTTCTACTGAAACTGAGTACCATTACTCAGTGCAAAATTTCTCAATTTGTTCTCAACTTGAAAGTTACTGCTTCTCCCCCTTTTCCTCCCATAAAAAGAGGTTGTGAGTCCAAAAGTTTGTTTGCTCTTCTCTTGGCTACATCATTTAATCTAGGAAAATGTTTTATTTTTCTACAAGCCTTGCTGTGGCAATCAGCCTCTCCTTGGAGATGTTTTTTCCTGATGCAGATCATCAGAATATTTTATTGTACTCTGAAAAAGTTGTACTACAGTAACACAGACATGAGTAGTACAACTTTATTACAATCTCTAGTATCCATTTTAAAGTAAATACAATAATTCAACGCTGTTGCTAATACGAGGTTTCTTGCTGAGTTCTCTTAGGAAAAATAAAAAATTTCCTTGAAACAAATCTGCGTATTACTGATATAACAATGAAGTAACAAGTAGACATAATGGCACCTAGACACTAAACATACCTTAATTTTCCCAGAAGACAGTCTGACAGCCTTACTAGAACATCTGATAATTTATTTTGGGGAAGAATTTAACCCTCCAAATCTATTTGGATCATTCTCCTTGCAGCAGAATTACCCATGACTCACTGTTGACACCAGGCAGTGGCGTGATACAATAACCTTCCTGTGCTTCTCAACTGCTAGGACTGGCAGTGACTCACCAGCAACTTCACTCAGGCCAAGATTTCCTGTGATGCAGGCTTCTATGTGCACCACTTCTTCAGCAGCCTTGCTTACCCTCTGTTTCACACATCCAACATCCACAACCAGGTAATAGAGATGATGCCCCATATCTTGCCATTATTACATAAAAGCAACACTTGTATCCAAACAAAAGCTTTGGATACATACTAATACTACTAAAATAAATGAAAAATATGATTCAAATCTCTAAAAAGACTAAGACATTTATGGATGCTCTTATTTCTCTCCTTTCCCATAGCAAATTCTGTATTAGGGACCATAGTTCAAAAGGTAAACACTTGTCTTAACCAACTGCATTTAAGGTTTTCAATGAAAAGTTTCAGAGTTTCAACTTTTTATTGGTTTGTCTACTCTAAAGATATTTTCAGTGATAGGAATATATCATGAACAATAAGTCACTAAAAATAAACAGCTATGCTGCTACAGTGTCTTAAAGGAAAAAGTAAATATTCTTGGTAAGTGATTTTAGAAGTAAAAAAATACAATTACTCAAAATTAGTCTGACAGAAAAATTCCCTTTATTTCTTAAGAAAAAGTAACACATGAACCTTAACTCCCTCACAACCAACAGATGGTTGATTTAATTATGTAAAATAAATAGATAACATCTGAGTAACGAATCCAAAGCTGAACCAATGACTCCAATGACCTATTGAATCTATTCACTTCCACAGCAGAGATCAAAAGGCAAGACTAAAAATTATGAAGAAAGCTTCTCCTTTCCAAAGATACAAATAATAACAGTAGAAATAACTTTAAAATAAAGCGATTTTCTATAAATTAGTATAGAAAAAAATACACTGGCAAAGAATGATTTAGTAAAAAAAAGGTTTAAAAATTGTAAAAAATTAAAAGATGCTTTTGACAAAAATGTGAAATTTCAGAAGCAGCTGTCTTACATGAGAAAAGGTATTACAATATCCTCTCAGTTCCTGTTTACCTACCAAACCTTAAGAAACAGAGTCCTACATACTATGCTTCAGCCTTATAATTTATTTTATAAGTATTTGTAATGAGCACATTGTCCACGTATAAGTTAGTACTCCTCAGTGGCAAGACTGGCTATAACTCAAAGGTACAAGAGAGTTCAGAAAAAGCCAAAGGTTTACAAGCCAGTTTCTTGATTTTAGTATCAAAATCAACTCTAGAAACCATAGATAAAGCTCCTTAAAGAACAGAAGGACTCTTATGGGAAGTACTGAAAGAAGTTCCTATATAGGTCTGGAAAGAATGAAAACTGTATTTCCAACAAACTTATCTCTTTTTTTCAAGGAGCTTGATTATACTGGAAAATCAACAAGAAACGTTAGCCTCACACTGGCCTTCCCAATTCTGGCTGGTGGAGAAGCTTCCCTGAAGAAATCTCCTCAGCCTTAGTCCCTACTACTCTTGCATGGGAGATTTCAGTAACCCCTCTTTTACTTACAATGAGTCTAGTGACTACACAACATGGTCAGTAAGGATAGAGACACATGTTACCATCTATTTAGAGAAGAATGATCCAAGAAAACTGTCTACAGGCAGTTTCAGAGGAGAAACATCGTAATTCTCAAAGCTGAACCCCCAGCTGAGTGTCTAATGAGTATAAAGACATGATGAGTTCACGATTCCTTTACCTGATTCTGTTTTGTCAGGGAAGAGGTAAGGGCTAAAATACCCTGCCACTCCTTTCCAGGAAAACTGTATCAATACTAAAATTTTTGTTTAATAACTATGCCTTTTACTACTGGGAACTTTCTTACGCTCCTTGCCAACACAGCTCCGCATGTAAAGTCTAAGAGATGACTAATCACCATTAGCAATTTTTTGCACTGAAGCACTGTCTAAAGCACTCAGGGCAGAGTCTGTTAACCCTAACAGAACCTCGTAACTACACATCCAATCCCTCCACTTCCACCACTTGTTTTATGAAAGACCTCCACACTCCTCCCTGCCACCACCTTCTCCTCAACTGCATGGATATCCTATTTTAAAGAGATACTGGAAAAATAAGGTAAGGGTTCCTTAGACATAGGTAAGACATAGAGGAGGTGAACATAAATACAGACTGAACAATTTAAATAATCCTCATTTATAACATTCCTGTTTTCTTTAAATGACTATCCAGATGTTTCATCACACTACAGATGACTGCACGCAGTACCTGCCTATTGAATGGATTACCAGAGAACCCAAAGGCTGTGGATAATTAAAAGCTTTTCTGTTGTCTGGACACTTGAATTAGTGTCATGCTTAACAAATGTGTGAATGGAAGTCCACTTGCAGCTCTGTGGGTCTCCCAAAGGAGAATTTCTCTGAAATGCTACAGAGTGAGTTTGTCCGCAAACTAGAAAATTTCCCCTCTGCTCTGTTACAACATGTCCTAAAATAGCGACCCAGAAGAACATGGGGAGAAGCTGTCAAACCCAGAATCTTCCCATCAGGGAAACAACAACTAAAAAAAGGCATGCTTTCAAAATGCCAAGTTAAATATAAGTAAGATGATTAGAAGGTAGCCTGTGTAATGCTGTCTTTGGTAAGGATGAATGGGATATTTTGAAAACAGGTAAAGGATAATCCTCCACAAAAAATGCAACTCAAACCACATGGGCTACAGGCTTCAGACATGTACAAAGTTCAACTGTATGCTAAAGGAACGAGGCAGTGGGGAAAAGAGGATCAGTTCTCAAGTGCCTGAATTTCTACAGTCCTGTCTGCTGAGATAACAGCTATTAAGATATCCACTTCTGTAGACAGATAAAGAGAGGAATACCATAACCTCAAATGGTTAGTCTATTGTTAATACTTGTTTCATGATCCGTTGTGGCTTTGCGTCGCTGACTTGTGGTATCCACAAATGAATAGCCCAAGACAATGACTTCTTTTGAAGAAAAGTATAAAAGGTTATTTATTTACTCTAAGTCTACTGTTATTTCATAGCTGAATTCCATCTGAATGGTAATAAAGAGTCAGTAATCAGCTACATTCATTTAGCACTATTTAGATATTTCTATCAAATACATTTGGTAATGAATGGATTGAATAAAAAATAACAAAAAAAAAGTTCAGGGCACGGGGACACTTACCAGGTGCTAAATCTCCAAAATAAACGTAGGAGGAGTACCTCTTACTGAGTCAATCAGCTGATCAACCAATCCAGAACAAGAGACAACATCTGGTCTAAAAAGCAACACTTACATCCTCAAGAAAATGAATGGTGCTTATTTTAGTTAGAGCAGCAGACTTCTTTAGAAGTTCTAAATAAATTTCTGAATGAAAGAATCAGCAAAGGGAAAATTTCAATCTGTCTGGACAGCACAGAAAGCTTCAAAAAGGCAATCAAGTATAAAAACTAATGCTACACCAAGATGAATTTCTCCTTAGTGCATGCAAACTGAGGCATCAAGTATGCACAGACACGCTACCCAATGAAGGACATCTCACCAAGAGGTAGGTCTTCGGCTGGATGTCTTGGTGAAGGAGATGTGGGGTGGAAGAGCTTTGAGATTCAGCTTTAGCATAAATCGATTAAGAAGGTTTCTCTTCTAATTCTGTGTGTTGCTCTTTCAGAAGTCATTTAAAATGGTATTACTTCATATTTATTCACAACATTTATTTAACTTTTAACAAAACATTTTTGAAGCGTGTCTTAGAGGTAGCTTAGTTACAGATCATTCCTCACATTAAAGCTGTAAGAAACTGGTAAACAGAACACTATTTTATATGGGAATTTAAGCAGCGTTCAGCCCCTAGCACACTGCTCTGAGCATCCAAATGACAACTACCTACTCTTACAGAACATGCATAGACTAGATTGAGAGCTGGAAGGAAACATTTTCCCATGAGCAGTGACAATGAAGGTTCTCCAGCACACAACACAGCGCTGAAGAACTTACCTAAACAGACACTGACATTTCCTGAGAGCTGTGAGCTGTTCCAGAAAGACTGTGAAAGAACATCTTTACACAAGAATGAACGAAAACTGAAGTCTTAAAATGGCTGCTAAAAGAACCTGGATGAAGCTAACAGGCAAATGTTCTTGAGATTGGTTTTAAAATCATAAAAAGAAGGACTTTCTGAATAACAGACCTGTCCAGAAACCCATAAAAAACCTTACTACTTCATGTTACCACTAACATATGTATGCTTTCCTATCATTCATAAAGAAGAAAGAAGAAGTGCCTCTGGAATTTTGAGACAATCCTACTATAACGTTGAGTAAACACACTATGAGATGTAGATGTTCCACGTTCCTGCACTCCAAATTCCTGAAAAAAGCTGTGCATAAAAGACATCTGCACAGAAAGATGAAGGTTCCAAATCCAGGAGTACCTCAGTCATGCCAATACAGCTGAAATCGCATCAGACACAACCCGAATTAGCTTCTGCAACACCCTAGGGGACTGCAGAAGACAGTGGTACTAACCACAGAACAGATAAACTCCAGACAATCCTGGAAATAGACTTGCCATGGAACAGAAGAATCAACATTATTCTCCTGGATCTCAAAGAGGCTGATTTCAGGTCCTCCCTAGAGGCCAAATGGAAAAAAAAAAAAAAAAAAAAAAAAAAAAATCACCCCGTAATGCCTCAGTTGTGATGTATCACTTAAAATGTCTTATCACATAACTAGGATAGCCAGTGCTCCCTGCAAGCAGACTGCCAACCACTACTTTCAACTATAGGTATGTCAGAAACTAGTGAACGTCCAAGCGTTATAAGAAGGGAAATTTGAATCCTATTTACTGAAACTGTTTTAGTCGTCTTAAGTCATTACCTGCGATTGATGCCTTAGGACAGAGAGAAACCGATGGCATGTTTTACAAACTCCTTTTGCCTTTAGCGCATTTATGCAAGGCAAGCATCTTCAGCAGATCAAAAGTCCCAAGTAACATACCTAACCTGGCAGGAAGTCAAACTGCCTGTTTCTTTGACACCAGTAAAAAGTAGTATCCTTTTACAGGATGTACAATGTGATTTGGATTGTATGGTACTTCTGCAGACTGATAGGAGGAGTCCATTAAAAGGGAGGACAAGAAAGAAGCCGGATGTTATATGCATGACTCTCAGTATCCAACAGACAGGAATCCAAGACAAAGGCATTTCAGCCAGACACGACTAACTAAAAGTGACTACTGAAGGGGGACAGAGGTTGAGGCAAAATGAGTCACATGCTTCTCAGTGAACACTCAAAACATGCCAATGACAGAACACAAACTGAGCAAGTGGCTGAGTTGTAACTGGTAGCCTGCTTACAAAGATCATCAAAAGATGACATTTGGACACACTGCGATGTCTGCCCAACATTTAAAAGGCTAAAGTAGGAGCCAAGGTTGGCTCCTCTATGAAAGGCTCCATAGCAACATCTGCCACATCTAAAATTGCTTCACAAGAGCAAACCTTCAGCTTGGGCTTATTTATGAGGAGCTTTCTGAACAGAGGAATCATCCAGGAGTGCTTTGAGCTGATCCAATTGACAGTAAGCATAAACAGGTCTGAAAAGCTTCATATGTTTTACAATCCTGCACAGGATAATGCTAGAAGAGAGGGTTCTCCCTTTCTTCACACATCACATCTCCCCCTAACACATCACATCTCTTATGAGCCATACTGGTACAACTTGTAAACCTAGTGAACTCCCTTTAATTTCATCATTGCAACAAAATAATTCAAGGACAGATGTGAAAAAATAAATTTTGCTTCAATGTCAAGATTTAAACACACTGATCCACTCAAGATCATATGGAAGCAGGAGTATTCCACAGGGGAAAAGCCAGTTTTCTCATTGTCTGGTAAAGCACACAATCTAAAGAAAATGTGACAAATACGTCAGCACACTATGGAGAGAGCAGAAGGCAGGTTTCTGCACAGACTTTGACATAGAGTCCACTGACCACTTGCCACAACAGATCCATCAGTACTCTAAATAGACCTGATAAAGGATATGGGAATCCCCCGAGTTCTGGACACACCAAAAAATGGTCTTTATCATTTAATAAGACCATCAACTCAGGTAGGGATAAGCTGACACAGACACAGAGTACTATTCTCTGATACACCTCTTGGGCTTGCTTGTGTACAGGAAGAGATATGAAGGTTTTCAAAGACTGATGGCTGAAGCAGCAAACTCACTACCCAAAGCATCAAGAACAGAACTGGAGAAGGTTCAGCCATTTGTAGAGCCCTACAAAGACGCAGTCTTTTTCTCCCTGCACAACACCTGTATGACTTCATTCAAGGTGATTGAAAGAAAGATGTAAAAAGATAGTAAGAAAACCCCAGTGCTGCAGAGCAGAGGAGTCTAGAAATAAAAGGCAGCTCACATGCAATGGAAAGCTGCTATTTGACAAACGCAGCAGCTTTGTACTTTCTACCATCCTTCCTCTGTAGCAGCCATAAATGGAGCTGAAGTCTTTGAAGATGGAAGAGATCCTCTCTTGATGCCCTAGAAGCAAGTAAGTCTTGGAAACACGACCATATGGAGAGACTGTCAAAGGACTAACTTCACGCTAGTCTTGTCTATGGGTTGGAGGAGAAATCAGGGTTGAATGTAGATCTCAGACTTTCAAGAACACTCTGATTCAAAGCCAAAGCTGATGGGTGTGTCCAGCAAATAATTAAGTAGTCTCTCCTCCCTTCCTTGAAAGGTATTAGACTTGTAGCCTTTGTAAACCAAACATTTCCTCAGGGATCTGGTCCTCCAAGAAAACATAAGTATTTGGCACTCCTGCTGGGCAAGGGCATAATGGATGCCATTTAAAATATGTCAGCTTCAGGAAATGAGACAGACACATGAAAGGAAAGCAAAGAGAAAGAATGACTTAAAACCAGCTAAAAGGCACAAAAGCAAAGTCTATGCAAGGCAAGCTGTTGCTCAGCCCTGTGACACTAAAGATATTGTATCAGCTGTGTGCTTCAGACATGCACTACCTATTTCTTTTATACTTTACAGGTCTATAAAAAATTTGGTCAGAACCTAGTCCAACCTCCCACTTAAAGCAGCACTAGGAGCAACACTAGAACAGGCCAGCTCCTCTCAAATATTTAGCATTATTAATATCTTTCGCCATAACCTGCGAATTAGTAACTTCATACATATTTCAAGCTTCGGCATATGCCAATAGAATTTTCCGTTTAGTTTGTTTAAATAGAAAATAACTTGAATGGCATTTGTGCAAAGACAGACAAAAAAATTCAGTCTTGCTTATATACACATGCAGTAATTCAAACTAGAATTCCAAATCCCATATGAGCTGCATATATGTAATAATATTAACCAGAGTGTATTTCTGTTCAATAATAACTATTCAAGATAACTGTAATAAATTAAAGCTTTAACCTACAGACCTGTATGACAAAAACTTATAGCGGAACTGCCTCCACCTTAGAAACCACCAAGAGTTTGGGCCCTACGGGAAGGATGGGGAGGGACCCTTTATCAGGGAGTGTCATGACAGGACACGGGGTAACGGACTCAAACTGAAAGAGGGTAGATTTAGATTGGATATCAGGAAGAAATTCTTTAAGAGTGGTAAGGCACTGGAACAGGTTGCCCAGGGAAGTTGTGGAGGCCCCATCCCTGGAAGTGTTCAAGGCCAGGCTGGATGGGGCTTTGAGCAGCCTGGTCTAGTGGGAGGTGTCCCTGCCCAGGGCAGGGGGATTGGAACTAGATGATCTTTAAGGTCCCTTCCAACCTGAACCATTCTGTGATTCTGTGAATTCTCACACATCATAAAGAGTATGGAAGTAGCAAAACTTTAGAATACCAATTATTCAGATTCAGTTACTTTCTACTGTGGTGTTTTTAACAATTTATCTTGATTAAAATTAAACCAATGCAAGAAAAAGAACAAAAAAACCTACATGTAAAAATGTTCAAAAATCCCTAGCAACAGCTGTATCTGAGTAAAAAAAAAAAAAAAAGGAAAAAAAATCAGTTAATAATGATTTATGATTTCTAGACCACAAAAATGCCACACTTTTCACCAAAGATCAATAGTACCGCATCTTTCAATGAACCATCTCCTACTTTTGCAAAGGCCTCTGCACTCCCTCAGGCAAACTCATTTCCTTTTCTCTCTATCTGTTCGGAACACCAGCCAACTTCTATGCAATGGAAAACAGAAACCAGCTTAGCAAAAGACAGGTTTAACCAACCTAACAGGCAACAGCTGAAGGGGAAAAAAAAAAAATCATTAGTTTACTACAATAATGGTCAGCAACATTGGGATTTGTAGGAATGTATGTGCCCATAAACAATGCAGCGCAAAAGGAAAGTTACACAAACTTCAATACCAAGAGACAAATAATTTTAAAACAAATCAGAAGAGATCTTTGCTTTCCTTCAACTAACGTTTTAAGGCTTCTTGTTACAAATTAATTTAATGCGCCTAAGACCTTGCTGCTCTCTCTTCTCCCAAACTGATTTTTCAATAAATGGTTTCATAGGGCATGTGAACCAATTGGGTTTGTACTGTGGCACGGCAGAGTAACTTAGATGAAATCTAGCAGGCCAGACTATTCACAGCTATTTAGAGCAGCTATTGAGGACAGCATACTTCATAGCATTAGCTTTTTTAAAAATCTGGCAGCCCAGACTAAGAGTGCAAATGGGATGAAACTGGTCTCAAGGCAGCTGCTTAATAATCAAATGTGAATATTCCCTCTGCATAAATCCTATGAAGAAGTTAATTAGTAAGCAATAAGCAATTAAAAACACATACAAAATATTGTTCCGTGCTGAGAAGGGTTTGACTCCCACCATCACTGTGACCCTGAAGAAAAACACTGCTTTTTAAAAGCTCAGAACATTTCTTCTGAGACACTTTGTACCCAAGGAAGATGATCTACCCAGTGAATGCACATTCATAGCAGTAATGGCTATGAGTAATGCCACGTAGATAAGGCATTTGTTACTGCTTCCTTAGTCTTTTTATACCGCCTATTGCTTTTCCTATCTATCCCTTCTAAGAGTTCTGTAACTCTTCATCCGTTTCTCCCCCGCATGTATAAGAACAAAACTCACGTATATATCTGAATAAAAAAAATGCAGATTAACAATATTGTTGAAGAAATTTTATTTCTAAGAAAACTATGTTCCAAAGCATAGTAAATTTTCAGTTCTTCTATTAGGCAGGTATACCTCAGGCATTTTTTCTAAGCTGAGATAGAAACTGAAAACCTTAATTTCTCCTAGCCTCGTCTATGAGGCATGAAGCTTTATTTCTTCCACAGCTTATGCAAAGGAAGTAGCAGTTAAAGAAATATTCCATTTTTCCACCAACAGAAACGACAAGAGGACTTTGCTGGGATTCATTTGCTTATAAGCACTAACTTAGAATTACTGCCTGCGGTATTTTTGAGTCAAGCTGATTCTGTGAGATTAAGTACTTGGCTGACGGGATTTTTTTATTATTAATTTTTATGTTTTAAAAAAAAAAACCCTCATAGCTTCAATTCTAACCCCAGCAAGCTAGTGCCTGAATTTCAGCAGCTGCATACTCCCCACTTACAAACATAAAAAAGGACATTATCAGTTTCTTTGCATATAGATGTTCTGAAACGTATGTACAGTTACTGAGGCTGCCTGGGACTGCAGGTGCCAGCTGAAAAGCCTAGCACTCAGACTACCACTTAGTGGTAAGCTAGGAAAACGCCTGTACATTAAAAAGCGGAACAAAATTTAATTTGTTCATGAATTAAAAACGTCATTCACAGACAAATCACACAAACTCAGGGGAGACCACGTGCCCTAAAGACCTCATTCAAAAGCCACACAACTCTCTCTATTTCTCTTCTGTTGTATAACTGGGTTAGAGACACACAAGTCAGAATAGGAAGGAAAGCTTGCCCATCAGCAGCTAATCTTTAACATGTGGTCAGTTTATCTCTAACTTACCAGAGAAAGAAAGTAACAGCTGAAAAGTTTGTACATTTTGTTTAATGTTTAGTTCTGTAGTAGGAATTGAAGTGTGACATCAGTAGTTAAACTGTGTGTTTATTTAAAATTCACATGGATATTCTGAAATCTATATAATTCATAAAGCTGCATCTGGCACGTGAAATCTAGGCTTCAGTATCAACAGTTACAACTACCTAAATGTCCGTTAATATTTTGATGTTTTTTGTTGATTACTGCTGTTCAGAAGCACATCTTCTAATTTTCTACCAAGCTGGTAGAGAAAGGTTGATATGAAAGAAACATTAACTTTTAGATCATTCATTCATATTTAGCAGTTAAAAGTAATGGTATGAACACTTAAGTGAAAATAACACAGTTAGGTCCCTGAAACACCAGTAAGACATAGTGGTGTGAATCAGTCCATTTCCAGTGGGTACTTATATTTCCCAAGACCTGAAGAGCACTCTGACTCATCCATATCTGTGGAACACACTTTGATTGAGCTGTTACAAAAACTTACGTTCTACCACCGTGAATTCCTCCCAGAGAAAGACATTCACGAAGGCAAAAGGGTGTCTGCTAAAAATTCAAATTGAGCTTCAGTGTGCAGCATTATTTGACAGCAATGAAATGTAATTATGGAGGCAATTGCTGAAAAAAGCACTCCTTTTCAATTGAATACCAGCATCAGGCTAACAGATCAATCCATTTTCTAGACTGTAACGAAGAAATATTCTTAGAAAAGCTTCTGCTCTATGTAGTCATTGAATTTTTACTGTTGCTTGGTGAATTAGCTGGTAAACACTTCATGGCATTTGAAGCTCACACATTTACTTTTTCTGCCTTTGAGTATGACTCGTCACAATACTTTACCTCTTCGAGGCTGATTTCCTTAAGCAGTAAATTGAGACACACAGGTTAGAAATTTTTCATTACTGACAAACCTAACATAGAAGATTTTTAAAAGTCTTGAACAGCAAAACTCATACCTAAAGCTAACGAAATACAGAATTAATAGGTTGGTGGGAACTAGGCAAAGGGAAATGCATATTCACAAAGTTGCCTCCAATTTACTTCCTTAGAGGTATCTGAATAATATTCAAAATACAATAAAGCAGAGAATATACTTTTAGCCTCAAATTTTTAATCAATATCTAGAATGCTGTGAAACATCTAGTAAACAAGATATCACTTATTTTTTTTAAGAGCCCATATATGCCTTTGATGAGCTTAAACAAAGAACTAAGTTCTCTGTACATTTGAGACTTAAAACAATACCTGAAAATGATTTGCTAAATAAAGTTTTCTTCTGGCAATATGACCTTCAAGTTAGCTACTTCTAAGAATTTAATGATCAGCTAAGGTAAGGGCTGCACTTCAGAAAACATAGGTCTTAAGCATTATAAGCTTTGCTTTCAAAATACATCATCAAAGTCAAAGCAGAATTTAGTGGAAACTGTCAAGTGTTAGTATTTAATACGTTTGCCTGAAAGAAACATTAATACCCTTCCAACTCTGAGGAGAGTACAAGTCCAAATTTAAGCCTGCCAGTTCAAGCCTTGAATAAGTTCAGCTCAATGCTATTGACTGAATCCAATGCTTTCTACGGAAATTTCTCATGAACATCAGTGTGGGTGAAACCTGTAAGTGAAACTGAAAAACAAGACTATTAAAGCTGGTCTGGATTTCATAATGAAAATTTCCCAGCTCTTTCTAGAAAAGATAGACAAACAAAAATGAATACCTCTATGAGAAGTTCTAGGGAGCAGGAAAGGAAGACATCAAAGTCTCAGGCATGAAAAACACATGAGAAAATGGCATTGCGTTACAATCTAGACAAGTGGTCTGTGCAGTGGGTGGGGAACTGTCAGACAGGCTGCACCCAGAGGGTGGTGGTAAATAGCTCCTTTTCAAAATGTCAACCTGTCACAAGGTGGGTCCCCCAGGGATCGATATCGGGCCCAAAGTTTTTTAATGTCTTTATAAGTGATCTGGATAATAGGATCAAGTGTACCCTGATGAAGTTGGAAGAGACAGTCACCCTGCAGGATAGGGTGGAAGGGTGGGCTAAAAAAAAGTTCAAGGACAAGTGTGAGGTCTTGCACCTGGGAAAATGTAATCCAGGAGTGCAGCATAGGCTGGGATCTACCTGGATGGGGATCGGCTCAGTGGAAAAGGACCTGGGGGTCCTGGTGGACAACAAGCTCAATATGAGTGAACAGTGTGCTGCAGTGGCAAAGAAAGCCAGCAGGATGCTGGGCTGCATCTACAAGGGCATCAGCAGCTGAATAAAGAAGTCATTATCCCACTCTACTCGGCGCTTGCCAAGCCACACCTGGAATAATGTGCTGAATTTTGGTCCCCACTATACAAAAGGGATGTGGACAGGCTGGAAAGGGTCCAGAGGAGGGCCACCAAGATGTTCAAAGGATTGGGAAGCCTGCCACATGAGGAAAGACAGAGAATCGGCTTTGTTCAGTCTTGAGAAAAGAAGGCTTAGGGGAGACTTTATCACCACATTCCAATATTTAACGGGTGGCTACAAATAAGATGGAGACTCCCTTTTTACAAGGAGTCACATGGAAAAGACCAGGGTAATAGGTACAAGCTACTCCAGGGGAGATTCCGATTGGACATGAGAGGAAAATTTTTCACAATGACAATAATCACCCATTGGAATAATTTCCCCAGGGAAGTGGTGCATTCCCCAACATCAGACACTTTTAAGATTCATCTGGGCAGGGTGCTGGGCCATCTTGTCTAGACTGTGCTTTTGCCAAGAAAGGTTGGACCAGATGATTCCCGAGGTCCCTTCCAACCTGATATTCTATGATTCTATGACAATTTTAAAGATCCAAAGCAATACTCAGTAGTATATTGTTTATTTTCAGGACAGTCACTTTCCACTAAGGAGATTATTTTTTCCCTTTTAAAATTTCAGACGTCTCTCTGAATTCAAACCAAAGCTGCCCAGTCTAGCTAAATATCATGGAATGGTTAGGGTTGGAAGGGACCTTAATGATCACCTAGTTCCAGCCCCCCTGCCATGGGCAGGGACACCTCCCACTAGACCAGGCTGCTCACAGCCCCATCCAGCCTGGCCTTGAACACTTCCAGGGATGGGGCATCGACAACTTCTCTGGGAAACCTGTTCCAGTGCCTCACCACCCTCAGAGCAAAGAATTTCTTCCTGATATCTAATCTAAATCTACACTTTCTCAGCTTAAAACTGTTACCCCTTGTCCTATCACTACATTCCCTCATAGCGTCCCTCCCCATCTTTCCTGTAGGACCCCTTTAAGTACTGGAAGGCCGCTATAAGGTCTCCCCGGAGCCTTCTCTTCTCCAGGCTGAACAACCCCAACTCTCCCAGCCTGTCTTCACAGGAGAGGTGCTCCAGCCCCCTGATCATCCTTGTGTCTCTCCTCTGGACTTGCTCCAACAGGTCCGTGTCCTTCCTATGCTGGGGGCCCCAGAGCTGGACGCAGAATTCCAGGTGGATATAACAAGATTTCATTTATACTGGTAAACTGCCAAAAATGAAAGTAACTATAGTAAAGTCACTAATAGTCTAGAATATAACATCCAGATCACAAGATACTGTAGAGCAGTTTCTCAGTACGGTTATATGTTCCCTTAGAAAATGCTTAATTTTGCTGACTTACAGACTGGACAATTAACTGTTCACAAAGTAAATGTTTTACTTGTGCTTAACATTAATTTATCAACTAGATTCTGCAACTGCTTCCCAAATCTTTTCCTGTTTCTCTCTGAGCTCAATAAAACCAAAAATGGCAAGGAAAAGATGAATAAAGAGCAGCTATTCATTGTTTTCCATAACAAAAGAATGAACAAATATCATATAAAATTACTATCTAGTAGGCTACAAAAAAATACCAGATGAGGCGAAATAAAAACTACAATACACATTGTCACAAGATAAAACCAGAAGTTTACCTAAATTCTGTCATGACAATCAGTAACAGCAATATCTATCTGAACACAAAATGAAGATAAAATGGGTAGATCTTTTAAGCTACATATAAACACTTCTCTCTCTTGCCAGGGTAACTCAAAATAGAGCTGTAAGAATAATAAACTACATAAGTAATAAGAGAACAAGAACTTCTCAAATAAGATAACCCCAGTACACAGATAGTATCTGCTAGCCTGATTATCTAAGGCTTTTTTTATTTTTTTTAAATTTCATCCTAAATCACCTGAATGTTTAACAGCATATTAGAAGACGACAACTAATGATGACAGGGGTTAAATGCATTGGGATATGTCCATTTCTAAAATCAACTAAAAAAGACATTAGCACAAAAAGAGGAATAATATTGTTTGTTAAATCAGAAACCAATTAATTAGTTTCTTACTAAAGCATCGAAGTTTTCATTAAGCAAAAACATGAAAGGTACAAAGAAATCCAGATCAGGCTTAACATGACTTATTTCCATCTTATTTTAATGTATTTATTTAAAAAAAAAATCCATTACATTCATTGATAACAATTAAATTAATTACTAGTTCATTTTCCTGGGCAGGGATGTGCTGAGCTGCTTTTCAGACACCAATTCATTATTCTTAATACAGTTCCAAATTCTGCCTTTCCACATTTGCTTGATCATATTACCTTATTCCATGACAGTATTGTTTGCAGTGAAATCCCTCCTATGTAGCCTGAGTCAGGCAGCCAAAAAGCATTAGAAGTATTTTAGAAATAGAACCTGTACAAGTTCAGCCACTAAGCAGCAATTAGATCAAGGAAGCAATCCAGCATTACACAGAATTGCAAGAAAGCAGAAGGCAACATTAGCTTTTAATAGTGAAGTAGTTATCATCAGTTTGTGGTAACATTTAGCCCAGTACTTTCTTTTCCACATTTTCAGAATATTATTAACTGATGAGCAATACATGAAGTTCCAGTCATAACTGCATAGGGTGCAGGTGCCTAGGTGTTGGCAGTGGGAGGCTGCAGAAGGTCTCTGTGGCAGGAGGACAAGGGTTACCCCGTGCCAGACACCCAGCTCCAGGAGGTCCAGGACAGACCCACTGCAGGACACAGCTGAACCCATCAGCCATGGCTGGGGTGCTTTAGTGAAAACATATTTAAGAAAGGGCAGAAGACACCAGAAGAGGAGGGAACAACAGAGGTGATGAGAGAATAATAAGATCAGAGGAAGAAGAGAAGATGCTCCATGCTGGATCAGGTACACTGCCAAAGGGATAGTAGCCTGTAAAGGACCTGTGCCACAGCAGAGGAAAAGTGAGAAACGAGGAACAGCAGAAAAACTACTATGCCCTGACTCCAAATCCCTGCACTGCTATTTAACTTGCTGAAGGGACTGAGTGTACCCCACGGTGGTAACAAGGCAGGAGGAGAGGTGTCTGGAGTGAAGCCTGGGAAAGGAGGAGGGATGATTTTCCCCAAGCATTTTAATGTTTGCCTTTTTTTGTTTCCCAGTAATTAAATATTTATGTTAATTTGCAACAAATTAAATTATAT
Source organism: Larus michahellis (assembly GCF_964199755.1). NCBI lineage: Eukaryota > Metazoa > Chordata > Aves > Charadriiformes > Laridae > Larus > Larus michahellis. The sequence continues at coordinate 67,424,387 of NC_133896.1, read as the reverse complement.
TCCCCAAGTCAAGTCTGCTTTACCCATGACAGTAATTGGTTAGTGATTTCCCTGTCTTTATTTCAACCCTGGAGCTTTCTTGCCACTATTCTCCCTATTTGCTCCCCATCCCTTTGGGGCGGGGGGGCAGGGACCGAGGGAGCAGCCGTGTGGGTGGGTGCCTGGCTGCTAACCAGGGCCAACCCACCACAGGGACATTGTAATTGTAAAATGTAACAGTAACTTTGTTATATTTGACCCACTTTTCACATGGGTGAAACTTACTATCCTTAAAATTGTGTTAATTTATTAACAAAAGTATTGCCATTAAAGATGAGAGATTCTTCAGTGGGGAAACTGAATACCAGGTAATGAGGCGTGCTTGTACTCACTTAGTATGGAATCTTTATTTCCCTGAGCCATGACTCCAAGGGCCTGAACATTTAAATTCTAATTTCTTCACAGTAAACGCAGAGCATAAGCTGCACAGAAAAGGTAGAAATGTGGAAAAGTGCCTACAACAAACACCTGCAAAAAATGTTCACGATACCTTTCATTAGTGAACTAAATCTGTTCACTAGTGTAAACTGACTAAGTAGTATAAATAATTAAGAGTAATTGGGCAGCTTTATGTTTCCACCGGTTTGGCATAGACTTAAACCAGTGACATAAACAGACAAGTACCTTGTTTCTAAATTTTCTATAATAGGTTTATGGTACATGAAATGAAAAGCCATAAATACACCAGAGCAAAATTTTACCAAACTAACGTGTCTCTTGTTTAACATCTACAAAGAGTACTATGAATGTAAGGACAAATTCAACTTTCATATAAAGTCAAAGAAAAATATTGTTTTTCACTGGTTTCTTTTGAGAGAAGTGTTCTTTATGTCCAGTCACACTATGGGTATGCACACATCACTTAAACTGGAATTCAAAATTTACTGGATTGTATCTAGAAAGAACACAGACATATTTTGCAAGTATAGACACGGAGAACCAGAGAACAATATAGGCTGGGAAAGACACCTGGAAAATATCTAATCCAACGTCATGCTCAAAGCAGGGGCAACACAATCAGTTTGTTCAGCACTTCCCCAATAATACTCTGAACATCTCCAGGATTTAGGGTGGCAAGGAGGGTGCACAGTAAGCTCGCTACCCTGGACTTCAGGAGAGAAGACTTTGGCCTCTTCAGGGATCTGCTCGGTAGAATACTGTGGGATAAAGCCCTGGAGGGAAGAGGGGCCCAAGAAAGCTGGTTAATATTCAAGGATCAATATTCAAGGATCACCTCCTCCAAGCTCAGGAGCAATGCATCCCAACAAAGGAAGTTGGGCAAAAATGCCAGGAGTCCTGCATGGATGAACAAGGAGCTCCTGGACAAACTCAAACACAAAAAGGAAGCCTAGGGAGGGTGGAGGCAAGGACAAATAGCCTGGGAGGAATAGAAAGAAATTGTCTGAGCAGGCAGGGATCAGGTTAGGAAAGTTATAGCCCAGATAGAATTATATCTGGCCAGGGATGTCAAGGGCAACAAGAAAAGCTTCTACAGGTACATCAGTGATAAAAGGAAAACTAGGGGCCCTCTTCAGAAGGAAATGGGAGACCTGGTAACCCAGGGCATGGAGAAGTTTGAGGTAGTCAACAACTTTTTTGCCTCAGTCTTCACCAGCAAGTGCTCTAACCACACCACCCAAGTCACAGAAGGCAAAGGTGGGGACCAGGAGAATGAGGAACCGCCCACTGTAGGAGAAGATCAGGTTCAAGACCATCTAGGGAACATGACGGTGCACAAGTCCATGGGACCTTATGAGATGCATCTGCAGGTCCTGAGGGAACTGGTGGATGAAGTTGCTAAGCCACTATACATCATATTTGAGAAGTCCACTGAAGTTCCTGCTGACTGGAAAAGGGAAACATAACCCCCATAACAGTGTCTTTCTTGTGGAGCTTCTAAAACAATATACCTCAGATAAGACACTCAGAAGTCTTGGCAGATAAATGTCTGATTTAAATATAATGTTAGAAGCACTAGTTCCAATATTGATTCTCCCTCCACAAGGGAGAATGGGATTCCAGACTTTATTTGTTGACATAAAACATGGTGGCAGTGGTGTCTATGCCTAACATCAGATAGGTCTACACACAGTAGCAGTCAAGCAGAAATGACTGTACTATCAGTGGCAATATTATCGTGAACTTGAAATTCAAGTGAGATGTACTCAATCCTCTTAAAATGAGGACAGAAATCCACCTTGTATTTCCTTTCCAGTATTTGAAAACACCATAAATACCCCTTCCCTTAGAGCAGTTGTGGAGGAAGAAGTTTTAATTTCTCAAGCAGTGGCTGAGAAAAGAAAAAAAAAAAAACACTTTCAAATCCCATCTCATCTCCTGAGAAAGGTCCCTGGGGGTGGACAAGTGAAGACACAACTGAAACTACACAGTAACTTCAAATACTTACAAATACACGCTCTCTATTCTCTATTGAGTGAATTCTTTACAGAAATGGTCTAATTTCTACAAACAAAAGCCTCTTTCCTAAACAGGGATTATAACTTGGGGGGGGGGGGGGGGGGCGCAGAAAGAAGGAATTGTACCTCTTGGATACGTGAAACCTGTTACTTTAATACAAAAAGCTTAGAAGACCAAGTATTTCTACCATCAGACTCTCTGGAACTAAAAATTAAATTCTCAGCAGAAAAAAGCAAAGTTCCTCAGTGTCAAAAACCAGTATGATCTCAGTATTGAAGGGAAGGGAGAAAAGGCTCTTTGAACAGGTTCATTAAGCTGAACTGTTGAGAGGATCTCAGAGACATAACTATTTAAGCAGGTGCAGGCCATATACAGAGTGGAGGGTGCGACTGCAACAGTGTGTTTGTACCTGAGTGCTAATGGTACATGAATATCAACAACACAGAAGTGAGCTACCACTTGAACAAATTAAAGACTATGAATGCAAAGTCTTGCCTTGTCTTCCTTGAACACAGTGGAAGTGTTCAAGGCCAGGTTGGATGGGACTTTGAGAAACTTGGTCTAGTGGGAGGTATCCCTGCCCATGGCAGGGGGTTGGAACTAGATGATCTTTAAGGTCCCTTCCAACCCAAACCATTCTATGATGCTATGAAATGGAATTCAGACATACAAGAAAGAATAAACGAAACTTGTATGAAGAAGCTGAATAAAGGAACTGAAATCGCTTACCTACAAACTAATTTCACCAACACGCAGCAGAATACATACGAAGGAGAAAATCCAAAATGAACAAGCCAGATAGCAATGAAAACGTACAACTGATTTAACAGAGACATGATAAATATATTTAAAGTATTTTAAATAAATGTATGGTTTTATATATACACATATGGATATACACACACAAAAATATATTTAATAGAAAATAAACAGAAAAGAATGTTCTGATGAACGCCAAAGTAAGTTTGAGAGTCAGACTCACAAAGGAATTTAAAAGGTAGCAGCAAATGCCTTTATAGCCTGAAAATAAGACAGGAGGAAAGAAAAGATTATCAGGACAGCAGTTCCTGATCAACACCAGGATTTCCAGATCCAGCTGAATGCTAGATTTGGGAAGCTGAAGATATCCATATAAATAAATGAAGGTTGAGTGACCAAATAAAGATCTTTCACAGCATAAAATCAGGAAAGGTATAATACTTGCAAGGTACTTACGCAAACTAACATTTTACAAGATTGTCATAAGGAAACTGAATCAATGGGGACTCCAAATTAGTGGTGAAAGACGCAAAAAAGAATAATGAGATTGCTTGCTGTATGTTTACTTTACAAACTTTGAAAGTGTTTATGACAGCATGAGAACTTTAATTATATGGAAAGTAATGGGAGACTGCTGAAATCCGTAATGATCTATTAATGCACAAGTCTTCTGTAATAAACTTGAATACTGAAGAGTCAATGTCAGCACTCCTTCTCAGGTATGCAGAGATGTACTGGGTTTACTTGGCAAGGTTTTAGTAGTGGGCGGCTGCATGGGTGGCCTCTGTGAGAAGAGATCAGGAGTTGCACCCACATCAGACAGGTAGAAGAGTCAGGAAGGAAGCAGTGAAGTCGAGCCTGGGAAGAAGGGGGCAGGAAGGTGTTTTTTAGTTTTGTCTTTGTTTCACCAGCCTACTCTATTTTTAACTGGCAAAAAATTAAATTAATTTTCCCCAAGTTAAGTTTACTTTGCCCATAACAGTAACTGGTAAGCGATTTCCCTGTCCTTATCTGAACCACGAGATTTTTCATCTTATTTTCTCCCTCCTGACCTGTTGAGGGCAGGGAACAAGACAGCAACTTGGTGAGCATCTGGCAGCTGACCAAGGTCAGCCCACCACAAGAGGCTGTGAAAAAAGAGCTTCTTTCACTGTCGTTGTTCTAGTAATATCAGGATGAAATGTGAAGACTGATTAGACCCTAAAGGTGAGTCAGACTCAGTGTAGTTTTTCCCCATTTGCTGCAAGTTAAACACAGTTTGTATCTTCCACGCTGCCCAGAGACAGCAAAACATGAAGACGGCAAAGACTGGAATGGCAAAGCTGTGAAATTCGAAAGATGGAAATAAAATTTGCTGAAAATAAGTGGGAAAATTAGATCATTTATACAAGAATAAGTCTGAAGGCTATTAACTGTGGTGTTGCACAAGCTATAATCTTGGACACATTGTGTGCATTCAGAGATGCTGAGAAATATTTATTTTCTAACACCTAGAAAGAACGTAGCAATAACTCAGCTAAATCAGTTTACTATAAAATAAAAAAATAAAAAAACAGTTAAAATTTAGATTTTTAAGAAGATGTAATGCTTTTTTTAGTATATAAGATGCATATCCAATATAAAAAAGTTTAGAAAAAAAAATCAGGTCTTTAACTTTTAAAACCTGATCATAGGCGTGCATTTTATGAATTGGTTAAACAGACTTACAGAACTACACAGTGTAGATCAAAATAAAATGGCTAACTACACTCTGAAAAATTAAACTGTAAGACTAGAGAAAACCCTCAGGAAACCTGGACAGCAAGACTATTGAAAAAGCTAACATGAAAATGGTCTGACCTGAATTAAAACTGAACAGTGAGCCAAAGGCAGAGCAGCTACAGAATTGTCATGCAGACTGAACACTCTTCTTGAAGTTAAAAAAAGATCGATCAAGTGACAACACAAGGTTCACCACAAACTCTCATACAGATATGCCTACATGTTGATTAATATTTTAAATGTACCGTTACCATCTGTAACATAATAACTTCCTCCCTCAGAGACGTATTTAAAAATAAATGATAGTCATGAGCATTAGTTCATTGCTTTGAAACAGAAAAACTCTATACATGGGTGTTAACATTAAAATTATAAAGAATCTGAGAAAAATGCATCTAGTAAAGAAACTAATCAACACGTAAAAATAAAACTGCAATAGAATCAAAGCTAGTAAAAAGGTGGGACACGAAACAAATCAAAAAAGATCTATGTCCTGAACCTAGGATTTGGAAAGATAACAGTTATACTTTTATAAATAACCTTGGATTTGTGGGAATACTGCCCAACATAAGCCCTCAAGTCATAAGCCTTGAAGTCAACCTGGATCTAATGCATCTAGACTATGACTCCTCCCTGGAAAGCCTGAATGCTTGATGAAGAAAATGAACATAGTGCTAACAACAGTACAATAGTGATTGCCACACCTGACGCTCCTTCATTTTAGTTTTAACAGACAAGGTGAGTATCAATGCCATTGACTGCCAGGCCAGAAGAGAACAGTCTGGTCACTGACACACCAGAGAGGACGAGCCTGGGCAGCCAATACCTTCTCAGCACTGGTACGTTCAGCAAGAACACGTCAGTAATATTGGAGACACAAGCAGACAGGTTCCAATTTTGGCACTACCAATGTACTCAGTATAGTTGTGTGGTAAAATCCTTTGGTTGTCTGAAAGTCCACTCAGTACTACTATATCTTATGCAGTGTTTTTGCAGCTAAATGTACATGGGAAGTGCAGTGACTATGGAAAAACAAAAGATCTTGGGTTACTATGAAGGCTTAGACAACTGGAAAACTTAGGTCAAGATCTAGGCTAGAAACCTAAGCATACATAATACATTATGCCAATAAGGATTTCAAAACATAATTATGATAGAATAATTCAGGTTGGAAAGGACAGCAGGAGGTCATCTAGTTTAACCTTCTACTCAAGGCATGGTCATCTATGAAATTAAACCAACTTGCTCAGGACTTTAACCAGTCAGATCTTGAAAACCCCCAAGATTTTACTTACATTCAATCAGAAGTTCTAATTCCTATTCATATCCATTATTTCTCATCCTCCTACCACGCAGCATATGAAGAGCGCCGTTCCTCTTCTCAATAACTGCCTCATAGTATGGGAAGGTTGCTATTAGGTCCTCCCAAGGCCTCCTCTTCTCCAAGCTAAACAAGGCCCATTCCCTCAGTCTCTTCTCACAGGGCCTGTGCTTCAGCCCACTAATCACTTTGGTAGCCCTCCAAGGAACTGCCTTGCTTATCAATGTCTTTTTTTAGTATTGGGCAGCCAAAAGTTGTGGTTTAACAAGTGCCAAGCTGAAGGAGATAATCACTTCACAATAAACTCCTCCACTGCTAGGGTGTGCCCCTAGCTCATGTTCAACTTGCTGTCCACCAGGCCCCCCAAATCCTTTTCTGCAGAGTTGCTCCCCAACCAGTCAGACCCTAGCCTCTATCTTTCCAAGGGGCTCTTTATTCCCATCCATCCTTATTGAATCTCATAAGCCTCCTGTCTGCTCATTCCTGCAGAGAAGGTCCTCCTGCATGGCAGCTCTGCCCTTGAACATATCAACTGGCCCTCTTAGTTTGGTGTCATCTGCCATCTGAATGAATGTGGACCATGTCACCTCCATCCTAGTAATTGATAAAGACGTCAAACAGGACTCAACTTGTTACAGGCAACTGCGTAGTGATTAACGCATTAATCACTACCCTCTGAGCCTGATCATGCAACCAGCTTTTTACTCATCTGGCTGGCCAATGACTTAGACCATAGCATTCTAACTAGAATGACAAGAACACTTTGGGAGACAGTGACAAAAGCCTTACTAGAGGCAAGGTAAATTACCTCCACTGCTCCTTCCCCATCCACAAATCCAGACATTTTATCACAGAAGGCAATGAGGTCAGGCATGATTTATCCTTGATAATATCCAAGGCTGGGCTGACTGTGCCCAACCAACATCTTGTCATTGACACACACAGAAATGTGTTCCAAAACCACTCACCCCACAATATTTCTGGGGACTGAAGCAAGGAGCACCAGCCTGTAATTCCATGGCTCGTCCTTTGACCTGTTTTGAAAACTGTGGAACATTTGCCTTTCCACAGTTTATTGAGACCCCTCCTCAATTTCTTTAGTCTTTTAAAGATGATAGAAATAAGCCTTCCAGTGGCATCAAACAGCAATCTCGGCACCCTCAGATTCATCCTGTGGTCTTGTATGGATTAAGTTCTTCCAAGTAATCCGTGGCTCAACCCTCATTCCATTCACCACTGGTAGTTCTTCTCCTTGAACCCTGCCTCTGATCACAGACGCCTAGGAGATTTTGAGTACCTGAGCAGATTCGCATAGCACAGAAAGATGCAATATTTTGTTGAGATGTGTTATGTCTCTATTTGCATACTGTGGGAGAATGTAGGAAGCCAAGTGGGAAGGCTGAAGAAATTGAGTAATCTGTCTAGGCGATCAACACTAGTCTACATTTCACATTAGAAGTTCTTGAAGAAATCCCTCAGTTCCATGAGCAGGAGTTGAGAAAAACCTTCTTTATTGCTTTCCTTAATACTTGCTCAAGAATGGGAATCTTCAGAAACTGAAGCATATTTTCAGTGAGTTTATAAAATTGAAAGGAAAATTCAGTCCTCATTTTCTACTTCTGTCCAAACTCTGTTCTGGAAATAGACATTTTGAGCAGGAAATAAATGATTCATGAGAGTCAGCATAAGCAAGATTGATTTCATTTTAGAGTTCATTACAAAACATGTTTTACTTTAATAAAAATATCTTTACAGTTCTAAGGTTATATCTTTTAATCTTATTTCACTCAGCATTGCTGTATAAGGAACAAAGTCATGTGAAAATTAGACTTTTTGCCAAGTCACTCTTTAACCAGAACAGTTCCCTGACACTGAGTTCACTCAAAGAATTTACTCAACTCACTCAAACTAGTACCAGCAGAAGAGGACAACACTGACAAGTTATGTAAGATTAATGATAGTGGTAATACAGCATTTTTAAAGCAAATTCCACTAATGAACTACACTAAAAATATGTGCAAAGTTCAGGACTTCCTAATATTTGGTTAGGTTCATACTGAATTGATTCTGCTTTATTCAAATATGCTGAATACATGCTCAAATTATTACTAAACCAACCATGCCTTATTTGGTGCAGAGACTGGTGGGTACCAGAGGGGAAAAATACACATAGTGATAGTAATTACTGATACTGCCCAATGGATCTGGAATTCTATTGCAGAAATTAAAGATGCATCAAAAAATGAGCAGAAAACTGAGATTAGTGGAAATACAGTTAAGACAACAGCTATACATTTTTTCCATAGAGTTTGTCAAATTGGCTAAATGTTTCCCTATAGTTTACGATGTCCATGCTCTTCTGTTGTTGACCTGACAGTTGGCTATTCAGAAGATGCACAAATCATTTGCAACTATCAAGTCAACATAAACTATACTTTGAACCTGAGGTATTATAAGAACTCAACGAAAAACAGGGCCCTTCTGTTAGCCACGTAAATAAGTAGCTTGGATGTATGTGTGTGTGCCTTAGGGCATAACCTGTTGCACAAAACTGAACTTGTGCAATTTAAATGATTCTAGCATCAAAAGTGTCATAAGAACAATTATGCTACTCATTTCCCAACAGCCAGCCCAATGCTGAAGCGGGGGAAAGAAAGGAACTGTGCTTAAGGAAGGGGAAAACAGCCCAAAAGAACAAATGAAGAGATAAAAGACTTTGGGAAGAAAAACCATTCATTTTCGCTACCAACTTCAGTACTGTGTATGAGGGTACTGTTAATACTGACCAATCGTTTGCTTCTAGTAGCAATACATCTCTAGTGCCTTATACTTCATGTTTTACATAAGTTCCTACTCTCTTGATTTAATGTTGTACTGTTTAATAGCATCTTTTAATGACAAAGAACCTGATGTGATAGACAAAAGTTCTGAAAACAACTGAGATGTTAATTCAGAACATGTTAAAACAAGTTAAAAGGGAAGAAGTTTCCAACTGGAAACCAAATCTGTTTATGGCAGTAATAGCAGTTTTGTAACTTGATGAAGTACTAACACAGTGTCACTCATTACTTGTAATTCAGGTTTATGACATACTGTACAAAGGATGCAAAGTATCAGTTATACCTGGCAGAACCTCAACTAGTTACTTCAGGATTAATAGAGATCATAAGCCAATAAATTCAAGTAGTCGTGTTCTACCTTTTTAATTACAAAATACCTTACTAATTACTCTACTGTGTGCAAATATGTTGCCCAACTTAGTCAAGAAAGTGACTTCCATAGATTAAAGGTGGGCTTTTCACCAGGCCTCTGCAAAACCACTGCAAAAGTATGAAGGTTTATAAGATATCATTCACATGGTATAAAGTTTTGCAAGCTAATCACCATTTCTTTTTGCAACATACATAAATATGAATAAAAAAGGAGAAACCACTGACTTGCATAGCTTAAAAGAACATCAAAAAAAGCCCAACTGAATGGAAGCTAAGGGGCAAAAAAATTGTCCATCCAATGGGAATTAAAAAAAAATTAAGAGAAATAAGGTATATTTATTCCCTCTTAAAATGAAAAAGCAGTGACAATACAGAAAGATTTGAGTTAAAATGATCCATTTTTACGGAAAAAATACTACTTCTGCATTTTTGTGGTAAAGTCTGTTATTCATGAAGTTTCAATTGATCAGATTAGAAGTCCATAAATTAAAGTGCTCAGCAGCAAAACACCATCTCATCGTTTCAGTTATATATAAGCCTATACGGCATATTGACCCTTCTTGCGATTAGTGCACTACTAAAATTGGTACCTTCACTCACAGATGGTTAACAAAATTAACTGACAGGGCTGTTTAATCACAGAGAAATACCTGTCAACCATGCAGGACAGCTGAAGCTCAACACCCTTCAAGAAAAGGTGGCAAAAAGAAAAGATATCTTGCTTCAAGTCTAACCTAAGCATACTATAGAGCTCTTCTGAATACGTGTGTGACAAGCTCACAGCACTTAACATATCCAATTACTTTTTGAAGTAAGAGGTGATTTTGCTTTCTAATGGTTAACACAGTGGACAAAAATTCTCTAACATCTCAAACTACAGCAACCCCCAACTACGTGATTTTGAATAATCACATTATCTCTAACCCAATTTACTGGTTTGGAAACATTTTACAATATGCACTCGTTGATGGAAATAACATATACCTTCCTGAGTGTTGAAATGTTTAATTCATCAGTATTTAAACTCCTTCAGAGGCTCAAGCATTAGAAGCTGTACAAACATGACTACATACCCAACAGCCTTCTATTTTGCAGCAGCAGCGCCGTTTGGAAGATCCTCAGATAGTTTCTACTTGTCATGTGTTGGTTGGAATCACAGAACAGTTTTGGTGTGTGTGAACTAGATAGAAATCAGAGGAAACTAAAACAGAAGCTCTGCTCCAGATGCACGCTAACCACACCCCAATCCCTAATGAAGAAATAAAGAAAATCCCTAATGGAGAAATAAAGGAGTGAATCAATTATCCCTGCTTCAGATAGCATAAAATCACATGTGCAGGGGAAAGTTTGGTTCAATAGATCAGAGTAAATCTAGTCAAGAGTTAAATACCCAAATTATATACAGCATATATGAAGGGGCCTCAGCATCAACTACTGTCTATCTATAAGCAGGTCTTACTGCACCAAATAACCTGCTAACAAGTTCAATCTGGGAAATACAGATCTACTTTTTCCAGATCAGTCTTCAAAGACTGTCTAGCATTCAGCAGTTCACAGAAAAACATTAACAACTGTATTAAGTATAAAAGAAAGTGAATTAATGATTTCTTCCACAAGTTCCCAGTCTTTCAGATTAAAGAAGTCTGACATGAAACACTATAAACAGTTAATTAACAAAAAAGTGATGCTAAATATGAATGAAAATTCTCACACAGTCAAAAAAGAGAGACAGACCTCAGACATCTTAAAGGCATACAGATTTGAGCTGATTCAGCCAAATTGAAAGGAGGAGAGGAATAATTTCTGAATAAGTACACACTAAATTAATTCTTCTTTGAGAAAACACAGCATGCAGTTTTAGAAGGCTAGTCTTGAATGCATTCCCAGCCCTAGCAAAAAAAAAAAAAAAAAAAAAGTAAAAGCTTTTCCTGGATAGAAATTATAACTTGGCACCTTCTTTAAATGGCAAACATTGGATTTTGAATCTTATTTCTAGGAGGATGGGGAGAGAGAACGTAACAGCAGTACGACCAAATTTGTACAACTGTTATACATTAAGTACAAAGCCCCATTTTAAAGTCAAATTGTAAACATATTTAGTGACTTAAAACAAAAAAGTTCAAAAAAAGTAAGATGGGTTTTGTAATAGTAATTAGAAGGTATACTATTTCCAACTAAAAGGGCTTATAAAGGATTAATTGTGGAACTACTAGTAGGATCTCAATAGCGTGTTACACAACTGCAAAAAGTATTACAAATCATACCCTGAGCACACATGTAGTGCCCACACTTACTTCAACTGTTTGGTCAAGTACGTGCACAGAGCTTTTCATGAATCATGGCTAAAGCATACTTATTAAAACTTTTCTTACTGTCAAAATCATCCACTAGTTCAAACAAAAATTAATTCAGTGTTAAGAAAAATTTGGATGAACTCATTTTATTGCAAGCTGGTTTTTTTTGGGTTCCGCCCCAAAATCAATTACTGCAGGTAATTCCATTCTTTGGAACCTCCCAGACACAGTGAAGTGTTCAGAAGGTCCAAGGACGCTCTGCAAAGAGGATCACAAAATGGTTGAGTTTTCAATTTTTCTTCAGTTGTAAAAAATGATATTGACTGCATATATATAGCACACTATTTACTTTCTCATATGAAAGTATACCTATGCTTCCTTAGAAAGGTCCCTCTTTGAGTAACCAGGCTCACAGATCTATTAAAATGGTTACACATTAACAGGCTCACAACCATTAGACCAAACCTAACCCATCTGCCTGAAGGAGAAAGCCTTCAAAAATGTCCTCCAAATCAAAGCTTCCATAGACAGAATAATTTGACTTTACTCAACTGATAGGCTCAACTTAGAGGCTGATGAAGACTGGGAAATTCCTCTACCCTCAAAAATATAAGGTACATCTATTGTTGTAGGCTTTTTGTAAAATTACTCGGGACAAACTATTAATCTCCACAAGCAACTACATCTGTTAATTTTAACATACGCACACACAAAAGGAAGATTTCAGAAAAGCAGATATATTTATTATGCTAATGTAAAACACACAAAGATTGCCATATTTGGTCAGATCAAAGAATTATCTAGATTTTTACCTCTGCCCTCTCCCAAAGTTCTTCTCTGCTTCCTCATCAGGATTACTGAGCAGCATGATTAGAAAAACACTGAGATTTTGTTGTTTAACTATGCTCTACCTGGCAAACACAACACTGTCATTTGTACTCCTAAACCAAACAGAGATGAGTAATGAATCATTGAACAATCTGATTCTTCACATTTATCCAATCGAGAGAAATAAGGTACTTACTTCCTAAGTCTCCAGTACAGGGCACAGCATTTCCTAACAACCTAATTAAAAGCCTTTACTACGCTTGTTCTTTCTGTCCATTTCCTTTTTTCTAGGATTATTCTGGGATTCATTGTTTTACCTACTAGCACTAATCCTCAGCCTAAAGCTTCTGTCATCCTCTCCATGGATGTACTTCTCTCATCCAGCACAGAAATACTGAAACCTCTTGCCATAGAAGCCAAAACCACTTTCAGGAACTTCACGCGTACATTTTTAGTTGATGCAAAACTCAGACCAATAATTAAGTCTTACTGTGAACAGAGGGATCTCTCGTGGATCAGATAAACAACTATGCCCCATAAGACTTCCGTGAAACAAACCCTAACCTAAAAAGAGACAGGAGCAAATCTTATCCTACACACTCCTTCGCTCTTTTTAAGTCTACAATGCAACTAAGACCACCTATTTCTTGTGTAAAAGAGAAAAACCTCACAGTTGCTTTTCATCTGTGTGCATGAGAGGCACCTTCTAGTTCCTGAAAAGCAGAAAAAGTAATTTTATTTTTGTAGCACGCTGCAAGAAAGTATTCAGCATAGACACGACATGAAAAACTCCAATCATAATATCTGGCTCCATTGAAAAGATCTAGCTTAGGTTGTAGAAGTATGACCACTCTTAAAGGCAATGTCTTTCTCATCAATCTATTGCTTCTTTAGATCAGATTCAAGGCATGAATTGACTATGGAGGATTAGCACCTTCGACAGTAAACCGTCACTTTCTAAGTGGGTTGGCAATTCTTAGCTGTATTGCTTTTGACATTTATAACATTTCTAGTAAGAGCTTAAGAGCTTTGGTACAATGCCCTGATCCTTTAGCAAATCAAACGTTTAGTATTAAACGCATCCATCTCTGAAGAGAGACGTAGCCATAAGAATAAGCCTTGTGGAGGCTTACAGCTGTGAGATCAGATGCTTGGAACAGGCTGCATGGGTATCTTGCCTCTCTAATGAAGAAAGCTCTAGTTACCTCAAGTTACTTTTATTGCTTCATGGTTTGTTTCTGTTCATCTGAGAACTGATATCCACTTATAATGTGTGAAGTCTGATCAATTATGCCAAGAGTTAAAAAAAAAAAAAAAGGCAGCTTTGATTTCTCACAGCAAGACAGACAGCTCTACTATAGGACACACCACTGCATTCACTGTCAGGACTTCTTCCTGGTCCAAAATAACTCAAGTCTACCAATAGGTTAAGCCTGAAATAAGGTTTCTTGCGCTTACAGGTCCTCACAGACAACACGCTACAACACAAATGTATGTTCAGAAAGCTCTTCCCTCCCCTCAGTCAAAATAAGTATTTGTCATCCAAGACATGATTCCATTAAAAACCAGGCCATTACTCAGACAATTTCATTACTCCTGTAAGGAAAAGAGGTATGTAAGCCTCATCACATCGCATTAAAAAAAGGTAGGATTTGCATATATATATATTAATTATTTTTTTTAATGTCAGGAGCAATCAACTACTATGGAAGAACCAGATCCTGCGTGAAACAGTGTTTTCATCTCTGAATGGTGGTAGTTCAGGTGCTGACCTGTTAGAATCTCAGAAACAAGTGACAAAAACTATCAAAAGAAATACATGGCCCTTTATTCTTTGGAATCCACATCAACATATAATTAGAAGACCATCTGTTCTCAAAATTCAACAATCCAAGGTAATCCGTACTTGATCATCTGACAAGAAGGATCAAAAAATCCTTAAACTTAACGTCAAGCATACTTTCTCATGTAGAAAGCCTGCATCTCTGAAACGTTCAGACAGCAAAAGAATATTTAGTGAAGTGCCTACTCCTTAATAGTGCTGCTCAAAAGAACACGATGATTATGTAGTATGTATTGGCGAGGAAAAAATGGAACCGTACTTAGCCTTGATACAGGCACTACTGAGGCTTAGTTAATTTCGGATTACCATTTTTTACTTGCTGATTTTCCCAAACCTAGGCTGTCTCCCTGTTTCCCTCCCCAGCCCTGGGGAGCAGGGATGTAAAGGGGGAGGAAAAGAAGGGAAGAAGCAAGAAAGGGTACCACTCTAGAAACAGAAATGCATAGCAAACCAACTACAGAACCTGATAACAATGCAGACATCATACAGCAATGGGCATTAAACAAAGCACCTGTTAAAAGAAGTAGAATTCATTCACCACCTCTCTCCTATATTTGAAGAGCACTGAAAAACGTCTTTTTATTGGACAGCTGACCTCCATGCCTTTCTCCCTCCCCCAATTAAAAGTGTATTTTCATTGTGTTAAGCATGAGATTAGAAAAACCAACACCCCTATGATCTGGTCTTATTTTGCGTGCTTGCAATGAACTGCCCAAGATCATTAGGAAACTACATACTGCTTTTAAATTCCTCTTGATGTTGTGGAGTCAAATTCTGGAAGAATCTAACTGCCTCCAAACAATTGTTCACCCTTGCTGGCTTATAGTATTTATTTTCCAAAATAGTGACAAGTGACATAGTCATTAGATTTTAAAAGCAATCCATACAGGAACCACAGGCAACACAGAGCAGCAAGGACTAAATAATTTTTCTCCCTATTTCAAGGGCATGCTGGACCAGTAGCCCCTACCCAGGGAAAAGCAAAAGCAGCCCACCGCACACACCATTGAGTCATTTAAATAACAATAGGGAAAAGTAGCAGTACATAAATAAAATTAAAAAAAAATAAAAGCTTGTATATAGATGAATAAACACTTTAAATGCAACAGCCATCAAAATATTAGGTTTACCGATGATAGCACATTACTTAGCATTCCAGTTTACAAACGACGTTGCTAAAATTAAACTGAAGAAGCCAGTCACATGGTATTTATTCCTGTAACTGTTATACGTAAGTTTAACTCCTCCGATTTCTAATGCAATGATCACTAGAAGCACTCTTCTATGCCAGTATTTTGGCATCTGATCATGTTCATATCAATGAGCACACATGCAATAAGATGACTGTTTTATGCTTTGGGGGGTTGGGGTTTGGTTTTTTTGTTTGTCTGTTTTGGTTGGGATTTTGTGGTTGTTTTTCTTTTTTTTTGGGGGGGGGGGGGAGTTAGCGTGCATTTGGGGTTTGGTTTTTTTGAAAACAAAAAAGTCTCTTTCTTAATGGAGGTCAACCAACAAAAATTCACATTATCATGAGATCTCTTCAAATGCTCATCTAGATGTTGATAATGAATCCTTCACTGGATTCTTTCTTTTCTTTATGGTTTAAATGTAAATATTGACTGTGCAGTTGCAAAACATGATGTATATTGGTACACCGCATTTTCTCCCAATCAATACAGAATTTTTTGGTGTTTAGTCCAAGGTTATAAATAGAAAAAAGTAGTACAGTTCCCTCAGGATAAAAAAAAACCAAAACAGACTAGTATTCTTTGGAAGCAAAAGTGAATGTACAAAACACAATACAACAACAGGGCATGACAGAGTTACAAAGCATTTCAACAGTAAAAAGGACAATCACTAAATCAAGAAGTTTTTTTGTGATTTAATATGAGTTCTAAGTTAAAATGGAGCTTTACAAAAACTGATCATTGCTACCTGCTTCTCAAGGCTGATAATATAACAAAAAACCCACATTTCTGCTTCGCAGTCCAAGGTACTACTACTGCAAGACCTAAGCAAAACGCTTGGATATAATAACTGGTAGCAACGCAGAAGGAAACTAACTACACGCTGTCCTTGTATTTTTTTCCACTACAAAAGGTGACTCTGGTCTTTCTGACAGGACCCAATATAAATCTGCAAATACTATGTAAAAATACACTTGTGGATTAACGTTGTGGGTTATGAAACTAAGTTTTGCTGAAAAGATGTTCTTTTCAAGGTCTAGTAATTCTCATCTTCAGATAAAAATGGAGGTACAATTATGAACCACTACATTTAGCAGATGCAGTCATTTTTCCCTCTGTTCATCAGATTATGCCAAAAATTATCCAGAAAAACTACAAAGCATTATCCATGCAGGGGAAAAAAAAATAAAAGTATAATCCCAAATAGCTACGCTTACCTGCTGACAAACCATTGTAATCTGATTTCTGTCGAGGAGCTCAAATCAACACAAATCACTGTTATCGAAAACACCAGTATTTTATTGTGTTCACTAAACACAAGTCTATATACAAAATGAATTCAAAGGAATTGTACACTGGAATATATAGAGTGCTACCAAGTTTCTTCTCTTTTTCCCCTCTTGCCAGATGAGGCTAAAGTGGCATTTCACAATGTTTCTTACTTCAATTACTTACAATTAGCTGGTATGACTGCTCTTGCTAAGTTATCCAACACAGTAATCACTTTCAGAGTACAGATATGTCTCCTCTAAACTTCTTTGGTCTCTAGCTCTTATCTCAGAATATATATGTATTTATCCTAAATACAAAAATTTCTCTTTCTTCCTAATGTCTTAAGCATTGTACAGACTGTTAACAGGATCTTAGATACCTACTTTGCTGAAAAAAAAAAATAATATTATTTCCAACTAACAGTTCAGTCATGGCAGCCCACTCTGCTGTATCATCTCCAAGTCTACGAGTCTTTCTAATATCACGAAATTGAGAAGAGTTAAAAAGCAGCTCCACTTCAGTTTTTGGCCTTGGAGGCATACATGAAGACTGGCATATACATTGTTAGTATAACTTCAGTCCTTTTTCCATGGACTGCAGTTCCATCAAAAGTCTTCCTCTCCTTTCTACTTAAATCAATACCACAAGAGTAAGAAAGACACATGAGAATACTGGATTTGGTATGAGAAAGCTATAATATCAGTACAAGACTGCTGCTAAAATGAACTGGCAGCGTACTCATAGGAGTACCTCTGTGCTATCGCTATCATCTATTATTGTTCACCTGTTCACTAAGTGACTAAAATGAAGCCTGTTCCAAACCAGAGCCTTACACAGTTTCAAGCTACCTAGTTCGTACTTTAGAAAGTAAGAACACTTAAGGGAAAAAGTAACTCAAACTCCAGAATGACGATAATGATGAAAGAAACAATGGCTTCTAGAGAAATACAGTAACACAGACAAGACTTTTCAGGAATATACATAGTGAATGGCAGAATAATACACTGCAACCCTAGTTAGGGGTGTAATGTCTGAAAAGTCTCAATCCATAGTGGACAAAGAACTATAGCAGAAAGAGCCTGCTATTTCAAGTTCTGCAGAATTTAAAGTATTGCTTAATAGCAAAAAGCACAGTTAAACTACTAAGTTCAACAGTACCACTGACGTCACCCATTTTATTACAAGCTGCTTTTAAGGTGGTAGTATTCCCTTTGTATGTTTAATAGATCAAGTAGAGACCAGCCATTCAGCCTCTGCTACAGTTTAAAGGAACTCAAGGTATTACATTCTACCTCAACAGGGAACATAGGAGAAAAGAGCACTGGGGAACCTAGATAAGCACAAAAAGTCTAATTTTATTTCCTTATAGAACTGCAAAAAAAAAACCAGAACAGAGAAGGCCATCTCTTGGTCAATTACATGACAATTTTTGAAGTCACTACAAAGTGCTGCAACTTGATAAATGCTTCAGATATCAAGCACTCTTGAGGAGATAGTTTTGAGTTATTCTAAAAGAGAATTAAGTTATAATTTCTTGCTGCAACTGGGGAAAGACAGAGGGAACCTTAAAGCTGGCAGCATTCTAGGGAGCCGACAGACATCTGCTATTGAAAGAATTATTTAAGCGTAATGCTGTGGGATACAGATAATGCCTTTAAGCAATTACTATGGAACTGCATATTGCACAATTAAACATCCATAATGGGAGAAAGTTTAGCTTTCTATCAACAAATAACCCACTCAGGAGTGGCACTAGTATTAGAATGACACAGTTCTAAGACAAATCAAAACTTTTTTTCTTAATAAAACTTTAAAAAGCCCCAAAAATTACATCAATGGAGAAGTGAGAATTAATCTGATTTTCAGGGGAAGAATGTACTCATGAGAAGCTCAGCCGGTCTCACAACAGAAGCATCCAATGCATTTAAGAGGCTAACACATGGACAACTATATTTTAAGAAGTGAGATGCTCATTCCATGCTACTATGAAATGAAGCGTACTTCTGACTCTGGAGAAGAATGCTGACAAAATGCTGAAGTACACCCATCACATTTCTCCATCACAAAAAGCAGAATGTTCAAGTGCTTACCCCAAGCAAGGTGAAATTCCTTTCAGAATATTTTTGTGGTTAAACTCTCTCACTCAGACATCCAAGGCCTCCAACCACAAGAAGACCACAGAAATGCATCGAAGGAAAAAGATGTTTTCAGCAGTACCACATTATTTCAGCTGAAACATAAGTCAGACCTTAAACGTAGATCAGTCAAATGTGGGAAATTTCAACGCACGGTGTTACACATCAAATTCGCATTGCACTACTTATTTTAAGGGACAATCACCTTGCTATAAGCAAGCTTCAACTGAAAGGAGTTCCTTTGTTCTTGAGTTCCACATAGTCCACCCATGGCCCAGTTGTTAGGGACATGATTTCTGTGGAAGTGCAAAAGATAATCACTGTCTTTTCTTCCCTCTTCTGGCTTCTGATGAAAAGGTTTCCAGGGAAATTTTAAATGACACCCACTCAAAAAAATTATTTTTCAACTCAGAAAAATACAGTTCCTACTAAAGCATGCTGAGGAGAATGATACCATGCCAAAGTCAAGCTCCTGTTTATTGGCTCCATCAGTTCCTTTTTAGATATGCATGGGTTTGTTAACCTTTGAGAAATCATTTGCACTCTCCTTTTGGCTTCTTACAAAGTATAATTGGTTAACTAATCCACATTGCACTGCAAACTATTGTATCTTTCCAAGAATCTATGTTAACTACAGGAATACTTTCTGTGTTTAGGTTTGAGCTCTTCAAAATGAGATAACAATGACATTCTCCATTTATGAAAAGAAAGGATTTTCTGGCTCTTCAAGACAAAAATAAAATTCAGCATATGCTACACTCCACAGCTGCAGTATTTGCTCAGAGTAGCTGATGAATACAGCTGTGCTGCACAACTGGTGTAAACACCACAACCAAGCAAGACTAAAGCACTCTCAACCCAAGTTGGAGCTATATAGGTGCATGATGTCCTAAGTATTATATCCAAGATATCCCTGCTACCTATTGCCCTAAAATGACAACCAAAGAGATGTGAATGCCTCAGGACAGGTAGCATGCTCTTTAATCTCTCAGAGATTCATTCTCTGATCTTTATTGAATCCAGAAAATTTCTTGGAAATCAGTAAGCAGTACACCAATGATAGTGATTTATTTTCCCAAGAAATGGGAAAAAAAACCCAAAGACAACAGTGCATTTTTCACAGGAGGCTGAGGTAGCAATCAACCAGAGCTCACATTTTCACGTATTTTTAACAACTTCCAAAACCAAGAGGCAATTCAATCATTCAAAGTTGAGGTGACAAGAACAGCAATGAAAAAAATACAATCAGGGACAATCAGGTGTGCGTACAATCAGGTCTGTGCTAAGACTACAGCAAAGAGATTGAGATGGCTATCAGATAATGGCATGAGTGAGCCAGCATCTTGGCTCCATGAGTTGAGTCAATTTTTAACAATGCATTTGGCCTTAGCTAAACCTAATATAAAGCATAAGTTCTGCCTACATGAGAAGTCTTTATTTAAATTGATGTGCTGAAATACTTGTATTGAGGTCTAAAAGACCAGTTCCTGCAATTATACTGGAACTCATTTTATGGGGAGGCTGGAGGGGTACTGAAGAGAATTTTCTGGTCCCCCAACAGATCAGAGAAATCCCTTGTTCACTGTCTAAACAGAGAAGTCTGTTTAATTACAGTAAATCCTATTAAACTGATCTTCCTTATAAAGGGGCTGAAGTGACCAACTCCAAAAGGCTATAGAAGACATAATGAATTCAGACTTTAATTAGGACACACTGTTAGCTAACTGTAATCTATTAATTAGCATTCTTAGTTTTTACAGCTCATTGCAATAATACTCTTTTACTTTTAAATTGCACCCTTCTTTTTTTGGACCAAAGTTACACAATTCTACCAGCGTAGTAGTAATTATAGTGATTGCTTAGAGAACAGTGGCCTGGAAATATCTGTAAATGTTTAATTAGGGGATAAAGGAAAGACAAGGAAAAAAAAAAACTCAGAGCGAGGAATCACTGTTCTCCAATCTATACATATTTAGTAATTGCTTAATCTGTTCTAAAACATACATTCATTGCATTTTTCTTGCAAGATTTCCACAGCATCCTCAAATGTCAAAACTGATTTCAGACAAAATGTTTTTATATTCCAAGATATTCTCTTCAGTATGAAAACTGAAATTAAAAATGAGAAGAATCTGAGAATTAAAATACTCACCTGCAGCTGAAATACAAAGAGCATCAGAAAGTTGAGTGAATGGTATTCCATGTGTTCATTATACTGGTACTGTACCACTATAACTAAAATTTTCACTGGATTACTCCTTCTAAGGAAATCCTACTTTTGTAATAAAAATTATTTAACTTTAGGTTTTCTTCACTCCAAGAAGACATATGAAAATGAATACGAAATGTTGCACACATTAACAAATCACATGTTGTGATACTTACCATTCAGTAAGAACACAGCTATAAAACTACATGACAAGTTCATTAAATTATTTCATGCTAACTCAGGAAAAGTGACTTACTTTCTTCAACTTGGCTTTTTAATAAGAGAAAAGAAAATTGCAGACAGCTTCAGTGTAGCAGATTATCACTCTACTCAAAGTAGAGTATAACATGTCAAATACTACCAGCACTATTTTTTTCCTCCAGCAGTTTCCCTCTCCCCTCCACCTTCTAAAGCAAATCTTAAAAAAACCCACTGCCAAAAATAGCAAGAACTTCAAGAACATGATCATGCTTGAATTATGGAAACTATTTCATTAAACTTTCTTGGATATTTAAAAAACTCAATAGGGAAAATAATTTTGTAATGGTGAAAGCTGACTCGTATTTCAGGAAACTTTTGGAGTTGGACGCTGGGCCTGTTTTCCGTAAGAGTAGCAAGGTTTCTTACTGGAGAGTCAAGAGAGATGCCTAACTCACATTTGTCCAGAAACAACTAAATAGGAGGACAATATCTCAAAGACAAGTAGTTACTTCAGGATTAAGCTAGCAAGAAGGTGTAGGTGGGAAAATTTTAAAAAAGTTTTTAATAAGTAGAGCTGACTACAAAGAGACCTCAATTCTAATCATCCTCTCAGTTTTATTCTAATTTAGGGATGCTTTTAAGAAGGACAATACAAAAGAACTAGACGCCCAAAATTCTCTGTTCTTCTGCCTATTCTCTAACTAGCCAGACCACTACAAAAAAAACTGTACAGTGCTTTATGATAGTTGCATAACAAGATATGCACAGCTTATGACAAAAGAATAGATGAGCAGGTATTAAACAGTGTTACTTAAAAGTAGCCAAGAACACAATTTATATCTGTTTGTGAAAACTGCAGGTCTGGAAGTTTTAACTGGAGCTCTAAAATAAGACCAGTCCAACGTGAACTTTGTTTTACTGGCAATCTGTCAATATTCAGTAACAGTTCAGTTGTATTCGGGGCCAGCAGTTAATACATCCTGCACCTCAGAGAATGCTTCAAGAGGTAAGCACTACAGAAATATTAATTATGAACAGGATAAAATACTTTCAAAAGGAAACTGAGTGGTTAGCATCAGTTCTAGGGAAAAAAAAAACCAAAACACATGACACAAGGAGAAATGAGCACTCGAGGTGGCTTACAAGTCTGACAAGAAATATTTAAAAAGAGTCTTGCAAGTTGAAAACACATCTTACTCATACCAATTACCTAGGAAAAGCATCAATATCATTTAGCTGCTTAAATGTGACATGCAAGTTTATTAAACTCATTTAATCATGCTGCTGCACTAACACAACAGTGACAATACATGACAAACCTGGTTTTCTTCTTGCAGAACTCTATATTGTTCCTTCCAAATGGTGATTTTTGAAGCTTCATCTTTCCTCAGAGCTCTCTCCTTTTTTAGCTCGGGACTCCAGAAGGTCTTGATACTGTTCATGGAAGAACTCAACTTGCTTTCTTTCACTTCCACATCCTTGCGAAGCAGATCGTTTTCCCTTAATACTTCTTTGAGTTGTGTCTGCAGATCCATTATTGTGTTATCCCTGGCCTGGCGCAGTGAGTGAGGCACAGTGGATGCCATACTCACTGGAGGGAGATGGTGCTCTCCAAATGCAATGGTATCACTGGCAACTCCACTACTGGCAATGTTAGGGCTGCTACCCATTGCAGTCATCCTAACACCGTAAGGCAGCCGCCCCCCAGATCGGCCCAAAGTCATGGTGCTTTTTGGGGTGTCTGCACCAACGTTCTCATGGTCACTTAGATACATAGGGCCGGATGTAGCATAGGCAGCATTTAAGGACTGAATATTTTCCATAGAAAGGGTTTTTCCACTGCCACCCCCAGTACTACTCCCAGAACTGCCTCCTGTGCTGTTGGTTCGACGATGGCCCAAGCGTGGTGACCGTGGCAGCCTTGGTGAACGCCCTGGACTCTGGTTGCTTGGCTCAACCTTACCAACTGACCGAGCACTTCCATACATGATTAAGCTGGTGGTGTGAGGCAATTAGATAGGCATAAATCAGGAATGAGATAAATCCTGTTAAGTTCTTCAACAGTTGTAAGTCAGCTTAAGGCCAATCACAACTTATAACAGATCCAGTTGTCCATCTCTGAAGTCATGTGCTCACAATGTTCAGGACCATACCTGTATCAATAAGAATAACATATTAAAATCTGTATCAATAAAAATACCATATTAAATACTTAGTTTATCACCAAATATTTTGTCTCACATTAGAATGAAGTGTATTCTACTACCTTCACGCTTTGCGAGCATCTTCAATTCCCACTCATAAAAAACCAATCTTTCATTTAAACCCTAATATTTAAACTCAAAAAGGATCTTCTATTCTTACTTTTCTGTTGTTATATTACCACAGTAGAAGAGCAAGCAACAGGGATGAAATCTACTCTTGTGATTGAACTACTGCACTGTAGAACTATACCCACTATACAGTTCTCACTTCCCCCCCCTCCTATTTTTTTCCCGTGTAAAATATTTCAAGTCACTGTTGGGCTCAACTGAAATCAAAACTAGAACACTGAAATATTCCTGGTCTGACCTCTCCCTATTAGATGAAAGAACACCAGATAGTGTCCAAAGAGCAGCAACATTTTATATATTCCAACATCTTTCCTTTCACACCAGCTTTCACCTAGCCTCACCTTCTGCTCAGAAATTTGGTTTGCTAGATATTAGGAATCAATTTTTCCAAACTCTATGGCATGTTTGTGAGAGAATAACTGGGCAAGCAGATGAAATATTAGGCTTAAAAGAGGAATACATTTACAAAAGAAATTGTAGAAATAGTAAAAGTGGGTGGAAGGGAAGAGACCAAAAACTAAAACTGAAAAAAAAAAAAATGCTGGAAAAAGGTAGAAAGAAACAAAGTAAAAGCGTGATGAAGAAAAGATACATCGTTTTTCCTTTCAGAAACAAGTTAGTATAGGAAAAGAAACAAGAAATAGTTTTTAAATGTTTAGTTTAACCCTAAGTTTTAAATGGAAAACAAGGCCAGGGTAAGCCAACATTTTTTCATTTTCACACTATTTCATAGAAGATACGGTAGCATGCATAATTTTACAAAGCTTATGAAAGCCGATTCTGTTTTGTAAGCAATCCTCAAGAAGTTCAAGTGCTCTCACTCTCACTTTTTTTTTTTTGAAATGACAATTAAAGCTAGCAACAATATTGCTACAGAATATTTTAAACACATATGTAAAGGAAAAAAGGACAACGAAAGATACCCAGCAGTAATAATAATTGAAGTTAGCTACCAAACACCACCTACAGATCTATTTTTTTTTTTTAATACAAGTTACAGGTAAGACATTTCTTCTATTGCAGCTACACATCCTTGTGCAAAGCAGCACAGAAATATAAACTATGTAACAAAGTCTACAGTGTTTCACTGGAGTTGCTTCAATAAGTAAGACACTGTGCCCCAGATCTGGAAGAAAAGCACTTCTTCCAAATAGAAAAGGTATTTCAGACTAATCTCACTGTTTGAGATATCAAAATGCTAAAAATGCTGCTGTGACACCAGGTAAGCACTCAAGTCAGATGTGATTTCTTAGACACTACATTAAGTACGTTCAACTGAGAGCTTGTATTCACAAGGATTCATTTGAAAATTAATCCAAATCACAGCACCTAATTCACATGCTAGAAACTTACCACAGTAAATCAGTGCAAACACTCATTCACTTAACAGCTTTAAATGAGTTTAACTTGAACTAAAAGATTAGACATGTTTTTTTCTGTGCATTGTAGTTAAAGCACTTTCCCAAAAAAAACCATTAAGTTTAAATGTTGCTAGAAGTACATTACTTTTGCAGGCCAAAGTATCACCTAGTAAAGTGGTTAACAACATCCAAGAAGCGCACAAAAGATTTTTAGATCATTTCTAACGAGTTAATCACCTCCAGCATGGAAAAATGTAATTTAAACTCACGGAATTGCTTTTTCCTTGCTTTAGCTAACATTTTGTTAAACTATTAATAGCTTTTCACAGAATGAAAGTGGCTGATGTCCTTGATGGAAAAGTAACTTTCCAGGCAGCTGAAAGGAGCTGGTACCACAGCAGGTGCCATGCAGTAGCCATCTTCTAATACACCAGGCAGGCAGGTTAGCTCTCCTTCACCTTAAGTGGAAACACCAGTCCTATGCTAATTCAGCTCTAAGCTTTGTTTCACAGGTAGGCACCATCCCCTCTGTTACTCGAGAAAAATCAAGTAATTCAAGCTATGAAAGCCAGCTGCTAGAATTAGCTGCCACATTAGGGTTACAGAAAGGATTCATGGAGTGGGCACCCATAAAACTCAGGGAGAACCCCGACACCACTGCCATCACCACCACATGTTACGCTGTGCTCACTTTTCAAAAGCAAAACCAAACAAAAAGAGTGCATTAAGAAAAAAAAGTCTTTGGAAACAAGCAAACTGAACCCTCCAGTATTTCTCTTGAAATGAGAGCTTTCATTATACCATTTTAAGACTTTTAAATTGTGAATATTCCAAACATTAACTAAATACACCCCTCCAATCATGCAGCCAGTTTCAATATTTTCACCGACACAGAGATAAGTCATGGTTCAAGAGAAGAAAAAAAAAAATTTTACAAGATAAAACTTAATTTTTTTTTTATTTTTTCTGATTGTTTTCCAGTAGCGTTTATCACTGGCCATTTCCCTTTGTTGCTATTAGGAATCCATAAGCAGAAGTAGATAATAAGACAATTCACACTAGGAAAAACATCTTCCATACTAGAAACAGTAAAGTGAAGTGACAGAAATGCCTTTTCTCATTCGCAATACCAATTAATCAGGAAAATAAAGAGTTCTAGTTTATTTCCAAGGAAAATTACATGGAATATTTCTTTCAGATAGCAGCATAACCAGAAATGATAAAGATTTTCAATATTCTGACCCACACTAGCGTTTTACTAAAAATCTCAGAAGTGCAGTCTCTTATAGAATCATTTACGTTGGAAAAAACTCTTAAGGCCATCGAGTCCAACCATAAACCTAACACTGCCAAATCCACCACTAAACTAAGTCCCTAAGCACTGCATCCACACTTCTTTTTAATACCTCCAGGGATGGCAACTCAACCACTTCCCTGGGTAGTCTGTTCCAGTCCTTGACAACCTTTTTGGTGAAAAAATATTTCCCAACACCCAATCTAAACCTCCTCTGGTGCAACTTGAGGCCATTTCCTCTCATGCTACCACTTGTTACCTGGGAGAAGAGACTGACCCGCACCTCGCTACAGCCTCCTTTCAGGTAGTCGTAGAGAGCGATAACGTCTCCCCCTCAGCCTCCTTTTCTCCAGGCTGAACAACCCCAGTTCCCTCAGCCGCTTCTCATAAGACTTGTGCTCTAGACCCCTCACCAGCTTTGTTGCCCTTCTCTGAACATGCTCCAGCACCTCAATGTCTTTTTTGTAGGGAGGGGCCCAAAACGGAACACAGTATTTGAGGTGTGGCCTCGCCAGTGCCACGTACAGGGGACAATCACTTCCCTAGTCCTGCTGGCCACACTATTCCTGATACAAGCCAGGATGCTGTTGGCCTTCTTGGGCACCTGGGCACACTGCTGTGTTATTCAGCCGGTTATTGGCCAACACCCACAGGTCCTTCTCCTCCAGGCAGCTTTCCAGCCACTCTTCCCCAAGCCTGTAGCACTGCATGGGGTTGTTGTGACCCAAGTGCAGGACCCGGTACTTGGCCTTGTTGAACCTTATACCATTGGCCTCAGGCCATTGATCCAACCTGTCCAGATCCCTCTGTAGAGACATCCTACCCTCAAGCAGACCAACACTCCCACGCAACTTGGTGTTGCCTGCAAACTTACTGAAGGTACGCTTGATCCTCTTGTCCAGGTGGTTGATAAAGATTTTAAAGAGAACCAGCCCCAGTGCCGAGCCCTGGGGACCACCACTTGTGACTGGACACCAACTGGATTTAACTCCATTCACTACAATCCTTTGGGCCCAGCCATCCGGCCAGTTTTTCACCCAGTGAAGCATACAACCATCCAAGCTATGAGCAGCCAGTTTCTCCAGGAGAATGCTGTGGGAAACAGTGTCAAAGGCTTTACTAAAGTCCAGGTAAACAACAACCACAGCCTTTCCCTCATTCACTAAGCGGGTCATCCTGTCATAGAAGGAGATCAGGTTAGTCAAGCAGGACCTGCCTTTCATGAGCCCATGTTGACTGGGCCTGATCACCTGGTTGTCCTGGACATGCCGCATGATGACACTTAGGATGATCTGCTCCACAGCCTTCCCTGGCACCAAGGTCAGACTGACAGGCCTCTAGTTCCCCAGATCTTCCATGAGGCCAAAATGCAGCACTGTTTCTTTTTTTCTCGTCTACTGTGACCCTAAATTTAGTCACAAATAAATCATCTCTTAACCTTAAAGGACAGCAGCAACCACAAGCAACACTGTCCAACTGTGACATGAATGCATTGACCATTTTTTCTTTGCAAACTCTCCTGTAGGTTTCAAAAACCTTCAGTCCTTTCTGCCAATACAGAAACCCTTACCTAAGATTACGAAGAAAGAGATGATAAACTGCAAGTGTTGAAAAAACCAAAACCACTGAAGCCAGTGCTAAACCATTTTTCCTCAAGGTAGCTTGCATACATTTACACTTGTGAAACAAAACTCTCTTGTTCACTAAGGAACAAAAACTTTCAAAGAGCATCCTATCTGCAAGCCAAAAAATTAACATCAGCCAAAGTAAAAACTTCATATAGGTATCCAGAGATTGGCACAGAGGCTTGCCAAGTACAGAGACATTCAATCGACCTGCTTTAGTATTAATTGAAAATGCTATCTAGTGATTATGAAAAAGCTTCAAAGGACTGTCATATCAGAAGCATAAAAAGACTAGATGAGAATTACACAATATTGTATTTAGAAAAATTTTGAAAAAAGAACAGTTACGAACACATTTTCTGTGTGAAAATGATGATAGGTAACAGTACATCCTGCCTGAAGTGCCAACTAAGAAAAACGTCTTCTAAGATCACAAGTTATGAAGTGAGAGAGGGCAGGAGTAGGTACACTAGTCTTATCAAAAGATTTGGTGGTTTTCAATAAAAGACTTGTATTCAGGATTAGTAGAAACGTAAGAAATTCTGGAGGGATCAGCTTAACATCAACTGCAGGATAAAGAATCCAATAAAATGAGACGTGTTTACCAATGCTGCCACACTCAGCCCCTGTATCTAGTATTTTATGTGAACCAATGGCTCAGAAAGCAGACATTCCAGGCTACAGCTGACAGAAAATGGCAGATTAATTAACACAAAGTTTTGTTAACCTCCGGAGGATCTCTCTGTCATATAAATATATGATGCCTTTCATATCCCTCCACCCCCCCGCTACTCCAGCACAAATATTAATACCACCGTAACAACTTCTAGGTAAGTAAGCAAACCAAATACAGAAAAACATACTGCAGAAATACAGGAAAAAAACCTGCTCATATTTGTTAAAACAGAATCTTGGAATAACTTCTGCAGCCTTCAGCAAGTAACATTTCCTCTGAATATCTTTTCTGCAGTTTCTGCTCAGGACAGACAGTGGTTAACAGACAGCAACATTTACAGAGTTAACTCCTTAATAGCGCCACTGTCTGATAGTCAGGAATGGGGCAGTTTGATCATGAACTAGGCGGGCAAGCACATCTTACAGCACAGTGACCCCCCTAGTGCCTCCCATCTGCATAGTGGAAGCCATATACCCAGCTTCCCGAAGAGTAAACTTTCTTGTAGCACAGATTCCTGTCTGCCCAAGGAAAGCTTTGAATGTCAGTTTTATAATAGCAATAGAAAAGTCAGCCTTTACAAGAGCCGTCTTAATCTGATAAAGCACTGTAGCAGACACATTAGACTTCATTAACAGAGGTAGCAATTGTTCACATTTTCATAATTCACACAGGAATAGTTAATCACGAATAAGTACAACTAGATCATACAGTAGGACCTGGACTCCAGAATACAGCTTGGGGGAGGGGGGTGTGGAGAAGAGGGGGAAGATGCAATTCCAAAAAAAGGAACAGCTTATACTCCAATAAAACCCTACAAGATATCTTTACCCTGGAATTCAAATACTGGGCACAATGACAGAATAGACAACAACTTGGAGGTGTGTTAACCAAGACCAAGAGAAAAATTGAATCCCTTTTACTTTCTGGTGCACACCACAATTACAAAAGCTACAGTTGCTATGTTACTTTATATAAAAAATGTGAAGCATCTGTCTTAGGACTATATTGTAGATACACATTGTTTGTCTATAGATTGTTTGCCTAGTTTTGGAAGGTAGGAAAGCTCACTACTTTTCATATTAAATTAATGATGATTACACACAAAAAAGACAGAAGAAAGTTTACTTCGGAAATTGTTTGCAAGCAGCCAATGCCGGTCACAAGGCATTGAACCCATGGAATTCAGGGTTGTTTATCGTTATCAAAATAGTCTTATCCTCATGGCCTTGACAGCAAGAAAGCAAAAGGGATGAATTAAATTAAGATAGAAAGACGACAAAAAAGTAACTGTTCATATTATGATTGATTGTCATTCCTAGACAGTGCATGAATAGATGCCCGAGCACCAACACCTGTTCACGTCCAATCCTTCTAAAAAGTTGGTTTGGTTTTTTTGTATTTTTAAAAGTAAGTTTACCTATTTGCACATCTGCCAAGTTCACTGAAAGTAAGTGTGTCTTTGTTCTGTTTCACTGAACACGAGAAGACAGGAATTGATACATTCTCCCCCAGAGACACAGACAGAGAAGCCTTCCCAGAAGAGAACCTGAAAAATCCCTGATAATGTTTAGGTGACTGGGACATATTAAAAAACATGTTTTTTAAAAGGTAGGCCATCAACCCCAACCGTAACATTTTGAGGAAAAACACAGCAGTCATTTGTCAAAGGAATGATTTGTTTCTAAACATAAATTGACACTCCTGTTATACACTTTTTCAATTTGAAAGGTGAGCATAAATAGTACACCTACACTTTAAATCACCACAGAACATAGCAATATCTTATCTGTCTTTTTTAGATGCCATTCTGTTTCCTGTTCTTCTCTCCCATTCCTACCAGATGTCCCACACTACCTGCGAGTCTCTAAACAAGAGCCAGAAATATTCATCAGCTTCCTAGTTAATTTGTCTCCCACAAGTATACATTTCCTTTCATGAGATCTACTTACTCCACAAGGAAGACAAGACTAAGATGACAGAACATGCTTTACTCTATAGCAGCTTCCTTGCAAATGCAGTTTTAACTGACATTAGGTTTTGTTTCTTCTAATTTCCGTAAGTCTTCATATCAGCATAAGGAGTATACTTTCACCACGACAACTTCATTCCTCTAGACCTTCTTTCCCAAAAAAGACCGCAAAAACAAAAAGGCTCACTATTATTATAAAAATGCATGTATTTCAGATAAAGATGTATTTATTAATATTTATATACTCTTTGTGATACACCACTTAAAAGGATTTTTTCCTAAAGTTCTGGAGGTTAGCCTCAACTCAAGGCAGAACATGAGGTCCTAGATATTTCTAAAAGCCTTACCTCATCTCACTTGTCAGACTAAAACAGTTCTGCTCACAGTATACTAGAGTTAACCTCGTCACTAAATTTGGGTGCATGAGCAAGTTCTTTCCCTTTGTGAGGTTGCTGTGTACCACCAGAAATTTTTCTGTCTTCCTCTGGAGACTGGGGAACATATTTCTTAACACAGTCTGGACATCACACTTAAAGGCTTCCCACGTATGGCAGAAGTCTTGGACACTTCCAGCACCTGTTCTCTACAATTGCTTTAAGACTGGCAGTGTTGAATTTGTTACAGGATGACCAGCACATGTTGCAGATAACAGTGTAGAACATTCTCAGTTCCTGGTTCTTGCCTGGGATTACTAGGGATTGGACCCAATAACCCACACGGTCCCTCCCTGTCCTATGTTCTTAACACTGACATGTATAGGCAGGCTAGAAGGGCGCATCAGGATTTATTTTGTGCAACGAATGGGAGCTAATTATAAGTCTCTAAATTTAAAGCAGATAGGATATATACAACAAAAATTACCATGTGTCTTTTTCCTTTTAAAAAAAGTCCAAAACACAAAAAACAACAGGAGTCAGAATGCGTACATAAACTTCCTAGTAATGAACTGATGTAAATAGCTCTTATTCTTCTAATTACCTAGGAGACTGAGGACCTGCGGACATTAATTTCATTAATTTTCTGTCATTGTATGACTGAAGAGTTTACAGCCTGATTTTCAGAGTATACAGTCAGTAAATACTATGTGTTTGTACGCATGATTGTTTCTGTCTTCCCCCCATATGGCATGCAACAACCAACCAACTTCCCAATAGTGGGAACACAATGCTAAAGCTGATAAAGGTATTTCAAAAGCCCAGAAGTACCTAGAAGCACTAGTGAATCCATGTAGGCAGCTAACCTAAAGTCACCATGGGTAACATCATTGTGCAAAGCAAAGTATGCTCCATCTACAGGATTTCCATCATAATTTTGCCCTGACAACAAAGTTGTGTTAATGATGTTGAAAAAACCCACATAATAGAAAACATCACTTTTCCTAAATCACCACTGGATCTTCTAGGATCTCATGCTCTACCGCTGCCATAGGGCAGCCCACTGCATGCCACAGAGTTCAACTCTTGGCTTAAACAGGCAGTCATTGACAGAAACCTCACCACAGAGAGTGCTCTTACAGCAGGGTAGTCAGCAAGGTTCAAGAACATGTATTATTGTTTCTTAATTCTAGAAATCAGTCTGATTATTTAAAAAAACTGCATGCATGCTTTCATCCATACATTTCTGAGAAAACCACACTCGGATAATACAAGCCAGACCTTCCAAACATACCACAATTTTCAAGTGCCTTAGCCAGGTAACTGTTGTAACAAACCTCTCAAACAAGAAAGGCTTTTGGGGGAACAGGCTTGAAAATCGGGAGGGGTGAGGGGAGGAGGTGAGAGAGTATCCTGCTTCACAAAATATGGAATAACAGCAAGGAACTCACACACTGGTTACAATAGCATGGTGAAATATTTCTATTCATACAGCAACAGAGATAACTGCTACCAGCAACTGAAAAAGTGGCAGATTCAGCAAAAATAAACTAGGTTTCTTTCATGACCAAGATTTGCAATTCAATAAAAAGGTACAGGCCATGTAAATATTAAACCTGCTTTTTTGACAGTCAGGTCATTAACCAGATGTTAGAGATGAAAAGTTATGCGAACAGAAATCTCATAAAAGCTTGCGACAGTATCAATGAAACAATGCTAAGGTTTACGAAAAACACGATGCTTCAATACAGCCCAGATAACAGAAACCCAAACTGAAGAAAACCTGCTAACGTCCTTACAGTGATTTGATTACAACTAAATTGGTTTCCCAGAAAATGTGGGGAAAGTTCAAATGGTAACAAATATTGTGATAAGCTCATGTTTTACCCAGCAGCTCCCAAACTTCTTCTAGCTGCAGCCCCTCTTGCAGCTTGGTAGATTCAGACAATTACAAATTTCTGGATGATATAGTCATACTGGACTTGATTCACAGAAGTGCTGTTCTGTCATAAAGTTCTGAATTATGCTTCCAGAACTGAATTAGATTCAGTACAGTCACCTCAGTTATTTAATAACTGGTGGTTTAGTCCAAATAATTCATTACGGAAACAAATAAATTATTGTACTACCAACTCTGCTCATACTAGCATGAGCAAGACAAGTGATTTTTCTCTTTTAATCTTGCTTGATATGGCTGTAAGGGTGCTGATTCATAAGTGACCCTGAATTGGGGCACACATCTGAGCTGCTGCAGTTTCCAACACAAAATACCAAAACACACTTTACAATAATATGTCAGGCTGTAGACCGCAGTAGCTCAGGAGGAGACGTATGTTCAGCCACCTACTGCTACAGACGCAGTAACCTCCGGGAGAAAAAG
This sequence comes from Larus michahellis, assembly GCF_964199755.1. NCBI lineage: Eukaryota > Metazoa > Chordata > Aves > Charadriiformes > Laridae > Larus > Larus michahellis. The sequence goes on along the minus strand of NC_133896.1, from coordinate 67,390,896 downwards.
AGGGCAGGCAGCTGGTAGAGGTTACTGCTGTAGATATCCTAGCCAAATTAGCCATTGTTTAAGAATCACAACCCTGCAATCAAACCAGACAACTTTTCTTGGTTACAACCTGTCAGATTTGAGGTAGCATATTATCCGGCTACAACCATCCCACATACATCAATGTGCCTCCAAACCGAGCTTGGGTAAAATGTTAAACACACATAGTTCTTCGGACCAATTCTATTTCTATCCATTTACTTTCATTCTCTTGGCTTCTGTACTGCTTTCCCCCACCGCCACCTCCATAGGTGCATCTTTATATATTTTCTTCATATCTCCCAATTTCTCCTATTTCCATTCGGGTTGTACTTTAAACCATTTCACACCATGTCGGCACGATCCATAATGTGCACTTCCAGTGCGCATGCAACATTCCACACAAAATATATCGTGTACTTCATAACTAAGACGTAGAGTTCACGTTACAAACCAGACAGATGTGGAAAGACGGCAATTCCTGACACATGCTTCAGGATGGCAGCAGATTCAGAAACAAAGCACCGCGTCAGCTGACGTTTACTTTGTAGTAGATGTAATAAAATAAATGAAGTGCAACCGAATGGTTGAATAACGTTCACAGGGCAAAAAAAAAATAAGAAAGTCACACCACAGGGCAAGGTCTAGGTAGAAAGACACTGGTCACCATTACCTCAGATGATGTGACTATGACAACAAAAGCCTGCGCTTCCCAAGGACAGGCTCAAATAAGTAGGGGCGGAAAAACACAGCACGGGAAGAGCACGAAGGACCTACTACTGTAAGAGGCAGAACCAGACCCCACCCGGCACACCGCCACCATCGGCAATGCCCGGCAGGACGCGGGCCCGCTCGCCCGGTGGCAGCGGGCAGGCTGATGTGGCCGTCCCCGCCGCCCTTCCCGCGGGCCGGCCGGGGGCAGCCGGGGCCGGGGAGCGGGCTGCCGCCGCCCAGTCCCCGGCCGGTGACAGCGTGCGCGGGGCCCGGCAGGGGCGAGGCCCCGCACCCCCCCGGCCGCCTCCCCCCGGCCGCGCCCGGGCGCCCCCTCTCTCCAGCCGGCCGTAGGGGCACGCAGCCCCCGCGGGAGCCGCCGCCGGACCCGGACCCACCTGAGGAGCAGCTCCCAGGCGACAGGCCCCGCCGCTGCCGCCGCCGCCTGCCCCGCCGCCGCAGCCCCTGCCCAGCCCGGCGACTGCCTGCAGCTACCGGCTCCCGCAGGCCCCGCCCCGCCCCGGGCTCCCCCCAGCGGCCGGTAAGAAGCGTTAACCGCCCCCCCCCCGCCAACGACCCCCCGGCACCGAGCGAGGCCCCTCACCTGCCTGTCAGCCCGCGGGGAGGGGCTGCGCGACGGCGGGAGCGGGCGGCGGCGAGGCCCCGGCGAGGTCAGCCCGGCTCCGCGCCCGCCGCTCCTTCGTTCTCTCGTTCTCTCGCTCTCTCTCCCCTCCGCCGCCTCTCACGCGCGAGCTCCACCGCTCCCTCCCGCGCCCCCGGCGCGAGACACACGCACGCCCCGCCCCTGCCGCCGCCAGAGCGGGACCGCCCCGCGGCCCCGCCCTCCCTACGGCCGCGCGGCGCCCCGCCCACGGCGCGCGCTCGCGAGCCGGGTTTCCCTCTCCCTCCCCCTCCGGGGGCGTGGGCGTGGCCTCGGGCAGCCCCGGCCTAGCGTCACCGGTTAGCGCGCCCGTAGGAAGTTTGACTCTTCTGCTTTGCCGTAGCGGCCGCTCCGCCCGCCCCCCTCCCTCCTTCCTTCTCCTCGCTGGGCGGGAATTGCGAACTGCTGCTGGAGGAACGCAGGCGGGCCTCCTTCCCCCCCACCTTCGCCCAGGTACTGCGGGGCACCCCACTGCCCGGGCGGGCAGCGCTGCTCGTCTTTCCTCTCCCCTGGCGGCGGCGGCGCTGGAGCCGGCCCTTCCCGACCGACCAAGGGCGCGCGCTCCCTCAGGGGCCCGCGCGCCGGGGGGAAGCCGTTGGCAACGGTACCGGCCTGGGGAGGAGGTTGGGGGGGCGGAGAGGGGAAGCGCCTCCTGAGGCGCTTCACCGTGGGGCGTCACTCATCGCCCTGGGTCCTGCCCGCCTCCTCCCTGGCGGGGCTCCGGCCGTGCCGGCCCCCGATGAGGCTCCTGTGCCCCCTGGCCGCGGCGAGCTGGCATTTGGGTTGGGGCAGCGGGAGGCAGCGCGGCTCTCCTCGGGTAAACAGAAAAAAAAACCCCTGTCTAACCTGTGGGATTCCCGCAGAGGCAGTGCCAAAGCTGGTACGGCCAGCCCCGCTGCTGCCAGGCACGCTTACCTTGGGCAAACTGCGGTGTCCCTGATAAAAGCTTTTTCATTAGAAGATAAATGCCTCTTCTTAGACGAAGAGCAAACGGCGCTCAGGAATCTCCCTACTTAATTTTTTTTTGTGTGTGTAAATAAACAAAACCAACACTGAGTTCCCTAGCTGTTATTCCCAGGGGACACTAAAATGAGAGGCTACAGTAAATTACATAGATCTGTAAGACTACACGAGGAATAACATAGCATTGACATACAAATTATCACCATTAAATTAATATCTTGTTGCAGTAAATACAGTAATTCAGACCTCTCACAATCATGATAGCTGACATAGAACTTCCTTTTCAACTGTAAAGTACTGAATCCATTTTAAACTAATTCCCAAAGAATAGCATAAAGCAGGTGAGTATGTGCTGTAATATACAAGACCTTCTGTCAAGCCTAAAGTACCCCCCCCAAAAAAAGAATACTTTACATTGCTGTCTAAGAAGTATTCTGTCAATTTCAAATGTGAATGATTTTCCATTTCAAAATAAGTAGTGTCAACCTGGAGCAAAACAGAAAAACCTAGAGCTAGAGAGCCTTAGGTTTTTCATGGTAATTTAATTAGTGTGTCAGCTTAGTATGGTCTTGCTGCCAGAAATGTCATCTGTGCCTGTAATCACAATGTTTTTTATGATCTGCAGTTTGACAGATCTCCCACAGCTCTTACAAAGTTCAGATGTTTTAAATTCCAGCCTGGATTAATTTCTTGTCTAGTAATTGTATTTGGCAAAACTACAGGTTTCCTACAATTACAATTGGACAGGCTGCTTTTCCATTTAAGTCCCAAACCATTACTCTTGAGTTAAAAAGCCTGCTCTCTTTTCCTTGCAATGACTAAAGTGGCTTATACATAAATGATGTGGTTATAAATCAATCTGACAGGCTTTTAGAAAGAAGTACCAACATAAATAATTTATGATATTTGAGTAATATTTCTGACAGGTCTGGTCTCCAGAACAAGCTCTTTTCTTTTACTCCATCTTTGTAAATGTGAAAGTAGTTGTTTGGGAGTGGATTGTTCACTTTTTGGTTTTGTAACTGTGAGGTGTTACTGTTCCACTCTTTTCCTTCCCTTCTACCCCTTGGTGCAATAAAACAGAGCACCTCTTAACCTCTTACTACAAACCTAGCTCATCGTTTGTCATTACAGGGATATTTTATTTTTTTAGAACATCAGTGAAAGATTATTTGTGAAGGAGTACTGGTTAATCCCTGTAATGAAACATTTTCTATACAGAATTGTGTATTAATGCAAAGAAATTAAGTAATGCAAGAAATAAAGTAGGGTTTCTATTCTTAGAAAGCAAATATATTTCAAATTTAGCACTGTTTGGAACGATCAATTTCATAAGGTGCTGTTGATGCATTTTTAATTGATGAATTTGTGTGGACCCTTTTGTGAGGCAAAAGTGACAATAGGTCCTGAATTTTAAAACAGTGAACAAAATTGTGTAGGAGAGAAGTAATTTACAAGTAACACTGCTATTAAGGAACACGTTCAGAGAAGTAACCAGCAAAATTTGAAAATTATGCAGTCTAAAACACAGCAAGACGGGTGTTAAACTAATCAATTTGTACTGGAATTAAATTTGTAATTGCTGGGGAAACAGGGTCCTAAAACAACTTTCAATAGATAAATTGGTGTTCGATGAATTCATGACAACTGTATAAAGGCTGTTATGACAGAAAACTCAGCATAATGAATAAGGAGATGCATTTCTGACCCTGTGTTCCAAAAACACAGGAATTGACCAGACAGGCTTCATTTCAGATGTTGGACGTATTCAAACATTCTTAAATAGAAACACTCCCTCACAAATGCACCGTGTTATTCTGCTAAGCTTGTATAAAGATAAGGAAGAAAGAGCTTTACACCGTGTTCATGAAAATGTTAATTAGTAAAAAGTGTAACCAGAATTAGTGTTTTCTGTTTAGTGCAGGGAGGGTATCATCATCCTGGACATACCAAAAGCAAACATAGTACTGCCTGATAAGTTTTTAAGGGTTAAATTATGCTTTTGGAGCCACATATATAGATTCCACTGAAATAAGTGGGACTGTTTGAAGGTATGTCAAGTCTGACGTGCTGTAACTGCCGAGAGATTGGTATAGTAGTGTTCATATACAATGAAAGCAAATATATTTAAATTTCTGCAGGTAGCTCAAACTTTCTATATTATTCTTTTTTATTCTCTTGCTACAGAATGTGGCCTGAATCAATACCAATACGATGCATCGATATGGTATTGGCAAGCATCAGAGGCCACTTTTAGTCTACAATAGACATCCAGTCTCATGACCTCACCGTGCATGTTATTGTTTAACCTATAAAACACTGAATATCTTTTTCTTCTGTTGAAGTTAACAGAACATTACCTCACTTTTCTCACATCATCGAGGCAGCTTGCCTAGAGATATTATCAGAAGTCAAAATTGAAGAGTTATGTTGTATACAGTTTTTCCACAGCAATGTCATAATCTATTTTCCACTCTTTTTAAACTGTGGTAGAGGCCTGTCTTGATTGGAAACATCTGCCCCATTATACTTAAAAGATATACACCTGAGCTCAGTGTTAGGTAAAGCAGCCTTTGCATAACAGGTTAATCAATTTATAAAATAGTTTGGAGTTCCCAGAGGAGAGGATACTCCACAGAAATATGAAACTTTTAAAGTTTTTTTGGATGTTTTCTTAGAGCAATGTGAACCTTAGGTTAAACATGTGGCATTATATTTAATGCTTGTTAAATCACTCATTGTTACCTGCATAGCTGTTTGCTCTTGGTGGGCTCAGTGGAATTGCATTTATTGAAAGAACGTTAAAGATTTTTACTCAGCAAACCAAAGCTTCACTGTGAAGGAAATTTACCATATAGAGAAGGATGAGGTTGAAGGAAAAGCCCTCTAAAAGTTCACAGTCTGTGTTAAAGTCATATCTGAGATTGTGTGATGCTACAATTAATTTATTGCAACAGCCATGTTCTAGCTGAGCGTTTCTCAAGTTGTGGTGCTTGCACAATTCATGGTATGCAAACTATTTATAAGTGATGCAAAACCGCCTTACACGTGAAGAGAACTGGGAACTGACACCCCTAGCACAACATTAAGGCACAGTCCATGGTTCAAAAACCTAGCTTGTCAAGACAGAGGGGAACTGATAGGAAAAGAGGTGATTTAGGACCGAAATCTCTTTTTGGGGTAACAGACAGTAAGGTAGAAAGGTGTGTGAGGATGTGTTAATGTAGAAAATTAGAAGGTATCCGCATACTGTCATGGAAGGTAAAGGTGTTGCTGCTGTAACCTACAGTAGTTGTACTTGAACAGATTAAATTCAGGATTATCTGTTCCACAAGATTTGTTTATTTCCTACATGGGAATTTGTGTACACACCGAGATTTTTCTCAGCAGCTGCTCAGTTCACTACCACCATACAAATAAATACCTACTTCTAGAGTGCTGTTGAAAATTAGTTTTTCATATCCAGTTTCCCAGAACAGCCATTTTTCTGATTGTGTACCCAATATGTTCAAATTTTAAGCTTTTGTGTTATTGATTTTATATTTTATTTTTTTTTTACAAAAAACCAAGATCAAAATATGGTAGTAGTAAAAGCTGTTAAGATTCTTTACCTGTTCTAGTCTCTCATGGTAATGTTTTGGAGCACAGTGCAACACCTGTAGTCTTGTGTGTGTTTTTTCTCAGTGATAATAAAACTTTCTGAGAATATTAACAGATAAACTGAAATGAATTCTCTGTAAATAATAAATAATGGTCATAATCACAGAGGCAATAAATTATAATTCCTATCTGTCTTTAAACTGATAAACTGCTTTTATCATCCTGCATACCGAGCAAGTGTATTTTAACTTTAATTTTTAGTATTTCAAGATGTTTTGAAAATACAGCTTTTTTTAACACCGGTTTATGAGTCAGGTAGTCTCCTAGCACTGTCCTGGCCCTGGAGGGTGTTTGAGGCTCTTTTGTACTCTAGTCAATAGTTTATTATCTACCTCAGTATTAATGTTTCATGTGAGTTACAACGTTGTGGGGAGATGAGGGTGAGGAAACAGTATTCTACTGAGGAATGGAAGCTTCTTGCCTCTCCTAGCTCCTGGCTCTGATATTGAGGTAGATTTATAACTCCATTTGCAGAATTAACTTTTCTGTCTTCCGAACTCCTACTCTAATAATTTTGAAATTGAAGTTCTGACACTTTGAAATGCTCTGCAATTGCTTTGAGACATAGGGCTTTGCTGTGCAGCACTTCACTGATTAAAAAAAAAACCCAAACAAAACCCACCACATTGCTTTAATAGAATGTTTGGTTTAAACAAGGCTCACAGCTGAAGTAAGCTGTTCCTACAGGCAAAGCCTGAAACTAAACGGGCATCATCTGCCTCCTTCACACAAGCTGTAGAGTAATACATAATTTTAATACAAACCACTGACATGTTTTTAAACTGTTTATTGCAAAGAAGTATATTGCTAGTATTCTCTATCAGCGTCTGATCTGTTGGATTACAACCGTATGATGTGAAGCTGTTTTCAGCAGAATTCTGTACTTCCTTGTTCTTATTCAGAATCGGTTCCCACATCTTATTCAGAGCTTCATTAAAGGTGTCAGTTTCAATTCTCCAAAGAGATACAATGGTGCACACCATATAAAAACTTAGAGTACTTAACACTGGTTTCAGTTAAAGCAATTTAGCTTCAAAATGCCATCCACCTATTGTGCGTAAACATTTGTGGCAAACTGGTAATAGGGCTGTGTAGGCAAATACACACATTTTGTGCATTGGTTTTTTAAAAGGGGCTTTATAATAATTAAAATCTGATTTAGGCTGCTTGGAGGGGGTGGGGGGACAGAGTAGTATTGTTCAAACTTTGATTCCCTTTGCCACTCACCACAGATACTATTTTTCCTCTCTAATTGTCTCCCTCGGGATGCAATGAACTCTTTGCTTAACAGGAGCAGTAGCCTGCTTAAATCACAAGTGTATCTCCTGGTAATATTAATTTCTATATGTTCTCTTCCAAAACCAAATGTATTTACAACAAATTGCAGCAAACTTTTGATTGAAACACATTCAAATGTATAAGCGCTGTGTAATTATACCACTTTTGGACCAGAAATGAATAATCATAGCCGACCAAAATTAAGGAAAATTTTGTCTACACCTAGCGTAATTACCAGTGCTCACACTTGCCAATGAAACAACTAGTATCCTTTTTCTGAAAATTGTTTGTCAAGTTCTCAGTAGAAAGACAATTTGTTTTAAAACAAGTGCTGAACCTAGAGTACAGTAGAAAAGCAATACTAGCCATGTTCTGATTGACTGTCAAATTACACTGTCTACTGAGGATTTTAGACTTTCTCAAACTGTTTTGACATGTCCAGTTGCCTTGTATGTAGATTGACTTGTCTTATATTTGTATTGCATACAAAAGTCTTAGTGATAGACTACCAGTTGTTTCAGAATTTGTGCAAATACAATAAAAGATTGCCTCTATGAGCTTATATAGAAGTGCTGCTCAGATCTTTTGCATGCCTGTTGTATAAGTTCTCGGCAAGACCACTTCTCCGGCTGCAGAGTGGAGTGGTAATGCAATACTGTACTGGCTAGTTGTTGGATACTGGCTTGGAAAAGGGTGCCATCTACTGAATTATTGGTACAACTTCTTAAAATTCTTACAGGTTCTGTATGGTTTTCAACTCTGCGTAGTTTATATGATAGCATCATAACACAAGACAGTATGATTACAGCCAAAACAATATTCTAAAATAACGACTGACAAGTCAGGGTATAGCCAAGTAAACTTTTAAAAAGTTGCCTCTGCTTTTTATCAGAGTCGAAACATTAATGGATATTGAAAGTGATCTAGGAAGACAGTGCTGAAGAATCTGAAAGGGGGAATTATTTTGTTTTTCTTTACCTAGAATGGTACAATGCATTCATATTTATCTAAAAGGAAAAAAAAAAAGAGATACCATTTGTTACCAGTTTGATATTTAGAATAAAGACTCAAAACATTGTTAATTTTTTGTTCTAGTCTCTGATTTTATGCAGGATCCAGATGCTGTTAAATTATTACTTTGGTTTTTTTGGTTTTTTGTTTGGTTGGTTTTTTTACCAGCAGGGATAATTTATTTATTCTTTAAATAAGATGATTTAATTTAATTCAGGCTCACCCTTGTTGGTTTTATGGATGAAAGACCGGAACAGTGGCTCTGCGTCTAGGATGAAACTAGCCATTTCTGCCTACCTAGTACTATGTATTTAACAAAAGTTTTGACGGTTCTGAAACAACATCAGAAAACAAATTTCCAGTTGGGGCTGCAGCAGTTCCATAGAGTAAGAAGCATAATATTACTGTAATGTCCAACACATCTATTACAGAATATGGGCAGCAGAATTCAACAGCTTTTTGGCTTGTCTTCGTATAGACTATTAGTTCTGTTATCTTCAGTGTTTGTATTTTATCTTTAGGATGCCTGAAAGCCAAGGAAAAGACAGCGAAAGCCACATCAGCAGCGGTAGTTCCAGCACTAGCAATTCAGTTGCTTGCTTCGGGCAGGTCAGTTCCTTTTGCCTGAGAGGGAAATAGAAGTTTTGTGCTTCCGCTTCTGGAAATCTGTTCTGCATATTTACTCATTTTAAAGTTGGATACAGCAAGGCTGGAGTCACATCCATTACCCTAGCTATGCTATACCTAATTATACATTACATTTTCTTCCACAATAGTCTTGGCGTGCTTCAAGTTACAATAAATTGCTCTAGATTCTTCACGAAAGGTGTATGAATTTTCTTCCTTAAAAATGGATCACTTTATTCTCTCTTGTTTCCAGATGGCCTGGATCATGCTTAGACACATTCTCAGTACTGGTTCAGAAAAGCCAACTACTTTCATCTATTAAAAATAATTTTTAAAAAGTTTAAAATAATTTGGGAAAGAGAAAACCGTATCTGGATTGAACAGACCTTTTGGTGTCAAATTCTCTTCTCCATGATAGGCATTTATACATAGCTCCTGAATATGGCATAGACATGCGCACTCTCCCCTTTTTCCTTATGCCTTTTGGTTACAGGCTTGCATTTTAGTGTCAGAAAAAGGCAACGTTATTCCTTTAAGTTTAAATAGAAGCAAATACCAATTAGAGAGGTTTTGCAAGCTTTGGAACTTATATGGTGCACACTGTATTGAATTCTGTGTTCTGCTGAATGATAGCATGGCCAATACATGCATACCCGATATTTGTAGTTTAGGTGGTAAAATCTGTTCTGTCCCACATCAGAGCATAGCAATACAAGCTTTTTAGTGCTTGAATCCTTACGTATGCATTTAGGCTTCTCTAACCTTTTCAGATTATAAATTGTATTTATGTTAAGACAAGGAGCAAAAGTTACAACACTTTAGGCTTCCAGCAATACTGGTGTTATCCAATGATAGCAGTGATGCTGGAGTTATCCAAAGTTTCCTGCATGAGGGGAATTTGCTCAACAATCTTCAAGAAACTCCTATTTTGATTGCTTTTCTGAGCTGCTGCTCTTCCTGCCTGATGGCATATGGTGGTAGAATAAGTTTAAACTTTGGTTTTGTCAGAGCTTTTAAATACACTTTTCTTTTTGGTCACGGAGATATTATGTTTTATTTTTGAGAGGTAAAATATAAGCTCATGTGTGTTTTCTTGGCAACCTTGACTAGGATTATGACTGCATTAAGATTTCAATAGGAAATGGCTCATTTCAGTTCTAATGTAAGTGACGTTTATGAGAAAGCAAAAGGAGTTGCTACAGCTCAATAGTTAATGTTTGTATGCATATACTTCAAGAGTAAGAGAAAAAAAAATACAATGCACAAATGTAATGCACACACACACCTCGAGGTCTTTCCTTGTCTGTTACATCCTGATTCTAAAAATGGATCATACACCTCTTGGAAGGACTGTACATTGAAAAAGGAGATAAAGAAGTGATATTAGGAGAAGAGGGGGAGCTAAAGCAGGGAGAGTGAGAAGATTTATCTTACCTTGTTTTTGTCAAGTATCAATACACAGCAAGCGAATATCAAGCTATCCAGCATGCTCTTCGTCAGAGACTGGGTCCAGAATACATCAGCAGTCGGCAAGCTGGAGGAGGACAAAAGGTATGAACAAATATGCATAGATGTTTCAACTCAGAGTTTTTTTCCAGGAAAACTAGGGTAAAAAAAGTTACAATAATCCTCTTTTTTTTTTTTTAAGTCAATTTCGCACTAATAGTTTAATGTGCAGATATGAAAGCAAAGTCAGCATAGCATAAATTCTGTTTTTTACTGAGCCACAGGTTCCCTTTATGCTTTAAAATGTAGAAGACTGAACTTTTCACTGCTTCATCCTTGTCAAGGTGATATTTACCTACTTGTGGAACACTTAGATATTTTTCTTATTTTTTCACAGAACTGGAACATATGAAGTATTCTATAACATTGGCTGCATTTTACCCTCTCTAGTGCCCGCTATCTCTGCCTTCCCTTGATTAAGTCATATTTGTTGTCATATTAATCCCTTATCACAGTTGCTGGAAGAGGGTAAACCTAAAGCTGCACCAATGTCCTTTTAGTCACATAATCTGAACCTTGAATTTAGCCGGGTTTCCTCAGTGTAAGATGGTGTGTGTAATCCCCCTTTGAAATAAAGCATGTATATATATGTATGCACGTGTGTGTGTACGTATTTATATATATATATATATGTATTTATGCTTTTCTTTTCAGGTCTGTTACATTGAGGGTCACAAGGTAATCAGTCTGGCCAATGAGATGTTTGGCTTCAATGGCTGGGCTCATTCAGTCACTCAGCAGAATGTTGGTAAGTATCTCTTGAGGGTGAAGAAGTCTTTCTTTTCGTTTCACTGTGAGGCCCTGAAGGAAAAGTCTCTTAGCTAAGGACCAGGGTATCTATCCTAGAACTTGGTCACTTCAAAGAACCTGCAGGGGAGGCGGGGGAGGCATGTGGAATTTCCAGGTATCTTGACAGCTGGCAAGAACGAGAGAAATTGAGTAATAATAGACCTTCTGTTTTCTTTGTAGATCTTGCACTGGAATATGTCATAGTCATTATTCTAAGTGTGTTTATGATTATTCTTGAGCTTTTCTAATCAAGTTTTCTGATCTCTATGGGAACAGTCAGTGACTACAGTCAAGAGTAATTACAATTAAACTATTTAACACCCAGCAGCCCTGAGCCAACTTTCATACTCACCTGTAATTTTTATATTCTAATAAGTTAATATTCTCATTTAACATTCCCCTAATCTTTAGGGACCCATCTTTTTCTGCAGATCCTTCTTCTAGCCAATACTTGGTTCTGAGATTTTTTACAGTAGAAAGCTTTAGAAAAATTCTTCTAAAAAATGGTATTTAGGTGATCTTAAAGCTTAAGCTTCTTCAATCTTGACAGCTGAAGTAGTTCCTACCAGAGGAGTATTGTCCTATTTTGCAGATCTGATACGCTTAGACTGAAGACTGGTTGTTGAAGTTGCTCAACAAAGCTGCTTAAATGTACCTCCTCCTCCCCACCCACCCCACCTCCCGCCCTTCAGAAATCTTTTCTTACCTCAGGCTGGTAGATTCTAGACATAAAGCAAGTTACTTCATTTCTTTCCATCTATTCTGTACCCACTTCCCCCCCCTTTTCAATCAAGAAAGGACGGACATCCTTCAAACTTCTGTCTTTTTCAAATAATGCCATAACAAGTTATTCCGTAGAAATTCAGAGACGGAGGGTTTTGTTATGTTTGGTTTTAAATTCCTGGGTAGAAAAAGGGCTTGCACCTCCAGCAGATTTACAAACCAGTTAAACAAATAGACAGATGAGTACAGAAGAACTTTTGGACCCCAGAGTACTTGAACTTCAAAGCATTTGATTTCAGACATGTGTCATGTTTCTGTCAGACTTGCAAGACTGCTAACTAGAGTGCCCTATGTATATTATTTAGCATTGCTTTTGGTGTAAAATAAAGTAGGTTAGAGATTCTGGGTTGAGAATTGTATTGCAACCTGACAAGCTATTCAGGCAGTCTGTCCTGGATAAAACCTTATGCAAAAGTTCTCAAACTGGAGACTTCTAATATATAATTGGAAAGAAATTACATTTATTGAAAACAGTCTCTTTTCCATTGCTGTTTTTTATAAATTGATACTTTAAATCTTTCCTTCCAGCTGAAAAAAAATGTTATGCTTTGAACATTTAGGATATATAGCTGAATGAGAAGTAACATTTACAACTCTTTCTTCTTCCATATGCCTAAGTTTATAGACATAGTAGCAGGGTGCGAGAGTTTGGCAGATTTAGCCATTAAAAAACCAGAAAGTATCAATGTAACACACCCAGGGCATATACGCAAATCAGCATTTTCAAACTACAGTTAGTATTTTGTAAGTCATGCTCCATTTTATAAAAGGCGATACACTATCTTGAGCACATTCAGCAAGTATGATACAGGTTTATGAATGTCCTAAAAGCACAAAATAAGATCTAAATGTGGATCAGGAGTCGTTTGTATTATTTAGGATGTTACTTTTCTCTCCCCTAGACTTTGTTGACCTCAACAATGGCAGGTTCTATGTGGGGGTCTGTGCATTTGTGAAAGTTCAGCTTAAGGTAAGTGGATTTTTTTTGTTTGCTCTGTTTATAGTTGAGGAATTGCCTAAAGCTGCGAATGAAAGTTCATGCATAGATCAGACTGTGGTTCTTGAGGACTTTACTATGCCAGAGAACCTAGCAGTGTCCAAAACCTTCCTATAGAACAACCAGCTAAGAGCGAGTAATTAGGCTTAGGAAAGCACAGCATCTAACAAGAACTGCTGTATGGGCACAAATTCACTTACACTTAATATTTTTAAAATTTTACTGCAGGATGGGTCATACCATGAAGATGTGGGATATGGAGTCAGTGAAGGCCTAAAGTCTAAAGCCTTGTCCCTAGAAAAGGCAAGAAAGGAGGCAGTAACAGATGGACTGAAGAGGGCACTCAAGTAAGTAAAGATCAGTACCTGTAGATTTTCAGAAGTTAAGTGAGAATTAAGTGTTATTTTCAGTCACAGTGAGCTCTCTTGTTTCTCAGGTGCTTTGGGAATGCTCTTGGGAACTGCATCCTAGACAAAGACTACCTACGAGCCGTGAACAAGCTTCCACGTCAGGTGCGGTACGTGGGCTGGTAGAGCAGGGACTGCAAGATGTCCACTGGCCCTGGTCCTCTATATTAAAAAAGATTATAAATAATAATACAATGCATCTCATCCCTGAATGCTTCCAGCTATGAGACTAACAGCCTTTGCCTGCTAGTTTGTGTGAACAGAGTTCTTCCCTGACATTTTGCCACAACTACTCTAAATTTTGACTATTTCCATAGGCAAGATAATTGTGATGAAGAAACAGTATCCTACTCAAGATCTCATGTGACATTTATGGCCGTGTTGCCCGAGTCTCGCTGTTCAGTGGCAGCAATACATACACCTGTCTTCAGAGCAGGTTAAATGTTACCCCAGGAAACACTAAACTGTTTAAACCAGCTTGTTCTAGGTGCTATTTTCTTCAGGTGCTGCAGTTCTTAAGGCTGTTCAAGCTTTGTCAGTTGCAGCAACTCAGTTCATCGCTCTCATCTAGCCACTTCTGCTTTAAATGTGTATCAGCCGTGATACCGGTGTCAAGTTACATATTCATCTCCTTGGTGAAATGGAAGTCCTTGGGAGAATAGAGTCTGTCAAGGCAGTATAAGGCAAAAACCAGAACACATAACTCAGTTTGTTCTCATTGTCAGTGGTAGCACAATCCAGTTTACTCTTACCAATTTTAAAACTTGAACTTACTTGTCATATTCCTCTCATTACTGGACTTTTTCAAGAATAAAAAAAAAAAGGATGGGAAATAACTGCATACAATGATACAATTTTTAATTGCTGCAATAGGTCATAAAACCAGAGGCTATGGGGAGGGCAGAAGAGTAGGCAGACAGTATATCTATTATCTGTGTAACCTACCCTAAAGCAGGTGCAGCTTCTCTGAATTTCTGCAAAATCAGGACTATTTCATTTCACCCTGAAGTCTCCCAAGCTGACAGCCTATACGTCAGCCAGTGGGCAGCGGGAAAAAGGAGTGTTCTTTAGAGTTTAGGGAGCTCTGGCAGAAAATAGGAAGTTTTTCCATGAGAAAGACTTCTTCCTTCTAATAAAGTTTTTAATATGCATAGCCCAGGATATCCTAGAAAAAATACCAGATGGGTTACATATGAAAGCTGCTTGTTGTAGTTGGAACTGGCACTTAATTTTAAGCAAAATCCATACAGTAGCAATGTCAATATATGCATTGATAGTTGCTTTGTCCTTTTACTAGCTATTATTCAAATTCTATCAGGCCCTAATGCACATCACAGCTAGACAGAAAACACTCAACACGGTCCTTGTAACAAAATCTACAGTGTGCCTGTACGTCACCCCTTATCGTTCTTGTTAGAATAGTTAACAGTGGTTTTGTACTGAGGTCTCGAGCAAAGGTAGTTTCTAAAGATGGTTTCAACTTTCAGTTAACCAAATAGGATCCTTCCCAAAACAACACCGCAGAATACTAGATGCATCTATGATAGAAAGGGTGAACCAAACTGTTCCAGACTGGACCCACAAGAAGTTTTAGCTGTTGCCAGTCACTTCAAAAGTTTTACCACAGAACAGCAAAACAGGTAACGCTATTTTGTTTTGCTACATGAGTACACAAATGACCCTGCAGATGTCCTCTGCTTGACTTGAAAAATGTGTTGGTACCTAAATTTTGCAACTGAATTATGAGAGAAGGATGCAGTGGACTTGTCTGGATGAGGAATAATATTAGGAAGATCTACGCTCCAATTTATCTAAATGCCTGATATGCTATTACTAGCAAACTGTGGGGCTTAAATGTATGAAGAATTAGCATGTACAACTGCTGTGTACTTTAACACTTACTTTCCTTGCCATAACATGGTTCTTATCCTTACTGAGCAGTAAGGAGCCACATTACATCTTGCTTTGCTTTTCAGACTCCTTGCCTCCTTAGCTTTCAGTTTGCAAGGGAAGAGCTGCAGTTACTTTTACTCTGTGAAGCACGAGGTCAGACAGTGAACCTTCTGAGGTAACCAACACCATGAAGAAATGCCTCTTGTGGAGGTCTTTGGTTCAGAGACAGGAAATTGTGAAGCACACCTTCATCAGTGACAACCATACTTTAACACCGTTCTTTCAGAGCTATCGCAATTTATAAATATGCTGTGATGTAACACAGCAGTCTTCGTAGTATTAAAGTTGTCTTGGCTGTTACTGAGTTTGCACCTCAGTAACCAACATTAATCTCATTAGCTCCTGATGTGTACCAGTTGGTGGCAGTAGGCTTCTAGGCGGTAACTTACCTTGCTGATTGAGGAAAAAGCCGTTTACAACTGCTGATCTGTCGAGTTTCATAGTAAAGATGCCTTCATCATACTAGGATTTACCAGACTCTGCTAGCCAGCCTAGAGCTGTAAGGTGGTTCTATCTAGCTAACTTAAGCTGCGGGAGCAGATCCAAAGTGACACCTCGCCAGGTAAAGATGGTGCAGATCTCTGCTTTGCCAGGGTCATTGTTGATTAGTGGCTTTGCCACAAATTTGTAAAATCACAGAGCCAAACCATCCTGTCTTTAATAAAGAGAGAGTGGTGTAGCTTCCTCGGTGACCACATGGATTGCAGAGCTGAGTAAAGGTTTGCCATGCCCTTTAATACAAGCATGAAGACAGGATCAGCAACAGACTTGCAAGACTGTCAGAGAAGCTGTAGAATTCTACATCGATCGCCCACATCTGTTCTCATTTGCAGAGAGCACAGTATGGGGAGACGCAGGCTGTCTGCCCTGAAGCACTGAACTCTTAAACTAACACAAAGTCGCTTGAATTCAATGATTAACTAACCGAATGACTTTGTACTGAAAGTGTATTTCGGTTTTCTAACTTACTATTCCACCTAGAGCAAACTAACTAGACTGTCCAGCAGTACTGTATAGAAAAAGCCTATGCATATTTCATTAACTTGATGAAGGAAATTTCTGAATATGTTTTTTTTTTTTTTTTGCTTTACTAGATACCCCCTGAGTTAGATTTGGTCAAAACTAAAAGAGAGGACTATGAGCCTGAAATAGAGAAAGCAAGATACAATAGCTGTTTGGAAAGGCAGAGCGCTGGAGGGAGACAATATTGTGAGGTGGCATCTACTTGTAACCCTGGTCAGACAGAGGCTGCTGTAGTGACGGTGAATCAGAAACAGCCAAATGGTTCCAGGTGAGACTGCTGCTATAAATTTATTTTATAAGCTATATTAGAAGTTACTGTACCTTCTAAAACACAAGGTCAGCCCAATTCAGAAGATACTACACAATGCTAGTTTAGTGGATTTTCCTTGCTATTCTTTCTTTATGCATTTTTTTTTCTTCAAAAAACATAATTGCTGAAATCCTGCTTAACTGTGCTTAGTTGGGAGAGGGGCAGAAGCACAGACGCCGCGGCTATTGAATGTGATGCCACTTACCAGCGGAAATTGCGGCAAAAGCAGCTACAGCAACAGTTCTGGGAACAGATGGAGAAAAAGCATCAGATTCCAGGAGTTACTCCTAGCAGCAAACAAGGTAAGTCTTGGCATTAAAAATTGACAGTTTTAACGATAGCTACTGGCAGGCATGGCTTACCTTCAATACAGGAGCCCGACCAGTTTTATCTGCTTTTGTACTCTACTGTCAACGCACCTTTGAGATCAGAGGAAGGAGGATTATCATACTTCTTCTCCACCATGTTCTTAAAAGTGGCAGGAGTGTCAGCTCAAAAACTGCGTCATTAAAACTGCAACTTTCCACCCACCCTAAAGCTTCGTGCAGCACAGCGGCTGTCGTCAGTACCGTTGACATGCTGCACCCAAGCTGAGACCACGGCACTTCTCTGAGGTGGTTGCAGGCAAATCGACATTGCATTAGCTACTCATACGTTGCTCTTTATTCCTGGGGAAGTCTGGACAGCTGCGTGGTCAGCAGGAGCTTGGGGATGGGATAAACAGGCTAAAAACCCCTTTAAAGAAGAGCGGTTGTTCTTACCAGCCATCATCAGGTATAGAATCTTCCCTTTCCACATGCTGCTACCAAAACATAACCAGTGCTAGGACAAAAGAGGGTACCTGGTGGCAGCTGCTTTTCAGACTCGTGCTCTGTTAAGAAGGAGCAAAAGGGTGGTTCTGTATTTCTAATATTAATCTCGTCTTGTGTTTCCTCCATCCAGCAACATCCGATCCTCCTGTGAAGCACAGCACTCCAGCAGCAGTACAGCAGCAACTAGCAATAGAAGAGGAGTTCTTTGCAGGTCAGCCAGAAAGTGTCACATAACAGAGTGTTAAATCATTAGCATTTAAATCACCTTCAGAGTACAGTGTAAACATAAAGTTTTTGAAGGGGTTGGAATAGTAGAAGTGTGAGTATGAGTCTGATCTTAACAATACAAACTTTGCTTGAGTGGCAGGGAAACGACGCCCATCTCTATGAGAGGCTTCACACTTAACACTTTCCAATGGAGTTGTTATACCTATTCAGTAAACCCTTTCCCTGAAGTGATACTGCACACAAACAGAACGTTTTGGGAGGGGGGTGGCTTTTCTTAACGTAACCATGGCTATTTGGGTCACATTTACACCCCGATGCCTGGACGTTGCTCCAGTCCAGAGCACAAGGGGCAGTACCATTTCCCTGCTGTGCGCTGACGCAAGAGATGCTTTTACAGTTTAACTTTTTATAGTGGCCACCACTTGTAGGAAGAGGGTGGGCTGTCCCTGGAATTACCGTCGTTCCTGTAGTACAATACTGTCATCTTTGGTTGGGTCACTTTTTCATTCATTCTAGATGATCCTGAACTTTGGGACATTTCCTTGGAGACCATCGATCTTAAGATAACGGGTCACAAAATGGCAGACCCACCAGCTGGACACCAGACATCCGAAACACCCCGTGGACGTCACCAAATGACTACTCGTAACAGGACACCTCACAGAATGAATTGCCACAAAGCCCCCGCTAGACCTGCACAGTTGCAGCCATCTGCTGCAACCGTGAGCCACCAGAGCTGTGCCAACCAGCACACCCCAGGTACGTGCTACCAAAAAAGTAACAGTTCTGTCTTAACAATGGCTCTCGGCTTTGAAAGCAGCGCTGTTAGATTAGTAAATTGGAGTGGGAGAAACATCCTTCTTTCTTGGATTTGACTGCAGATGCTGTAGTAGTGGGCTAGGTGAACCATCTGTTTTTTCCATCCAGCTGTCGTATCAAGGAAGAGCTAGAATTGAAGAGTACTTTTAAAGGCAGAAACAAAGCTTTAAGAATCTTCCATTTCTTGCTATCTCCCTGTTCGGCAGAGTGCAGCCCCCACAGGAGAAGTCAAAGCTTGAAGAAAAGGAGACTTGAACCTACGTAAGACACCTGATGGTATCCCCACCTCCGTACTGCATTACCTCAGAAGACTGCAGTTGGCTGGTCAGATTACGTAAGGAAGTCTGTAATGCATTAATGGATTTTCCTGTATATTATGGTGAAGCAACACAGAAGAGTTTAATACAGCCAGCGAGAACTTTATGTACTTTTAGGTTATTACATGTTTCAGATGCCTGCGTCTATAAACAAGCAAGCATTTGTGCTTCTGCAGCACTACACTTGTGGCTGTATTACAAGCTAACGTTACACGGAATTTGCCTGAAATGGTAACAGAATTAATCTTTAAAATGAGATGCAATCCATAGCTTCTTTCTCCATTAGCGTTGCGTTTCAGCATAAAGAATAGATGTTTTCAGTAAAATGGGGAGAGGGTGGGTTCTGGTCAGATGCCGAAGCCTACAAGCTGAGGGTGTGAAGCTGTGGCAGCGTCTGCCCTCCAGTGTGCAGCAGCCCTTCGCCCTGCGGCTGCACAAACAGGGTCAGAGCCCATTGCTCCTCCTCAGCATGTTCCTCAGCTGTGCAGGATCCCCGTGTGGTGTGGCGGCAGCAGCACCAACACATCCAGGCAGTCCAGCTGTGCCCGCGCACCCGGGCAGCACAGGGGCAGGAGCGCGCTGGGACTTCCACTTTTTTTTAAATAAGCTTTCAACCCTTTTCAATATAAAAATAAACATGAAATTTGAAAAACAAGCCACACTTGTAGCTGTCCATGCCTCTATACCTTTTTCAAACGATGACAACTCAATTCCTGTTTAACAAGCTCAAAGAAGGGAACACATTCTGGCTGGTTACAAGTAGGAAGCCCAAGAGACCACCACCGTGTCTGCACAGCCTTGCGTTTGCTTTGGCTGGGCAACAGAAAACTTCAAGCAGGTTTTAAAGGTTAGAATAAAGCAACAGCTGTTCCGTCTAGTAGGGTCAAAGGAAGAATTTTTTAAGCACTACTTCAACCTGGAGTGAAAGGGGTTTTTTGTTGTATTGTAGAAATTGTAGTATTTTTGAGAAATGCAGTGCTGGAGACAAGGATGATACCAGATGACTTCAGAGTTGGAGCTCGCCCAGGAAAATTTACACAAGCTCTTTGATTAGTGCAACCCTGAAATCAATGTCAGACTTGAAACAGGAGCCTGTTCCTGCGCTTTGCCATCACTGCTCTATCTGACCAAGTCTCTTGAAGCAGTCTAATGTCAATACGTTTGAAGTATTCAGCATTTACTCCTTTACCTTCACCATTTAATCCATCCTTTTTCCTTTAAGATCCTCTACTATCCACTTACCTCCTCAGCAGGACAAAGAACAAGGCCTGACTTCAGTACAGAGCGACAGGACAAATTATAATTAACTGTAATATATTACATCTAGCAAATAGTTTCACATTTCACTGTACTAGTTTCTCTCCAATTCGGTGCTGCCTTCGGAACAGCTCAGGGAAGAAATACATACCACATGTTTGAGTCATGCGCTCACTGTTGAAATCAGATACCTGTTAGAAAGGGAATGCACAGACATTCAGAATTACTGGATCCAGAGCTGCTCCAGAGTGTTACAACAAAAAAAATTAAGTAAGTGTCTCGTATAAACACAACTGCGTCAGCTTTCTTGACTTTTGTCAAGAAACAGTGCAAGAGTAAGTTCTAACAGTTCTAAGAGAAATCACAGCAATCGGCCTCTCAGGATTGGTCCCTTGGAAAAGGGCAGTAAAACTTACACTTGGACATTGTGGGTTTGGTGGGTTTTTTTTCTCCTTTAAGGCCTTGAGCAGCGTGACTCATAACAGAAGCTGTTCTTAAAATGGAAAGAAATGCAGCAGCAATTAAGTGTTTAGAAATACCAAATAATTCCTGCGAGTCTGTTTGAGAATGACCCCGGTAAAGTAGTTCCGCTCTTTACTAGTACTGTGGCAAATCTGGGGATGGAATTCCTATTGTACGTCTACACTCAAGAGTTTCTCCTCTCCCCAGCGCAGCCCTGGCTCCCTTCCACCCCAGAGAGGAGGGCGAGGGACCCAACAGGAAAAGAGGAGTAGGACTTTTCCCTGTCCAGGACAGGGCCTGCCCCAGGCCTTGCAGCACACCCTGCTTGGGCTTCACTGCCGAAGGGCAGCACAGAGCCCCCGCTCAGCCGCCTCCACCCCTGCTCCAAACAGGGAGAGACACCAACAAGTTCTTGACTGTCACAACGGAGCACGTTTCTCTGTTCGGTCACTTCTTGACAGTCTTGGCCATAAAAGCAATCGCATGGCTCACGTTACCCCGCGCACCTTCTCCCAGTCCCATAGGCCCCTCCTCTCATAAAGAAGATCCATTCCGTGAGTTATTCTTTCTAGTAGCCAGTTTAGAGTATTCTATTAAAAGGCTCATTATCAATCACTGCTTTTGAGAAGTTAACAGTCACATTAAATTGGGTTTCTTGTACTTTCCTGTGATAAACTGATAAATTGGGTTAATCACTCCAGGAAGAGGACGGGGAGGCTGGAACCTGCTGTTCAACAAGAAAACCCACGGCTCAACAAAAGCGGGTTTGGTTTATTTGAATGACTTCATTAAATAATTCTACAAAGGTAACAAATCGCAGCACAAAGCGCAATCATACAAGAAGCGCAGTGCCTGGGTTTAGTGCAAAACATACAACTAACTACAGCCAGGGAAGCCCAAAGTTTCAATTCATTTTATTTTTTTTATTTTTTTATTGTTTTTTTTTTTTTACAGTGTACATTGTTAAATAATGTAAAGAAAACGCTTGTAATTCAGAAACAGATTTTATGTGGAAAAAGATACTCAAAGTGTAATATTAAACAAAATAATTTAACAGTTCAGTAGCATTAGTTTATTCCTCTAGACTTCAGTTATTCATCCACAGGAGGGGGGGGAGGGGAAATAAATCAATGGTAAATAAAACCAGTTCTTGCATAACATTAAGTGAAAAAACGACCTCAAACTTATTAGATCAAAATTAAATAACCACGTGCTGCATCCAGCTGATTGGTTCCCCTTGTCACAAACACTCCCCTTGTTTCGTTACTGCCCCGGGTTTGTCACCGCTCCCGTCTCCAGAGCTCCCCTCTCCCCTGGCGCTGGGTGCTGGGGAAACCTCCCCGCACCCCTTCAGAGGGAAGGGACACCCCCCGCCCTTGCTTCCTCCCCGCTTTCCACCACACCATGAGCCTCCTCTCTCATTCTGCGCTTCAGTTACAAATAAACCTCCCAAAAATCTGTGGAACTGGGAGCCCCCCACTGCCTCGACACTACCTTTTCTCCCTCGGGTGCTGGTTCGTCTCCAGCCTGTAAAATAAGTGACAGGAAAGGAACAGATATTGCGCCTTTCTTTATAAAAATAAAATGTGAGAACATCCGCAGACAGAAAAACTCCCTGTTAAGGCTCCACAGGGGAACAGCCCTCCCAGAAAAAACAAAACAACAAAGAAACAAACGTTCAGGCAAGTAACATCTCTGTGGTGTACCAGCTTCCGGGGTACCCGTGAGCTGCTCCCAAGTACCCGGCAGCTGCTCTCTCTTCCCGCACAGCTTTTCACAGCACTACATAAATACTGGCTGGTATTATTTTTTACTTTGAAGAGGAAACCAGTATTATTTATTTTTCTTTTTTTAAATATGAAAAGGGAGAATGACCAAAGCAGAAGGTACAGTACAGTTACTGAGGGGTGACAGATAGTTACAGTCCTGGTACCAGCTTGAAATTTGTCAGAGTGAACAAAATCGTAAATCCTCCAAATGAGAGAGGAAACTTCTTGATGCCGGCTGTTTCAAGTACATCCATTGCCGGCAATGGACGTTGCACCAGGACAGTCTATTCCTGGCTTAAATGGATTTTACCAAAAAAAAAAAAAAAAAGAAAAAGGTAAGAAAAGCAATCCCAGCAGACGAGCCCACGCCAATGAGCAATGGCACCTCTCCCTCAAGCCACATCCTGACCAAACATCTTAACCACTTCGCTGGTGGAGTCAAACTGCATCTTAAGTTGGGCCTTTCCCAAAGATACACATTCCCGCCAGCCTCTCTCCCTTTCCGATCCTGCCTCCGTAGACAATATTGGTTAGTCTCGTTTTAGCTTCACCCACAACCCTCCATTTCCCACCCCCACCTGGCCCCTGTCACACCAGCAACTTCAGATCTGCCCGCCTGGACAAGTTTCCCCAACACGCAGAACGTTGTTCCACAACCCGCTGCCTCAATGACTCCCCACCCCCCCTTCCACGCACCTACTCTAAACGGTAACGGTAGCGCTAAAGAAACTCCAACGTCCCACCAGTCACCAGGGACGAATCATCCCTCCTCCTCTGAACTTGCCCTCTGTCCACCTGGGGGTCTGCTGGGAAGACGATGCTAACTGCAGAAGCAATAGAAGTCCAAGGCACTAAAATATCCAGCAAGCATACTGGGAGAACAGACAAGTATTCAAGTACATTAATTTATACAATTTTACATTCACATTTATTTATCTAATACAATGAAAATACAAAGGAAAAAGTTAAAGTGTCTCCAATAAGTATAAGGATATAGCTAGCTTTTTTTCCCCATTTTTTCTTTTTAACTTTTTTAACCCTCTATATTCCACTCATTTTTAAACTACTGTTGTCCAACAACATTTATATATCACAGTGTTTCCACATCAAAACTGATGGTAAGTACATGTCCGCAGGGAACTTTTAAAAATTTTTAAACAATTTAAATTGCTCTAATGCTGCAGTCAAAGCTGTTAATATCTTACTTAAAGCAGTAATGACCTATCAAGCACGGGCTGCACTGCAAGTCCATTCGTGTGCCCCGTCATTTCGGAGCCAGATACGATTGACTGGGGAGAGGGAGAGGAGGGGGATTCGGACAGCTTTTCTCCTGGTCTTGGTTCTTCAGGGAGAGATGAGAAGCGTGCTAAAGCCTCATGCTAGGACACAGCTCTCCCACCTCAACACGTGCGGATTCAGCCTCAAACCAGAGAGAAATTTTACAGCGAGACCGCATTAACTGACCCCGTGACTTCTCTTCACAGCTCTCGTTCCACACAAGAGCGGAACCCCTCGGTCAAAAGCACTGTCCCATCATAAGGATGCCGATCATCCTCCTCCCCGCCCTTAAAAGCGTGTGGGGAAACTCCCTTCACAGAGAGCTGACAGCAATGGTTGGAAAAGAGAAAATTCATTCCCAGTCTGGCAAGCTACCAGTTCATTGCAGCACTAGGAGTTGATACAGGGCCCCATCTCCCTCCCCATGTCCTGTCCCGAGGTCTAGCCAGCACGGTCTCCCAGGCGCAGCTAAGTGGTCCGCAGGTTGGAGCCTGGAGGGTTGCTGATCGATTTTTGCAAATTGCTGATGTTGAAGCTTTGCAAAGACGCGGCACCTACGGGCTGGAACTGGCCGAGCGGCGGTTGCGCTGGACCACCCGTCCCGCTCCACGGAGCGGCAAAAGAGGCTGCTGGATAACCGTACTGCTGCGGAGGGCACATGGCCTTTGTGAAGGGACCTAAAGAGGTAGCTGATGATGCAGAGATGGGCGTAGCACCCAGGGAAGATGTCATAGAGATACAGAGCTGACCCGGCGCTGAGAATTTTCTTGCCATTCCAGGGCCCTGAAAGAAAACCCAACCCCCAAGAAGAGTTAGGCAACCGTGCTTAAAAACCACAGCCTCACCCCTTGGTCCACAAGCCGTTCCCAATGGATGTTTACAGGAACACACCACGCTCCTGCTCTTTAGTTATCCTTTCCCCTTCCGCAGCAGGTGACACAATCCTGCACGTAAAAGGTACAGCCCACAGTTTTCTTGAGCAGTTGTCCAAGCTACACAGCAACTGTCCTCTAGCTGCATTTGACACCCTGATGAGATAGCAACGACACTGACAGTTTCTTACCATAAACATTCACGGGTTACATCTTACCTCATAGTTGCTATGTCCTTTGCCAACTTTCTTGCCAGACAGGTTCATGGCATCTCGGGCCCAGTTATCTACCAGCTTGTGCAGGTCATCTGTGAAAGTCCCTTTCCGGCTTGAGGCAAGAGCAGCAGGCTGAGACTGGGGCGCTTGGCTGTTCACTGTAGCCCCGACTGTGTTAGTGCTGCTGGTCCCTACAAATACAAAAAACCAGGAATCAACACTTAGGTTAAAGATCATCTTTCTCTAGTAAATGTAAGAAATTGTGGTAATGGTACATCAATAGAGAGCCAGTTAAAAGTGCCATGCAGATTAATTCTAAGTTTCAATTCCAGGACACACTGAAGTGGGAACTGCAAGGACTCCTACAGGCATTTTCTCAGATTTAGAGTATTCGACAGATATGTTCACTTTTCAAGAAGTGCTGCAAGTAGTCATCTTAAGAGGGGAATGGTAGCAGCCTACAGGTCTTTGTAGGGGAAAAAGATTAGATTTCAGCACTGAATGACAGTACGGTCACGTCATTTTCTCATCCTACACCTTTTAATTAGCAGCAACCACTATCGACACAAGTCAGTTCCACCTTGGAGGACAATGCTGGATGCTGAGTAAGGAGCAGTACAATCAGCATCACCAGCTGCTCTGTAGCAAATTATCTCCACTTTGTAAAACAAAGAGGAAAAAAACCACCCAGATTACACAAAAAAGCCACAGTGAGAAACAGCAACTGTTGGTTCCAATACTGCCATACTTATGTTCTTGACGATAACCAGATGGGACTGTCTTCATCCACCAAACAGCCAGGATCAGCAGGGGAAGTCTGCACTGCATTAAATTTTTGCTTTTTGCCTCTGAAAGCATTTTTTTGCCATTACGTTCAGATTTCCTATGTCAGAAGAACAGGCATTTCAGATGCAAACAACCAATGCAGCTAAAAGAAGGCAGAAATGAGAGTAGTTCCTCAGACACGCTTTGACAAGTTTGCCCTATTCATCGGGCTGATTGTAAGAACACAAAAAACCCTTCACATACACACCAGGCTCTGGTTCTGATAGAACATTTGCTGAACGTTATCCTGCAGGAAAAAAAAACAAATCTAGAAGCTTTGTTTTGGATAGCCTCACTGTCCCCCTCACACTTATAAACAAGCAACTGCACTCATATTTAAGTCTTTCAAAGGCAGACCTCACAGCAGGAATCAAAGAAACTGTACATTATCAAGTATCCTAATTCCCAGCAGTCTTGCCAAGTATCCTCATTAACAGATGTGGAAGCGATGGTTAACTACTAGGGCAGGCTTTTCTGAAGGACGTGGTAAAGGCAGAATGAGTCTACTTTTCTCAAATCCTTTTAGTACAAAACCCAACAACAATGTAAGAATCTGGCCACTGCAGTGCTGAACCCAGCACTCCCTGCAAGCACACATCCTCGCCTACTTGGTTCTCAAAGTTCCTCAAACATTTCTACCCGCTCACTTGGAAGACTGCAATTGGGAAATCCAAGAAAGCCCGAGTTTATGGCAGACATTTCTGAAGAAAACTCATTAAAAGCAGAACATCAAAGATGCCAGCAATGAAAATCATCTCTCTATTGCAAAGGCCCAATGACGGAGTCGCTGCCTCTTGCCTGACAGCAACTCCACCTGTTCCGCTTTCTCTGGCTATCAGCCACGTTCCTTGCAACCACCGTTATCAAAAGAAGAACTGGCTCCAAACCCCTGCAGGAATGTTTCGTATTGAGGAGTGAATTAGGAAGGTGACGTACTTACTATGCAGGACAAATAAGCAAAGTGTTACTGCCTCTAGTAGTGCTGAGGAGGGAAGGATATGTATCCCTCCCACCAGGTCCAGCTCAAGCATGGAAGTGGTTCCCGGTCTAGGTGCCCACAGGTGGGGCAGCAGTTGTTACAGGCAGACACATGCAACACCACACACGGAAAAGAAAGAATAAGGTTCCCTGACCAGGGGGTGCAGCTGCAGCTCAGAGGAACAGTATTAGAAACACTCTGTAAGGCGGCGAGGAAAATCTACAGTGAAATAACATGAACCTTAAGCACGCATCACAGGTAAAGGGCTCAGAACACAGTTATTAAATAAGAGCAATGGCGTGAAAGGTGAAATTAAAGACAAATGAGGCTAAAGCAACAAAGAGGTACTTGGTGGAGCTGCCAAAAACCAGTAACAGTCACATTCCACCATGAGGGTTCATGCAGGGATTGACACTCGCTTTCATCCTCTTCAGATGGCCAGTATCTGCTTTTGACATGTCACACTTCCACTTTAATCAGTGAGCGCACAGCTTACAACCCAGGATCCTGGACCTCTGCTGGAGAGCTTCCTCAGGCCACAGAGGGGAGGGAATTAATCAAGGTATATACGCTATAGTGCGTTCATCTGCAGACGGGAAAGATCGTTTAGGAAAGTTTGAGTGTTTTGAAAAGGACTAGATTGGTTCAGGGTGGGAAAGGTGGGAGGTTGCCAGAGCTTTGTCTCCAGAAGTGATTTTGCTAGGGAGCTCCTGTTTCAGGTCGCAGACAGAGGCGGACCAGCCTACACCATTGCAGGTGCACTATACAATTACTAAAGCTCCCATGTAACGTCAATTTTAAAAATGACTTCTCAAGAATTTCACATTTTAGCTCGGAGGTAGTCACCGCCTGCAGAAACTGCCATCCAGAAGAGTCTGAAAAGGAAGTGCTTCAACTTATAGCATTCAGTGGAAACAACCCCCCACATTCCTGCTCGGTCACAGCAGCCGTCCCCAGTTCTGCTCTGACATGAAGGATCTGAAGTGAAACAAGCTTCTCCCTCTCCAGCCTGCTACCTATAATGCCGTCATTCTGCCCTTTTATTTTTTCCCCCATAAGCCAGCAGTCAAAAGACACCTTTAAAACAATCTTAAGTGACATGAGCGCACACAGGCTTTTCTAAACTTCTCTTGCTTTGGGAGACACGCTGCAGAGCTCTGATGGCTTACGCTTACTCTTTTAAAATGTTGAAGGAGCGTCTGCAATTGGATCTGTCACTAAGGTGGGAAGCCCCATCACATCTGTAGACAAACCAGCTGCTCAGAGGTACAATTCCAGCACATTACAGCGAGCAACTGACCCTGATGCTCAATTCGCTCTCGTTAGCGATGAGCAAAGAGTAACACAGTGAAGGTGAGGTTCTGCCTGCCTCCACTTGTCTGCAAGGGTAGTAGCCAGACTGTTCAATATACCAACGACAGAGTACACATTAGAGGGCATAACATAGACAGACAGATGCTGTGCTGGAGACAGAGTCAGGGAGGTAAGGCTTCAGTGACCAGAAAAAGCTGATGAATAGCTTTACAATCAGGAATCGGAGATAACAGAAATAAGATAATTACTACAGAGCTGGTTGCAAGGACAGACTTTTTTCACCATCTTCCCTGAAGCACAAAGAGAGAGTAATTTGTTAAAGATAAGAGAAACAGTGAGAAATGTTTAGTATCAGCAAACAATACAAAAAGCTTGGTGAGAAACAGAGGACACGGCACAGCAGGGCTCCTGTAGTCACCACTGGGACATTCTAGGAAAAACCCCAAAGACTGGTCTGACAGTTGAATCAGCTGTACTTTGAGAAAGAGAAGAGGCCCAGCCTCCTACATATGTTCTTCAGAATTCCCAAACCATCCTGAAGAACGTCAGGAGACATTACTGTCACAACTGGCTGTTATCACATAAGGAAAAGCAAATACATGTTCCATTTTTGTCAGGACATAGGAAGCATTTTACAACTATCAAAGTTCAACCGGTTTACAACATGAAAAAGATTTATTTGATAGGTCAAGTGCTTTTGTTTGCCACCCTGTTTTCTCAGATCTGTGGAATAGTTCAGACATTCCCTGCCAAGCTGTATCACTCTGTTTCTCCAGCTGCACATTTAAAAGCATCAATTACTGCACTGTTTCCTCAACACCGCTGATTCTAACCCAGCATCTTCTCCAGTTGTCACTCTCCACAACAGTCTGCAAGAGCATTTCAAGGACAAGACTCCAGGAAGCAGGCGACCTGCAATAAGCCAAATGCCAGGCCAAGCTGCGCCATGCCTTTACAAGTATTACCTGCTTTTACAGGACAGCTACAACACACTTTTCGAAAAGAATCCATTTCTCTTAGCACCAGTCCCATAAGCAGGAGATATACATGCCAAAGTACTCCCGTAGTAAGACGATGGTCAATTTGCAGCAAGCTAAGGCCTTCTAAATAAACGATAATCTCATATATTCGGTTCATTGTCAATTCTAGAAAGGAATGGCTGTTCTTTATATTCCCTATGCCAAAAGAGGACAGGCCAGACTAAAGATGATTTTAGAGTCAGCTTTGGTAAGAATTTAACTTCTCCCAAGAAAGGAGCCATAAATCTTGAGATTGCAGATGTCAGTTAGCGCACATCTGCACATTAGTATACCTAGCAAAAAAAAACCCCTAAAACATTTAAAGCTGCTCAATTTGAAAAATTAAATGCCAATTAGTACTTGCATTCACAAATCCAATGAAGTGGGATAGAGGTATCATTGCAAAACTGAACAGCCAGGAAAAAAAGTGTCCCCTCCTTCCGACTCACTCCTTTCTCAGAGGATGGAGCCGGTGGCATTGCAGCTGTCTCTGCAGAAGGTCAGGCCTAGTTCCACCGCACAGCTCTCCGGCTCAGCCGTGCTACTGCCAACTGTAGCGAGACAGATGCGTGGCACCGTCACGCAGTGCAGCAACTGAAGGTCTCTTCACAGCACTTAAAGATTTCTCATATCAAGTCATTCCAGAGGGTGGGAAACAAATGTCGGACATTTAAAGGGTCCAGCCAGCAGAAGCAGCACAGGAGATGTTGCAGCACTCCCAATAAAAAGCATCACATCAGCAGCCTCGGCTCAAGCATATCATTACTTCAATCACATCAGAAGTTTGAGGCTCTCTTGTAAATCTGCCCTAGCGTAAGTACAAAGGAGTGTGAAAAGGGCTGCGAGGTAACTCGTGAGGGTTGATAGGATGTCTGAAGATGTCTATTTACCCACCTTTACTGCTATTTGTTGCACATTTAGTGCATCTCCAGTTCGCAATAAGAACTTCTAAACCTGGGCCCATTAGTAGATAAGGATCTTTTGAGTTTGCCTGCCGATATTCTCAAAGTATTTTTAAAAACCTCAACACTTCAATCTTTAACTATCCATCTGCTAATGAACATAAGTAGTCAATATAACTGCCTACAGGTGGTATCAATGCCTCTGTAATCAGCTCTAGTGCTGAGAACACGCAAAAAAACACATCCAACTTGCACAATAAGTATACTGCTGGAGGAATTCAATGTATTCCCCCCCCCCATCGGTTACAGTAGTGTCTAACAAAGGAATAATCTGGAAAACAAATCTTTCTCGTTGTTCCACTAGAAAGACCACCTCCCCTCCAAGCCTCATGTCAGCTAACATTGCTGAAGCCTAATTACTAAGGCAGGCCAAAAGAAAATGCCTGTGCACCCACAACTTGCTAACTCTCCCCAGTTTCTGTCATTTCACTGAACTGTCCTGAAAAAGTTTCCACCAAAAGCTTAGATAAAATGAGTGCTTGTTATTGCGAGTTTAACAACAGAGAATATCTAACACGAGAACCCAAACTTCTAAAGGTGTGCTAAGAGCAGCTCAGCTGAGCCATGGGATGGGAGGGAATACAAGGTGGTAGATGAGAATGGGCTGCATGAAACAGATCCAAGCAGCAGAAAAAAAAAACAACAAAAAACGAAAAAGACAAAACAAAAAACAGACAAGGAAGGAGTAAAGGTGTTACACACAAAGAGCCAAGCAGGGCGTACTCAGAAATCGGGTCCTCCTGCCACCAGGCTTGAACGTCACTCTCTCAGATGCACAGTTAAACTTCGCACAGCCTGTGAGAAAACAAAAACGGGAAGAACAGAGAAAGGAGGGGAGAAGGGACAGAAACACCACTACAAGATGTTAGCAACTTGAGGTTGGAAGGGTGAAATGCATTAACATGACACACAAGAATAAGCCTCAAAGTGTGAACCAAAGAGTGTGTAGACAATATACGGAGTGAAGAGACTCCATCCAATACCTCCAGACATTAGGCCAAGTTTGCAGTGCTACTCTCCAGTACATAACCCAAAAGTAAGGTTGCAATCTAGAGGAAAACCAAATCATGGCAAAAGTATCCAATTATAAAAGGTACTGCACAACTATAGATACAGGGAGATGATTCAAGCAGCTCCAAAATACTTGAAACAGTTGATGAAAAAAACCTCTATAGAAAATTCTTCCAAAAAGTCTGTTTCCATTTTCTGTCTGTACTTCTCCAATTTCAGCAAAAATATTCATTAGAATTGATATGTTCAATCAGTCTATGGCAAAGCTTTTCAAAAAGATGTTCAAGGGGGGAAAAAAAAAAAAACCTGCAACAGCTAAGTTCAGAAAAGTAAAAGAATCAAGCTACAGGCTATCATCCCCCAAATGAATGGCAAGCAAAAAAGCCCTCCCTACCACATAAATCAGAGCTGTGTCTGAGAAATTATTTGATAACATACTAACTAATAACAATCAATCCACGACTTGAGTAAATGAACCATTTAGTATTCCTACCATTCCATCCTCCTACGCTAACTCTTCCTTCCAGGATAATTCTTTAACTCACAATAGCACAACATCAGCCTATTTTACCTTTTATTGTTAACAATTCCATCGGCAGAAACAGCCAAAACAGTCTGGAAGTCTAGAAGGACTCTGAGTCTTCAGAGGTTTCCTACCATTTCAATTATGTTAACTCCAAAGCTCTTCTGCATCCCCTTCCCCAAATTCATCTGTCCCCTCCTCCCTTCAGCCAACACCTCTCCCCCATGTCAGCAGAACATTGCTTGCCACCACCATACTGCACTCTTTGTCTTCTCCTTGATGCTTTCATTACAGCAGACAGGGCCATGTGCTATATATTCACTACTTCAACCTCTACACTTCACTTATGTGATAAGGTAGAAATCTAGTTGCAAAAAAAAAAAAAACACACACCCATATCAGCCTCCACGCATAGCCTGGAGACCACCAATATATTGTATGTTATGTATTAAAAATTAAGTGTCATCAAGTTGATCATTCCTTCACCAGTAACCAAGGTGCAAGTCTCAACACTAATTCCATTTAAAGTCTTACCTTGGCCTGGTGCAGAAAGGCTTGGTACTGAAAGGGCACCATCACTGGTAAAGGCAGAGTAGAGATTTTCGCTAGAAGGTGAAGGTTTGAGGGGCTGTAACAATTGGTTCTGCCCAGTCTCTGGCACACTACCAGGAGGATGAAGAGTCTGCTGTGGGGGCAAGACTGACGGTGCACTTTGAGCTGACAGATTGCCTAGAGGAAGAAGGAAGGCAAGAAGTTGTTCAACATTTCAGTTTCCCCTCATCATCTTTGACGCTTCTCTCATTGTTCCCAAGGAACAGGAGAAAAAAAAAACACAGAGGAAAGTTAGTCTGGAATGTTTACTAGGAGTGAAGTCGCTACCAAGTAACTCAATCAGTTGAGGTAGTGATTACAGTAGTGACACAGGAAAAAATGCTGTGATGGGAGGGGGAAAAAAAGGGTATCATCCTCTGGTCAAGCATGACAATCCAGGCAACAGAGGGGGAGGGAACTACTCCAGTTTCTGAGGAAGCAGTAAGACAAAAAAAAAAATTCTTATTTACTTAAATTTTCAGGCAACTCTGTGCTAGCTCACCATCATATGCTCACACATAGCTCTCCTATCATATGACAAAACAGAATTGAGCAGACAGGGTGACTGGATACAGAAATTGCAGCATGACATGGAATTACCAAAGTGAACGTGCAGGAAGCAGTAACAAATATTCCTGCTCAGAGTCCTGGCCCTCCAATATTGTTTACTCAATGCTACAGGATTTGAGAGACATCTACAGTTACCCAGCAAGCATCTGACACCCATGTCATTCAAACAGTAAACAGAACTATTTTTCTGAGTTCTGTTTATTGTAAAAATTTTTAGTAAGAAAGGAAGCCTTGACAATTGAAACTGTTTCTCAATTTCTAAGTACAAAAAACAATGCAAATCCACTAGAAAAAAAAAATCACTACTTCAACATTCACCAATTATGTCTAAGTTTCTGAAGTAGGACACTGATAGTACCACGCTTTAGTACTACTAAAGTAGAAAAAAAAATGCCTCTGAAGATGACTGAAGAGACCAGCCCCATTCTGCAAAATCAGTTTCAGAAGGCAACAAGAGCAGTTTATCTTAAAAAAAGCAAAAGATTAAGAAATAAATCACAGTTTTCCCCCCACACTGTAAATTTACACTGTTCTTATCAGAGCCCTACAACTAATCTCTAAAAAACACAAATCACAACTTTAAAACTGCTCTTACAGAACAATGTAACAGCATCTTTCACAAGATTACAAAAGCCAGAAGCAAGACCAAATACCAAAAGCAATTTCAAAAATGATGTAGTAATCCAGGCGGTGGAGGAACTGGGACACACACACACCCACCCCCTCCAAAAGACAAGGCGGAGCGACGGAGACACAGACATAGATCTAAGAATGAGAGATGGTACCTTGCCTGTTTTATCTTCTCAAAAAAATTGAAGAGAGTCTTACCTGATAGCTGAGGACTCTTATTTCCCTGGGAGCTGCTACGACTGGACTTGCTGCTTTTTCCTTTAGTAGGTCGTCTCCTCCTTCCGGAAAGGGGTGCAGCTGGGGGAATAATTACTGCAGGTGGGGCCTTTCCCAATTTCATGTATAGTGACTCAATCTCCTGCTTCTGGCGGCTCTGCAGCTCCTGGATCTCTTTAAGGTGCCTAACAAGTTACAAGAGAGCATGACTTACAAAAATTGTATGTATATGCACGCACGCATACAGTCCTTCCCCTCCAGTCAAGCTTGACTAGGTCCTTTGGTCAAACTCCCATTAACATTTAAGAAAGGAGGAAATAAATCTTTTCCACAAATAAACACCGAATGCACATGGCAGACCCTTGCCATTTTCCATTCTGCCCTAACCCTAGCTAGAATTCCAACACAAAGTTCCCAACATTGTAATCATAATACCAGGATAAACGGAAGTACAAACAACAACATACATCTACTGTAGAAGATCAAATCATTCAGCATTAAAGTGCCACACGAACAGCTAGATTACTCATTTTCTGAGACATATGGCATTGGAGATTTCTACATTTGTATTTCCTCAGGTTTTCAGAGCAGTTGCATACACAAGATTTAAAATTGCTAGCTGCCCTAAGAAGTGTTTAACCTCCAGTATAAATAAATCAGTAGATCACGTTGCTTGACTTTAATTTTTTTCTAAGGCAACAAGGATTCTTCAGAAAAGAGACCCATTAGATGTGCCATAAGTGCATATTAGAAATGCAGAGAGTTGAGTGTCATTTTCAAATGAGACACCACTATTCCCACTATTAAACTTCAGTGATATGCAAAAGCTTCTATACATCTGCAGTCTTATCCACAGTGCAGCAATCAGTCTACATATAGACACATGCAACAAGGTTACAGGACAGAAAATGAAGCACAGCAAACATGTATATACCTTTTTTGTTATAATTATGTACTGCTTTCCCACTACAGAATCTTACTTCCCACATAAACACTGACACCAGGTCCTGGTGACTGACACCACCTGGTGTCCAGGTGAAAAGTAAAGTACAGATGAAATTCATATTAATCCTGTTACTTGTATTTTGCATAAAACCACAAGGAAAAAAAGCCTTACTTCTCCCGTAACCGACGGAGTTCCAATTTCAAGTCTTCATCTTCAATATCGGACTCATTGTCACTGCTCATGTAGGAAGAGTTGAATGAGTTGCTAAGGCTCTGAACAGGGAGGCTGATCTTCGACCCCAGGGGCTGGAGGGAGTCTGGGCTCCCTGAACCATCATCCAAATCCTTAGCCATCCCACTCAGGAAGGCAGCCTCCGGTTCTGAGGATGGACCGTTCATGTGCGGGGACTGCCTTGACTCCAACTCTTTCTTCGGAGTTGCAGCTGAAGAAGCAACTTGTTCCAAGTCCACAGAGAGAGGAAGAGTCATTGGCTCTTTCTCCGCACAGCTGACCTCATCCTGAGTCTTTGACACCGAAAAGCGCCCCACTTGATCCGTTGTTGTTGTTACCTGAAAGCGCCCGACCTTAGTAGGCTGACCAACATCTGCCGGTAATTGCAGCACAGGAACTGTCTGAGGAATGCCATCTACCACATCCAAAGAGGAGTCAGTGACAGCCTCACTTTTCCGACTGCCAGACTGCTTTACCAGCGTACTCTCTGGGCTACTGCCAGAAAGAGATGAAGAATCAGCGGAGGTGGTTTCAAACTGCACCGGCTTAGTTTCAGGTTTGTCACCCTCTTTTAGCACATCATCCACGGCCACAGATACCTAGAATAGAAATGCAATCATGCAGACTTTCTTAGTTCTTCCTTAACATGATGCTTTTATTTACCTTAGGAGTAAAATGAGGTGCCTTTAAGGGGAAAATAACCAGTTTCCTTGGTATGCCACAATGCAAACTACTGCTTCCCTCTAAGCAACTCGCTCCCACACAAAATAGTACTTTTTAAGTGATCTGGAGGATTAACTCCAAGAGACATAACCGATTCAGAGGGGACTTCCTTCACAAGCAGGACCTAATACAGTGAACATCCGAGCACTGTTAGCCAAAAAGCAGCTAATATTAAAGACCAAGGCCAACAGTTACACAGCTAAGGTCTGTAATGATGAAGTGCTGTATCCACAATTCTAGACCTGCAATTTCTGCCCGGAATGAAAACAGCATCTGCACAAAGCACTGCATTCACAAGCTCAACAGGGAGAT
The DNA here is from genome assembly GCF_964199755.1 of Larus michahellis. Lineage (NCBI taxonomy): Eukaryota > Metazoa > Chordata > Aves > Charadriiformes > Laridae > Larus > Larus michahellis. The sequence goes on along the minus strand of NC_133896.1, from coordinate 67,355,318 downwards.
TTTCTCCCAACAGGAAAGCCTGCCATGAGGCAGACAGAGCTGGGACTACCCAGGGACTGCTCAGCAAAGATCCTCTAACAACCAAATCAGTTTAACATCTCCTACCTGAAACCGTCCCATCTTAAGAACCCCGGCTCCTGCTGCGCTAGCCATAGCACTGCTCTCTCCACCGCTTGATGCTGAAGCTAAGGAAAAGGAGAATGCGATTAAGAAGAAAACGAGCAACAAATTATTTGAACTCCAAGCATTTCTTTTTGTCTACTTCAAACCCAAATATCAGTTAACTCCTTTGGATTCATGGAACCCAATCTATTTTTTCAACTTTACTATACAGAATATCAAACTACAATGTTGAAATCAAGTATTTTTCTATAAAGTTTCACTGCACAGTACACTTGCTAAAAGTGTACTTTTAGATAACAGTAGAAAAAGCACATTGATTTCAAACAGGGATGTGAAATAGCCAAAGAATTAAAAAAACAGAACTGAAATTTATGTTAAAAAAAGCTTATTTTAATTCAATACCCACACCGACAACCTAAACTTCACAAACACTGGGGACAATTCATTAATAGAAAAGTAGTAAGTTCAAGAAATGCTATAAACCACACTTATTCAAAGCAGACTATCTGAAGCTTTCAGAGCTGGATTCTTAGGTGTCAGCTCCTAATTTTGTTGTTGCATGCACTGGCAGTATAAGGTTACAAAGCTGAGAAATAACATTCTATTTTTACATCAGTTCTATTGGACAGCTTGCCGTTGTTTATTAAGCAACTTCTCAGTTTGTTTACTTTTACCTTCTAAACTTTAGCAGGCAAAAACCAACTCATTTTCTAGCAGACAAACGAGTTCTCCAGTATAGTTCACTACTGACATACCAAAATGGGAATATTTATTTTCCTACTGGTTTTATTAGCTTTTGAAGGTTTGTCCTTGAACTTCAGAGGCACATGCAAGTTAAATTATGTTTACTAGATAGTTCAGAAATAGTTTTAGTACCACATTAACAGTTTATTTTAAAAGAAGATGACTTCTAAAATTAAAACAGTTAGGAAAATACTGACAGGAAAGTCTCAGGCTATTTTGCCAGTTGTTGGGGGTCCCCATCCCCCCCCCCCAGTTGAACTCATCTAGATTTAAAAGTCACTGATCATTCAGAGTTCAATTGCTGATCATCCAAGTCAACCTTCAGTTGTTCCAAAGCAGCTAGAAGGGAGCCTGGTTTTCCTACTACCTTTCTTAATCTTTTAGTAGTTTAGCCTTCATTTCTCTATTTAAATAGAAAGGAAACACTTTCAGGTTAGGAAGAGGTATCCATATAGAACACGGCATGATAATGCAAAATGAGAAGTCTTACTGTTGTTGCCAAGAACATAACACAAGACAGAAAACAGTTCCTTCAAATCCTGAAGCTGTACCTTAGCAGCATACTGCAAATTCTTTGCAAGTCTTAATGTAGCATTTTGGACATCTTTAAATCCTAAATGAGTTGCTATAATATGCATACATCATTCCCCTCTCCTGTCCTACAGTGGAAAATTTCATTGTAGTTACTAAAAACTAGTATGATCCTCAAGAAATTGCCATTGTATGACTTACTAAAAAACACTATGTCCTTCCAAATTGCTAATCTGTTCAATTTTGGATTATGTCTCCATGCTTAGGAAACCATCTAAAACAATCAAGGTTGTCTTACCATCCTTCAGAGACTGTGTTGCTGTGGACACCAGCCCGGTAACCGTTGTAGATGCCACTGAGGGCACAGACTACAGATTCGAGGGGGAAAACAAAAATAAAATTAAATTAAAAGAATCAGCAGTTTGATTGAATGCCAACAAATCCACCATACTGCATATTACATAATCTCTTATTTTCACCAGAGTCAAAGCATGACCCACAACAAGACGAATGCAAGCGTTTTTAACCCCCAAAGCAAGCAACATCAGCAGGAGATTTTGCATGTCTTGTGACCCCAAGGCTGTCAGCAGAACATCACCTTTTGCTCTGCAGAAGTAATGCATAAGTAGCCACTTGGAGATCAACGTCTATCATTACCTTCATTTTGTATTTAAGTTTATTATTCTAGCCTTTTAAAATATCAGATCCACTCTTTAAACAACCCTCACAAATTAAGACTGACAGATTACATACTGCTTGTTTTAGTGCTCTTTCCCCTTATTCCACTGTTACTTCCCCTTCTAGTTTGGTGACATTAATGATATCATCAGAAAAGCTGGATTAAGAAACTAACATCAAAACCAGCCTCAGGAAGTACATAATCTATTGCAACATACAGATTTTTCCTAATTTGGTTGACTCAGTCCCACAAACTGAAAGGTGACTCTTCATTTCTATTTTTAAAAGTCTGAAGACTGGTGTAGCGATATTAAAGGCAGTGACCCAAGAGCACGACTTTGAGAAAACAGTGAAGTTTTTCAAGACTACTAAACTGCCAACATTGCAAACATACACAGGCAGGAGCAGATGTCACTGGAACGGTCTCTGGACTAAGGGTTCTTCTCAGTTTAGCATCCAGATCTTCCAGTGGCTGCTGGGACTGATGAGAAAGGAAAGAATAAACAGCTGTCCCAGCTCAGGGGAAATACATCACATTAGAGAAACAGCCTTATTCAATACTAAATCTAAAGCAGTCAGTACAGCTTCCACATTTCTATCATGTTCTACTTGTACACATTTAACACGTACAGCACAGTAAGACTGGAAGCAATCTAAGCAACACACTTGGTAAAAAACAGAGGAGCAGCATCAACTGGAACTTCTCTTTTTCATGAAGTCATTCCTGCTCTTAAGAACTGAGCAAAAATGCTGCAAACCTCCAAGTTCTACACTTTTTGGTTGGAGGGTCACAGAGGTAATTTGTATTATGGATTATCTAAAACCTTGAAGAAAGTCAATTAGAAAAAAAACATAGAAAAATTCAAAAAGATGCCCATAATTTCAAAAGCAAGCATGGATAAAGCAAGATTGATGATAACAGATTTTAAAAATAAAATAAAAAACCCCACAACACTTACAAGTTCCCTCAGACAAGCTATCATCTGGATGGATTGATGAAGAGGAAAAAGGGAGAGGGGCAGATTCTCTCTCAAGCATGCTTATTACTTAAGTTTCAGCTGTTTGACTTGGCATCCAAGATGTTTTTCAAACTTGGCCAATTGAATTGGGGAGGGGAAGAAGAAGAATTACCTAAAAATATCTCAAAGATAAGAAAAGATGGGATTCACTCAAAATTATTAATTAGGGTCATAGCCGTAAGATACACATGGAAGAAAATGTGTTGGCAGATATCACTGAATTGCAATTCTGACCCTATGGAGTAGAAATTTCCATCCAAACTTTTGCATTATTAGTTTTTCCAAGTCTTTTATATTAAAAAGCTAGATCTGTTTTTATATCTGAAGCTCAGGTCACAGCAACATAAAAACATTACCTTCCACTTTCAAAAAACTGAAAGTTAGAGGTACACAATAGCATAAAAATGCTTTCAACAGGCTACCAGGTTGACATTCTTCCTGAATTGTGGATTTCAAGACACAAAAAACCTATGAACAATAAACCCCGTATCAATTCCATACAAATAAAAAAAGAACACAAGAAGATGCAGACTTTGTGACTCCATTCAGAATCCAAATGCTTAGCAGACAAGGGAGGTAATTTAATTCAATAATACTGTAAAATAAAAGAGGACATTTCACCTGAAATAATTCACCTGTATAATTCTCATCACTTATGCTCACAAGAAGATATTTCCTTCAAGTAAACAAAGAGCTGAGATATCAGAATGATCAGGAAATAGAGATTTCTGTATGGAACAAGGGTACCAAAATGAAGCTTGAAAAAAATCAATTTAAATACACTTCAAAAAGCAATTAAGGAATAAACAGAACAGGTATTTAAGACTAAGGAACAAACTGTCTAAAACTGGTCTTAAGATTACACGTACTTAGTCTGCAAATTAGGTTTCTGATACTAAGGAAAGAAAAAAGCACTCTGTAATGAGCTACTGATAGAAGCAGTAAGGAAGAGAATCCTAGTAATTTTCCAGATAGTATTATGTGATAGCAGCAAATGCTCTTAACAGTCAATTAGATTTGATCCAGTTGGTCTCCTCCAATTTTGTCTCACTCCGAGACAGGCTTTAGAGTTCAAATGAGAAGTGAAATTAGGCAAGCTGTTTGCAAAGGACAAGAAACAGGGGTTCTATATTTGTGCCTCTTCCATACCACAAATCCTGCCAGAAATACCTATGACAAACAGGAAGAAGCCTTTTACAGTGGTACAGCGGCCCGAGTCACATAAGTGGCTACAAGTGCTTTGAGTCTGGGGGAAAATATTACTAACACACCCAGTTCCAAGCACCAAAAATAAAAAGGATGATGAACCTTAGGGTGACTGATTTTAACTAGCTGTCTCCAGATCCTTTTGCTACCCTTGCTCACGGTAAGAACACAGTTAAGAATTATCACCAAATTGTTGTCTTCTCTTCAGCAAAACCATACTTCAGAAAGAACTGGCTGAAAGGCATAAACCACCTTCTGTCTCCAGAAGCCAGAAGGGAAAAAAAAAAGGCGTTGCTTGTCAATACTGCTATCTTACAGCTTTATGTAAGCCATTCAGCTTCTTGTTCAGTTTGGAGGCAGAAGATACCCATTGCCTGATTACTCACAGGGCAGGCCCTCATTCAGCCTGCTAGAAAGAAGCTGCATAAAACCAAATACAGCAGCACTTCTTTTCCTGACAGGTTCAAGTGCCATACGTTCACTTTCTTAGTTTTCTTATGTGAGGAGCACAAATTTCTGCCCTTTAGCACTGAATAATACTTTCGAAGTAGTAGACTGATTCTCATTGCCTACAAAAGATTTAAATATGCTTTCATTAAAAAGAAGAGACAATCAAGAAGTAGTGCTGGACACAGAGTCCATCTGCAAGGACTCCTTGATTAAAATCACCAATTTGCATTTGCTCCATAAGATGAAGACCAAGAAGGTGGCAGAGCAAGAATAGACAGGATGAGATCAGGATGAGATGTCAGCCTTCGGCACATTGTAACCTAGGTCCACTAGGCTGTTTCTATTCTCACCTCCAGGACGTGCTCTATGCAAACTTAGTCTAAGAGATATTCTTAAGAGATCACAAAGTAATGACATTTACTAGGAGAAATAAAGAAATTGCTGAACAGAGACAGAGCTTCTACACAGAGAGCACTGGAGGAAAAAAGCTGGAAAAGCTAAAAAGGGACTACTAATGTCATAACCAACATAAAACTACACAAAAGCAGCTAACATGCCCTACTGCTAACTCTACTCATGTCTTTAGAACCAGGTAATACCATGGTTCTCACATTTGAAAGCCAGAAATGGAAATACTATTCCAATGGTATCTTTGAAGATCAGTACCCTAATATATGTAATTCAGTTCTTTAGTTTTAGCTGTAGAATATGAGCCATGACAGCTCATTAACCAAAGTTGCCTTGGCACAATTTAAATTTGCTATTTTCTAACACTATTCCTTTGTATGACAGTCAGCTTATATCCTTTCAGACAGATGTTCTCTCATCAAGCTATTGTAAATCCCAAGAAAGGAACAGCTTGCAAAGAACTAAAGTGACCTTTAAAATTTATTTTAAGTTCTGTTCCACAGATGAAACTTGAATTCAAGACCTCCATTGCAGGAGATGAGAGGGAGAATGTTACCACAGTGTTATGGAGAGGTCTTTATCAAGTTTAGCTCAGTTTGCATTGAAATTCTCAGTGGTCAAAAAACCAAAAAAGAAATCAGGCCATAATGCTAATAAGTATTGTACAAAGTTTCATACTGTAGCTATTTTATCGGAATGACTTTAAAATTACAGTTAAGATCTAAGTGAATAATTCCCTTCTACAAAAGGACAGACTCCAATTCAAGTGTAGCTTTTGGACACATATTCTAAGACTATTCACTGTAGACTTAAGCCCCAGGTGGAGGAGGTTACTACTATAAGATGCACATGCACAGGAAACACTAGATTTAAGGCAAAATTACTCTGAGCCTTAAGCAGGCACCACTAGGTACACACTTGAATCATACCTCCTTTACAGGTTTGAAAACTGGGATAATTTGTGCCAAGTCTACTTTAATTCTGTAGAAAGCCATCTTTGTGTTTATTCACAAACTTCTTTCAAAAGTAGCACAACTATCTCATGATCTCATGGGTTTTGTCTGGTTATTTTTTCAGCTTTTCTTCGCATATGGAAGTGTAGTGTTCCCATGTTACATCTCCTTACATAGCATTTAGAAGACCCATAAAACAGTTTTGTCTTAATATGGTTCTTTCAATTACGGAAGGGGGCAGAGCATGTTCTATTTTTTAAACAGAAATGAAGGCAGATTTAATCTTTGGGGTCTTGAGATGAACACCTGTCCAGTTTACACACAAAATATCCAAGCTAACTATTGCACACAAGGACAGAATCTGAGCAAGGGAAGCCACTGTTACATTGCAACTCATGTTTATGATCAGGAGCTTCAAAGACCTTTTGCAAATCTGAAAGCCTACTGAAATCAGAGTGCAGTAATAACTGGAGGAAAACACACCCAAAAAACAGTCTGACCTCGGTAGCAGGGAAGGTCATGGAGCAGATCATCTTGAGTGCCATTACAAGTCATATAATGGACAAGCAGGGGATCAGGCCTAGTCAGCATGGGTTTATGAAAGGCAGGTCCTGCCTGACGAACCTGATCTCCTTCTATGACAAGGTGACCCAATTATTGGATGAGGGAAAGGCTGCGGACATTGTCTACCTAGACTTTCAAAAAGCATTTGACACTGTCCCCCATAGAATTCTCATTGGAAAACTGGCGGCTCGTGGCCTGGATGAGCATACAATCTGCTTGATCAAGCACTGGCTGGATGGGCAGTCCCAAAGAGTGGTGGTCAATGGAGTTAAATCCAGCTGGCCACCGGTCACAAGTGGTGTCCCTCAGGGCTCGGTGTTGGGACCATTTCTGTTCAACATCTTTATTGATGACCTTGATAAGGACATAGAGTATATCATCAGCAAGTTTGCAGATGACACGAAGCTAGGCGGGAGCGTTGATCTCCATGAGGATAGGGAGGCTCTACAGAGAGACTTGGATAGATTGGACCAATGGGCCAATGCTAATGGAATGTGCTTCAACAAGGCCAAGTGCTGGGTCCTGCACTTGGGCCACAACAACCCCATGCATCGCTACAGGCTTGGGGAAGTGTGGCTGGAAAGCTGCCTGGCAGAAAAGTCTGGGGGTTCTAATTGACAAGCAGCTGAACATGAGCCAGCAGTGTGCCCAGGTGGCCAAGAAAGCCAATGGCATCCTGGCTTGTATTAGAAATAGTGTGATCAGCAGAAGGAGGGAGGTGATTGTCCCCCTGTACTCAGCACTGGTGAGGCCGCACCTTGACTACTGTGTCCAGTTCTGGGCACCTCAATATGAGAGAGATATCGAGGTGCTGGGGCGAGTGCAGAGGAGGACAACGAAGCTGGTGAAGGGCCTGGAGAATAAACCTTATGAGGAGCGATTGAAGGAGCTGGGACTGTTTAGTTTGAGGAAGAGGAGGCTGAGGGGAGACCTCATCGCTCTCTACAACTATTTGAAAGGACACTGTAGAGAGGTTGGTGCTGGTCTCTTCTCACAGTAATTAGCAATAGAACAAGAGGGAATGGCTTCAAGCTGCAGCAGGGTAGGTTTAGGCTGGACATTAGGAAAAAGTTCTTCACAGAAAGAGTGGTCAGACACTGGAATAGGCTGCCCAGGGAGGTGGTGGAGTCACCATCCCTGAATATGTTTAAGACTCATTTAGATGTGGTGTTAAGGGATATGGTGTAAGGGAGAACTTTGTAGAGTGGAGTTGATGGTTGGACTCGATGATCCCAAGGGTCCTTTCCAACCTAAATGATTCTATGATTCTATGAACAACAGAACACAGGAATTTGCAAAGCCAGCAATTCTGCATTTTCATGAGTGTTTAATTACAGTATACAATGCTTTCCTAAAGAACTATTATGCTACTATACTCTTTTAAAGAAGAAAACAGGTTCAAGTTTTATGCACACACTCACCTGTATTACTTTTTTAAAAAAAAAAAAAACAAACCCCAAACCTCTAAAGTTCAGGTTAACACACTAAAAAACCCCAAGCCCGATTAATTGTTCCTGTACTTCAGACACTGGATATGTAGCTTGTCCTTTGGGACACTGTACCCAGTGCTGAAGTGACTCTGGCTACTGCTACAGCTACACAAAAGGGGTTATTCAGTCAAAAGAAAGAAAAACAAAGACATTAATAACATGCAATGGAGAGTTTAATCGAAACATGCTCTTTGAAAGGAAAAGAAGCAGATAAACATCTGCTGAGTCGTGTAGCACCTGAGTTAGTGAAGGTCCTGGAAAAGGTGGCAGCGGCTCACTGGATGGAGTGCCAGCCGGAAGTTCAGAACCTACTGGTAGCACCTATGGATAACGAAGAGGAAACGCGAGTCCATCAGACACGAAACAACAGAAGGATCAGATACCAAGCTACAGTCAGTCATGTCACACAACAGAAGCCTCAACTTTTTTTTCTGTAGAGACTTCCTTCCTGGAGAGTTAGCATAGAGTCTTTAGGGATTTTTGCAATAAAGTTGGGGAAGTTAGTTGTTTGCTTTTGTGTTATTTTTAAATCCAAATTATCTTTGAGCGGCCACAGTTTCCAGTTTAAGCTGCTGTGTCCAGGAGCAAAGCATCTTGGGGATATTATTTTCAAGTCTGCAAGAAATGCTACAATAATTCTTCCAAAAAGCAATTAATTTTCCAAGCTTAATTTATAAAAGGGTGCATGAATGCACTCAATCTCCTTACGACAGATCTACGTTAACTGCCCATTAGGAACAGCAAGCTACGTGCTTCTGGCAAGTTGTTCCAAGCAACATGACTTGAGAACAGAAACTGTCATGCCCAAGGATGTCTCCACTTGTTGAGAAGCAGATTTATAGATCTCACACCAATTTCTTGATCCATCCCTTTTTGTGAACCTGAAGGGTGTTGATGACCCACAGAAGATGACTAGGCCATGCAGCTGGGTAGAGGGAAGTCATCCAGGTTATGTGGAGGAGGTTAGAGAGACTGGAAAGGTTAGAAGGAGGCATCAAAGCCTCCCCGCCAGGTCAGATAGCACATTCCAGTTAGTTATTTCCATTGTTAGGGAAGTGGAAAGTTCTAAGAACCAAGCAATCCATTACACAATTTGCAATTCTTATTCTCAGCTGTAATCCTGAGGTTTGAGAAACACATGAAAGCCTTATGAGCTATAGTGTTGGTCAGATGGCTTCCCTCGTGCGACAGCAAGCACTGCTGGATGTGTGTCTACTCTGGTCCTTAACAAGAACCAGTTCAAGCTTGCAGTCATGTTACCACAGCTTAACCAATGCTTCAAATTGCAGTAATAACTGCCTGGTGAAGATAGATAACTATGGAATGTATCCTCCCAAACATATTTCATCAGGAACTACACCCAGTTGCATTACCTCGGATTTTTTTGTGCACTAGGAACATACACATGGACATTACCTGTTCTGAGGCATGATGAATTTTTAAGCTGTTGTAAGTTAATCAGTTTATAAATAAAAGGCAAAACATACTTTAAATAAATTCGTAAGACAAGTCAAAACACATTTAACTGTCTAGGTTAACAGGCTGGCCATAAGCAAAATAAAACAGAGTTCAATAAACCCCAGAAAACTAAAGAAATAAGCTCCTTAAAGCTCAAAAATCAGAGAATGCGAAACTAAAATTAAGCTTTGAGAAAAACTAATTTAAAAGTGAAAGCTTCAGAGGTGAGGTAGTTTTTCCAAAACCAACAGTCAAAAACCCCAAACATTTACTACATTTAAACCCAAGCCTTTGTAATTACAGGTTTGCAATTAGCAGGTTTCTAACTGCTCCAACAGTTCCTCAACCAGTACCAGTTTTTATTATTTTCTAATCTTTCTTTTCTAATTCTCAACTTCAAATTGAATATAAATGAATGCCTCTGTGTCTGGATTTCCTTCCCAACTTCATTGGCACTTATTCTTCCTCCTCCATGGCAGAAATCTTCTACTTTGTTTAAATACAAGGAGTACAAGGGAAAGACTACTAATGAATGGGGACACTAGGAGCATTAGCTCAATTCAAATGGCCTGAAACTGGTTAATAGCAAGGCTGGCTAAAGAAGATCAACACAAAGTGTTGGTGAGTGGAAAAAATGTTACAGAAACAAAAGGAAGTGTGTATTAAGGTTTTTGGTTTGTTAAACATCCAAAAGTTTCTTCAGCCTATTTCCATTTAACTTTGAAAAGGAAAGGGCTACCAACAGTTTAAAATACTGAAATGCACAGCCTCCCAACACAGGGAGCCATTTAAAAGAAAATAGGTAGTCTAATTTCACATATTGATACTTCTGGTTAACGAGCAGGTAACATTCACAACATATCTCGAGTTGTTACTACACATCATGACTATCTCTTTATCAAAGAGTGTTTGTTTAAAGAGCACAATTTAGTAAACACAAAAGTTTATTTTCAGGTATTCAGATACCTTTTAAACTTCTCAAAATTCTGCTTTCACAAATCTAACACTTGGAAGGAAAAGAGTATCCAGGCACCATATATGCAGCAGAGGACTTTAAAAAAAAAAAAACCAAAAAACTCTTTCAGTCAGGTCCACCCTTGCCTTCAAGGAACAGACTAACGATAAGAAGGAAAGCTAAGCTACTTTGTGAAACATACAACCACTCCATCTCATTCTAGTGATTATGTACAAGTTTAAAAGCTATTTAAAGCAAGCCTTCCAAATTCTATTTGAAAAAAAACCCAAAAACAATCACAAAAAACCAAGCCGCAGTTGCCTCAATCTTTGTAGTTTAGGAGTAGAAAAAATTAACAGCAACACTAGAGAGCTCTCTCAGAGGCACGATAGAGAACTGGGCTTTTTGTTTCCCCCCCCCCCAGTATGGGCAAAATAAAACACCTCTTGGGACACAAAAACAACCAGAACATAAAATTTTCAACATTCTATTAAACGAAGACACCTCTGCCTGCATAAATATTTTGCTTTATAAAAGGCTTGTGCTCAAGATGGCTGTTTCCTACAATACTTGAATATTCACACAAATGTTGCATTTCTTACCGGTACCCTGCTAAGAGGGGGCTTTGCAGGAGAGGTCCCTGGTTTCACTACTGCTGTTGCAATGCTGCTCGATGCCGAAATATAGCTGACCGGGGTGATCACTTGCCCGGGAGTGGCAACCGGTGTCAGCACTGGCAAGCCAGTTGGTCCAAGAGGCAAACTGCTTGGAGGTATACAAGTGCTAATGGATGTCAGGGGTTTAGTTGGTGCAACAGCAGTGGTTGGTATCCCAGGAATAACTGTAGTTTCCATTACCAACGATGTCTCCAGAGATACTGATGGATGCGTTGTTCCCACGTTACCATGTTCACTGAAGAGAGACCGTAGCTTTTCTTCCAGGGTCTTTATATCATCGATACCAGGAGCTTTAGACTGAGCATCAGCATCAGCCTCCAGACAGTGAATATGAGGCTGATTGGGTAACGGAGCTGGTTGAGGCTGGCTGTGTATCAAAGTTTGCTGGACTGCAGGCAAGTTAGTAACTGGTTGTGGCAAGACACCAGGTAAGGGAACCTGGGGCAACATGGGTGTTGCTCCTGGAATCTGGGGTAGGACAGGTGTTGATGTAATTCCTGATGGGACAAGTAAGGGATGCACCACTGGCTGAGTGACAGAACCACATATGCTTGTTGCTACTGAAGATGATAAAGGTGCAGAAATTGGAAGAGATAAGCCAGCTGTGTTGCAGAGGTGTGATTTATCCATAGACTGCCCACTCTCAGGTAGTGACTGTGGAGCACTCACAACTGTTGTTTCTGCCAGACTGGAAACAGAGCCACTGCTACTAAGCTGAGGAAGCTGCAAAGCCACATTCTGAGGCAGAGACAGGGCAACAGATGTCTGTGGTCCTGCCATACTACTTACAATCTGAGGAGCTGACTGAGATGTCACAGCTGGTGCAACACCACCAAGACCAGTGACACCCGGAACCTGGGTAGAAGGCAGTGCCAAAGAAGACGGTGTGCTGATACTGGGGGCAATGTCTCCAGTTACTGGTTGAGCAGGCTGGGATGTGGTAGGTAAGGAGAAAGAAGCAGGGGCGCTCACGCTGGAAGCAACACCAGTCGATTGCTGTCCAGATTGTGAGGCTGGAGGTGGAGAAATAGAGCTTGGCACACTTGCACTTGGTGCAGCTCCAACAGCTGCACTTTCTGAAGGCAAAGTAACAGATCCTGGAAGAGAAACACCTGTGCTGGAGGGAACAGATATTGAAGAAGCAGCCACAGATGCAGGAGGTGCACCGCTGCCCGCCATGGTAGAAAGTGCAGGTGGAAATGGTGGTATTGTTTGATTAAACACTGGAGGAGCTGTGCTAGGTCCTTCTGTCATTTGGGCATGCCCCATCTCAGAGAAAGCTTGCTGCAAGCTCAGTGATGATGCCGAGTGGGAGAGATTCATTCCAGGACCATGTAGTGGAGATGCAGCAACTGCAAGAACAGAAAAGTGTCAGTCCACATGGAAAAGTCCATTACAGTATTATTGTATATTGCTAGATTAAGAGCACATTTACCTCTCAGCATAATAAAAAAATTACAAATCCAGGCTTACATTAAAATACAGGATTAAGGTTTCAGGGTCTTGCGGACAGTCCAGCAACATGTTTTTTTCCCGCCAGAGAATCCTGCATAGTATCACCCAAACTATAATCACTTCTTACCAGCACAGATAGTTCCTTACTTCCCCAAGTACTTTAACTAAACTGTTCCTAAACACGTGTTAACTTCAGCACTTTGATGAATGTCTTCGCCATCCAATTTTAAGAGTTTATATAACTTACCTATATCCGGAGTTTCTTTTCCTCCAGGAACAGCAGATGTGAAAAAGCCCTGTTCTTTTAACCGACTCTCAGGAACAGGGCTGACAATAAACCGTCTTCCTGCAGAATGGACAACCTGGGTAAAGGAGCTAGGAGGAACCCCTAAACAGAAAGAAGTTAGATGTTTAGTGACACATGGTTGTAACTAAATACATAACCTGCAATATGGAATGTGCACTCCATATAAAATAAAAACTTGGCTGCACCCATCCGCTGAAACAGAAAAAGATAAATCACAAAAGACTTACCTATTCTTTGTGGCATGGAAGATGTAGGATCTGGCTGTTTGAACTCTAATTTCTGTAAAGTAAGATAAAATTTAAAGTTCTATTCTGAAACAGAAACCCACAAGATAGCTCTTAAAATGCTAGCTTACTGAAATGTGGGCATTTAAGGTAAGCAGTACCTTGGACCCAAGCACCATTACCGAACTAGTGGAATTCTACCCAGATAAACGTCAGCTACAGTGGTTTTAGAGCTTCTCAGCTTAGCGACCGTCAATACAACAAATTGATCTAAACACTCTTTCGTTACCAGGCACTCCCAATGATTTCTTTAAACTTCCCACAGATAAACGGATGTTTCAAACTAGTTTTGGGTGGAAACAAGGCAGAGATTCAGGGAAGTGTCACCGCTTCTTATTCCCAGCAATCAATTTTAAAAATCTGTGTTTTGTAACCGAGCCATCCAGTTTCTTAGTAGCTCACTGAGCAGAGGGCCTGAGTCCAGGCTCTCAGTGGTTAGTGAGCAGCACAAGGCTGGGGGTTTTAGTGTCTTGCCTCACAATCTCAAATCCAACAAGCCTCAGCATTTAAGATTGCCTGCTTAGTGGACTGTTAGGAGATTCAGCAGCTTCAGAAGCATTAGAACATGTCAAAAAAGCAGAAGGTCTACATTATTTAGCTTCCTAAATGAATTTTTGGCTCTCACCCTAATATGTAGATTTCTGTTTGTCTTTTCTTTTAATTTTTAAGCTTTGATATTTGTCATGAAAAAAGTTTCGGTTTCTAGCTAGCTCTACTCACTAAACCGTACCACCCAAAATGGAAAATACAAATAGCTAAGGCCATCTGTCCTTTACATACCTGTGACCCTGGAAAGAAGCCATCATCTTTTGTCCGCATACTCTCCAAACCCTGATCGCCTTCTGGCTCCACACTTACATCCTCACTTAGCATTTCATCTGCTTTCTCAATAATCTCTCGTACCTGTTCTACAAAAGAGTCTCTCTCGGTTGCTAAAATAAACTCATTCTGCACCTGTAAAAAGAACAAAGCAACAATAATTTTCCACAAGTTATTTCAAAACTATATATTGAATAGCCATAATTTACTTTTGGTGTTACTGTTTGTCCTCCCTTCAATGTTCTTATGCACAAAATGGTGACACCGTAGAGAAAAACAATTGCTTCTAAAATTATCTCCAGCATGGAAGTATTTGCCCTGGTTTACTCTTTGCTGTGTAACAACATTCAATCTCACTTCTTCATCAAACTGTCACCTCAATCTTTGCTAAGCATAGTCAAATTTAAAATAGTAGCCTTATGTCACTGTAATGCCTCATATCCAATGTTATGTACATTAAGAGCCACATTTAAAGGAAACTGTAACATTAAAAAAGCTGAAAATTCTGTATTGCAAGATGTCTTCTGTGCTTCACTTTCCGTGCCATATAGAACTTCTACTCTAGGCAGGTTGCACATCACTAACTCAAAGTATGGCTGTAGCACATAAACCAAGCATTAATTATGTTCCCTACATGGGCAAAAAAGATTGTTCATCCTATCTAGTTTTAATACATTGTATTGTCTTATAAAAATACATTCTGCTGTATATGTTTGAGGAAACAAGCTTAAACAAGTACACTTGGCAATTAGAAAGAAATTCTTAGTTTGGTCTGCCCTGTGAGAAAATTCTGTCTTCTGAAATAATGCATGGTAAAACTCTCAGATAATGAGTCTATGAAACAGAAGTTAAAGCTGTCAGTCATGGTATCTCTGCTGGGAAAGGGAGAAAGCACCTTAGAGGTAAAGCCCGAGGCATCTTTTTACATCAAGTTTCTGGGATGCTGGTTCAGAAAAGGGAAAGGCAAGCATGATGTGCTTGTATCAGCATCTTGCCATTTCAGTTGAGAACAGCAGCAAAAAACTCAAAGCTTACATGTAAGTTTTAAAGATCTAGCAACATTTGCCTTTAGAAAAGCAAACAGAATTTGTTTAACCTGGCACTTTGAGAAAGTTCTTTGCAGTTTTTCAGAAAATCAGATTGCAAAAACCCAAAGGCAAATCTATTTGATAAAATGACAATTCTAAGGTTAAAAACTGATGCAAATTTTCATGTGAACTGAGCACGCAATATTAACTGTCAATTTGGTATAGCACTCTGTGCCCAGAGTTTCTGTTTATGCTTGTGTACCAATAAGGTGAGTACAGGCCACGCTACATGGAAGAACAATTCTGAAACACAAATGAGAAAATAAGACTGCTTATATTACTGCTGTGATTAAGATTAGATTCAATTCTTCATCTCTAAAATATATCTTACCATAATTGAAGCTATTTCCTCGGGGTTGTCACCATCCAAATCAAATTTGAAAGTAACCATTTTCCGATTGTGTGTCTCTAGCTGGCATTCCACTACCCGATCACCTTTATTTGAAACCTAAAGCGAAAAAACCCAATAGCTCAAACCAAAAGCATCAGAATCTAAGACTTGCGGTTTAAAACTCAGAGACAAACCAACAGTACTGGTCTAATAGAAACACATTCTCTTTCCAGTCTAATAACTGGTGCTGTGTACAGCATCATTTTTTCTGATGATATATCAAATATTCTAGAATAGTCTGTGGAATCAGTGGTGGCTAAGCAAGCCAATTTTACCATATCTAATGCTCAAAAAAAGCTCTTAATAGATGACGTTTGAAACGCTGACTCCAGAAGCAAAAGAAATACACTGGAAAGCTTGTGTGCTTGCAGTGGGGCACAGCATAGAACAAGACCACAGAAGACACACATTCCTCAAAGCAAAAGAAACCTTTTGAGGCTCAAAAAAAGGCATCAGCACTACCAAACTATCACTAAAATATAGAAATACTCACATTCAGAATTCTCAGTTTTGGCCTAGCAGTCTTCTCATGGCGAGAGCGACTGCGGACAGACCTCCGCATATGACGTTTAGTAGTCCTCCCTTCATGCCTTCCACTAGAAGCTGGAACATTCTCGTTGCCATCACTCAATCCTGAAGCAACATCAGAATGCGCACTAAAAAAAAAACAACACAACAAACCAACAACTTTACATTAGTATCCATGCATTCCATAATTGCAACAATACAGTTCACCCTACCAGATGGTATTCTCTTCTGGGTAACAGTAGATGCCTGTTAACCACAGAGTAGAAGAGAAGAGTCCTGTCAACACTTAGGGCTGCTTGAATAGCAGTTCTAATAGCAACGATTTAGCTACATATCTCTTGCAAACTGAGTTGTACAAATATATCTTCTGAATATGTTTTCAAGCTATTTAGAGTTTGAATTCTGTTCAAGTGCCAAAAGGACAGAAAAACATCCCTTATGATCCATTTGACATGACAAATAAAAAAGGACTGGAAGTTAAATTACTATACGTAATCCTATTTACTCCCTCCATACCCTGCTGTAAATCAAAACTTACTCCAACTCTCATAAGCCTATTTTTCTTCTAGGAAGTTTATCTCCTTACATCCTCAAGAAAAGCCACAGTGAAAAAAATATCCCAGGTGAAAAAAAGAGACCTAAAGATCACCCAGGGAAGAACAGTATAACAGACATGAAAGTGAAATTCAGTTTGGTGAAAATAATGCTTACCTATCCATAGAGGAAGCCAAAGGGGTAGACTGAGCAGGCTGTGTTGCTGGAAGAGTCTCTGAAGGAGCAGTCTGTGAGACTCCCTGAGTACCCTATGGATAGAAATCTACATCAAGAAGCCCCCCGAAAGAGTACTGTTCTTTTTCAAGTAACCCAGTAGTCTTCAATGTTTCCTCCCAAATCAGTTGTAAAGCTAAAAGCACTACCTTTTTAGTATTTAAAACAGCTGGCATCTAGACAGCTCTAATTTACAAAAGATTCTAGAGCAAACTGCAGTGAAGCAAATCATCATCTGGGGAGAGGTGGGGAGAGGAAGTCAGCCATCCTTTCTGCTGCTACGCGTCACTACAGTTTGCCATGCAGCCACAGTCTTACTAACAGAATGTGCAAAAGGCAAGCCAATGCAGAACACAAAGACAATTCCAATTCTCCCTAGCAAGAACACTGCAGGGAATAGGCATAAAGACAGATTCTCAAAGGCTATCAGTTGCAGTTTGCCTCTGATATGGCAACAATGTTCTACAGTACTAGCAAGAAGTGAAGTGTTAACAGGTTTTTGCCTGCAGGATGCACACTCACTTCCCAACAGAACAGCCAGTGGCAACAAGGTCCCCACATTGGCATGACATTCTGCTGTAAGAAAAAGGTCATTTGAAATATTAATTTCCAACTGAAGACAAGCATGGAAGGGATTAGTTCCCCACACACATACACTGTTGCATAATTCAAACGCCCTAAATGTATTGTTAGATTATATTCAACATATTTACCTCCAAAACCGCCTGCTGTGAGGAAGCAGATGAGGCCTGTTGTGCTAAACTCACTGTAGGCTGGGGCACTTGAACCTGTCCTAGGCTGCCCATGGGAACTAAAACATTCTGCTCCACATACGGCTGCACAACAGGAGCAAGATAGCCCGGCTGAGACATTGCATCTGTGGGTAAGGGAGGGGACAGTACAGCAGAAGGAATGCTAACAGAGGCCACAGCGGAGGAAGGTGCAACACCCGAGTCGCCTGGGTATTGAGGCGGCAGCCGAGATGGGAAACCCTGTAATAGAAATGAGGGAGTGAAGTTAGTGAATGTCAGAGCTACTGAGGAAACAAGAGTTAAAAAAAACTTATCAGTTTCAGGGGCATGTTTCAACCTTCTGTACTTGTTCAAGCACTCCCAAAGGCTACTGTCCCAGAGAAAGAGCGCAAACTGTTCACGTAGCCAAAGCTCAGCTTGCGAGTCACTGTGCTTGAATGAGCAAATTCCCACTCAAAGTTCCAAGTCTTAGGCAAAACAATATTGATCTTCCAACTCCCACAGTTGCCTATTTGGCTTAGTATTTTAAAGGCTAAGACTTCAAATTAGTTTGAGGAATTTTCAGGCTGAACAACTAGTGCTCAGAAGACATTATGCAACTGCTGCTGATTCTTGAGACCAACAGCAGAGACACTCTTGTATTCTTCCTGTCCTCTCGTGATGAGCTGACCCAGGAACATTCCTACACACTGTTTCTGTTCTACAGCACTCCTTATAACCCCAGCGCAGACATTTGTATATCTATACAGTTTTTGTTCTAGAAGAACAATCATACACTGAATCACTATTTTTGTCACTATTCAGATTGTGCAATCACTGTAAAAATGGCAGAGTAGCTGAAGCAGTCTGTGCCCAACAGTCTAACGTTTCATGACTAGCATCAGGTACTTACGTCACATTTGAGATCCATGCCATCTGACTTATTTCTATTAAATCCATGTGCCCCCTTCCCACCTCCTTTCCCCTTCCCAGACTTGTAATGAAATACTGACATTGCTGAAAATGCTGCCATTGATTTTCTTTCCAACACACATCCTCCAGTTTAAAAAAAAAAATAAAATCACAATTTTTTGTATTTTTTTCCCCCCAAGTTGACAAATCTCTTGGATATGTAGCTGTCCTCTTTCACACAGTGGTTGACCAAAGTCCTGCACTATGATTCTGTCATTTTAGACAAATTCCATTGCCAAACATGAAGAACTCAAAACACCAGGGTGTCCAAGGACGTTTTTTCCCCCCTCCTTAAAATGGTCCTTTTCCACACAACAGAATTCATCTTCGTGGCTTAATGGCTCTCTTTATGAAAAGTGAGTTGGCCAGGGCACACAGTTCAGATCTGGTACCTTAGCGGAACAGGTGAAAGTGTGGAGAAGAGCTCTGCTGGCTTGCAACAATACCTGGTAAAGAGCATCTCCAGCAGGAAGTGAAGCTTCAGCAGCTTGTCCAATGCTGACTGGCAATCCCACGGACTGGACAGCTGGCTGCAGGAGCTGCGGGAGAACCTGGCTGGGCAACTGAGCCACAGGCTGCATCAGTGTGGGAAGCTGGCTAGGGACAACGGTTGATCCTACAGGGACAGCGGTTGCCGCAGCAGTCGTTGCCAGTGTGAGCAATGGCTGATTCATGCCAGCTGCCATTGAAATGGGCAGTGACTGGAAACCTGGCTGAGCCACTGACACATGAGGAGCTGCTACGGGCAACTGAGAGACTGAGAACTGTGGAACCATGGAAGTTGGCAAGGGCTGTCCCATGGGTAGAAAGTGAGAGCCAATGGGGACTGATGGGGCAACTGAAGGCTGAGGGAGAGAAGGTGCTGCAACAGGTAATTGAGGCTCGCCTTGGATGATCGACACTGGTTGGGAAACAGGAAGCTGGGGAGGTAAAGAAAATAGAGATAGATTTTTTTTTTTTTAAAGCAGGGTTGCAGAAAGCAGAATTTTTATGCATTAGTCAAAGAAAGAATTATTCAAGTTATAGCACTCCGTTAAAGTGGGTGGGGAGCACAGTTGGCAGAGTGGCTGGGAAGTTGACTGGAGTTCCAAAAGGTCCTCAACTTTGCAACACTTCCCCTAAAGAACTCAACAGGCTCTTGAAACAGACACCCACAGAGGGTGAAAGTGCAACATTTGAATACCCTGAAGCACTGACTTGTGCATAAACAGAATCAAATTCCCCTCAATCTGTCCCCAGAGCCAAGCCTGCCTTCTTACAGGAAAGAAGTGCAAATCCTTCAACAAATCTGTCAGCTTTGGGTATGGGGACTAAAGCAACGGAGAATGAAAAGCCACTGTGCCAGCATTCAGAGAATGGCAGGGGATATGTCAATTAAAGCCAGCAAATAATGCAACTGGAAAGGCAGTTTAGATGAACAAGCAACAAAACAATTTTAAAAAACAAAATCAAGGCTCACATGTTCAAGACAGATATGAGCCAAAATGAAGTAATACTCAGTAACAGAAGCTTCTTGACCAGGAAGTAAAGGAGAAGAGCTGAGTAAGAAAGATGACGGAGTGGAGAAGGCAATCCTTTTGGTTCACTACCTAAACAAGTGAATATGTTTCACACACATAATGGTGCAGAAGATAGACATTGATGGGAAGCAGAGAAATGTCAAGTTCCTGAAAATTCATTCATAATATACCATCCATCAATATGCCTCACCATATTTTTGACAATTTAAAGATTTTTATGTATGGAAGTGCTATCCCTCCCTCAAATTACTCACAACTGCCATGTGTGAAAGAAAGGGTTTCCAACACGTTTTCCAACAAAATCAACAGTTGTAGTACACTAACAATACTATCTGGATGAATGTTTTGGAACCATTAGAAAAGATGACAAAAGTGAAAGAAGCAGTATGTTGAATTTACCAGCTGTGAAGAAGAAAGTAATCTGCTAGAAAGAAGAATTTTGTTTACCTGTGTCCCAGCTGCTGCCTGAGGCATCGGCATAATCTGTGAAGTTTGAGTTTGAGAGACAGTTTGTGTGGGAGTGGTGCCAGCAGAAACTGATGGTTGCTGCAGCTGGTACTGCCCAGGCTGTTGGGAAGAGGCTGGCTGCTGTGCATTCTGTAATAGAGAAAAGAGGCAGAAGCTATTTTTTCCCCCCAACAGAAGTTTTTTAAGCATATCCTATTTAAATTTTAGTTTTTACTCCCTCATAAGTGACACCAGCTTTTCTTCTGAATGTGCTGAGTCAATTAAGCTTTAGCAATTACTTATTAGCATTACTAATACAACTCCATTATCAGCACCAAATCTTGCAACACCATTATTTCACCTGTGAAAAAAAGAATGAAGATTCTATAAAGGAAGAAAAGGCAGTCAAGAGAAGAGGATACTGCAGAAGATAGTATTTCCAGTTAGAAGAAATTATGAGAGTGAAGTCTGCCTGTCTAGACAGTCTAACTTGCAAATCCTGACATTGAGGATTCATCCTTGAACAGACCTCTGCTGCAAGCTCAGGTGAATGTCAGGGAAGACAGACACATAAAAATAAGTATTAACATAATTCTAAAAATAAATTTCAGAAAGTCAATGAAGTTAATCTCATAGCATGTTAGACTGGGTGAGAACCAGAGGATTCCTCTCCTTTTGTCCAAAACTATGGGTTGAAGCAGGGACAGAGGTAGTCAATTGCTCTTAACGAGTCATCAAAATTCTATCCTAAAAGTATTTTAGTCCTGGGTTTAGGGACTGTGATCTTACCTGTTGAGTGTGTTGGGTAGGCTGGGACGGCACTGATGCACTGCTTGAGGCTGACTGGCCTTGCACCTGTGTCTGGAGGAGAAAAAAAAAGACAGAATCAGCCTAAACCCTATGTTTTCTGCAGCAGGCAGTTCAAATAATTTCTGCCTGGACTGACCTGGTTGGAAGAGGTTTCTAGCTGTCCTTTTGGACAACCAGTCCTTTTGGCCAAATTCCACTACAACAACCAGAACAAAGCAGAGCAATCTGGAGAAGTACTGAACTCCATTTTAAGTCTTCCAAAACAACCAATACAGAAAGTCTTTGAAACACACATGCCCCTTAACATGAGGCAGACCAGCCTAACAGCTTCTTCTTCCACTGATGATGCTTTAAGAGCAGGATGCCTTGGTATGGTAACTGGAAATAGAGGCATTAGGTTTTACCTTTACATGTGTTCTAAACGATTAGGTGGGGGGATAGAAGAGGGCTAGAAGGATATAAAACTATCTGTTAAAAAAAATAAATCAAAAATATACAGAATTCTAGACCAATAACAAAGTACTCAGTGCACGTACATGTCATGAGTTCCCTGAGTGCCACGAGAGGCATGTCAAAATACAAGCTAGAAATCATTTCCAGACTCACTACCATCCAAAGTCTACCAAGAATTGGATACTGAAGAATCTGGGGGGTCCATGTTCTAGCTTAGACGGATTTTTTTAATGAATAAGCAACAAAAAAATGGATGAGTGGCATACAAATGAATGTGGAAGATGTAGAGGAAAATGGAATGAATTTTTGGTTTTGCAGCTTATATTTTTGATCAGACCCCAGGATTTTCATTATTATTTTTGTGACCATTATATTTCTTCATCAGATACTGGGAGACAACTAGACAAAGACCTCCACACGAGTTCCCTGAGCGTGCACCACTTTGATGAACTGCCTTTGTAGGAAAAATCTGGTGCATGTGTATCATATCAGAAATATCTACTGAAATTCCTTAATGCTGTCCTCATTCAGCTTGTGGAAGCTTATTAGGAGCAAGTTTATTAAAATTACATACTCTTTTAATTATAGGAACTTTGGGAAAAGCAGACTGCCAATAAAAGAACCATTTTTTTCTTTGCTGTTTTTGAAGTTTGAGGCCCTTATTGGCTAGGATCTAAACATGTGCTATATTCCACTGTTGTAACTTCTGTTCTCATTGACTCAGTTTGTGCTTCAAATTATGATGTTTTAATGAATTAGATAAGAGATCCCAGAACCTATATTCCATAAAACAATCGTGATCCCTTATTGTGTTTTCCAGACTATTTTACATCCATCAGAATTCACCTCCTGAAGTTTAACAAAGGTGGTTTATGGAGAAACCATCCCCAAGTAACTCTCAAACTTCTTGCGTAGCAGCCTCACTCTGCAAGTTCTACACCATAGAAATTACTATCTATTAGACTAGTCATTAAAGCTCTTTCAGCTTCAATAAAACACCTTTATCTCATACAGAAAGCCTTAAATATTTAGTTCTTGATCTTACCACAAAAAGCAAAAAGATTCTCCACCAGTTCCTTTACACAAATCCCAAAGTTGCTAATACTCCAATAACTAAAATGTCAGAGCATCCCTAATTCCAAGAACAGGAGTAGTAAGAGAGAAGTCTACTTAAAGTAAATGCTCTCTTTTCACAAAAAGTTATCTTACAAAAAGTTTCAGACTACAAGTGCAGACACAATGTATACACACATAAAGCTCACAATCACAGTGTACAAATCTGTTACTGACTATTGCAAGTGCAAATACTGTACATGCTGACAGAACGCTTACCTCCAAACTAAGCTTCAAGCCTCAAATTTTGATTTTTAAAAGGACACCATATTATATAGGCTTATAGGGAAGCAATACCTACTAGCAACAGTTGTTTGTGCCACTAATTTACTACTTAGCTTGTTTAATTTCTTTAATGATCCCGCAAATACATTTCCAAAACTGTGTACACATACATAATACAGCTCCTTGCATTGATCTCTTGCCACTTTCTTCCCTCAAGCCTAGAAAAAGCTCTTGCATTTTGGACAGTCACCACATTAACCTTGTTGTTGTCTAATGAAACATTATTCATATGAAAGTTCAACTTCAAATAACACATTCTCATTAAATGGCTAAGGAACAGGAACAAAAATACAAAGCAAGTTTTACTATCACTGCTGGTTCAAACTGTGGAGAAGACATATTTCATTAAACTCACTGTTTAAAAGCCAATTTGGTACTCCAGCTATCTCTTGCCAGAAGAAAAACCAGGCCCATGAGGAACACTGACCATTTATTACCCTTAACACAAAAGCCCAACAAGTATTTCAGCCAAAGCTGAACACAGACCAAGTGGTTGCTGATGCCTCATTATTTCATTGTAACCTGGCAAGTTAGAGAACCTAGTATCCTACTGACTTGGTGGGAAGACACCCCCATGAACACTAATACTTAGAACTACATGGAGCAAGTTTAAGAACAAGGGTCCCCTTTAAGTGCAAGATATGACTTATAAAAAGCAGAGAAATTCTGGAAGGGTTTGCTCCTGTAACCTGAGGATAGAGTGCAGGTGGTCCTGATGAAAGCGAGGTGGACAAGGCCTGCTGAGTTGAGGGTCCCTGGGGGAAGCAGATGAAGAGCTGCGACTCTTGCAATACCTTCTGAGGCAGCTGAACAATGGGCAATGAGAAGTCTGAACCAAAAGCAGAAGATGACCCCCCTGTAGGGGGAGGAGACTGAAAGTCGCCAGTGTCAGAGGAAGTCAGCTGTGAGGAATCACTGGAGTATTCTGGGCTTCCTTCCAGCCAGCTCCGCCTGGCAGAGCCCCCTCTGGGACTTGCTAACTCAGGACCAAGATAGTTACACTGCTCCTCTGTCACAGGCTGAAGCCGACCATGCGACCCTATGCCTTGAGTGGATTCCTCTTGACTGGTCTCCATAGAGCTCCGGCGACTTCTGTAGACCCGCTGGGGTAAAACTGCCCCTTCTGCTGGAGCAGAAGTCGGTGTGTGCACATGGAACTCAAAGACACAGCTCGCTCTGCCATCACCACTGTGAGAGAGCACAGCTGGGGCTGAGTGCGGAACAAATACCTGGTGGAACATCATCTGAGCAGGATCTGCACTCAGAGGAGCTGAAACACTGGATAATGGAGAAAGGGGACCCATCCCAGAATCCAGCCTCAGGTTCTGAACATGTCTTGCCAGGTATGTTTGCCCCGTTTGAAAGTCGAACACAGAGCTTTGTGGAGGACCACCTTGCCCATGGTTTGACTCAGAGACCTGCTTCAAATGTTGTTCAGTCGCGTGAGAGTTATAAGCTACTTGATCATACTGCTCCGATACCTGTGATGGATAGTGCATGCCCACCAAATATACAGCTTCTGGATGCATTCTGTAGTGAGCATCCTCTGGAGGCGTTGGTCCAGATCTATAGTCACTGTGGACAGGAGCTGGCTCAAACACAGGATTAACTTGCACATGCAGAGGCTCTCCAGCGACTCTCTGAGCTGCTGTGCTCAGCATAACGAATGCCTCTGGTGTCCAATTGGTGGGACTACCACCAGGTGGGACTAAACTCTGGCCAGTCTTCAGCAATGGCTGGAAGTGGCAAGTTTGGGCTTCCAAAAATGAAGTGCTCTTGCGCCGCTGAGCAACTGCCACCTTCGGCGGGCAGACAGGTGGAGGTGAGAAAGACACCGGCCGTTCATGAACGGTTGGGAAAAATATCTGTGAATCTGGGAACGTTGGTGTTCCCCCACGCGGATGCTGAGGCTGTATTGACATGAACAAGACAAGTAATTCATACATTAAAAGTGAAAGCACATCAACATGCACAGTTCACTAGGCAGTTCTGTGAAGTAACTTTATAGAATGACTACTCAATTCATGGTCAAAAACATACAATACTCAGGAAATTTAGGTGAGTTGTAAATATCCATTAAATACATCCATGGCAAGCATAGCTACGAATGGAAACATTTGCCTGTGTTAGAGCTGCTTTTCCAGTACAATTCCAATAATTCACAAAAATAAATCAGTTTTGCTTCTGACAACATCATGAGATTTATTGTCACGGGCACTGTGATCAGTGCTTGAAAGCTAATCAAACCTCTGAGGTTATGCCATATGGGGAATATGAAAACTCAGAACTTCACAGCAGCAACAATGCAGAGCCTCTAGTTTGCCTTTGGAAGATAAAATGGCATTAAATCTTAATATTATCCAATGCAAAAAAACCCACAGTACTAGTGTCCTGTCAGGAGTGTATTCTGTATGCAGTCCAGGGAGCTAATGAGAAACCTTTTCTGAGACAAAGCTGAACTGTGTAAGATAAAACTGCAGAGCCTTTCAATTCTGCTCAGTTTGATCACCTCTTCTGATCATACTTTTTCATGTAGGAAATCAGCACTCACTGAAGCAAACCTAACTCTTGCCTGGACAATAAAACATTCACAGGTTTAGTAAAAGCAGAGTTCACAGGCAATTCCACTCTATCTGATGTACTACTTCAGATGAGGCTCATCTTATTTTAAGATTCACAGGGAAATTTTCACTGAACAGAGTTTTATGCAAGAATACCAAATAGCTTCATAGTTTTGCATTTTTTCATCTCTGCCTACATTATGCTGAGAGACAATGTATTATCAACCCTAAAGGGCAAAAAAAATTTGCAAGAGGCAGCAGCAAGTATACTGTCTTCAAGACACATGCCATTTATGACTTTTTCCAGTTGTTGTTTCCACATTGTTCTGTTTCTTCCCAGACCCGTTTTTTCTGGAAAAGCAGCAGCAAATTTCCATATTGACCAATACTAACAAGAAGGTCCGACAGGATGAAGAACTATTCCTATGTTTTGAAAATTAGTTCCACGTATTTCCATTAACAGAGAAGTGTTTCTCAAAATTTATTCCATGTAAATCAAAGCCCAAAACTGAAAACAGATTACCTTCTGTCCTGCAAGCTATCTTGCATCTGATCTTCTGAGAAACACAAAACAATGGCTTCTTCACATCAAGAAGCACCTGAAGTGGCATTTCTGATTAAAAATTACAGAGAAATCCTCAAAAGTACTCATAGTCTGAATTTCTAGTATCACTACAACAGCTAACCAAAGCGTTTAGAATAACCAGCCACAGCAACACCAAGATTTAAAAGCTGGTTGCTTTGTGCAGGGCTTAATTGACATTCAGTATTTGCTTAGGAGTTGGAAAATAAAAAGCTGGTCTTCTGAGTTAAGGGCTAAGAACTAGACTTCCCTTTACCTTCTGTCATACAACTGAGTAATTCACATTTATACTATCTTAAAATACAAAAAACAATAATCAGCCACTGTTTGATATTTAAAAGTAGTGTTTCCCAAAAAAGAGCAACATTCTAGCAGCACAGTATAAGAAATAAGGAATTAGCTCTTCATTTTCTCATTTTTAAAAATGCTCAAAGCCCAGGATGTATTTAATGATAACTTATCTTACTGTGCCAGGAGGCAAATGGTAACACATACAGGACTGACAGAGAGGGAGGGCAGGCTGGAGCGTCGATGCTTGCGTGGAGAGGCAGAGTGCATGGGCAGGACACTTTCCAGGGCTTTAGAAAGCTTTTCTGCAAAGGTTTCTTCAGGGACAGTCCGAAGGTAGAAAGGAGAAAGAGGTGCAGACAGCGCTGGTGGTGGGGTACAAGGAGCACTGAGAGGGATGCAGGACATAGAGGGAAGAGCAGGAAGGTGGGGGACACAAACTGACATGCTACGACCACGTTGAAGCTAAAGGAGGAAAACAAAAGTTAAGAATTGAACACTTAAAAAAATGAAAAACAAAACCAGCAAAAACTATAATGAGGTAGAAAAGAAATGCAGACACACAATGAGAGGCCCAATACTGACTACTATATATGTGCAAGAAGATATGAGAAATGCTGAATGAATGCCAACACACACTGGGAACAGGCTATGTACACCTCTGAGGACCCAAGTTTGCCTTTAGGTTACTGAGCAGTGTGGGAAGTTCCCTAGTACCCTTACAAGAAGGGTGTGAAAGGCAGGACAGATAGGAGAGAACATTTTGTCCAGGGCCACTGATGTGGCTCATACTGTGTATAGTCACAGCACCTGGTAGTCTAACAAATAAGAAAACCTAAACAGAAACTGATGAGCTTTCAAACATTCATTCTTAGTTTAGTGAGTGGATGTGTGTTTATACATAACACCTCACAAGTCTCTCTGCTTGGGCACCTCCCCACCTGAATTAAGTGGTCTAACTCCCTGCAGCTGGCTCTTTATTAACTGAAACATTATCTGAAAAATTTAAACATTACACAGTCTACATCATGAGTTGTAGAAAAAAGTTGGTTTCATGTGTGGAAAATTCAGTAGAATTAGTCTTAGACAAGCATTTTCCAGACACTGGGCCAATAAAAGCATCAGTATTTTGTAATCTTGCCACAGTCCCAGAAGGCCATAGGTCAAATCCAACCAAATTGGAAAAATCAGAATTAGGTTTTGGGGTGCGGTGTTTTGGGTTTTTTGTTATTGCTTTTTTGTCGTGGTCTGTTTTGTTGTGGTTTTAAGCAAATGGAAAGATGACATTTTAAAGAGGCAGTCTTCAACTGCAGGTTTTCCTTCTCTAATGGTATATGCATCTTATGGATGTAATCCACGTTTTCTTAATGTAACTGAAATCAAATACAGACATCCAGGGGAAAAAACCTCAAGATATCCAGTGGAGATCTGATTTTAAAGACTTCTGATGTGAGAAAGCTTGCTAGACCGCTCAAAAATTTGGGATATAAACACTTTACCCATAATCTTCACCTGTTCTAAGGCAGGACTAATTTCATGTCATTCCTAATTCATCTAAACTGTTCAGAAACGTCTCCAGTGATGCAGACTGTAGTACTTAACTGTCCTTGTTGGTTAGGAAAAAAAGCCTTTTGCAAACAACAATTCCATGCTGCAATTTAGGTTTATTGTTCCTTATTCTATCTGATAACAATGTTGTGATCTGATTAGCCTCCTCCTATTTTACAGTAGCCTTTACAGCTTTCTCTCTCAAACTCATCTTTCATATGCTCAGCTTAACTATTTCAGTCTTCCCTCATAAACTATGTTGTCTGTATTTGTGGTGTTTGTTTTTTTTAATCACTGTCCTCTGAATTCTCTCCCAATTCACCCTCAAATTCACTCAAGCAGGGTGTCCAGGATAGACTTACCAATGGCCAAGAGAAAAACTACTTCATGTAAGATGATGTTTGCCTTTTTCACACCAGCATGATGTTTTTGACCATGTCCAGCTTGTGGTTCGATGTAATCCGACTTTTTTTTTTTCTCAGAATTGTTGCCTAGTCATTGTTGCTCATCCTGTACTTGTATAGCTGATTATTCCTGTTTAAGCATGAACCTTGTTCTTGTCCTGATTGAACTGCATTCTATTTCTTTTTAAGGCCATTCTCCAGTTGTTGATGTATTTTTGAATCATCAGCCTGTCTTCCCAACAAACTGTTAGTAGTTCTTGTAGTGTTCTACTGTTCTGTCCCCCTCCTGGCACCACTGTCATCACCATAGAGCATGAGCACATTTTAACAGTGAACTAAGCAGCTTGACTATACCTTCTTGTCATGTGCTTGTTCTCCCATCCCCTCTCAAAAGATTACGGTCTACCATAGCCATCCCAAGACAGTGAAAGGGCTTCTGGTTCAATATACGCCCACACATCAAGATATGGCTTACCAAGAACAGG
Organism: Larus michahellis; assembly: GCF_964199755.1. Lineage (NCBI taxonomy): Eukaryota > Metazoa > Chordata > Aves > Charadriiformes > Laridae > Larus > Larus michahellis. The sequence goes on along the minus strand of NC_133896.1, from coordinate 67,326,222 downwards.
AGCTTATTTAGATGGATTAAAAACTCATTTGATCAAGGACTCACAGTACCACACGCTTTAGGTTAAGTACCTTTGAAAAAGATGGAGATGCCTTGCTTCTGAGTGAAACCAGCATGTTTTCCAAAAAGCTAGTAACACCAATGATTCTGTATTAAAGCCTCCAACTACAGGTACCAAAAAAAGAGTGAGGACTGTCAGTCTCAAGTGTCACATCTTCTCCTTTACAGTATTACTACATTATACCATAAATGTCTCCACCTCAGGATAAGATTCTTATTTGTGTAAGAAACAAGTGTCAAGGGAACCACTGAAGACAATATAACAGTAGCAGAAGTTCTACTCCAGAGTTAGAATAGATTTCTGCGAACTTTCGTACTCAGATCTAAAAACATACCAAGGAGAAAAACATACCAAAATAAAAGGGCAACACAAATGAACATAGTAGGAAAAGTATTTGTGCCCAGTGCAGACTTTCCAGGGAAGAGGAATACGCATGGCAACTGATGAGCAAATCAACACAAGCTAGAAATAAAATTGAGGACAAGGGTGTGGGGTCGTTTCAGTCTGGAGTTCTCACATGCAGCATTCTATAACAGTTAAAAAAATCTTACCTGCAGAATCTGTAATCAAAGCCTCACAGAACACACACACAGCAATTTCATACTTATACAGTAGCTCAAATTATGCTAATCCCACCTTCAAATGAAACCCACAGCTTGATCCCTGGTAACTTCATATACACAATACACACACCACCTTCCCATGTGAGATTAAATGCTTACTTTCATGAGATAGTCTTGTTCTAAGGATGTTAAAAAAAAAAACCCTAACTTAAGTGAACTCAAGATTAAACAAAAGCTTTAAAGACAAACATGCCCTTGCACCTTCCCCCACCCCTAGACTGTCACCTTGCAAAGACAGCCCCTTAACCACTCCCATGCAGAGTTCGTATCACGTGCAAAACAATACATACATGGAAGAGTGCCTGCCAGACTTTCCTCTCACCTTTCAAGAGAAAAAAATAAAATAACTCCATGCATTTGCAATACTATAAATTCTCACTTACCGCTGCAGGTGGCTGATATCCTCCATGCTGTTGCGACTGCACTTGGCCAACTGAAGCTGGATATCCCTGAACTGCAGCTGTTGAGATTGACTGGTCATGCTGGGAACCATACGACACAGTCTGTTGACTGCTCACACATGATTCGGTATAAACAGATGACCCCTGGCCACTGTCAACTGTCCCATCAGCTGCAGAAGTTAAAGATGAAAATCTGCATTTCAAGAACTGCGGTCTCAATCCACAACTTTAAAGATATTATAATCAATCAAATATTAGATTGACATTTGTGCCATGTTACATGGACCTTATAAGCATTTTAACTCTTGTAATATTTAAACTGGTTAAAAAAATATTTTTTTCTTCCTCAATTCTTTACCAATACGCCTTCCCTTAACCTCTGAAAAAAAATCAGCAGTTTCAGGAGTTCTTTGGGAAAACACTTAATAGTAAGCTATGTTTCCTATAAAAGGCTAGACTAGAAATAGAACCCTTAAATTCCACATTATTATGAGTGATCTTTCAGGGGTTTTTAATTATTATTTTTATTTATTATTTTTATTTTACACAGGCATATAAAACAGGTCTGTTGTGCTGACTGGCAAATGCACCTGATGTAGGCATAGTAGAGAATTTAAAACCCCTATTACCTAAAGAGCAGATAGCAATTTGCTTTCTAACTTCACCATTCCAATACAAAAGTTCTCATCTACCATCATTATTCAAATACTGATTCAAGTGTTGGGATAGCAGAAGAGGAAAAGTTAGGAGTGCTAATTCATCTTTTCCTGTATAGTATATAAAACAAAGTGAATCCTGTTTTCAGAAATAAAATTATGAGCTGAACTGCTTGACATTAATATAATTTTCACCTTCAACATAAGTTAACAAGGATTTAAATAAGTGTTTTTAATAGCTCTAACTGCACTGGTGCAAGAGTATACAGCTTCCTGTAGGGCCAGAATATACCCTCCCTATAGGAGGGCAGCAAAAACTAGGACATGTTCATGCTTCAGGTGCCTCACTTCATTTAGTGTATTAACTTGAAACAAAGGAAAATTATTTTGTGCTAAGACACTGGACTGTGAATTGTGCCAAGACGTGGCTCGGGCAAGGCACAGGAATGCATCTTATTTTGCTGTGATTTCTAGTGGTCTAATGCTTTTCAGCAAGCAGCAATGGCAGACAGCAACATCTTAAGATATTTACTGCTATACCCACCAAAAGTTTAAGACTCTAAGGGGGATAACTGTGTAAGTGCAAGAGTTTCTAAATAAACCGGCACACTTACAAAGAATAGATATACTGGGTTGCTGGAACTGCAGCTGTTGGTGTTGATCAGCTTCTGGTTCTTCAGGCTCCACTTGTGTAGAAACCGATGCTGAAGTAGTGGGGACAGGAGTAGGACCAGTGACAGATAGGGGATGCTTTGACCCTGCATGGGAAGCACTCGATGGTTGCTGTTGCTCCAGCTGCTGCTTCTGACTACCTTCTTCCTGAAGCTTCTTCTCCTGTTCTTCTCGCACCAACTGACGCTGCTCTCGCTTTCGCTTAATCAAAGATACCCTGTCCTTGATAGCTTTCGCCATTGTCTTGTGATCCCCTTCACAGACATAGCCAGATTCCACCTGAAGGAGGATATATTCACAGAATTCAGACTGTCATAGACAGCCACTGTTGTAGTGCTACAACATAAGCTACCACTCTCTGGCACTAACTTCTCATTCACAGACTTCTGAAGCTGTTTTATTTCTAGACGGTAACAACAGCAAATGCAGAGGCTGGCAGACTACATTTCACTGTCAGAGAAGGCCCGTACTTCCGATGTTTCGTGAGACCACCAACACTTACCATTTCCTGTGCTACATCCTCTGGGACATCTCTCTCCAAGTCAAAGGAGAACTCTATTGCCTCATTATCTTTATATTTGCCCTTGAGTTTTTTGATGTCTTCAATTCGCAGCCAGAGTTTAATGGCAATTTTTTCTCCATCATCTTCCTCTGCTAGTTCTACCCGCACTCCAGTCTCTTCTTGGAAGAAAGCATGATTCAAAAGGTCCTTAATAGCATATCTAGCATTGGGAAAGAGTGTAGAAAGCATGCACACTTATTAGGTTTTCATAAAATATTAAGGAATATACTTGCCTGATGATCCCCCAAAGTTATTATCTACATTTCACGCTTCTCCCATGAATTATTTGACAGCCCATCGCTCAAATTTCTATTTAAAAGCATGATGGAGAGATAAAATGCAACAACGCTACAGATGTATAAAAAAAATAAATCACACATGGGTCAGCAGAAGTACCAACATATTTAAGCTAATTGAACAGGACATATATTAACTAAAATAATAAGAAACCTTGAAGAAACAGTTTGGTTTTACTGAACATTAAGATTCAGCACACAGCCCTTAGTCCCCAAATCAGTACAATAATCTAAATATGTATTTCAGTCTATTTCAAGATCTTATCAAAAGCCTCATCCAGTAAATTCAGCACTAGATGAGCACCACATGATTCCTTTCATATTTTATACTATTTTGAACCACTTCAACCTGCATTCTGTTTGGCACAGTTAGAAGCTTTGTCCTGAAGGTACAGAAGAGATCTATTTTCATATATGCACAGCATTAACAGTAGTAGTCTAAAAGTTAACCACTTAAACTAAATAGCAAGAAATAAGTGATGTGCAGCCACAAAAACAACTTAAAATGGAAAAAAATACAGAATTGTTTAACACTAAGAAAGAGTACAGAAACTAAAAATACACAGCAACACCATCAAATTAAAACTTCAGAGTTAATAGAAGGGGATGAATAAACATCCATGAACTGACACAACTAGCTCTGACCAGACTAGCAGGAGGCTAGAGGAAGACTGAAGGCTGAAGCATTCTTGAACCTGACATTCAGTATACAGCAACAATGTAAAAGCAGGAAACAAGCTCCACAAAAAGACCCCACATCAGAGCAGTTACAGATTTCCTGTAATGGTATAAGTTAATCACTTCAAGTAGAAGTCAACTTGCAGAAAGCGTGGATGAAAATGAGCAGCAAGAATTTAAAGAGTAAGAAGAACCCTCAATAATCACGCATAAAATGTCAACAAACAAAGGGACAGGGAAAAGACAAAGGATTACAGAATAACAAACCAACCTGGCAACCTGTAAGGATTGTCCTCCACTATTTTGCTGACCAGGTCAAAGTTTTAAGAAAAGCAGTAGAATTGCTGAATAAACTGACACAGATAGTTATTATAGCATTTGCACTTTTCCTGACACTGAAACAATCACTGAATAATAATCTACCAAATAGAAGCTGCAGAAGTAATACTGGCTTCCCAGCTTTCATCAGAACACAGAAGACCAAGAACTAACCAGATCTGGTATCGTCAGAGATAAAATACTCAGACAGAAAGTAATCTGAAAAGAAAGCACTTACCTTTCGCCTTTGTTTTGCCGAATGCATCCCTCAATAATCTCCTTCACTTCAGGGATTGCTACTTTATCGAAGCTTGCTGGCTTGACACCCTGGAACATACAAGTAACAGAGAAACTGGCAGGCCCACTTGATTTAAGTTTTGATTGTGTTTACAAACCAGTTATTTCACTTAACAGATAACTGGCCTGAATTTCCCACTAGTACAAATTAGAGAGAAATTTGGCCCCGATCTTAATGTTCATCTGTTTGTTAGTGACTTCTGCAAACACTTTTTTATCCCCTATTCCTCAGCTACACTTCCAAAACAGAAGGTTTTGGCACCCAGGTTCTCCGTTATGATGGGAGAACCTTTTAGTTTCCAAGGAAGTTATGCTGGCTAGAGGCAAGTACACAGACTGGACAGAGAATGAAAGGAAACATTTCCTATGCACAAACCCACATAATTAATTTAACAGTCTTCAAAGGATTCTGCTGCTTCCCAGAATGTTTCCAACATGCCATTATATGAAGTAATTTTGGCATAGATTGATTTTACAGGAAAAAACTAAGCCCAGAATGATCTGACTGAATCATTAAATACCTTGTCCAGTGTTTTAAAAAAAAGAAAACGAAAAGCAAATTAAAATAAAGATACTGTCCTGTATCTTCCCTAGAAGACCTACTATAGTCAAACCACACTCTTGCATCACTCCTGTTGCGAGTTCAGGAAAATGAGCTTAGCAATACAGACATTTACAAAAGCCCTTCAACAACACACACCAATCCTTTCTCCAATACATGCTAAAGCCTTTGGGGGAGAGCAAAACAAAATCTAAGTTTGATCAGCTACTCCAATCAGTAAAGCAAACAGGCCACGAGATATGACCATCTGGGAATTCTGCAAAACAGTGCAGGCAGAGAGCCAAACTTCATCACTTAATCATGACCAGAAGCTCTATTTCGGGGGTAATTGTCCACAACAGCAAAATTTGGCACTCAATTTTATTTGATTCAGCCTTTAGCTTCAAACTCTGTATTTAAAACAGCAAAATGAGAGAGGATGAAGACATTCTGTTCAAATTCTGTTATCTGAAGACCCCACGTTTTTCGAGCCTAACAATCCTGAAGTCATGCACTTAATACATCTGATCCCGTGTCACTAGTAAATCACAACTAAACAAAAAGTGAAAACTATAGAGTCTAAAGTACAGAAATAAATGCAGTAATAGCACAAGCGTCATGATTCATGTCCTAAGCAGAAAGTACTTCTGACAGTATCCTATACCATACTGCTTCCCACCAAATGGGGACATTAAGACATAAGCCTTCCCCCTTCCTCTACTGTCAGTGGGAAACAAGTCTTGAAACAGAAAGGTTCGAGTCTCTGAACCAGAGCCTTTGCAATTACAGACCTTCATTTAACTGAACATGGAGATTAACACAATAATCATTTCCATCTACATTTAGATACTTCCCCCCACCCACCCCCCTCCTTGGCCAGACATGGCAGTATATTGACCTCATATGTTCCCTACCTAAAATATTCTCTACCACACTCTTCCAGAAGAGGGCACAGTCAACATCAACTTTAACAGATTCAAACACAAAGAGTCCAGTCTCTCAGTGGACAACAGTCCTATTTGTCATGACATTTTACAAAGGTGCTATATACCTGGAATTTTTAAAAGGGCAAAAAACCCTGTAGAAAGACACCGTTTTTCACTTGATAAAAACTTCCTGTAACAACAGCACTCTAGTTATCCATTTCTTTGCTCTAAAATCTGCTCTTACGAAATTCTAGCAATTGAAATTCACAAAACTGAAGAGTATGTTGTGACTAGAATAAGCCCTGAAACACAGTCTGCCAGTGAACATTAGCTTAATGCTTTTAAAAGCTTCAATGAACATTAAGACCTTGGGAGATCAATGCCTCAGCTGATAAGACATCAGACCAAAGCTTGGATGGTTAATACTGTAACCAGGTTGTATCATAAATCTCCAGCTTCCTAGCAGGACATCAGAGCCCTACGCTCCCCAGGGATTTATAAAATTAGTTTTACTGTTTACTACTGGCATCAAGTTACCTGTTTGCATCTGCTCTTACAGCAGACTAGTCAAAGACACCCAGCTTTAATTATGACCAAGCTTAAAATGGTCCCAGAAGTTCAGGTTCGTATATGTAGAGATAGATGCTTCTATATATAATTAAATTCTCTCCTATATACACATACATATATAATCTATGCAATAATTATTCAACTGCTTATTGTCTATATTTGTACCTAAATTTGCCGAAGTCTAACACACCTAAGTCTCCTAAATAGCTCAAGCCCCAGACATAGCAGCAGCCTGCATGTATGTTCATTTACACTGTGGCAGCAGAAGGAAAATGTTAGATCTGTGACAATTTCATTTCAGAAAAACAAAAAGCCAAGTAAGACAACCGGTCTTACTGGTACAGCAAAATATTAACATAACAAAGCCAGAATATGAGTTTTCTTGTTAACTATTTTACTAGATGCTCTGTTCTTGCACAAAGCCTGAAAAAATAAAGCTAAGAATGGATTTTAAATCAGTGATCCTGTCTGCTACCCTGTTTTAATCTGTCCTGAAAGAAATTAAATATCTGACCATAATCTTCAGACCCTTCCATGAGAGCCATTTTACAATACCCCATTTTGTGAATTCCAAACCAAGAGTTCAGTTAAGAAGAAAAGCCCCACCAGCCTCCTCCAGCGTAGCTTCTATGTTCCTAACAGCTCCTCAGATGATGAGAGCCTCACACTAGAGCCTAAAACCAACAGAGGATTCTGTGTTCAAGCAGCTACCCACTTCTCAGATTGTTCCACAGTCCATCAGAAGGGTAGCCTAAATCTAGTCTACAGTTCAGGCCACTTAAGTACTATCAGCTTTTAAAAATTGAGTTTTTTTTCTCCTCCAAGCATTAGGGGAAATGCCTAACTATTTTACGTAACAAGACACTATGAATGATAAAAATCAATAAATTAACGAACTCTTTTTCTACCCCAAGCTGCCTACACAGAGAAACTGAAGGGAGGCCAGGCCCTGCAATGCACATAACCTTGATGTGTCCTTAAGAGCACATGAGCTGGGCAGCCAAGCATATGTTCATTAGTTTCTTAACCCAAAGGCACTCAAGTACCTACTAAGCCATTCAGTATTTCCTGGTTTTCACCATGCTTACTGCAAGATGGTCGCATTCTCATATGCCTCTCCCAGTCCCCATACTCCTCAGAAGACTCACAGGACAACTCAAATCTTCTAATCTACTAGTCCTATTCCCCTGTGGCAGTTTAATGAGATCTAAACACCCAAATCCCACTGGTACTTTTCCCGAGTTTGCTAAAGGAATAGAAGAGCTCTTGCAGAGAAAAAAAAAAATGTAGATAGGTATAACAGGCACACATGAACGTCATCAATATTTTCTCAAGCTACTATCTAAAACAGCACAAACTGGCACCACTGCTGAAAGTAAGCCTCCTGTTCTCCACCTCCCATTCCCACACCCATGTCATTTCCTCCCTTTTGCTGGCACATGGATTTATACAGCTGCATAATGAACCAGATCACAGTGTTTATCAGACTTGAAACAAAATCCAGCCAAAAAAGCCTGCAGCAGTTTCCAGTGAGATGAAGCTCCCCAGTCTGGTTCCTTACACCGTTGCACTAGCTCTCAGGCTTACAGAAGGGAAGCGATAGTGCAATAGCTAACAAGGGCAGAATTGCTTCTTTTGAAAGAAGCACCAACTTACTATAAAACCCACTGAACACTTATATGTTGAGAGCACCTCTCGTGGGTGCACTTCTCATATGGGTATATATGTGGGTAGCAGAAAGCACAACTGATACAAAACTAAATACCTATCTTACAGTCTTAAGCATAAGAGATTTCACATTTCACTTATCTTAGATGTGGTAAGGTTTATGATTTTTATCAAATTTTAATCAGGTGAAAAGAGTGTATTCCAAAATTCAACATCCACATTTATACGGTTATTTGATCCATTAAAGGCAAGTTAGGTACTCTTTAAAACACTAGATTTTTCAAGATACTTTAAACACTAGAGTATAAGCTACCCACAACCCTTCTTCACAATTTTTGCCTAGAAACATGCAGTATTTTGCATTTGTTAGATCACCAGATCACTGGGTCAGTAGCTTAACATCTTGTTCTATGCAATAGATACTGAAAATATCATTTACTTCATATGAGAAGGTACAATCAGTGCTGTAGAACTTTTACATCAAAACAAAACGAAGACAGAGGAAGTGTTACAGACCCTCAGCAATCCTAAATTTAAAAAAATATTTAGATTTGGAACAACACCACAGGTGGAAAAGAGCAGAAGCAATAAGTGTTCCAGCCTTGCTGATCAGGATTCTACTCTACATTTAAAACATTATGGGGGAAAAAAAAAGTACAGTCAAGTTTAAAAGCTGAAGACCCCAGCTATGCAAGTGTAAAGCAGTTCAGCAGATTTGTCAAGAATTCTGATTCATCCCCAAAACCCTTTCCTGTGTCTAAATGCGCTTTAGAGAGCTGAAATTCTTACTTACCTCTTTGGCACAATCCTTGTGAGAGCAGCAACAGTGGGAATTAACAATTACAAATATGGGACCAATCTCTCTTTTTGCAAAATCCATCAGGAAAAGAGATGCATACACCAGAAAGAGTTAGTTAGGTGCTAGTTTCCGATGGAAATCCACTAGGCTGTGGACTTAACGCACAGCGGAAGGAAAGCAGATGTCTAAGTTAGAAGGGAGCATTGTTTCCTGTTTGACACCTCTTGTACTTTTCCAAGTCCAGTACATGAGGCTGCAGAGATTTGAGCTTAATATCTGCTTTTCCCTCTCAAATACTGAATAGAAAGAAAAAATGTAAGCAAGAGGTAAGCATGTCCTTTTCTGCCTGCCCAGCTAGTTGTAAGGAGGAGGAAGAAGAGGCAGCGCAGGGATCCTTTACTTCCTGCGTGTCCCCGCCCCCCTGTTTGGCTGCTCTGCCTATTCTCCTCCCAGGTTTTCTGCAATAGTTTAAGGCTACACATAGGATCATCACCCAATTCACTCCTGCTGTTGCAGAAGTACACTTTTAAACAGAGGAGAACAGGTCAGTTAGTGTCGTGTTCCGACCCAAGGTTGCTGACACTAGTTTTGTACAGGGGGATGAAGGCAGCTGCTGTTTCTCCTCTTTCCATGGAGCTACAGAAGTATGCATACAGCTGACTATAATTTAATCCTAACAAAACATAAGTCAGCACTAGGATAAAATAATATGTTCCAGTTCCATCCTTCCTGACAATCGCATTTACTACCATTGGCAACATTATCTGCTTTCCTTTTACTGGGTGCTTAATGTAAGGGAATAGGAATTTGAAGGTGATTTTCAAACTGTTGGACAAAGTTAGAAAGCCACATCACTGCTTGTTTTACGCCACACATGCACAAACAATCCACAGTGTTATATGTTCTAATACCTCTTGCTATACTCCAAACCTAAACCTAGAGTCTGACATCTTTTTTTTCCCTGCTGGTATCTAGTTTCAAACAGCCATTGTAAAACTTGTTTACTAATAAAATGCATTGTCCGTAACTTCAGAGCTTTTGGTTTTTCTGGAAGGGCATAAGAAGCAATGCTCCTTATAATAAGGATCACATATACCATTTTAAAGTGTGAAGTAAGCAATTGAATTTTGACCAACTAGTGATGATAAACTGTGATAAAATTCCATTTCAAATTATCAAGATCACTTTTCACCCCAAAGTATCACTCCTAGTTCCTCAAGTATACCACAATTATACCAGTGTTGTTATACCATACAACATCAGTGTTGCAAAAGCAACACTTTTTAATCCTTTACTGGGCATTTTAGAAATCTTCTCCACCAGCTGCTGTGAAACTTTAGAGGAGTCAAGGGAAAAGGGATCATTAAAGATTCTGCTATGCTAATTGGCCTTCCAACTGCTTAACTAGACATTTTATATCCCCCTCAAAAAACCCCAACTAACTGTTGATTATCATCTCCATTTCAACAGTACTTACTGGTATCATGAATAAACTATATTGGAATTTTGCTTGCCATTGCTTATAGATTTTTTTTGTTGTTGTTACAGTTGCACTCAAAACAAATAGACACTCTGTAGTCAAAGTAAATCTACTTCACTGGAATAAAAATGTAACATTTTGCACACCTGATTACGGTTACACTTTTCTGGGGTACACTGCGTGACTTGCAAAGAACATTAATCAACAAGCACAGGGCCTACCTGTCCCAGTCTAACCACAATTCTTACTTGGCTCTTTTCAAAGGTGCTATAACTGCAGAGCTTGAAAGGAATTCTACCGTAACTGATTAATCTTCTCAAACAAAATGTTCCAACGTTGCAGTCCAGAGGCTAATAGAATCAGTAGCAAAGTCAAATCCCACAAACAAAGTAATTAAAGTCTCTATATTTTCTTTTTGCTAAGTTGTTACCATTCTAGTTTTAGCCAGTCCCAGGCTGCCACAAACCATTAATTCCAGGAATTTAGACAGAGAATACAATTCCAGTGGAAAACAAGTCAATGATCCTACCTCCTTCCCCATACTCTCAAAGAAGCCCCCAGGCAATGGTATACATGGCATCTAAATTGGTTTACCTCCTGATCTTTTAAATTTCACCACCTGCTATTAGTTACTTACCCAGCCCTCAAAATCTACACGTTTAACCATTTCACCACCATTTCCTTCTCTAATCTTTCATCTTAAATCCTGTTGTCTGTTCTAGAAACAATCTTTCAGATTTAGTTCTTTCCTTATTTCACACAGGCTACAACTGTAACTATTTGATAATTCTCATCCCAATCCAATTGAATATTGTGAAAAGGAAGACTTTAGTTTAAGATTTACTCCTTTCAAGAGAGATAGCGGTTGCCTACGGAGGATGGATGTTATTGTTCTTGTTAAAAAGCAAGCTAGAGTAGTTGAGACTGCAGGGAAAAAAAATTAAAACAATGCAACACATTTAACAGAAGTGAAAATTTAGCTTCTCTGATTTCAGTATTTTCATAGCAATTAATTCTGGACAATTGATAATTCTGCCAAGAATTAAATGAGTAAATCCTGCAGAATAAGCTCTACAGCAGATCAGTATCCTAACAGAGTAAATAGCATTACTGCAATACAAGCAGCAGAAGCAGATAAAAGCTTCTGATGAGATGGAGTTAGCTCATGAGGCACTATTTAGACTAGGACAGGCCTAGTTTTCTTCTCTTCTGATCAAAAACAATGATTGCACATTTTGAAGCCAATATATTCTGAACTTGACTGATCTACCATCATCCAGATCAAAATTCATATCTCAGCTATTTGAGACCTCTATGTCACTGAAATAGCTTAAGCAGTTGGTCTTCACCCTCTGCGATGCAGGTGTATAAGTAATCTATGTCCCATGACTCTTAAATTTCTACAGACCAGCTGTCTTCATGACTTGCAACAGATAACCACGTATGCCCATATTTCACAAACACACTGTAAAGACAATAGAGGCACTGTAATATTTATACAGGCCCACTTGCTGCAACCTGATTGATCACAATTTAGAAACTCTCATCCTCTTCAATTTACCACCTCTCTCAAACAATTGAGGCCAACAACAGTAAAAAAAATCCCAAATATAAATTATTAGAGTTGTTATACACACAAGGTATATTTGTATTTCGATTGACACACCCATACTAACTGCTTATTAGCAAAGTGTGTGAGGTTGCTTAAAAGAAGCACCTAGTCATTTGTATGAGATAATCTTTGGTGACAAGAATAAAATAGACTCCTCATTTGACTAGCCACCACCTGCACATCTGTATTCTTCAACTGATCTCCAAGCCCAGCAGCTGCAGACACTGACATTGTCTGCTTAAACTTCTTTGCTAGTGTCTCAATACTGTATTTTTAAAGTCAGAGAATTTACAGCCTTAAAAGCCTTACAAGACTGGTATAGTAGACTACAGTACTGTTGCTTTGTTTCCATGCAGCTAAATTTGAACAAGAACTAGTCATAACTCTTCCTAGAAATCGTTGGCTGTGATCCTTTCCAGCACTCTTAAGTAAAAGGCTGTAACAAAGTAAAACACCACTGTATTTCTGATAATACTGAAACACAACTTATGTTATGCACTACTGCTGAATATACACCATGCCTTACAACTACCCTATTGACTAATTATCTAGCCCAACACACAAGGCATTTAAAGTTTTTGCTTTAGAGATGAAAGTCCACTGTACCTCAGCACCACGAGGTAAATAAAAATATCAACCTATTTCAAAAGTCATAATAATCTGGAGCCCTTATGACTAGCTAAGCAGATGGTTTTAGTTAAAAAGTAGATTAATTAATCACAGCACCTACTGTAACTACAGCAATTCTAATGAATAGAAGAAATTACTCAAGTTCTAGAACAGGAAATTTTGTAACTGCAAAGCAGGACACAGTTCCTTAGTGTATAGCTGGCAAACAATTAGGATATCAGCGCATGTAACAGTGAAAAGGGCCTACTTTAGAAACCCACAGTATGAGGATGGAAGTTCTTCTGAAACAACTATAAAGGCTGATTAGACAAGTGGATGAGGCACTAACTTTTCAGTTTTTATTCTTGCACGAGAGCATGAAGGTAAGGTCAGTTTAATCTATCACACAGAGTTCTTTAACCTCACACTTAGGAGCAGGGATGCTTATCAGCCTTATCATCTGAACAAGAATATGCAGTGGTGAACATCTTGAGCTAGCTGAATGACCCTTTTCTTTATTGGGACTTCAGATTGGAGATGGCTTTCCAGAAAATACAGGCATGCCTAGACACACATTTCAGTGCTATAAATTTAGAAATGCCACAGTGACACAATACTAAAAGCGTCTGTCTTCTATTTTCAGTATGGAAAAATAGATTTATTTGAAGAAAAAAAAAATCAAACTATATTAGTTGCATTCTCTGCTTTAATCAGCAACCATTCTGATAGGAAAACATCATCTAGTACCCAAGTACAGCAACAGTAATTCAAAAGCCACAGATTAGTTTCAGTGAACTTTGAACTGAATTAAAAAGAACAATCTAACACAGACCACAAAACACATTTGGTACCAGAACTAGCCTTTAGAAGAAGATACCTACTAAAAAGCCCAGGATGGTGCTGGAAACACTGAAAATATTGCACAATTCAGACAATGCACCAAGAGGCATCATCCCTTTTATTTTATGACTTATTCTAATAGGAGTGAAGGACTTCTATTTGTATACCAAAAGATTCAACAGTTTCAGAGGGTGGTCCTAGAAAGTATCCCTGTCTGCTATGCAGGGAACTTTATGATGGTGGTAATGTAGAAATAAGATTACCTTAAAACCAAGTCACAACCTCATAGTGTTAGGAAGCTTCTAAATACTTATACTGGACAGAGAAGCAACAGCCTTTTTTCTCTTCACACAAAAAGATTAAACACAATAGGCTACAAAGTTTCATATATACACACACATTTTAGCCTGTTGCATCTCTCTATTTTTAGGAATAAACAGTATCTGCAAAATCACATTCAACTTTGGTGACCTTCACTCTTCTAATATAGGAACAAACACAAGCATTCAAACAGGCATACGTACTCCCACGTCACTGCCTGCTCTGGCAACAGCCCTGAGTAACCTGGAGATAACTATAAAGGGTTTATGTAAAATTTTAGTGGAGTTCTAGCCTATGAATCACGTAATAATCTCAAAATAACTTAGTATTACTCAACTCCCCTGTCAGCTTCCACAAGACTAAAACTTTCCTGGACTTATCCCATTCCTACCCCTGTTGCAACTACAGCAGTACAGTTAGCAGGTCAAGAAGTAGTAGCCCGTACATTCTTAATGTCAGTATTTTGACTAGTGGCACTAAACTGATAAATAACATTGAGCTATCAGTCTCCCTACAGTAATGCTTCAGTGATTCATTAACGGTTCTCATCACACTGCAAAGCCAGGCCTTTTAATAACACTTACCACCTCCCTGTTCCTAAGGAGAGCCACCTTCCCATGTCTTGTTAAATTAAAGTAACCTCAATTAATGTAAGAGCTAAATAGATGTCAGTACAGGACAGAATATTAAATATTAGTAACACAGTTTTAAGAGACCTGATCCTTAGGAAATAATTAACTTTTTAAATTTTTAAATATACATTGTTTAATCAGTATTCAATTTATTTAGGTTTCTAAAAACACATTTGGAAACCCTACAGTACAATCAAATTCTAGGATTTCAGGTGTTAAAAATACATTAGATCTTGATTTTATGCAACTCAACCAAAGCTCACGCCCTTCACCCCCCTTTTAATTCATGATCATTTTAAAATCATATCCAATTCAAAATTGCTAAGAAACACATTCCAGGGTCAGCAGTGACCAATATAAATAAGAAGTATCTCCTTTCACTTCAAACCAAGTTTGTTTTACATGACCAATATTGACAAAACAGTTTTAGCTGTAATCTAGAAGCTTTTGATGCTGAATAGTACAAATGCCTCTAAGATCAACTCATAAAAGCAAGCTACTTTTAGAAAGGAATTCAGTTGAATGAGCCTTTTACTTTCCAACTTCAGATATCATCTGCCCTAGTTGCGCAAACCATATAGGCATGTTATATCTCAGTGTTCAAGCCAATGCCTGCTTTTCCTTACTTAGATCATTGTCATTTCTTAAAGAGGACTTCTTATCTAGCATGCAAAGCTTCTTAAAATATTAACGCTTCAAAACCTTGAATTCCCATCTTCCATTTTTAAGGCTACATATTTCTGAATTGATGAGTCAGTGACTGAACCTCCAGCCCAGGAAGATTCTTCACTCTTAAAGACGTTCCAGCAAAATGCTTGCAAACGACTTGAACAGCTATAAGATGCAAGTGGTAGAAGCTTAAGCATTCTTTAGTCCTTTCAGTGTGATGCAGAGGAATTGCACATGATGTGCAATTTTTTTTCCATTTGATATTTAAGTACCTGAAGTTTCTTCTTTCAATGAATACAATTACAAGAGTTCGCCCTTTCTTACAATTAACCTGTTTCCTGTGCTTGATTGAAGGTTCATGGCTTTTCAGTATCTGCTTTAACAAAAGACTATTTGCTCTGTCTGAGGATTACCTCCCCCTACTTTTCCATTGATTTTTTTCCATTGTTTTTTCCACCTGAAAGCTTAATAGGAGGGGTGTCTCTGTGTCTATCTGAACCATGATACAGAGGTTCATGGTTCATGAAATCAAGTTATTCAAGGTAAAGAGTTTTATGTATGCCTAAAAAAAGTTGCATATTGCTTCCAGAAAGCAAAAGAGGACATGCATCAACATTCATTACGCACTGCAAGTAAAATTAATTATAAGTCTAAATGTTAAGCATTTATATTTGCTGCCTAGGACCCCTCAGGAAGAAGAAAACAGCTGGGATACTTTGCCCATTGCATCACTAGTGAAAATGAAGTAGTTGACTAATCTAGACAATTATGATGCCTAACTTTTAAGACACTAAAGAAGAGATTAATTTCATCTCAGTTGACCAAACTGCAGCACTTTGTAACTGCCTGGTTTCCAGCCAACAGAATGACCTTCACTCTAACCAGTGAGCTTCAGTCCCCACCAGTTACGGAAATTAGGGATTTTTAAACGAGTCAGACACTGCCCGGTCAGGTTACTCATTATGTATCTTGTTCCCTTGGGCCTTTTTTTTAAGCTCTGTAGAACAGAGAACAAAAATGTTGTGCCCACTCGGTGGAACACTTCAGTACAGAACTTCTTTTTTAAATCAAAATGCAAAATACTTTTTTTTTTTCCTTCTCATCTTAAGGCCAGCTCAGAAGGCAGACATTTGTTTACAGAGAAGAGACTGGCTTTTGGTGAAAGCAAGGACAAGTGCAAAACTTCAGTCTGTCAAAGTAAGCGCGCAGAAAATAAAGTACAGACCACAAGTCCACCAGGAGAACTTAAAAGGTAAGTTTATATAATGGGAAGGGGGTGAAAGAGAAAAGGAAGTTTTCTGCTCACACTCAGCTGATTAGTATATTTGAAACTAAGGATGGTCTTATTAACTTTTTTGCAGCTAACATGCTTAGATTTTTATGTTAGTGGTAGATATACAAGAATGAGACAGATCTGCATACTAAACCCATTAATTGTCTTTTTACTAGTCCTGGGACTAGTCAATCACCTAGAAGATTTAAGACTTGTGACATCCAAGTATTAGAAACTGAGTAATCAGTACCTCTACACACTTTGAAAAATAACCTCTGTGCTGCAAAAAGCAAGCTTGAAGGAAATACAGTGTCGAAGTAATCGGGGTCTATACTACATCTGTGAGCGGTAACTGCAACATGAGCAAGAGAAAACCAAGCCAGCTTTTGAGGCAACTGCATGGGTTACATCGGTCTCACCAGAGGCTGAGACAAAGCAGCTGAAGCTACTGCAGTTAGTTATGCCTTCACTGCTTTGCTTCCCAAACAGACTAAATTAAGAAATCATACTTAAGATGTCTGTTCTATAAATATCTCTGTTTTCATTTAAATGCACATGTAGCCCATTTCAAATATCTCCTGTGACAAATTGTTTAATTGAAATATGCATGGAACAGGTCAAAGAAATAATACCAGTCTCCAAAGGGAAATGAAGTCAAACAGGGAAACTTTCCTGAATTTTACCAAGATCTTACACTCCTTTTTTTGTGCAAGTGAGTATGTAACAGAATTAAGTATCTTGATTACATTTTGTATTGGAACTGTCTCTATTGCTTTGATATGGCGCAGAATTGGGGGAAAAAAAAAAAGAAAAGAAAAAGGGGGGACCCCTTCCCTAACCTAGTAGTGTATCACACAGCCAGTTGTATCTGCACGAGAAGGCAAAGGAGAAATAAGTCAGTCACAGGAGCAGGCAAGACTACCTTAATATTGTGGCTTATTTTCAGTTAATTACAGGCTTAGATGTTTGTTTTTTTCTGAGGCCAAGTAGGCAGCAATAAGTGCCCAGTGGATGCATTCGGTCGCAGATGAAAAGACACACTGCTTAAGCCTCAGAGGAGATTTCCCCGCCATCCCAGTAAGGTAAAAATTCCAGGAGTTGCAATTTCTTTTAAGTACTAACTACTAATTTATTTGGAACCATTTCCAAAGAACAGCAGAGAATAGCTTCAATGAAGAAAACTTTTTTTTTTTGAAACAAAATTGCAACATTATGATTTAACAAAACAAAGAGGAAGGCTAAACTCCTTTATGTTTGAGTGAGAAGACATACAGATCTTATTTTCCTTTCTAAAGAAACTGCTAGTGAAAGGGTCTGGACTGAGTATGCTAGAGGATATGAGTACAAAGAGAGGTCAATACTCTGTCAAACTCTTGCCAGCTTCCTTACCAGAACTGTAAAACAAAGTTCAGCATAACACCTTGAGCCCTACAAACTGTAGACAGTTGGGGGTTTTTTCTAAGCTAGGCGTTTACCCAGGTTCTTCTACTGAAAGAATTCTTCTAGTTAAAGTGAGCCAGAAAACGAATTTAATTGCCCTTCTGTTTCTTGTGCAGGGAAAATTCAGGAACTTTACGCTAGCACTGCTTTAAGGAAAAACAGGAACTTCCCAGTGAGACAATGTAGACAATATAGACAAGCATCTCGCAAACAGCAGACTCATGCAGCAGTGCTATTAGCCAAGACATGAAGCAACAATAACTGCCTGGGCCAACAATAACTGCCAATGTCTCATCTCTGGAAGAAACTTCAGCGTTTAGATCTGATACCTAGACCTTTGCTTACTTAACTGTATTATTTGATCAAAAAACTGCTTACAACCATGAGGGAAGACCCTGAACAGAAAAGGTAAAACGTATAACCGAGTACTCTCGGCAATCCTGGCAAACAACTCAATGCTGCAGTATCTGGGCATCAGCTAGAGCAATCCTTATCACAAAAGGTATAAGGTCAAAACGCAATGTGGCTGAAGGTCATCTTAGAAAAAGAGACCAAGGCACAGACAAAGTGGGAGAAAAGAATGTAAGCTGGTAGTACCAAGTCCAGACCTGAGAGGACACTCTTGGCATTAAGACACCTTTTACAGGCTTCTGTCCTAAGCAATAGCAAGGATTTAAGCTAATGGAGCAACTCCGCTTTTCACTAAGCCTAATAGTTACACAAAGGAGGCAAGAAACATCAATTCATTTAAACACATATCACCTGCACTGAGTGGCTGCACTTTTTGATCTTATTGCCTTTGGGGTTTCAGTGGTTTTTAAGCTTCCGCATAGCATGACTGTCAGCAGCAGACCATTATTACTGCCTTTCCCTCTGGTCTCTGTGTATGCATCTAGATAAAATAATCCCTTCATTTAAGGCACCGCAGGACTACAGCTACCACCTCAAAATATTACTAAACATGCCTAAGAAAGTAGCAAACCAAGGTGTTGAAATGGAAGTGTTAAATATCTTCCACAAATCACATTCACCTGTGCTGGTAAGTACCACTGGAGTCACCTGCACAAGACGTTTTCTGACTCCACTCTGTTATTGATGGTTTGCACACAGTCCTTTTCAATATCGAATTTCCAACTGGTTCATCCGTCTATCACAACTGCAGACATTGTCTAAACTTCTAAAGTCTCCTTTGAAATGAAAGAAAAATCTTATTTCTTTAACAGGGAGCAAAGCAAAGGACAAGAGCAGAAAACTATACGGTTCTTTTTCGCATTGGTTCACAGAGCTTTCAGACTGGTAAAAAGAATACAAAGAGTATTTTATTTCCCTTTCATAACATGGTTCTGTTTTCCACATTATAGAAGAAACACTGAATTCTCCATTATCAATTAAGACAGGTTCATGCTTTAATTCCAGATAATATTGTCTTTTCTTCACTGAAAGCCTTCCTTGAAAGTTATTGAAGTTTTGTTTGTGGGGGGTTTTTTGTTGTGGTTTTTTTTTTAAAAAAAAACCTGCTTTGTGACTACAATGAAATTAACAAACCCAAATATACCAGAGCACACAGCCTTTCATTCTCTGCCTAGAAGCAGACAGATGTATATTTCATTTTATTTACTTCCCTGTCTTTTACTCCTTCTGAAAGAAAACAAGATTTCCTTGATTTCATATCAAAGTACATTTTAGAGCTCTCAAGCAGTAGAAGAAACAGCAGTAATGTTCAACAATTAAATTCAGGCTGTGAACCATCAGCAGTAGAGTAAAAGGTGGTGTTGGACAGACCAAAAAATTACCAGCATTTCTCATCCACTTAAAAGTTCAACAGTAAAAAAAAAATATGGGGAGAAAGAAACATCAAGCACAATAAACAAATGGTAAGTTGAATCCTGGTAAGTCTCTAGATAAGTTTGTCCACTACAAGCCCCTACAAGGCTTTCCAATTGCTAAGTACTTCACAGACCAGGAAAAAAACCCCAGCTCTTTAAGACCTGGGGCCTCCCAAGCCTCAAAAAAGGCTGTTTCTCAAAAGCCAACTCTCACCAGAGCCTAGTTCCTAGCACTTTAAGTAACAGTCAGGGCAGTTACATCAGTTGTCTGTTCTGCAAAAAAGTGCTTATCCAAATTATTCTGCTTTGGCTCTGGCCAAAATACATACATAAGCCGAGCAAAAGGTACCACTAAGACTGTTTTGGTAAGATACTCAGTTTTCTTTCACTGATCCAAATAGCTTGCAAATCAGATTATGCTGTAAGCAGAGTAAAGGCTAGACTTTACCCTTGTTTTCCCTCTCTATTTACAAAATTACAGATAAATCCACCAATGTGCAAAAAAAAATACTCTGCATGTGTATATATAAACTTACTCTAACATCTGTTCAAAAAACCAAAACAGTCGTTTATCCCTTCTGTCTTCCTCTTTTTCTGTGCCTCTCCAATATTCCCCTTTAAACAACGGATAGTCTTTTATTTCACCAAGCCTTCCTTCGGAATTCATTACTTCAGACATGAAGACCCTCCCTTCCACATCTGTAAGTCAGTAATTATATCTGCCTTTTGCAGTGTGAGGCATCAGGAATAAGTATTTTATTTTTACAAAGCTAAACAAGTCATTTATTAAATCTCCAACTTCTCCAAGATAAAACACACAAAAAGATTAACATGAATTCATTTGTCTATGGATCGGAGAAAAAGGTAAGTTTGTTTCCTCCCTCTGCATACCCACACAGGTATTCTAAGAAATCCAATGCAATTTTTTTTTACTTCCCCAAGTGGCCACCTCACTATTCTTTCTGAATGCTTAGATCAGAAGTTTGAACGTGTGCAGTTTGTTTTACTGCACTGGTATAGTCTTCACGACACTCTTTTAGATATCACAAAGTAAATCTAGCCACAGCCACCCTGAACATTTCCAGCACTACAGTTCTGCTTTCTACGTTCAAGGTCTGTAGGTTCCACCTAGTCTAATCAGATGGGCAAACTCAAATCTCTTGCTTGCCTTCTCAGCTTTATTTGGTTTCACTGGCGATGCTTCCATGACCACTACACTTACCAGCACCTCTCAGGGTGGAATACCTTCCTGCCATTTACCAAGTATTTCTACTCCATAATTGTAAGTGAACCTGACACACAGTAGCTAAAGGCCATTTGGAATTCAGTAAATTAACTTAAATTTACTCTAGGTAACAGTTTATGATTTGCCTTGGCAGGCAGCTAAGCTAAAGTGCTCAGATTTTGCGATCCAGCTTTATTTCAGAGAACAAAGTTACCATCTAATTTTCAAGACTGAAAGACTTTCACCGTCCCCCAGTAGCTTAGAAAATAATCTGTTACTATTCTAATGTGTTTTGTTGTTTGGTTTTGGTGTGGTTATTTTTTTAAAACCCTATGCAATACCTTCTTATATATTGAAGGAAGAGCATGAACACATGCGAAGTTTTATTTCCATTCACATATTTTACAGCCTTCTGACTGATCGTTTGGTAAACTGAATCATCATATACCTTTCCACCCATCCCCAAAAAACCT
The DNA here is from genome assembly GCF_964199755.1 of Larus michahellis. Lineage (NCBI taxonomy): Eukaryota > Metazoa > Chordata > Aves > Charadriiformes > Laridae > Larus > Larus michahellis. Next base: position 67,304,755 of record NC_133896.1, on the reverse strand, counting down.
CGTCAGCTTTTTTCCACACACACACACACAGACACACACTTCACAGTTTAATGCTACCCAGCTGTATGCCTTTGCTGCTAGTAGTAGTAGCTGTAGAATCAGTAGTGGGGAGGGACTTACACTGGTCACTCGACGGTAGATCTGCGCAGCATTTTGGCACTCGGAATAAGGATACTCAGACGTGGCCATCTCTAGCATACACATCCCAAACGCATATACATCAACGGATTCATCATATTTCTCCTCATACATCTCAGGGGCCATGAACTCTGGGGTACCTTAAATTAAAAGAACGATTCAGACTCTAAATGTCTCAAAGCGAGCAGAGGCTGCTGGCGTTACTCACCGCAGGAGGAAGCGGATGGGCAGACCTATGAGACAAGAGAAAGTGGAGGCAAAAAAGAGGGAGGAAACCCTTAGTCACTGTTGCATCAACATACTTTGTGAGTCTTCCATTGCAAGGCCTTTATGAAATAAGAATGGCATGAAAGGACTGATGCAATTCCTGGTTTATGCATGTTAGTTAATATAAGTATCAAAACAGACTGGATCAGGCTGTAGTCAAATGGAGAGATGGGGATAAAAGGGGAAAACCGTAGACTAGCCACAGGCTGCAAACCAAATACTAAGGAGAGTTAAGACACTTACCTTTTTCCCCTGTAAAAAAGGAGGCACATTAAACCTTGTTTCAAAAATTACCCGACTGCCCTCTGCTGCAAAAGTAGTAGTATTGGTAAGAGCCCACAGCTAGTCTCTGACCTGGTGCTCTCCATCTACTTTTTGAAGTAGAATGGTTGGGGAAAGGCCTTGCAATGAAAAACTCTGTTATAAATAAAAATCTTCATGAAAAAAGGATAAAAAGTAATTTTCTGCAAAGGCCACTCACCAGAGCCCTTTTCTTCATATACTTACCTTCTCACCTGCAGTATATTTATAGGCCTACTGCAGATACAGGCATTAGTGAGGGACATCCTACAGTCAAAAATACTCAGAAATACAGAGAGATTGAGTTACAGGCATAGAGCGTGAGATTCAACAAGTCCCATTAAAGTAGTGTGCAGAAAATTATTGCCCAGTGAAGAATCACAGCATCCCCTCTGTAAGCAAAGGGACTGCATTGTATGATCAGATTTACTTTAAGCCAGAGATACAAGTTTGCTTTTTGTAAATTTAAGCACAGAATTATTTCCTGCAGACACCAGATTCAAGACAGTTTACAGACCATTCTGTAGCCACATTACTTGTTTTCACCACACTAAACCAAAAAGCGGATGCAATTGCAGTCATTTATCCAAAGGCTAACCATTAACAGACAGCTAGATACAAGGCCGTAATTTTCCAATAATAAGTTTGAGGATAAGATGCACAGGCTTAAGAAAATATATTTTTTGACACTGTATATTTTTCTTTCCTATTAATACTTTGACTTGGTTAAGAAGCAGGAAATATTTCAGCGACAGCTTGCAAGACAATTTACAGGTATAAACCATTGATCCCATCTAGGAATCTAGTATAGGACTGTTGAGTAATACTGCATTTTAGCAAGCTCTAAATAGTGAGAGCAACTTCATTCTCTGCAGCCCTTTCACCCAACTATAAAAACAAAGCTGATAAAACCAATTCTTTAAAGAAGTCACAAGAAGGACTATACTAGTTCCATCAAACCAATTTCTGAATAAGCTTATTAGTGGATACATAAGAACATAAGCATCCCCAATGCATCCTCCTAACTTACATAAAAATTCACATTCTATAGACTCCCCGAGTAAGGCATTATACCACAGTCTGACTGGGATATAACATATATAGAGAGAGACTTTCTTTGATATACCTTAGTTTCTGTTTACTCTAAGTGTAAGAGATTTAATATTAACCCCTGGTGACAAAAAAAATATTGATTGGCTGTATAAATTATGCTAGACTAAATATCAAAGTGCTATTTGATCACCAAAATTCATTTGTACATTTATTGAAGCATCATATTAAAGCTGAGATTTATATGTAGTCAAGAGTGGTTTTATCAACAATGTTGCACTAAACTGTTGGGCAGGGCAATGAATCTATATTCCAAAATACGTGACGTTAATATACAAATTTCAAAAGCAAAACAAAAATTTCAACACATAACCTCATCAGGAAGACAGAATGACCTCATCAGCCAAGAAACAAAGCCTGCACATTTCCAGGCTTTGACCATGTACCTTTGAAACCATGTTTTAAAAGAAAGCTTGTAGTAAGACTCAAGTTTCCAAATAGGTAGACTGGCTCACCAGCCTCCAAAACAGGAGAGGCTTACCTATCACACTTTTGGCAAAAGAAGCTCGTTTCAGGGTTGCCAGACCAAGGTCTCCAATCTTGACGGATCCAGTGGGGCCAGTAATAAAGATGTTGTCACATTTTAAGTCTCTATGAATGATGGGAGGAGTGCGCGTGTGTAGAAATTGTAAGCCTTTCAGTATCTGACGGCACCAGCTTCGCAGTACTTTAATTTTCATCACTTTAAATCTTTTCAAATACCTAATGAAAAAAGTAACAGAAGGTTAAACAGGTTCTGCTAACAAGTAGTAGATTATGCTGCATCATTTGGTGTTCTGAAATAAGAAAACAGTAATTAAAGAGAAGCAAAAATTTCAACTTCACCTTCTATTTTAGGATCTACTTGGGCATTTCAAGACTTCAGAGGAACTGAAAATTATTTCCCCTCCTAAAACTTAAGCTGCCCTCTTCAGAATTTCTACCCCTTTCTTCTAACCAGGGGACTCTAGTGCTCAAAGACAAGTGTGAAATGTTTGATCTATAGCTAATAATTCATTTGCATAAAAGACCCTGTGGTAATTAGGCAGTTGGCTTGCTAAATTTCCAGGCACTGCTTCCCTGACACGGAGTTAAAAACTTATGCACTGCGACAATCCTTTATCTATTAAAGAGGTTTTTTTCCTCCTTACCTTTTAACCTAAAACTGCCTAAATACTTATAACCTTTTCATTGATAAAATGTAACTGGGTGGGAAGGTGGGGCACTAGAGACAAAACACTAGTAACAACCAAGTACCTACAGAGTTCTTGCAAACTATGCAAGAGCTCTGAAGTTGTTACACCTTACTTATCAATATTAGTCCAAGCACTCTGGTCAAGGATTCCAGCTTACACTTTAAGCCTGCTTCAAATTCACCTGCCAAGTTGTCACACAAACTAGAAATTCTTAGAGATCACTTCCCTCGTACCGGATGGGGTTTGATGACCAGAGTCTAACTGGTACTACTCACTACTTCAAACGTATGGACAGATATGAACAGGGCAGGGAAGTCTTTAAAAGGCTCTGCCAAATAACTGACATGGGAGAGCTCACAAGTAAAGTCAGTATCCCTTTGCAGGCAGAATGTGAGCCAACCTTAATTGTTCTAACATTGACACTTTTTAAAGTCCCATGTCAGAAGAGTCAAATTTCACACCAAAAGTATTTTCCTATGCTTACGATCTATGACTACGATCTTATTTTACTCCTTCATTTCAACAGATTAGAGATTCCACAAGGTGAATAACCTATGACAGTATTCAAGTGGTTTCCAGCAGTGTATTCTCATCATCCCTCTTTGGGTAAAACGATTTGAAGTGAACAGTTACTATTTTCTTCCCTTTGAAAAAGTATGGGCTGAAATACACTGAGAGAAAGGAACTAGCATGCTGTGTAGAGCAAGGACTTTTTTCCTATTCCGCTGTTACTCAAAGTCTCAGATAAATACCAGTTTCACACTACTGCAAGACTGGTAGTAAATTCTGTGATCAGCATGGAGTCTAGCAACTACAATCTTAAAATAAAACCAAGTCATGTTCAATTATTCTGTGGTAATATTCAGTCTCTTCTGCATATCCACTTAATCACGAGAAGTCTTGATGAAATCACCTGAATCAATGCCAACATAAAAATGCAGTATATTAATCCCTTTTACTTTAGTTTCTCCCGTTCAAAATAAGATCTGGAAAATCAAGTTGCTAGCAATAATCCTGCTGTGAAAACAGATCTGTAAAAGCAATTGGGACCCAGTTCCAGAAGGAAATCAAGTCTCAAAACAGAATGTAAAGACAGGCAGGGAAAAAGCCAAGCCAAGGAAGGAGACAAACTGAAGGAGGTTCTGGATCACATCAGCTACCACTTGAATTCTTGCTATTGACACAACCCTCATTCATCTCTCTTGAGCCTGTTCCAAAGATCACATGGTAGGGGCACTTCAGTTCAGCATCTGGAATCCCTAATTACATTCTTGGTTTCAAATATGCTAGTGTACTGCCAGCTTCTCACTGTTAAAGGACCTGGGCCCAACCATCACCCAGCAGTGTTGCTGTCATTTTTCCATAACACTGTCATGAACTAAGTCACATGTCACTTAAGGTAGAAACCACTTTAAAATGGAAGCATATATAAATACATTAAAATACACAGACAAACCTATCCACCAGTATGTTTTCAGTTTTCCTAGTATCACAGGATAACTCAGTCTGGAAGAAACCTCAGGAGGTTTCTAGTCTAAGTTTCTGCTCAAGGTAGGGTCAGCCATGAAGTCAGGCAGTTACTCTGGGCTGTATCCAGCCAGGTTTCTAGGATCTCCAAGGATGGAGCCTGCAAAACATCTTGGGTCAACCTGTTCCACTGCCTGGCTCTCACTATTGACATAGCTTTTCCTTGTATCAGTCTGAACCTCTTTTGTTTCAAGTTTATGCCTGTTGTCTCTAATCCTCCCACCATGTACCACTGCAAAGAGCCTGACCAACTCCCTCATATGCCCTGGAAGTCTCCCCCAAAGGATCCTCTTCTTCAGGATAACCAAGTCCAGCTCCCTCAGCCTCTCCTCACAGAGCAGGTACTCCAGCACCTGACCGTTCTGGTGGTCCTCCACCAAGCCTTGTTCCTGTTGTTTGGGGGTTTTTTTGCAGGAAGGCCCCTGACCTTGAGCATCTCAGCTGAAGGAGCTATAGGAAACCCTACTAAATTAGCAGAGATAGTTCTGAAGGTATGTGTCCTACTAGATAGCTGACATTCATTTAAAGTGGATCACAAACACACACTAGAGCATCTTTAGACAAAACTAGTGGCTGAGACCTAGGTTAGATTAAAAATTGCTGTCTTCATTAATAGTATAATCAAGACTTAAAATAGACAACTACATTTTTTTTCCCCAATATTTTAATTCCATTATAGCATACAATATCAGAAAGCAGTTTAATTCTTTACAACAATTGAGTTGTAAAACTTTTCCATTGGTATGCAAGAGTTCAGGGACTTTTCTTCATGCAAAATTAGAAATTCACCCAGACAGCATTTGAAAATGAGTCCACAATATTTTAACATTATTTATGTGTATATATCTCTAAATGTATACAAATACACAAACAAGTGAGGAAAATTTAATTTATCACCACACTTTTCTTCTGTTCACTTTGTTCACATAACGTGACAACATCTATGTCCCAAGTCTCAAAACGAGGAATTAAATGCAGGTAATGTAAACATACTGAAAAAAAAGATATGTAAGTAATATACAGTCAGCCAAATATCATAAACACAAGCATGCAGTGTAAATCTAGGAATATGACACGGGTACATGAAATACTTAATGATATTATATTTGGCACATCAGAAGTTTCCCATATAGTTTACCTGTCAAGTCTAGTGGACAGAAATAAGCTAAATCACAATTATAACATAAACTATACAATAGTAGAGAAAAACCCCACTCAGAAGACTACAGTTTAAAAGATCTTCAATTAAGAAGAGTCTATTATTTCTTTCTGACTAAAATAAAAAGACCTTCATACTCCACAGTAGAAAATAATCCTATAGCCAGCAAATCTGAGTTATTTCTTCCTACCAGCTCCCTACTTTATAACTGTCTATTATTACTTTATCATCTTGCTTATGCCACCACATAACAAGCCAATCCAAATATTAAAATCTGTAAGGGGGAAAAAGGAGTAAAAAGGAGAAAAAAGCTAAATCCAACGCTACATATTCTAGCATAAAATTAGGTAGCTTTAAAGGCATCTGTATAGAGCTGTAAAACATTTACTTTATTACTGCTCTGAAAAAAGCACATGAAGCAACAGATCTATTCTTTTATCTGAAATACCTTGAACAGCCTCAGAAAAGTCTTCCCTGAACATACAGCTGTAAACAAAGTTGCAGTGCCCTCCAGTACTATTTCAAGAGACAAACGCTTCCCTGTAATTGCAGTATAGACTCCCGAAGAGCCATTTTTTCCTTTTTTAAGTATGTCCATTTGTGGCTATCAATAAGCATCGTAAAAACACAAGATGTTCAACAGGCTATTTTAACCAAACAGACTGCAAATTGTTTCCAGCTCCTACAGCCTGCTTACACATTTAGGATTTGAATGCCTCTCCAAGACTTAAATAGGCACTGAATTAAGGCAACGACCCACAATCCCTGCATTTCAAATGCTGGCAGTTTTATTTCCAGTAGATTAATGGTGACTAGATGCTCACAAACAAGCTCCCAGCTCTGCAAGTTTCTGCAGCGCAAGGCAAAGGCGTGATTTCAGCAGAACTCCTCGTAGACTCTACAAACCACTAGAGGGCCCTCGCGGCAGCTTGATTTGCTGGTGTGTGCTTTTAACTCTGGCTTAAACATAGACCTGTTTTCATTCAGCTACTTCACAGGTTGAAATTGCAGGCACCCGCATACTTTTTTGTTAGGTACTGCTTCATGAAGTTTCAGCTAAACAAACAGGTGGTGGGTTTGTTCGGTTGGGTTGGGTTTTTTTTCCTTTTTCCATATTTTTTGTACTGTACTAACACCTAAAACCTCACAAAAAGAGGTGAATTAATTCCTGCTCTGAATTTTACAAACACACTTGTGCTAAATGGAAAGCAGCTGGAGAGGAAAATGAAAAATTGTGAGAAGTTAAAATAGAGCATTGTCTTCCCGAGCTCTCAAAATCTGAAAGTTTTCTGCATGTGCTTACTAGGACATTACAAGAAAGATTATGACAAGCTTGCTAACTTAAAGGATGTTCTACCATACCCTGCACCACTAATAAGATGATTCCTTAAACAAGAGTTTCCCTATTTCCCTACAGAAGTTTAGCCCTCAGCAAAAGGGCTCTGTTCTAATCTATTCTGAAATATGATATATTTCTAGTGCTCTGATTTTGTGATAATGATTCTTATATGCTTTGACTTGCCTTAATTTACTTACGTTTTCAATGTTCCAGATGTCATGAGTTCCGTCACAAGAACAATACACTTTTTTCCTTTGACTGTAGACTCCCAGGAATCATAGAACCTGACAATATTGGGATGCTGAAGCCCTTTCAGCATCCCAGCTTCCTCTTTAAATCTTTGTCGCTCTGACTTGGACAGCTTCCGATCCTAATGAAAAGGAAAAGGTATGTTAGAAAGCATTGCTTTATTTCTTACTCAGAGAAGCACCAACTTGAAAAACAGTTGGGTACAGTCAGTGAACAAGTAAGAATCAGCAGTCTTAAATGCCATTTTGTTTGCAATTACCCTTAAATATGCTATTTAAACAACATTCTACTACAGTCTTTTTATCATATATTTTTCCTTACAATCTGATTGCTCTCAGAGGTAAGAATTGCGAGTCTGGAGATTATCTCCTCTTCCTGTTTCCTCCTCCCCTATTCTAATAAATTTAGTCTTTGCCTGACTTGAGGTGGAAGGCAGACATAACATTCTCAAATAAAGAAGTGCTCAAGACTAGACAAAATTGGATCACTGAAAGCATCTCTCTCAGGTTGTACATAACAATAATCTTGAGTTATTCCTATGTGTATAACATCCAGACCACAAGTAACAGATTGGATTAACCATACAGGGGATAGAGCATCAAACCTCTCTAACATATAGTATGTACTTATAACTTTAGAAGAACAAGTGAATGAGTTGGATTTTCTTTGATTAAAAGCGTGACCTCATGATTGAGCAAGCTTCCTGTAATCTAGCATCAAGGAAAACAAAAAAAATAACTTACAATAGCAACAGAAAGCAATCTTTTGGCCAGAGACAGATCACGAAAAAGCATTCCTGGACAATATTGTTGTATTATCTACAAACAACTGGCTATCAGATATCATCAAGACTCTGAGCAGCTATTACCAGAATAAGTTGCACATCTCAAGAGAAAACAGTCTCCTTGTGTCATTCAGCATTGCGAGTTTACCAATACATTACCAATACAATGGTGACACCAGTCAGACTGATCAACTGACATAAATTGGATCCATATGCAGTTTGTAATTAAAAAAAAATCCACCACATTTCAGGATATACTTAAAGCCCAGAATGTTAGCATCATTGATTCTAACAGTTATTTAGGAACAACCAATGACCTCTCTGTCAAATCTGAGTAATAATTTTAAGTCACTTCATTCCATATTTCCTTTTCAATTAAAAGGAGGTAGTAAAAACCTGCAGGGTTTTCCTATACTGCTCACAACCTCCTCTTGTCTTCCAGGCAGCAATTCCTCTTCCTGTGTTTACAGGTAATATGTTGTCTCAATACCATTCAGCCATGCTAATATCTAAAACATTCTATATTCACTCAGATCATTAACTTTTTCTAAGAGGTTCACAGACTATCTGTGGGCATGGACAAACTTCATTTCCAGATGAAGCTCCAATTTTCAAAAGTATAAAAGTCTTCCAGGAAAGTCTGAAAACAAGTTTAAAATTACCTCAAGGATTAATATCTTATCAGTGTCTTAAGAACATCAATCACACACATACATTCACAGTTCTTCGAAAGATGCTAAATTCTTAAGCTTTGCAAATTTAGTCTGTAGACATCAGAGTTCAATCCTGCAACTATTTCACATTGCAGAAATTAGCACTATTACCTCTTCTCACTCTTTCATAAGCATACTTGCACAAACAAATTTCAATATAACATGTTTGCAGAAACACTCTGCAAATATTCAAGTATTCAGGTCTGCTTAGGTGTTGGGTTCTGGTTTTGTTGGGTTTCTGTTTGTTTTGATATGGAAGTAATACTTCCATTTGAGCTATCTTAGCCATCTAATAGCTTTCCTTTCATTACAGTAAACAGGGCAGCACAAGTTCTGTTCAGAACCAGTTAATCTTGACTGCTACAAACAGCTATGATACAAAAAAGCAGTGAGCTGCAATAGATACAGTCAACAGACCATACACACATGCTTCTAAGAAAATTCAATGCTTCAAGCAATACAAAAATCACATATTCTTACAGTAAAATGAAGCAGAGTCTTCTCAGCCTCTGCACTTGATCCATATAACACATGCTGTAAAACTAGCGTATAGCTGTAAACCAAATTATTATATATGGCAGTTACAAAACCAAGGCTGCAACAATTACTTTTACATCACTTCTAAGTTTAGCTATGTAATATGAACAATTGCATTCGTTTCTGTCCAAAAGCTAGATTTTTAGATGTATGTTTGTATTAAATTTCCTTTATTCTTTGCATTCTAACAAGTTATCTACCACAAACACTACTAGCCAGTTTTAGACTACATTTGACATTAAATTCTCATCTTAATCTATATAAAGCTAATCTCCCTTAAGGGTCTTACTCAGTTTTCCCTACCATGCTGTACTACTATCTCCAAATAGAAACTAGCAAGTGCTAATCACTCTTATCAATGAGAAGACTCTTAACGGGCAAGCATATTTTGATGCATTTCTCCTTCTGGTCACATCAATGGTAGCATGGTGTTCCTGCAAACACCCATGACATTTGAAAGAGACACTTAATTCAGTGGTAGCATTAAAACAACCACCAAGACAGTGACAATATACTAAGTAATTCAACACTTCTTTGAAAGTCACAGTGCCCTAATGCCTGGGACAAGTTTGGGCACAAACATCGGCCAACACGTTTCACCCAGGAAAGACAGCTATGTTTTTGCAACCAAGGAAACATTGCACCCTTCAGGAACATACTGCAGCAGCAAAAGTGAACATTAAACAGAGCTGTAAAAAAAAAAGACAGAGAGGCCACTTGTTTCATAAGGCTAGTGATGCATACTACCTTTCACCACCCTCAATTTCCTTGGATACACAACCCATACATAACACTTATTTATATTTCTTTCCTTAAAGGAACACTAATGCTAGGTAACAGAAAAGGGTGAATATACTTAAAAAACAACCCTAGCATTCAGGAAAATATTAGATCTCATGTACAATTATACCAACAAAATTAATCTGTATGTACAATGACTGGGTACACTTGTACAAACTACATTCTAATGTGACCTGCAGATAGCCTACAGGCTAACTTGCAATTTAAAAGTGACAAATAAACTTTCAAAACTTGAGTATTCCATATACCAGAACCTTAAAACCTATTAGACTGTAAGATTCGCAGACTGCATAGAGATGGACTAGAAAAAAGCTCATCCCAAATACTACATTTTGATATCCTTTGAGCTGTTAGTATGGGCAAATATGACAGCTTTATGCTCTTTCTTGTACAAAGATGCAATTTAAGCAGCTGCAGCTACTGAAATATTCAGATAAGCACGAAAACAGAGCACCATATGTAATTTGGAAGACTGAGAAATGGTGCTACCAGCCACATTAGGTACGAATATTTGAGGAAAGGCAGGGGAATGAAAATATCTTGCCAGCACATGAAATCCGCACACAAAGTTGCTGCACAGCAGAGCTGTAGCAGAGAAAAAGAAGCCATCATCACTTAATAAGAACTTAAAAGAGCATTTTTCAAGAGTTTGAGAAGAGGAAAGTTTTCACAATCCTCAGTTATGAGTGTATACTCTAAGAGACTCAAAAGCCCAGATGGATCTTTCCAACAAGGCAGCTACCTGGGGCAATACTTGGATCCCACTGTGGCCTTTGAGCAGGAGTCTGGAGGAACGCAAGACCCTCAGCTCTATCTCCACCTCTCAAGAGGTAGGAAAAGTTTTGCCGTGTATGATTCAAAATAAGCACTCCATTTAATCAAATGATCTCGAGGGTGAATCAAATAAGCATATGTATCTCCTGCCACCTTTTTCCTGTAACTCACAGTCTAAATAGGTATACAGATGGATCATTTCAGCGTGGATTTGCCATTTTCATCTAGAAGCAAAAATAAAGGTTTCACAACTTAACATTCCGGTATAACCAAACTTACACGTCACAAAACAAATCTAATGTTTTCTTTGATTTTTATTTTTAAATCAAATAGCCAGAAACTAAACAACATAGAAAGACACATAAGATGCTTTTCCATAAGCCTAGAAAACTTGAACATTTTTATAAGGAAAAACCACCACTTTAAGAACAGTTAATAATATATAGCTTGATATCCTATCCTTCAGAGACCCATTTGTTTCAGAATTCCTACTAGTAAAATTTTTTTAAGTGGACACCCTCCCTCCTCTGTCTCTTTTTTTACCATAATGAAGCAATCTTAGGCAGACAAGACAAAGTCCTAAGTCTAGAAGTTAGCAAATAACATTCTTGTATCTCAGTTAGCACATGCTGAGCAGATATAGCCCAAATACTTAAAAATATACAAAGCTGTCAAACTGTAGGAGAGCCTGCTTCCTAAAATGGATTTAACTATCCCATAAAATGGCCAGCATTGTTCTTCCTGAACGAATAGCCTCCCTGGAGGACTTAAGCGTCACATCCCAATCACTGGGCTGCCCTTCGAACAAACTGAAACAGATGCATCAAGCCCACTCCGTTCATTTCATTCATGCCTTTCCACCTACATTAAATTGTTTTGACAAGCCAGGACAAACAGCAAGGCTTCCCAGCACGTGACCCATGGTTCTGCAGTGCCAGGGGCCTGAACGGAGACAGGCAGCAAGTGAAACAATTGTTCAGCTCTGAACAATTCAATAAGCTTTTCTTGGCTGTTTCCATTTATCCGTGTACTTCCCCTCTGATTTCTTTTGGTCAGGAAAAAAAGCTATCAGAGGTGTTTACATTCTTCAATGTAAAACAGGGATCTTGGTCATTCATGATAAACCAGGTGTAGGCTTACTCTTTCACTAATGTACTTAATTTACAGGAGCATGAATTACACGCAGAGCTGTTACTAGTCTCTTTCTATCCCTGTACTTAAATGCCTTATACAAGTGCAAAAAAAAAACAAACCCCAAAACAAAACAACCCAACAACCCAAAACCAGAATAACCCACCACCACCCAAGATTAGCTATTGTACCAAGCCACAAAAAGCAAAACTTATAAGCAAAAAAGCCTATATTCTTTTGGCGATTTTTTTCAGCCAAGGCTTAATATCTATTCAGCATCCTTAATGAGGAAAGAAAATAAATTTCTGGAACCTAAATTATTCTTAAATTTCAACTAGATTGCTCATGTACCTGTTCAATCTACTGAGTAATTTCAAATACTCTTCCTTTCTAACTTTCCACAGTCCTTCTGAGTTCTGTCCTATTAGCGTTGTGACAAGAAATCACACGTCTGCAAAGCACATCACACTACTGCAAGCAGTTGCAGAGCCTGGCTCAGACACCAGAAGCAGCAGGAGAGCCGCCTTAGCAAGGAACCATACTCTGCTCAGGCCTTTTGAGTCTGCTTTTCATTCAGCCGGAGCTCAACTAAGCGTCTCTCCTCCGCTGTCCGTTTTTACTAACTGGCACCAAACAGCCTGAGCTAAATTCTAGGACAACTGAGCTGGCATTAAATGGACACAGTTATGCAGAAAAGACACACTGCACTTCACTCTCAAACATATGCTACAGGATACCAAGCAAGTGGATAAGAGAAATACTCTGCATAGAAGGAACTAGATCTGCTAATTCATGCTATACATTCTCAAAGGTGATTTCCTGTTTCTTAATCTCAAGTACAATTAACACAGCCGAAGCGCCAGGGAACCTTTATGCACCACAGAACAAACCTGACCCAGAAATCTTCCCATGGTCTCTGTCTTCTGCAAATAGGTAGACTCACAGGTGATAGAGGTCAACTTTAAACTGCCAGGGTTTGTTTTTTTTTTTTTAAAAAAAAGCTCAGTGTGTGAGCTGCTACGCAATTTAGCTGTTCCCTCTTCCACAATACTAGGAAGATAATGAATAAAGAGAAAACAGAGAAAGACTGGACACTTTACCTACTACAGACAGCTTTCTGCATATCCTACCACTAGCTCCAGAAATTCTATGTAGCTATATTTCAGGGACAGTTAGCAGGTTGTTGTTTTGTTGGGGTTTTTTAAACCACACCAGAGCAACACTATGCAGCTTTTATCCAAATAATTGCACTAGAAAGCACACTTGAAAAATTAGTAGCAATGAACTGTCTCCAAGTGGTGCGATCTGAAAACGTACAGCCATGACAGACTTCGAAGTTCTGTTGAATTATAGTCAGTCCGAATTATCACTAAGGTAAAGTATCTATATCCATGCTGATGTTACACCAAGCAGCATTTTACAAAGCTTTCTAAATGTCTGAAAACTTGAGGGGAAAGACACTGCTGCTCCCAGCCTATTATTCAGAGGAAGAAGCAGTATACAGAAGAGACAAGTGTTCTTCTGTGTGCATTTCTGCAGCATATGAGAAAGGCTTTGCAAGCCTTTTAGGCAAGGTTAATGAGGGGTCATCAGAGGAGAAGCTAGCAAGACAGCGCTCTGATATTCAGCACTGTTAATGGAACTGAAGCTCTGTGGACTGCAGTGTTCTCATCCTGAAAAAATCTAGCAGCTAAGAGGAAAAATGAGCACAGTGACCATTGAGCTAGATTAACAAAATATCAACAAAGAATCCACTGAGCTTAAAAATCATCCAGCTTTACACAGTTGGTATCTAGAAATGGAAGTCTAAGTGCACAAGAACTGCATCTACTTTTCTGTGTCAACACACGAACCACTTTAGACTTTTCAGTGTGAAAGACTAAGTAGAAAAAGGAAGGGAGGGGGAAGAGACTGTTCAAAATGCATCCCTGTACAGCAGCAGACATTAAGTGATGAAGGATCACCACAGATCCTTCCGCCAGTATACCTTTCTATAAACCACACAAAACTGAACACAAAAAAAATGATTAAATGGAGCTGAACAGCTGCTGTTCCAAAAGTATGCATGCAAAGGTTTTTTCATTTAACAGTAGTGTTTCTCAAACCCTCAGAGCATTCAAGCACCCTGCTTGAGAGCTTAATTACATAACATAACATTTGTATAGCTACATAAAGCTTTGGCTAACCACGGAGCTAGGAATCTGGTCTGCACACCTAATGGAAGACATTCAGTCTTCAGAGAGCTCCTGCTTCAGGCACACTTCTTGCTACAGGTTTCCTACCTTCCAATAGTCCAACCTTTCACAGGCAAGTCTCTACAGTCTCTACATAAGATTGTAAGGCTTGATTCCGAAATTTGCACTTGATAATAATCTGGGAGCTCTTAACACACTGGGGAAGATCATCAGCTGCCAAGATTGCCAGCTACTCAATAAGAAGAGTTTAGAAAAGCAATACATTAAAACTCTGGCTACTGAGGACAGTGAGTGCCAGATCAGGATACCCTAAAGTAGTACCTGAGAAGTCACTAGGTCAAGAGTTGCCAAAACATAGCTGTCAATGCTTCCAGACTGCACTACACACATGTATGGAGTAATCTATTAAAACAGACTGCCTTATTACGCACTGTTTGTTCTTTAGATAAAGCAAGTATTATTTCTCCCCCCAAAAATACATACACTAGCCAAAAGATAAGCTAAAAAAAGGAGAAAGACCAAACCAAAGAACTACTTGCAATGGCAAGAACAAAAGATGAGTTAGGCTTCCATGCCATAAAGCTGCAATGTCCAAAATCCTGTTTAGATTTCAGAATCCTAGGTATCTTCTAACCTTGAAACCCCTTAACTATCCCTCCCAGGTCAGATATCCCCAGAAACAGCTCTGCAAAAACTTCTAGGAAGTTTTCAGGAAGATAGGGTTTTGCTTGCTTGCTACTTCAGTTTTACTTCCTTATCCCCACTTCAGGAATTCAGAAATGAAGATCAATCTCTGCAGCTGCACAAAGTCACATGGTTTGGGAGAAGGAAAGAATACCCTCTTCTTGTCATTAGGCTGCAGAGTCCCAAAACAATGACTTGCAATAGAAGAAAAGGAAGTAGTCATATCAATACAGAAGAAATAGTAAGCGCATCTGAGTATTTCTGCATTCTGGATGCTGGTAACCAGTACTTTTCAGTCCCATCCCTCCTCATCTTAGTTTGAAGATGCAAGACATAGTTCCTGAGGATGTGTAGCAGAATGAAACACAATGCCAAGTTAACGCTTACTTACCGAAAGCACAATTTCACATTGCTGCTCAGCAAGCCTCCACAAGATGAATCAATTTTATATAAGCTACAGATAGTCTTTGTGGAGTAGAATATACATATCTAACACAATGGAAAAGAGTAGGCTTAAAACAATTATCTATTATATCTTTTAAAGTTCCTGAGGAAGAGTAAGTATTTTTTTGGTAAGCTTCCTTTTACACAAGGTATTCAAAATGCTTTAAGTTTCAGGAAAGTACACAAGTAGTCAACTCTAGTGAAAGGCTGGGGGATTACTCACATAGTTGTACAGTTTCCTGGTGAAAAGCATCTACATGTACATTCTCTCCTGTATTTTCATTTCTGGCATTTCAATGCACAACAATCTCCTGAACAGCACAGCACAGAATTCATTAGAAGATGCTGTTAGTTTGTTAAAAACACACCAAAAATTAAAACTGCTTCTTGTCTTTTCTCTTACCAGTGAAAGAAGTAAGCAATACAGCAAAAGTATGCAAGTTTACTGCTGCTGCTTGAAGGTTAGAATTAAAGAAACAAATTACACATATCTTGACAAGATGATGCTTAGGTAAACTGATGGTGGGACAAAGAAGAGGGAAATGAAAGTCTCAATGAAAGGGAACAAAAAAAACCCCACCACCTTCATCAGTCAGGATTTAGTGTGAAGAAGTCAATTGTACATATCCTGAAAGAGTCAATACTTGAGTAAGCTTCAGAAAATAAGAAGTACAACTTCGTCTTAAGAGGACTATCTGCAACTAAAGCCTATGTATCTGACTGAAAGATACTAGCACCATTCCCCATTTTATCCTGCAGTTTTTTGTCAGTTTTGATGGAGCTATGATTCATCACCACAGGGGAGAGAACATCACCAATTACATTCCTCTGATGTGGTCACTTCCCACTTTTACATATGCAGTAGCACCTGTGCCAGCAATAGTAGTAGCAGTATCTAAGACACCTGGTGGCAGCAATGTCATAGACTTAACCTATGCTTGAAGAAATATCCTCAGTGAGAGTCTCCTTGAAAGAGAGAAGGCATCAGAACTGAAGTTTGTGCTTGCTTGCACCAAGTTCTAGCATCATTAAACACAACTGACCTGTAACTACTCACAATTATATATTCTTTCAGAGTCTTCATCTAGAAAAAAGAAAGTTGGCTAAATCCTCAAGTTTCCAGGATCCTATAATTCACAAGAACATTCAGAACAAGTCTACTGCTAACACTGTTGTTGCTGTACAAGAAGCAGGCAGTAAGGAATAACTAGAACACGCAAAACCAAAGATGCTCTTAAAAATGGAACTTAGGAACACTGCATCAGAGATGAGCTCACTAACTTGGTGAGATACAAAGCCATTCTGCTTCACTTCCTCACATTGAGCAAATGGCAGAAGTGGGATCAGAAGTGTAAGGAGTATGCAAATACAACATGCATCATGAACACCGCAGCATAGAAAACACTTTTGTTTCTCTGCAAGATAACAGCAGATCAGAATGTTTCCTCTTCATGTGAGGTCACAAGAAATCTTAAAGTACAACTCCCGATAACAAAGTTTATAGTTTGTTACAGTAGCACTGTAGGAATTTTTATTTTCAGCAATGCCAAAGATTGGCACTCCAATCTGCTACACTCCAGTATTGTCTGCAATACTAGATGGAAGGCTCATGCCCAGTGCTCACCAGACAGATGCAAGCACACTGCTTAGAGACTGTGGCAGCCAGCTATACCTCAAGTCCCTCTTGAAAAGATACTGACAGAGAAGACAACCTGTACAACTCCAAAAGGGCTAGTCTGGCTGGCTTCCAAAGAATTCAGACAGTGTAACTTTTAGGTTTCCACTTAAAATTTAAGAAGCATGAATATGACGTACCTGGCAGTAAAGCACTTCACTTTTCCCAGGAAAATCAAACATCAGCAAAATTGTGCCACCTGTGAATCTTTATTGGATTACTAGCTTGTTTTCCAGAGCTGTGTTGTCTGTGAATATACACATTACTATAAGTCTATACTACTCCTCTCTGCACTCTCTCACAAAGCAAGTAGGCGAAATCGAAGAACTGAACCAAATTCCACTTCTGTAGAAAACAATGACTAAGACCAATCAGTACATTGACGAACCCCACAATTTCCTTTGGGAAGCTTGGACTCTTCAGAATACAGACATATAAACTGCACAGCAGCTTCAGAGTAAATGAAGAACTATACTCATACTTTATCAAATCAATTATGTATTTTACATTGCTCTCTGCACAACCAGTAAGAGAAAAATTTTAAGCAGTAGATATGAAACCATGGCTTAGACACAACCTCTTCTGGAATATCTCACATCTCAGGAATCTGGTCTAAGAATGGCAAGCAATTGTTTAAAGCTTCAGTCCTTTCTGTTCTAGGGTTGTTCTAGGCAGCATTTGTGTTTCCTTACACAGAAGTTTGGAAAAAAGGATGGCTAAAAGTTTTATTCAATTTATTCATCCTGAGAGGCTGAACAAAGGGACAGTAGTCAAAATTCTCAGCTATACAAAAATAATCAGTATTGTAACAGAGAGGTCATCTATTTATTTTCACTCTAAAATTGCTATTTGATATACAGAAGATAAATGGGTATGCTTGCTGTCTGATACCAGTTCACAATAAGCTTATGTTTATTACATATGGCTTATTACAGAATTGAAGTGTTAGCTGAACTCAATTCTTGATGAGCTATTAACCAGCTGGACCATCTTGTCACTTGGTTCAGATACCTCATTAAAAGTTTTGAGGCTCATGTCAATTCTCATTTTGCACTGAATTGATTGCTGTCTCTGTGAGAGGGAAGGTACATCCAGTCATCTCAGTTTAATTTTGCTATGAAAATCCAATTCTCCATTCAGGGGGTTGACAATACTGCAGGAAAAAAGCTTCCTCCACAATCCATTCTAGTTACCTTACAGATTCATTAACTCATTGTATCAAAAGAGAAACTGTAGCTCTTTTTGTTTCACATATTTCTGTATGACCTTAACAAACCTTTTATGAGTAGGTACGTGTCTAGAACATTAGGGTGAACCCTTAACTGATTCTGATAAAGGCAAACCAATTTAGAGAATCAAAAACGTACTACAATTCTTCATCCTATACACTCCACAAAGCTATTGGCAAAGAGGAAGAGTTAGCTATATCCACTTTTCAGTATGCTGAAAAATTGCATCAATGTGCTGGTTGGAAACCATACAGAAGCATCAAGATGACTCCAAAGATTTACTAATAACAATCAAAGCAGGAAGTACCCAAAAACTAGTAATGTTCCTGTGGCTCTGACTTGTTCCCTTGCAAAAAAATCCCAGCATAAAGCCTAGGGGCAATAAATTTGCCTATGCAAGTATTTAAGCAGCAGTCCCTGCAAGGCTGCCCCCTGCGCTCCCCGAGTTGTAAAATGAACTTACATCAGCCTACAGTACACATTAGCTTGAACTTTACATACAACATCAGTACATATATTCCATATACAGCCTAATTACACTAGAGGAGTTACTCTTCCCAGCTTTGCTTCTTTTTCTGCAAACACATCCAAAAAGAGTACTTCATTTAAGCTACAAAATTGTGGATTACTATCAGTTATGGAAGGATGATATACGAAGTGTAGGCCAAGTACTGGCAGCCAACAAAAATCCTTACATAATCGCTGGAGAACTCCAGGCCAGACATCTCCCATTCAGAGATAGATCTCTCATTCACTGATCCTTCAGGGATTCATCATAAACCCCTCCAATAACCACCAGGTGTTCTGCATGCTCTTACAAGACAGACAAAAAAAAATCAAGAGGATCTCATGTAGGGAAAGACTGAAGAGTTCCAGAAACAGTGAGTTTTATGGGGTAACCAGAATTTGCATTCTAGATAAGGTCTCAGGAATACCTTGTGTAAACATTAGTATTAGTACTAGCATTTCATAAACATGAAAGTCCTAAACCACACTTTTCTATTTTTTTCAGCGTCACCACATCACTGATGTGGTCTTCCTGTGATCTACCAGAATGCCCATCTCCATCTCAGGCTTCTCATGAAGTGAAGCAGTAATAATTTTTCCATGCTTACCTGACAAATTGACTTATGAAATCAAGTTCTGGCATCACTTGCATGTTTATTACAGACTTTTACAATGACACCATATATATTAGAGACACCTATGTTTACAACTGACAGTATCATCTTCCTTGGCAAACACCATACAAAATGTACGCTGAAAAAGCTACTCACAACATCAGAAATATTGCAGACAGTATCAAATGTGCCACTAATATGTATATTTAAAAATATGCACATTATCTTTCACAGAGCAAGTAAAGTGAGCAAAGTTGAACCAAGTGAAAGAAGACACTCAAATGTTTAGCAGTAGGCAAATAGCAGGAAGAACATGCCTAAGAATATGGGCATGATGAAGCATATTCTGCATCCAGAAGCACAGTTTACTTTACAGTTCAACTCTGAATATTTTTATGACTTAAAATATAAGAGAAAACAGTTTAATTGAAATGCAGCTGAAGGGACCAGTCAGCTCCTATTATCTAAAGCAACCTAAGCTACAATACATAAAAAACAGCAAGTGTTTTGCAGCACCATAAATCAAGGTAATAATACACACGCCTCAGACATAAAACTACCTTTATAGAAGTTGGAAAAAAAAAAACAAAACAAAAAAACAAACAAGAAAAACCACACAACCCTAAGTGTTGAACTGACCTGCAAGAAAAGACTTGGACAAGTAAAATCTGATGTAAAACAGCTGAGATTAAAGATTATCAGAGTAACCTCCAAGGTGATTCAAAGCAGATAGCTACAGAAGAGTGCAAGAGAAAGTTTAGGATGAATATTCAGGATTTTTTTTTCTTGGAATTTGGTGACTATAGATGGTAGTATTGCCATTGGCATGGCTGTTCCATGTTAAACTAAGGCTTTTTCTGAACAATAGTACTACCAATATCCTGCACTGTCAGAAGATGAAACATGACCTAGAAGACCTCAGATACTCACCACAACCTATCTATGAATCAGCTATTCAGACTTCTACAGCTTATCCAAAAAGTCTGTGCTTTAGTCACATACTGTCTGTCCTTGGTCTGGTGCCACTTTATTTCGTCTGTTTGAACAAGAACACTTGAAGGAATTTCTTAAGACAAATTATAATGCCTGAGGATGTCATGGTCCAAAGGGCATACCTTAAATGGGTCATCACAACCTATAAACAGGCTTCCTTGTTTTCAGTTTACCTCCTACTTTGTCACACTGAAGAACTCTACCTCTAGAACTCTACCTCTTTGAACCTCTGCAGTTCAAAGTTAAAATTAACTTGTGAACTAAAGAGCTTCATCCAAAAAGAAAAAAAGTTTAAAATATTCTAATACTCTTTCCCTACAAAGAAATATCTGATGTTCTGTGCATCATATACCAAAATTAATAATTAATCACATTTAACATTGAAAAAGTTTCCTTAGCCAAAAAGTTATCTGAAAACATTTTTAGCACCATGGCTCTGTCAAACACATTCTTATGTGTTCAGCAAGCCTGCATGCACAAGAAACCACGGAAGTTGGAATTTAAATGAAAGTGGTTCATCAGGAAAGCTGCACAAGTGTTCTGGTACTGCATCCCTTGCTTCAGTAGCAATAACTACATTTCTGTGGCGATAAGAGTGGGTAAGTTGAGACATTCCATATTTCTGTTTGAATTTCTTGCCCTACCACACAACCCCAAATAACATTCCAGTAAAATATTTTTAATTAAGCTAAAGACAGTATCATAAAGATACTAGACACTCATCAGACCTGGTTTTAGTCTCAAATCCACTTTAACATGTGCACAGACTTACTCTTTCTAGAAAGGTCTGACAAGAATTATCTTTCCCCAGTCTTGAGACAAGGCTACACAAGACCCCTTTTTTACAGGCAGAGACAGGATCCAGACAGATATTTGTCAAGAGATCTAATAGAGCAGCCATATTCATTTTCAGAATAAGAGCCTTCTGTCCAACTGCCAGGCAACAGGATGTGAGCAGAAGCAGGACAAAGTCCATATATAAGCAGCAGTCCGGAAGCATTTGAGAATAAATTCCTTTGCCCATCCTCTGTTGCCACTCTTACATTTTCTTCGATTAGCTCAGAAATAACCCAAATGCCAAGATAAACTTTCCAATCAAGATTCTAATGTTTGAATGCTTAGTATCTAGAGATATTGATGAGAACCTCACCAATTCCTTCTGAAGAATTTCAGGTAGCTTTGCATATTATTTTTTTTTCTCCTCTTTAAAATCCTACCACTAGAACACAAAATAATTTTTCCACAGGGTGGCTATGATCCGAGTAGAGCCCTCAGTACTTTCAACGGACAGCTGTGTGAAACAATCTCTTGGAAGTCAAATTCCAAGAGCTCTTTTTCTTAAAAGGAACAAAAGATTAAAGGTGGAAGTGTCATTAGATAGCTCTAAATACTCAAAACACGAGAAAATTAAGACAGTTTTCTTGTTACCACCACAGGGGTTTGTGCTTAGAACCTCAAGTTTCTCAGATTGGGCTACAAAATCCAATTCTTACGAAAAAGGCTGAGAGGGAACATAAATACTTTATCTATTACTCATTTTCTATTAATTTACCAAAAATCAGGGCCATGTGTATTCACCTGCTGCTGCAACATCTCAGAAATATTGGAAATAGACTTCAGTACCCAACAATAATATTAGAGTACAGAGTAACAAGTTTTGAAATTCAAAATTTATCATTAACTGCAACAGCATCAATACTTAACAGCCTGTAAGCATGAAAGAGGAACAAGACCAACAGGCTGTCCAATAAGCAGGAGCTGGACAGGTGAATCATAGTCTCAGAGTTACAGTCCTTTCTTCAAAGCTTCTTCTTTACAGCTCAAAGGCTGAAAAATTTACAAACAGGCTTCTTCAAAATGAGTTGCAACATATCTGCCCCATCAAAAACTGACATTCCCCCTTGTGATTTGACTTCGCAAGTAATAAAATCCAGACTGCATGCAAACAAAGAACGGCAGTTCCCCCACTGCTTGCTCTTGCCCTGAGCACTTTGGCTACAGAGGCTGCTAACTTTTTGATGCTATTTTAATCTCTCCTATGCTTCCAACACATGTTGAATCTCACAGAAACTTTCTTGTAGTCTGCTATTTCAAAGTATGCTTTCTCAGACAGACATGGTCCATATACTTAGTCAACTTCTGTTGAAGGTTCACATAACCAGTGGGTTTGGCTCTCCATCTGCAGAGCAAATTAATACTCAATACAAATCAAGCTGAGATAGCCTGAGCACTTTCAACATACTAAATTGCTGACTCAGTCCAAATGACTCCATTTTAGAATTAGTCACACATATAAGGCTGTAAGGTTGAAACGGAAATCTGTGCCAATATGAACTTTTCTTATCTCAGCCTGCTTCAGTATGCTTGCATCTAAATGAGGACTTCACAAGTGATCTGTGGGCAGTGATCAACTTTGTAAAAATAGGATTCTTTTCTCCAAAATTCATGTTCTTTCCAAATACAGGCAGTGGAATGGGAGGGTATCATAAGCAAGAACATCATGAAGTCTTAAGATTACAGAAAAAAAATATATCTAGAAGTACCCAGAATTATATAAAAATGAAGGAACAATTTCCAGGTAATCCAAGGGATAACTTCCTTTTCCTATTATAACCCCCTGCCAATGCTTCCTTCCAAAACACTTTCAAGTTTCCACTTCCCAGGAGGGGCAAACTACTTTAGACATAGCACAGACCCGGCTCTGAGCTAATTAAAAAGGAATTCCCATACAATGTGCTAGATACTAAACACTAGAACAAAACTAAAAGCAGTCAAGTACTATTCTGATTATAGCTATGTTTAGACTGTTTAGATTTTTTGCACTTGTTGCATTTACATACATTTCTTTGGACTTTTACTTTTCTCCTCCCTCTGCACAATCATGGCTACTATCATTAAAAAAACGAAACAAACATTTCTCTAACTCTGCAGTCTGTATAGCAACAGTGCTTGCTGGTGTCCCTATTTCACTTAAACCCTGAACATCAAGAGTCCAGCGCTTGATTGACTGTGCAATCACTGAGTCCAGTAAGCAGCTTCCTAACACTGCATGAGTGAACTGTATTCACACTGTCAAGGTGAAAAGAAACCTGACTGACATTCATGTTAAGCACATGCGTCACCTGCACTGCACTAACTCAAGAGTATTACAGCAATATATACAACCAATTTCTCAGTTCTGGGCTCTCAAGACAGAGACTCATCATTTCACTACAGCCCAGGTTAAAACCTAAGGTTTCACGGCATTAGACAAAATTTATTTCAAGAGCGTTTCAGTGACTTGTGAAGATAGAGCTCATCTGGAAAGATACATACTGTCCCTTAGATTAGGGTCAGCAGCTCTGCTGAAGGAATCCAGCCCATCATGAACATGAAAGGCAAATACGCCAATTCTCATACTTTCAGAAGCAAAACAGGTATCAGCTTGCACATTATGGCAACTAATTGGTGGTAATGCAAGGAAATTCAATTTATACAGCTTAATAATAATTTTAACCATCATCTTAGGAATTGTCACCAAGTATTCAAACATTAATTTGTTGTGTTGGGATTTTTGCCAGCAATGCCCAGTGATGCAAGCAAGGTTTCCCTTTGTGTCACTTCACTCAGAGAACTCCCCAAAACAACTTCTTTTGAAACTTCATCTCACTGCTACTATAATGCTTGGATTTTTAGTTACTCAGCATGAGAGTATCGTCCTCTAATGCTTTTAGAACAGAGCCACTGAAAAGAGCTAGCAGCAACTATTGCTCCATTTGCAGATCCTTTTCTGAATAAAAATCACAAAACTATTAGTGCTCTATAGGTTGCATTTTCTGAAGCACAACACTCAAAACATTACACGTGAGACTCAGTCCTTTGAACTACTGTTTAGTAACTCCAGAAGGTGTTTTCTATCTAAAGCTCTACGGCTGCAATATCCAAATTGGATCAGCAAGGAAACAAGCAAGATAGGAGACTAGACAATACACATCATCTTGATCCTCAGGATCAAAGAAAACCACACTTAACATCCATAGCCTGTAAGGCACAATAACCTAATATTGTCCCACATGAGTAACAACTATGGAGAGTCGCTGCAGTGCCTGCCCCATGTCTACTGGTAAGCCTTCTGTTCTTAAGCTTCCTCTGCACCACTTCTTTCAGGGAAAGTGGTAAACTTGTCATGGAATAACCAACTGCTTCCCCATAGTTAGCTTATACAACATCATTAGTGCTGGTCAGACGTTGAATTAGAAGCCAAGATACAAGACAGACGAAACCAAGCCTCCTCATCTAATAAAACTTTGTTTCCATAGACACTACAGCATAAATCATGTAGAAACACTGGAGAAAACAAAAACCACAGCAAGTATTTCAATAGGAACAGAAAAAAAAGAAAACAAACATGCTATTATTTGGAGTCTCCAAGTTATACCATCACCAGTCATGGTCCTATTAGATACTCTGGGGTAATGTGGGTATGTGTCTAGATAGGAATAACTTCTGCGCTTCCACCATACAGGAAGAACTAAAAACCAAACAACGCAATAGCTACAGATGCTTACAAAAAAAGTGAAACTAAACTGTTAAAAATGCAAATTAATTCAGCTCACTGTCCCCAATAAGACAGTTGAACCCTCTTATCTTTGATGAATGCGTCCCAGGATGTGATAAAATGCATAGCACCATAACCCTTGATCTCTGCTTGACAGAAGTTGTCATTCAAGGCTCAAGATATTTTGTTATCCTATCATGTCTAACAGTCTGTTCAAAACCCACAAAAATCAGCCAGGCTAACAGCTATACTTGCTATTTCCAAGAGCACATGCCGACAACTTCCAGACCCTCAAACTGCAAGTCTGACACAACTAAAAAACACCCATTCAGATGAGGTTCCAAATGAACGACTTCCTAGTGCAAAGCAAGACATCACACACAAATACACATCTGAAAAAACACATAACATTTATCTGAATATGACCTATCCCAGACAACTTACTTTATAGACAGAGAACAGGGAGAACTGAAATCCATCACTATTCTGAAGCAATGAAGTTGCAGACTTTTTAAAATATATATCCATAAACACCATCAATAGGTCAATGAAAAGCACGCTCACAGTTCCCATCATCTA
The DNA here is from genome assembly GCF_964199755.1 of Larus michahellis. Taxonomy (NCBI): domain Eukaryota; kingdom Metazoa; phylum Chordata; class Aves; order Charadriiformes; family Laridae; genus Larus; species Larus michahellis. The sequence goes on along the minus strand of NC_133896.1, from coordinate 67,279,294 downwards.
GAGCAGCCACGTGGATTCAAACACAACAGACGTTTTCACTGAAAGACACATGTAATTCAGAGGCCACAAAATCCTCATTTAAAGGTCTCCAGAACAGCTTCAGCATCCCTAACTCCCACTAGACTCCCTAAACATCTAGAGCTGCAAATCACCCATTTTATACTGACTGTAAGGGCTTCTATCACACAGGCACCACATGAGTAAATTTTACAAGCCAAAAGAAAACTATTTCTAAAACACAACATACCTGGAAGCAAGAGTGAGATCTATGCAGACAAAGCAACTCCAACAGATAATGTTTTAGGGTTTTGTTTTGGTTGGGTTTTGGGGGTTTTTTGTTTGGGTTTTTTTGAGGCCTGCAGACACTAGGAGCTAACAGTGTGGTCAATCACATTTATTGTTCCACTGTATAAAAGCATTAACTGTAGACATTAAAAAATATCTTAAGTACCCCCTCAAACCAGAAACCTTTTCAGACCAACAGACACAACTCCTCTCAAGGTTTAAGAAGCAGGTGGTTAGACTGAAAGATGGACAATGTCCCCAGGGTTTGTTTGTTGTTTTGTGGTTTGGTTTTGTTTTGGGTTTGGTTTTTTTTGGGGGGATGTGTAGCTTAAGTTCATAGTTATTGCAAATTTTTGTTTTATTTCTAATTCAGTTTCAGTCCTATACACTGCAGTCTTTACTAGTCAAGAAGTACAACCTCGCTTTACATTAACTTAAAATAGCTCCGCTTCAAAAAAACTAATGACCATGCCCATTCTCCCACTAAAGTGTTTTGTTGGTTTGGTTTTTTTCAGTCATTGTACTTAGCACTCAAGTTGTTTTTTTAATGGCACTTTGTTTCACATTATGCTCAGCAGCCCATGCAGCACAGTGCATTTTGCAACCAAACAGCCAATGGTCATTGGCAGACTTCCACCCCCCCTTTCTTAATATTATTGGAATAAATCAAGACTCACTTACACAGGGATGGCAGCAAAAACCCTCTGCAACTTGCAAAGTCAAGTTAACTCACTTTATTATCAGCGTCAAGTAAATTTATTACAAATCTCATTACACTTTATTCATTGTTAGCTAGTATTACATTAGGTATCTCAGGTTTTTTTGCTAGACATCCATATTGAAACAGACTGAGGATTATAAAATGGATGAAAGACCACTGGGTAATAGTCTGGATAAGTGTTCTTACCTAATAAAATTACAAAAGGAAAGGAGACAATTAGACTATTTCAGATCAATCCTTTTAGCTACTTTAGTAACAGCAAGTAAAACGGAGCATCAGTGGATGAAACATTTTCATTAGTATAAAAGGACTTCTGTAATAATCTAGAAAAAGAATTATAACTTCACCTGAAAGAGGAATTTGCATTTAAGTGGCTTAACTTCATTTCTTCTTCTTTCAATGAGTCTTAAACTGTTTCGTAGTACAGCTTTATTTCAAGTTAAAGTAATGCTTACAGCCCTCTAAACTAACAATTTGGTCATCAAGTTGTGATGCCAGTGACTCCTGATAAACTCACAGCTGTTGGGCTGAGTATTTATACATGAAACAACTGACGTATTTCCATCTGCTCTTCATGACAAGAGGATGACTTTATAGAATGGCAAATCACTACTGCTTCCAAACAAAACTCAGGGAAGAGGAAAGGGAAACTGCTGAGTTGGACTGCCCTTGACCCATGACACAAACAGACAACTCAGCTGTCACTTATGTTTTGGTCATTTGAGAAGCAGCAAAAAGTATATCTGAAATGAGACACCCTATTCAGCTGAAGCCCAATCTAGTCCATGGATTTTTTTTCCCCCTTCCTGGAAAGAGATTTGGCTTGAGAAGGGGGAAGGGAGAAGGCAAGAGTATAAGGCAAATTCCCAAGAGAATTCTAAGCACATTTCCATGGATAAGATTGATTTACCAGCTGGAAAATCTAAGTTTGGAAGAATGCAGTTCCGGGGGTCAAAATTTAGATGCAGGTTTTAACCATGCACATTATTCTTTTACATAGGGTAGCTGAACACAGACAAAATCTGCTTCATTCCAGAAGGTGGGGGAAGGGAGGATCCTTGTTTTGCCAGATGGCTTATACAAGGACCACAGGAGGATTCAGGAAGGCCAAAGTTAGAAAATAAAGCAAAAAAACCCACTACATTGGCAATGACTGATATAGTGTTTTGTTGGGGGGGAGGAATGAGAATACTTCCTGAACAGGTAAGAAGCAAGAACAATTACCATTCCCACACAGGAACAAGAAAAACAAAAGATACCATTTCCCTGCATATTATTGTCAGAGAAGATAAGGACAGAAGTCAAAGGGAAAGTGGAAAATAGTTTTCTACATCGTCAACGAACTCATTCTTTCCATTCTGAATTCCAATGCCAACTTCCTCAGATTTCATACTCCTAAGTGATAAAAAAAATATACTTAAAACATCACTACAGTTACAGCCTGCTGCTTTTTAACTGCACTCATCCACACCAACCTAGTTAACGCACATATCAGTTGAGTCATTACCTGTTATTTATCACTGATTTTAGATAACGCAGTTGCACTCCTTCAAATTTTACGAGGTTACCCAAACCATGTCGTTTGTTGCAAAAAGTTATCAAGATCAGAAGTTGAGCAACATACACTCTTGGATGTGATACAACAGTAAAGTCACAAAACACAAGCATACTTTAGAAATTCAGTATTATCTTATAAACTGCCACATTAGAAGCCACAACTGTTTTCTGACAGAGGTCAACCCACTGAAGAATTGTAGTGAAGCAAACCTTCAGTTAAACAATTCAGAATACCAACCAGCAATCTGCAATAATAGTAAATAACAGAGCCTACCACACGAAGAATTTTGGGAGTTATTTCGTTGATGTTTAAAGTCCAGCTAGCTGCTGTAGTATAGCTGATCCTGGCTTATTTCTTTTGATTAGCCTGACCTAATCTAAAGCTACTGCAGCTTTCTTCACAAAACTGAACCATTTCTTTGTTTTGCCATTTGAGATAATTACTGTTTGCACCAGCGTTAGTTTTCACATGTGAGAAAAGGACAACCAGAGCTCTTGCAGATTCTTATGAATCAGTTTATCAGCAATCTCCAACTCAAAATCATATCACTTACACGTTATAGAATCTAAGGATGCTTTCTCCCACATGCCTATGAATAATAAGATTTTACAGTACTGCTTTATCAAGCAGAAACCATTTATAGCGTAGGTACATTAGGAGTTTTCCCAACATCTCTACATTTAGGGCAACAATACTCTGCAAAGTTTTTCTCACTCTTGTTCAACTTAACACTTTAGAGCTCTTCACCTATATATCTTAGAAAACAGATCCAGAAAGCCTGAAATATCTAGTCATCTACCACTAACTCGGCCACAGATGCTGGTTTGGGATAGATGTCACTCCGGTTCCAAAAAAAAAAAAAACCACCCCAAAAAACACCACTTTCAAACACCTAAATTATGGTCACAAAGTTTTACCTTACAGACAAAACATGCAGGTTTACAACCTATTACAAAATACTAAAAACCTCACAACTAGCATCATTACTGGCTGATGCCCTTATACACCTCAAAGTGTGACTACATGCATAAAATTACTTTACATGTTTATGTAAGTTACACAGATATTTAATCCACAAGTCTGTAAAAAAATGAGAAACAGAGGTATGTCAACAGCAGGTAGCTCATTCAACATGATATTACTAAACTGAGAACACAAAGGGAAGTACTTTGGCAAAAAGCAGTAAAGAAATCCACAAACTTTAGTACAAGTATTATATTAATGATACTTTCTTGAAATAGTCATTCACAGCAATGGGAATTTGCAGAATTAATTCATTGCTTTAAATTTGCATGGTCCCAAAACTTTAAAATGTCATGTACAACCTAAGAAACAAGGTTTTTTTGCTATTCCTCACCTTTCTCTTGTAAATGCCTTTTCAACTCTTAAGGTTCCTTAGAAGAAACCACTTAAGTCAACAGTAATGACAGACTTAAGCCTCTAACACCAATAAAACAAACTTCAATTCTGCTTAGTTTTCTGGGATTCACCCAAATTTGAGAAGGAACATTTTATACTGGATGGAAAGAAGAAAAATAATTTTTTTGAACCCTAGTCTCAAGACACAGACAAGACAAATGGCTATTTTCTTATTTGAAATAAGTGCTATCATACACATTTATACATTTAGTCATGTTCAGTTGCACTGATATGCTGTAATTTCTGCTGTGTTACTGTTGTGGCACTTTTTTTTTTTCTTACCTTCACCATACATACAGTTCCACAACAAGCCTTATATCCCATTTGATGCATCTATGCTAATACCCTGGAAACTCTAGGAACACAACAGCTATAAGAAAAATCACCAGTCTGTCAAAAAAGAAAAAACAGAAGGGAACAGTATAAGATATTAAGCTATTTCAGTATAACCTGACAGTGGCAAGTTTTGCTTTATAGGCATACCACCTGAATAAATCAAGAAACTCATTTTGACAAAATTTTTTCATTACTAACGTCCAGATAGAAGGGACAAATTACAAGCTATAGGTCCATTCTTAAGTAATTGCATCACAATGTAAAGGAACTGGAAAGATTTGTTCTCCTACACAGACAGAAAAAAATGCAGTTCCTAAATAGGATGTTAACTACTTATATTTGCTCTGTACCTGAAATTTACTTCAAGCACAAACTGCAACTCAAACCAGAATTCCCTAGCATCTTTTCACTGTCTGCAAACAGAAGATGACTGCAACTTGAGAGGCCAAAATTCCTTGTTCTTCCTCCTCAGATTTCTCACAGTTGGTTACTTTTTTTTGTTGTTGCCACAACCACCGAAAAGCATTGAACATTCAAGCAGGTAGTCTACGAGACCAAAGGGAGTACATAGAAAACACATGCACATATTCCTAGAGGAAACTTGAGTATTAAAGACAGATTTTTATGACCAATCTTCAGGTACAGACCATGCACAATATACTAATGTACTATAGCATTTAAGTCTTCAGCAGCAACCCAGAGCCTCTTCACTTTTTTTTTTTGTTCCTGAGAGTAAATGCTGAACCTCTCAGATACATTCAGGCTTGTATAATGAGATCAGCAAAAGATATGCCATCACCTGAACTGGCTCACAGTTGCCATCAAGAGGCAAAACAATTCAAATTAAAGTGCCCCGCGTAATTTCCACACGCACCCTGCAGGTACAGGCAATCTGAAATGTATTCTGCTTTTGAGCTGCTTGTCTGCAGAAAAAGCGCAAGTTGCATGCAAAGGAAGTAGAGAAAACCACAGAAAAAACATTCTAAAACTAACTTAAAAGTCTTATTTTTGTATCAGACATTTCTGCAGTTTCTCCATTTTCAGCACACTGTTCCTGGCAAGCCTAACAACTCACTAAGCCCCAAACCACGACAAATGCAAATAAAAAACATGGCCTCAAAGGCCATTCTACATACCGTCAACCCCCTACTTGTCCACATCCGGAGAGGGCAATATAAAAAAAATTCAATCACTTTCAGGCGGTATTTCTTACTGTACAATACTTGTCTGAATGGACTGCTTCTCAAGAATTCAAGTTTAATCTTATTTATCATATTTTTTTCTTCAGGGAAGACTCAAAGGTTCCAAGTCCAAATCAACTATAGCAAATCAGACCACATTAAATTAGCATCTTGCATTTTTATATAGATACACAACCTGCATTTCCCAAATGAAAGCATACTGTAAGGGGCTGAATAAAGAAAGACAAACCAAAAATAGTTTTATGGTGGAAGAGACGCACGAGAATAAAAGCCTCGCTTAAAAGAAGCGGATCTGAAAACAGACAGAGTAACATCTTGCAACATTTAAGCAAAACCTGCTAACAGTTCAGAAACTGCCATTAACAGATGCATATTACATAAGCGTACACAGATTTGCAGATCCTTAAGATAATCAGCCTGGATTGCTGAAGCTTTTAATAGCGATATTTGTGGGTTATTGTTTGTATGTCATTAGTCTTTGCCAGGACAGAAGCAGTCAAAATACACTCAGATTAGGGTCATAAACTCACCCACCAGTAACAGTCAGCAAAGTAGGAACAAGTCACAGGGTTACTCTAAGAGAGGAAAGTGCCCAAGGAAAACTAACTGGGCAACACCATCAGCTGGATAGTCTTAACCTATCATGAGACTATATTAACTGGCCAAAACCAGATAAAGTGCACATAATTGTTGGTATCAGCTTTATACTATCTTCTGTTTAGCTTAGCATTCCTACATAGCTGTTTCAGATTTACCCCAATTACAGAGAGATCAGTATTCCTATTCTTTTCAAATTCTTCTAAATGGTGGTAATTAACTCTCAATCACTTAAATGAGTTTTTCCATTTGTAGCTATTTGCTTTCTGCTGCTAGCCCCAAGTCTGCTATCAGAATCCACTATCTTCAACTACTGATGCAATGAAGTTAGGAATGGCTGAAACCATCCAGATAAAAAAGATAATCCAGAACAGCTAAACAGAAACAACAAATCTTCTCCCTCATATAAGGCACCTAACAAAGCTTATTTTCCACACCATCTGCTGTCCTAAAGCAGAAAAATAGCTGTTCAGTGGATAGTTAATGAAAGTTTCTATCAATGACTGCTTATCAACAAAGGTAATAGGATCCGAACTATTCTGAACTATGGCTCAAAATATAGCATCACCATCATAAGTTAATCGGAGTTACCAAAGCTCCCTCTTTGTTTTGATCTTACTGGTAACATGCTAAAATGAGTTCTGTCAACCACTCATTAAACTGTATGACTTGAAACGCACCATAGTGATCTTGCCCTGAGAACAGATACTTCAGAGAATTGCTGCCGAAACTAATGCCAATAGATAAACCAGATCATTTCAGAATGACGTTCTTGGGCACACTGAGTACAAAAAGAAATCGCATCCCCTACACTAAAACACACAGCCCTGGACAAAGCATTAGTTCCAGTGTCATCGACACATCACTTCAAAGCTCATAGATATTTTAGTTAGAAGACAGATGGTCATCAATATAAACATACTTTTTGCAGCATTTCTAAACTAAGAATGCAGGTAGCAATCCCAAAGATTCTGCTTTGACCTAAAATGATAAATCCAAGCTTGGTAAATTTGCCTCCATGAGTGATTTAGAATGAGTTATCCTTGTAAAAATTCCTTACCACTTTACATAGATGTTAATATTTAAACAGATTCTGGAAGAGAAGAAAAATACCAACACGAGTCTGTCTTTTTTTCAGGCTGCAGTTTCCTTTGCTGAAACAAACCAAGAGCATGTTAAATTGCCTTTAAGCCACACAAAATAACATAGAGCAGTTAGGAATTATCCAGGGAAATTTGGAAGTGCTTTAGAGTAATCCAGGTATATGCAATGCACCTGTCATCACCAGGTGAAAAGTTCAGAATGTGTTTAAGAACTGAATCTGAATTCTTCTGGTCACAATATTCCATCTCAGTTATTTTACTCTGGCTTATTAGGGAAAAAAAAAAAGAAGACGACTCGGCAACATCTGCAATGATCCTGATGTAAGGATCTCCTTTTGGGTTGAGAAGATAGCATCACATAGCACAGAACATCATTAACACAAAGTTTATCCTTTGCTGTACAGAGTTAAGGAGTACTCTGCAGGTTGTGCCCGTAAGGCCAGAAGTCAGCAAACTCCCCTTTCTCAAGGATGACCTCAAGTGAGCCACAGATCCATTCCTAGTCACCTCTTCACTTCCCCTGGCTCTCCCAAGGGGAATAATGAGGGCAACCAAAACCACACATTGAGAAGCGCTCATACAACAATTTCTAAATATGCCAAGGAAGTTGAAAGTAAGGTAGAAAGAAGCATATCTGTAGTATCTTGACTAGAGACATTCAAACACTGTTTAAGTTTCAGTATCATCCTCAAAGTCAGCTAGAAGAAAGTCCTGGGGAATGTAAGCAGATTCCACAAAAATGCTCATGAAGCCAGTATAAAAATTTGAGTCTCATTCATTAGGACAAGAATTTTAACACCGTATTTGAAAAGATTTTCAGATGCCTCATGATAGATAAGTTTTTAACTACTCTGAGAAATCAATTTTCAAGCAGCACTACAAATCCAGCTACTTACAATAGGAATTGTTTCAAGTATACTGGAAGAGTGTCTTTCCAGACATGGTGTACATGTGTCATGATCAAGTTAAAACCACGGAATCATTATCTAAAGAGTTGAAAACAGCAACTTTCTACCATCTGCTATTAAAAAAAAAAACCACACACATATGCTCTGCCAAGAGAGTCTTCTGCCGAGCTGCAGAAGCACTGCAAACTTGCATGATATTTATTATTTTTCTTATAGCCCAAATGTTACCACCATTGTGTCTGCATTTCCATTTTTCATAAGTTAATAACTCTCAAGACTAAGACAAGCTTGAAAATATGAACTTAAAGACTGAAACAGAAAAATACCCCACTTTTATTTCAACTCAACCATGATTTGGAAGACTCAATTAGTGATCTCAAAAAAAAAAAAAAGGCTGCTAATCTTTATAGGAAACGAGAGTTTCTGAAGAGATGCATGACAGGATGCATCAAGGCTGCCACTGCTTAGCACAAACTTTGTGACACGCAGTATGGAGAACCTGGGTGACAGTCAGAGCTGTGCTGTTTAACAAGCTGCTGGCATGAAACAAAAAACCAACGACAAAATAAGAAAAAGAACATGTGGCCTGGAGGGACGTTGCTAACCAAAAGGCACTGAATCTACACTGCACCATGCACTGCATCCATGGAGATTACCACGGATCTATTACTGCTTGTTTTATTTATTACTCTGCTAGACAGCTCTCAAAGGACGCTATACAGGGTGTCTCCAGGGAGTTTTATCAGGTGGGGTTTTTTTTCCTCCTCTTTCAAAGAAAGATTATAGTCCTGATAATTTCCTTAGCCCTCTAAAGTTTAGTTATGTAGTTTAAAATAAAAGTGCTGAACTCCAACAGCCCAAAACAAATCTCATTTAAGAGATTTAATTCTGCAGCTCTCAAACCCACCCGATCTGACTAACAAGAACCTGTTTATTTCCATAAGACATGCTGCATTTTCAGAATGTACTTATCCGATTATGTTTATTGCCTTGCAACCAGCCAGTTACAAATTGAACCACAGCCATCTCCAAAAGTGATATCCCTTTGAGGTAAGATTATTTTCCTAAGTAGAGGTCTCCTAACAGCTGCAGCTCCAGAATGTACTTTAAAGCTCCCTTCTCTTTTTCAGGGTCACCTTTGTAAAGTCTGAGGGAGCTTGACCACTGTTTATACTTCTGCAGGTAATTAGTCTGGCTCCTTTCCCATGTCATCTATCAAGTTGTCAATTGTATCAATTACAGCCCAAACACTCACGAATATGGCTGGGTTTTGTTCATTAGCCAAAGGAGAAATTTTCACATCAGCAGTCTGAAGCCAGTAAGTACCAGCAACTTGTTCTACCCTATGATACAGAAAATTTAGACTTTACCGCACGAAATTTCAAGCTCCCTATGTGTGCACATTTGAAGACACCTGGAAATCCTGTGTAAATTGAAAGTGTTATAAACCAATTATACACTTATGGTTTTACAGCTTTTTGCTTTCAGTATTTTGGAATTCGTAAAGCTGGGAACAGAAAAAGGGCTAATAAGGACAGAATGATGCTCACAGAGATTGTCACATACTTTTATTAATCTACATTTGTGACAATTATGTATCTGACCCAGAAGTAGTCATGAACACAGGAGGCACACTGCTGCTGTTATAGTGGCTGTTACCACATATAGTTATGCTCACAGACTAGTACAGTTATTTTAAACATTAATGTGAAGTACCAGGTAGGCATGGGAACCACCGTACTGGATTAGACTTGAGCTTGATCTGCTTCAGTAGATGTTTTGTAAAATATATTTTAAAATATTCAGAATTAAACCACAGTTAGCGCTTCCAAAAGAAAGTGTGGTTTGTTTTTTTTTTTTTTTCAAATGTCGACTATTTCTCCAGAACTAGCAGAATGTAATAGTTTTCCAATAGCATTTATCAGACAGATGAATTCCAGGTCCACACTCGGCTTCCTCTCACTGCACAAAGATTTTGATCTGTTTTTCCATTTTGCTTTAATGCAGCTATACGACTGTGCCTCAGAGCTAGCATCTTTGCAGTCAGGCCTCCTAGTGAGCAATATGAAACCAGCTTTAAAAAAAAAAAAAGACTACAGGATGCCACAGTTATGTGTTACAAGACCTTTTTTGGTTGTCAGACTTGAATGTGCAGCTTCTGAAACGTTCCCAGCCCAGCCAGTCCAGAAAGCAAAGAGATTTTTAAGAATTATACTTTGACTTCAGTAAGCTGATATTTATCATGGTGAGTCTGCAGTGAAGTCTATACTCCAGAGTATAGAAACTACATTCCATTGTTGTCTGCTGGCCTAAAAATCAGTGTTAAATAAAGCTTTAAGTCTAAGAGATACAGGTAGGTATAGTTAAATCTGAAGTGTCACTGAAAGTGACGATACACATATATCCAAGCAACTTCCTGTATTGTAAGTTTTAAGTTAACTGCTATACATTGTTACACTAAGAAAAATTCTGACTATGGAAATACTATTTAGCACCTCACTACTTCCCGTAATAAAGTGACAACCAGCTGCATTATCAGTTTTACCAGAGTGCACTACAGAATCACCTTAGTTCACAGCATTATATTTGTTCTTAACTGTTTTTTCATTGCTACTGCCTGTGTAAAACAAAAATGCATTTGTAAGTCAGAGTATTTGTACGCTACACTCGGTCTATAGTTAACAGTCTGCAACAGAATGACATATGTGTAACCTACACTAGTTATAAATCTTCTGAGTAATAAACTAAAGGTAACCAAATTCACATTCAGTTTTCCCTCAAAGTGGTAATGAGTACAACATACTCTTCTTGCACCGCTGTCACCTCTTGAACTCATTTCCTACCCCTAGAACGCTCTATCTCACTTAGAGACAACCCTCAACCTCCTTTTCCCCTTCAGCAGCTCACATTAAGCACAATAACCTGACTAACACTGTACTGATGCCACAGTAGAATGACCAAGTGACACATCAGCAAGAAGACGCATTCGTGAACTGTAACTGCTGACTGACTAACTTGCCCTTTCTGTCAAAGAAATACAAAGGACAGGAGTGATACAGCACATACCAGACAAGCAGTACAGTTCTCCAATGCACACATCTTGCCAGGAATGCGTTTTCAACTAATGTAAATATCTTTCTAATAACAGCTTCTAAATCACACTTCCTTTAAGAGGAGGCACTGTCCAAATGAAAGGAGGTAAGTCTTCAAATGCCTAACAATACACAGCTCAAAAGAGAGCCCAATTTACCTTCCATGTCACCAAGTGCACTTTTGTATTTCAAAAGTTATTAATTTGTATGACAGAACACAGAGCAGTAGCTCTAGACACAAGATTTTGCAGCGCAGCAAGTGACTGCACCACCCTATATTGATCTGCAAACCAGAAGTTAACTTAGAGTCTTGATTTAAAACCAACTCAAACTGTAACAGGGACCCAGAGGATGACACATTACCCCTAAGATTTGGCTTTTACAGTCAACTATGTGAGTCTTGCTACCTTTGGCATAAGATTATTACTTCACATAGATAATGCAACAGGAAAAGGCACCACATTTTAGCCACAATGTTACCTGAACTGTACAGAGGTGACAAAAAGACTCACTGCTCAGAAGTGTAATTCAAAAGACTAAACAGTAACATGGTTGTACAGGAGGACTTATTTTAAATTAAAATAGAAAACAGCAGCAGTAACCATTTTTTCCAACTTCTACCGACTTGAAGACCATTAAAGCAGTAACCCTAACTACTACTTCACTCAATTTATGAGATGTGCTAATGACAACAGTAGGAGGCACACTTGACTGAGAATAACTAGAGTTGAGATGAATATATACAATGGGAATAAAAGTATTTGAAGGCTAACACTGCACGAACCATTTCCTTGCAGTAACTGAAGCCAAGGACTGGCCCTAAGCAGTTGCTGCTGAGCTCTTCACAGCTCTACCATGCTCACAGCAGGGCAGATATTTCACATTTAAATACCTGCATGCAATATTTAAGCTGGGTTCAGTTACAATTTGCTTCACATAGACAGGCCACAAAGTAAGTTAGGACAGTCCACCAGTCACACCTTTGTTAGAATTTTGTTACACATCTATATAAGTAACCTTGAAATACTCAATTCCTTCAAACCAAACCTTCCCATCTTCCACAGATTGAGAAAAAACAGGGTCTTGGCCAGGAACTCCCTTGCTGGGGATATTAACATCACCATTAGGTTGCCCATAGAGTATCAGCGCTTTCTCCTATTTCCTCCACAGTTCAGTACATCAAGTGTAAGGGGCATTACAACACAGTTCAAGCGTCTTCTTAAGGATGCGGACCAATATTCTCCAGATTATCATCAGCAACTTAGGAACCCACACTGTGTTTGATAAACAGTACCCAAACTCCCTTTGAAAGGAAGCATACTGATATTATTAGATTTTACACTTTATCATTACAGAGTGTATACGTAAAAATTAGGTACAATTGCATTATTCAACATTAAAAAGTCATTCTGCCAGAGACCATCACAACATCTTCTGTGCTGTCCTTGATCCACAGGATTCCTACTATAGAATTTACTCCAGTATTTAAATTCTGCAGTTTAACTGAGATGAAAGTAGCGCTTCCATCCAAACAGCAGAGATTTTAAAGAAACTGAAGCATTTGAGGTATGCTAGGAAAGCCTTAAAAGAACATACGCCCAAAGACTCTGCAAAAGTACAAACTGTTCTCACCCCATTCTGTTATATATCTTGCAATCAAGAATGTGATACACCTTTATCAACTTTGGACAAGCCAGGCGAAGAACAACTTAATCCGCGTAATCATAATAAGCAGCCTCATTCCAGCAGCACTACAGTAGCGCTGTTGAGAAGACTCTAGGAGAGGTTAGACACCCAGGATGCCTACACTCACAAGCATGACTACAGAGAAGAAAAGCTCTTCTATTGCTAAGGAACATTATTTCAAGACAATTAAAAGTAATCATCAGTTAGTTGTGGTTGGTGTAATACAGCATTGAAGAAAAATAATTCACATTTCTCTAATAAAATAAATACGCTTTGAAGATTCAATCCTCAAACCATGGCATCTGGAAAACCGATGGCACCTACATTTCAGTCCATCGTTGTGAATCCAGATTGTATTTTAATGCAAATCATGTATAAGAATATCACTAACCTGTCAACAATTATATTTTCCTAGATAAAGAAGATGTACTCATCATACCAACAAATACCAAAGTTCCTCCTTTTATTTCTAGATGCAAACGTTAAAACAGGACTTAATCTTAAAATATTCTACTAACTGTAGAGAGTCTAGCTTCTTTAGCAAATGCTTTTAACAGCTATAAAATGTATATCCTTGTTTTGAACTTGTCATTTTGTATGCAGTCTCCTGAAGGGAGGAAAGCTACAGCCTTCAGAATAATTCAACCCACAACGCATTCCTGTAATGTATTTAACCTCCAAGTGAGACATCAAGTATTTCCCCCTTACAAACATTTTCATACATGCTTTTTGCAATATGTCATCGGAAATACTACTCATTAAATTCTTCAATCAATTGAAAGCCCAGCAACATGCCCTTTATAAATGAGCTGCTTTATTAAATTACTTCAAAGAAGTTGCTTCTTTAGACAGTTTGTCCACATAGTACTGATGATGATTAAGACACTTCAATAGACACAATGTTAGCGAAAAGTGACTGATGCCAAGCGGACATTAGTTTCTGATCAGTACATAAAGTGTGAAGATTAAACCAGATTTCAGGGATTAAAATCAAGGAACTCCAAAATTGCAAAGATTAAAATTTCAAATAGAAGTCATATAGTTTTGGTGGACTATTAATATCCTCTCAGTTCAAACTGCATGTTAAAAGCTTAAGCAGAGCCCAACAACGGATTGTTTCACTTTTTAAATTTAAAATTGATGTTCAAAAGCCCACCAAAGCAAGTAGCACTCCTCCACTAGCATGGAAGAGTGGAGCATGCTTAAGGGTCACAAAGAAAACTGGAAGCTTACTTCCACAGTCAGTAAGTGTAGAATAATGGCAACAGCACAATCAACCAAGATACTTGTAGAATGCTTGAGTAATCATCCAAAAGCAAAGATGAATACAAATCAAGAGATCTCTTCATAAATTCTCTCAGTTTGACTGAATAGATATAAAATTGGTTTTGAGGGGAAGAAAGTTTTGGTACAACCACTGCAATCAATCATCTGTGAGCAGCTAACTGCTTAAAAACCCCTCAAAGACTTCTGAGATTTTGACCGAATGCTCTTTTGTCTGCCCTAAATTGGACAGGAAAACACACAATAATAAAGCCATACTACATGAACCCTTCTATATAATGCACCAACACCCAACACTAAAAAACAAGCACTGTCCTTTTAGTTTAATGCTGAGGCTTCAAAAACAAACAAGTACACCAGGTATTGTTCCTGGTACTCCAAGCTCTTCCCACTTTTAAGGGTGTTGCACAGCAACCTGCGTCTTGGTTATACAAGCTCTGACTCGTGTGGAACTAAAGGTGTTCTTGTCATCGTTACACTGGGTTTCTAGAGAAGTCTGTCTCTGCTCAGATCAGAAACTTGGTAAGAGTAGCACCTCAGCCCAGTTCAATCCACCAGTCATTTGGAAAGGTTAAACTTCAGGGGTCTTTTTAAGGCTTCAGAAAGGCAACAATTACTTTCTCCTTTTCCTTATGTTTGTTATGAAGTGTGACCCCTAGAACTTAGAATGAAAAAAAAATAGCTTTGCAAAACTAAACAGCATGATGCACTACATGACTTTGTTTATATTCTAGGGTTACCACCTACAAGAGTCTACTGACACAAACATAGGAAGTGTCTGTGAAATTAACATTTTACTTCTTTTTTTTCCTAAAAAAACCCACCTAAACAAAATTTTGAAAAATTAAGGCTAACTCAAATTGACATTTGCTTACACATTTTCCCTCAGACTCCCTGAAGCTGTGTACAAGTATTTTTACAATTCTCCAAGCTACCTTTTGGAGGCGTAAAATGCAAGATACTATAAGAAACAGAACTGTAGCACATTTTCTGATGATAGAGCTAAAAAATTATCCAGAGAGCAGCGTATTTAAAAGAATTAAAAGGTAAACTGACTCCAAAGAAAGGCTGCACCTTTCTTCCAAAGAAGTGCCTCAGGTAAGGTCTGCAGTTCCCTGTCTGAAGAAAGCAGACCTCGAGTTGATGGATTTTACCTCCTTCAACACACAGCCTAGCACCTGGGAGAGTGACTGTGCTTTGGTAATTCACAATTTTTATTTATTTTACCTGCAGCTCGCACCAGGCAACTTCCACAGTGGTATCCGTATCCAGTCCTTTATACACAGTTTTGAAAGAGCCTCTTCCAATCTCGATGTCAAACTTCAGGAAGCGGCCATCCGGGGAGATGCCCACTGCCTTGGTCTCAAGCTCTTCGATGTCTTCCTGCTGTGTTCTCCGCTCCTCAAATTCTCGGCTGGCAGATGACGTGCTGCCAGCCGCACTGGTGGGGGGTAGCACAGTTGCCTCATCTTCCTCCTCCTTAGGCAGCAGCGGGGCGGCATCCTTCGGGGCAGGGGGCTCCTGAGCAGACTGTCCTTCGAGGGGAAGTGGGGCAGGCGGTGGTGGCTGCTGCAGCAGCGAGGGAGCCTGGGCGGCGGTGACAGCAATGCAAGAGGTCCGGCTAGCACACTCGGGAGGAGAGACCAAGGGAGCGGCGCTGCCTCCCGAGACAGGGGCCGAGGGCGCTGCGGGCTGCAAACTAGGTAGCTCCAAGGCCGTAGCATTGGAGTCGCAGATCACGCTACGGCGGAAGAAGCGGTGCTCGGTGGCTGCCGCCCCTCGGCTGTCCTTGTCCATGGTGTGGCGGCGCCGCCGGTACTCTTCGCTACGGCCTCCGCTCCCGGCTCCGCCGCCAGCTCCACCGGCCCCGGAGGCTCCGTGGTCGGCGGCGGCTCCCAGCTTCTCCCCGATGGAGCTGTCCGAGCTGGAACCGTTCTTGGGCGGCGGCGGCGGGGGAACAAGGAAGCGAGGAGCCGGGTTGCCGCTGTCTGCGGCGCCCCCCGACATCGTGCCCCGGGGGAGCACTGCTAGGGCGAGGCGGCGGCGGGGATGGGGAGGGGAAGGCGAGGGAAGGGGCCGGTCACTGAGCGGGGAGCGCGCCTGTCCGCGGCTGCCGTTGCAGCTGCAACAGAGGAGGGTCCCAAGGGCTCCTTACGGTGGAGCTGGGAGGCGGCTGCTGGGGAGGCTGGGCCGGCGGGGTGGATCCCCGTTCAGTGTCTGCATCCATCCTGCAGCGGGGAGCCGGGCAGCGGGGCCGACATGGAGCACCACGAGCGCAGAGATGGGGCGCGGGGATGGGGGAAGAGGGAAAAGAAAAACCCAAGCACCGGGCCCGGGCAGGGCGGGAGGCGCCCCGAGGCAGGCCCCCGACCGGCGGGGCGAGGGAAGCCGGTGCCTCGCCCGGCTGCCTTAAGATGAGGGGAGAGCGCTGCAATTATCCCCCGGCGATGGAGAGAAAGCGGGGCCGGCCTGGGCGCCCCCCGGAGCGAGGGCCTACGGGGAGGGGATGGGAAGGGAAGGGGCCGGGACGCGAGGCACGGAGAGGGGGGCCAGGCCCGCACGCCGTCCGCGGAGGAAGCTGCCGCGCTCAGTCACTCGCACCGGGCGGGAGGTGGGGGGTGGGGGGGAAGAGGCCTGGGCAGGCCCAGCGCCCTCACCCCGGCGAGGGGGGCAGGGAAAGGGGGTCTCGGGGGCTCAGCCCCGCCTCACAGGGGCGCCCATGGCGGCCGCGGCCTCCACCTCCCCGGCAGGCAGCCACCGCCCGCGCGCGGCCGAGCCGGGCCGGGCCGCGCTCCCTCCAACAGCGGCCGCCGCCGCCTCGCACGGAGCCGGAAACCCTCCTCCTGCCCCCCGCCCCGCAGCCGCTCCTCACCGGGGGCCACCGACCGCCGCCACAGGTGAGCCAAGTCCGGGTGGGCGCCCCGCGCCGCGGCGGGGAGGAGGGAGCGGGAGGCGCCGCGGCCGCCCCGGGGACGCCTCGGCGCTAAATGGCGACGGGAGCCCGAAACCGACACACAGAAATGGGAGGGGAGGGGGGGGCGGTCGTGAGGGGCGGGGAGGGCCCGCGCCGCCGGCCACGCCCCCTTCCGCGCACGCGCGCCCGCCCGCGCCGGGGGAAGCAGCTCGCCCCCGCCTCCCGTGAGAGGTGGCAGGTCCCGTCGTGCACTGCGCCGCGCCGCGCGCGGAGCATCATGGGAGTTGTAGTTTTCGTCGGCGGGCTTCCCACTTTCCCCGGGGAAGGAAGGCTTCCGTGGCTTCCCCCCGGGAAAGGAAGGAAGGAAGGAAGAAAGGGTGGACGCTCCCAGCGTGGCCAGGGGACACAGGCTACCCCCTCAACTCCTGTTTTTTCCAAACCAAGGCACGCAGATGCCCCCTTCTCCACCTGCCCGGCCCTCAGGGCGGCCTGGGCCGCAGGAGGTGCAACAGGCGCTGAGGCGGCTCCCGTTGCTTGTTTCTTCAAGTCCTGTGTTACACCTATTTCATACATTAAGTATTTAACTTTGTCTTTTCCAACGGCCTTTAAAATTCTTTAAAATTGTGGGCAACCATAACTCTTTGTCAGTACTGTATGACCAACCAAGGGTTTGGGTTTTTCCTCAGTTTAGGTCATCCGAAGTGGCATTAATTGGGCAGGCAACCTAAAACGCAAATAACTTCTCGTGGTTCCCTCCATTATTTAAAAAAAAAAAAGCAGGGTTTGCAGCCTTTTGCCGTGAAAAAGATGGCTATCCTGTGGCCATTTCAGTCATGACTGCGTCCACAGCAATTGGAATACGGCTGCCGAGCAGCTAGAGCCCAGGCAAACGCTGACACAAATCGGGAACTTTCAGGTTAACAAAGCATTGGCACACACGAGTCATCAAGTTTATTTATATCGTGTTCCTCTTTTGTGTTAATAAACCAAAACCAAGCACTTTCCTTCTTACGAGAGCGGTCTTTTGAAGTCAACGGGAATGTACGGAAGGAGGAGCAAACGATTTGGTACCATGCCTTTCAGGCAACTACAAATCAAAAATGATGTTAAGGGAAAAAAAAATAAATTTAGGAAATTTCCCTATGTAAATAACATGTTCCCAGCAAACACACTGGCATTTCAAATACTTTTTTTTTTTTAAAGTTACTTTTAAACCAGCAGTTTAGAGGAAGTTGTGCGTTGCTGATGTGAGGCCTTAACTCCTTCTGCACAACGTAATACAAATGGCCCTTTCAGACTTCCACAGCCCCCAGCCACAAAATCCCAATCTCAGCAGTTCCTCACATATAAAATTTAATACCACACGGTAATCAGAATACCGTTACTTTCTGGATATCAACTACTTTGTACCAACAAACAAAATGGTGATCCAGTCTTCACAAAGGGGACAAAATGTACTTTGTTGTACAATTCTTCAATAAAGACTTCTGCATGGCTTAAGTCTTCTAGAGCTTGCCTTCACTGCCAAAGTTAATTTAGTTAGTAGAATTGTTAGTGTGCCGCTTGAACTGCGTTGGCACAAGAGTAGAACTTTCCAAAACAATACTGAGCTAAATGGGGTAATTTTATTAGCAGCAAAGAGTGACTGGATCAAGACTGATTAACTCCTAGCTCAATCTGCCACATCGCCACAGCACTGCCAGGTCCTGAGGCACCAGCAATTGACAATCAACATCTCTAATACCAAGCAGGGTTCAGCTTCACTCAGCACTTGGCTACGGGTATTTGTGCATCTCTAGATACCAGAATGAAGATTCATTTGTCGTATCAGCAGGCATATCTGTGTGAGCTTTATACTGTTAAGCGTAGTAGGACGTAGTAGCAGAGCTCCAGCAAGGCCTGGCAACTAAGGCCCCGTTACCTTCCCTGGTCTGTGCCACTCCATCTTCACCATTGTTGTTGCGTTCTGGAGGTCCATTAAAGCAGAGGTCTGCTTTCTTCCAATGCTTGCTGCATTTTTACTAACCCTTCGGACAGGATAAGTAGGAGTAGATAGCAAACCTTACCCCAGCTTGATGCCTGTTGTAACTTCATGAGCATATACCCAAAATAATACAGTGATAAATCATTCTTTGTGGTGTAAGCCTACAGAGCTGTTTGTTAGGTGAATTCCACTTGCATCATCAGTAGGTTTTGGCAGGCAGCTCCCAGGTCTGCGCCCAGCCACGTACCGTATGATCTACTGCAAAAGGTAGATGGGCTGCAGCTGGGGAACCACCGCCCTGTGGTCTACACATGTGGTTTAAATGAGACCTTGCGTGTAGCCCCTCTCTTACTCAAGTGCCTTTCACCCATTGTTCTTAAATATATTTTCCCTTAGTTAATTAAGCAAAAGCTTTGCAAAAAGAGACCTACAGCCCAGCAGTGCATAGCCACAGGGGGCCTGAGGCAATCTTCTACTAAAAAATTGGGGTAATTATGTAAAAAAGCACCTCCCCGGCGTCTGATCCAGCACATTCCTTAGTACTCTTGAAATTCAAGGTGGTTAGTCCTCGGAGCCCAACATGTTCAGTGCGAGGTCCTTAACACCCAGCTCTTCTCACTGGCTCCTCTTCTAGGCAGAGATAGGTATAGCAGTTATCTCAGTGGGGAAAAAAAGAGCTGAGCAGCTGACCTGGAGGTGGGAATGATGGATTTTGTCTTCTTTGGCTCTGAAAAATGAAGTGGAATGATATTGGCAATTATATTTTATGTGGGTGTTGTTTTAATTTTGTCATTCTAAAAAAAGACGAATGTAATAAAGAGTGTGGGCTTGCTTTCCCTTCAATTTTATTTCTTTTAATCTGTAAAACTGTGTTTAGGCTAAATGGAAAATTTCAGTATTGCAGCAAGATTTAATAAAGCATTAAAGTAAATTCTATATGTATTCTATGTTTAGAAACAAGTAATTAAAATAGTTTCGGTGCCTCAGCCAATTAAAAATATTTATTTCGCCTGTTGCTGTAAGAAAAATCCACAGAAATAAGGAGCCTGACTATACTTGAGAAATTACAGGCAAAATGACTTAAACGATCTTTTGGTTAAATCCAAAGGGCTGACACTTGACATAGTAAAAATATCCTCCTTCTGTCAAGCTTCTTTTACTTACAGTCATCTTGCTTGGAACAATAATAGTTTAAAAAATTACTCTGAATGAAGTGTGATTTTGAAGTTGACTGAATCAGAAACTTTTTTTCTGTTTTGCTTTCTCCAGCGAAATTTCATTCACTCTTGGCATTCATGACCTGCCCATGTGACAAAGTATTAATGTGAAACAGCTATTCTGTATTTTCTCTTATGCAATACATTATGCAATACAGAAGGCTATGCCATAATTTTGATGCAAGTGATTTTATTCCATAACCTAAGTGCTTTTCAAAGCAAACTGTTCATCTTGGTTTTATTGCACATTACCAGGCTGCAGCTACAGTGGCATATAACAACAGTGACAATCCAAATTTTTCTACCACAATTTCTTCTTTTTCCTTGACATTTCTTGAATCTCGGCTCCTGCTACAGTGTTCACTTTGTTTCTTAGTGCTGGAAGTTAGTGAAACAAAGTGTTTCAAGACCGTACCCTTGAGAAATGAGAGCATTTAACTCTCCAGGTATTCTGTTTTGCTTTGTTTTCCCCCCCAGCAAATCAAATTTAATTGGAAACTTGTTCTAAAACCTTATATTTCTTTTACACTTTGATCTTTAGTGAGGTTTTGTACTTGCAAGTAGCTCTGGAGGTCAGGTCGATTATGAAGTTGTTGTAAACATCTCTAGGATCTATGGGCAGGTTTAAGACTTCAGACTCTGTAGTAGGTGATCCATCAGATGGTGCTGGAAGCTGAGTCCTGCCAAAACCTCTGAACTCCACAAGCTGGTCTCTCCACGAGCAGGGACCATGGGAATTGAAAAAGAGCAAGAACTACAAGTCTTACAAGGCTCAAAACTAAACATCCTTCTTTGTGCTCTCCTGGCTTACAGAGCTTGCTAGTTCTGCAGGAAGACAGGTCCACACCATGACCAAGACACCCGAGGAGAGTATGAGCTCTAACTAAAGGACTAGTGAGAGAGGCAGCCAGACTGTAAAAGAAAGACTGATTTCAGAGATGATGAATTTAGGTGACATTTCTCATTTATTGCTTGAGAAAACGTCAACAACCTTGCACCATAAAACTGGAGCATAGCATGTGCTTCTTCATCAGATTGAAACCTACATTTCCCTTTCACCCACCCGTCCACCCCCATCCTAGCTACTAGAATAGAAAGCATAACTTTTTCTTTCCTTTCTTTCACCGTTCTCTTGATCTACATTAACAAATGTATTCTATCCACATAAAAGTAAATCAGTGAGATAACCAGTAGAAGGATATATTGCTGGTTTGTTACCTGTGTTTTTTAATGACCAAAGTACAATTTTCAGTTATATTAGTAACCATTTTTAGTTTAGAGCTCATTGTAGGCTGCGCTGCTGGCTCCCTGTTGTTTGTATCTGATCAACTATTACATTTATTATTAGCATATCTATTTATCTATGTGCGTTCTCCAAACATAATTCATTCAGATAAAGCCAAACAACAGAAACATGATAAAAGGACATTTAGAATAACTCAAACACTGAATTATACCACAGATGAGACTCAGTTATTGTTCATGCACCGTTTCAAATTGTATCAAGCCATAATGGCAGGTGCTGTGGCCAAATTCAATGTCACCCTTATTGGGGACAGAGGAAAATCGTTGCTCATTTCATTCTTTGTGCATCTTCGTGGCTATTCTTGAAATGTTTCTTTACACTACAAGTTTGTGAAGTAGTCTAACAGTGAGTAAGTGTTGTGGAAGCATGGATATTTGCTGAAATCAGCATTGTGTTCTTCCTTTTTCTGTGTCTTTAGTCATTGCTCAGGATGCCTCATTTATCTTTTCTCTCTCTAAGGCTTTAGGGAATTCTGCGCTTCACAGCAGTGTCATAACACTTCTAAAGCAAGCACAGAAGCAGGGGCACTGCTTTAATTAAGAGGAGCTGTTTGATGAAGGTGGGTGGAGGGAAGTGTGAAAAAGATGGTGATGCTGCGTTTGTGACTGAATCTGTTGGTGATGCCGTGCAGCAGTCAGCCTGCCCTGCTTGCTGTTCACCGCTCACAAGCTGATGAAAATCAATCAATCTCACAGCAGGTCCAGTCCTGCTCCTCTCTACATCAAAGTACAAAAATAAAACACTACTCGCTTCAGTCAAAGCAGGAGCAAGCTTACAGTCCAGCATAAAGAACTTCCTCATGTCCTTCAAAAGCACAGTCTGGGCCAGATGCAAAGCGTTAGTCTGTTGCTGTGTCGTTTATCCCGGCTCCAGTACTGGAAGGTGCTCATCTTTTCTGAAAGGTGTTGAGCATTCCTGGAGGATAATGAGTGCTCTCCACGGCCGCTGACAGCAGGGAAAGCGAGAGCACTCAGCCCCTCAACAGTGGGGCTCAACACCTTGCAGAATCGAGCCCCTAGTAAGGCAAGAGTGCTAAAGAAAAAAGGAACATGTGATCATTTGGCCAAAGGGAGCAATATAAATCTGGAGTAACCTCCTCGGATCACTTCTCTCCTTGCAAAATACTTAGCGCGAGGAGTGATTGGCATGTTGTGCATGTTACAGAGCTGTCCTCTTGCGGACTCAGTCAGCTGGCTCCTCTTGCACTCTGTGGGGACCAGGAGCGAAGGCACAAAGCCGAAATGTAACACATTCTGGCAATCCGCAGTGGATGCATGGCCTGCCATAGTGGTTTGTCACTAGTCAAAGTGTTTATTGATGATATAAGCACGCTGGTATTAAAAGTGACTTAAAACAAAGCTCCTTACCTGAATGACCTCTGCTACACATGTGCAAAGTTTTCACACTCGTGTAGTCTCAGCGGTGTAATTACAGCCTAATGAAAAAATATCCAGTGTAAACAAGCTCTTGCGGACCATTGCCAGATGACACAGGTCAGAGCAGCTCTCATGTTGCTCAAATCTGTGTCCAAGGCTCGGCAGAGAATCAGGGAGCTGTAGCTGCCTCACAGATAGCACTAGATCTTTTGCCGTGCTTGATCTTAAGTGAAACATTCCAGGGAATCTACTGCATGTTTATCAGAGATCTCGGGAGACTGGTGAGTGTCTTAAAGCTCCAGGTGAGAAGGGAGAGGAGATCTATGTGGTTTTGAAAACTAATAAAAACCAGAAAAGCTCTCAGTTTCCTATGTATCCGTGTGATGCTACCTAAATGCAGACAACCCTGATAGGACTGTCACAAATTGCTGGTGACTAACTCTGTCACAAAACACCAGCCTCTCCAAACTAATGAGGAACACAGGAACTCATCAAGTAGCCTCAAATAAAGCAGAATGGAAGTTCATAGTTCAACCACCTTTGAGATATGACAAAAATAATTTTAGAAGCATTTAGAAGCATTTGGATGGGGCTTTGAGCAAGCTAGTTCAGTAGAAGGTGTCCCTTCCAGCTCTAACCATTCTGATTCACATATATACATATATGACACTTCTATTTTAATGTCTTTCTCTGAGAAACAGCTTGCCTAATGCATCTACTTCTGATACCAACACCATGGTTCTGGCTGTTTTGGTCCTGAAAGATCAGTCTTTTAAAATATTTCTGTTTCGTATTCTTGTTCTCTGAAAACAACTTCCTCTTCTTATATATCCCTCCACAAACTATTAGCTCGAAAGCAGAGATGTTGCCATGTGGGGACACAAGCAACATCACACTAAAGAACAGACTATGAAATATAGCAGGAGTGATGTGTCTCTGCTCAGGCAACTCCTCAACTGCCTTAGGTAGATAGGACAAAGCCTCGGGAAACAAATGTGTTTAGAACCAACCACGGCTTCAAAACTTTCAGCTACACAGAGATTAAGTAGACACATTGTCCACAGCAACACCAGTAAAAAGAGCAAATTATTAAAACTTTTTGATGAGTCAGACTCATTTCCTGTAGTTCACTCTACCCTCTTTGGGATGCAGTGCTTAACTTCTCCTGGTGCCTGCAATCTGAACCATGAGCCGTTTACTCCCAGCACCTCGTACCCCCATCAGTAGCCTCTCCACTGGGGCTGGAGACAGGCACGCAAATGTGCATTGAGGACCCAAATCTGCAAACACTTCAGCTGGGAAACAGTACTTAGTCCCATGAACAGTCCCATTGACATTTTACATTGCACACAGCAGTAAGTGTCTGAAGGATCAGGCTCTCGGTGATTATGCGATTACAGGTACAGCAGTTAAGATTCAAAACAATGCAGGTCATGGAAATGCAAATCATTTTGGTCTCTTCTAAAGCACTAAAAATCCCCAAATCAAACATCAGTACCTAAAATTAGATCCACAATCAAGTGACAGAGATTACACAACATTCATTACAAGGTTTGCCAGGATTTTCAAGCAGAAAAGACTCAGAAGGAAATATAGATTCACTCATTAGGACTTCTAATATCACAGTGAGTAAATTACTTTTTAAAAACATCTTGTGTTACAGGGAATATATAATCTCAGGGGAACCAAACAGTCTCTGAGCAGCTTACGATTTTGGCAGCAGCCCAGGATGCCATGAGGCACAAATCACACAAATGTCTGAGTTTGTGTAAATTCTGTGCTCAACATCTGCACGAGCTTTCTTCCTAACTGTAAAAAAATCCTAGCTGATGCTTTATTTCTTTGCCCAAAATTCAAGCATCATAGATGTTATCAGACACATCAGACAAATTATGGTTATTCCTTGAATGTAAATCTTTTGTGTCCCTTCACTGTACCGGATATGTAACAACACATATGATAGATCATGTATTTACAGTCAATTGTAACATAAAACCAACAAAAAGTAGGATGATTACAATGTTGAGATGATTTCTTCTTTATGAAGTCATTATTTACCTCCTTACAGGGCCAGAAGTTCTGTTAAAATTTAGGTATTATTACCATGCAGTTATTATCGAGGACTAGAAATGTAATTATTTGGGCGTTATAACAGTCTGTAAATATTTAAAGCATTAAACCCCAGAGAGAGTTAATATAATACAGGAAAGTAACATTAGAACTACTAGGGTGAATTGTGGAATGGATAAATGGAAAAGTTTGAATATATTTGAATGTGGAATAATCTCCCAGTAAGACACAGCTGATATGGCATTACTTGACATTGTTTCAGTGACAATCCCAAAAGAGCATTCCAAATCTACTGAGTTAAAACATGTAAGATCAGAGACATATTAGAACATGAAACTGGTTACTTGTGCAGACTGCTATAAAGAGTCCATCACCCTGATACTAAGAGTAATGAGTTCATCGT
Source organism: Larus michahellis (assembly GCF_964199755.1). Lineage (NCBI taxonomy): Eukaryota > Metazoa > Chordata > Aves > Charadriiformes > Laridae > Larus > Larus michahellis. Next base: position 67,253,833 of record NC_133896.1, on the reverse strand, counting down.
TGTCAGTAAATGGTACAGTTGGAAATGTTTGGTTGAGAAAAAAGCCCACACTGGTTTACATCTCTTAATTTTCACACCCTGAATATGGACACTTTCTTGGTCATCCACCCCTCCTGTTTCAAAACCAAGACATACACCCTCTTCAGTGCCTGTAAAACTGGTAACACCTGTACACCATGCCAGGATATTAAGCTGTTCATATCATTTTATCAATGCTGTTGAGATCTTTGTACAGGAGAGAGAAGTAACCACCACTGTGGTGTGGTTTCTGACCTGCTTGTTAGCAGCTCAGCTAACTCAGCTGTCTGGTTCAGAGTGCAAATGCAAAATGCAAGCTGACAACAACATGCTCTAAATGTTGGACTAAGCAATTTCAGAGTGCATATTTAGCTTACTGTCTTGAATGCTTTTTCTTTCAAGTTTGTTTGGTAAGAATTAAATATTTTGCCTTAAAAAAGCTTATCATAGACAGACAGACAGACAGACAGACATCATTTATCTGAACCTGTAGTACGCAATGCAAGCTCTACTTGTGCAGCGGACGCTCTTAGTCTGGACACATATTATTGGGAATGTGAGAATCCTAACTACTTTTTGTTTGAGTCTCCTTAAGCCCTCCCAAAGTAATCCAAAAATTATATATGGGAACTCAAACCAAGACACCTTGTTAAATCCTCTGTTACCACTCAGAACTTTACTCTGTGGACTTTGAGAACATTACACTTGCTTAGTGTCTGTGGATGTCCCATATCCCTAAACTTCCCTCCAAAGGGACTTCTCTACATCTGGGATTTTGAAAGGACCAACACAAAGCCCTTCACAGAGACGTACAGTGTTCCAGGTGCTATAGCAAGACATGTGTAGGAAGTTCAAACGCGTCTGCCCAAGAAAAATGTAGGAGAAAGGCAGCTCTCAAATTTCTGGGGCATTGTGAATTCAGGAGGAGGATGAAATACTGAGGCAGCAGATAGGGGAAAAAAAAAGGTTATTGAAACCCTTACAAAAGGTTTTGTATTTTTTTCTGTTTAGAGAACGTGGATTTCATAGCATGAATAAACATCACCACTGGCACTACACGGTGGATGAGATCTCTGTCAGAAGGACAGAAGATTGCTGAAGGCAGACCACTGCACATTTTCATGATGTCATGAGAAAGGAACAAGAAGAGCTTAGTTGAGCCCAAGTAACCCACATTTCCTCCAGCAGTATCAGTTTTTAGCTTCCAGTCTAAAAAACTATGAGTTTTTGTTCTTCACACTTATCAGCATGAAGTTGTCCCACTAACCCATTCAACCCCATCCCTACTCAATGGTCCTCAGGCAGCTCACATCTTATTCATATTGTTGAGACACCCGGTACCTCTGTCTTAGCCATCTATGGATTGTTTTGCTCCCTGAATCCCAGATTGCACAATGGGTATGATTGCTGCTTACCTAATGTTTGTTATAAAACCTGTGACAGCATTTTTTCCTCACTGCTCTACAAGAGGAAATAGCATTTTATTTGAAATGCTGTGCTGAGTGTCAACACGAGAGGTGTTTTAAAAGAGCTGAGAAGTATGCTGTCAGGAAAATGTTTCCAGGCCTACCTTCCCTCCCACATCCAACTGTGTTGAAATAATCAAATGCTATACCACTTGTACTTGGGAAGAGGATGACTAACAGCAGCTAATTACTGCTCAATCTGTTGCCCTCAGCAGCTATTGGTCTGAATCACACCTGCTGGCATGGAGGGGCACAGTTTGCAGTGCGGTGCTCTGGAGGCAACTTAATTTTCAGGGTCTCCCTTGGGAAACAGCAACTGGGACAAGGACTGTGATAGTAAGATCCTATCACAGAGGCTGCTGCCACCATACCTGACTCAGCAGATGGCCTGAACACCCTGTCTCTGAGGCTCTCCGGGTCAGCCCTGTCCTGCTGGGGGCCCTGGACCAGCCCATGTTGTACCACAGGGAAAGGAGAAGGTGGTTACTAATTTCTTCCTGCTCCATCCCTCTGCAGCAGAGACTGAACCTAGCTCAGTGGTACTGGGTATTAGTTTCTGCTTTCCTCCCAGTTTGCTGCTGCAGTAGCAAAGAGTTGGCAGAGGGCCTTCTGTATCATATTTGATCTGTTGACACTTGCAGCAGTGCTGGACTCTAACACTGTAGGAGTTTCCGTCTGGAGAAATATGGTAGCCCTTCCTGCCTCCCCATTCCACTCCCTACGGAAAACCTCCCTCTTGTTTTCCCAAATTCTGGGCCAAATAAAATATACCAAAATAACACTGGAGACAGAGAAGGAATCTCTTGCCTCAAAATTGGCCTCGGAGCAATACATGCAACCACTACTTGTCTCACGAGTGAAGTCACGCGGGTGGAATCCAGGCAGCATTTCATCAGCGGGGACTGCAGGTTTGCCCTGGCTCCTATGCAAACAGATATCCCCCTTGTTTGCGGTGGCCAGAATGACCGCTTTTGTCTGTTTTCATGCTAGGTTGAGTTCATGAGAGTCCAGGCATTATACTCTTCAGCTGGCTAACTTAAAACTTTCTAGGAAAGAAAGGGTCAGAAGGTCTTGAACTGTGGTGGTGTAGCTGCCTGCTGGCCAATGTGCTGTGACTTTTCACGGTTGCATGGAGAAGAGGCAAGAAAGCAATATTTTATCTGTGTTGTTAGAGATCCTGCCTCACTTTAAAGCTTTTTATTACTTCAGGGATGTTTTCCTGAGTAATCACGGAATTCTGCTGCACTTGTATAATGTATTCAACACCTGACATGTGAGCCAGAGGGTGGCTTTCTATAGCATAACCTACATTCTACAAAGCAACCATTATTATACGCTCTATGCAGAGCAGAGCTCTTTTGTAGGAAGCCTCTTGCGTGTGGGGCAGCAAGGCCCTGCACGGAGATACCACAGAGCATCCTTTCTTACAGTTCCTCAGTGTCATTCCAGGCTCGAGCCATTACATCACCTCACCATCAAACAAGTGGGATTTGGCCCAGAGCTGATGATGAAGTATAGTACTGTTCTTTACTTAGAAGTAAGATAAGCATTATTATCAAGCTTCTGTCATCGCTGTCTCACTTGGGGCACCTTTAATGTGTCATACTCCTGCACAGTTAGATTAATGGTATAGTCCCTTTAAGACAGACAGAGGGGGGTTCACTAAAATGCAGCTTCTCTGTCTGTTTCTGCTGAGATGTGTGTTTGAAAAGCACATTAGTAAGTAAAACCCTGTTTAATTTACCCTATCTATATGCATTTTCATCCCTGTGTGCAATCAGTGTCAAGACAGTATGTCTGGTGATAACAAATAGCCACATACCGCATGCTGTAACTTCAGCTCTTTTTTAGGGAGTTTTAATCTCTTCTCGATTTCCATCTGCCTCCTGTTCTGACAAAGGCCATATGGCTTTTCAGAGCCACCTATACACTGGTTAGGTGCGATGCGAGAGTTTGAAGTAGCTCTGTTCTTCCGAGGAAATTTCCATTGTAGTTATAGTCTGAGAACGGGGTTACTGACTGATTGTGGACACTTTTGGGATACATGAACTTTAAGGCCAAACAAGATCATCACCACAGTCTGTAGAATGACACCTGTTCTTTCACTCCCATATGATAAGCCTAACTGGTTGAACCACATTGGAATCGTAGAGGTGTTCAGTATCTAAACAAAGTCCTGAGGATGCCCTTCTGCAATTTGTCTCCAACCCTCCATGGGTGTTGTCAAGTCAGCTAGTACAGGCAGCAGCCTAATTTATACCAGGTGAAGTGTTCAGCCTCCATTTTCTCCTCTTTTCTCTTACGTTCCTCTTCTCACCTGGTACTGGTCTACTGTTTTCTGTAGATGCAAATTGCTTGTAAAAATGTATATATCAAATTCGTTATCTTAGAAAGAAGTTCTCCTAATGGCCTAACAGCCTCTCAGTGGCAGCGTTATTTGGCAGATGTCCAGGAAAGAACTTCGTGTTGCTGGCCAGGCTTTCACACTTGACTAGTGTGCTCTCACCTTTATATGGAAACACTTAAGTGCTGATCATGAGACCCTTACTCATGGATCTATCAGTTATAACAACCACCTCTAAACCACAACAATTCATAAAGTGTGCTCTGGGTATCTACAGAGACTTCAAGGTAACAATTGCATGAATGTTCATAGGATCATTGGTTAAGCAACAGGAAGACTAATGTTTTAAAAAAAAATCAAATAATAAAATGTGCAGGGAATTCAGCACTACTCCACCTTTACTGCTACACAAGTCCCCCTTCTCTTACCTGACTTCCTCCTCTGCAAACTCCAGGTTTCCTCAACTAACTCCTGACAAACAGCCTTGCTCTGCCTTTTCTATCCTATGGCCCACATTCTTTGGATTTTTCCTATAGATGTTATGGCTGAGATTTTTCACTTTTTTCTTTTTATCACATTCCCTTGCTCTTGCACCCAGCTCCTCCTGGTTAACTGGTTCTCCACCTTTGTCTGCCTTTCCATCCCACCTTGGGTGTCATCACCACCTGCCCTCTCCTCTCAGCCTGCAATGCCTTCATCAGTGGAGACCTTTAAGAACAGGTTAGACACACACTTACCAGAAATAGCATAAGTACAGTTCATTCTGCCTTCGGGCAGGAAACCAATTAAAGGGCTTACTGAGGCCCCTTCCAGACCTGCATCTTTCTGATTCTATTATCCTTTGCATTAGTGGGAGAGCAGTAATGGAGCCACACTTCTTGGCACAAATGTTTCCGAGCGATTGTTATCTTGGACTCTTGGGCTTGCAGCTGGAGCTCCCCTTTTGGCTGTCTGCAGGGTAGCACAGGCTGCAGCGAGTGCCAGGGCTCAGGCTTGCCATTTCGGCTTCAGTGATGACTTAAACATCTGAGCTTCTTCTCTCCATAAAGTTATCGAATTAATCTCATTTTCAGTCATTGTATGTTTTCCAAGTACAACGACCGTAGATACTTCTTAGTATTATAGGGGTCTTTCCCTTGAACTTCCCTGTTAGTCATCAGTTATTCCCTCCCACTTTCATTTTAGATCTTTTGAGGCAAAAATCAGTCTTGTGTACTAAAACCATGCAACCCCCGCAGAGATCAGTTGGACTGCAGACCTGTAACTGAGAAGAGTTTCATTCTTTTTGTCGTGTTGCGTGTTGTTGGTTTTTTTTCTCATCGCCATTCTGATTATTCTGTCTTCGTCTTTTCTGGTAATTCTGCGTGTAAAGTAGGCAGCATACAGCACTCCACAGTACATCCTGCAACCATTTTGAGTGTGACTAGTCTTCAAATTTGGCAGCCAAATTTGCTGTCAGGTGTGCAGGCAGGATATGCCACTTAAGGAATCCAGCCCTTCCAAAATTATTCATTTTCTCTTGTATTAAATTCCTTGGTAAATAGATTTATAAAGAGTAAAAAAAATTGCTTTACCACATGTAAAAACATTCCGGAATGAATACCCCATTATACCCATCCAGCTGCAAATTGCTGTTATCTGTTCAGAACAATTAGCCTATTATACATCCTCTTAAAACCTGATACCAGTCCATCATCTTGGAGCCCCAAGTATAAAGCCATCCATTAACTTCCTTATACTTTGGATCAGCCCGCAAAAACAGCTTAGTGTTCCAGCATCCCTCGCAATAGGGTTGCTCATTATCAGCTATCAGCTTTTGTGCTAACAGTTCCACGCTGAGTACAGAAAAGAAGCCAAAGGGTTTGCCTGCGGTTTTCTATTATTTTAAGCGCTCTGGACTGAACTTACATCAATATTGTTATTGGTGTACTTAAAATAATAGTCAAAAGAATAGATGACTGGAAAAAGGTGAGGTGGTTTGGGGAGGAGAAGGAAATGCCGATGCTGCTGGAAAAATATTTTTTTTAAAAAAAAAAAACCCCAGTGTTTCAGTGAGGCAGGTTTTACAACAAGTGCCACTGATTTCTATGGAGTTGCTCCTAAATTGTACTAAAAAGAACTGAGGAGAGAAGAGAAATTTTGTAGAGGTAGAAAACTGTTAAAGTATATAAAAAACTCAAAACGTATCTTTGAAACAATTGGGAGAAATTTTCAGAACTCTGGTACAGTCAGTCCAAAGCTCAAGAGGCTTTCAGGCTTGTGTAACCCTCTGAAGTAAATCCATGCAGCTCACTGGGCAGAGAACTCACAAAAGGCATTTTCAAAACCAAAGGTCTGACTCCGGTGTAGTTTCCTTAGAAAATTAGGTTGTCCCTGTTCTGTTGGCCAGTCTTTATTCACCTTTAAAGTACAACATGATATGTATTCATGGGTCATAGCAATTTCTTTAGTTTTTGCCTATTCCTTGAAAGTACTTCAGGCTAGCCTTTAGTCTGAGAGGGAATTTGAAGTGTAAAATATAATTTCTTTTTTTCGTTGTGCTCTATTTTGTTTCCTTATGTTCCTTTTCTGTAGTTCAATTTACTAATTGTGTTTATTATCCATTGGATCTGTGATATACTAGAATACAGGAGAACCTCAGCTAGACAGATGCATTTAGGTAAGGACAAAAAAACCCTGACAATAAAATCTTATGATGTGAATGGAATTTCTCTTTTTGTCCCTATGGCTTCCAAAGAAAAGCTAATTGTTGTCACACCCTGCTCCACACATGAGACATCACACGGCAGGCTGCCCATACCAATGAAGATGCTCCCAGATGTCTCCCAGTGCTGCACCATCCCTCTCTGTGTACAAAGTCCTCCTTCATGTCTACTTTAGGGCTATTGAAAAGTAAATGGCAACTTTCTTTTTTAGGTAGGGGCTGGCAGAAGGACACACTGTCCTTCTTCCCCTGCTGCTGCTCATAGCAGGGCATGCTGGCCTTCTAAGAAGCCGGCAGAAGCAGCTGGTCCAGCTCTGTAATGAAAAATGCACAGGTGCTGAGAATTCGCCCGAGGGCACGGGTCCCAGATGAGAGATGCAAATAGGGAGGAGTAGACGCAATGCTTGGGTAGGGGATGGACACAGAGACCCTGTCCAACAGTCCAACACAAAGGCAGACCTTCCCCTAGGGTATCCAACAGGTGCTTCTGCCTGGGCAGAAGCATGACAGGGTTTTTTTCCTATTTGATGGGTTGAATTGTTCCTTTCCTTTGATTCATTATCGGGAAAAGAGCTTAAATTGAGATGCTTTCAGGCGAGTATCCGTGGTGTTCATTATCGTAAGTTGGCAGGAGGCAAGACTGTCCTGTGACGGTGAAGAGCGGGAACTTTCCTCTATCAGCATCACTCCATCCAAGCTGCTTGTAAAGCTATTCCGCTTTCTTCCCTCCCTTTCCTCCTTCCTGACTGAGGGATGCACGCTGTCAGCAGCCCTCAGTAATGAGGAAAAACATCTGGTTGTGATGTTTCAAATCAGGGAACAGGTAGTGAAGGCTCAGAACCTCTGTCTGCAGGTGAATAGGATAAAATATCAGTTTTTAAGGATGCTGTTTTCATTCAGATGGCTGGTGCTGCCTGACAGGAAAAATTTCTAAATCAGTTTTCAAAGAAGAACTGATCCTGAAACAGTAATTCTACTATAAAGAGAAGGAAAAAAGTAAGTCAGGATGAAATTTTATAGTTATAAATAGTGGATTTTGGAAGTCCTGTTTCAGGCATCTACAAGCAAGATGGTTACCTTCTCACGCTAGCTCATAATCGCTTTGCGCTTGCTATGGATTATATACTGGGAAAGACTATGCTTCTCCTTTGCCTGTTTAGGTCATGGTGACCTTGTAACTCCTACACGATGGGCAGTCACAGATGCCTGATATAATCAGGTATCACGGTCAGCATTTCTACAAGCCTGGTGATATTTGTGAGAAACGGTTTTGTTATCATATTTCTTGGCTTCCACAGTCCAGGCTTTTTTGTAAAAAATATAACAAAACAAAACAAAACACCCTTCATATTAGTTAATGGGCATATAAAAAAACAAAACTATTTTCCTTTGGGAGCAATTTTTTTCTAGCATAATGATAAGTTTCACTAGGAAAAAATTCTGTTTATTCCAAAATAAACTGTTAGCATTCTAAGCCATTTCTGTGGGTTTCTATCTATTATAATCTAATCAGAACTATTTTTAGAACACCAGTGAATAATAATATTAGACAGCACTGATCTCAGAGACAAGTTGAGACTCCCAGTCGGGTTTCTGCTAGAGAAGCGTATCATAAAAAGCACCATCACAAATTTGCCCCTTTGTTACAGAGGCTGCCAGACAGATCAAGGGCTTAGAGGGCCTGCCATTTGAAGTCTCTTCAGTTTGAAGATGTACTGTCAGGGATCGGTATGGAGAAGGCTTTTGTTCTGCTGCTGGAGTAAGTGTTTGTAGATGAAAGGAGAACGCCTGTGCCTGGGCCATCAACCTGACACTTTTCACGACATGAAATTCACTTAGAACTAAGCATGGGATGGTGGACTGAAAAATAACGTATATTTATTTTTCCTTTGCTTACAACCTTGAGGAGCCTCCCAATCACTTTGTTAAGGAATACTGATACAAAATTAACCTACTGGAATGGAGGATTTACAGCATAAAGAGCAAACATTTGAGATTGCACAAGTGTGGTGGCAGAGTGAAAAGTTCTGGGGCTATGTTATAGTCACTGTGGATGTTTCCATTACCTTCAGCGTGTTTTGATCAAGTCCTTAGAAATTCTGGAACACAGGTATTTGGTCACCTGTCACTAAGATCCATGTCACAGAACCATCACCCTAGTAGACTTTAACATGAACGTAGGTATGGTGTTGTCTCTTATTCCTTGAGCAACCTCTTCGGATCCCAGATGAAATACACTGGGTAAGACAGCAGAAAGGGGGAATTTTTGTAAAGCCACAGAGAAGAATTTAGTTTTTTAATGTCTTTGACACCTTTTACTTACGCGATAGAAAAATCCTTTTTAAATGCACTTTCTTTTGTAACACTGAAAAACTGATCATGAAAAGAGGAGAAAGGGTGGCTCACTGTAAGACTCCAGCTGATGTTGTTAGATTCTCAGCACTCCGGGCCTTCTCACTGTACCCATCATCCAGAGCCCACATATACTCCTGCCAAGGAGTGACTGACTTCATGCTCTATCCTCTGTCCAAAGATCTCCAAACACCTAATGAAATTCACCACCTGATTATTTACTGTATGCACAAAGAGCATTTTGCTCATCGTCGCAATTCAGCCACCTCCGGGATGAAAGGCAGTGTTTTAGGCAGAGAGCACGTATTACCTGAGGCATCTAAGCATAAAGTACGGAATACCATGTTCTTAATAAAAGTAAGAGGGAACTTTAGACAGAAATTAATTACCCATTGAGGATGTTATCTGTATAAGAGAGGTTTACAAAGAAAGTGATATAGGATTTTAACTGACACAATTATTTAAGTCCTTGGTTTTACTTCTAAGCTGAAAGCCACCGCCATCACTCTGCCTGCTAAATAACATATTGGAGATTGGCTCAGAGGAAAGTACTACCAGCACTGTTTTCTAATATTTTTTAGCAGAAGAGGGACTAACCCTGCCTGCATTTTGAGTACCTCATAAGAAGAATTTGTGCCTGGAGAAACAGACATAATAAATGAGCATACGGATGTAATGCCAACGGTAAGTGTCTGCCACAAGGTCTCTGTGTTCTGCCAGAGGATCCGAGTCAGCTGTCGGTCCCCGGGAAGCAAAGCTGGGATCAAGAGCAGCACCTTTTTCCCCCTCTCTTCTGCCTTGGCAGACCCGTGCCTCATGGCTCAACCATGATGGACACACTGTCACTTGGAAATATCAATACTTTTATTCATGCACATGCAGGGAAGGGCGAATCTTGCTCCCGTTGCTTGATTTCGGTGTGATTTAGTGGGTGCAGCAAAAAGTGGATACTCACTGGAGTAGATTCTGGTATCATTTGTACCAGTGTTAATTTGAGGTAAATTTCTGACATCAAGTGATCTACTCCAATATACTGCAGTACAAATGAGAACAAACCATGACTCTAGAGTACTAAATTTACTGTTGCTGCCTGCGTGACTGTCAACACTTTAAGAAGTGTTTCAAAACATTTACCATCCCAAAAGACTAATTTAGCAATGGCTCATCCTTACAGATTGAAAGTTAATTTCTGATGGGATACACAGTAGAATGCTGTTGGTGTTCTCCGGTTGTTTTTTTCCATTCTTTCGTTTCCCTTACCTGCAGCCTGGTCTTCAGTGGCAACAGCGAATCAATGACTTCAAGATGGGAGAAAACAATTGCCTGTAGCATCCATAATCAGTGAAGATGCCTCAGACCTTTTAAAGAGATGAGTTTGTGAGTAACTCGCTGTAGCCTGGCTATAGTAGCCAGGTGTCAGGTTCAAGCACAGAATAACGCGGGTGATCACACAGAGCCTTGGCTTCCCTGTTCACACAGGGCTTGGCTGTGCAGGTTAAAGAGCAGATGGGTCGTTTGGTCACATTACTCATTCAATCAAAGCTCAGCACTTTGTTTAATGCTTTGCTGTTTTAAGATTGGAGTGGCCAGCACTCTGCAGATTTGAACCTGTTCTTCTGACCACATCAAAAGAATCTGGATACTGGAGCAGATTTGGATCTCCCACCAGTTTTAACTGGTATAAACTATATGATAACTGATATGAACTATGTGTAATAACTATGTTACTTAAGATCTCCAAGCACCCAATATGAGCACTAAGTGATTAGCCTCTAGTGAAAGAGCCGCAAAGCCCATAATACTTTGAAACCGGTAAGTAATATATTGATTGAAATATTATAAGAGTGATTGGAAACCCAGAATTTGTACAAAATCTGTGGCCAATGTTGTATGTTAAGCATCAGTCATTATACAAGCTAATACTGAGTATAGCACAATGATCATATTAAGGAGCTACCGTAACAAAAGTACTTATATTAGGAAGGATTTATAACTTCATTTCCCAGTGGTAATCAGAAACAGTCCTGCAGAAATAAATGCAGTTACACTAGTGTAAAAGCCCAGAATTCAGACTACAGGGCAAAAAGAAGATCATGTGTTGTTTAGTGAATCCCTGCAATCTGTTTTTTTTTTGCCGTATTCCCTCATCTCACAAGCACATCTGGTGTTTTAGGAACATTGTATTCAACAGTGGTAAAAGGACACTAGGGCCAAGAATAACAAATGAAAAATGAAAACACTGGGGCCTAATGCTGATCTCATATGGGTGTAAATCAGAGGGATTCCAGCAAAGCCTTTGGAACCACACCAGTGACATACTTGTGTCTGATTCAGAATCAAAAACTGTGGAGACCAGTAATTTTCATCAAGTAAGACTCACTGTCAGGCCTGAAATTCTCCCATTCCACTGGGAAATTTTACTGCAAAAGGTCTTTAAAAGAGCTTCTCACAAATATCACAAATGCTGAGGAAGTGACAAAGCTAAAGCAAAAGCGCTTTAGTAGCTCTTCTGTCCGCACCACATAATGTAAAATACCCGTCAAACCAGATTAAGCACGAGTTTTTGATTTGCAATTTGCAGCACAAAAAGGGAGTCTGACAGCAAATAAATGTATATTTTGCACGTAGTTACTGGGTTGCTTTTAAGCCCTTTAAAGACAGAGAAAGTCTTTCTACTGACTGCAGGGTGGGTTGTCCTCACAAGCACAACCTGCTGAATAATATACGTTATTGCACTTTGTATTTCTAGTCTTGACCTGAGGCATTGCCATAACCACAGCACTTGTAACGCTTGGCAATTTAACTGAATACACTGTCTTTAAAGTGTAAACGGATCTCAGCTGCTTGTTGACAAAATTGTTTGAAGACACCAGACATTAAAACCTCTTAGTCCCCATTAGTTGGAGGGAGATCCTAGCAGGGAGGAACAATATATCCATAAACGTCTGTGCAGAAACTATTTTTGAGCCTGAAAATTCTGTTTTCCCTTGGAACCCCACAGCAAGAAAGCAAAAGTACATGCAAGACACAGAACCAATAACTGCATTACATTTCCTAATCCTACCTTTCACCGTAAAATTCAATTGTTTTGTCTTGTTGCTGTACACTTCTCAGAGATAAATCACATCAAATTAGAACCATTGTAAAAATATGGGTCTTCCTCTTTCTGGAGACATGATGCCTAAACCTCAGTAAATTTTGTATGATTGTCAGGTGCTGCTGTTTTAATTTCATCCCATTGTACTCATATTTTTACCTCCTTAAATAACTTCCGTCCTCCCTCCTGTTTCAAACATTGGTGGAATCTCCCCCTCCCCTGCTGTCTCCCTTCAGGGCTGCTGTAAAGCTAACTGCAGACAAGAGGACTTTCTGTGGATTTAAAGGGGCTTTGTAGGAAGTACTGACTTTAGCTATCCCCTGCATGCTTGGCTTTTAAAACACTTCTTTGCGAATTACGTCTTTCGCTGTCTTGCAGTCGTTGCTGCTTGAGTTGTCTGCAGTTCAATACTCGGGGACAAAGCAGCCCACTAGAGAATGATGCTCCAGGTCCTGCCATGCAAAATCTGTCCCTGTTTTTCTCTGCTGTCCTGTAGGTGAGGATGCCCTTTTAATGTCCACTTTGCCAGAAGTCTGTATGCTGCTTGCTTTGTCAACAGAGGAATAACCTACTCAGGCTTGCCCCTTGTTTGACTTTGTATTCAATGAACATCAAGCCAAACAGCAGCTAGAATGCCTGACCTTAGAGACTGAAGTTCAGTAAGAAACCCTCAGATCTTGAGGCAAAGGGTTTCATATTACTGACTCCTGTGTCTTCCATTGATTAGACGTTTTACAACTGATAGTGGGTTTCAAGGTTTATTTGGAAACTTTGTCAGGAGGGGAGAGATGGGGGGAAGGGAGAGAGTAAGCGAGGCTGAGGGTTTCTTTTATATTTAACAAGTGGCATTAAGATGAGAATAAACAAAGGTGGCAGAAGGGAATGCCATTAACATACCATTTCCAGATCTACCTCTAGGCTTATCTTTCAGCCAGTTCTCTGCAGCAGTAGGTGGGGAGATGGGGGCAGACACTGGAAGGAGGAAGGGTACAAGAGAGGGAATTTGGGAGTTGTTCATTGTAGAGGATTTGTTCGCTTTCTGCAAAGTATATTCATCTCCAGCTGAAGCGAATGGGAGTGATCCGAATATTATGAATTAGTCTGTATGAGTAATCCACGCTTGTGTTTGAGCTTCAAATTCTAGGTCCTTGGGAAAATGTCATACAGGTTAAGTGCCACGTAGGGAAATCCGCAGCATTTGTTCACAGCATGCAAAACATGCCCACGGCAACATCAGCTGCCAGGGTCAGACTCAGGAAAGACTCCATTTAAGCAGAGAGGAACACCAGGAAAAGTACCATGCAGAAAGGGGCAAGAAGGGGAGATCCTTATTTTGCCCAGTTCCGAAGGGCCAGGTTCAGATGAGACTTCCAGAAGAAAAGCAAAGGAGCATGAAAGAGGGAGTCTTAATTAGATGAGCTTTCCAAGCGTTACCCTGGAAAATGGCTTTCAAAGCTGCCAGGCACAGCAAGGCTGGGAAGTGCTGCTGAGGCCAAAATCAGATATGGACCAAGGCCGTAAGCACTGAAGTCAGTAGTAATATCCACAACGAAATTTAGATAGCAGCAAGTTTTAGGTTCAGAAGTATCATGGAAGACGCTTTGGTAATCACTGGAGGACTCAGAAAAAAAGTATGTATTATGACTCTCTAAAGGACCACGCAATGTTAGCAACGATCATGTAATGGGGAGTGTGCCTGTGTGTGTGGGCGTGCACGTGCGTGCCTCCTGACCCACTGGTGTTGAAAAAGCTTCAAGTATCAGTCTGTCTTGAACTAATGAGACGAAAAGAGAGCATGAAACAACCTGTAATTTCTGTAGGCTGTGGCTAAGCTGTTAAAGAGTGGGGGTGTGTACTGGAATGCACATAACCCTTTTCTAACCTCTCGCACCTTCCAGTGTAGAAGATAAGGATTGACATCGGAGTTATTTGTCCACTTGAGCTCTGAAAGGGCTCAAGGAAGTGCCAGTCAGGCTGTAGTCTGACCGAGCTCCCTGGTTCTTGAGTGATATCTTCTCCTGAGAGGCCTGTGGTTAATTAATGTTCTTAATGTACCTTTCCAGTGCAGGTGCTTGACTAAGGAAGACAAAATCCAAAAGTCTAGCAACCAGGAAAGAACATTCAGGCTTCAGAAACTATTCTCCAAATGTGACATGGTTTCATTGCTCCAAATCCTTCCTTTGAGAACCAAAGCAAGTCTGGGCTGCTAGGCTTTCTGGGAATTATTAGTAGCTGGTTACATGAGCTTCAGCTGGTGCTCAGGACTCCCTACAGCCTGATCCACCTTTATTCTCACTCTGACTGTGGCTTACCACAACATTTTAAAAAGTTGAAGAGTGCTAAAATAATCTTTCTTGTCTAGCGTCTGTCCTGGCTTTCTAGTGGGAAGTAGTGTTTTTTTCTCAAGGACAGACAGAAAACTTGCACTTAGTCAGACCCCACAAAAATTACAGTCTGTGCTCCAGACTCCCATTATCAATCCAAATATACAGAAGATTATTTCTCCATTATTTCTCTCACTTGCACCCTATGACTATTTTCACCTGTGCTAATACAGACTGCCAAGAGTTCAAAACTCCCCAATAATTCAACAGGAAAGAGTTCAGAGAGCAACAAGAGCACCCAGAGATCTATGAAATATAACCTATGAGGAAACAGCAAAGGAATTTTTGTTTTCTTAAATATAGAAAAGAGAAGACCGAACAGAGACATGATAACAGTCCTCAAAAATGTAAACGACTGCAACAATGAGGAAGGAAATAATCTCTTCTCTCCCACGTGGAAAGGATAAGAATAACAGGCTAAAATTGCAGCAGGGACATTTTTTGATTAGATATTAGCAAAACCATTTCTAGCTGTTAGGATGGTGTTATTGAAGCACTGGGATAGTCTGCCTTGGAAATCTCCACATCTGGAATGCTTTTGAAGCAGGCTGGAGCAATGTCTGTGCTAACGGGACAGGTACCACTGACCTGCTGTGCTCTTGGAGCAGGAGAAGGAATTGGTGACTCCTTAAAATCCCTTCTAGCCTTGCTTTCATATAATTTAATGATTCATTGGATAAGTACACGTTCATTTATCACCTCTGGGAGAATTTTAGAAATACTACTTGCATCTTTGTGTTCTTTGTCTCCAGCACCTTCCTTAAGATTATTACTTTTCCAAACACTAGGCTATGCTCTGTGGTTCTCTCCTATAAAAGGTGAAGCTAGTCCTGCCAACCAGGAGCTATAACCCTACCATTAATTGAAAGACAATGGGACTAATGCTCCTAAAGAAACTGCAAAAAATGAGCCTTTGGCTACCTAGTCACTTGCCTTCACTTTTGCAGCAGCATGCACTACCGCATTGCTGAGTTTTGCTCTTCAGAGACAACCACCAGCGAAACATGGGAAATGGGACCTGGGACAAAAGTGGTTAGCAGGGTCAGTCCCTGGCTGTCACAGGCAGCCGTCTCAGGTAATCCTTTTGGTAAGCTCAGCAAACTGCATCTCCAGGCTGGTTCAGTTTCTTGTCCTTGCTGCTGTCACTGGCTGACTACTCCAGAACATCAGCACTTAGGCAGCCAAGAGCCCTCCTCTAATTTCTAACCTAGCATTTTTTCTTGGCCAGTTTATTAATTAGTTCCTGTGCTAATGCTGCATTTCCATGTCCCCGGAGTTTTCCAGTTTAGTGGATTTGCAGTTGGCATCAGTATCCCTCTTGGTTTTCATTCTGTAAGGCTAAACAGGTCAAGCTCCTTTCATACCCTCTCAGAGAATCAGGTGAATGCACCCATAATGGATCAGCAGCACACTTCTGAGAGAAGACGTGGGCCAAAATTACAGTGTTGAGAAGGGGAGCCTCAAAAACCAAACCAAACCACTTTTGTAACACAAAATCGAGGCCTGGGAAGAGTTAAGAAGTGAAGTTGCCCTGTTACTTGCTCTGTGAGAAATGTAGATATCCTACAAAAACGCTTGCAGTCTCGGTTATGGCTGTCTCTCGAGTACCGCAACAAACCTCAGAGTAGTGGGGAAGAGCAATTCTTCCATCAGCCTTCACACAGCATGGCCTACTTTCTGCTGCCAGCAGCCTCTACTGGGTAGTGCTGAAGCCCAAGAACTGCAGCTCTTCTCCCCATGTCCCCTTTGCAGAGGCCAGCCCCACTGGTGGCACCAGCACTGCAACGCTGTGGTTACACATTCAGCAGCAATGCTGCTTGGACCGGCTTGTCCCCACCCTTCTCCACTCCCAGCTGCTTTTCCCATTTCCCGCCGGGCGCCCTCCCTACTGCCAGGCTAAGTGTTTGTGCAGTTATGTGCAGAACCAGGTCAGGGATCTGATCCCAGCCAAAAAAATAGCCTGCGATTTTATTTTATTTTGTTGTTTTTTCCCAGCTAGAAGGAGTTCTGTCTGGTTTCTTGGGTGACTGCACAAGCACTTTGGCTGGCATAAGGGAGGGAAGAGGATGGGGGTGGAAATAAGCAACTTTGCCATGCGTGCTCCTCCCAAGTGAATGTGGCTGATCCACAGAACCTCCCCTCCACTCTCGGCTAGCGTGGGTTGATCTTGCAAGGAAAATCACATACTTGTTCTTCGTCATGCCCCAGATGCTCCCCACCCTCCTTTCAAGGAACACTGCACTTTCCCCATCTGTCTCTAGTATGCGTTACCAGAAAGACTCTCTAATCAATCAACATCCATTAGAACAGCCAGGTTTCAGAGGTCTCCCACTTGCCTTGCGTTAAAAAAAAAAAAGACTGGAAGAGAGTTCAGGGGCTGCCGAGTCTAAAATTGGTGAGTGCTGCCACTCATGTCACAGAATCCCCTGTAGAAGTCGGGCAGCATTTTCTATGCCTTAATCTTTGGACCATTACAATGATGCATTCCTGTATCATAATTAACAGTTACTAGAAAGATAGTCTAAAAAATGTAGTTCTTTGTAATCGCATTTAGTAACAAGTAAATCTCAGTTATAACTGTGTTCATTAAGGCACTGCTTTCTTGGGCAGCTATTACAACTCAAGTTACATTAAACCCACTCCCCTCTCTTCTCACATTTTTTTTTTTGTCTCTGAGCTTTGCTATTAGTGACATTGACAAATTACTTCCAGGAGAAATTCGATTATTTGAAGTTTTCTCATTCCAATGTGCTTGGCTCCAGACACTTGAAGGGAGGCTGATACAGCCATTGCTACTAACACACCTTGCAGAAAAACTCTGACTCTTTGAGGGAGAGGGCATTGGAAACCTGGTTTGATTGAAGCGTCTACGAGGACACAAGGGTTACTGCAAGGTCTGACTGATTCCTGCAGGTATTCTGAGGGCATAGTGCAAGATTATTACTCTTTGCAATACCGCTCTGTAGAGAGTGTAAAAAAAAAAAAAGCCCCAGCGTAATATTTAGATATACTAAGAAGAAATATTTTTAAAAAAACACATTGTTACATATCATGCAGTCTTGTATGAAATTTGTACCCTGGTGATATTTGTTTGTCTAATAAACAAAATGATAGATACTTCATTCCTGTCTGACCACTAGAAGATATTTTGGACTTGTTTTTATGCTTATGGCACATATAGGAACTCAAAAACTTTGGCCAGACTTCAGGGGACGTTTGCTGGGAGCCTGTTCACAAAGGACCTGCACAACATGAAGTGCTTTTAACTCCCAGGAGTGCCTGAACAAACACAGTGGATACCCACCCAGTGTAAATTATCTATTAATAAACAATATTTATTTATAAACTGATCAACCATAGCATCTTTTTATAGACTACACTAAGAAAAGTAAATTAAAACAGGTAATAATCTATATTAACATCTGTGCAATAGTATACTTACAGGGAGTTTTTAGTTAACATACAGATTCCCATCAGGAGAACAAGTCAGCAACAGCAGCAGATGGCTGCATTTTGGTTTAAATGCTCCTTACATTAAAAAAAAAAAAAAAAAAAAAAAAGAGCCAACAGGTGCTGAAAAGTAGCAATGAGTGGCCTCTTTCCCCTCACCTCCATTTCCCTGTAGGATTCAATCACTTCAGTGATAACAGGACACAGGGATCTTAATTTTCATTCAAAATTAAGATCCATGAGGGTGGCTTTTGATTGTAGAATCAGCCTCATGGTTTCTGATGGGCTTTCAGCCTTAGGCCAAACCCCAAGGATGAAATGAGCTGTATCCTAGCCTTGCTTTCCTGTGTGACATTAGCCCGGTCCCTAAACACATCTCACTGCTTCAACTCATACATTTGTAAGTTGAAAAAAAAAAAAAACAAAAAACAAAACTGTTTGAGAGGAACGCAGAGAGGCTAAATTCATCAGCACTTTGAAATGAACTTGCAGTACTAAGCACTGGTATTTTCACTGCAAAACAAGGCCTTTTGCTGGGAAGCATCAATGCAACAGGATTGTCTACTGACAGACTTGTCAGCACTTCTAGTCAGGCTGGAGTACTAGAACATGCATTTGACTAAACTGTTTAAACAGAATATATTACTTACCCTAAATTTTCTATGCTACAGTAACTACAGAAATCATCCCTCAAAAGCCAAACACGCCTACCTGATCTCCAGGTAGTACAGAGTAGCAGAGTTTCTCTAAAATCTAGAGAATTACACTGATTTTTCTGCCTGAGAACTCCACCTAATAATAACAACGTATTTTTCTACACTGTGACCCAATTCTGGCTGCATGCGTTTCCATTCCAGTGTCACTCAGAGTTGCTTTTAACTTAAGCAAAAAGCAAGATTTAGTTTCAGCTAAGACCAGACGTATCAAATTCAACTGAAAAAAAAAAAAAAAAAAGTGTTGGGGAGGGGAAAGGAAGGGCATTTTGGCTAGGGAGAAAAATGAGAAGACAGGACTATAAAACAGAGTAAAGTGGAAATTTTATCTGAGCCGTAACAATATCTTTGCTGCGGCAGCATCAGGCACAACTTTCTGGACCTAATCTCTTCAACCGTTAGTTTTTCAGCCCTGCGCTCCGCTGTGGGCTGGGGAGAGAGGGAGAGATCGGGATGGCTGCTGCGGCTGCACAGCCCATGCCAGGAACCTCTTGGTACACTGGCTGCATCGCCGCCTCCCAGCCCAAAGTGAGCTCATGGGGCTCAGCTGGCCTCACGGAGGTAGCACAGACACGTAATGAACACAACTGTCACGGAAAGTCTAAGAGGGACGCTTGTTCCACGGGCTAGCCGGACAATGAAGAATTGGCGTGCCACCCCCTCTCTCGCCCCCCCCAGCTGATGCCAAGGCGGGCGGCCGGCCGCCGGCAGATGAATAGCAGGTCTGTTCCGGCAGCTGCACGTCCCGGTCCAGTGAAGAGAGAGTCTCCGGGAGCACAGAGTGCCCCGCTCCGTGCACGGTCTGTGGAGGAAGAGACCTGGGAGCAAGAGGATGGCCTCGGAAGGGGAGAGCATCAATCTTCAAGTGAGTCCATTGCGGGCAAATAGCCGTGGGAGGGAGAAGAAGGAGGGGAGAACCCCGGTTTGGGGGAAATAGCCAAGCACCCCTATCATTTGCTCCTCAGCTTTGGCAGCCAATTTCACTTGAAAACTCAGTGCTGCTTTTTTCCTCTGTTCTCCTTTGAAGAGAAGCTAGCGGCAGGATCTCTGCCCTGTTCTGCCAGGAGTTGTTATGAGCATTTTTCCAAAAGAGTGAGGGTAAGAAGAGCTGCTTTTGGGGGGAAGGAGAGGCAGCAGGGGCAGAAGTTAGCCTTCAGCTCTCAGAAGGATGCAGCATATACTTTACAAGCTGCAAAAATCTGAACCATTCCTCATCTCACAAAGCCTTTCTCTGTTTGGCAGAAAGTGCTCCCAATCTGGAGAGAAGGAAAAGAAATAAATACAGCAAATGCTGAGGGACCGCGGAGGCCAGGGTTTCCTATGTAGGGTTTACAGAGAAACAAAACTTCTTGGTGAAGCTCTTTCAGTTCTCTGTGTTCCTCTTCTGAGTGTTTGTGTTTTTTAAGAAGGGTGTTTCTTGTGCTCAGCGTGTGTTCTAGGAAAGGGCAACTACCCAAGGGTTTGGAAAAAGAAACTATTAGAGATGAAATGGAATCAAAACCCCAGATCACAAACACCCGTCAAACTTCAGAAGTTCAAGTCCAGATCCACACTTCAGACAACTCTGAGAAGAGGAGAATATAAAGCATTGCCCAGGGCACAGCTTCCAGCCCTGGGACGGTCAGCAGCAGCAGGGTACAAATTTTGCATCTAATTTTTCTGTTTGTAATGGTCTTAACTATCCTCAGACTCAAAAGAGGGGAAGTCCCTCTGGGGTCTCAATTTTTATTTCGTTGGCCCATGTCAAAGAAACTAAAATGGAAAGATTTGTGCCCTTGGAAATAATCAGGACAATTATCCCTAACTAGAAAAAAGGACTGAGACTCTGATCCTGTAGAGCATATTTCCACTGAGATATGAGGTGCAGAGCAGTTTTTTGAGACCTGGGAACAGTTATGCTCAGATAAGAGACACAATAAATGAGGAAGATACACAGGTAGCTGTGACAGTTGATGAAAATGTACTCTATTTAGGAGTGAGGAAGAGAGAGGTTAGGCTTTCCTGGAACTAGATAATAAGGGGGAAAATATAGAAATCAGTAAGCCAGGAACTGGGGGAAGAGGGCAAAAAGGACAAGAAAATTATGCTAAATAAAAAGTCAAATGAACTCCTTGTATATTAAATCATTCCACCCCGTGGAAAGTTTCAGGTCTATCGTGGATTTGAAGCCCAGGTTTCACAGATGAAAAGAAAAAACAGCTCAACTAATTAAAATGCTTATAAACTTCTGAAAAATCTGGGGTTTAGTTTTTTCTCTTTCAACCCATCTTGAAGTTAAGTGAAGAGCCAAAAGTGATCCTCAGCATCTTCAGCCTTTACAATACTCAAATAAATAAGTCCAGAAGGTCAAAGGTTCCTTGCGTTACAAAATTGAAAAGAGCATACCTATCTGTTTCTAGATCAGGAAGGTGTGAAGTGTGTCTGTCCACCTCTACGCATGTTGCCACAAGAAGAATCATGCTGTAGGGATTTTCTTTGTGACACCTCACAGGGGTTTCACGGAGCCACCAGACAGTACAAAATATAGGTGAATGCACACAGACTCCTCCATGCTTACGACCGGGAAATATACAGTGCTGGCAGGGGAGGGAAAGTTACATTCAACCACATAGCCGAGACAAGCAGCAGGTCCTGGCAATGACGTGACCTGGCAAGTGTGAGGTAAGGGAAGAAGTGATCAGTGGCGGAGAAAAAAAAGAAGTCTTTCAGTTGAAAGTACATTTAAAAGCCTCTTTTAAGTCCCTGCTCTGGGCACTGAACGCAGAACAGGTGTCTTCTTGGAAGTTTCCAGCTGTGGGTTTATGAAGAGCTTGTGGGAGTGTGCACTGCGCACTGTGGGGTGGTAATGTGTGACTCACTCCTCCTGAAGGAGCTCCTGGATGGAGCAGCAGGAACAGTCCTGAAAGTTGACTATTATACAATGCAGAAGTAGGGTCTTTTTATTTGTAGGGAGAGGGTCCTGTGCCTGTAGCAGTTGCACAGCACCTACTAGCATTTCTTATACAACATTTACATGGCCAGGCTAGGCAGGTAACAAGAGAATGAAAACAATAGGAGCCTCTGGCCTAGCATAGGAGAGGGCTAGAAGAGGCAATCAAGATTTAAGACAACTCTAAAGAGAACTGATCAGCCCCCAACATTTTTGCTCCTCCTAAAGCATGAGAAGAGGAGCTCACTCAGCAAAATTAAAAGTCTCCATAACAGGAGACACTCTTTCACCCAGCGTGTCATCAGCCTGTGGAATTTGCCATCTCCTGGAGCAGGTCAGCAGGTCAAATATTGGAGCAAGCATTGAGAAGAGGTCTAGAGGTCCAGTAACAATATTTACAGTTATGCAAGCTAAAAAAGGTACTTTCAAATCCCATAAGCCAATAACAGGATAAAAATAAACACCCTTTCCAGTTCCCTACAGGCAATGGCTGACCAGACTGAAAGTGGTAGCTTGCATTAGAGAAGTTATAAGCCAGCTATCCGTAAGTGAGACCTAGGGCTGCTTTTTAACAGCAAGAAGTGTCTCCCATTAATTCACTTTCTCCCTTACAAAAATTCTCTTGGTCTGTGTGCTTCAAAGGAGTCTGTTTTCCAGTTCTGACTTCTAGGAAGACCAACCAAACCTCAAACTGTGCACAGAGAGATGCTAAAAGGAAATGGCGCTGAAATGGAAAAAAAAGCCACCAGGCTGTAGAGCAGCCTCACCAGGTCTATGCCACCCAGCCAAGCGCTAAGACCAGAGATAAAACTTGAATTAAAATCTTTTCTTTAAAAAGACTGATTTACCTATTAAAAGATAAAACTTTCACGTGAGTTCACTTGAACGATGTATTTTTCTTCCCAGACATCTCTACTTGTGGCTTCCAAGTAAAACTTTCACCTTCCCCTATTAAGCATCTTCCATTGACAAGAAATCAGACAGGCAAACAGTAACCTAATGAGATATAACAGAGTAGATCCTGAGATAGATGGGATCAGAAAAATGCATCTGGGGTAGAAACAAATAAAACAACCCAACAAGATCTCATCACCGATTTCTTTTTACTTCAGGAAACAAAAGTTTATAAATTAGAATAGAAGTATGGCTTTGATAGTCATACCCTGGCTGATTTATCTGCACTTCTTTATGCTATTATTCCCTCTGGCTCTCGCCTCCAACCTTTCCATAGAGATTTGCAGGGGGGAGAGAGGAGGAGGGAGCCACACAGGACCGTTCTTTTCAGCAGCAAAAGACCCATTAAATCTGTTTAGCTGTGTACCTCAGCTGCTGCAGTTCACGATCTGGCACCTTAACACAACCCTGTTTCATCGATGATTTAAGCTAATGTACCAGACTTTGAATGGGAGCGACTGAGACAACATCCGTTCCACCACTCCCACCACCGCGGCAGTAACCAGGGGAAAGTCTGTGGACAGCTGAAATCAGTAACACACATTATTGCCACGGCTAAGTCTGTCAGAGCCCCAGATGAATATTGCAGAACGGAGCAAAGATTGGGGCTGATACTAAAGGGCTTCAGAGTTTCGTTCGGTTTGTATTTTTATATTTTCTTATTCATGAATGGGTGTTATGTTCTGTATAAATGGGTGTTTAAGGGATGTGCACCAGATGAACGTCATCCATATTCGTAGTGCAGAAAAGGCTATATATTGTATGTTGCATCTTTCTTTTTATAGTGTCTTACCCTTTGGATAAAAAAAATTTACAATCCTCTGGGACTAGAAGCAGAAATAATACCTCACCATTTAGGGAATCATTCATACATCAAAAGTAAAAGGAGTAAACAGATAAAATAATCATTCTGGAAAACAGACCCTACACTGAAATATTTTGGCAGAAGCCGCTTGGTGAATACTTTGAATGCAAAATACATCTGCAGAAACAAAGACAGGTTTAGAAGCAACTTGCAAGGAAAAAAGATTTTAAATACTTGGATAATTTACTTCCAGTGCTCAGTTTTTGACCAGATCTACAGCAGGAAGGTTTTAGACAAACCGATAAATAGAGTTAGCCATGGGCATGACAGTGCGGACTTTTCCAAAAGGCCCATGAAACAAATGGAAAGTCCCACATACCACTGTAAATCCCACCTCCCACTTCCCACTTTCAGTCTGAGCCTGATGAGGGGACACAGGGAGTGTGTTCACAACTGGGTTAGATTTTTGGGTTTGCCGTTTTTTGTGGCTTTAACCTGTGCCTCGGGGCTGTGATGTGCTTACAAGTTCTTGGCTTGGGCACGTATTTGCCTGCTTCTGCAGCAACAGCTTGTGCTTTCTAGTGCCGTAGGACCTTTACTCTCCTTCAGCAATTTCCTAGAATGGTGACAATCTAACATCACCAACCGAGAAGTGTACCTGCCCCAGCGGACTTCAGTAGCCTTATATGAGTTCTGTAATTCAGGCTTGGATAATGACAGTCTGCATTGAGAGAGAGAAAGAGCCTTTCAGAAAGAAAATCGCAAGTGCTTCAGAAAGACCCATTCCTGTGACATCCCTGTATGGTGCGTGCAACTCAGCCATCAAGGGTTTTAGGAACTTATCTCACCATGTTTTTAACTAAGCTAACCAAATTACCACAGCCTCTCAAACAGGATCCCACTCCTCACTCCCAGGTGTGCACTCCACCGCCTGTGCCATTCATTTGACCCTGGTAAAGCTGTTTCAGGGAGCTAAACTCAGAGAAAACTAACCACTTTTTGGCAGGGTTAGTGTTCTGGTTCGCTGTCCTGCAGTGGTTCCCAGGAGGATCGGACAACTGCCAATGACTAGGACTGTGTGGTCACGAGAACATGTAGGGGCAGCAGGATCTCTCCTTTCAGTGTCAGCTACTCCTCACTTTGGAACAGTTAGCTGAAGGTCCAAGCCTGGGTGTAGCCAGTGGAAGAAGCAGGGAAGGCCCAAACAGTAGCAATGATTGGACGTCACTCAGATTGCAAGATTTCAGGCTGCTAGGTGAGAGTAAAGCCTTTACAGGGCTAGCTAGAGGGTTAGGCAGAGATTCACCGTGCCGTCGTTGGTCAAAAAACAGGTGTGAAATAGGACATCATACTTAGGAGCGAGAATGATCCTATGCTCTTCTCGCCCAGCTGCAGGGACCTGGAAGTCTGTGTAGCATTAACTGTGCCGGTCCCAGAAACCAGTAGCACTCACACTAGAAGACAGACAGCGCGATCACAACACGCTGAGAAGGAGACTTTTTCTTATAGCCAGTACTAATTGGTCCTTTGTTCTATAGTCAGATGTGGCATTTCTCCTCTCCTCTATACATTCCTCCTGCCTGCTGTGCCTGGACATGGACAGCCTTCCCACTTAGGGTGAACATTCATTTATTCCCTTCCCTAACATGGGGATGGCATTTTCTCATCTTGAGAAACCGGACCCCAGGTTTTAGGGTATCTGGGGGAAATGAGGCACATGTGGAGCCAAATATATCCTTGGAGTTATCCCATGGAAATTGGCGGCCTTACGCCGGAGGCTGATCTGGTCCCTCGCACTCCACCTTGTTGAGGCGTGGTGAAAGAAAAGTTATCGGCGTCTTTCTGAGAGGGGGAGCCTGGTCCCATGCGGTGCACTGGGCAGGCTGTGTCCATCGTGAAGCCCTGTGTGTGAAGGCAGAGAAGGGAAAGGGGAGAAGGGGCTATTGATAGAGAGCATATCAGATAGTGAATTAGCCTGACTGACCCATCGATCAGTAAATCTGCTCTCGCTGAAACAATACACATGCAGAGGCCTCCCACAGAAGAGCACAAGGGACTGTTGTTAAATAGGATTTTTCCACTGCGTTTAAGGTTAGGTTAGGATTAAGATAGCCCTGCAACAGAAAGCAAAAGACAATGACGTGCCGCTAGAACAGTCATTTCCTCTGATGTATCTGAAAAGTTGCCTGCCAGGACTATAAGCTACAGCAAGGAGGCCGTGCTGCCAGAGCACGCTGACTGCAGAGTGCTTGGATCCTGGGCCCGTCTGCGGCGGAGGGAGAAGCTGCCATACGAGCGGTGCTGCCTCATCAGCCTCGCAGGGGCGAGGGGTGCCCAGATCTCCACGGGCTCCATGAGAGGCTCTGCCTGCTGTTGCATATAGGTCCACAGTGACAATGCGTGCTGGTCTACAACGTGTGGCACTAGACATTTGAGTTTCACTCAGAGCTGAGGCTGCCATAACAGTAAATTACGGGACATTTTCCCCTACTGCCTCATAGGATTTGTTCATCACAGACCAGAGCGCACAGCACCTCACCTCCATGTCTGGTAACCACAGCAGAGCCGGAGCTCAGGTCACAACTAGAGATCATCAAAGTTGTGAGGGAAGGGAAACGGGCTGTATAAAATAATCTGAGGAAGCCCAGACATTTCTGAAGAGAAGATTGGGAGGGAAGGAGGGAGTCATTTGGGTGCTGCCACCTTCCCTGAGGTAAGGGTAGAGGACGCCAGAGGCTGGCAGCTACAAAAGCTTATTAATAATAAGAGATTTCTGTGCCTACTTTATAAAGCTCGTACAACTGGAGTAGGGGGAGCAGAGAAGGAGCAAGGCCCAGGAAACATGAGGTCTCCCTGTGGGGGTGGGAAAGGGATGAAGTGGCACAGGACCTGAGGTGACAAGAGGGTGCCTGCGCAGCACCAGGCGCCAAGGGATGCTCAGGGCTTTGTGTGATGGTGGGTCCATGCCCCACTGAGAGTGGCAGCAGGTCAGCGTGGCTACACCCCACTTGGAAGACAAGGTCAGTCAGCAGCAACAGCAAACCATCCCAGGACAACCCTCCTGCTGCCCCTGTGTTGCACCACCAGCTTGGCCTGGCCCACTCACAGCACCCACACAATGGCCACCAGCAGGACCCCCTACCCCTCCTTCCACTGTCTCCTCCTCAGCCACAACCTTTAGGGGCACCAACTCTGGCCACGTATCTGTTTCATGTGTTGAGATACAGCTACATCTCACCCACACTTGCACCTTGCAGATCTGAGTGCATGAGGAGTGGGTTTTATTTAGCGAGTAATCATAAACCTGGTTATGGTGGTGGTAACACACAATTCTCCTGGTTGGCCAACGACGAAACCTCCCACTGAGACGTCTTTGTGAGTAGGAGTCCCCTGCAATCTGAAGTACCTGCTAAACCACAGCTAAACCAATTTTTGTGTCTTTTGTCAAAAAGTTGCCTCTCTCAGCTTCATTCCAGCCCACGCCTGAGAGCTGAACCATGCACTTGCTTCTCTATTCACCCTCAGCCGACAAACAAGTACAGCACCTCTGCTCATTTAGGCACTAAAAATGGAAGCTTTCAGCCTAAGTTACCACTTTTCAGCCCTTCCTGAAAAACACGTATTCATTTGTTAGGTTTCTCTTCCAAGAACCAGAAATGGGCAATGCTGCATGCATACAATAACCATACACAGAAGTGTGAGCTTCTTCAAGTACGAAAGGGCACATGGGCATTTTCACTGCCATTTCCCCATCCCTGGCTTGTGAGTCAAATGTTTATAAAACTCTCTCTGAGAAAAGGCAATACAAGAATACCGTAATCTAGACTGCCCCAGGTATGTAAACACGTAACAGAGACATTTGAACTGGATACCAGAATGATGGAAGAGCCCATGTGCAGATGCAGCAAGATTCACATCACCATACACCTTGACATACTCCTTTGAACCAGGCAAGTTATAATTCCTTGTCAAATTACATGAATCAGATGTGTGACTCTGTAATTACAGCTGTGAAAACCATTATACTCAGGATCTTAGAACTTTCTATCCAAAATAACCCTTGGGGGAGAAATTTCTCATGAAACTGCTTAGGTCAAGGTTCAGCGAGTGCTGGAAATTCTGGGGGAATCCTGTCAGCAGGTTTAGAGAAATGAGAACAAGAAAATGAGATGATGTACTGCTTTGTGGATTGTTCAGGCTCTTTTTTTTTTTTAAGGTTTTTAATTTTTGCAAATATTTATGCATATTTGCATGAGTTTTCTCTTTGCACTCAGGCAACTCCAAATGATATTTTGGGGGATTTAAAAAAAGCCCCAAATTCACCACAGACCTTAGTTACGTGAGAAAAATAACTGCTCCTAGCAATCTAACGAGAGCCAAAGAGCAACCAACCACTTTTCGGTAGCCTATGCTTTACTGAAGGAATGTTTCTGCAGAAAATAACAACACAGCAGTACGTGGTACTCTCGCAGGACTTGTGTGAGAACCACGTTCTGCTGTCCCTCGTTGTCTGAGCATTTTTAAAATATCAGTGAATTTAATTTCACAATCCCCATATGGAGCAAGAGGTGTTCTCCTGCCTATTTTACAGATATTAGGTCAAGGCAGAGACAGTTAAATGGCCACTGGTGTACCCAAGGACACGCAAGTAGAAAGTGAGAGAAGCAGACAGGAAAGACTGAGCAACTCTGGATGGGTGGATTGCCACGCAGCGGCAGTGTGTTCTGTGGTTTCATTTCTACTTCTCACTGGCTAAATTCTTAATCTCCATTATTTTTTTAAGAAATCGTTAAAGATTGTTTTATTTAGTCATCAGAGACCACTCCGTTACTTCACACAATGTAAAGAAGAACATTAATTGAAGCTGCCAATAAGAGAACAAACACAATTCCTTCCCTGCTGAATGTAACTTCAAGATCAATTGGAAACAAATTTCGCCAGACTTTCAAAAGCTCAGGCACACAGCTGTGTTTGTACCTCTTTCTTGGTGGAGCTACAGTCATGCTCAACCGTGTTGGTGTAGGAAGCAAACCCCAAAGCCAAAGTGAAACAAGCTAAATTATATTAAACACAAATTCTGACTCAGAATGACCGTACAGGTTCTTGATGCAACTATTCTACTTCAGGTTTGCACCTTTTCTTAGTTGATTCAAGATGAAAGGTTCTTGCCTGTCCCTGTGTGATTTCAGGCTGTGGCCACACATTTTTTGCTGACTGGAGCTGAAGCGCTGAAGGGGGAAGGTTCATCCTCGTCACCACCATCAATTATTATTGCTGCCTCGATGCAACTGCTCAAAGTAATCACTCTATCAAGACTGTCTGGGCTATGAAACTTCCCTTACTGGGTGTCTAAACTAACCCAGTCATTGTGAAAGAACTTGTTTAGTGAATATGCAATTATGTCTTCTAAGGAAGAACCGAGTCCCCTGTCTTCACAAGTCTGGACAGAGACAGAAATAGCAGCTCCTTTAGATAAGCCTTCATCCATCTTATTGCAATGGGATAATTGTTGGCATTCTTGGATATTTCTTGGCTGGTCGTGTTAGATGAAGATCTAGTTCTTCTGGGAAGATCAGAAGACCATGAGATTTACAACCTGGGTTCTTCTTAACTTAGACATAAAGAATAAGGAATACAGATACAATAAAAAATATTCCTGCATAACATAAACACCTGGGTTTTTTCATCTTTTGCCCATGGTGGTACATTGACTTGCAATCCACGCTGATCAGAGAGGCATCCACAAAGGATTAATATGCTATAAGAAAATATATACTGCTGTTTTCCTCCCTTTTAACAGAAACAGATTTGAACTCCATCTTCATGTGCTGGATTCCTGGGATCTGATTCTGGACCAATTCCTCAGGCAGCCCCCATTTTTGGCATGTGGCTGTGAAAAAGTTGCCGAAGGGAGTTGTGTCAAAGGGCTTTTACTTTGCTCTTAATGGCTCCACGTACAGTCTGAAGGAATCTGAAGCGCTCACGAAATGTGGTTTCCCCTCTGGTGTTTGCTGTTCAGCTGGCTCAGCAGCTCAACCATTTAAAACCATTGTGTGTGGATTTAGCACTTGTGAAATAATGCTGGCCTATTCAGATCCAGAGAGGGATGGGCAAAGTCCACCAGCACAATAAAAGCCCCTCTTCCCTCCTCCTCAGATGAGGAGGCAGGGTACAATGGAATTTGAGGGAGAAACCTACTCCTACCCAGGTGCAGCTACACAGATCTTGGGGGAAAGAGATATGGGCCTACCAAAATAAAAAAGCTAATGCACACTCAGAGGAGGCAATATCTTCAGCATCCCACAAAAAAAAAAGGAAAAAAAAAGAAAAAAAAACTATCAAGAAAAAAAACCCAAGTCAAACACACTGAAAACCAACTACTGAGGTATAGGAAGCAAATCATGAAGGAGAGAAAAGCGCAGCCTCAGAAGAGAGCTCCAGTGGGGTGTGGTCCACAAAATGATGGATTATAAATGCTAGTAAGCCAAATGCAAGGAACAGATACTGAGAACGGAGAGTCCTGGAGGTGTCTGCCCCCAGAAACCAGGGGTGATGGAGCCCCCCACTCCATCCTAGCCTGAGCTACTAAGTATAGCAAGAGGTGTGTTTCATCTCTGAGCTGATCTAATGCTCAATTATTCTGCTGAGACCATGAAAAAAAAGAGATAACTAAAGCCATCTCTGATGTGGACAGCGCTGCAGGCATGCTGTAGATCTGTATCTTTATGCAGAGATTTGAACTCAGGACCAGGCTCAGACAGGCAGCTCAAGAGCAGATGGCAACAGGTCCTGGTGGCTACTAATTAGGTTAGCTTTTGGTTAGTGATGTTGAGCTGAGTAGCCCTCTGATTCATTTCCAACCCACTCTGCACTACCTTCAGCCACAAGTCTCCAGGCATCACCCTGAGTTACTGAACTAGGTCAATCTTACGGTGTTCATGTTTTTGAGCCGCGGCAAAATGGCAGTTCTCTTACAGATCCCCAGGTGGGGGAATGGGCTGAGGGTTCGGATGAGGGCCAGCATGGTGGAGAACTTAGGTGTTTACGGCCAGGGTGGGGCAGGGTCGTTTTAAAGCGCTTCCTCCTGCCTCACTCGCACAATGTACATCCAGGGACATTATGTCTCCTGTGGGAGCAACTGACTCAGATGCTTGGCCAGCTGCAGGGAAAGGTGTCCCTGTAGCCACCAACAGCAAAGAATAGCTAAAAAATAAAAGCATGCATGATGGCTCTGTGGTTGCAAATGATAACAATACATTCCTCTCTATTCTGATCCAAAAGCAGTTTTTTTCTTCCTTTGTTCCCCTCCCTGTTTTTTCCTATCTGATGAGAACTTGTTTCCCAGCTAGGAGCCCACTCTGTCTGTTATTAGTGTGCCTAACATAATCTTTCTATTCCTCACATTTTTCTTATTTTACATATTATCAAATGACTTATGAAAAGTGAAGTTCAGCCAACTAAACCTCAGAGGAGTTATGCAAGAGTAAGCAGCACTGAGTTTTACCCTAAGCCCTGTACAATTAACCACGTATGTCCTAGGACTTGATAAATCTGTCTGTGAAGTACATTGTGGGTATCTACTGTTGCAGATCTGGCTGGAGCAGTCTGAAAGGATACCAGTCCCAGTGACTATCCTTCAATCAAAAGACACTGTCTCTAGCATTATTCTTGACCTCTCTGAGAAATAAGGGCCAGTATCCAGATGAGTAACTCCTCCAGCTATATCAGCCATTTCCATACACGGTACATTTGTACCCTGTACATGGCAGAGTACTTTTTCATTTGTTATCATCTGCTCAGTGGGCGTAATTGTAAGGCTGATTCAGCAGAAATGAGAGCAGCACTTGTGGGAAGTTTGTCTTGGGACCAGCAAAATACACAGGCTAAGAGAAGGCTGTGATTTACTGATCACAATCTATGTCCTTCGAAGGCCCTCTTCTCCTGGTACGTTGTGAAGGGCAGGTGGGACTCTTTGACTCCTCTTTGTTGTGCTATAGATAATATTTGGTGGCCCCAAAACTGTGGGAATATTGTATCTGTTACCAAGCAGCATTCGGTCTGCCTTTTGCCCAAGGCACCTGTATTACGTACACAATCAACGCAAACGTGTTGATACCTGTGAGCAGAGGGAAATTCATGTTCCGTACTCAAATGCTGTAGGAGCTGAGGTGTTAGAAGGATGTATGATATTAAGGTAGAGAGGGCATGGAAGGAGAGGAAAGACTTCACAGCTACATTCAGATGTAGTAGGTATAGCTGAGTGAAGGCCTTCAAGACTGAAGATCAAAGAGGTATCGTTTGAGGCAGTATTTCTTCAGGAAGTAGATTACAAAGTAAAACCTCTTCAAAAGGTCCAACAAAACCAAGAATATTTGATGCCAGGGTCAAGAACTGAGGAGAACAGTTGTAATGATTTCACTAAATATTTATCTTCCTGTCAGGTAGGAATAAGTATAGATTAGGAGTCACTGGTCATGGTAATGATATTAATAGGTGGAAAGGAGTTTCTTTTGTGCACCCTCTCCGGTCATGTCAGCAACAGCATCAAACAGGGTATCAGGGTGCCCAAACAGGATGTGAGAAACTCTGAATAAGCAAAAAGGGGCAGAGTGGCATTTGGTTTTGTTTTTGCGGAGAAACAGACTATAGTGAGTGCACAGAAAGGCATCACAAAACCCCTTCACAGGGCCACTGCACAACATATTGACAATAAAGCTGAGCTGCTCCATGACAGTGAGCTCTGCTGGAGGAGGCAGAAACCACAAAAGGAAAAGTGTGATCAGAAGTGAAGAAACGACAGGGATAAAGTCCTCCATCACCTTGTGCTAGGTATGTGTAAATGTTTCAATGCACAGCTGGAACTGGGAGCTGGTATGAGCTGCTTCTCTGAGCCCATGCCAATTAATGATGATCACAACCACCATGGCGATCCAAACACGGGCATCCAGTGCCTAGTCCTGTCCACAGGGTCCAGGTATTCTTTTCCCCTCCTTCTCCCTAACTCTTCTGTCCATCCTCAAACATTCAGGAGTTCATTTGGACACAACTTTTTTGGTGACTCCCTTATAAGAATCCAGCTCTGGTACAAAATGCATAATGAGTGAACCCCACTTGAAATCCAGGGCATTTGTTCTGCATCAGTGATCCCCACTTCTTTTGTTCTCTTGTCCATCTTGAAGTGAGAAACTACAGGACAAACACCCGATACAATGACAAAGGAATCATAAGAAATTTCAGTTCCTGCAAAATTTTCTTTCTCACTCCAGAAACTTACATGTTCAGTGGCTGAATGGCTGAATGCGAATGCTTTTCAGAAGAAGACTATATTTGCAGAATTTGGGCATTCAGTTGTCAGAGGAATGGTTATTCTGCTTTAATCTCCTCCCTATTCTGGCCCAGAGGCATTTGCTTCCCCAATACAGTCTCCTAGGAAGGCCTCATTTGCTACACTCCTTCCCAAAGGTCCCTCAAAGCAACATCTACCCAGGAGATCTCTGAAAAACACAATTGTCACTAAGGGGAATTGGGCCTCCCTTTAATTTCTGCCATGCTGTACTATAGCTCCTCATTATAAAGTTAGCTCTTAAAGGTTCTTTGTCTCTGCAGGGTTGAAAGTTGCTGACTGAATGTCTGCGTCCAATTTTCCACCAGTCTTCCTTTAACTGGCCATTCTCAGCTATGCAAAGTGTTTGCATAATGCTAACAAGATCATTCACATCAATCTTATTTAACATTTTGAACCTGTTTTGCAAAGGGGTTAATGAGAAAACAAAACACAACCTGAATAATAAGTCACTAGAAAAAAAGCAGTAGCCTAATCTTTTAATATAGAGCCTGAACAGCAGTTCTTTTCACAGAGGGAAGAGGACTGACATTTTTTCTGATATGAGAATGTAATTCCCAGGGACAGTGTATGAGAAAACAGCAGTAATCTACAGAACACCCAGGAACAGTTGTTGAAAGACTCCCAGGGTGTTACTTTTGGCAGGACATCAGGTCCCAATAAAACCCACTGAAAACACTAGGCTAACAACAATAATAATAATATTTTACACAAACGAGGCGGTGTCTTTCATCTAAGGGTCACAAAAGACTTCTGCATATGGTGAACGAGGTCCTTGAGGAGGGGTAAATGAAAAGTGATGCTCTGTAGATGATTGCCACTGATTCAGTGATTTAGAAGATAGGTTATTGTGTACAAAGTGTGAGAGGGTACAGAAAGAAAAGAGTTAACACATACAGACAAGCTTGGGAGCATTCTTTGTAGTGAACTTGCATAGACATAGTAACCTATTTTTTAATGTTTTCAGTAAATCAACTGCTGACATTCCACATACACAATTTGAGCACCTGTACACAAATCAGGTAACCAAAGATTACATTGTGCAAATACACAAAGTAGTCGGTGAGTTCATGCACAGCTACTTGACTCTAAAGTGAAATTCTATATACTATGCTTGCAATTCCTGCTTGGCATGCTCTTGTATGTTTTCTGACACTAGTCTGGAGCTTTAAACATATATATAGCCATATTTAAGCATATGAAAAGTTAGGGATTAGAAATAAGAGACTGGTGCAGGCCACTTGTGAACTGCTAGAAGTTTTGGATCCAGATCCACACTTTGCACTCGTAGCCTTTCTCTGCTGGGGAACCGTTCCACAGTGCAGCTGCCTTTCACCAAAATGCTGCAACACTCTGGGCCACATGTGAATCTCAGCCTATACTTCATATACCATACTGTGAAGATATTGCTGATGGTGTTATACTAGCAACGCTTCTGGTGGAAATACAGCTTCTACAGCATCATTAACAGCTTTTATGGCTTAATTGAATTGCTTACGACTTTTTGGCACAAGTATACCATGAAATGTTGCTGTGCTGACCTTACCTAAGTGACCTTAAGGAGACAACGTATATTGAGATAATCCTCAGGGTCTCTCAGTGTATATTTTTCATCTTGCTCTTTGTAGTCATTTCCAGAGTCAACATCACTCTTATTTCCCAGCCCAGTACTCTCATCAGACAGCAAAAGCTGTTGAGAAGTCATTGTCTGTGCCCCGAACACACAGAGACTTGAAATTCCTACTCACTGTTTACATGAAGGAAATTATGCGCAACAAGTCATGCTTCCTCTGTGTCATAAGGGTAACAACAATAGCAACGAAGGTTTTGTCATGACACCCCCAGTCTAAGGCAATGACTAACAACCAGAAAGATTAGATATCAGGATGATCTAATAGCCTGCTGCTCCTGAAAGGGGGAGGTCCTGCTCCCCTCCAGCCTGTGACCCTTTGCTCCCTCTTTATCTCCTGCTCCCAGAGAAACATCCCACCTTGTCCTTGTGCTGGTATTTGCCAAACCCTTCTCACAAACAATTCAGCTCATTAAAGCTGAAGAAAATGGTCTATTTTTCATTTCTTTTTTTTTTTTTTAATTTAGCTTGGCTTAATGAGCTGAATTGGCTCAGAACAGGGTCTTGTGAAAGCAAGAGAGCATAAGACTCATAGCAGGAGCGTTTGTTCTGAACTCTCAGATCACCATAGCTACAAGGTGTAACCCCCAGATTTATGCAGAAGATACTCTCTTGCTGGTAGTTTCACTTTTTCATATAGATGACCATAGCTGATTTCTGAGATAATTTGGTCAATTCAGAAAGGGGATTAGCAGAATAAATGGTGTAATTCAGAAGTTGTATTCGGCTACAAAGGCAGAAGAGAGAATAATTCTGGCCTCTTAGAGCTGTACCATACAATACCACAAAAGAATGAAGACAGGCAATCAGAACTGATGACACACACAACTGGAATAGCTTTTATGGGTTGAACATACCATGATGGCAAGGCATCACAGCCACTAAGAGCTGTGTAATGCTTTACTCACTATCAGATATACCCACACGTCTTCCCTGTGGCTTGAAACATCATCTATCACTAGGCTAAAACACACAGAAACACACCAAGGGTCATGAGTCACCGTAGAATTCAAGTCCATTTTCTCTGTCCAGCTTTGCTTGCCCTGGGCCTGGAGGGCACCTTGTCAGAATCCTCAAAGAAGCTTCAACGCCACCCCCGCTGGAGTGTCTTTGCCTCCCGACAAATACATGTGCATTTGTTCCTTTCAGCACTCAGTTTCCATGCAGAGGTGTCAGAAATGTAACTGCTATCACTGGACACAGGTTAAAAGTTTACAACTTGGCCTAAGCAGCTGCATTTGGAAGCTAAGCTCTGAGAAAGCGAACTGTTCTCATCTTTCCAGATTTTGGTTTTGAACAACCCCATGGTTATGGTCAGAGATTAGAGAGATTTTTGTGGTGTTAAAAGAATGGTTTGGAATTTCTCGTCCAGCCATCTGCCCTCAAAACTTAGAAGATGACTCACTAGCACTCACCTCCATTTGTTACTGAGCTAAAACTTTTATCTCCTCACGCTGTATCTTTTCAGAAGCAGAGCCTGTTCTAATACGAAAGAACAAACAACATGGGAAGCGCAACTCAGAATTCAAGTTTTCAAAAGCACTCATGTTAAATTCCGGCAGAGCTAATATGCGAGTATGCACAGAGGCATTTGCACACATAAATCACAGCTTGCTTACATCTGGCACACGCAGAGAGCACACTGCTTGGCACACTCTTTAAATGTGCTTCAACTACTGGACTGCATTCAGGTCTGCAGACAATTTTGAAAATGTTTCTTTGTAGTCAGGAGATGCAAAACCTTACTGAGTATTTTGCTGATATTCTTATGTATCAAAGATGCTCACTGTTGCCTGCCATTTGCTGCTGAAGCTTCTGTGGCCTTGCATCCACGGGATTATCAAAATAGGTACTTTTCACTCTTGGGAAGTAGAAAAGCTATCTATCTCCACATCCCAGATGTTATTCGTTTACCCTGCACAAGTTCGAAGCAGTACTTACGAGCCATCACAGTTCCTAAGCTAACTGCATAGTTTGACCAAGCCCAAATTTCAAGTAAAGCGGCTATCTAAAGCAGTAAGTAGTTATACCTTCTGACCCAGATTTAATAGTTTATTACAGTCTCACAGAAGCTGCTCACCCACTATTTTGCTTGCATATTCAAGCCCAACTACAGAAGATATGGCCAGAGAAGTCCAAGCTAAAAATAACAAACTCGTGCCACACCTAGATTGCTCTTGCCACCTTGTACCACATTAACTGCACATCAAGTGAATTTTCTAGAGTGGTCTGTGAAAACTCATTAGTCAGTACAATATTGATCATAGTTCCTTAAACTGTACTTTTTTCCCCCTGCAAGTGGGTTAGATTCCTTCTGGGTCCTAAATGACAGCTTTTGGGAAAGCAATAATTCCTTTACTCTTAACCTGGAAATTTACAATCTGCTCAGCACTGCTTTTGAGTTATGCAAGTCCAGATCTGTACCTCTTTCATAATTGCCTACCATGGTAACAAATAGGGCAGCGCCATGTCTGGTCCCTCAAGCTCTGTACTTGTGCCAAAGATAACCAGTTATACTAGCATAATTAATTTTGATGCATTAATAACACAACAGCTTTTGTCTTTACCAGCCAGCATATTTGCCAGTAAGATTCGTCAAACATAACTTAGCAAAGTCCTTTCCTCTGTTAACAGGGAGAACAACCCCCGAGTTTAAAGAACAGGGGAGGAAACTTCATTTAGAGATTAATCATCACTTTTTAACTCCCGCAAAATTCACACTCCAGGCTCTGATTTAGTTATACTCAATAACTATGGCTTCCTAATTAAGAACAACATGGGTATTAGCCTTTCTTCTTTTAGGTTCTTAAATTGCTGATTTAAAACTTCTCTCAGTGTGAGAAGCATTTCTAAATATCTGAAGTGTGAAACAGCAAGGACATTTGCATCTCCAGCCAAACCCACAGAGGCTGGAAAGAAAGGCATGATTTACATGCAGTGCCTCAACCTATAACCTGGAGGACATCTGGAACTCTTCAACATCAACCTCTGCTCTATGACAGGGGGACTCCTCTCCTGTGGGTACAAAGCAGATTCACCTTTTGACTCTATTTGTTGTCCCTGTGAGGGCTTTGTCTTGAAATTATCCATTCCCTCTGATGACTTTTATAGGAGAGAAAGCAAGAAGTACTCCAGAGACATGCGAAGCTGACGCGTATAAAGTCTTTCTGAACTCATTTGAAATCTTGTCTCAGTCTTTCACTGGAGTACCTAACAGGTACCCTGCTTTTCAGCTCATGTAGGTTTTCCCAAAGATCCCAAGACACTCTCTGTTTATTGTGAAGGGAGATCAAAAGAAAATAGTTTAGCTATCTTATTTAAGAAAGAAAAAAAAATACTTCAGTTTTTAATTCCAAAGTAGATTTCAATGAAACCTACTTATTTATCAGTCCCAATAAAGCTACACTTATGGTAGAAAGAAGATAATTTACAAGGTTCAGTCCACCGCATCTGCTGGATATTAGTCTGTTGCCTTACAAATGGAGTTTGATAGTGCTTCTGAATGGCTGGGATCATAGCTTAGCTTTACTAAGACAACATTTCTTCTGATCATGTATTATTAAGGAAGATGTGATTAACTTTGACTTCAGTACTCTGTAGAATTTTTTTTTATTTCCTGATTTCTTTAAGCCTGAACTGGATTTGGTAGCAGTTTTGAATTATGAAATTTGATGCCAACTTTTGATTCAGTTGCATCAATAGCCTTGACTATTTTCCCCCAGACTTTCACTTTGTCCGCTCATGCTACCAAGACTTGGTAATCCCTTTGTAGCTGCAGAATTCCTTTCTTAAAAAAGGAGAAGAAAAAAAAAAGGATTAAAAGCACACAAGATCATTTGCTGTACCAAAGGAAAGCTTTCAAGAATACATGGCGGCATGGAAAGGTGCAGAGATGTGAGTAAGAGGAGATGAATGATAACCCTGAAGGCAGTGGCAGAATGCGGCAAGTGCACAGGAGCATAGCACCAGCAGGGGCAGGCCTGGAGGCAGATATTAGGCAAATTAGTCACATACGACCATGTCCCCATCATGAGGGGTTCCACAGGGAACCACGTGACCCTTTTCCTATTGACTTTGATGAAGGGATTCTGAAGGTAGATAGTTAAATCATTTCAGCTGGGGCATCTTCAATACACAGTAAACATCCATACTGGAACGGTCTACTCTCTCTGTTTCCTCAGTGTCAAGACGCACTGGCACGTTGACTGAAAACTCATTCTAAAGATGATTGTGGTATGTAGGAGGGATGGGGGAAAAATGGTGGTGGGGCGGCATCTACTTTGTTACTCAGGGACATTCAAACACATCTGTGAGGCATGCACATTGCATAGCCCCCTGCTGCAGTACCAGAAATGGTTTGGGGGGGTCTTTGAAGTGGAAAAAAGTGAATAGAATGAAAACCATTTGTACTAGACACTACTATTAGATTTCATTATGGTCTGTCTTTCTATGGGATCCTGGGTTCCCAAAGGAAAAGAATTGCCAGGAAGATCCTTTCTGTGCATTTTCCAGGTAGCTGGAATAAT
The DNA here is from genome assembly GCF_964199755.1 of Larus michahellis. Taxonomy (NCBI): domain Eukaryota; kingdom Metazoa; phylum Chordata; class Aves; order Charadriiformes; family Laridae; genus Larus; species Larus michahellis. Next base: position 67,215,118 of record NC_133896.1, on the reverse strand, counting down.
TTCTTTCATATGGGTCATTTCCACAGTGCAGTGATTTCTCAGTCAGTTCAATGATATATTCCAGAGACTACAGACTTGCAAGCTGTCCAGAAACACTAGGTAGTCCAAATGGGGCTGCCTGTTCATTTAACTGTCAAATATATAGCTGATGTAAGAAGTGCTTTCTCTGTTTTCCTCTCCATTTCTAGATGTACTCCATGTGATTAAATGCAGTTTTAAAAGAACTCATGATCTGTTCGAAGTAGTAGCCATCTCTTACCCTAGCTGGAAAATCCCAGACCCACTGCAGTGATTTTGCTAACATTCCACTGACCTGACTCTTCACAGGGACAGGGTATTTTTGATAGCAAGCCCTTAATTCTTCATCCTGCAGACCCAGCTGGTCCACAGAGGCTGACATCATTTGACCACAAAATATAAGATACTAACCACTTGAGCTTTTGCCAGAGTAGAGTTTGATAGCTGAGCACCAATTAAAATTTCTTTGGAATCAGTATCCACTATATATGCTATTATTCACCAGTGGCACGTATTCAATGTCTCTATGCAATTGGCCAGTAGTGGGTTTTTTTTTTCTATGGTTGTATTTGCCAAGATGAAAAACCAGAAAAAATTTAAACCATTTCCAATGTGTTTTCAACTGCTGAACTATGTTTTCTGAACCACATTGTTGAGTCATGATCTAAACTTAATGGATGTTGTCCTGGGTAGCTGCTACTCAAACAGTGATTCTTCATTTTCTTTTTTGATTATGATCTGCAAATCATTGAGCATTAACGTTATCAAGTGGGGTTACACATATGCACAATATGGGTTCATTACAAAGCAAGTCATACTGGGAAGTTATTTCTTCCTCTCTCCAGGTTTAAAAATCTAGTCTGGAATGATTTTATAGTCTTCTTTGGAATGAAGAATACCCTTGAAACAAGAAATGTCAAAAAAGGGTAGCTGGTTGCTATTGCTCGTTTGACAACTGTGACATATGCATATGTCACAGGAAAGTTTTGGTTTGGTTTCTTCCTCCCCTCCTGCCCCCCCAGGCAGCTCACTGTTCTGAAAGAGCTGATGATGAAATATTGAACAACCGTTGTTAACATTTACATTTACTTGGACAAATATAACAGCTTAGCCATGAGTTTTAGTAAGAAAAAAATCTTGATATGGATTTCTTTTGCATTGGAAAAAAAAGCAGTTCTAATAAATCTTTTCAAAACTGTGTTGATTGAATGAAAATTCATGAAAATTTTCCACCTAGATGTTTCAGAATGAAACGTTTCATCTTTTCACTTTGAAATAGCTCTTTATTTTGGATTTGATTGTCCTGGTTTTTTATGCTATAAAACATTTAAAATATTGTTGGATTAGTTAAAACATTTTCTCTCAATGTAATACAGATATTTTTTTCCCTTTGACTTTTCCTTCCCAGACAATTTTGAAAGTTAGCACCATCTTTCCAGATCAGAACAAAATAAACTGTATGTAACCAAGTAATCAGTGCATATTACGCACTCTCCTCTGGATCCGAGCCACACAAGATCTGGATCAGTTACAGCTTTCTGCTGAAAAGCTTGGCTCTTCACCTCAGGCTGCAGGGGCTCACATGCTCAACTTTGGACATTCTCTAGTTAAGACTTCAGTGTCAAAGCATTGGCTATCGCAACAGTATCTATATTCACCAGATTCTGTAATCCTAGTGCTGTAAAACCCACCAAGTGTGTGGTCTTAATAAACACAGAGCAAATTCCAAACTCTGTAGCAAGATATTTTGAACAAACACTTAGTACTTATAGTGCACCAATTAATAAAATGGGAGATTTCAGGTTTTATGAGACTTTTGGGTGGAGAACTGAGATTTTCTGCATAAAGTTTTTCCCTGTCTCGGAAACAGAGGAAGAGCAGAAAGCAGTCAGTTACCTGCTATGTATTTATTGATTATATATAACTATTGGTTGAGATGCAAGTTTTCTCCAGCTGAATACAACAGTCTTAACTACACTACAAGAAATTCAATGATGGTTGCTAGGATGTAATTGAGGTTGTTACAGGCAAGCCCTGGGAAGAGTTGCAAATTTACCAGCCAAAGCCAGCTAGCGCTCACACTGTTCCAACATATACTGAGAATCAACCTCTTTCTGATCTGTTCTCAAGAGATTAACCTATCCATGCATTGCTTCAGGTGGCTTTGGTGTAGAAGAGTGAAGCAGGGGACTGTTTTCCTCATTATACAAATGATTATGCTCATGGAGCCACACATACGACATCCCTCTGATGCTTGTGGTTATTCACATACTTGAAAGATCCTGCGGGAGGTCACACAATGCTGAGGCCAAGAGCTGGACATAACAACACCTTCAGGTGCTGTTCCATAGTTGCATTCTGTCAAAGTAACCATTACAGGGAAAGACAAAACAGGAAGATCCTTCAGGTGGTTCAATACCCATCCAGCTTGTCATGCAACTGCAATAGCATTAGTAAAGTTCCACAGCCTTTTCAAGGGACGTAAATCTACTTAAGCCTTGTATAATCCCACTGACCAACCATTTACATCTTTGGGATTTCATTAAAGCTAGGTGAATCAATTCAATACAAGAAACTTTTGAAGTCAAAACATAACTGGATCCAAATGATACACCGCCTTCACTGGCTATTTGACGCTGCAATTTATTGTCTTTTCAAGTCACACTAGATTATTTGTAGAGAGGAAATAAGAAAAGATACAGATATATGGGAGAGATTTTAGAATGTGTGCTATTCTCTGACAGGAAGCTAAGCAAAAGCAGAGAAGTAACTTCAGGGAAAATACAGCTTCCTTAAAAAAAAAAATCCAGTACTAAGAGAAATGTACTTTATCATCATCACATGGCAAGGTCCTTATGAGTACCCTTTAGGTTTGGAATCTCTTAAATTTACACTTTTTGGCATCAGCATCCTGATCCCACAGAGCTGTTGGAACAAAAATGTTACATAGATTACTTGATTAAGCTAAGAAGTTTATCTCTACACCCAGCATAATAGATAGAGTAACTGCTACAACAGCACCAAAGCAGACTCAAGTTTACCAGCGTAGAGCAATACATTTCAAAAGTTTAGGAAGAGTAACAGATACTCATGTGTCCTTGGGGATCACTGAATTATTTAATGTCACCTTCTGTGTAAGGCTGATGCTGTATCACCTTGCTGCCTCTGTACTGAATCCAGCAACTGGTATTTGACTAGAGCGTATAAGGTGTCACATCTTGATTTAAAAGTTTCAAGAGACAGAGAATTTACCCCTCTCTCTTGGCAAGTTATCCCTCTGTCTTCATTTCTAATTTAAATTTACCTTGATTCAGCTTCCTTTTATAGGGTTTTTAATGTGCTTTCTCCAGCAATAACGCAAAGTTGGTTTAGTACCAGCTAGACTCTGTGCTACTTATTAAGTCTGAACCAAGTCTTCTTTTAAGGAGGACAGCTGGAGCTCTTTCAGGTTCCCATTGTAAGGCATTTTTTAGTATTTGCATAATTTGTATGGCTCTTTTCCTATGCACTCTCCAGATTTTATGGGTTTCTCAGCTGTGAGAGAGTTTCTCATGTTATTCTGATATTAAACTAATGAATCTTATGAACACAGTGATGACAGGAGCATGGCTGTAGAACTGCCATGTCCCACAGCAAGCTCATGTTCAGCTCTGTTTCCATTAGGACCCTTAAATCCATTTCCAAATCACTGCCTTCCAGTTTTATGGTTCTTAATGCTCATAAGATGTACTTCACTCATATTGTACCTAGCAATTAATACAAAGAATAGATATGAAACTGATTACAGTTACCTTTATCTATTACTTCATGCCGAACCAATGCAAACTGGCCTGACAAAGCTACCTGGCATATGACCATGTTGATTAGAATCGTTACCCATATCGGTTCAACTGAGGCTGGTTTCACTTTGTAACACATCAAGTTCATAGAATATGTTGGGTTGGAAGAGACCCTTAAAGGTCATCTAGTCCAACCCCCCAGCAGTAAGCAGGGACATCTTTAACTAGATCAGATTGCTCAGAGCCTCATCAAGCCTGGCCTCGAATGAAGTTAAATGATGTCCTCTTGCCTTCCCTATCTCCAAAAATAAAAATGAATAAATTTTTATAAAAAAAAAATAATTATATTACTTACATGCTCCCTTAGCCATATTTGTTGCCTCACGGCCCACCTGCCTTCCACCACAGGTTAACTCTCACATATTCTATTCTACAGGCTTGCAAGGGTCTTTCGTAACACTTGTTTTAAGCCAACTTTGGGCTTAAGAATTAACACAGATAAAAATGCTGAACTGTCTCAGCAGCAGTCAACACATTGGTCCTAGTTTGGATGGTTCCAGCTCTAGCACTCAATACCTGTGCCAAATACAGCTATAGCACCAACTAATTCTAGCCACCAGAACACATCACTGGGGCTGATATAGGGCTGTAAAGGGCAATAGGCCTGGCAGGGTATCATATAACATAATGGATATTTTCAAATAATATTTTCTGAAATGAAAAATAACGCCAAAAAATCCAGATCTCACTTTATACTGGGCACAATATGGTATGTTCTCTTTCCTCCTCTACTAGTTGAATCCCATATCAAGCTTTCTCAATATTTGCCACCTACTATCAAAAAAGCTGGGCCAGGATTATCCAGGACATCTTGCTTTGCTCTTCCTTGAGTTAACTCTCCTCTAGACTCGAAAGTTTCCTTATTACTCAAAGACAAGTTAGCAAGACAAGGCTATGCACTTCACACAACTCCCTTGCTTATCTGGTGCTACCTAAGCACGCTGTGTTTTACTTTTTAATACTTTATGGTTGCTGTTATCATCTTTCATAGTTACTTGGCAGGCTTGGAAGGTACTTCTGCATTCCCATGATGCCTGATTACATCATCTTGCTTCTTTCTAAACACAAAAGAGAACTATTGAGTATTTCTGCCTTTCCTGAGTCATTAAGACTTTCACCATCTGCTAGCAAGTGGGCTATACTATTGTTAGGAATTATTTTATTGCTGTTATCCTTTAAAATGCCTGACTGTCCTTAGGCTGTGAGATAGAGGTTTCTTTTGCTCCCTCTCAAGTCTTTCCCCTCTTTATATTTCCACAGTCTCCAATTTACATAATTGCTGCCTCCTTCCTCTTTCTTCTCCTCTTCTCCATTTATTTGATATATTTTTAATAGCTGCCTTTACTTCCTCACTTAATAAGGAGGTGCCGCTAACCAAAGATGTCGTTATTCACAATTATGAAATTGTGGTTTTCAGTCATCTAGCAAACTTTCCTAGAATAATTTCCAGTTTTCATTCACATTTTCCTGTCTAATTCTCACTACTTCTGTCCAAATTTCTCTTCCCAACCACCTTCATTCATCATTTTCCGTGTCGCTTTGTGAAATAAGCCACTTAGGAGCACCAAATATATGACTAGACAGAGATCTAGTAAACAGAATAGAAAGTAAATCTTGTGTCTCTGCTTGGGCATGTTAGAAGCAGGATGGAAAACTCTTGGTTTAACATACTAACAAGAAAAAAAGGTGATTATTTTCAATGCCTCTTCAGAATATACTGGAGTAGGGTTCAGTTCCTGTTCTAATTTAGTCTGATTACTTAGTCATTAGCAGAAGTTACTAGGCTTGCCCTGGCAGTCACTTTTCTAGGAATTAACCAGGTCTACTCAGCTTGAAAATTATTGGAAATCTGTTAGGCACTATTAGCAAAGAAATGAGAGGCTACTGGGAAAGTTAGATTAAAAAGACTAGAAGTTCAAAGGAGCACTAAAATACTGAGTACTTACTTACTTACTCCTATTAAATCTTTCAGAAGCTTGTGCTTAAACAACAGTAATGATGATTAGATGTGCTGTTAGTGAGCTGTGTTGGACTGGGGAGTGAGCTTCCATTAGCTTGCCAGATTTTTTGGACTACCTTGGTGAAGGATGCAAAATGTGTGAAGCACACCCAAAAAACTAAGAACAGAACAGATGAATGAAGTTATCTAGTTGATGCTCTTCCTTCCTGTTAAATGCTGCCATTTGAGAATTATAAGGAAGCAAAGTGCAAATGTTCCTGATGATAAAGAAGTTTACTAGAACTGAAAGAGCTAATGATTATGAGACTAGAGTCTTGATTACAATTGAGCGTTGATTTAGCGAAGATGTGCTATGAATATAAAGCTAATTCTTGGTAGACTTTTTTTTGTTTGAGGGTAAGTATACCCTCATAACAAGAAAAGCATCCAACCATGTATAAACACAACTCCTAAATAGCTTTTCTGTTGGGTTTTTTTTTGTTGTTTTTGTTTTGTTTTGGTTTGGTTTTTCTTAAATCAGATGTGCTGCAATCAGAAGGAAGGGGAAAAAAAGAAAAAAGTTTTGGGAAAACAGTCTTGCTAATAAACATTGTACAAAGTTTGCTGCAACATTATCGCTACTTACTTGATTTTAGTCCTGCTATTAGTGAGGAAAATAAAATAGTTATAGCAGAAAACAGGTAAAGATGGCTGGCAGCAGAGAAGAAATAAGAATACAGCAGGGGGAAATCAGGGATTTGGGGTATGCAGAAGTCAGGGGTCTGTCAGTGGGAAAATGACAATTGTTAACCTTAAGAAAAGACTGATTCATCCCGGGCATGTCTGCAGTTATACTGTTACTTCAGGCAATAAAACCGATGCAAGGGCCAAGTTTTATGTTTTGCATAGTATTAGGGAGAAAGTGATTCCAGTAGAGGAACAAAAAAGTGGGTTTTTTCCACCAAATCAGCCTCCTCATATTAGCTCATTTTGAAGTTTGGGTAAGAAGAGGTTCAGAAATTTCCGACTTTACTGGCTTCCTTAGCGGGCAAAAATTAACATAAAGGATTAGTCTCAACTTTCTGGACTAAAATCAACCCCATAGTGTCCTATCTCCACCAGTGTTCGATTTAGTTATCTTGAAAACATGATGATGAAATAATACTGCAACTATTTCTCAGTTATGGTGAAACCAAGAAAGTTTTATGAAAACAAATGGTTTATCTGGGGCAGAGAATAGAACTAGCTACTAAATATTTTACTACAGAAAAAGATCTGGAAGATATACAACTTGGTGCAGCAGATTTGGTTTTCTGTGCTATTGGCAATACTTTTTTAGAATTAGGTCATTTCTTTTTTCTTTTTTTTTTTTTTTTGAGAAACATTACTCAGTGGCATATGTGGAAATTGCACACTGCAGCTTGAAAGCAATGTGCTTTCTAACGGCAGTATTTCACATCCTACATACATTGTTTTTCAACATAGAACAGAAGATTTGTCAAATTGGGGTGGCAGTATTTAGTCTTATGTTTACATTTCTCTATAGTTGAATGCTAAATTAGAGCCACCATGTTGTCATCATTCTTTAAGATGCTGTTGCTTGGCTTTTTTTTTTTTCTTTCGCTGTTGCTTTACACATTCTTCTAATCATGGGAAAATTTACTTTAAACACAAGTATTTGATTTTGGTTTTGCTGGGAAAGGCTCTCTTCTACTTCAGAAGTGGTTCTTATATACCAAAAAAACAAGAACAGGTACTGTAGCTGACTATACAACACTTGTTCTCTACCTAGACAAATGTAGATTTATCCTTACTTAACCTTTGACATCCATCTTTAAAACACACCTTTGAGATTGCTAAGGAAAAAAAAAGCCTCTATGACAGCAGTCAAACATTCAATGGTTGCTCGGAGAGGTTTTGGACACTTCATCCATTTAACACTTTAGTGATATGACCCAAGCAACTTCGGGTACCTTCACAATTGGCCTAGCTTCGAGCACAGGGTTGGACCAGATGGCCTTCAAAGGTCCTTTCCAACTTAAGTTATTCTCTCTTACATATGAAAATAAGCAAATGCATGTTACAAGTACTCGCTTTTCCCCTCTTAAGACTCAAAGAGAGACATTTCTAAAAGTCTCCTGTTTGACATACGCATCCTGATACAAATGCTTTGCCATGACCATTGGATTTGCTTCTCCAATAGTGCCAGTGAAAGATGACAATTGGCTTTAGTACCAGCAGCAACAGCATATCACATCTTGATTTGAATCCCATTGGCAAATGTAAAGCAGCACACTCTCATGCTAGGATCTAGCACTCCAGATCCACTGGTGGCGGTGTCTGGAGACTGTGAAGCTTGGCAAGGTCAGGACTAACAGCAGAAGTGCAATGAGAGTTCATGTGGAAGGCAGTTGCTGATGGGCACTGATGCTGAAAGCGTCAAATATGCATGCTGTTGCTTTGAGTGGAGGATTGTTCTTCCATAAGACTAGCCACAGAGGCATCTTCCCCTTGACAGAAATGCTGTTTTTCAGTACGTGAAATAATTATGAGATGAATATGAATTGAAAGTGCACTTCCTCTTGACCTACTTCCCAGGCAGGGAAGCACAGCTTGATGCCCTCCTGTTTGGAAAGGTAAAATTATCTCTCCCCATTCCCTAGGCTCTGCATAAGCCTCTATTGTCTGGTACCAACCACATGGCTAATTATCATACCTACTATGCAGTCTCTTTTAATGATTTCCTTCCATCTCTTGTCAACACCCAGGCTGACTAACCCGACTGGTTTCTTTGGAGAGAAGTGTACCTGTTTACCCTGTCAATAAATACACCTCTTTTTTGTTTGTACTGTGAAGGTAAACATTCAGAATGATAGTGTAAGCTGGCTTTGGGAAAGTGGCTGATCATTCTGAGGTGCTCCAGGACTGTGTGCATCTGAATCCTGCCTCATTAAATGAACAGGCCTTTCTTTATTCACAAGGTTGCAGGATGCATCTTTTTACCTCACCACAAAATCAATTACATGTTCCATTAATGCCAGTGAAGTCTGGCTGTGGCCCTGAGCCTTCACGTATAAGTCCCACAGAAGCTCAAGGCTTAGAACAGGACAGTAACGCCACTTCTGCGACAATCCCCCTGCACAAAAAATGTAAACTCCAGAACTAGTGCATTTGGTACTTGGACATTCCAGGCCCTTCAGAGATGCCTGTGGCTCTCATTCTGGTGTCTGTAAGAAAATAGGGACGATGCCCCAGCACGGCTCTTGTGGCATTTCAAAACCACCAACTGTGCTGGCACTCTGAGAACTGCTGAGATGCTTTGTTGGCTTTGGTCTTGGGAGTCCTTGGATTGAGAGGCGATGATTATTGCAGGCCATTTCCTCCTCCTGTGCAGTCAGTCCACAGTTCCTCCATCAAAAGTAACTGAAAAGGGAAGAGCTGCTGGGATTTTCTGACCTCGATAGGCTTCCCACAAAATAAAAAAAAAGTATATAAAAAAAAATCTGTTTGCTGATACAGTTAGGTCATGATTTTCTAGGTAACTGTTATAACTGATGTTTTGCTGTAGTAGGGCATTGCTGTGTCCAGGCTGTGCGAGCAAGCACTAAAGGTATAAAGGAGAAACGCAAAGCTCAGCAATACAGCAGACAGCGGGCAGCGGAGATTCCTAAATTAGCACTGAGCCAAGTCAGTAAGTCTGTGCAGCCCCGCATAGCATCATGCAGCTGTACCAAGTTGGACTGGAAGAAGCAGAGAGCAGGGTGTTGCCAAATGATTGCTCAGTTAATCCGTAACCTGAGTAAACCACCCAGAGATAAGTGAGAGATGATGGCGTGTAAATTGCCAGAACAAAATCTCGATTCCAACTTCACAGGCAGAGTGTGTAGGTCACAGTGAAGAGGATTTATGCGAGGGAAGAATCTGATCATGGGTGGTGTTTTTTACCGCCCCCCCCCCCCATGTATACAACGCCAAAGATAATACCTTTTGCTGCAAACATCACCCAGGATGAATTGTGAATCAGTGTACATGAATCACCTGCCAAACCCTTGAGCGCGTCAGTGATAAGAGAATACAAATTCAAAAGTGCAGGTGCCGTATCAGCAGCTGGAGTAGACCTGACAGCAGAGCTAGAGACAATGACCATTCCTGAATTTCTTCCTGGCCACAGTTAGCATTTTTCATCTCACTTTCTGCATTAAGATATGACGCATCTGAGTGATGCAACCTCTGTGACAGATCTGGATGTCCATCTGAGTTCTCTTGGCTTGTCAGCAATGCTAATTTCACATTCAGTTTGAGCATCCATAGTTGCTTCTATAATTTTAGACATCAATTTTAGACATCACTAACTAAACTTCCTGTAACTATGAGGTGCATCCAAGTGACCAGGTTATGGTTTTAGATTTCTCTAATCTCATGGGTTTTTTGGTTTGGGGCTTTTTTTTTGGTGGTGTTTTTGTTTGTTTTTTTTGTTTTGTTTTGTTTTTTCCAATGTACTGATGTAGCACTCTTCCCCAATTGACAGTTCTGCTGTCAGCAAGGATACTTAACAGAGAAACTCCTTCATGAGATTAATTCACAGGAAACTGTTTCAAAGACAATGTTTTGGTTGTCAAAGCAAGCACAGCTTCCGTTGAATTGCGCTCCGATTGTCTTAATTTATTTCTGCAGCCTAATTAAATGCATCTTTCTTAATGAATTAATTACACTAGAAAAGATTGCCTTAAATGCACGTAAACCCAGTCTGACTTGCAGAAATGCTGAGCGCGTGCCAAATCCACCAAAGCCAATAGGAGTTATTAATCAGTGCCCTTGGACAGACACCCACACCCCGGCACTGCCTGCTTCTATTTCCCCCCAGGAGGTCAGCAGAAGCTTTCTTCCCCACAGCTTTCAACAGGGACACAACTGGCCATCGAGTCAGGTACATGTCAAACAGGTCCCTGGCTGAAGCTGGTTGCAGCCAAAATTTGCTTAAATGTTGCTTTGGCTTCCTCGATGCAAAGCGCTTCCTGTGACACTTTAGATATATCAGCATAATGGACCTCAACGTTTATTTCCATCCACCTCCTTTCAAGTGACTAGAAAGGCCTCAGACAGTATAATTTTTGGAGAGCAGCATTTTGCCGCACTGTTGCCTGGAACGGCTGCCTAAGCAAACTACCGTGGCTGAGAAGTTCCCACTGGTTATACTAGAAGTTCCAGCCCTGTTAGGCTCATTAAAAGGAACAGCACTTAGCTTAATGGTTAGCAGAGACCACTATTAATTTTGAAGCAGAGGATTTATAAATCAGTTATCGCTTCCATGAGGCTGAGACGGAACACTAGACTGGATGGCTAACAACAAGGCCTGATGTGCTCTACCGCTGTGATTGGAGACAAACCCATACAGGACACCTTGTCTCCACTACCAAGACAGGAGTCAGCAATCTGAGCTTCCTCCCCACACATGCGGGCTGTTTGCAGAGCCCTCACAAGCGCGACTTCAGCCACATGAGCTTTTTTGGTAGCCAATGAATACTCACTAATCCATTTTATTCAATCATCTATAGCAAGCCCTCAACACTTTTGGAATCACCAAACCCCATTCTCTGGGATGCTTAAACCGTCTATTTTTGAGGTACTGTTCTCTAAGCTTTGTTGGCTGTGTCTTGGGGTAGAAAGTGATGGTGTATGTTCCTTCTCCTGCCAGATTTGAGACCGATAGACCTTCACCATTTAAGGATATACAGGAACACTCCCTTCAGAGCATGATTGCTCTAAATCATTGTTTTAAAAACTGAAACAGGAAGATTAAGGCTATGCTCGCTTGCATTCTGTGCGCTATGAGTAAATGGGGTTGCACGGGATTTGGGCCACGGCCAGTTTTATTTCTAAAACACTATCTAATCTGTCCTTTAGTATTGCTTTTACATAAAACTGAACAGCCACAGCAACAGCTGTATGAGGAACTGAGCCCAAAACATAATACTTCTCCAAGCTCTACTTCAGTGTCCCTTCCTGTGGTGCAAGGAAGAGAAATTTAACACTTCAAAAGGCTACTATTGACATTCAGGGTATGTAGTGTTAAAGCAGGAGAGACAGTTTTGACTGAAGAGAAATTTTATTGGAATAATGTGTGTCAGGTGGTTGGTATTCAATATTCAAAAGAATATACAATCTAGGGCTACAGCAACCATTAAAAAAAATATATCAAATTTAATAAGAGCCAGTTTTACATGCATGACCGACTTCTGAAGTAGCTCTTTTTACAGAGCTCCCTTCCTGAGCTTTGTTGTAAACGTTACTCACTATAATCTTCCAGTCACAACTTAGTCCAAGGTCTTGTGTATTATTTTAACACAACATAAAAGCACAAAATGAACTCTAAAAGAGGTGGTTAATAGAGGGAAAAGGAGGGAGAGTGCGCTGTACAGTTGCTGCTTATGTCTTTTACTGTGTGGATTCCCACAGCACTGTATCTTAGATAAGTTATATCAGGCATCTTTAAAGCCCAAACAATTATGCTTCCTGAACTCTTTACCCTTAGATTCCAATCCCTACTTTGCAGCTGGTCAGAGAAGTTTCCAAATTATACAACACACTTTTGCAATACTTCATAACTTAGGACTCTATCTAGGTAGCATATAACCCCTTTGAGTCATCATTATATCTAAATTCATAAGCCACTAGAAAAAAAATGCTAGCATATTAGCAGAGGTGTAGGATAACCGATTGCACTGAAAAAAATTCTTGCTACCATCTTAACAATCGAGCAACCCTTTGCATTTACAACTGAGCACCACCTGCTGGTTGTCTCATCTAATTCGGCCGTTTCTCCTGCCACCCTCCTCCCAGTAAATCCTGAGAGCAGAGGCCAGCTGTTAGGAAGGCACACTGATGTAGATGTGACGGCTGTAACACGGGACATGAGACCTCGAAGCTGAGCTTCTGAACTCGGCAAGGCACGAAGGCGGAGGCAGCTGTGATGCCACAGCTGGAGCAGCCGTCAGAGGGAGACAAAACTCTGCAGCCCCCTAACATGGAGGGCAGTGGGGCAATAGCCCTCCCCACTCCGTCTCAGAGACCAACACAAAGCAACTAACTCCTAAATAAAGAGCAAAAGCAGCAGAGGTCCTTTCCTCTTCTGTTGAATTCCTGTGTGCCTCACCCTCCTCATTTTAATTGATTTCTCCTGAAACGTATGATTTCGCCTTACCCTCTCCAGTATCCTCTAGTTGAAATGCAAGTTGATGATTTTCTCATCTAGTTCTTCTGTTGTGCCAGTGACTTGGTGATCTCAGTTTAACATTGACTACTTATTCCAGTTAACCATTGGTTAACCAAAATTAACACATTGACTACTTATTCCAGGAACAGGCCTGTTACCTACTATTATAAAAAACCCCCTGATCCTGGCACTTCAATTCTGCCACTTTGATCTTATAAAGTGTCTTAATGGAGATGCGTCCAGAGCCACACTGTTGGAGTACGATTTAATTTAATACTGTGAACTTGAGCTGAAACGGCCAAAGATAAGTGTTTTAATTGTTTAACTCTCATTGAACTCATTGGAAGTTGGACAGGGAAGTCCCAGTACCATTTTTCAGAAATGTGAGATATTACTGGCCACAAGCTCTTTCACTTCTGATCTCTGCCCAACAGTAATTCACGATTTATGTTTAATGTACGGATATACCGATGGCCATTTTTTATAGCACACTATATCACTGCCCTGAATTTACTGTGGCTGTTGCAACACCATCAAGCTGCACTGAAGGATGGAAAGAAAAAGGAAAAAACAACCTCATCCTTTGAATCCTTCTGTCAACATAGCAAGCTATAAACCCAATCAACAGGATGACCCCACCCTTGAAATTCCTCCAGGAAGACAAGGGAAAGCCAAACCTAATATTTCTAATTACCAAGGAAAACCTTCCACTCTATAACCACCTTAAACCTCCTCCCTGAGCTTTACCGTACATCCTAAGGCAGGGCCTTGGCCCAACTTTCAATTAAATTATTAATAGGAACAATACAGTCAAAGTTTCCCAACTCACATGCCTCAAGTTGTTAAACCCATATAAAGCACCACGACACTAGATATGCTGATTTCAGATTTTCCTCCTGTACCGAGGGTTTTGTAAGGGTGCCGTGTTGGATCTTTCCTTTGTTCTGAATTTAGGAAGGGCTCCCTTGGTGACCGAGTTAGCTGTGTCCCTGGGCCCCAGTGTTCTCTAGTGACAACACCTTGCCTAGGAATGCTGGGTCCCCTACAAGAGTTCAGCTTCTGCAGGGCTTAGTCACAGAGCTTGGACCCTCTGTGTGAGATCTCATTGGGTCTGTGTGGTTTGGAAAAATCTGCACCAAGGAAAAAAAATTAAAAAAAATAAAAATTGCTCCTAGCAATCTTTTTGCTGCCCCCAACTCCTTCACTCTCTCCCACTGTCAGGGTCAGCCTGCTGAAGCAGCTGCCTCCAGGGACTTGCACGGGACATGAGAATATCCCACAGAGCCCAGTGCTGCTGCCTTTCCACGTGGGGACGGGTCACGTAGGCTGGTACGTGAGCTTGGGTGGGGAGCTGGGTCTTGCACAGGCCTAGTTTCTTCCAGAATACAGTTCCACTAACACTAATTACAGCAGACGGCATAACTGCTTTGCTTGGTTGCATCCAATTTACTGTACAGGGACTGTAAGTTGCATGCTTCAGTAAAAAAGGGCAGGGCCGGGACACTTCCCTCCTTGGGGATTGTGTGGGAGGACGGCTGCCCGTTTGCCCTATGCCAGCTGTTATTCCCTTGGCCATCAGAAGTCTAGAAGAGGGCAAAGGGCACCCAGAGCACACACCACAGGGCTATGCAGGGGCAAGAGCGCGAGTAACCCAGCAAGCATCAGGGAGAAGGCTCTCCAGGGGCCCTTAAGGAGACCAGCAGCATTACACACACAGGTATGCCAGGGAAGTCGCTGGGAAGGAAACCAAGACTGAAGGAATAGACTCACCATGCAAAGACACTCTGTTTTAAAATTTAATGTCTCGCCCCACCATTTCTTTAATTAAAGAATTACCCTTTTTTTAGTTTAATAGACTGTTCTCATAACTCCTGTTTTACAGACTAGAGGCTTTTTTATTTTCCCACCTTTTGATGCGAGGCGATTCCACCTCAAGGTTCTGGCTGCTTCAGGTTTCTGTCACATATGGCCAAAAAAACAGGTTCTGGCACAAAACTCACCCTGACCCTGTCTGGATTTTCCTGTTCGTTCAGATTCATGTAACTTCAGCTAACAGCAGCAAGACTGCAGAGAAGCCCGAGCGCTTCCTTTGCAATATAGTCCCCAGAACAATGTCTGCGTCCCCTCAAACAAAAGACACTAGGTGTGCCAATGAAAGAGGAAGATCGGAGAGGAGGAGCTGAAGGGTGGGATTATTTGGTTCCAACAGTGGGCAAGGACTCAGCAAGCTGCAGTCTGAAGGAAGGGAGGAAACGCTGCATCTCTCAGAAAACTAGATCAAATCCTGGGTTACTTCTATTGCGGGCTGCCTGAGTGCTCCTAAGCAAGTTTATTTGTGCCTGTCGTAACAGGATACCCATGTGTGATGTGCTGTCTGGGTGTCACTTAAATCAGAAAATAATAGCTTTCCCTCCTTGTGGGACATAACTCAACTGCAGAAGCAGGGCATATCTCCTTCCTGACTTGCTCTACAGCGACAGGTTTTTTTCCAGAAGATGAGCGGAGCAAAGAGCCATTTTATTCAACGCTTTACCTGCTCACAGGCTTCAGAGCGGCAAGAGATTGACCTTAGCTGCGTAGAAGGTAATACCTCTAGGCCTCTCCAAGGGATTTCACTCAGTGTTTTCCACTGCTTTAAAACTCTGAACTTATAAATGTTTCCCAGCAGAGCGGCAGACCACTTCAGAGATGTCACTTATATATGTAAGACACCTCTTGAACACGTGAGCTCACTTCTCTCAGCCGCCTTTTGAGGATGCCTAAGAAGCAGACATCTCCAATGGTCCATAAAATACAGGTGAAAAACAGATGCCTTCCCTAGTGGGAATTTGTTTCAAGTACCTTCTTGATTCAGTCTTGCTTCATACTGACCCTTTTTGAAGCAATGCATGCCTAAACAATTGCTTAATGTTTTGCCACGCAACGGATAAATGAAATTTAAGCTAGTGAATCCATGCTCAATTAAGAAGCTTGAATATACACCTTGAAGGGCTGACACAGCAAGTGCAGGAAAAGGAAATGCCCCATATTGGGTACTTTAGAAATCAGCTACTTTCATATCTTGTAATGAAAAAAATAGTGCTTCTAGTTGCTGCTAGCCACCCATAACTGCTGAAAGGTAGGTGAAGCTTTGTAGCAAAAGCAAAAGACTCAAAGGCAGGACACCGGTCACTGGCCTGATCATGTGTTTTGGCTCCTCAGCTGGTTCACTTATTAAAACACTGGTAATAGTTACATGTGTAAATGTATGGTTGGACTCGATGATCTCCAAGGTCCTTTCCAACCATGAAGATTCTATGATTCTACTCTGCACAAGCTAGCAATTAATCCTATTAAAATTCAGTTAAATTTTGAGGAACCTTCCACCTTTTATCTCTAGTAGAGTTAGGATAAGGGGCTCTGACTGAGACCAGAGCTCCATTGTGCTAGCTACTGTACACACACACACACACACAAAAGGAGGCATTTTTGTGTGCTGGAAAGCTCTTATTGAATAAGAATTGGAATAGTTTTATCCCCATTTTTACCAAGGATCCAAAGACAGACATTACGCAACAGCTGAGAGCCAAGCTCAGACCTCTACAACTCCTAGAAGTGCCTTTACCCACACAATCCCATTCTTGTCCTTTTTAGCCACAGCAGCAGTGAAACCCTCTAAAGCATAGCTAAATGACTTGCCATAATCAATCCAAGAACAGGAGCAATAGCCTCAGTCAGACAATAACCAAGCCACAAGCAGAAATGTTAATGTATTCACCCCACACAAAGCAATACCAAACCCACAGCAAACACACATGACAGTTCTTCAGCCAGGCTCAGAGAGACGCCATGGACATCCTCAGAGGTGCTCCCACGCACGCTGCGGAGACTGCAGCCATGCTCCTCTCAAGCGTGGCACCTCACATCCTCTCTAGGTTACCCATCGCCCCAGCCCTGGCAAGGGCTCTTCCTTGGCACAGCAGGCTCCCAAGCAAGAGGCAGCCCCGCAAGCCAGAGCTTAATGGAAGGGCGTTAACGCTAATTGAATCTGAACAGCCATAGCCATGCATCACTTTGCATTTTCTCATGTTAAAATGCAACAGCCATTTGTTAGAGCACTCCTAATGTGTTTAAAAGTCTTTCCAGTGACAGCTGATGTTGTTTCTAAGCCTGACATTCCCAAGCAGCCTAGCACAGACCCGAGATGCCGCTCTGCAGACTTCCCTATCTTGAAGTCTATTGCTGACTACAAGTATCTGCCCCTGTAACTCCAGTTACTACCTTGCCAGTTTCTGTATTCAATACCTAGTTTGGCCAGCCTTGAAAAAACCACCCATATAAACAATCGGGATTAAGGATTTATGAAAGTTCAGATCAGCAACAGCACCTATTTTTTTTTTTACCTCTCCTGGTGGCACGAGGCCAGATGCTCAGCTGCAAACTGACAAGACTCAGAGGGTGCCAGTTCTCAACAAAATCAGCAGATTCAGCCTTTTTAGATCCAGAGATTGGCTCCATTTCCTGGCAAAGAAGGAATCTAAGCCTGGCAGTTTTTGAAGAAAGAGAATACTATGCACGCAGGTGAGACTAAATCAGCAGGGCCTGTTTGGAGATGCTGGTGGGCACTGCAGTAGGAGACAGATGCTGACCCACAGGGCAAAGACACTGAATGTCAGTACACGTGAAACTGGAAAAAATGCTTTGTGGATGAAAGACCTTATAAATAATAGAGTGACCAAAACGCCCGAGTTCCACTGTTTGTGGATGCGATTTCATGAGCCGTGCCTCTGTGGAAACCCTCAGTCATGTTCTCCGCTCTTCCCACCCGCACTCTCACAGCTTCCCTTCTATGGAGAGCCCTGAGCACTCAGAGGGTGACCAGGGGGCACACACCTGTCAAAACCTGCAGATGAACCTGAACTCCAGTGCCTTAGAGTGAGATTTACCGGGGAAACACTGCACGATGCAAAGCCCCCGGGAATAAGAAAATCACCTACCTAATTTCATCAGCTTCAGTGTCTTACCTGCATAATGAATTCAGTTCTTGTGTATTATATACACAACACAGGCATATATTGACAGTAGATCTTAGCTAGCTCCCTTCCTAGATATCACCTATGTGAGCATTCTCATTATTTTACAGATGGGGAAACCAAGATCCAGAGAGAGCAAATAGGATGCCCAAGCCACACAGCAAATGACAAATTAAACTTGGGCTTCCGTACATGAAAAGCGACATCAGACCAGAGCTGGGATGGTTCTGTATACAGAGTTGCAGGTTCACTGGGTGAACAGAGTACAAGGGACCATTGCTATATGCTTGTCCCATTCCAAGATAGATATATATTTTTTTTTATTTTTTTTGTTTTTACCCTACACATCTGCTACAAACCACAGTCAGAGGGGAGCTGGACCTTTGGTATGATCTACTACAGCTGTTACTGTGTTCCCTAGGTTTTAGAAATCAACCTGATCCTCAGCATTGGATGTCTAAGGACACCCTTAGACTTGGAAGGAGTTAGATTTAGGACCTTGCTTTTGGAATGTTTTGTATTAAAATGATTTATGTGAACACATTTGCTCTTTGGATCTGGCAGCAGCATGCAATCAGGCCCAGCTTTTCTTAATATTTTGGGCCATAAGCCATCCAGCTTGGGGATTTATTCATCTTAACGTGTTTAGCTTTGTAAGCACAATGCAGTAGTTACTGTTGTGCCTCCCGGCTGCTCTTCCATTTTTTATAAACACATTTTCTCTGCTAACCTACTTTTAATTTTTTCTTGTAAAGCTGTTTTGAGTCTTTCTCTTGCTTCCTCCCCCTGCAACCACCAGGATAAAACTGCTCTGGGTGCTAAACGCTAGTGACTTGAATTGGCTCCAGCTTCTATATCCTGGCTTTGGAAATAATTGTTCCCACTAATCCTTTTGAGTGCACTCCCAATTCCATACATTCAAAGAGCTGTCGTCTGCCCGCCCCCCCCCCCCCATACACACCCAATTGCTTCTGTTCAACAATCAGAGATCATGCATCAGCACATTGTAATTGCTGGTGCCAAGCAGTTCTTGAGCCCCCAAACCCACTAACTGCTCCCAAGCTATGGACAGAGGTTCTTCCACCAGTGTGACCGCCCTTTCCGCCTCTTCCTCCTCCCAGCTACCTGGAAAAGAAAAGTTATCTTCTATTCCAGCTCAGTCCTGCAGCCTGCCAGTCGATTCCTGGATCCCTTCAATTCAGTATCATAAATACACTTAACGAGGGAGTTTAATATAGATTTGGTAAGACAGTTATTTGAGCGATACATAATTTATGCTGCCCTGTAGCACAGGAAGCCGTGAGCAGCATAACAGAGCAAACGGATTCAAGAAACTCACCATACAGCAGCACAGAGTGCCAAAGGGGGAAAAGGGTGGGGAGAGAAAAAAGAAAGGAAAAAAAGACAACAACCCAAGGAAGGGGATGCATGAAGGAAGGGAAAAGCTCGATAGCAGGAAAAAACGTGAAAGACAGACAAGGTGAAAGGCACAGGGTGAGAAAAGGATGGAGAAGGAGAGAACCGACAGAGAGGATGAAAGGAGAGAGGAGGAGCTGAACAGAAGATGCAGATGGGGACAGAGGGGGTCTTCAGGATGAATAGGAGACAAGAAGGAGCATAGAAAGGGAGAAGTGGAGAGCAGAGGATGTATGCTTGATGCGACAAGCAGGTCTCTGCAGGCTGTGAGTGCCACAGCCAGCTGGGAAGCAGAAGCCGACTGCAATGCTGGCTGGAGGGCAAGGGTGAGGAGAGGTGCCCCGGATCTCGTGGGGCTCTGCTACCTCACGACTTACCCCCGCTCCTCTGCTCTCCCTGACAGCCACAGCACGGGGACTGCCCAGCTTCCCTACCCGCTTCCAACCATTCAGCTCTACCTTGCGTTAGGTTTTGCTGTTAGTCTCCTGCTCCTGCGTGTCCTCATTTCAGGGAGCTGCAAGGGGGGATGTGAGGCCAGCCTTTCAGCTGGGTAAACGAGAGATGCGCTGCTGGCAGCTTCACCCAACCGCGCTTTCGTCCCTTTATCAATAGTAGTGTCCTAACTGGGCACCCCTTAGCTCAAGGATGAGGGTCCTGAGTGCTGCACCGCAGTGACATCTCTGCCCAAGAGAACTCACCAAATTTGCTTGCGGGTGGGAAACAAGACACAGGAGGTGGATAAAGCAAGTGGAGAGTGGGAGTTTGGTGAAAGCAGAGAACACGAACAGCGCTTTGCAAGCACACAGGATCTGTGCCTGCCATTTGCCTAGGCTTCCACTTCTGAAGAGGTGCTGGCCCTCAGCTCCTGGAAGTTACTTTTTGGTTGGAGAGCTCTCATCCAAACAATTGGTGTCAGTGAGCCCTCTGTTACGCTGAGCAGAAGTGTAGGAACATGTCAGAAAAAGATCTCCATCAGGACCACTCCCATGCATGGGAGAGCCTGAGATACCAGGAAAGCATCCCTGATTTATTTTCTGGGATTTATCCAATGTGAATTGAAGGCAACAGAACCATTTGGCTCTGAACAGAACCCCTGCCGAGCAGAACAGATGGCTATATTAAAAGGAAAAAACCCTAAGCACAACTGGACTAGCTGACAGCCTCCACAGAGGCCGAAGAAGGGGACTGGCCCTGAACACTCACTTTTCCTTTTGCCGGCAGCATCCATGGCGAGGTTTACTATTACTTTCGTCGGTGGAAGGCAGCCAAGACGCTTGCCGTTGTGCCAAGCTGGAGGAGAAACCGCCTTTGCCTCCCACAGTTCGCAACGCAGTTGGTATTGACCAAAGCGTTCCCGGCGTGTCCCTTCCCTCGCGCACGTGCGGCCATGCACCATCCCGCTTCCTCGCCTGCCGGCTGGCACGTACGGCTCCGCGAGGGGAGTCCCACCCGCCGGAGGGCGGGGGGGTAGCAGACATCTGGTAATCGCTGCTGTCACCCTGCCCCTGCCACCGTCTCTGCCTCGGCGTGGCACCTAGGCCAAAAAGTATTAAGATTGGCTGCCTTCACCCCGAAGCGGCCAGGAGCTGCAGGGAAGTGAGTTTCTCTGGAAAAGCAGAGTAGCTAATAACCGTACACTTAAGAGCAGCAGTATTGATTGAGAGCAGAGCCTTTAATCTCCCTGCTTTCTGCCTGCAGAAAGGGAACTGTGCTCCTCTCCTGCCTCGCAAGATGATGACTCTCTGTGTGCTTTAACCTTCACCCACTGATGTTTAAAAAGTGCTTCTAAAGCCGCCAACTGGCAAACACCGTGGAAAAACACTCTGGATTTTCTCCGGTGCCTGATGCCGTGTGTGTGTGTGTGCGTGCGCGTGTTCGCCTGTGTGGGGCTGGCTGTTCATCGGCCGGGATCCCCATGGCGGGCGTGCCTGCACCTACCCCTCTGAGCGCAGGGCCTGCATTCACGTCTCTGTTTTCTTTGGCCTCTTCCAGCATTTCCCTTGGAACTAATGGCCAATAATAGAGATTCTCCTCAGACACCCCCCTCTGCCAGAGCGCTCCCATGAAGAGGATTATCGTTCTTGTACTTGCAAGCCTCATGCTGTCCCACTGTCTCTTTCAGGCCGTTCTCCCCTGGGGATAGGGTCACAAAGCCCACAGATTTGCAATTAGATCTGCTCTGTAATTTTTATTTTTTTTTTGTGCCCTGAAAAATACAAGGGAAACTGTAGATTTTGTAGAAATGATCCAAGTAGCTTTAAGAAAGCTCTATGCTCCCCTCGGCCTAAAATCTGCAAGCTTTCGAAAGAAA
The DNA here is from genome assembly GCF_964199755.1 of Larus michahellis. Classification (NCBI taxonomy): domain Eukaryota; kingdom Metazoa; phylum Chordata; class Aves; order Charadriiformes; family Laridae; genus Larus; species Larus michahellis. The sequence goes on along the minus strand of NC_133896.1, from coordinate 67,193,370 downwards.
TATTTCGATGAACCCCCTCCAAAAGTTTTCAGAGGAAAGTAGCTATTTCTTGTAAAAATAAAGGCACACTGAAAAGCAAAGAATTTCCCTCGAAAACTAATTTCAGTGGAAATTTTTCAGGTGGCTTCAGTGAGCTGTGGAGCTCAGCATGCCCTCTGGTGCCAGAGCCAGGTTTCACAGGCCCTGGGACCTGCCAGCTCCCTGCAGCAAAACCAGAGATCGAGTTTAAAAAGAGGGAGGGGAGAAAAAATAAAAATAATTCCGTACTTGTGGTGATATTCATCCTTCTTTCTCTAAGAATTCATACAAAAAATAAAAACAACAGTAGAGGTGAGAGTTAAATATTTGGGGGTGGGGGTGCTTTGAGTAAGAATAAAGCCTCTGACTTATGAAATGTAGACGGGTGCCTCACTCAGCCCCTGTTGTGATCCGTATCGCTGTGCCACATTTACGCAAAAGGAAGCAGAAAGGGGATTTGCCTGAGGTCAGACTGAAGCCAGCAGAGTCTTTGCAGGGAAAGAGGCTGTCTCATATGGAAAGCCAAAACATCCGGGAACGGGACAGGGGAGCTGAGCTCCAGCACCAGTTCAGCCAGTGTTGTTGTGTGACTGGGCTTTACTTTTTTCAAGTCCTAATTTCCCTACCCTTAAGAAGTGGGCAATAACGATACATCCCTGTCTTGGGAAAGCACTGCATACTGGTAGGTGCTGTTTTCCAGCAGACATGCTGGCTGTGCAACAAAGCTTGCACGATGAACTTGGTGTCTGACTGCCAGGCCCAGGTTTCCTCTCTTTGTCGCAACATGGAGAAGAAAAGGCAGTGATTCCCACTCTTCAAAGTGACTGGAAAGGCACCAGCTCTAGCCTGATGACATAAATCACTTTGATGAGCCTTCAGGTATGGTCTGGACTTGACTTAGGGCTCTGTTTGCCAAAATGGAGTTATTTAATCTCCCCGGTGATCCCACGTAACCCCCTACAGCTGTGCAGGCAATCCTGCTGCAGGGAAACCAGAGCTGCTTGTGAATCAGCTCCTGAGACACAGCAGTTTACAGGATGGAACTTTAAGACAAAGCAGAACCAGAAATGGTGTCATTTTGAAAAAAACTGGATGTATCGTGGCAGCTCAAAAAACAAGTCACAGCCACGCGTTCACACCCCACAGATGCAGCGGTTAGCTGGTGAGAGCTACGGCACCAGGCATCCGAAGCAAAGCCATCCTGCATTCATCGAATTGCCAGATCTCTGAAGACTCCTGGTTTGTTTAAGCCTCATGTTGTTTGAGGCCTCAGGCTTGCATTCATAGCTGCTGGACTAGGCAGAATACTCCGTAAGGGCCAAATCAACAGAGGAGCTGGATTTCTCTAACTTCAGCTGGTGGCACAGGGGCTCCTGTGTCACAGGGGTTCCTGCAGGTTGATGTTTTTTAGCTGCCTAACTGAAAGCTTTGTGTCCAGCTTTCATCATCCAGTAACATTTTGGCTGCCTTTGTGAATCTACTAAGCCTGCGCTGACAGAACTTTGAAACAGGAATCACAGTTTTTCATTGCTCAGTGCAAGGTTTTCCCAGATCCTATGACTCCTCATCAGAGAGCGGTGGCCATCCCCTGCCTGTGGTATCACGTCCCAGACAGGGGAACATGCCATTGTGCTCACCCAGATGAGAAAAGCCCCTGTGAAAGCTGTCTATTTTCATTGCCTGATCATCTGGGACACAGAGCTCGGTAAATTGCAGCTCTGCCCTCCAGGTAAAAGAGCACTCACACGCCAGGTGGAGGAGGTTGTGTTTTCATTCAACAGGAGCTCCTGACTTGCTTTATTTGTCTCACATAAGCAACCGGGAACAGATGTCTCAGCCTCCTTGTACCAGTCGCTCATCTAACAAAAGCTCTGTCTTGTTTGTACAGCGTCTTTGTTCTGGCACCCTTAACTCATCATTACACACAGATAAACAATCAATGCCCAGCTTTGTGACGCTGCTGGGACGAGGGCTGACTCTTCAGGAATAAGGACAAAAACCACTTGAAAGGGATCATATTTCAAACCTTGCACCACTTGGTATGGGTACCACTCTGTTGCAACAGGATCACATGCTTTTAAGCCAGCTGAGAAGGGGCAGTACCTAAATCTAGGTTTTTTAGATGCGTTCCCAGGATCAGACTTTTTGCTGGCCTCCTCTCCCTGAGATGCAAGATAATTCTCTTCTACCCCAGACAGTAATGTTTAAGAAGTCCTGAACCCCTACGCATTGCCTTTGAGTCCTTACCGGCTCTCTAGACTTCTACTTTTATCTCCTTCCAGTATCTTTTAACTTCTACCTTCCACAGCAAGAAATTACACGCTTTTTAAAAGAAGCCTCTTAACCACAGTGACTTTACTGTTAGAAACCCCAAGAATTACATGTTTTAAGCTATTAAAAAAAAAAAGAATCCCCAAAAGCACTCTCCTACCCCAAGCCAGCCCCTTATTAGGGATCACAGCTCACCAGTAGCTCAAACTGGACACAGTCCTGCCTGCCTGCTTTTTACTACGCATCTCTCTCACATGAGGAGGATTGCTGGCACAACCCCTTCCAAAATTCAGCCCCAATATTTCAGTATCAGACACACAACCACATGCAGCATTCTCCCAGGATCACTGGCTTTATTCCCGCTCCCACCCTGGAACAGAGAAAGCCACTATTGCCCATGGATGCACAGAGAAACCAGAGACAGCAGCATGAAGCAGTAGCCATAAACCTTCTGTATCATACCTGAAGCACAGAGGAAAGGTTATATTTTGTACTCCATCTGGTAAAAAAGGCTACCTCAGGCTCACACATACTCCTTATACCCAAATTTAAAGGGTTATCCATCAGACAGCGCTGAGGGCAAGGCTGCTGGTCTTCACTCCAGCTGACAAGAGGCTGATTACCCAGAGCTGAAGCCTATCTATCTGCTATGTGGAAGTGTTGTTTTTCTTCCTTTTTTAGAAAGAAGATCATAGCTTGCTGCAAATATATCCAAATCTTTTGTAATTGTTGCCTTTACTGGTGGTTTATTACCAGCTCATGACACTCTGGGTGAATTGAGAACAACCTTTTCTATCTTTTTTTTTCCATCATTTGGGTCAAAACAGCTAACAGGGGAACTCGCTTAACAAGATAGAGAAAAGGTGGCTGGCTAAAAGCAGCCAAATGACCCACCGCTGTAATTAGATTAAGGGCAACCAGGTGATTTACCCCTTGTAAATACCTATTTCTTTCCACTGACAGAAAACGTGCCTGAATGATTAGTTAAAGTTAGGTGTGATGGATCCCACCCCTCATCTTGGTGCACTTCAGTGCCTGATATTTTGAAGAAATAGTGCCCCTGGTTTCAGAAACAAAAATGTGGATTGTCTCATCTGCTCTGGCATCTTATCTAAGACAGTAGCCAGCAAAAAATGTTCAGAGGAGATACAAAGCCTAGCCACTGACAGTCCTTTGAACACCCGACCCAAAGAGAAGATCTCACTCTGATCCCTTCTAAGTTTGAGGCCTGTCTGTGCCCTGAAGGAAGAGAATTTAATATTCCTTTCAAAATCCCTAGCTATGGATAATCTACATTATTGTAACTCTGAACAAGCTTGTTTTTCACAAAAATACTCAGTATTTTTCTAACCTTGCTGAGCTCTTGATCACTGCAAATATCTCGTGCCTATTAATATCACGAGGTGAGTGTGAGGGGAAACTGGATGCTCTCAACACCTTTAAAACACGCAACTTTGACTCTTTCCCCGGCTTTCTAGATAAACCCCGTGGGGAGGCAGCAGCCTGTTCGACATGGATGGGTCTGTTGGCTTAGCAATTGTTACCAGTTCATGCAGTTTCTCCTGTCTCCCCAGGGCGTGAATCCTCATCTCCGGATTAATGGGCCGATGAACATCAACCACTATGCGACAAAGAAGAGCGTGGCAGAGAGCATGCTGGACGTGGCGCTCTTCATGGCGAATGTCACGCAGCTCAAAGCGGTGCTGGAGCAGGGGACTTCCTTCCAGTACTACACCACCCTCATCGTGCTCATCAGCATCTCCCTCTTCTTCCAGGTGATGATCGGGATTCTCCTCATCATCACGGGTAAGGAGGCCGCCAAGGCACGTGCACCCTTGTAGGGTGTTGTTTGGCCGACATGGGGGTGAGAAGGAGAAGCCTCTTCCCCTGAACCATTTCCCCTGGCCCCAACCAGGGCTGTAGGATGTTTGAAGAGAGCTCGACGCGGGCAGTGGGGAGCTCTGTGTTACTGCTCTTCAAAGTGGGGAGGGGGTTGGATTTTTCTCTTGCACAAAAGCTCTGAGCACTACTCTTCCTTCACTTTCCCACTGCTGAATCCCTGCTGTAGGGAGAGAGCTGGGTTTCGGGCCCCTTGCTGCCCATCCTGTAACGTGCCCCTTCGTGCAGCTCCTGCAGATACTACATTTTAGCTGTATCTTTCGCCTCACTCAAGCTGAGACCTAACATAACAATTTAGGCAGAGATATTCCCTATATTAACCTCACATTTAACCAATCCCACAGTTCTAGTGCCATACAGACAGTATGTTAACACCAGCATTTCAGACAGGCTTGCCCAGTGCTCCATCTGATACAGGAGTTGCTGTATTTCAGCCTCCAACACATGCCCAGTATTAAAGTCTGCAGAATGCTGTCTTTTCCTGTATATCCTATATGTTTTTTCATGTGGGACACAGGATCACAGGTTACAGGAAATCCTGTGACATGTTCCTTCCCCTGCCTGACATGGCACAGCCTTTCCCAGTGGCAGCTGCGGTGGCTGGAGCCAGCTGCGAAGAGAAGGGGGACAGGGGACCACAACCGAAGGCAGGGAGCCACAAGGCTGCCGTTTCCATGGCTCATTGGCCAGACGGCCCCAGTAACTGGCGCATTCCTGTGTCTGAACTGATCAATGCCCATCAGCTAAGGCTGATCCCACTCATGGACGCAGATACCTCTCGGTCTAGGGGCGAGGAGGGTGTTGATAGCTGTGTCAGCACATATGTGAGATCTGGGTGTCAAAGGGGAACTGGCTTCCCAACCCGAGTACGACATTGCTGACTTTGTCGCCCATGTCACCTGGCCTTCCCTTGCCATGTCCCATGGCCATGCAGTGGGGCGAATCACATGGCACATGCCTGGCTAGCATGCAGCAGTAATTTGGCTATTTAGGGTTTGCCCATGGGAGGGCCATGGCAACTCCATGGCAAAACAAAGACATGATGACATGACATAAAAAAAACATGTCTTTCCTCTGCTCTGTCCTCCCATGTTGTCCTGGGGCAAGCTGTGGCCCCTGTAAAGTTCCTGGGACTATTCCCCCAGCTCTGTGGCCACATGCCCAGGGGCATCATGGACATTTGCCAGGCAGGGAAGGCTTGCAGGGGCTGGAGGACTTGGAGCCAAGCTACAAATCTCCCTTTTTTTTGGTATTGTATCACACAGCTCGTTTGAACCTGAATGATGTTGCAAAGCAACCCCGCCTGAATATACTCAACAACGCTGCCACAGCTCTCATCTTCATCACGGTCATCCTCAACATCTTCATCACAGCCTTTGGGGTGCAGAAGACTGGCCTCTACCCTACCAGGAATTTTCGACCTTATTAAGTCACGGGGCAATGGAGTCAGGTAAGAAACGGGTGAGTTCCCATCACTGCCAGCCCCTGGAAGCGCTGTCTCAGAAAACATCATTGCATGGTGGAGAAGGAGAAGGCAAAGCTGCACAGATTAACAAAGCCTTTCCAGAGGCATGTTGTTGTCCCACAAGCATCTGGGGCCATTGAACAAATTCCCTCAGAGGAGGAGGATTTCTCCTTGCTCGGTCTTTAAAGCAAGAACACCAAACATCCCAACTGCTGGGATTTATCAGCAGCAAGTGGTTTTCAGAAGGCTGCAGACCTCATGCTAGATACTGATAGCAGTTGTGGATGGGAGCTAAATTCAGAGAAGAAAATGAGGTGCGTTCTGCGAGGTATCCAAAGATGGCAGCATTATCTGAGCAGAAGAAAAGGAAGGTGCTGTTGAGGTGGGGGTGAAGGAGCTCTTCACAACAGCCAGTGTGGCTTGGCCCGGGCTGTTTTAAGAATCTAACTCTCATTTTCAAGAGTTTTGTGAGTAAGGGTCCAACCAAATGCTTGGGTTCCTATGTCAGGTCAACGAGCGAGTGACATGTTCTTAGGTCAAAAGTCCTTCAGGTCAAGAAGCAAAGTTCACATCTCTTGCTTACATGACCTACGACACGTAAACATAGTTTAAATGCAATACATTGTGGCAACAGCTGGCAAGAAAGCTCAATAGGCAGGATGCAAAGGCCAAAAGCCTCTATAAAACCACTGCTGGCTTGGGATCCAGAAGGGTGTGAGTGCTGAAGAGCAGCACCCCACATCCGTAAGGGTGGCCCTGGTGCCAAATGACCCAGTACAGAGTGACTGCTCCTCTCTGCCCATGCAGCATGGAGGAGCCTGCCGTGACCTTCCTGGTGTTTCTTGTCTTCCCTGCAGGATCTGAGCAGCGCGGCTGGCGGGGAAAGCTCTCCTCCTCTACGTTTTCACTGACCTCAGCAGGAGCCCATCGACGAATCTGGAGAACTGGGTTAAAATTTTCAAAACCGTGTGCGTGTCATGGTATACCGGTCCCTTACTGTAATGCTTTTGCAGTTCTGAAGGGGTGAAAACCTCGCCTTTCAAAGCTAGAGCAAACTTTGCTAGAGAGAGCTGCAGGAACAAGCAGCAGGCACACAATTTCAAAGCACAGTTCTGTAAATCTCATCTCTTCTTTTAGTTGCCTGCTTCACATATTCAGTATTGGCTCATTTTGTAGAGAAGACCAAACGATTTACTTTGTAGGCTAAATATGCAAGAAAAGTCCAGCTTTTTTGTCTCAAGCACAAGTTGCTATACTTAAAGCAGTGCTACCCAGTAGTTTACCTCCCAAATATTGGAATGGGTTTCTCAAACTGAAAAAAAAGTTCTCATGGGAGGATAGGAAAGTGTGCGTATGTCAACGTAGCTAAAACCAGTTCAAATGTTTTCCTAGTTGTTTAAAAGTAAAATTAAATGCGACACAGTTAAGAAAACAATCACATATTTCCAGCATTGGAAAATTAACAATGACAGAAAATAGATATTTTGGTCTGATGTCATCGCCTGGGACCTATAAGGAATAATGTCAGAATAGCCTGACAATATTTAGTAGAAAATGAAGGAAGATTATACACAAGGAAACACTCTAGGCTTATTGCCACAATGAGAAATGACAGGTGCATAGTGTATGACTTTATTAAAAAATCACCATTATAATTTAAGGTCTTATCACTAACATGAATGTTTTTAAATATATCATTTTTATATTGACAATGCGGGAATTCTTTTGTACTAGAAACAATTTATTTCCTTAAAAAAAAAAAAAGTGTTTGAATTAATGATTTTTCAGATTTTTTTTGAAGGAGTAAAATTTTTCGATCCTAAATTTTGCAACTCTGTAGTCATGCTAAAAAATTGGTATTTTAATAGCCTGGTGTAAGCCTATTTAAATAATGACATGCTTTTCTGATTATTAAATGATTTTTTTCATGGTACGGCAGAATCAGAGTTCAACGTGGATTTCTCATTTTGCATACTCTTGCCACCACTGAGAAAGAAATGTCATGAAAACATCCACATATTGGTTTTCAGGAGCCACTGTGAATCTCTGACGCTTAAAAAAACCAGATACGGGCAGATTTCATTTGTACTCTGTATTTGACTTTACAGAACCAGACTTCTATTTAAGTCACGGGTGGTGCTTTTTTCTGGAGAGGGTTTGAATGACCTTGCCCACAAAGCCTGCTGGGTGAGGCTACGGGCCAGCATCAGCCAGTACCTGCAAATGACAGTGGGTTGTTGGTTTTTTTTGCAGCTGAAGGAAAGTTGCATAGAAAGAGTAGGGTGGAAAACGCCAGTTATGCATTTAGCAGAATTTAAATGCGCAGAGCTGAGCGCAGCCTGGGATCTGTTTGGTGAAGGAGGTAAGGACTCATCCCCCACTTTGTCCCAGGGGATGGCAGGTCTGCAGGAACACAGTTTTGTGCTTATCCTGGTCCTTGGTCTCTGCTGAGACCAACAGTCAACAGGGGTGACTGTTTCTGGGACGCCTCTGTTATCCCGCTCTTCTCTAGAAAAAGGCTTCACTGTAGAGGCAGCAAAACTAGTTCTAGCCTGTGCAAAACCACCAGCTAAGGGCTTTCAGCCACTACTGGCCAGCTGGGTTCATGAAAAGGTAAAAAATTATGCATCCCGTGTGCAGATCCCAAATCCTGTGACTCATTGCTTCACAGAGCAGGAGGCAAAGCAATTAGCATTGATGACTGAACGTAAAGAAAAAGAAAAAAAAAAAAAAAGTTTCAGCTAGGGAAAGAAGCAGTGAGGGGAATTTCATTACCAGATCTTAACTTCAACACCATCGTCTCAGAGAGCTGCCAGGTCAGGTACGGCGGCGCACGAGGCCTGCCCGAGCAGAGAGGGCTTCCCATCACCCAGCCCAGGTGAGCAGAAGACGGGCAGCCCACTGGAACACTTTCCCCCCCCCATCACCTTTAATAATCATTTCTCATGGTAATGGAATCAGACTCATTAACAACCTTGGCTACCTTTTTCCCTCTCCATGTCTGACTCCCGTTTCTGCCAAGCTTTCTATACTCAAAGGAGTCACAGTTGAAGTGAAAAGGGGCCAAATTTAAATCTAAATAAGCAGTTGCCGTGAAAGAGCTGACATCCCATTTGTGTAGGCTGTGCCAAGTACTGAGCTCAGGTCTAGTCCCTCACTTGCATTCTTCTCCAGGAATTGTCCCCTGCTTGCAAGAGGGACCACTTTGTTCTCCACATTCCCTCTCTATGATTGCATCACACTTCTGCTTTGCCGGGATGTGTATTTTTCCAATGTTTCTACCTTGTTTCACATGAGAAACCCAGGCAGACAGGAAGAAAAATGGTTTTGTTGCCACCCCACCTTCTACAGCCCTAGAAGGGACTGAAACAGGTCTCACTCCTGGCTAACCTTGCTCGCTGCATCTCCCACCCACCCCTGGCTGCCGAGTCCTCGCTGGCTTGGGCAGTGACCTGTCTCTCTGGTATTGCCCACGCCTTCAGTTATGTGAAGCCAGAGGAGCAACACCTGGTTTCTAACCCCTGCTGCATGGCGAGGCGGGTGTGAGTAACACACAGACAGAACTGAGCTCTTGTAGGAAGACAAGGTATTTATAAAACATGAGGGAGAATCAGTATATCCCCCAGCTCTAAGAGAGAGGTGGCCCAGGAGGCGTCTTGAAGGCACAGAGCCACTTTAAGGCAGATAATTCAAAGGTACAATTCAGATTTTTAACACAAGGCATCGGTATCTAAAAAAAACAATCAACTTCAGACATTTGTAGACAATGAGCAGAGGCGAGATGTTCATACTGGGCAAATGTTAAAGACAACGACAAAACAAGTCACATCATAATTTTCACACAATACATTTCTCTCAGAATAATAGCTGCAAGATTTGCTGCTGGCCGGCAAGCCGAGGTGTGTATAGCCCCATCTCTCCCTTACAGCCCACAGTGGTCTCTGAGCATGTGGGCTGGAACACAGCTTTTGTCCCCATGGGCTCTCTCCAAGCTCCTCCATGGAGGCTGCCAACTAGCGCCAATTAGTTTTAATCACATTTACTACCGCAATGCTTGAATACCAACTAAGAATCCCCACTGTGCTAGAAAGGGAAGAACATTTGTGATGGTAATTTTGACAGTGAGGATACTGGCCATCAGGAAACTGGACTGGAACCCACTAACTCCTTACATCTCCACCAAGGTGTCCTCATGAGGTAGAGTTCTGCTTGCCACTGGCCTGGGTTACAAGGTACGAAAGAAGGAGCACAGTCACAGCTAAAGTATGGGGGAAAAATCCTCAAATTCTGGTGGCAGTGCTGGAGTGAGGGCTGCACCCTACTTTGCAGTCCACTCTTTGCTGACTGTCCTCTATGGTGAAGAAGAGGGGTTACTCGTATCATTGAAGCCGAGTGAGTTACCTTCTGGATGCACCCAGTTATTGCCAGTGCCTGCAGATGAACGCCAGCTGCTAACTTTAGGTGCTGCAGACCACATCTAAGCCAGATGTGAATGCACACGGTACAAATAACCCTTCCTCCCTGTGCGTGACTTAAGGGCCGCCACCGAATCCATCAGCCCTCCATCTGCAAAATGGGCACCAGGCCGTTCTCTGCTTGACGGGGCCAAACAGACGGGTCCCGCTAACGCCCCGGCGCTCACCCTCCCTGCCAGCCTCTCCCCATTCCATAGGGATTGCGTGACAGAGCCAGCCCGGACAGGCTGTGGAGGCACAGCCCCGGAGCCTGGAGAGCAGCTCACCTGCACACTCGCGGGGCTGTGCCTGCATTTGAGTGAAGCACAGGCTCCGACACGCACCGAGGGCATGACTGACGCTGCACATTCCAGGCAGAAACAGAGCTTACTGCAACGTTGCATCACAGGGCTCTGGCCTCCTAAACTCCTATAATACATTCTTTAAAAAAATAATAGTGTTGGCTGTTGTCAGCCTCTTCCCTCTTGCCCCAACTGCAGTGTTTCATTTCTCAGTCTCTACATGAGTAAAACACTTTCCTTCAATAAAAAGACTGCTCTGGCTTGGGCAGAAGGCTAAGGCTGCCTCTTCTGAGATATTCAGTGTCTGCATTCTGGCAAAGGCTCCGCAGACTCAGAGACACAGCTCTCTCTCGTCTACTTCTCACCATCGCTGCACACTCTGCAGCGAAACTTTCTGAAATCTAGTTGTCTTTTTCTGACTCCACCAGTCACAAAACCCAGACAGAGGCAAGCAGATGACTTGACAAGATTTCTATCTCACGTGCCAGGACTTGCACGTTCAGTTTTGTACTCCAATAGGGGAACTTGATGGACTTGTCAAGCACCACAGAATTAATAATAAATGAATGCCTATTCTGAATTGGCATCCACTCTATCAGTGTAAAAAGCAAAAAACCTCTAGAACCATGTCAGCATTGCTTGTATCCTTGATAACTCCATTACTCACTTTTCAACAACTCCCCCCAGGGCTAGGTGCCATGAGCAGCATCCTCCGGCACGGTCTTCCCTGAAGCGTGGGACCAGTAGCAGCTTTTTCAGCACAGAATGTGGACACCAAAGCCCCAGTGCAAAGCACTGACTGCGCTGGGGTCTCTATAGTCCTGTAAAATGGTTGTAGGGGTAAAAAGTCTTGCCTTACGTTAATAGCAGCTTCAGGGGCTGAGAATTCCCCATAGCATCAGGCCAGCTGCAGACAGAGGCTCTTTCCACAGGTCTTGGATCAATGCTGGCATGGGTCTGCCCATCCTTTTATTCACTCAACCCTCTTCTCTCCTCGCTGTTCCCTGCACTCAGTGCAAGTGCCAAGGCCTGAGGCCACCTCCTCTGTACTGGGCCAGAGCTCCCAGGGCTGTTTCAGAGACGAAGCACCAACAGCTGTGCCAGTTCTTCAACCAAGAACCCTGCTCTTTACATAAAAGTCAAACTATGACGAGACATAACTGTGAGGCCATAACTTATTAAATTAACCTTTAGATGCTGCATAAACGTACAGGATTTAGAGAGCAGAATACTCTGTCTCCTCTTTTTTTCTGACAAAATCACAATGTTTCAACTAATAAAATATTGCCACTTCTTCCCTGCTAGGGTTTCCCTGATATCGTTACGACAAACACACATGTCTGTCAGATAAGGCTGCAAAATTCCTCCTGAGATGACCTCCTAGCTTCTCTGTATAACCCCTCCACTATCCTCAGGCAGTGGACCAATAATGGAGGTGGAGCTGTAACATCAACCCCTGCCACCTTGCCCAGTTGCAGGCAAATATGGCTCTCATAAGGGATGTGTACTCGAGTCTCCAACTATGGCCCACGATTTGCTGAATGTGAACATGGTTTTTCGAAATGCCTGAAGTAAAAAGCACAGAGAAACATCTAAGCACCAGCAGCCTAAAGTGCCTATCAGCTCCTCCACATCCAGATTTCCTTGGGTCAGCACATGGGCGTGTGGACACAATACAGTTCAGAGAACTTATTTTGGTCCTCTGTCCAAAAGCATGGACACTGGAGAGATGGGGAAGGAGGGGAAATGGGGAGGGTTTTTTTTTTTTTTGTTGTTGGGTTTTTTTCCCTTCAAGTATTGAAAGAGAAGCTGTGTTACTGCAAATAAACCATTCTGGGATTAGCTGGGATTTGTTTGCCTGGTTTGCACCACGCAAGACTCAACGGGAAATATGGCACCTCTCCCACTGTACCATCCGCCAGACCGCACGGCAGGAAATAGGAGTCCTTCACTTGTCAACATCTCCCCCGCACACCTTCCCAGCAAGACACGGATCCCACGTCTTGGATACAATGGCTCACCAGAGAAGCTCCCGCTCCCCTAGTCTGACTATCCCTTCCTCAGCTGTGCTGTCCCATCAGAGGGCTCTGGAGGCAGAGGAAGAGTTTGTGCACTCGGCTGTGTGCCTTGATAAAGTGCACGTCGAGACGAGATGGTGGACGGCGCTGCTGGGCAGCTTTGGGGTTGAAGGCTACAGTGTCTTCAGCTGGCGCCGGTTCCACATGCCCCGCTTCGAGTGAAACCAGTGGAAAAAGTTTCTCAGGGAGAGACGCTCCACTTCCAGCCCAGCCTGCAAAATCCTGGCAGAAAGGAGAAGGGGAAACTTGATCACAATGATGCTGAGTGGGCTCAGCCCCAGGAAATCTCTTTTAAGTTGTCCTGTTGTCAGGAGACTGCGATTGAACTGAAGAGTCCAGAATAGCTCAGACGTATCTCACATCCATAAGCAGGTGTCCAATGACACTTGCTGAGTGTTTATGCACCCCTGTTTATACAGGACTGGTCAGGAGTGGCTGGGCTGCACACGCCAGGCTATGAGGAAAGACAGCTGGCAACATGGGATTGCTCAGGATGCTAGTTTTTTCTGCAGTCATCTGACAGAAAAGAGAGGAGAGGCCCCAAAACCTAGAACTACAAACCCAGAGGCCTAGGATTTGTACAGCAGGATCCCTCATTATAAACGTCTCAGAAATTGTAACTGTACCTGATAATATTTAAATGTCTCTCTGACAACTGCTTGTCTGGGCAATTGCTATACATAGTAGGGGAAGTCTGAGGGACCCAAACCAGACCCACTGTGCACTGCGCTGCTTGAAGAGGGCAAAGTCTTCACCATCACCAGTGCGTTATCTGCCTGTGCCCAACAGCAGCGTGGCTGGAAGGCACCAGGAAACGGCTTCTCTGTTCTTTTATTGGTGGCTCTAGTAGTGTATTTTGGGTCCACTCGCCTACTAGGTTTGAGGTCAGAATGTGCTCAAAGACTGGCCCTCACTGACCAAGTTTATGGTGGCATTAGTCACTTCAGTCTCCTCAGATCCCCATTCCCCTGGTCATTGGTCTTCCAGGATCTAATGGGTCTTCCCTCCTGAGCATATGAATGATGACAATGAATGCCTACCTGTCCAGGAGTTCCCAGTCCTCTCCTCCCCAGCGGTCCCGAAACTCTTTTGTGTTCATGCCTCCGATCTTGTCCAGGTCAGACTTGTATATGCCCAGGAGACCAAACCCATTCACCTCCCAGTAGCCTGAGGACAGCATAAAAGAGGCACAGGCATGTTGGTGCGTTGAACCATTGATGACTCCAGCAGGGCTGCTGGAGTGAGACTCAAGCTACTTCTATCATGATGTTGACACCAGAGAGCCAACTGAGCACCACGGCAGAGCCAACCATATTGAATCTTTGGGAAATGAGAAAGGCTTGTGGACAGATGGCATGAGCTGCCCTGTGAACTTGCCAGCAGAGCCTCTCACATCTCCTGCCTGGCAGCATAGTACCTGATGCACATGGACTGTCCCAGCTACAAGGGGTTTGTCCCTGTGCCTGGATGGCTCAGGATGGCCACCTCCATCTAAAGGAAATCCTACGCTCAGATGATCTGTGTCACTTTCCTCCCTCTGATTTGGGTTGGTTTCCCCCACCCCTAGGCTACCAGCTCTGCTCAGGACAGGCTGCGCCCCCTAAGAAAAGAGAGAAATAGACAGAAAGGAGTAAAGGCAGATTTTTTCAAGGTCCTCAAATCCATAGAGGCCCCTAGAAGATGACCAGGAGAAACATCATATAAAGGGCTCTGCTGGGTCTTTCATCTCAAATTCCAAGTACCTGATACCATCAAACCCCATCCTATGCCTACTGCACTCTCACCTAGGAGCCCTGGTAAGCTCCAGACCTTGACACAACCAGAGGAACAAATCTAGAGGTGGCAAGCACCCTTCTCCTTTCCCCGCTCCCTGAGGTCTGAGACAAGGAGACTCCGCTCCCTCTTACCATCAGGCCACTGTGGGGACATGCCACAGTGCAGCCTCATGACCATGGGTGCAAAGGCCATCTTGCCTTCCACGCAGTGCTTCCGGATTGAATCAATGACTCCAGCTGGGAAGTGGATGTGGAGGTCACACAGGAAAATGATGCTGTGCGGGTCCTGGAACCAACAACACCAGTTGGGAAAAACATAGGCTGATTTTAAGTAAGTCTTTCTTGAAGGGGAAGAAGACAAGAGATATGGGAGTGAATTAAAGAGCCATTTGTTGCTAGATCAGAAATTGAGGTCCTAGGGGCTGCCAAAACAGCCATTGACTGGCTGTTCTATGATGGGTGTGAAATACTATAACTATGACCTGGCACAGCCAGTGTCACAAAGCTGCTACTGCTGATATCAACAGCCATGAATACTACTATCCTGTCTGATAGCCCCAGCAGGTGGGCCAAGAAGCAAATGAGCCACAGGCTTTGTGGAGTAAGGGAAGAGTTGCTTACTCTAAAGGGACAGGAAACACATCTATGTTTGATCTGGTTTGCCAGGCTACTTCCTTCCCTAAAACCCAGTGTGTTCAGTATGAATGGCAAGAGGTAGCACCGGACGCATACTAGAAACCTTCCTGTCGACCCCACGGCCCCCAGGCTTACCGTCACGAGGTCTATCCCCGCCTGCAGCCCAGCAGAACGCTCGAAATTCCCCGTCAGCTTCAAGTACTGATAGCTGTGGGTCAGACGGGAAAGAGAAGATCAGTGCATGCACACTGGCAAGTGCTACACTGTGGGCATCACACTGTGGAGCCGCCCCTCGCTGCCGTGCACCCTCGTAAGAAGGAGGAAAGTCTTTGCTGTACCACTGTGCAAGCTCAGTGCTGCTCTAGGGCCCAGTGTGCCCCGAGGGTCTTCTCACTTGAGGACAGGGCACTCCCAAGTGAAAGCCTTTTCAGCTCTAGTCCAGCTGTATCCTAGGACTAGACGTCTTATTGGGAACCCTTGGCACATAAAGGAAAGGATCAGCCAAGGCTGGTTCAGGTCAGAGTAGGGTTAGCCAGAGAGCTATTCCAGCAAGTGGAGTCCCTGGAGGTCTCCACACACTCTGTTCCATTTCTCACAGCTTTCTTGTCTTCTCTGTCCTCCCCCTGCCCCATCACCGGGAGACTTGCTTTCTGTCCTCTCTTTCAAACTTGAACAAAAGCCAGGAGAAAAGAGATGCATCTGGATGGATGACTACAATAGGTATTGCCTTACAGTTTTATAACACGATTATATGCGGTATACATGCATGTACATTTTAACAGCAATATATGCACGTATATGTGCAAGGTATGGATGGATGTCATCTTTGGGTTTCCAGCTGCAGGATGCTGTGGCTGGTCAGCACACAGCGACTGGCAGATGTGCTGTCTTTGCCAGCATATGCATGTAAGCAGTTTTTTGTGACCAAGCAGTACTCTCACCTGTGCAAGCTAGACCTTTTCAGAGCCTTCTCTACATCCATATCATCGCTGCTGTAGTCCGTGATGATGATGTTGAAGTATGGATCCTTAGTGAGTCGGAACAGCTCTTCCATGTCAGAGATGAACTGCAGCACCCAACGTGCCTGGTTTTTCACTGGTTATATTGCAAAAGGGAGAGAATCCAAGCAAAACTGATTTCAAAGAATGGCGTGGCTTCTCAACAGGCAAGGCTTCCTGCCTCCTCTCAAACCCTGCTAATCTTGCAGGGATGCTGAAATAGGCTCAGGCTGAAAACCTGGACCAAAGAGCCAATGAGTGTGGGCTCTTTCCCAGAGTGTGGCAGGAGTTTTCTCCAAGCTTATGAGCCACAGGAGTTTGGGTCCTGTCATATTTCTGAGGGGGTTTAACTTGGACAGAACAGAAATTGGAAGTGATCCAAATAAGACGGTTGAGGCTGACCCAGACCCACTGTTCAGGACTGCCCTCACGGGAACCACCCTCCGTGCCATCCCACGATGTCCCGGGGAGGCAGGTCCCCCTTACCTGGCACCACAAAGTGAATCATGGCCCGGTGGTTCCAGGAAAAGCCCTGGGGCCAACACAGCTCTGGCTCGTTCGCCACAGCCATCAGGTGCCGCCGGCGACCCCATGCCAGGTTCCTCATCTTCCTCTCCTCCTCCTCACCGCCACCAACGCCCTGCCAGCCTCGCGCAAAGATGTACTCAGAAAAGCGAATGAGCCGCTGTCCCTGCTCCAGCAGCTCCAGCTCCAGCAGGTAGCGGCTGCCCCGCATGCGGTCTTGGCGTTTCTCCACATTCACGATACGCTGCAGCTGAAACCGCCTGCAGAAGATATGGCTGGGGTGGGCATGGCCCCTGCACATCAGCCCCTCTCCCACCTCCATCCTGTTCAGCTCTGTCAGGCTCTCCCCTCCTGCCTAGGACAAACCTTTTTGTCCCCAGCTTCCCCCCGCTTTGCTGCACCGCTTCCAAGGTCCCATGGGAAGGTTTAGCACCTGTTTCCTAAATCCACAAGCATGTGGGATTAGATCTGGGATTCCAGCCAAGAGAAAATAGTTGGCAAGGGAAATGAAATAAAGGTGACACAAAAAATAACATATGTGTCTGAATGATTGTAGTGCTGGTAATAGTGAGTGTATTCAACACCTCCTACAACGAACTTGGCACAAGGAGTATGTTTGGGCTAGTGAAATTGGCTGATGACAGCTTATCCGCCAATAACATGGAGCAGGACCAAGCAATCATGCAGTAAAAACTGGGGTGAGCTGTAGGTTCAGAATGGTCAAAACAGGATGAAATGCCAGGTCATGTCCTTTCAGGTCATAACAAGAATTTCTGCTGTAAAACAGACACTCATCAGATAAAAATGCTGAAAAAAGCTTGCGTGCACTTATCAATTACACTGTGACTGTGACTTGATGTGGCCCTGAAAAAACAAAAGAGATCTTAAGATGTAGTGTGAGAGTTACTTCCAGCAGGGACTGGGAACTAGTAGCATCCATTCTATAAAACAGCCAGGATACTGGTCACTTACATACAGGAAAATTACGGAAATAAAGGCTAACTCAACAGAAGGGTCATGAGTTGGACTGTATAGCTTATAGAGGCTCAGAGGAGGTACGTCTGCCATAAAGGCAATCAAGATGGTAAGTCTTGAGAAGAAAAAGAACCATATCAAGATCATGTGAAAACAGAGTACCAGCAAAACCTGATCTCCAGTGGGTCACCAAACAAGCGAGGAGCAGAAACACCTTCCCAAATCAGTACTAGGACCATGAAATCTAGCTAGTTTTATGATGGAGGTGCACACATTCAGATGACAGTGTAGGGTACTTGGTTGTCTCTGAGGTCAGTGTACTGATCCACGTTATCTGACAGGTCCCTTCTGGTCCTATGTCCTAAGTGATTCATAAGGTGAGATGTGGCAGGCATCAAACCACGAGCACAAGGAGCTCCAGTCCTACATCATATCAGCAGAGTTTCTTAATCTTCAGCTGATAAAATGCTCCTATGTGCTCCCAATATCCACACTGTGCAAGGAGGAAGCCAGCAAAAGGCCTGTGACGCCAGCTGGACAGAAACCTCCAATCTTTCAAGCTTACTGCCACCACCTGTTAGAGGGCGATATTCAGCCCCTAGGCATGGTCTGGTGTCCAACAATTCCCATTTCTCAGCCAAAAGAGGTATGTAAAGCCTGAGTTTTTACACAGATTCCTTGCCTGAAGTCTTATTTCTCACATCTATTTTACCCCCTGATTCCCACTAGCTCCTCACACGACAGGTATTCCCTGTGTAGTGTGGTACACCAGCTCTGGGACACTGCCCCTTGGTTTTTACACTGTGCCTTACCCTTTACTCCTCTGGTTGAGCTTCTTCAGGAAGACACGTGTGACTTCCAGAGCCTCCCTTTCTCTTAGCAGCAAGTTTCCTGACGTGTTGCATTTCAGGTCAATCCAGTCTGTGCGCAGCATATGGAAGTCCAGGTTGCTCGCGCTGAAGGTCTGCTCCCAGTTCACCGCCTGGTCGAACACTGGTACGTAATCAAAATCATCCTCATCTTCTTCCTCTAGCTCCCCATCCACCTCTTCCTCTTCTGCTGCCACAGGTCCAGACTTGTCCTTCACAGGAGATACCACCTGTGCCTCTCCCTCACCCATGTCCCCACCATTGGCTGCCTTATGCTCAGCAATGTAGGTCTCCACTTGATTCAGCCACTGCGACAGCCCAGGCTGCTGGCTGGGGCTGGCAGCACTCACAGCACGTCTGCCGGCTTTGCTGGAGACTCGGCCTCCTTTCCTGGCTGGCACGGTGCCTGCTGGCTGCAGCTCATCTTTAGTGGTGCTGAGGTCTCCTTGTGGTCTCAACCCTTTGGGAATTGTGACCCTTGAGTTCCTGGGGCCGCCGAGACGCTGCTGCCTTTGAGACATGGTCCTAGAAGGAGGGTTCGCCTTTTTGACAGGCGCTTTCCCCTGGATGGCCCTGGCGTGCTGCAGAGGGCTCCTGGATTTGTCTTTGATGCCAGCTTTTAAACGGGGTCTCTTTGTTATTGGGTTCCCCTCTAGGCCAGCCTGGATGAGGCTTTGGTTGGCAGAGGCCAGCGTAGCTGATTTGACACCAGACCTCTTCGTCCTTCTCCTCTGTAGCCCTTCTCCTACGTCACCACCCGTCACTGAGAGGAGCCGACGACGCTCCCGGAGGGAATATTCCTCCTGAACTTTGTCGCTACCCACCACTCTGCTGGGAACATTGCCTGCTGGTTCTGCCCTCCCCGTGCCGGGGCGCTTGGGCGGGCTCGTAGTCTCTGCGTCCTGCTCCGCGTACTGCAGGTCATCCAGGTTCCCCTCCTGGGAGCCTGCAGGAGTAATCGCAGTTACACCTCTGGCATCCTCCCGCTGCCTTCCCTGTCCTGATCCAGGCACCCACCCTACCAGGGGGAGCTACTTCTCGCTGCATCTCAGCATTGTCTCTCCTGCTTAGAGGGACAGGGATGCTCTCACACACAGGAGCTCCTCAGGACCTACTAGCCAGCATTGCCAAAGGCCGTGAAGGGGTCTGCCTTTGCCTTTAGCTGTCTCTCTGGCCACAGCTTTGCAGGGCAGGTGCAAGCATCGGCTGCCATGCTGCACACCTTTGGCTCTGTCACTTCTGCCCACATTTTTGCTGGAATTGCACCTCAGCTAAGCTGCGGGCCCGAGAGGCAATTGTCACGTTGTCCACTACAGTCCACTGTTTAGTGACCTCCCAGCCTGCCCTTACGAGAAGTAAAAGTGGCTGCAAAAATCTCCCAGCCACAGCAATCTGGCAGAGAAGGACTGTGACCTCCTTGGTACAGAAAGTCAACAGCTTCTTGCAGCTGGTGCTAGAAGATCACACACAAAAGTGACCGACAAAAGCATCCTCTGGGCTGACATTAGGGCCCCTACCTGGCTGCTCTGTCTTTTCTCGAGAGTCCAGGCTCTTCTCTGGCTGATCCATTGTCATGTACTTGTAGAATCCAAATCTGCAGAGGGAAGGGCAAAACACAAGTTTGATGAGTTACTTTGCCCTCTCCAAATAAATTATGGCCACTGCTTCAGAGGTAATAGTCCATTACTCTGATTTCATCTACCCAGCATCTCTACATCCTCCTTTCCCAGCAAATCATAGGCTATCATCATCTTTATCTTTTAAATCTTTGGGCAATCAGACCTTACTCTGAACTGCCAAAGACATCAGCTTTCCTTGCTATCATCCCAATCTCTCAGACATTTTCTCATAAGCAGAGGAGGAAATCCCAATACCCTGAAACACTTCTTTAGCCTCCCTTAAGCTGCTCCTTAAAGCTCACTAATGATTTAGTGCTCACAAATGCAAGTCATCATGCTGCAAAAGCGGCTCAGGCAGGTAATTGCAATGACCTCCCTCTCTCTTCTCTCATACCACCGTCCATGCGCTGTCCTCATGTGTCTGCGCTTCAAGATTTTGAGAGGGATTTCCAGGATCGTGTCCCTCCATGTGTGCTTGACGCCAAGCAAAATGGACCCCCAGTGCCCAAATCCTATCACAATACAAATGAATTGTCAAAGCAATAAACCTGAGTGGCACCTTCCAGCCCACGGCAGCCACCTTCTCCATCCTTCACCATGAACCCCAGTCCCAGGAGTTCCCTCCCAAACCTACAATATGATCTGTTGTTCCAGCCCTCAAAATAGTCCTGTAGGGAGGGAGAAGATGCTGAGCACAGGGAGGCCACCATCAATTATCTCACTGGAAAACTGACTCTCTTTATCCTGCAAAAAAAAGTCCTCCTGAATGGAGGGGAGTCCTCACACAAGGGTGTCTGCCTTTGGCAGGGGGGAGCATGCGAACGGCAGGATCCCTCGCAGGGCCACAGCTGGGAGCCAGACTCCAGTGCAGACGAATGACATGCATTTCTTCCCCTGGAGAGATGCCTGGTGGTAAGCACGGTTTGGCTTTCACAGCGACAGCCATCAGGAGGCTCCAGCTGTTGGCAGGCAAAGTTTGCTGGAAATACACTCCCTGATGTAGTGGAACAAACGCGCTCTGACCCAGCTACTGGGTTAATAGAGCAAGAAAAGGAGCGGCAGCTTCCCCTTGAGACCTAAATTTATTTTCACTTAAAGGGAGCATAAGTTATCGAAAGAAACCATAAATGCTTTAATGTTTTGCAAGGCTTAGGGGATCTTTAAGAATGAAGAGAGTCCTAGAGAAATGAGTATGAAATTCCACTCCAGTTCTAGCCTTCAAACCATCTCCTCCCTCCCTGCTAGTAAACCCACATTTGCAGCATCCTACCTTTCCAAGTAATAAGGGTTTTCCTGATAGAAGCATTTGTTGTCTTTCTCCATGTGGCTCAGGCGGCTGTAATCATTTGGGTAAACAAAGGACAAATGAACCTGGGAAGAAGGGAGGAAAATAAAGTAAAACCCCTATAAATGCCAGATATCAGCCACAAGGTGACCCAGACACGGTTGCAGGATGACCAGCCCTTTTGAGAGGGAGCAGGGGTTGCTTACTATTTGCCTCTCCAAGGCACCTGGTAGCAGGCTGTGAGAATAGAAAACAGAAGGAAGAGTGACGGGAAATGTGCACGGATATGTCTTTTTCTCTCTCTCTCTCTCAGCATCTGTCTGTCCATCTCCGTACCTGTGTGTTTAAGTCCTACAACAAAGCGAGAACTAGCTGGGAGAGAGGTGGGCAAGTCCTCCTGAAGAGATGCAAGGGATCGCAGAAGCCCAGAAAGCGTGTGGGGGAGACCTTCAGGCAAGGCTGAGGGAGCCGGGGTCACCCAGGATGCAAGTCCCCTGGAGAGCGTAGGCTTGTACTAGCATCCAGGGAAGGCAAACTGTGCTGGTGACCTGTCCCCAGCAGACCTCAGAGTCTGCTCTGCTATGCAGGGGATTAATCCCTGATACGTTGCGTGACCCGCAAATGTGAGCTCCCTCTCAAGACCAGTTTTAAGCTTGTTAGGGGCTTTAGTAGTCCACACAGACTACAGTTCACCCCATGGACAATAAAATCCTCGGTGACTGTAATGCTCCAGGTGAAGGCAAGCGCAGCTCTTTTGAGGTTTGAGGGGCTCTGTAAGACACACAAGCTTGTAGCCCAGTGAGGCCCATGAGCAGTGGCTAGCACTTGGTGTTGACCTTTTACATGTACTAGGATGCAGAGACCTGACCAGCAGACGGTCAAATCTGCCCAGGAACTTCAGATCGATGAAGAGGCCCCCATGGTTAATGGGGTCTCCCTCCTTCCTCCTTGTGTTCCCCTGGGCAAGTACCTGCTTAAGGATTAAAACTTACAAACTGGAGTCCCTGGTAGCGCTGCAGAGGAAATCCATTCACCAGGTAGCTGGGCTTGTACGGGCAGTCTGGCAAGGCTCGGCGCACACGAGACTTGCTGAGCAGGGGCACTGAGAAGAAGAAACACAGAGGCAAGCGTTGCTGGTGGAGCCCTGCTGTAACCGATGCGCCAGCTTAGCTACTTCTGTGCCTGGTTTCTATTTATCCATGTGAAATAGTAACAGATACATAAAGCAAACTATCTTCCACAGCTCATCTCTTTACGTTGCTCTACAGCACTTACACTAAAATATTACACCTGGGGATGTCGTGTGAGCTGGATGCCAAGAGGAGGAGCCGGGTTTAGTTTGTGCTTTGTCTCCTACAGTGACTGATATTGTATACTGCCCCTCTCCTCTGCACTGGGGAGCAAAAAAGCGTGGCCTTTGATAACGGTGGCGTAGGAGGGCAATTTTTCTCGGCTGTGCTACTGCACGTGCTGTGACAGGCTGCAGCTCCCTCCTCGAGTGCTTTGCAAGTCTTACCTTTGTAAAGAGTGTCCCGGGGGTCAGGCTTCAACATGTCAGCTGGGTGCGCCTTGCTGCCTGCGCTGTCAGCAGGCCGGCTCGTGTGACTGGCCAATGTCTGCGGGATATGCCCAACCTCATCCATCTTTAAAAGTGTCTCATCTAGAAACCAGAGAGAGAACGCAAGGGGGAGGAAGGGCTAATTCATCCCTTGTCCCCAAAAATGCCCTTCCCCAGTGTCAGCCTTTTCCAAACAGCATTATTAGCATTAAATTCATTTTAAAAGGAGATAGACAAGATGAAAAGGAGGAGAAACTTGAGCAGAGCTTTCGCCTGTGCTAGAAAAGGAGGAAAAGGGGTGAGTCCTTCAGTGGCTGAGGAGGACGATGCTTCAGCAGGAGAATGGAGGCCAGGAGCAATGGGAAGCCTAAATTCAAGACTGGCTATTGGTTACATTTTTTCTTGGGTGCTGCTGCCCGAGGACTTCATGTCTCCATGGATCTTACTCTGAGATGAGGAGAACTGAATAAATATCCAGGAGGGAAAGGCAACATGCTGCCAAGGGCACTGGGATTACTCTCAGCAACTTTTGGGTACCAAACAACATGGGAACCCATAAGGAAAGGGATGACATGTGATACACCCAGAGGCTGACATGGCAGAAGGAAACACTGTATGGGCAGAAGATAACCAGATAAAGATGAGACTGTAGCACCGTGCCCAGCCACAAAGGGATCTTTTGGGATTTGAGTCTTCCTTTCTACAGGGAATTAATAAGAAGACAAGAGCAGAAGGAAAAAGGATGGAGACAGAAGACTAATGGAAAGCCTAGTCCTGGCCAAATGGCAGGTTTCAGAAAACACAGCAGCAGGTTGCGATCCAAGATACAGCAAACAGATGTCTCGATTACATCAGGGAGTATTCCATGGGCAAAAGTGTTGGCAAGACAAAAAGCCCACAGATATTGTAAGGCAACAGTGGTAGATATGGAAAGGGGGAAGCTGGCAGCGGAAAGCAATACTGACAAAGCTAGATAAGGGTAAACAGGACTAAGGAGCTCCTTAACTGATAAAGGAGTCAGTTGATGTGCTAAGATGGGTTTATAAAACAGGAGGAAATGGGCTGATGTGCTTGCTGCGATCCAGCGGCAACTTGAAGAGACTTGAGACTGATACAGAAGAAAGCAGCATCCCCCAGTATCACTAGTGTATCCCATTGTGTCCACCGCACAGATTGAAATCTCCTGGAAGTAACACAGTGGCCCCTTCTCCCTGGTCATGTCCAGCTGCCAGCGCACCCCCACAGCTCCCATGTTATGGGCCTCACGTTCCCCTGAGTTCTCTGCAGGCAACCTCCATCCCGTGTTACTCTCACATCTGGAACAGTTCTCACGCTTGCAGCCTCTCCGCTCTGCCCTTCCTCACTGCCTCTAGATTTCCCTGAAATAATGTTCCAATCCTACTTCCAATTCTCTTATATTTAATAATGAGCCCAGAGATCTCTCTCCTGACCTGTCTCCACTTCTTTTTTTTTGTAATGATCTGTACGCATGGTATTTGCCTGCCTAGACTATGATTCATGGTGAAACTCCACTGA
Organism: Larus michahellis; assembly: GCF_964199755.1. Classification (NCBI taxonomy): domain Eukaryota; kingdom Metazoa; phylum Chordata; class Aves; order Charadriiformes; family Laridae; genus Larus; species Larus michahellis. The sequence goes on along the minus strand of NC_133896.1, from coordinate 67,169,107 downwards.
TATGTTTGGGAAGAATGGGGAGATGCTCAGGGAAATCTGTGGTGAGGATACTTACTAGCATAAAGAGAGAGGTATTGGGAGTCAATGACTTTGAACTTCGCTTCTGGGTCATTCAGCCTCCACTGGAACAGAGAAACACATTAAAATGAAGTGCTTATGGAGTTAATCAAGCCTGAACAAAAGGAACAGGCACAAGATGTTTTTTCACCAGATGGGCTCGCAGCTTCCTCTTTCTCCTTACTATGACCGAGTTTATCTAGCAGCAAAAGACTGGGAATGAGCTGAGATCCCCCAGGACACATCTAAAGCAGGAAAGGACAAAGTGCTGCAACAGAGACTGGAGAGGGCAGAACTATCCCAAGCAAGCAGAGGAAAGAGCCCTGACATGTGGCCAGGACAATCCCACAAAGAAGTAGGTAAGAGCTCTGGAAGGGATTAGATACCCATGCAAAGAGGAACTGGGGGCTGGGAAAGGAGGGAAATCATTAACAAATATAATTCCTGAGCACTACGGGGATGCATATACAGCACGGCCATTTGCACAGACTCACTGCTACTTCCACATGGTCTGTTCCTCTGTCATCCTGCTTGTGCAGCACCTCAAAATAGTACCTGCCTGCAGCTGACAACCTGTGAAGAAAAACGTGTCTGTCACCAAAAGCATTAAGGAACATTTCTTAGCTTGTCAGCAGACAATGAGTGGAGAGAAACCCCACCCATGAAACAACCTAATTCTCAGCTTGAGCAGCGTTAGGACTGCCAAGAAAATCCAGATGCTGACAGCGAGATAGGTAGCTTCCCTTGTGCACCTGGAGCACTCCAGACCCTTCTCAGTTAAATTCTGAATAACTCCCTTTCAGTCTTGCCTGCTGGGTTTTGGCCTCTGTGAATCCTGGCCAGTTCCAAGGCAGGAAGCTCGGGATACAGTTCATATAGAGGAGTCTGGATCTGCTGGTGGCTGCTTCCTCCAGGGAAGAAAAAGTCAGTGTTGCATTCCTGCAGTAAATCAGCAAAGCAACTGGCACAGGTACGGATGTGTCACTTCAGCTTTGGCGATATCCCAGACTAATCCCTTTCTCTATATTGCTAAATTCTTCAGAACAAGCCTGGGTTCCTTTTCCTTGTCCTTGTGATTTCCTGGCCATGTGCAAAGATGGCTGGGAGAGAGGGGCCCTGCTCACTCACCTCACCATCTTTGACTGCTGGCTGCGAAATTTCCCAAACTCCCCTGGCGCGGTCCACTCCTTCCCTGTCTGTGAAGAGACAGAAAATGCTCTAGTTACGATGAGTTTCTTCCCTGGTTACTGCGCTGGGAGTGATGAAGCGGGAAAATTGAGCTACTCCTCCTGGTAAGTTGTCTGTGAGATCCACGACCTGTGAACAGATTTAAGTCCCTTAATCATGAACGTGGGGCTCCCAACAGCACCACCAACATGTAACTGGTTTAAGGTATGTCGTACCCATCTGGCATCTGTGGTGTTGTCTGTAGTTGGGCAGGAAAAGAAACTTGGGTAATCCAAGGAAGTATGTGAGACAGGAAGGTCCCCATCCCCACAGAAACTTTAAAGCCTTGATGGAAGAAGCCATGCAGCATGCACTGTACCTTGCCTACACTGGCCAGCAGCTGGAGACCAGAGGTCTTTTCATCTGGACTCAGCCAGAACTCAGCATTGTCATCCGCAGCAATGGCAAACTGAAACTCCCCTGTCGAGAGATGGAGGGAATAAGTAGGACTCTGGGGTAAGGGCTTGCGTACAAAACGGATTCTGCTCCTCTAAAACGCTGTCTTCACCCTTTTTCCTGGTGAGACTATACCTTCCCTTTTGATATTACCACCCCCACCCCTTTGACCTTCTCTGAATTCTCTAGCTCTGCTGTGATTGAAAACAAAACTTTACAGATGCAACTATCCCCCCTGCGCTGGCTTCACCTGACATCTACCTTGGAAAGCTTAGAAGTCGATGCAAAGTCTCCCTGCCTCCCCTTTTGTTTCCAGAGCAAATTTTTGTGTGAGAAGCTGCGTTTGGATGGAGGAACGTGCACATGGAGCCATGAAGGGAGACAGAGGTGCTTGAGTCTCTCTGTTCTGGCTGGGGTTACAGAGATGGCAGTTGAGGGCCAGGGGACCAGAAAACGTGGGTGAGTGCTAGCAGGCTGCTCCAGGCAAAAGCATGCAGCTGGGCGATACAGATGTCAGCTGCTGTCAGATGGCATTCATGCACCCAGGGAGCAGCAGGAACATAAATGATGTCATGTACGGTCCTGCGCATGCGAGGGAGAGAGGAAAAGCTGGGGGATTGCTCATGCCCACATACACGCCATGGGGCTGCGCATTCATGACAGCATTGTTTTTTATCTAGCACTTCCCATCTGTTTTCGTCTGTGCTTTTCATTTCCACCCTACAGGGGAGGCAGATGTGTTTTACCCATGCCAAGGCCACAGCCCGTCACGCACAGCTAGCTGGGCCAGCGAGGGACCTGGCATTGGCCTTGCTGGGGTGAAGGTACCAGTGTCCATTACCAGGAGGGGAGGGAGGGGCAGGTGAGAAGAGACACGAGTGGTGGCACAGCAGCCTCAGAGCCCTCACCGTCAGTGAAAGGATGCAGGTAGCCAAATATCCGGAGACCATAATTGGTCCATTTTGGGGACACAGCCAGCTTCTTCAGTGTAGTTCGTGTCTGAAGTAGATGAAGAATAAAAAAACAATAAAAATAATTAGATGTGACAGGAACAAGGGGGAACGCAAAAATCCTGGGACAGGTTGGTAGAGGGAAGTATGAGGTTTCCTCTAGGAGGAGATGTCTGGAAAAGGCAGAGGGAAAGAGGGGGCCAGGTGAGAGACAAACTGGGGCAAGTGCTACTGAGGAGGGGAGAGCTGCATGGGGGATGCCGGTGGGATGGTGGGGACAGGACGTGGTGTTCCCTAGCCACTTGAAGGGACAGCACCACATACAGGGCTCATTCACCCCTTGTCCGAGACCTGGCAGAGCAGCAGGGGTAAAATGAGCCTCCCCCATGCAGCAGAAGAGCTGCTACCGTGGAACCCTTGTGAAAGCTTCCTACTCCCTCAGCAGGAGGACAGAGGAGGTGATGGAGAGGGATGGGGACAGGATGTGAAGGGAGCAGGGGCGATACAGCTGGGAAGCAGAGATGGGAAGTGTGGGACAGAGGGTGTTGCGGTCTTACTCACATGGGGGAAGAGGGGGAAGTGGAGGTTTTTCCTGAGCTGCTCAGTGGAGCTGCCGCACCAGTCCTCGAACACGTGCAGATTGGCCTGGCCCTGGAACTGGGGGGCAGAAGTGGGACACCATGAATTGCTGTGTCCCTCCCCTGCATCCCTCCCCTGTTCTGCCAACCTTGGTCACGGCCCCGGGACTGGAGCACTTGTGACAGCAAAGGAAGATGCCGCTGCTGTGACAGGCTGGTCTGCAGGAGACATGGCTCCAAACCCCTGTTTCTCATCTGCTGAGAGTTTGGGGTTGGCACAGGTGACAATCTGAATGGCACTAGGGAACTGTGACATCTCAGTTAAGTGACCGGGGTTCACTTCATTTTGCTCCATCAAGGAGGTGTTTAACCAGAGAGCTGTGCTCTGAGGTCATGGTGTGGGACACCTTGTAGGGTGGCAAATAGCACCCCCCCATGACCAAGCAAAGAGAGTGTAGGGTCTTATGCCCTCCAAGGTGGTGTTCTGGACTCCCTCACCATTTAGGGCTATTTTCCTAACCCGAGGAAGAGAGAACACCCTAGGGAGCGGTGATGGCAGATGACCTTCTCAAAGCATGTCTGCAAGGTAAAGCTCATGGAGGACAGTGGGGACAGGGAGATGGGGGCTCAGCAGGGTGGAGAGCAGCAGTGCAAGCAGGTCAGTGGGCAGCATGGCCTCTGCATGCCTGCAGAGGCACAGAAATGCCAGGGGAAGCCAGGGTTCCCTCCTGGACAGCATGGGTGTCCAGGTACGGGTGGGTGTCCCCGCTACCCAGCCAGCCCTGCCAGGAGAGGCTGTCAGTGCCCAGTGGAGACCTGGAGCACAGCTTTCCTGGGAAAAACTTGCTGACCGCCGTGGGATTTCAGCGATACGCTCCTCAAGGCACAGCCTTTGTTTTTGTCAGAGCCATTTAGAAGGGAGGACCGAGCTCTTTGCCTGCAACCAGTGGAGCTGGATGCTGAAACCCTCCTCGCAGGACCAGCATCCAACAGCAGAGAATAAATAAGCTGGAGATTGTAGAAGTTACCTTAGATGGGGAAACACTGAAGAAAGGAATAGGTTGCATTGGGACTGGGGAGGTTTTGCCGCGGCTGTCTTGCCTATATAAGGGCTGTGCGAGCAGGGCTGGGGAAACTGCTGGAACAGCACCCAAACGTCTACAGATGGCAGCAAATTCTTAGTTTTCGCTGGGGAGTCTCTAGCAGGGCTGAAGCAGCACCGTGAAGGAGGGCCCAACCCCTCTGTGCGCTCCTGGCAGAGAAACTGCTTCACAGAGTTAGTTAATCTTCCCAGGATAGCGGGCTGGGGTTTCGTTTTGTAATAAACCATGGCTTGAAGGAAGGACGCAGAGCAGACTTGGCCTGGCACCAGCTCATGCAGTAATGCTCCTTGCGAGCTGTGGGCTTTAGTCATGCACGTGAAAACCATCTCTGTGTGCCAGGCAAAACACATTCACAACCACTGCTGTTCTTGAGTGGTCTCTCGTCAGCCCTCTCTCACTAGTGTCTGCACTGCCAGGACTTGACTGATGTCTGCAAGCCCATGTTGTCCCCGGCTACCATCTCCTCTTCTTTCCTCCTCTGCTGACATCCCTCAGCCTGGATTCTGCCCATCAGGCAAGAGGAAAAGCAGTGAGACAAAGTGGATGTAATTCCCCAGAGTGGTGCTGCACAAAATCAGAGAGGAACTATGCAGAGGGCTCAGGGTGATGGATGCAGCCAAGAGAAACCTGGGACTCTGTAAGGTCTTGCAGTACACATAAATCACGGCAAGTGTGACAAACACTGAATTGAAATGTAATTGCCGGGCAGTCCCATGCCCCTTGGCCAAACCCAGGTTCACACTCAAGGGTCTTACACTACTTTTCTCAGTCAAATCAAATAATGACAATTGCTGTTTCTTGTGGAACATGAACTGAAGTGAACAGGCTGGGCTCCCACAGCGAGTCACTGCCAGAAACGGAGTCTTACGGCAGTCTGCTGCTATCCAGTGATGCTGGTTTTTCTTCTTAGAGAGCTGCTCGCACTCTGCAGATAGCAGGCTCAGATCTCTACCAAAATGTAGCACAACACTCCCACACTGTGGAGAGGCTGGTGCTGCAGTCCCCTCCTGGCAAAGACAGACCCAGGGAATGCTCTGGGGGCTCAGGACTGCAACAGAGCTGGGCTGGCTTTGGCATGGGGTAGCCCAAATGCCAAACCAGATCTCTATGAGGGACGTCCAAAAAGAGTGGCTAGACTTGCTCAAATGTTTGCAGAGGAAACCTGGACCACTCCCATTCTAATGCAATACTTCACTGTAGAGTTTGGCAGTATTAGGGAGAGAATCATAGAACCACAGAATCTGTTGGGTTGAAAGGGACCTGTAAAGGTCATCTAGTCCAACCACCCTGCAGTAAGCAGGGACACCTTTAACTAGATCAGATTGCTCAGAGCCTCATCAAGCCTGCCCAAGAGAGGGCAGCCTAGTAAAAAATCAGGCAGACACCACCATACTAGATGCTCCATCAGTGCTCTAAGAGATGGTCCCTGAGATTTCTAGCCTGACACTCCTGTCTCCAAAGTCTTTACAAAGCCACCTGAGAGGAGATTCTAGAAGGAGGTAATGAGATTGCTTCACTTTCCTGCACTCACAGCTATTAGAAATAATTAACTGGTAAATAATAAGCATTTCTTGCATGTGGTTTCAGAGTCTTTTATAAAGCAACACATTTTTTCCTGCACTACAGCAGCGTAAGTTACTCTCTGCTTCCTCTGAAAGGAAAAAGAAGAACATTATTGACAGATAAGTGCTGGCTGCCCAAAGCGCTACTCTGGGACTGAAAACTGAGCTGGGCTTTAATTTTAGGTCCCCACAAGTCATCAGAGCAGCAGCTGTTTTGAAACCCTATCACCTCTGTCCCTCCAATTCAACTCATGGCTGCCCATTGCAGGCAGCTGAGAAATTCCTCTGTTTGCTATTTGGGCCTCCTCTGGAACATGCAGTAAAAATCCCCTGCTTGGGGCTTTTGCAGATTGTAGCGATAGATAAACGGCACCATCGTTCACAACTCATGCACACAGCTCCTGAGAAATCTTGATGGACTTTCTAAAACATGGCTACTGCATTTGACTTCCCAGCTTGGAGCCACCTGGCCCTGATTTTCAAAGGGCTGGAAATTTAGGACCCAGTAAGCAACAAGCTAAGTTCCCCCTCTCCCCTTAAAAACACCTGCTTTGAGAATTTTGGATAGACTGATTTGGCCAGAACCAGGAATAGAAGCCAAGAGTCTGGGCTTTCAGTGGGAGCTGGTATTACGTGGTCTGAGCCTTCCCATTTAGAGGGCTCCTACTGGCCCTCGGCTTCCCCCCCATTCCAACCCCACCTCCCAGTTGCTTATCTCCAGCCTGCTGAAATAGCAGCATTGCAAGAACTCAGCTCGGATCCAAAACGGGCACAGGTCATGCACTAAGGACACAGTCAGCATGGCGCGAGCACGAGCTGCTCTTCCCCAAGGAGGTCTGGGCAGGCTGGTACCCTCCTGAGCGCAACACCACGGACACAAAGTGACAGCGCTGCCGAGGGAAGGGAGAGCCAAACCTTAACAAGAGCAGGGAGGTGAGAGCTGGGACGGGCTCTTGCTTCAGTGCTGATGCAGCAGCCTCCGCGGCTTCAGGCTCCGAGCCCCAGCGCCGACCCTTCCCCCCGTGCGTGTTGAATTAACACCCGCCTGCAGCCCTGGTTTTGGATTAAGTGACTTTGGTATTTCCGCTTCCTTCTAGTGAGGAATTTTAGATTATCAGCCCCTCCTAGGAAAACAGACCGTAAAGGAGGATCAGGCGCACAGAGAGCACAGACCTCTCTCCCGCGTCCAAACCCCATCATGTCAAAACCACCCAGGGGGGTGGCACTAAACACCCAGCGGCGCCTCCCGAGCAAGGAGGCCCAAGGAAGAAAGGCAAAGCAGCAGCAGAGGCCGGGGCAAGCAGCAAAGCCGGGAGGATTGCAGCAGTGGAGACATGACCTGCTGCGCTGGAACTGGAGCAGGATGGAGAAAAGAGGTCTTTCCTAATTTAATCCCCGGTGGCTTTGGCATCACGGAGGCAAATCAGCTGCGTAGCTGCGTGCAGCGCAGCGCCCGGGGATGATAAACAGGGCACAGAGAGGGACTGAGCCAGGGAAGAAAGGCGACATTGTGCTGCCAACTGGAAACTCCTGAGTTCATAAGACTCTTCTGTCTCCGCAGCGCGGCCGCGGCCCCTCCTCCTGCCTGGCCCAGCTCCCCTGACTGAGTGACATTCAGCAGCCAGCAGCTGGGCTTCGCTGCAAGCTCTGCCGTGCTGGGCACTTGTGGGAATCCATCAAGACAAGTGGGCGACAAAGCCCCCCTGTCCCACCGAGCCTTGACACTTGATGGGCACGAGCGGCCAGGAAGGGACGTGAGCAGGGACAGAGCGAGCAGCCATAGCTTTGTCTTGTAGTCCTCTAAGGAAAGGATGCTTCCTCTTGGGGTGGGTTCGGTAGCAGGAGGATGCCCTAGCACAACGCTCTGGTTTCGCGCAGCACCTACGCAAGCGCTGCCTGCAAGGGTCTGTGCTCCCGGACATCCCTCACACCTCCTTCCAGCAAGGAGGAAGTCCTGAAGCTGCGCAGACATGAAGAGGGGGGACGCGTTTTAAATGCCACGCAGCGTTGCCCAGACCTTTCTCCTCTCAGAGCCAAACTGAGGGGTTTGCAGAGGTAAATGAGAACAATCAGGCTAACCAGGCGCATTTCTGAAAATCCTCCCCCCATACCTACGTCAGTGCCAAACGATGACACTCACGGTCCCACAGCGCAGGTTTGCCCTGGTGATCGCCGGGAACCTTGCTGAATCAATGAAACAAAACGCCCCACTTCTCTCCAGCCTGAGGAGGCAGTGGGTGATGCTGGGAGCTGGAAGACTTTGCCCTGGTGCCTGGAAGGGACAGTGGTGGTAGGAATCATCTACACAGGCACCTTGAAGAACCCAGGAGTGAGGCTGAACCCTGCTTTGCCCCATACGCATGGTATAACTTCATTAGGGATTTCCTACAGGCACACTTTCCCACCACATTATCCAAGGCTGAAGACTGAAACCGCCGACTTCATCTCCTGATGAAGGAGGAAAATTGAAACCTGTCCTTTTTTGGCCATGCTGGCTGGCAGCTCACCCTGCAATCCTGTTAATTATTTATGTTTGTCAGGTATATAACTCTCTATTCAAACAAAGCCCTGCTCTCTGACCTGTGAGAGGCAACCTGCCGCCCCTCACCCCAGGAATGAGGCTGCAATTAAGTTCTTAGAGATGCTGTGGGGAGGGCACAATGGGATCATAGACCCTGGGTAATTAATTTGGGCAGGGTTACAGAAAAACTTAATCCTCAGGCCAGGAGAAATTTCAGCCAGTGGTTAACAGGACAGCAAACAGCTCTATACAGAGCTGTGCCCGTGGATCCCTCTCCATCTCCTGCAGCTAGTACTGGTGAACCGCTGGCCTCTGTTTGCAGTCAGGGTGGCTCTGCTGTCCCTCTGGGTACAGACAGTGCCGCAGCAAAGGAAACTTTGCTTTATAGAGACAAAGAGAAAACTGGTGAAGGAGGCAGGTGCTTCACAGAGAGCAGGGCCGATGGGGCAGAAAAGCAGGGAGTCTGAGTAGGGCAAGGCCATCCAAACCAGCTCCCCAGTCTGGTATCCGTACAGCCTGGGACTCAAAAGTCTTCTCATAGTGCATCTGCCGCACATCACCTAACACAGGGCACAGCCAGGGACTTGGGTACCCACAAACTCCCAACGCAGCCCGTCTTGAGGCAACAGCCCTGCTACCTGGCAGAGCTCTCCTCCCCAACAGGGAGCAGTGCAGGACAAGGCAGGAGGCACGCAGCACCCTTCCAGGTGTGGGGCCATCTGGCACCGCACACCTCAACTCCTACCCCTTCCCCTTGGCCAGAACACCTCTCCACTCACTCGCCCCTTGACAGCATCACACCAGGGTGGCAGGTTTGCAGGCTGGTGGGTGCCTTGCCCAGAACCAGGGCATGCAAGGGCATGAAGGTGCCCCACCAGCCAAGCAGAGGGCTTTGCAGATCAGTCCTGTGCTAAAGACGTACCTTCTCCCAAGCCACAGTGCGTACCCCCCAGTTGCATTTCTAACATAGTAAAGGCTCATAGAATCATAGAATGGTTTGGGTTGGAAGGGACCTTAAAGATCATCTTGTTCCAATCCCCCTGCCATGGGCAGGGACCTTCCACTAGACCGGATTGCTCAAAGCCCCATCCAGCCTGGCTTTGAACACTTCTAGGGATGGCCCTCAACAACTTCCCTGGGCTCATTGCACACCACAGCTGTCAGGTTTCAAAACTAACATGCTTTTCAGAAATCACCAAGGAGGGGATCAGAGACATCAGGCAAAACCTCAGAGAAGCTGAGGGATGCCAGGCAGAGCCTGTATCACCTGGTGCCGTGGGAGAGGGGAGCAGTAAATGCTCCGTGTTGTCCCTGTGAGCAGCAACAGTCCTAGCCCCGACACCCCGCTGGCCCTTCGCCTGCAGCTGCTCACCCAGGAGGCAGCCCCCAGGCTCCAGCTGGGACTGGCACTTGCCAGAGCCGATGCAGCAGAACAGATCAATGGGCTGGTCTGGTTCTGGGCACTGTGAAACAGCCAGCACCAGGAAAGCTTTAGCTCATGCTGCAGGGACCTAAAATGCTCAGTGCGATGGCTGGAGGGAGGCACTTTCCTTCCGCCGGCCATTGATCATCTCCTGCCCTGAGCACAGGGAGAGCAGCCTGCTCCCTCCCCAGTGAAGCCGCAGAGGCCCTTCTAATTTGTGCAGGTCTCTAATCACCTAGAGGAATTTTAGCAAGCTGACTCCATTAGCTAAATGCCCCCTGGCTGGTGGCCCTCTCATTATCAGCAGGCTACATTGCTCCCTTATCTGAAAAGGAACGGTGAGATAAGGGAACAAGGGAGGAAAGAATAAACGAGGCATGAAGGAAACAAAAGGGAATGTTTACCCCAGTCTTCAGGGGTCACCAGAGAAGGTCTCTGTTCATCAGAAGTGTCACTGAAGTGGAGAAATCTCTACGTATGACACACAGGGGTTTGATGGCAAGCAAATGCCAGAGCATTTGCAGAGTGTGACACTTCTGCATGCCATGGTTGTGTATTTGTTTGTTGAATGCTTGGCTCTACGCAGTCCCAGCCCTGAATAAACTTCACCTTTCAGGAAGGTAGCAGGCTTCAGGGAATTATGGGTGGGTGCTTGGTGCCTTGATGGCTGGTGGACACCACAAATTATCAGGAATCTGGACACTCTTGTCTTTCCAGATGATTACTCAGGTCTGTAAGTGCCATTAAGCCAGGAAAGGGTGATAGGGAATGAACTTCTAGTGAAGCAAGTGAATTTCCAGGCAGAGGTCCCTACCTTCTGTTATCACCGCACAGGTCTCTAGCTACAGCAGTCTAATCAAAAACGATGGAGGAAGGCACCCACCTCTGGCATCCATGGGACAGGGTTGTCCACAGCTGCATAATTCAATTTATTCCTCCCACCTCTTTGCAGCTCTTGGTTCTGAAATACAAGTAGAGAAAAAGTCCAAATAACCTGACAAATGACCCAGCACTGGCACTTACACAAGAGGGCTCAAACCTGGTCACAAGAACATGTGAGAAAGAAAGCACGTTCCCAAGCTCCCTTTCCAAAGGACAGGCCAGCTTTCATGGCCATAGTGGGGTGAAAATGCTCCCTGGATTTACTGACAGCAAATCTCCATCGTGAGCTACTGAAGGGAAAGGACACGAGCACTTTATAACTGTCTGCTAGCACAGAGTTAAAACTTAGGTCATTCTCCCTTTTCATTTTTTCCTATCCTTGTTTCAAAAAGGTCCACGCAATAGTTCTTCCAACATTTCCTTCAGGCAACAGTACCGAGATGTGCTTCAATAGAGACCTACAGGCTCCCTCCTTAGTGCTACCTTCCTGTGCCACATACCCAGCCAGCTTCAGCCCACTGCTGCGGCTTAGTATACCTAAAATAACTTAATTGAGTACAGTGAAATCATTGTACATCCACATTGCTGTGAGTCAGCTTGCATTTTGCCCTGTGGCATGCTCTCTTTCCTGCGTGAAGAGAGAACTGTCTCTTGGGGCCAGCATCAGAAAGGACGGTCTGCCCTTTGAAATGTTCAGAAGACATTCCAAGCCTCCTCACCTGGTGTCCCAGCTTCTGTGGATAGTAAAAGTGAAGGCTTGGGTCCCCACCTGGGACATTGGTGTCTGCCAGAGCCTTAGCCAGCTCCCTCCAGCTTTCGTATCCTGCGCAGAGGAAACAGAAAGAGATGTCAGAGTACAGGCTAAAAAAAGAAGCTGCAGCAGTTACCAGAACAAACTGGTCCTTTACAGGGCTGAGAGACCTCTAACACTCTGGAACAGTCCAGCAGAGACCAGGAGCTGTTTACGTTACTCAAAGTTGGCACACTGACACAGAGAAAGAAATTGGCTTTGTCTTCCTTAAAAGCTCTTCCCTCCTCCTTATTAATTTGTTATATTAAAGATTCATCATAGTTCTGAAATACATGTCAGAGATTCCATTAATCACCACAGTACTGGGAACCTCTTTGGGGATCCCCCAGATAATCTTATTGGTCAAACTAAAGAACATCAATTTTTTTTAATTAGCAATTCCAAACAAAAATAAGTAAGACAATAACCAGATTACTAACTAGTTTAACCATCAAAAGAACATTATCCTGAATATGCACCTATTTGCACAATAAAAGCTTTCAATCTTCTTTTCTTGAAGGAAATTACAGCAAAGAATGCATCTGATGGGACATTCAGCTGTAATGCCTAAAATATTAGCAGTGGTGCGGTTGAGGATGTTGCTATTTAAGTAAAGTCAGCTTCCAGGCTCAAAGCGACTTCGTTTGACACCCCCATCCCTCCCAGCCTGCTCGATCCACGAGCCAGGATCAATTTTGGTTTCCTTCTATGGCTCCGTTGGCCTCCCGGGCTTAGAAGGGACAAAGACGAGCAGACGCAGCATAACCTTGTGGCTATCCATAACTGCCGTCCGCATCACTAACAAGACAGCGCTGGTGAGCAGAGCTCACGCCTCCCAGCAGTGTTACGGTGGCTCACACTATGCGGTTTTCAGATCTGCTAAACATTTTGGGATTGAGTCAGCAACTAACCAAGCTGCCAGCAGCTCAGCGCCGTGCCCACGCTGCATGATAGCTTAATTGTGAAGAGAGCGATTGCCAAAACCCCCGCAAGCACTTGCTTCTCCCAGGCTGGTGGCAGACCAGCTTAATATCCACGGGAGCAGAGCCAGACTCTCTGCCCATTTTCTTTAACAACGGAAATCATCCCCAAAGCTCTAGGAGGTCCTGAGGAGTTGGCTGCCTTGGTATAAAAAGGGAACCATCCTGCCAGCTTCAAGTCCGAGCACTGAGACGAATGGTCTGAGCCCTCTGCACTGCTCCTGCAGCCAGAACGGGCAGCGACGTGCTCTGCGGGGGCAGCACAGCCCACTGCTTGGGAAACCTCTACTGTTTTGGGGCCAGCATACCCATCTTCACCCTACCCGCCCATCTTCACCCCTTCACCCTGCCCACCCAGCCCAGCAGCAAAGGAGACTCACTGTGGCATAAGTAGGAGCATGCTCCATCAGTTTGCTTTGGTTGGGGTATTTATAAGCGAAGTGACTCAGATCAGCTCCAAAACATCTCTGAGCTACGTAGAGGCCAAGGTGAATCCAAAACAACCCCAGGAACTAGAATTCACCATCGACCCTTGGACAGATCCCTGCCCCTGTCCGTGCTAAGCTCTTGTCCTCTACTGCACCTACAAACAGGGTTGCAAAACTCTGTGTCTACTTGGTTCTGAATATGGGTGCTGCGGGGTCTGGCAGAGGTGAGTAGAAGGCAAAGATGTTGAAGCTGCCTCCTATGACGTGGTGAAAAAAAAAAGGACAATTAATGAAAAGAATGTGCAAGAGATGTGGAAAATGTGAAAGTAAGTAGTTGGAGATGCAACTGAGAGATAAGACTCAGAGGCAACTAGAGTGTTTTGTTTTCTTGACATGAGTGTTGGCTTCAATGTGTGGGTTTCATTCAGGCCCTGTTAGATGCTGAACAGCCACAAACTTCTGGTCTAGGTCTTCCCACCCCTGGATTCTGATCTGAAGCTACAGGTTTAAGTCTATGACTAAAAATATCGACATCTACCTTCTGCAGAAGATTTTTCAGACACTCTGGGTGAGTAATCTACTGATTAATGCAGCTAAGCATATCTCGCGCTTCAGGGACTGTGTCTTCACATAAAATAATGTATTACTGGTGAGCTTCCGCCTCATTCAGAGCAACGAGGCAGGAGCCATGGTTCCCGAGTGTCCTGCAGCAGGACGCACGGCCCCACTCGCAATGGGACTTTGTTATTTGCATGAAATTCATCACTCACTGCTTCAAGGGCTCATTGTACTAGTGGGAGAGGGGAGCACACTTTTTCAGAGGAGAGACCCAGAAGAGTGTGACTGGCTAAATTAGAGAGAAACCTAGTAAAACAGGAATAAAATAAAAAAACAGCAGCAAAAGTCGATTCAGTGATTCACTGAGAGGGGACACCAAGAGAAGTAGGTTTTTTTCTTTTGGGAAGCGGGGAGAGATTATTTGGTTTCATTGTTAAACTCAGGATTTCACTTCTCTGCGGAACAAGCTCAGGACGAAGCGCTGGGAGCCAGCCTCTCCTGGGAAGAGGATGCTGGCCACCACAGCCAGCTGCTCCACAGTGGCGACTCCAGGGCTTGTCTGCGCTTTGGTTCCTGCGCACGGCTGGCATGGAGCCCGCCTCGCAGCAAATACAGAAGCCCGGCTGCACACCAGTGCCAACAGCTGACATTTCTCTGACCCTTGGAAAAGAGAAGAAAGCGTGGCAATTCTCTGCGTTGTACAAATATTTACCTAACACTTACATCAGCCAAACACGGAAGAGACAAAACAGCTAGGAGTTAATCTGGAGGTAGTGATTTCCTTGCTGGGTAATTTGTACTCTGGCAGGCTAATTCCCCAATGTGGTAGGAAATTATTTCCAGAAAATAATGGGATAAACACTCACTCCCCTCAGAGAAAGTTCTTGGTGCTCCAGTTCCTCTCCAAAAGACCGTCTTTTCCCTGGGGATCTTCATGTGGCACCCTTGGAAAAGAACCTGGCTTTGCACATGCGTTCCTCACTAGGAGGAGGGAAGGAGCTATAGAAAAGAGACAGAGCTCCTCCAGCTTCCTGTAGCCAGAAGACCTGCCGAGGCCAGCTGCTGATTGAGGACATATTGAAGGTTTTGTCCCCAGCACATGCCACGGGATTCAAGACATCACCTTGCAGGTATCCTCTCCTGCGCGACAGCCAGAGAGCAGAGCCCTGCAGCTACATCCACTGCTCTGTCTGAAGAGCACCAGAGCAAGGTCGTTCACCACAGGTTCTACCTGTCCTTGAGGTCTCCATCAGCTCTGCACAGCAGCCCAGATGCTGGAGCACTTTCTTGATGGCTATTTAAGTCAAAAAGAATACACCTGGAAAAAAGGAGTAGGCAGGAACTAAAATACCTCAGCAAACACTTCAGTATTACTAAGAGGGAATGCCAGAACTATTAGCTTTGATGGTTTTGCTCCAGCCCCTCTACAAACCTGGTTCTGGTTGGGATCAGAAAAGGCAAAAAACTGTAAAGGCAGAAATCAAAGGCTTGGGAAGAGCCTGTCCCACAGCCAGATGAATAGCTGAAGATGTTGGGCCAGGCTTTGTTGCCATTAGCCTGTCAGACAGACGTACCAGCCAATGCCTGGCCTTTCTCTCCTCTGGGTATTTACCTCCCATCACTTCCCGAAGCACAACAGTTGTTTTCCAAGGCTATTTTTTCACCCCGAACACCTCCAAGGGAGGCAACCCTGGTGCAGGCACAGCTTGCCAGAAGCGGCAGCCAGCCTTGCTGTCATATACTCCCCCTCCTTGGCATGAGGACCAGCCTTTCCATGGCTGCAACAGACAGTTCAGGGCTGTGACTCACCCAAAATCCAGCCCAGAAAAAGAAAGGCACATGGGCTTTCTGATGGGCTAGCTTGCCACACAAGCACCACAGCAGACCCCAGTAGCCAGGGTGGAGCAGCACCCATGCTTCCAGCGGCCCATGGTTATACCACACATGGTGTGACCTCAAACCTGCCTTTTTGCCAGCCCTGACTGCAAAGATGCAGCTGGTGCCAGAGCATCATGGATGGGGAGATTTGTACGATTTTGTGCCAAGAGGGACCTGATGAGCAAGGAGATGTTCTCAAAGGCACTGTGGAGGAGCAGAAGAGCAGACAGATTCATGGCAATGACTCTCTTTTCTCCAAGCAGAGAGCAGGAAGGTGAGGGTGGTGGTTCTTTGGGGAAAAGAGGTCCTTTTTCTCCCTGTTCCCATCAGGCAGGCTGGCAGCTGCCTGCTGAGGACTCAAATGCCTGCTGGGGCTGAGCTTCAGCTGCCCCTTTTGGATTTCAGACAGGAAGCCCTCAAGACTTGAGCTCACTTCTGGAATTAGAGGCAGGAGGACACAAAGAAAAGGAAAAGAGGCTGAAGAGAAGGCTAAGACAGACGTGTCACAGAGCACAAACTCCTGCAAGAGGCAGCCGGTCTGGGGGCAGTTTCCCGCAGAGCAAGAAGACCCACTGTTAAGGGGCAGAAAAGCTGTAACAAGAGGAAATAAGACGAAGATGTTTCTTGCTTTGGGTCCGCTCAGAGCCCAGGGGCATGTCTGCCTCTTCTCAGCTATGTCTTTTACTGCCCTCAAGTTAAAAGTCAGAAAAGGAAGCTGCAGGAGCAGCAAGTGGTGATGGGGAGATCTCACCCAGCAGTTATGACTCTGCCAGAGCAATGCACTTGAAGCCTGACTCAAAAGAAAAAAAAAAACACCCTAAAAATAAAAACCTATAAAAGCAGAAAGCCGCAGCCAGAGATAACAGATAGCGGTACCCGGGGAGCTATCAGGCCTCGGGGCAGGAGTGTGACCAGAGCTGCTCTGTGGGTTTGGAGATTAGATCTATCAAGCCACTGTCGTGCCCCTGGCCCCAGCCGGCACCCGACATTTCAATTAGTCTGTGAAGGTACCTGGCACTTGTGCAAGGGGGAAATCCCAGACCCACTCAGGTGATCAGCTTCCCCTCTGAAGGATGAGACTTGATTTCCCTGCTGTTGTTACTGCTGCTTACATAGCTGCAAATGCTATTAATGGCCATATGCTATCCAGCCCTTTTGTAACCCTGCTAAATGATTCCACTCGGCAGCCTCAGGAAACAGCAGGTCCACAGGCTAGTTTCCACGAAAAGTGTTTTCCTCCTGATCCAGCCCTGTCCTCCTCTTTTGTTGTAGGGACGGGGCAAGGAAAAACTGGCAGGCGTGAAGCAGAGCTTTGTTCTTCATTACCCGCAGTGCCCACAGACCCCTCAACATGGCATGGTGTTTCAACTCTCTCTTGGACAGTCTTATTTCTCCTGTCATCCTGGTTGATTTTTTTTTCAACTTGCTCTCATCCCAAGGGACTTCAGTGTGATTTGAGGCCTCTCCCAGTATTATTTTTCCTGGCTGAACAGGTATGCAGGTGCACTATCCAATACCCCCAAATATTACCATTAGTTGCCTTGAAAACATACTAGTCCAAAAGATATTGAGGAAGGTTGCTTGAAACTGAACGTGACATAGAAGTTCAAGTCAGGGAGCCATGCAGTCTCTCACAGGCATATGCATCAAGCCTCCTGCCCTGAACATGCACCTCACACCTCTATCTCCTGCCCCAGTAAATCCCATTTAGATTATACCCCACTCACACGGGCAGCGCACTGGGAGTGCCTTCACCTCGCCACATGATGCTGGGTGTGCCGGGCAAGGGAGGCTGTGGTCCAGCAACCAAATATTTCTGTCCAGTGAGATCCTGGGGACAAGCTGCACCCCAGGCATCATAGTTTCCCGTTTGCAGCCTGGTAGCAGCCATCTTCTTATCACCTGTCCAAGGCAGCGCTGCATTGTGCTCCGAGGAAGAGGGGAATTAGAGAGTTTGACATGTCTTTCACACATCCTGACCAGAACAAACCCCCACTGCTAGCGCCGTGCTGTAGGGGGAAGCAACACCCACCTCCTGATCTACCCACACATGTATGCAGCCTCACAACACCAAGTGTACAAAGCATAAAGACGAGGTGGAAACTGACCTCCTGAAAACAGAGACGTGGGGGAAGGATAACGTGACAAGGAAAAGTCAATGGTTTCTGGCCATAGGGGTGAGTGAAGGTTAGGTCAAGTCATAAATCACAGACAAGGGGCCAGAGAAACTACCAAAAAAAAAAAATAAAAATCATTCAAGGGTAGAGCCAGGCCAAGAGAGTCTCTCTGGTTACTTATTTAAGTCATTAAAAGGCATAGGCAGTAAAAAGTGAACTCCTTGCCCTCAGATCAAGATCAGAACACTCCTGGAGTTAAAAGGATTCAAGAAGTTATGAAACTTGGTGTTACAGAGGGAGCCCTGCAAACCTTTCCATTTCTGGTTAGTGCAGAACCCTGCAAATACAATTGCTGACGTTCTCCAGGGATAAATCACAAGTTAGAGACCGTGTGTGCAGACATAAATGACTCCATTCTTCCTCCAGTTACAACTCTGATCCACTGCTTTGTCAAACTGCATGGCCCTGCTGTCTGTGAGTTTGCAAACTCCGATGATAATCTGCAGAACACTAAAAGTACATGCAGCATGACAGAGGAAAAGGCAAAGCGCTGCACTCGGGAACAAGACGAAAATGAGCAGATATAACCACCCAGGGCACTCATGCAGTCTGACTTCCAGACTCACCCACCAAATAAATACCTTGCTGCTGTTGCCCTCTAGGTATAGGAAATGTATTTCATACAGGAAGGGAGGAACTGATAAGCAACGTCTGGGGCACCAACCTGCTTTGTGGAAGATAAAATTCAAATCCTGCTGCTGCCAATAAAATTTTCCATTGCCCTAGTTGAATCGAAAAATCCAACTATGCCACAAGATTAACCGGCAAATATTGCCTGCCTCCTGAAAGCTCAGCAAGGATATGTGCACAAGGAGATTCATTGCTGGATTTGAGTGAGGAAGCCCATGATGTTGCTGCCAGTTGCACTATCCTTCAAAATTACGGGGCTGAGCTCATGAGTCAGCTTCAGAAATGCCTCTGTTTCAGCCTAGTGTGTGCTAGAGTGAAAAAAAATGCAAACTGTTACTTATCTGCACTTGCCAAGCTGAAGGCAGAGGAGGTTCAAGAGCTGATGCCAGCGTGGAAGGGCGGCTGAGCTGAGGTGCTCGGCCACAGAGACCCAGCTTCGGCTGCGCAGCTGTAATCCCCTGCCTGGGGCGATGACAGCCGAGAGGAGCCCTGAGCAATGGAGATGTGTCCTCTCCTGCCCATCCTCACCTCTCTGACCACGCAACTTAATCCTTCCTCACCTTCCTCTATTCTGCCTCTGCAAAGCTGGGCTAAGGAGCCCTGAAGGGTTAAACTGGGGAAAGGGCACTTGGTTTTTCAGGGGATGGAGGCAACATTGACTCAAATGAAGCCTGAGAAGAAGAGCACCTACTGCTGCTTTTAGATATCTAAGATAAAGACCATGATTTTGGCACTGCTAACTTCCACAGCAAAGCGGGGAGAAATGCTTTCCATCCTGTTTCTCTTTCGCAGTAATCCACAGGTCATCTTAACCACAGAAAACACACGTAGAAGCTTTTAAATAATAAAATATGTTTTCAATATTAAAGCCGTAAGAGCTGTGCAGTTAACGTCATTAACCGCTGGCAAGTTCAACTCTTTAATTTACAGAACGCGTGGCAGTTGTCCCGCAATTACGGTGTGCTTGTCCCCGAGACGCTGCGCTGCGCGCAGGCTGACTCTGTATCTGCCTCCTCGTCGGATACGGCCATCAAAAGCAAATGGTCTCTCACTTTTCACATTCTTCACGCACAGCAACGGATTTCTCAAAACAGCCACAGCCGGTGTTAAAGAGACCTGCTTCCAGTCACATTAAGATTAAGGGTATTTGAGTAGCTCGCATCACGGATCGCACTTACCAAGCCAGGCTTTTGCCAGTCATTGCCTTGAAAACATGGGATTTGCATCAAACCATTTACTGATGGGAGATCAAGATGTTTGGCTTGCTTGAACTACAATACTTGCAGCGCTTGGGAAAACTGGCAGGTTAATAGGACACCACTGAATCTGGTGTTTCGATACAAGTCTAAGTTTTGATTCTTATTCCTGCTTTTAAGCTCAAAATAATTTGCTACTTCGTGGACTCCAGTTTCATGGTTTTCTTCCCTCCTCCCCTCATTTTTTGGTAAATGGTAACATCTGACATTATTTTTGGAGCAAAAATACCTTTAACCCTGGAACATCTACATGGGTTTCTACCAATTCACTCCCAGCAACCACATCCTCAACTGCTGACTCACATTATGCAGCCTGCTTTTTTGTTTTTATTTAAATAAAACTAATAATAACAACTTCAAAAATTCCTGTCTGGCCCTTAAGGTGACTAGCATGAAAAGCAGATGTTCCGCCTTGTTATGATCACTGAAAGTGGTATTCCTGGCACTCTCCCTTTTGCCTGGAGGCGCTGGTAAAGCCATGCCCTTGGAGACATGAGAGGCAATAAAGGCCTGTTCTACTGTGGTAACAAGTTAATTAAAGGTAACGTTTGCCTCCACACATCACGAGCTCAGTGCAGCAAATCATATGCACTGCACTCGGAGACAGACCTGGGAGGCTTCCTGCTCACTTTTTATTCATATGTACAGCGTCATCATTAACAATGGTAAGGACTTCTTGCACAAAGAAGCACATTTCTAAATGCTTCCAACCATGAACCAATCTGTTGCTTTGATGTCCATGGTATCTGAATAAACACAATGAATAAAAAGCAACATATGTATGTGGCTTCCCTCCCCTGAGCACTGGGAGGTACCTGCAAAAATAAAGAATGAAAGAAAATGGCAATTCTATATTCAGCAGTCTTTACCATCTGTTTTTCTTTTTGCAACAAGGCTGTACCCAAGAAAGTTCAAGAAGGTCATCCACACAGCTTTCAGAAAACTTTGGTAAGTGCATTTTTCTCAACTGGTCCAAACACCGCAGCACATAGCCTGCTCAAAGAGCTTGCCAAGAGATTTATTTTTTATTTTATACAGGAGCTGTCTAGGATGTGAAGCTGGACATCAACTGTGCAATAGACCCTCAAGTCAGCATCTGTTACTGCTTTATTGAACATAGCTAACGCACTATGTCTTATATCTTGGATGGGGATTTTCCTGAAGACTCAACAGCTTGCCACCTCCATGTAGCAAAATATCTGCTTGCAGCTTGATTTTCAGTCAAGTTCTGTGGAACTTTGTGCTGTAGAAAGCGTCATCCACTGCTTCTATGAAAAAAACCCCCACACCTTATTTATTTCTCTACCTGCCATTTCTATTTGCCATTTTGCTCCAAGCTGCTGTAGCCATTTTCTTCCCCTGAATTCACCTCAGAAGCAGTAACCTGCTCCTGCTGAAATGTATTGTTTCCATGGTCTCCGAGAGCATTGCGACAAAATTACTACCCTCCGCTATCTGTTTCAGTGGTGACTGGAGGCAGTCTAGGGATGAGACTACATGAAGAGAGGAATTAAGATAAAGAACAGGCTGGACAAACACCTGCCAGAAATGGTGCAGGTAGGGTTGACCTGACCTCGAGGCAAGGAAGCAAGCTAAACCGACACTCCTGAATGCCACTCCAGAAATATCTTATGATTTGTTTAAATGATATTCATTTGCCTATGTGCTTGAGGTTAGCACAACAACTGGCCTTCCCAGGGCTCTGCATGGGACATCCTGCTCTGACACAGAACAAAGCCCTGAAGACAGAGATACCCCTAAATGCAGAACAACAGAACAGTTATTAGACAGCAACACTGAGGAGGAATCAAAAGCAGGCGTACTGATGAATATCAAAACCAGAGACGTATAACAAGTCTTCTAAATAGCAAAGAGGAACTAACAGTGCAGTGGTTGAGGCATTGCTTTCTAGGTACGTCAGATTAGAAACAATTCGATGATTGAATTTTGAGTCAGATGAAGTCCTTCTATTAATGTTAATGGGTTTTGGATGAGGCTCTAAAACTACTCCAAGAATTTCAGGAACTTGGATGCAATCCCTGTGTACAAGTTTACTTCCACGATTCTGGTTCAAAATTAAAAAACGCTTCTGGTTCAGGTTTACATATAATCAAATGTTCATTAAAATGGCAGCAAAAAGCAAGATGGAATTTCAGGATATTTTTCAAGAATGTCTGAAATTTCTCATCAGATGCTGACAAGACCAAATCTAAGCCCAAAGCTTTATTTGGCCTCTAACCCTAAATTCCAGCCTACATCTCTCTTTGCAGAGGAACTGTGCATGCGCCTCTCAACCCAACACCACCACCTCTGTTTAGCAAAGGTGTGTTTTCCACCACTGATTTCCTCTGAATCATCATCAAATACTGCTACTAGTCAGGGCAGATAAACATGCAAGACGGAATAACAGTTTGATATGCTAGAAAAAATCCTATATACCTATATCTTAAAAACCTCAAGCCTCAGTATCTTAGAGGTTTCAAGCCTCAGAGCACTAAGGGGGACAAGAGCACGCTCAAGCTCCTCCACGACACAGGCTCAAAATTGGCATGGACAAAACAAGCCGCCAGTCCTCCCTTCGGGCATGCTGCCTCCAAGCAAACGTAGACTGTGCAATGGGAAGGGCTGCAAGGCCCAGACACTTCTGGGCTGGCTTTATTTACACAACATGGGTTGCTATGGGGAAGAATCAGGGTTTATATTATGGCTTTATAGAGCCATTACCCAATGACATAATTCCAAAATACCAACTTCTGAAATATTGTTTCTCCGCTTTCTTGACTAAATGCTCATGTCAATGTCCCGCTTTGGGTCTCAAACCAGCCTGCGCAAAAAAGCGACTGAGGAAGTGGGAACCTAGGAGGAATTCACAGAAATCACTCTTTGTCCCAGAGAGAACAAACCTGGAACCATTCAGAAGCTGCGACGCAGCTGAACTTTTCGGAGCCCAGACTGCAGGGGCCGTCCAAACGCTGCTGTGGGGCCCCCGCTCTCCGCAAGCAATCCCTGCCACCAGCAGGCATTCCTGAGGGCTTTCAGGAGGTGATCCTCCACCCAGAAGGAGACGGCCGGGTTAGTCGCCTTGGAGCTGGGCCAGCATGCCTTACAGAGCTATCCTGTTTCAGTGGAATATTTAACTGTGCTACAGCTTTTACCAGAGAATTAAAATCACCCTGCCAACTGCTTAAGGTGGCTTGCGAGGACTAATCGCAAAATTATTGTTTTCTTTACAACGTGTTGGAAATTTCCATAAGTCAAGGAAGAGGGGTTCCTATTGCCCAGCGCTTGTCCAGCAAGCACCTAATGAACTTAAGGACAAATGAAACCGTAACGACTGTCCAATCCACCTCTTGTGTAATTCAGTAAAGGAAACTCACACACTAATTCCTGCACTGGCTCCAGAATAAATATCCAATGAAAATGCTATGACATTGGTTATTTACATGCTGACCTGAGATTTCATCCAAAGTCTGTTCTCAGCCTCTTTGCTAAGTTTTACTGACCTTTTCCACAGGCTCCTGGTGTGATTCCTACTGAGCTCCACTGACTCTGTTCTATTTCATTCCCTTTCCATGATGGTATGAGTGTACCGCCTTATACAACTTAACCACATATGTCAAAATACCCATTTCTAGCATGTTCTGCCAAAATTGAAGGCGAGTGAAAGCAGCTGGCCCCTCTACCGTGTTTTGCCAAAGGACTAGTTGTTCATCATCTGTCCTTTGTGTGCCTCTGACCCCAGTAACTCACAAAGCTCCAGTTTTTACATAGCCAGGAGAGCATCAGACCTCAGCTCTGGTGCCCTGAAACACTACAGTACAGTTTATATGCTACTCACTGTTTTATGGGAGGAGTTCCTAACGTGGTGTCTCCTGGGATGGAGATGAGGACTGTGTGTGCCTGTGACTTCCCAGGCTCCACAAATAGCCCAAGGCAGTCCATTCTTGAATACTCTTTTAATCTATTTTTTCTGCATGCTAATACAAGACCACAGAATTGGCTGAGGCTGGAAGTCACCTCTGGAAATCTTCTATTCCAAACCCCTGCTCAGAGCAGGGTCACTGCCACCTACAGCAGGTTGTGCAGGGCCACATCCAGTCAGGTGTTGAATACCTCCAAGGACAGAGACTCCACAACTACTTTGGGCAACCTGTTCCGAAGTCTGACCACATTTACAGTAAAAAAAATAATGATTTTCTCATGTTTAAACAGAATTTCTTCCGGCTTTCTTTGTGCCCATTGCCTCCTGCCCTTTCCCTAGATGCCACTGAGAAGAGTCCGTCTCCTTATTCCTTACTTCTTCCCATCAGGCTCTCCAGGCTGAATAGCCCCAGCTCCCTCAGCCTCTCCTTGCATGTCAGATGCTCCAGTCCTGTAATCATCTGCATGGCCCTTGGCACTCCAGCATGTCCATCTCTCTCATCTGGGGAGCCCAGAACTGGACACAGTGATACAGATGTCTCACATGGGCCGAGCAGAGAGAAGCATCATCTCCCTCAATCTGACCTAATGCAGCCCAGGAGGCTGTTGGTCTTTGTTACAAGGGCACATTGCTGGCTCATGTTCAAACTTGTTGTCCAACAGGATCCCAAGGTCCTTTCCTTCACAGCTGCCTGTATGGGGACGTGGGGTTTTTCTTCTGCTCCCCAAGACTGTCTGTCTCCAACGGGATTCTTTGAAACGGGTCCCTGAACATGGCAAAGTCTGCTCTCCTGAAGTCCAGGGCTGTTATTTGCCTTGCTCTAAGTTAACTCCAGTCTGTTCACCACATGAGGCAAAAACTATTTGTGAAAGTAGTTTTAAACCAGCCAGTCATCTAAATACATCGATAACTCTGAAGCCCAAAAGTTTACAACGTCACTGCTTTTGAAAAATCTGCCTGTAAGTACCTTGGAAGCAGAAGTCCCAAGGGAAAGTGCTGGGATTTGAGCCAAGCCACACATGTGCCTTTTTAGAGCCCAACCTAAAATGGCAATACAATTAACTACTTCAGAGTTTGCAAAATCTCTGTGAGCCTTCCTCTGTCTTTCTGTGGTCTCCGCCTCCCCATTAGAAATCCACCTTCCCCACAGCGAGTTTCAAGTCTGTTATCAAAAATATTTGTGATCCTGAAAAATGAGAATAGAGGGACAAGAGAGAAGAGATTGAGTGCTAGAAGGAATAATGAGAGGTCTTGTAAGCTAAGTTTATTATTCATGTCCTTACTATACTAATGAGATACCGATTTTTTCATTCAAATAAAGCAACCACAGAATAATATTCAGGCTACCACATCAGCATTTCACAGGATTCAGAAAACTTGGAGCAGAATGTAAATCCTGTTTGCTGGAGGATGTTAGGGCTTTGTCTATTATATTTTATAATACACGTAACTGCCACTGTTAGACACGCTGTTCTGCTTGGAGAATTGATGCCAAAATGATGCAATGGGATTGTCAGCAGCCTATTGTCTGGGAGCTTATCCATCCAAAAAAGTCCTGCTGTGATGCAATATGCTAACAGGTAAACTGGTGAAAAAACAAAATGCCAGGTTCATTTCATTGCTGCTCTGCCCTGGGTCTCGCCGGCAGTTCGGACAGGAGAAAGACCTGGCGTAGTGCATGAAATGGAGACAGCACTAGTTCAGAATGGCCCAAAAAGGCTCTCTTACCCTTCCCCTCTTTTAGCAGACACCAGGAGTGACCCTCGCGCTCTTGATTTCTACCTGCTTTTAAGGATCTGGGCTGCTTGACTGAATTTTATCATGCTTTTTTTTTTTGCAATGCTGACTGAGATACTGGGTGTTCCTTCAGCA
This sequence comes from Larus michahellis, assembly GCF_964199755.1. NCBI lineage: Eukaryota > Metazoa > Chordata > Aves > Charadriiformes > Laridae > Larus > Larus michahellis. The sequence continues at coordinate 67,143,917 of NC_133896.1, read as the reverse complement.
CTGGTTTTGACATCTCATCACTGCAAAGACAGGGCTTTCACCCCATCTGAAAAGCAGCTATGTTGATGTGTCAAAACGCAGTCATCCTAATGGCAGCACCGATGGAGTAGCAGGACAAACATCGTGAAGAGTAAATATGGAATGAGTACAAGCCATTACTGCACCAGTGTCAATAGGGACATATTAGCCCACGTACGCGACTGCATTCACACAGTAGGTGAGATTCGGGCATGTCCTAGATGCTGGCATGCTCTCCTTGACTGTTTTTCAGTCACTATTTGATGGTGAGAATAATGCAAAGCTGTTTGCTTACCAGGAATATCTCACTTTCTAAAACACCAAAAATTACAAGGATGTTGAGTCTGATTCAGGATCTGCGCGCTTAGGCTCACATGGACTTGTTACAGAAATGCTGCTGGTCCTATCGGAAAAATCAGGCCCCTGGGCACTCTGAGCCTCATTAGAAATACGTAAAAATGCTTTCTAGTGAAAGAAAAAATTATTCTCATCTAGGAATCTCTCCATCTCTCCAGCTCTGAAGCTGGCAAAGTAAGCCTCACTGGATTTAACTTCAAATGCTTGTAACTTTGCATAATTGGGAAATGTCAAGAGTAGCATTTTTTTATGCATCCTTGCATATGATCAAAAGCATGGTTGTCACAAAACCAGATGAGACACACAGCATGTCCCAGACCCTTGGTGAAATCTGGTCGCTAAAGCAGCCAGCTGCTGTAAGCGACCCTTGTGGAGGGATGCTTTTTATGAACATCTCTAACTACTTTGGGCAGTCTCAAACGAAAGAAGAGTTTAATTAGCAACTTTATCCCTGCTACAGACTGTTAAAGAAAGTTACAAAAAACAGGTAGAGCATGCATAATTTTCCACCAAACTCTAAAGAAATTTTTAGGATGCTTCTAACTTTGAGCCACATAGCTAACCCTAGAAACTCCTACAGGTCTTCTTCATAAAACCTGAGTTCACTCATGCTAGCAATGTGGTAGGGTCTCTGTATAGGTAAGCTCGCACCCAGCAACAGCTCAAATGACAGGAAAGATGTTCCAGGCATAACACTATCTTAAAATTATTAGCAAAAAGGAAACATCACAGAAGTTAAGAAAAAAAAAAAAAATCACGTTTTTTCTACCAACTCTGCAATAACAAGATGACTGTCTCCAGTTTCTCAGTTGGCCTCCCCCTGCTTTTTATTTAGTTTCCTTCCCCCTGTCATTCCCTTGCCCTCTCAGACTCTTCCAACCTCTGAGTATTTTTGGGGAGCGCCCAGACCTTCCCATCTCCCAGTGACCCTCCTGAAGCTCCTCCTTCAAGTTCTCTCGTGTTTCCTGGTGAGCTCTGTCTCCTCTTTCATCAGCTGCCTGCAAGTCCTGACCCGGTCTTACAGCACTGGAAAGAAATGCAATGCGAAAGCATTAATAAATGATAGCTAGTCAGTCCCTCCTCTCCCCTTCGTCTCCTCTTCCCCGGCTGTAAGCAATCTGTCTGCTGCTAGGGAAGAAGCAAGCACCTGCCCGGGCCAGGCTGTGGTGATGCCACGTCAAGCCCCAGGGCTGACTCCAGGCCAGGTCGCCATCTGAGCAGGTTGGTGAGCGAGCCAAGACGTTGCTCTCCTCACCTGCCCCAGCCTCCTGCCGCACCTTGGGTGGAGAAGACCTGATGGGGCCTGCATGAGGGACAACAAGGGCTTCCCATCCAGCCCAGCATCCCCTGGGGGACAACTCCACCGAGAGGGCTTCCCCAGCAGCTTCCCATGCCATCAGAGCTCAAGGCACCACCACATTTCATCTGGTGACTGTGGACAGCTCTTGCTTCCGTCACAGCCCCCAAGAAATCAGCCGCCACTCCCTGGTCCTTCCCTGCTCCCGGGTCCTTCCCTGCTCTGTGCCCAGGGCTCTTCTCATGAAAACCCATGAGATTTCGTGACTCATCCCTCACCCCAGGGTAAAGCTAAGAAAACAAGCAATGACGAGATAGAGAAAAGAATAATTGTCATATGAGAAAAATTTGTAAGCTCTTCTTCCCACCCAGGACTTCCTCATCTCAGACATGACAAAAGCACCAATTAAACCATTCCAGCAGACTCGCAGAGCCCCAGCAAGGGCTGGGTGCGACAGACACCAAACAGACCTGCTGACTCCTGACATGCTACAAGGGACAGGGCCTAAGCAACCCTTAGTCCTAATGTCCTTACGGTGTAGGGTCACATTTCTTCCAGCAAAGAAAGTCCTTTCCCCTCGCCGGTCTGACAAGATGCAGCACTGAACTCAAATGGACTGGTGGGAGCAGGATTTGGGGAGACCCTGGTACTTGTGAACCTGAGACGGAAGACTAAATCCCTGGTGAAATCCCGACTGCTTCAACACCACTAGCACGGCAGGAGCTGCAGCAGAGCACACTTGCTCAGCGACACGATGTGCAGGCTCTAATCAGGACCCATGAGACACCAAAATGCAATTACAGTCAAAGAGGTGATATAGGACAGCATCTCAGTATCCCATATTTTCTCTCTTTTAGTGGCTTGCTCCAGTTCGCTCAGTTTTTAAATCAAAAGGATGTTTTCTAACCGATGGTGCTGCAAACCACAAGCTGAAAAAACAAGCCAGGTTATTTTTTGCTCTTAAAAAAAAACCAAACTAAAAACACCACCCAGCAGGGATCTTGCCCAATGGTCAAAACTGCCCAGCTGCTCATTTGTGTGCACAGCTGTACACAATTTGTAGGGAGCTGTACGGCTACAGGAGTGAAAGGAACAGGGCAAAACCGAGTTGCCACAACCAGCAACATTAAAAAGATTCTTTTTACCACTCATCTTCCCAGTAATTAAGGTAGCTTTTTCCCAGTTTTCTGGGCAATTGAACCACCCTGGAAGAATCAACCCCACTGTATTTCCAACCCATGTTTTTGTTTACTCAGAGAGGGCCAATTTTTAATTCACTTCTTACAAGCACTCACAACAGGCCTCGATTATCAAAGAGCTAGCCTTAACCAAATCAAGAGGAGAAAAAAAAAAAAAAGAGCAATGCCCATGTAATGAACTGTTTCTAAACAACATCAAGTACATGTGAGGAGATTTTTGATCTGCTCCTAGAAGTTCCACGAGCAAACACACAAAGTGAAATAAATATGGTAGATTATTTATTGCAATGTCTTAACTCGTAAGAGCTTCTGCCAGAAATACAGTTCCCGTCCATGGAACACAAACCGCAGAGGCCCGCCTAGGGCTACTTAGCACGCAGATGCGGTCCAAGCTCTACTGAATACTGCTGGTTTCAATTAGGGACCCGAGATGGTGCTTTAATTCCGTCTTACAAAAAAAGGTCTCTCTGAAAAGGCGCAGCGTAGGCACAGTACCTCCCTGTGCAGGAAATAAAAGGCTTACGTAGGAATTTAGTAATTAGCAGATCAGACCATCGGTTCATCCCATCAGATAATCTACCTTTGACCAGTGGCCAACATCTAATGTTTAAAAGGCAGAAGAAAACAACCTTCAAAAGTACCTTTAGCTGTATTACTTTACAGAGGAGAAAAAAAAGCATCCTCATGACCTATGCAAACAGTCAGCTTATGCCCTGCAGCACAAACTGTGATTACTCTTCTCTTACCGTGTGCAGTTGCAAGTGTTACTATTAGTCATAAAATTATCCAACCCTTAAAAAAAATATTAAAAAAATCCAGCCACGCCACTTGCATCATTGGCTCCTGCAGCACTGAATTAACTATGCTGAAATTACCCAGTACATACACGATAGACTTATTTTACAAATAATGCTTTTTAATTTAATGGTTTAACTCCCTTATGGTACGGGGCTGAAGGAAACCAAGAGACTGATTTCATTTCTAGAGCCACTTCGAATTCTGCTGTAGGACCAGCTTTAAGCCTTCTCTCTTCATGGGAAAAAAAAAAAGAAAAAGCAGATATAGATGTCTTACAAAAGTAAATCCCGTCACAAGTGAATCTCTTCCGCCTCAGCCACCTTTGCTGTTCCTTCCCCTTGGTCCTTCTCAGACCTCATGATATCCCTGAGCACTGAAGCACAGAGAATTAGCTGCTCTGCTCCAGAGGGAGATGTGTCTGGGTTCAAGGGAATGTCAGAGCTCAGTCATGCCTCTCTATGTTCTCTTCCACCTCTAAAACAAAGCCGCTCTGGACCACATTGGCTTCAACCCAGTGGGAGCCCTTCCACTAGCTTCTGTGGGCTTAGATCCAGCCCTTGGCCCTCACTCTACTTAGGTTTTGATTAGCTGCAGCAAGTGAGGCAGACGGCTTTGTTGCTTAGCCAATTTATACCATGCAGCCTTGTGTGTAACTCCTGGGTTGCTCACCCTCCTGAGCAGCCCCCTGCATGACAATGCTTGAAAGAGGTTTGCTTGGACTTTTCAGTTGCAGGTAAATAGTGTCTGGTTTCATGGTGGCCTTTCCAGACAACTCCAGGAACTCAGAGGGATCCAGTTCTGCAGATGAAGGATGTATTGGTTTGACCATATCGAGTCTTATACTAGCCTGACTTTAATTAGCTCCCTATGGCCTGGTTTTGATCTCAGAAACGCTGTGGTAAATCTGGAGTAACTCCCCTGAGAAGCAGAGTTTTGAGAACAGCGTTTGGCCCCTGTGGTGAAGTTCTGACCTTCTTTACACTCCTGTGAGGGTTGCTCAGTCAACGGCCATGAGAGCAGCTTTGGGCAAAAACAGACTTCCAGGCATCAGCTTTCAAACCCAGGTGCCCCAAAACCAGCAAGTTCATCCACGTCAAGCAGGGCACTTATGGCAGTCGGGACCTTGCCACAGCATCCTACGCTTCTCTCCTCTAGAAACTCTTGGGGATGAGATGGGCTTGCCCAAAGTCAATCCTTGGGGATACCCAGGCATTTCAGCCTGGCTTGACAACAGGGCAAAGGACAAGAGGGTAAAAGATGACCCTGATGCAGAGTAGCTGAAGCTGGGTGCAGCCAAAGGGTGTTACTCCTCCTGGATTCAGTTCAGTGCTAGTATGTACATGAGGATCCCAGCGGAGGTTCACGTGCTCAAATCAGAGCTGTGCTTGGCCCACAGCCTTGCAGGACACACGAGCAGCAACCTGGACCTTCTTGCCCTTGTAGCGCATAATGCTGCCAAATGCTGCTGCAACATGGACCTCTTCCTGCCACTCCAGTGCTGTTTTCATACAGCTATCCGAAGAGCGTGGGCTGCTTGACTGTTACCATGTCCTTGTGCACCACAAATAGCCTGGCTGAGGTACGGGCCTGCTGAAGGTCTGGAAACTACATGAGGTTCTTGGAAGCAACCGATGGCACTTGGCTGCCCATATAGGAAATACACTTGTACAAACACGCTTGCAGACAGCTCCTCACCAGCTCCCCATCCCAAAAGGGGTGCCAGGGGTTAGTTCATCCACCTCGGGGATGGCGCTGACCTGCTGCCTCTGACTATCCCCACCCAGCTGCCCCAGTCCTAGTCTTTTCCATTACCCACTAATCCTGACTGGTCTGCGGTTGTTTCCTCGGATGCTTATCTGTAGCCCTAATCCTAGCTCATGCCCTAGCTATTTCCCATTGATGCCTGGCCTCCCTGTGTCTAGCTCCCTTTGCAACCCTTTGCAGGAGACACAGTCCAAGCATGGCAGCCTTCTCCTCAGTGCCTTCCCTATCAACACCGTGAGTGATTTCACTCGTCCAAGACCTGTGTCACCTATAGCTTTTTCTCCCAAACCATGCAACTCCAACAACATCAGACTGAAGCATCTGAATACAGGTCTCGTTCAAATTAACCAGCATTGAAATGTTCCTACTAGGCCCACACAGTGGACAGTTATGATTTTTGCAGGTTTGATAGTCTGTCCTAGCAGAAGCCAAGTGTACCCTGGGGGAAGGAAAGAGCTCCATTTTGCTTTACCTGCCCCCTCCCCTTCACACAAGGCACTGAAGAACCAGCTGCAGTAAGCTGCTTTTTGCCACTGATGTCCACAGGAAAACCATTTGGCTTATGCTTTTTTGCTGAAAGGTAAGCCTGGGTGCCTGGAAATGCATAAATATTATGGTTTATGCTAGCACCCAGTCCAGCTGTAACTCCCTCTCTCACATCATGTTTTAACCTCTAACTATACTGAGTCCTTCTTGATTACCAAGTTTCTTCCTCCACCACTACCAGATCCCCAAGAAAATTGCTCAGGATTGTTACCTGAGTCCCTGCAGACCTTTGCCCATCAGTGTTGTGGTACAGGTCGCATTTATACAGGCCAGGTACGTGACAGGGTACCTCAGAATTATTGCTGCTTACCAGCAGCCCATGGCCACACAAGAAGGTTTCTAGGAGCTACCTACAAAGCAAAGAAGCCCAGATGATGTGATAGAGCCAGCACCTGCCCTCAGACTGAGTAGATGGATAAAAACAACCATATGCGTATGGCCAGGAGGAAGTATCCTAAATTGTGGCACTGCCCATGGCATTGTTATTTGCGACAGGAGTAGCTAAACTCCATTTGCAGCTGGCCTAGGAGCCAGCTCCATCCAAGACAAGTTGAGTGGGGACAGTGGCAGAACTGACCTGGTGACCGGATAAGAGCAGGTGACAGTGGTCTTGTGGGAACAAAGTCTATCATTCACTTGCACGTCCCTCTGGGTCATTAGGAGAGTTAGGCAGGACCCCAGAGGCCAGCAGCAACCCAGTCTGAGACAGGGGGGTAGCTGGGGTCTGGATTCATCCCCCTGATTTCTCTGTTTCCACCCGTCCTCAGCCAGCGTCACCCACTTCACAGCCAGTTCCCTTGGCCGTGACCCCTCTGCAGCACCTCCAGCACCACAATGAAAGGCAGAGGGGTTTTGACATCGTGCATTTTGATAGATTCACAAGCACCCCTGCTTCTTTTTATCTACAATTCCTAAAGCTAAATTTCTCAGGTGAGGCAGGGAAAGACCACAAGCCAGAGCTGGGAGAAGGCAGAAAGGCTCCCTGTGACACCCTGCTCTTGGGAGCCAGTACAGCCTTCCCTGGCGAGTGGAGAAGCAGCACACAATAACTGACACCAACTCCCTATACAGACCTCTCCATCAAAGCCTTCCTGCAAGAGAGCTACCGACTCCGGCATTGATGGGTTGTGCCAGGATGGGAAATCTGCCAAACACTGCAGAGCACAGGGGCTGTCAAGGAGACCCTCTGCATGAGTTCCCTTCAGATGCAGACAAGGCAGACCTGGCTCTCCCCTGTGCATCAGTGAGGCAGAAGTTGTGAAGTTTTATACAGAAAAATGGGGAGACTTTGTTACAGGGTTGAAATTTCAAGATCCCTACAGACTGCCTTGGTGCTGTCTGTGTGCTGCCATGCCCTGTTAACCTCTAAGAAGGTCCTGCAGTGACTGACAACTAATAAGAATATCTGTTATCTTGGCTAACAGGAGCACAAAGAAGACTCTTAGAAATTAAGAATGATTTCTCAGAATTTTAAACTTTGTTTTCCAGCTACAATACTCTTTTTATCTTAGTGAGCTACAAGTGACAACTCTTTGCTCTAAGATCTCTGCCTTCTGAGATATAATAGTTTCTTTGTGTTTTCTTTATGAAGGTGCCCAACACCTTCAGGTACTTGCATACCTGCCAGCATTTGAAATCTACAGAAACATCTGGGGAGAGAAACAGGAAGATCTTGCAGCTTTGACTGAGCAAAACGAGATTAAGAAAGCCTTTGTAAAACAACTGAGGAACAGGATACTAAAAAAGAACATGGGTACACTCCCTGATTGACTACAGGCTCTAAATATACAGGTGTCTCTGGGTATAGTTCTGGACTGCAGAGGCACATACGTGGTACAGAAAGCCCCAAGGTGGGAAAAGCAAGGAATACTGCAGGTCAAGGAGAGGAAAAGCTGTGTGAAAGCCCTGAGGCAAGCTGCACTGAGTAGCTAAGGGGGCCACAAAGAAAATGGCAAATGACTGTATATTGCCAATACGTTGCCCGTGTTCTGCTGCGCTCTCCTCAGGGGCACAGAGGCTCTTCCTTCTTCCAGCTCTGCTACTTCAGCAGAGTTAGCTCACTGCAGCCAAAGCACATGTTGAGGTGCAAACAGGCACACGCTTTGGTAGCCATGTACACGGGTGGGAAAGGGCAGGAGCAAAGAGAGTGGCCTGTGCAGAGGAGGAGGAGAGGGGAAGGAGAGGGGACTGAGGCACTGGCAGAGCAGGGCAGGGGGAGGCTGCGATTCCCCTCCGCGGTGCACAGACCAAGTCGGTGAGGAACCGCTGTGGGATGGTGTCAGAATTTGAAATGGAAATACAGGGTTGCAACCCTAGAAAGGAAACTGGCAAGGGCCATGGCGATGTCATGTCTTATTTATTCCAGGATCTGACCTACCACATTGGCGAACACTGCTCTCCACCTTAAAGGAGCCCACAAGGGAAAAACACTGTAATACATAGCAAGCTGTGCAGTCTCAGGAGCTTGGCAGGAGAGAGCAAGGCTTTCAAGGTCACAAAAACATGCAAAGGAATACTATGGAAGAGCATTAAGTAGGTGAGGTCAGCAACATGCAGGTCCTCGCATGCTGGGGTGGACAGATATGTATGAAGAGGAGTGAATGGATGGGGAGCACATCTACACGCCCAGAGAGCAGAGTGAGGAGCGTGAAGCTGTGAGATGAGGCGGGTTGACAGCCTCAGAGATGAAGGGATGGAGCCTTTCGAGGGGAGGAGAGACGTTTTGCAGGGCGAAGCGGGGCTTTGGGCGTGCCTCCACGCCGGTGCCGGTGGGGAAGGCGGGAGGTGAGGGAAACTGGTGCGGCAGCACGTAGGATCGAGCGTGTGCTGCAAGAATTGATGCACACGCTGGGGTCATCCAGGTGCTGATGACTTCTCCTGGGCAGGGAGCGGGAACAGAAATTGCAGCACACATCCGTGAAGTGCCTACACATGTACAGTGATTCCTTAGGACACTTTTACATGGGAAGACAGCAGCACCTATTAGACAAATACTATTTACTGCGCCTCTAGGACTTTCATTGCATGAGTATCTGACACAGAAAGGATCCTTGGCTATCACCATGAGTGAGGGAAGACAAGAAGAGAGACCTTACATCAACAAGGGACCAACACTGGAGAGAAGGCTTATTTAACAGTGCCTGAAACCACTTGCTCCTCCAGTTGATGGCAAGTGCAGAACACAGCCTGTGTCACTCAGGGTGCTTTAACACAGCATCCAAGTCTGTGATCTCACAAACCCCAAGCTGGGTCTTAACATTAATCCTAATGTTAAGACATTGGGGTAGAGTGTAATGAAGTGTCCCACACCCTGGCTCTACACAAAGCAAACCACTGCGGCCTGCAAGGCTTTTATGCAGAAGAGTAAAGCTGGCGTGGAAGACATGCCTCAGGTCTATAAAACAATACACCGAGCACTGTCAGCAGGTCGTTTAAGAGCAACAACACACTGCTTAGCTGCTAAAACCCTCACCTCACGTAACATCCACTTCACACTGTGGCCGCCTCAGGCTCGGAGTGAAGAGCTGCAACTAGGTGTTCGTTACAGATCAGCTCCATGCTGGCCACCTTGGGTCAATGAAGTGCATGTAAAATTGCTCCAGCACTAGCCCAGCTGTCTGCCATGCAATGGAGCTCAGCACCAAATTCCTTGGTCACCTGAAACAACCCAAAGTGAAGTGCATGTGCTGCAATTCTTCTGCTGGGAAATAATCGTTCTTAACCCAGAGCAAACAGGTTTGGTTAGATACGCTCAGCAACCATGACGAGCACAGGTGCCTTCGGAGCACAGGACACTTAAAAGGCACTATCATGAGACTATCTTAGCATACAATGCAAAATTGGGTTAGACTTTTGTTTTCTAGGAGATTCAGTTGCTAGTTTTCTGGACTCTGGGCTGATTTGGTAGTACTTGGAGCACACAGAGACGCTCTCTATGTGGAAAATGTTACACATGGAAATGCCTTTAGAACCTGAAATACACACACCTGCAGAGAGTAAAGTTACAGACATTTCTTTACAAAGCTACAGATTCAGACAGTACCATCACACATTTTAAGTAATAACAATGTAAAAAATCAGGATTATTTACAAAGGAAAGCAAAGAAACGCACACAGGGATTTGTATGGTTTCATTTAAGCCATATAGTGAGATGACAAATCCCAAGCACCCAGAACAGACATAGCTGGTAAAATGTGAAGTGTGAAAGAAGAATCCTAGCCTACGTGCCTGCAACTGTACATACATATCTACCACATTCATGAGAAGAAGCACTGATGCTGCATGCTTCCGCCTTGTCCTTGGAGCAGAGCAGCTCTGCTGGAACTGCTGAGGTTCCCAGGGCTGGACAAGGGCTCTCCTGAGCATTTGTGACCAGCACAGGAGGTAGCTCAAATCCTTTCCTCCCCCCATCACCACTTTCTCAGTTTGGCTTTTTTTTTTTTTTTTTTTTTTTTCTTTTTTCACTTGACTATGTCTGCTCTGGGAGAACCTCCTGAGCACTGCCCAGTTTGAGGACCAGCCTGGTATCATTCACCTGACCTGTCCTCCCCTCAGGGACTTCAACCCTGGCGAAGCAACATGAGAAGCCCCACTTCCCTGACCAAAAAAAACCAAACCAACCAAAAAAAAGCTTTCAAGTAACTAAATCCTTAAGCTGCCTTTGCACCATTATCACTCATCAACTAAGAAGTACACCCAGGTCTAACACAGCAGGATACGGGGGTCCTGCTCAGCCTGGTAATGACCCACCCTGGGGAAATAGTGGCAGGTCACCCCACTTGAACCACTCCAGTTTCTGTGTCTCAGACAAGAATTATAAGCAGTCTCCAGACCTGCAGAGCCCAAGAAAGGCATCTCTGTGGATTTTCGCAGGTTGACTTTGAGAAGAGATCTCAGCAGACCTTGCAAATGCCCGGGTCTGCAGAGGGGAGGCAGCAGAATATTGCAACGGTGGATTTTAAACAGACTGGCTGCAGCAGTAAGTTTAGCACAGGGACATGGGGACACCCTCCAAATCATACTCCAGCCCTCCTTCCTTTGCCAAAGTGCTGGCAATACGTGCTGTCCCAGTTTCAGGGGAGCACTAGCCCCTTCCCAATGCCTTCTCTAGGGCAGCGGGGGAGCCTCCATGCTGCACAGCACCTAAAGCACCTACTGTCAAGCACTTACTATCATGTAGCATCTTCCCAGCATCTCTGCAGGGCCTCGGGCGGGGATGCTGACAGCCTGCCTAGCATGGACAGAGGAGCCCAGCGCTGCAGCTGGAAGACAGACTCTTCCTGGATAGCCCCAGACAGCAAAGGCAGGCCATTTCAAGTGGCTGTCTGGTTAGAAATTAGTATTTTTGCCAGTAGTCAATGCCAGAACGGAGTTCAGTGAGGGGAAGAGAACATGGAAGAACAATTTCCCACTCTCCTCAGCAAATGATGATTATTAAGAGTGAGGAGGTCCCTCTTATTATTACCAGCAAGTGCAGGAAAAAGCCACTTTTCCATCACAGAACAGCATTCATCTGGGAAAAGACAAGTCCATCCCCTCAGGCTTGTGAGCTGAAGTGACACAACCGGCTTACGCCACTGCCCCGCAGGGTCACTCCAGCCCCAGCCTTTGTGCCTTCCTGGTGCCAGCACAGACAGCCAGGAGTGCCGGGTGCCAGCACCGGGAAGAAATCTCGTACTAGAGGACTTGCCAGATTTGCACGAAGGGGAAATAGCAGGACACAGCTGCATTCACCCCCAGCTCCCCAGTAAGTCTGCAGCTGGTGATGCTTTCTCCACCTTGCTGGGTTTCAGGCAAGTGAATCCTTCCCAGCAAAAACAGTAGCCCTGAGCTGGTCTGACACAGAGTGCAATTCCTCTTGCAGCTGCAGGAAGCATATTTTCCCATATATTTTTTATTTTGCCTTTCTTTACCCGCACTAAAAATACCTTGATGTCCTTCACATAGATACCCCTCATTCCACCTCCGGCAGGGGAAAGGAAAGGCAAGTCAGCGACTCGCTTGAAAGTTTTGTTTCCTTTACTTCACCGGCATGAAAACTGCAGAGCGGTGCTCACAGGAGAGAGGCACCTATGCCTGGAGCTGAGACGGGAGCAAGGACAGACCCTGCCGGTACCACATCCCCTCTGGTTCCTTTAGCTCTCTCCTTCCCGTACACCTAACGTAATGGGCAGGCGGCTAGCACACGTCCTCTGTACACACCTCCACACGCAACTGGAGGGGCCACTTTCCGAATTAGCTTGTTGAATGCATAAGATACAGCTATCACAGCTACTCTCATTTCTCTGCCATTTGTAGGAAAAGGAGAATTTCACCTCCCTTTCAGCAGAAGCAGTTGTCAGGCAGACCATGAACATGCCTTCCTGGGTTTTTTTCCTTCTTCCTGCAGTTGGCCCAAGCTTTCCCCATGAGCAGTGCCCAACACCCTGGCTGATAAAGCAGAAATCCCAATGCAAACCTTGTTTATGTTTACTCTGAGCTTCATTAGGCTGTCAGGGGGGCTTGTTTTGCTTCACGACACCCATGGTGTCCCTCAGACTGCCTCCTCCTGAGCTGTCAGGACCGATAATATGCCCACCTCTGCAATTCCCCCTGCAAAGGTCATGGTTTGCCATTGTGCTGCTCTTGCACATACTGCGGACGGGTCTTTCCAAAGGCCACAGATAAAAGGCTGAATTGGGTTTAGGGACCGAGTCCCCTCCTCTGCTGCATCCTTCCACCCATTTCTTGCCCCAGGCTGTGCAATTCAGGCAAGTGCAATGAACGGGAAAGGCCGGAGGTGAGACCTGTATTCTGGGGGCCCAGATGAGTTCCTGCCACCGGGTTACACACACCAGCAAAGCTACTTCTCAAAAGACGGGGTAGTGGCATGCCTGGGGCGGCCAAACCAGCAGGACCATACCAGCAGGGCAGGCTGGGTCTGGCAGAATAGTCAACAGTGAAACAACACACTTTCCCCTTGCACTGAAGTAATTTGGAGCCCAATTAATGCTTTTCCACTCATGGACATCAAGTATTTCAAAAGGATAAATAACAATTAACATCGACATCTGTGCCGTAGAGGCTAATTGAGGGACGAGCTGCTGAAGCAGCTCGTTCTGAAGCCTTGGCTGCACAGCAGCAGAGAGACAGGGCTGGCGTCCATCCCTGCTCCCCCAAATTTGTGCTGTAACCACCAGACCACAGCCACTCCTGGAGCCCGCCCTACTGGAAGCCCACTCTGTAATAGAGAGCCTACAAGTGCTCATTTAGGGTGGGCAGCTACTGGGGGCAGCAAGATCTTCAGCAGCTTGTTCTGTCAGGGTGGGAGCAGGGAATACACACTAGCTTTCTTACAGCAGCCAAACCCCACATCTGCCCAGAAAACCTCTCCCTAAGCAGGGAGACGCCTGCGGCTCCGAAGACATCCAGGAGCAAAAACTGCCCCCCCCGCCCCCGCGACTGTTTATATGATGCTCAAAGGGAGTAAGAATCAGGATTTCTTACTATGTCCCAAGACTGTCCTGGCAATGCCCTACTCTCTCCACCGCTTCAGCAACCCCCCTGGCAGGGCATCTCCACCCCTCACCAGGAGACCCCCAAGAAGCGGGCAGGCACACGCCAGGTGCTCTGCTTGGAGAGATCTAAGACCATTTTCCTCTCCTTCTCGCCAGGCTTGGCTGGGTCAGACACTGCATTTGGCATGAGAAGAGCTCCCTGCTAATTTTAGCCTCCGGCTCTCCACCCAGGCAGCAGCAGCAGCTTAACCACTATGGAAAGCTGGGCAGCATGGAGGTGAGGGCTGGGAGACGCCACCTTCAAACAGCCCACACGGCCACATGCTGCCAGCTAAATATAAATGGGTGGTGGGGCAGGGGGGAGCCACGTTGGTTCGGGATGAAGCAAATCCTTCCCCCATCACCCAGAGACAAAGCAAGGAAAAATTGTGGCTCCCGAGGGGATCTGCTCCTGGACCCGGGCAGCACTCACAGGACTCGCTTTCTGCCCAAAGCGATAATTTGGGCTGCAAACTCGCAATAGGGGTCCGTGTGTTCTACATATTTTTGGACATATCTGGAGCTGATGCATCTCGGAGCCCAGCACGCCATGCCGAGCAAGCACCACTTTGCAAACACCACTTGTTCAAGAGTCTGGTCGAGCTCCTTCCCGTAATGGTCTTTTCTCCACCACACTGCCTACTACAGAAGGGTTACCTGGGGGCGGTGGGATGCCCTCGCTGCTGAGGCTGATAGCTGTAGCATCGCACTCTCTGCTGTGGGAGTCAGTGTTTGGGGTGGGAGTTGAGAGAGGTGAGTTTTCCCCTGTGCCTGGATGCGAACATGCACTGGTCCCAGCAAACACCTGTCCCTCTGTGTAAGGGAAAAACCCCAAAAGGGCATGGAAAGAAAGACAGTAATGGAGCCCTGAGGATTATGAAAGTAGCAGAGGTAGCATGAACCTCTGCAAATCCGGAGAGTCTCTGAACTAAATCCTACCTGACCATGGACTATAGGACCATGCCCAAACCGAGCATCTTTGATTTTCACTGTCCCTAAAGAAAAGGGACTTTACATCCCTTGTAAATAAAGAGGGACATGTGAAAAAAGCGTTGACTACATTATCAAATCCTTTTTCTAGAGAAACAACTGGCAAAGGGCTGAATGTTTGCTAGACACCCAGGGACAAAACAGGTAACCACACTCTGCAAATCACGCGGAGCAGCTGCAGCACTGAGCACAATGCTCTACACAGGGAAACCAGATGTCTTGGCAGACATTGACTACAGTAAAAAGCCACCATGGTACTAATTTTCAAGGCACCAAACATGCTTATGACACCAAATATGTTGTTAACCATCTCAGCAGAGCTGCTTAGGGTCCCCACCAGCTTCTGTAATTATTACCCCTGCGTTTTCCTCCACCCCCTTTAAAACTCCAAGACAGTGGTTTACTCTGTGCCCTCCAACTCCTTTCTACATCTCCTCTCTTTTTTATCTCTGTACCCGAGACTGTCGATTCCAGCCTCTCCGCTCCACTGAAATCCCAAGTATTTGCTTCTAATTTAGCCTTCAGTTCCTTCCCCCTTACAACTTTTTAGAGGCCATTGGCATTTTCTGATCACTCTCCTCCGACACTCATCTCACTATGCCCCATTTTTGGCTGCTTCTTACTTCTGTTAAATAATCCCTGTCATCTTTATTGGCCAATGCTGCCTCTTCTCTCCTGCTTGTCTCGTCTTTCACTTTTCTTTCTTCTTCTGCATTAGCTGCAAGACTTGCTAAAATATTTCTTTCCCCTCCTTGATGTGCCTATGTCAAATATCTAATTTAAACAGAGAGTTACAAGAAAAAGGTGAAAACAGAATTTACAAAGGATCTAAGCTTTGGAAAAAACCCAACTAATCATGTCATTTGGGAAACATGGGGTTTTGGGACAAAGCACTCAAGAGAGAGTACTGGAAGACCCAGAGTTAATTGGCAAAGCAATTACAATTTGCGAAGCAAAGGAAATCAGCCGCATGGCTGGAGCTGATGGAATGCAGACAGCGATCAGACAGTACAGACAAACTGAAATAATACTAGTCAGACTGAGGCAGGGGGACAGTAGGAGTTTAAAGAGGGAGCGCACCCTCCCCTGCCCCACCAGCACACACACAAGACTTTCATCCCCACTGCAGCAAGCGGTGTGAGTCAGTGAGACGCACCTGGCAACACCTTGCGAGACCCTCAAGGAACAGCGGCACGTTCAGAGGAATCGCAAGTGCAGAGAGCACAACTACGGAGCGGCGGCAGCATTAGCACCATCAGGACTTCCTCAGAGGAGCAGCAGGGATGAAGACAACAGCTCAGCAGGAGGGAAAAGGAACATGAAAGGCAGAGGCATTTATTAGCTGCAGGTGAGCAGCACCACGCCTGCAACCGAGAAACTGCCAACGAATGAAAGACACCGGCAGGAAAAGCAAATTAAATTCAGGTTGAATGCTAGCGATCTCAGCACCACTACTACAGCAGGTGAACAACACGGACAAGTAAATACACATGAGCAGCTATGGCCAGTAACTACGGGGGAAAGGAAAACATTCCTTACCAAGGTTAAAGTCTGTCAAACCCTGGTCTCACAAAGTGCGCCCAATTCCCTGAAGAGGCAGGAGATCAAAACAGCAGAGACAGAATTAGAATACACCTATCCAAGGATAAATAAGCTCCCAACATAGCACAGCCCGGAGCAGTACAACTGTCCTTCAACTCACACGCCTTACAAAGCTCTTCCTGCCCTGAGGAATGGGACCGGGAACACCCCCAGGAATCGGTGACGGAGCTGGAGTATCCCAGATGCCTCGGCAGAAAGAGGTGATGAAGCAACACCCTCCCATGTTTCCCTTCCCGCAAACCTGCTTGCTTAGGCCCTGAAGAATTAAACACCTTTATAAAGAGAGTTTTTTCCCCTGCCTGCAAGGGGAGTGGAGAACGATGGCCAACACCAAACCACTTCTGGTGCCTGAGGTGCTCGTAGCTGGTGGTCTGGTCAGCACATGGAGACAAACCAGGCGTCAACTTGTCAAAACCTTTTCCACAGACCACCATTTGAGCTGTGTTTGGCAATAAAGCTCTTTCTAGGACCCACCTGAACTTAGCTCCATGTAGATTTTTACTCGGGGCAGGGGGACGGTCCTAGAGGATCATCACCCGAGGCCTGGGAAAAGCTAAACCTGCTGGGTTTAAGCAAAAGAGTCTATATAACCTATGTGGAAAAAAAAAAAAAACCAAAAAAAAACCCCAAACCTGAAAGGTGAAGCAGTTGGCAACAGTAAGGCCGAGGTTGCTGTCTGGGCACCTGTCTCAAAATCAGTGTCAAGGGACTCAACAATTTTTGGAATAGTGAATTATATCAGACAAATTATAAACGCCTCAAAAAATGTCCTTCAGAACTAAAGCATCCCACGGGCCCAGGGCTTCAGTTTCAGATGAGAAACTGAAAAAGAAACAACACGGGCTTAGTATTTCGAGAATAAGCAGTCATTCAGCGATCCGCAGCTGATACATTGGTTGGTTTTGCTGTACAAACTGAATATAAGAGAGAGATGGCAACTGCAGACCTTTGCTAGCATAAGCCACAAAAATGCAGGGGAACCGAGCACAGCAGCACATTATACTATCACCTGTCTCATAGAATGGTTTGGGTTAGGAGGGACCTTTAAAGATCACCTAGTCCAACCCCCCTGCCATGGGCAGGGACATCTTTCACTAGAGGGTTGCTTAAAGCCCCATCCAACCTGACCTTGAACACCTCCAGGCACAGGGCATCCACAACTGCCCCGGGCAGCCTGTTCCAGCGTCTCACCACCCTCATGCCCAAAGGCATTTCCCTCAGCATGCCCTCATGTGCCCCGGCCCCTCACCATCCCAAAGGCCCTGGGCTGGGCCCACACCCCACGCACCAGTGTCCTTCCTGGACTGGGGAGTCCAGGAGGGGGACAGAGGAGTCCAGATGCAGTCACCAAAGTACCAAATAAGAGAGAACTAAAGCATTTTTACTGTTCTCGTTTTATTGTTTGGTTTTTTTAATCAATTATTGCCCAATCTTGAAAAGGACTCCTAATGAAGCAGCAGTCACCTGCTTCTCCACAGGAACAGCCATCCCTCTGACTTCTTTGCTTGACCTGTTATTCTTTGGGCACCACCATAGAGGGTCTGGCTTCATCTACAACCATCCATCAGGTAGCCTTCTCATCCTCTGACTGAAGAAAATCCACCTCCAGGCCCTATGGACCTCAGTGCCCCTCTGAGGGATTCCTCCTGTTGTCCCAGCACAATGGCCCAGCAAAAGCCACGTCATCTCATCCGCTTTTATTGGGACTCAGAGCAGAAGAGATGCCACCCCTCCAGGAGGAATGAGGGTGCGGATAGATGGGAAAGGCTCACACCACCCGTAACAATCAACAAAATAACGTTAATGTCAGGAGATGGAACGGGTGAGCCTGCAGGATGGCCAGACACAGAGGCTGAGCCGATGGTAGGGCACTGGCCAGGCATTCCTGCAACACTGCTGCCATGGCAATCACGGAGAGGACCCCTGGCATGGTGTCGTGGCGCCAGGTGAGTCATGCTGCAGGTTAATCCATTTCCATCAGCTCTTCTTGATCTTCAGGAAGGTCTACTTCCATAGGTTCCACACCATCAGCCATGTGAGTGATGGCCACCGCTACCACGCAGCTGATGGTGCCTCCCCTCTGACGCTGCCTCCTTTTCCTCCGTGTCTCCTGCAACCGCCTACCTGCCTTCCCACACAAAAGTGGGCAGCCACTCGCCTTGCTGCTGTGGAACCTCTTTCTTCCAATCACCCTCGGAACCCAGGGGCGTCAAAGCTCAGTGAATCGTGGGCCAGCAGCCGGGGTCCCCGTATTTATAGGGGCCAGAACAGAAGGCAGTGAGGTGGCTTGTGACATCAGGAGGCCACTGTGATGGCGATGCATGCATCCCAAGATGGCTGTTCTGGGCACTGGGAGGCCTGTGGCCTGAAAGATGCCCTACTGTGGGAGAAGGAGGAGGGTCGGGGGAACTAAGGGCCCCTTTCCTGGGGATCGCTCCCCTGCACCATTCTGCTGCCCCTTGGGCACAGGGACTGCCCTCCACCTCCCATGTTGGAGGACACCGAGGGAGATCCTTGGGGCCTGGAGGCAGCAGGGGTTCTTTCCACTCCAAGGTTCACCCTTCTTCTGTTCCCTAGTTTTAAGGGCACATCTTCTCACTGCTTCCCCCCTCCAATAGAAAGAGGCAACATATGTCGTAGGAAAGACCTTAATAGTGCGTTCATTCTTTAACACCTTGGCTCGGGTGTTATTTTGAATTTTTTAGTAGATGCAACTACTCCCTCCCATTGGTACAAGAGTACAGACTAGGGGTCATAACTGCCATTCACAAAATTTCCTCCGAAACAGGCATACACTGATACTTTCAAGACATAGCAATGGCAAAATATTTCCTCCTTATGTAAGGCAGACAATTTATTTTCAAGGTACACCTCTGTGGAAATTATGGGAAGTGATAGAAAAACTTGGTTTTGGCAGATTATTGGTTTATTTTGCATTTTTTATTGAAAACAAATAAAACCCTTCCAACTGGCCTGCTTACAACAAAGCATGGACTGTGGCAGCTAATGCTGACAGCAAGCTGCCGCAGCAGGTAATTGAGACTATTAGTGCAGGGTGGTCTGGACAGGATATTCTCAGCCCATTATAAATTTTGTTCTGCAGCTTAGATGGGGTTAATAGCACCCAGACATGACTACTGCAATTTAACAGAAAATAACATTACAAAATACAAATAAAACTAATTTAGGAAGTGAAGTATTTATGAGAAGGGCTGGAGATATCTTAACTAGGCTCAAATGAACGGCAGCGCCGAGGAAGCTGTCGGAGTTGCCAACACCAAATATACGGGCCAAGTCAAACAGCCCACGCTAATGACATGGAAACAAGTGGCCTCTTGAAGCAAGGCAGAAACAGATTTATTTAGAATGGCAGGAAAAAATACACATATCATTAATGTAGATTATCCTTTCTTCAAGAGAGCTCTACTAGGCAATTCTGCAGCCTAACAGGTGATGATGCAGATCAAATATTTTTACTGGTAAATGGGATATAACAGTATCTGACAAAAAAACCCTACTGTTTAGTGTGCACGAATTTACACAATTTCAGTGAAATACAGGCTTCCATATAAGCCTACTAGTTCCTAATACTCACAGTCCAGAGGGCTAGCAGAAAATAAATTTAAAAAGATAAAACATGCCTGTTACAGAAAGCCCCAAAGTCAAGCCTCTGATCTGTATTCAGTGTTTTTACGTTACTGAGTAGCACTGGCTGTTAATGGCTCAACTGAAAAAAAAAAAAACCAAACAAAACCCAAGAATGTTTAGACTGTCTGAAATCAACATCAAGGTCACCAAGGTGGAAACCAGGAAGGAGGAAAATCCCCATGGATGATGGAAGGGCCGGGGACGTACCATTTGCATCTCTGATGGAAAACAGTGACACAGAAAAGAAAGAATAGCAGAAGATGCAATACTTTTGCCACATAAGGGGATCCAATAGACCTACAATATAAAGTAATAGGTGACAGCTTTTCCAACTTCTAAAAACAAGAGGGATAAGAAGCCACATTGACTTCTTTTCCCCTCAAAAAAATCTCAAATGGGAAATAGTCACAGAAAGCTGAAATAAATAAGCCTTAGGAAATGATAAAATTAGAATTAGTGACCTTTTGAGAGGGGCATTGATGCTTCAGGGGAACTCACAGGTCCACCTGACAATCTTTGGATTGTCTGAAATGAAAACGTGTCAAAGACTAATTGAATATCATTATTCTGTGGAGTTGATTTAAATTCTTTATTATGCCAACATGAATTATTGTTCTGAGGTGTCTTTGGAGAAAGCTGATTTACTTAACAACATTGTCCCAGACCATCTTAGCATCTCAAAGTGTAGGGGACTCTCTCCACATCAGGAATATCAAAGCCTTTGTGCTTTGGCCTGGGAAAGTCTTCTCAGGAAAACAGAAGTACAGAGGAGCTCTGGTCAAATCCCAGTGTATTTTGGTTTGGCTGATTACATGCACAGACTATGAATTTCTAACATCATGAAAAGCATAAGTATCTAAGGACCAGGTTCACATCTGTTTCCACCCAAGGCATTACAAGGATCTTTCTTAAATCTCACACCACATCTAAATAAGACAGCTTATTTCCTTCTCTGGAAAGCCCTTCTCAGCTATTACTGCAAGCCTGAAAAAAAAAAAAGCAATTGAATTGGGAAGTGGCTGGAAAAGGGAACATCAATGCACAGCAAGAACAAATAGGAAAGGGAAACTCAAAGTACAACAAAATCTATAACCCCATAAATTCTTGAGGCTATTGTAAGTGCTGGAGAAAGAACCCCATCATCACTCCGGGGATGGAGTGATGGATCCGGGGATGGATCACTGGGGACCACGGCCACGACCTAGAAGGTAACCTCTGCCTTCTGGAAAACATCCTGCCTTTTACCATATTTGCAGACATCAGCAATGCCAAACCACCAGATGAAAGACAATGACCATCATCTCTCCCAGCGCCACTCTGCCTTCTCATCTGCCTTAACTTGCAGGCAAGAGAAGGCAGAGCCTTCACATTACTATACCATACGCAGAAACACATCTCCAGAGGACAATAGCATTCCTCCGCCAACGCCACAGCACGGAGGAGAAGCACAGGAGGGCACTGGTCCATGACATCCGAGTCATCCTAATCCAGCCTGACTCAAGACAGGAAGGCGTGGTGCGGGAATACGTGCTGTGTTGGCACGCCACTACACAAATCTGTCAAAGGTAATGTGTACACAAAGGGATGATGCAAGAGTTTATTTATAATGATAACATGTAATCTTTGCAAACAAATTGGGGATCTTCTGGGGCCAGACAAACGGCAGGCCAGGTTCCAAGAAGACAAACACTTGTCACTCTCATGCGGTGCACAGGGACCCAAGCACCCCTTAAATAACCCACAAAAAGGGTTATTTAAGAGTCAAATCCCTACGAGACTTCAAGTCAGGAGGTGGAAAAAGCCAAGTTCACAAATGATTTGCAGTACATGCCTCAGCAGCAGCAAAAGGATACGCTGGCCCAGGACAAGCATGGCACAGCTAGCATGAGGTCCAGGCATCCCCTGGCTGCTGTCAATGAATCTCACAACCAAGCTAGAGTATGATCCAAATCGCTCTCAGCGGCCCTGGCTTCTCTGCTGGGTCTGTGATAGTGGTCTGTGCTGTGAATGTGGGCCTGGGGATGTTGACTCACTTTACGTACACCAGTGCAGAGCAGAGATGTGACAGCACTTCTCATCATATTCCAGGGAGAACCAACAGATCACCTGGAAGTGAAAAATCTGCCCCACCTGCAGTGTCCATCCTTCTCCTGATGGCTACAGTGGCCCACAATGTGCTTTGGGGAACGATGTTGCTTGGCGCAGGTCCCTGTGAATGAAGGTCTCAATGTCTTCAAAAACACAGAAGTGTCACATGCACACTTCATGGTATGGATGTTCCCCGGCTGCCAACACTTTTCTTCGGTCAGGATGAGGTGCTTTGGGGGTGATATCTAGTTTAAATTTTCCTCTGGGTTAACAGTTTCCGAGTTACACCGAGTGGAAACAGAGATACTTCAGCCACCGCTGGAGAGCCACATGGTCGCCTCTCTCACCACAGGCACTCAGTAACCTTTAGAGCAATTAGCTATGCAAAAGAGCGATACTGTGCATGTATAGGCAAGTAAGCTTGCGTGTGAGCGATTGCAAAAGTCAGCCCACACGCATGTGAAAGGACCTGCACACCTCGGTGTGCTCAGCCATATGTATAGGTGCTTCTGGGGGTGCCTGGGCAGGGAGGCTGGAGAAGGAAGTTGGTGCATTACATTAAATAAGCAAGTTGAGCTTTCTGCCAGCTACTTTTCTCACACAAACACACACACCTGCCCATTCACGCCAACACTCGGGTCAGGTTTTAAGCAACTCGCACGGCTTTGTAGTAGCCTGGATGCCTGACGATCAGAGAGCTTACCACGGTGGTGGTGGTGGTGGGGGTAACAGACCAAGTTTCCGTGAAAGGAAAGGGACACTAAAGATGTACGGACTGGGGAGGTGGAAGTCTTGCCATAAGGACTTTTTCATTCGCACATCTGCATGGTTTCTTCTGAACCCCTTCTATTTCCCACTTCAGAGAGTGGAGCTGCACGCAACTGAGTTAGAAAAGCAGCATTCTGTGACACTAGATGTGAGACAAAACCCACTTGTCACAACCCAAGAAAGGAAGATAAGACACTCCCAGCGTTATTTACGTGCAACAATAAAATGCGGAGGAATGGGGACAGGTTGAAGCAGCTGGGAGAGGCAGGTTAATGGGCCCCTGATACCTTGTTCCTACAAACTGCACCTCTGACAATCTAATCTAATCCTGCACACCCTGCTTGCGCCTGGCTCACTGTGACGCTCACACCTGTAGTAAAGGAAATTACTGCAAGTGATTTATAGCCTCCCGAGATACCATGGTCTTTGCAGCAGAAAAAAAACAGAGTCTGCACAGCAACGGCTGGGAATGACCTCACCTCCAAGCTCCTTCAAGGCTCAGGATTTGCTTTTACTATGTTGACACAAGGTTTTAAAGCAAAGGTGGATTGTTACGCATCCTCATTACCTGCAAGCACAGCTCGCTGATGCCAGCTTGGCTCCCTCAGACTCAGAAGGGTATGGATGGGCGGGCAAGACAAGGCACTACTGGGCGCAGAAGATTAAAACAGCGGTAGCAGGGAAGGTCCCCGACCCACCAGCCTTTCCATCCAAACAGAGCATTGCAGCAGCTCTGGGAAGAGTGTCTTGGGGTGGGGGTCTTCCCTGAGGAAGACCCGTCCCTGCCCTTGCCCCTTCCAGCCGTGCTGCCAAGCCAACGGCAGTACAGCAGAAAAGGCAGGGCACAAGACTCGCTCTCCAGACCTGGCTGCTCTGTGCTTTACTGGTATTTTCTCCCTCCCCAACACCTCATTCACCCTTGAAATAGGAAAATTTTCCCGCCTCCAGCGGTCACTTGCAGGAGCAAAGGGTGCTGTGTAGCAGCTAGTAAAGACGAGAAAAACATTTCTGCTGGAGAGCCCACTCCACAGAGGTTAGTGCCTGTCAGCAGAGGGAGTAAACACACTGTCTCCAACTCCTCGGGTTTCTTGGCAGGAAGGCAGTGCCCTGCCTGTTACAACTCGTTTTGGATGACAACAGGCCACATTTCATGTGAGGAGAGTTGTGCCCATCTTCAGCTCGCATCAGCCTGCTTGCTTTTCCTCACTCAGCTGTAAACATGTTTAAGATTCCTATAAATACCTGTTGGGCAGCAGACCAGCCAAATACGCTCAATTAAAAAAAAAAAAAGAAAAAAAAAAGAAAAAGGCAAGCCCCTCAACAACAACAGGAACAGAAACACCCTCTTGTCCATGAGAGACAACAGTCCTGCCAATGAGGCTCCCTGGTAGGAATACCTTGATTTAGTCACATCACAAGAAAAAAAGTGATATGGTGGTGGTTTTGTTATGGTTTTTTTTTTGTGTGTGTGCGTGTGTTGTTTTTTCTTAAACCAGATTGACAGTTCATTTCAGCATCGCTTTCAAAGGAAAGCTATCACTCATGAGCGCCCATACTATCATCCATCCCTGTCCAGCCTACCCCAAACCTTCCTGACAGCTAGAAAAGGGCCTGCATCAACTTAGGAATGTGCGAATCCCACAGTACCCATGGGGTATACTGAGCACAAATTCTGCACCTCCAGCTGGTGTTTCAACCTTTGACTTCAACGTTACAGCGAAACGAGCCTCATGGCCAGAACCTCTCCCAGCGTACGGCGATGCAGCACCATGGAAGCCAGTGGGTACCAATGATTACAGTATACTCTCCTAGGCCCTTTGTTTGCTTTCATCTAAACTTATTTATGTGCTTAACTTTGTTGCATGGCAGAGCTACATGTACACCAAGGGACAACAGTCACGGCCTCAATTTTTAAGCATCACTTACGTGAACGCCCACACCCAGGCCATCTGACATTTGCTTCCTCCACCACGCTGATCTGGTGGGGTCAGAGGAGCAAAGGAGCATAAAGCTGGGGAGAAACCACTGTGCCTGAAGACTTGCTCTAAGGCGCTGACCCAGGAGCAGGGGTGGCATGGGGGCATCACAGCGGCTTGTGCTCCATCCCACGCATGGCTGAGAGGAAAGGGAATATTTTCTGTGACTCCTTACAGCCTTGCGAAAGAAGGGCTCACCTTTCTGGAAAGAGAAAACATACTTGACTTACCATACACAGGCTGTTCTGCAATGCCTTTTAGGGAGGTAAGAAGAAAGCTCTGTTATGGACATAGGAGATGGACTGTAGCTCTCCTTCCAAGCCCAGCAGCTCTTCAGCTTTCTGGCCCTAATGGAGGGAGACTCTTACCCATTGCCCAGAAAAGTTACGCTTTGTATTTTATCAGCAATAACTGGGGAGGCTATTGCATCAGATAAGTTGAGGTGGTAGCTCTTGGTTGGTCCCAGGTGTGACTTACAGTAGGGTTCCCACCTGGGACATGTGACAGAAAACAATGCAGAAATGAGAGCGGAAAAGTATTAATTGCTCTGAGAATCACTCCCTCCTATGCCGGCTCCCCGGGATCTCTGGAAAGAGTCACCACGTGGAGATACAAACACAGCCGCCCCAGTCCCAAGAGAAGAAAACATTACTTAGTTTTAACAGCCAAAAGAAAACAAATACCATTTGTCTTTCACTCCAACTTCTCATTTCTCTTAAAACAAAACAGGCTTTTAGAGGTACTGGGGCCAAGAGGAAGGGTGGGGAGGGCCAAAAATTAAACTTTCTCCTGTTAGCAGGTTCCAGGATCCTGACCTTGAGGCCAGGAAAACATGATGCCAAGTGCCCAGCATGCCCGCAGAGCCTCAGCTCTCTAGGCACAGCTGCTCTCCCTCCGTGATGCTCCAGAGCTCATTAGGAGCTGCCTGCCAGAGGGTTTCACCCTCCCACCCTTTCCAGCAGTGTTTGGAAATGCTTTCCGCATACCATGAGCGGCAAGGTCTCTGGTCGATGTGGGAGAATCTGGACTTTTATATAATTGAGCTTTAATATAACATAATTATTTTCCTCATCTTCTGTTTTAGTTGGTAGTGACCGTAGTCATGTCACTGTTTCCAGTTTCAGTCTTAAAACAGAATGACTTTTATAGCAGAGATGTAAAGCTGCGTCTAAAACCAAAGAGGAAGAACCCAATTAATAAGAAAAGTTGTTTGCTCCTGCGCATCTCTTCTGTCCTCACACTCTCTGCCCATTTCTCCCATCCCCTCCCTCTCCCTTTGCATTGCTGTCAGCAAAATGATCGTCAGCTGTACGGCTCCAAACACCTGCCTCAGCCCCTCTCTCCTTATAACCACTGTTTTAAATACCTCCGAGGGGTTTGTTTTCTCCCTTGCTGCACCGCAGAAGTCCTCTACATACCTCCACAGTCTTCTCTAAGGATCTTTGGGGGGTACTGGCAAAGTGGTACAGTAAGAGGCTTGGCTAGACCGCATGAAAGGTGTAACACAAAGTAGATGCGTAGCGCAACCCATCTTCTCAGGTCCCAACTAATTCCACCAGGCATAAAAGGTAGATTATAACTAGAGGATTTATCCTAGCCAAAGAAACCAGATCTCTTACGCTGTCGGAACGATAAATATGCATTTTTAGCCTTAACGTCACATATAATAAGGAACAAATGGACAAGCTGAAGTCCTGTAATGGACTTTGTAGTAGATGTCCATGGAGCTCCTTGCACAGCCACAGTCTAAAGCTTTAAGACTGAAACCAAGCCTGGCTCACGGGAGTAATAATCAGGGGTTTACAGTGTATAACGAAGGGACTATGATACCGAAGAGTATGACTAAACACTCACATCTATTTGAAAAAACTACTATCAAATTAGATCCGCACCCATCACTAATATTATTTAAAAACCAGCGGCAACACCAACACAGGCTTTTACAAAACACTTGGGCCATTCAAAACTTTCTTGTAACTGTAAAAAAGAAGCGAAGCATGAAAACTCACACGATACTGATAGAAAATAACTGTTTTCCTCTACTTCGTGGGGAAAAAAAAAAAAAGAAAGCAGCTAACTGCACTTAGTATCCGCTCCGCTGCGCTCCTCAAAGTTTGCAGAGAACGAACCCGTTAGGAGGTGAGCAGCGCATCTCCAGGGTACGCATTCCCTCCTCCTTTGCATACCCTTCTTCTCTCATCGCAGTGATATTCAAAGCATCTTTGACGCTTCCCAGTTTCACACCAGAGCTCAAGAGAGCGAGAGCCACCCGCAAGCCGCGACTCCGGGCTCAAGGTCACATTTTGACAGGTCCCCCTGACAGAGAGGAGGAGGAGGAGGGCGAGAGCCGACAGGCCAAAGGCAGAAAAGCCAGAACCCCCCAACATCCCTCCTCCTTCCCGGGGGACGGGACCCACCTCCGCCCCCGGGGGCTCCCCAGGGAGCGGTCCCCCCCCCCCGCAACTCTTCCCCCGCCGGCCTGGAAAGGGGGGCTCTGCATCGGGATCCCGAGCGGAGCGGGACGGGCTCTGCACCGGGACGGGACCCGCCCCCCCGCTCCCCACCTTCCCCTTCCCTGGCGCCCCACGGGGGTAACTCACTGCGGTCCGGGAGAGCCCCGCCGCCGCCGACACCGCCGGCCGCCGCTACCAGCTCCAGGTAAGCGGCCCAGAGCCCCAGGGCCAGCGCGCCCAGGGCCAGCAGTAGCCGCCGCAGCCGCCGCCGCCGCAGCCGCGCCAGCAGCCGGCCCCGCATGGCGCCGCTCAGGGCGCCTGGCCCCCGCTGCCGCCCCGGGCCATGCTCCCGCCGCCGCGCCGCGCCGCGCCGCACCGGCACGGAGCCGCCGCCTCGGACCCCCCTCCCCGCCTTCCTCCTCCGCGGGGCGGGCCCAGGTGCGGGGGCGGCGCCGCGCCACCGCGGGGGCAGCTCTCGGGCGGGCTCTGCCACCGCCCCCCGCACCTGCCTCCGCCCCGCCGGGGGGCCGAGGCGGGGGCTGCGCGGCGGCAGGGCTGCCCCCGTCCCGCCCCGCCCCTGGGCCGCTCTAGGGGCTGGCGGGCGCCGGGACCGGAGCCCGGAGCCACCCCGGCCACGGGGGTCCCGCGGGGTCAGAGCTGCCGGAGGTCGCCGCTCCTGCCAAGGCGAAGGAGCGTCCAGCTCTGGAGTCCTCAGCACACGGAGGGACATGGACCCGTTGGAGCGGGTCCAGAGGAGGACCGCAAGGATGACCAGGGGGCTGGAGCACCTCTCCTATGAGGACAGGCTGAGAGAGTTGGGGTTGTTCAGCCTGGAGAAGAAAAGGCTCCAGGGAGACCTTATAGCAGCCTTCCAGTACCTGAAGGGGACCTACAGGAAAGGTGGGGAGGGACTTTTTGAAGGGCATATAGTGATAGGACAAAGGTTAATGGCTTCAAACTGCAAGAGGGTAGATTTAGATAGCAGGAAGAAATATTTCATTGAGAGTGGTGAGGCACTGGAACAGGTTGCCCAGGGAAGCTGTGGCTGCCCCATCCCTGGAAGTGTTCAAGGCCAGGCTGGATGGGGCTTTGAGCAGCCTGGTCTAGTGGGAGGTGTCCCTGCCCATGGCAGGGGGGTTGGAACTAGGTGATCTTTAAGGTCCCTTCCGACCCAAAACACTCTATGATTCTATGAAAGCTGCTTCAGTGGCATAGGAGGTGGGCGCCCTCCCCCAGCCTCAAAGCCTCGTTGAAGCTGGTTTTCTTGTCAGTAGGAGCATTGGTGGATCCCTCCGGTGAGAGGATGGGAAGTGATACCTCCTCTATGCAGAGGGAAGCAGGATAAGAGCAGGACAATTCAAATTCCCAGTTACACACAGCTGAATCCATTTCAAAATGGTTTTCACCTGGTGCAGCAAGTGTATTTACTTTGAAGTGCTTTGCTCAGTCAGGAGGAACAGGGCTCACAAAGTCTCCAAATCTGCTTTCTGAAGCAGCTGACTAGATGGGATGTTACACCCTTCAGACCCACGAGAGGGAGGACTTTGGAGGCCCACATGAAGATCAGGACCTTCCTTGAGCGTGCTTAGTGTTTCATTTCACATCTCGAGCACACTTCTGAAATGACTCTCCCAGCTGTCCCCCCCATGCTATTGGTTCAGTTCACGTCACCAAGTGGTCTCAGAGGATGCAAACTGGATTCCTCCCGGGTGAAACTAAACTGGAAAGTGCTGTCTGGGATGTACGTAATGCATCCAGCTGGGGAGTTAGTCCAGAATAATCCTTTCCAAACACGTATGGTGTAGGCGGTATGGTTGTTCAGCCTGGAGAAGAGAAGGCTCCAGGGAGACCTTTATTGTGGCCTTCCAGTACCTAAAGGGGGCCCTACGGGAAAGATGGGGAGGGACTCTTTATCAGGGAGTGTAGCAATAGGATGAGGGGTAACAGTGT
Source organism: Larus michahellis (assembly GCF_964199755.1). Taxonomy (NCBI): domain Eukaryota; kingdom Metazoa; phylum Chordata; class Aves; order Charadriiformes; family Laridae; genus Larus; species Larus michahellis. The sequence continues at coordinate 67,114,927 of NC_133896.1, read as the reverse complement.
TAAACTGAAAGAGGGGAGATTGGGATTAGATATTAGGAAGAAATTCTTCACTATGAGGGTGGTGAGGCATGGGAACAGGTTGCCCAGGGAAGCTGTGGAGGCCCCATCCCTGGAAGTGTTCAAGGCCAGGCTGGATGGGGCTTTGAGCAGCCTGGTCTAGTGGGAGGTGTCCCTGCCCAGGGCAGGGGGGTTGGAACTAGGTGATCTTTAAGGTCCCTTCCAACCCAAACCATTCTATAGTTCTATGAATGTTTTTAAATGTTTTTTAAATCCCAAGTCTGACAGCAGTCCCATACTCCCAATTTCTCAAGCATCCCAAGTTGCGCAAGTGTGTGCTCAGACTTCCACATCTCTCACCTTCACTGGGCGCGTTACAGGAGCAGTGGAAACTACAGCTTGTGATAACCCCACATGCAGAGGTTGGCAGCGTAGCTGTATGAGTGAAAATCACCTTGCTGACTAATATAACTGTGCTAGCAAAACCCACCATATCAATACAACTTAACTGGGCAAGAAGGTCCTTTTTGCCAGAAGTCTAATTATAGGACCATGCTGATTCCCTTACTGTGATGCTGAATTGCAGCGCTGACAGGGATTTTTCTGGGATAGCTCCCCCAGGGAGCAAGTCGTGCAGGACTCGGGGCTGTCTCACAGTGAGATGGTTCAGACCAGGGAGCTGACACTGCCGATTGCCTTGATGGACCATCCTCGAGCATCGGGACAGATCGCTGCTCACTTCAGGATACCCCGCTCCTAGCCTACCCTGAATACCCGCTTCCAAGAAACCATTTGCCAGATGAGCCAACCGGAGTATTTTTTTTTTTTTTGCTTTGTTTGGGTTTTTGTTTGTTTTCTTTTTTGGCTATGTTTCCTTGTGATAAAAGCAGCCTTTGATATGAATGCAGCACTTAACGATGCGCATCTCCTGTTCCTCCCGGCTCTTCTCTCTAGCTCCAATCTGCATCCCTGCCTCTTCTTGTTATGTTTTTGCTTCTAGTTATCTAACAACTGTTTCTCTGTTCTGTAAATTACTTCTAGCTCTGTGCCAACATCTTTTCTCTGTAGGCTCCCCAAAGGTTCAATTATCTGCCGCTTGCTCCTTCCTTTCTTTCTTCTTGTGTAATTTTCATTTTAACACTAATTACCAGCTCCACACCAAAGATACCCAATACTGTCCCCAAGCTTTCACCACCCTGGTGGCTCCATACCCCTCTTCCTGACCTCAGCCATGCTCTGAATCACAAACAATGACTTCATCTCAACTTTCATAATCGAAACGGCTCAAAGGCAGAAGCGTTTCTAAGAGGAAAAGGCAGTCTCTGAAGATACAGTTCCCCATTATTTCCCTTTTTTTTGGCTCCTCAGGAACAAACTGGGCTCTAAAAGGCATTACTGGAGGAGCTGTCACAGAAGAAGCCCTGTTGATGTTGCAGTTCAACATCACAGTAAGGGAATCGGCATGCGCGGTCGCACAATTAGACTCTTCGCAAAAAGGACCTTCTTGCCCAGTTAAGTCATATTGATATGGTGGGTTTTGCTAAAACAGTTATATTAATCAACAGTGTAATTTTTACACATGCAGCTATGCTGACAACATTTGTATGAACTGGCCTGAGCCACGGTTTGAGACTTCCTCTCGCTTTCCCTGTTCACATGGCTGTGCCCTCTCGGTTCTGACACTGACAGCAGCATCACTGTCACACCGTTGCTCTCCTACAATTTACCTGTCTGATTGGAAAGCCTCATTTGTTCCTCTGTCTCTTCACCATGTAATTCTTCCTAGGTCTCAAGCCCTAGCTGTCCAGATAAAGTGACACAGAAATGGCCTGCCCTTCCTTTTCAGCTCTACAAAGGACACATTTTTACATGAACTTCACCCAGTACCTCCAGGAGCACCTCCTCATCGCAGGTCCTGCCCCATGAATTGGCCCAAATTGCTTTCTGCACATCAGAAGAGTCTTGCAATATCTAGAGCATCCATTTGCACTTACAGAAAAAAAAAGTTTTTATACACTTTAAGCTGAGAACTTTCAAAAGATAAGACATTTACCATAATGAAAGATATATCTACATCTTTGCCCATTTTGGAAATCCATCTCTCTTCAAATCTGACTGAAGTCTTGCCTAACTTTCCTCCTTTCCTTGTCTTAAAAGTGCCAGTACTTGTTTTATATTTTAAGTGACTGCGCTCATCATCCTTACGTTTCAAGAAGTTCCAAAGATGTGTCACGGTCATTTTATTAGGGACACTACAGAACACAACGCTGAGCAGCTCTCTAGGTGGCAACACTGAGCAGACTTCTATCCACCCATGCTAGCACTGAAGAGGAAAAATACTGTTTTACTGGACACTTAGGAGTGACACACTATGGAGATAAATGTTTGCAGTGAAAGAAAGGCACTTTGCTCTCTGAATCAATGCAGGAGAATCCAGCACATCCTGGGCATGCTTCACCAGGGTAAATCCAGAGCTTTTTATTCAAATCGAATCCATTTCAACAATGAAACCCTTCATGCCTGCGTAGTTAATCATTGTCTTGCTTTAACATTGAAAGACTTCTGTGTTGAAAGCCTCTCTGGGTTTCCTGAATAAAAAAAAACCCCAAACAACCAAAACCCATATTTACACATTTGTAATCTGTCCACAATCCAACAGCATCGTAATTCTTAAAACATGCAATTTAGTCAGTGTAAGTGACTAGTCAAGCCCATTGAGGGCTCATTTATAAAGCTATATTTTTGGAGCTTACTTGAAGGGCAGCCACTCTTAACTCATAATCAAAGATGCCCTTTCTCCAAACAGTTAATTTGGTGCTAAATGGGAAATACCAGAATTCCATCTGATTCTTCTCAAATACTTCAGTCATAGCAGAAATGTTTCCTGCCAGTGGGTTAAATTCCAGTTACCTCCGATGGCCTGTTATCAGACAAAGTCCTAAACTTTTGAGGCAACATAAGAATTGAAACAAACTTTGTTCTTTGTGCCCAAGTCCTGTGAATACAGCAGCCAAAAGGAATCATTGCAGCTTTCACCTCTCACGCCTTCTACACTACAGCCAAGTTCGCTTTGGTACATAATCCCAGTCCATATGCTAAAAAAATGCATATACTTCTACAGCTAGACTCGCAAATTTAAGAATAACTGTTGAGGGGGTAAAGGGGATATTTTTTAAAAATCAAAGCAAGTTGGGAATATAAAAGCAAAATATTGCAGAAAAAATAGAAAGAATAGAATATTTCAGTTGGAAAGGAACTACAATGATCATCTAGTCCAACTGTCTGACCAAGTTAAAGGAGGTTGTCAAGGGCATTGTCCAAATGCCTCTTAAAACACTGGCAGGCTTGGGGTGTTGACCATTTCTCTGGGAAGCCTGTTCCAGTGTTTGACTCCCCACTTGGTAAAGAAATGCTTCCTCGTGTCCAGTCTGAACCTCCCCTGGTGCAGCTTTGAACCATTCCCACACGTCCCACCACTGGGTACTGGGGAGAAGAGCTCAGCACCTCCCTTCACCACTTCTCCTTGGGAAGCTGTAGGGAGCAATGAGGTCACCCCTCAACCTCTTCTCTAAACTAGACAAACCCAAAGTCCTCCAGCCGCTGGACATTCCTTCCAGCCCTTTCACCAGCTTTGTTGCCCTCCTCTGGAGACATTCAAGGACCTTCACATCCTTCTTAAATTGAGGGGCCCAGAGCTGCACACGTTACTCCAGGTGAGGTTGCACCAACACTGAATACAGCAGGATAATCCCCTCTCTTGACCAGCTGGCCATGCTGTGTTTGATGCACCCCAGGATGCAGCTTTGCCCTCGAGGCTACCAGGGCACACTGCTGGCTCCTGTTGAGTCTCCTCTCCACCACCATCCCCAGACCCCTTTCTGCAGGGCTGCTCTCCAGCCACTCCTCTCCCAGTTTATACTTGTGCCCAGCATTACTCTGTCCTAGGTGTAGAATCCAGAATTTGAAAAAAAAAAATCTTAAAATGGTCCTTACATAAAATTTGAGCTGTGATACCACTTTGAATAGGGACAAATGAGACATCTTTATTAGCATATTGACTCAGCAGGCACAAATACATTCAAGTGTAGCAGAATTAAATGTGTTTGTGAGCTGTAATTAAAAGTCTGATGACACTGCTTTTCATAAATATGAACAGATTTACCAGAACAAAATACACAGGGATGTTGGTCCCAGCTAGCCTCAAAAAAGTATCTGATTATCAAAGAATTACTTCCTGGCCTACACACAGACATTACAATTCCAGAATATTAGGCTGCCCACAGAGTCCATCCATACCGATAAAATAGGTGTGTTTCTGTACTGGTATTACTACTTATGTAAACAATTTAAGTACAGCCATTGCATACAAGTATATACTGTACTATTATTTAGATTTATTCTGACGGCTATCATATCTGTGGCTGCTGTTAATCTGCCTTTCTAAGCAGAGTCACAGCATCAATTAATTTGGGAATTACTGCAAGTTGAGGTATAGGAAGATCATGAGGGATTTTTAAATTTTGTTTCAGTTTTTTACCTTGTGTAACCTTGCTGTCTACGGTGAGCTGACACCGCATATATTATAATTAAGGCAACCACATGAGGGCTGAAAAACTCCTACAAATATTGCATATAAATAAATCATAAGTTTAAAGCCAGAAGGGACCATTAAATGATTTCCTGTTAGTTCACGTCATTATATTTCATTAATTTCTAACGTGTAAAACTCAGTAACTTATTAAAACAAGCCACCTTCACCAGAGCTGCAATCATTTTTTATTTGAAGACAGAGACGGAAAATTTGTTACCTCCACAAACAGCTTGCTGTAATGAGGGGAAAAAGCCCAATCTTCCTGTTAATAAAATAAAAAAAGAAACAACTACCAAAACTAACACACATTTTTAACTTCAGGTTCAGGCTACTGGTTCTTGTTCTGCCTTTCTCTGCTGGGATAGAGAGGCCTTTGGTAGTTTTTCATCTTCAAGATACGTGTATATTAATCAGTCTTAATGTAATAAAATATGAGCTGTTGCACAACCTTTTCTCTTCTGCTGAATCATCTGTGGTTCTGTACTTTACCCAATATTTCAACATCCTTTCTGAAATGTATGCGCTCCTTCCTTACCTACACAACAATAAAGTTTTACCCTACTGCTCACTTTTCTCCTATTTACGCAAGAAACATTTTAGTATCTTGGCTCACAATAAGAACATTTGTCCAGTTCTAACCTATAATCCTCTGCAGGATAGTCTCTGTATTCCAAGAATCAGTCATTTTGGAGATCTTTCAAATTCTGTGCTCCGACATACAGAATCTGCCATTTAGTTGTATTGAAATGATACAAGTCACATATTACTAACTTAAAATAGCAAAAAAAGCTGATCAGTCTTTGGAGTAAAGGCCATTTTTTGTTTTCTACCCAAAATTTGTTGAAGAAAATTGACTAATATGGGTCTTGGAAACTTTTTCAGGAAACCCTCTTGGAAATACCAATAATTCTTTACTGACATCTTAAAGGGTAGTTGTCAGTGGTAGAAAGCACTTGGCTTTTTAAAGCAATTCTTGGCTTGAAGGTCCTCATTTGTTTTGGCAACACAAAGCAACATTTCACACGATCACATGATGTCACACAGAAAGAGCATGTACAATACTTTGCACTTCCTGCCCTTGGACAAATATTCAAGCTTCCAAATAAAGTGGATTTACAGATCAGCACTACCATAATTTCCCCCACCACCCCTCTCCCCAAATAGGAAGGGTTTGTAGCCTAGCGACAAATGAAGAATAAAGTAAGAATAAAGTTCAAGCTGCACTTTGATTTTGACATACCAGCAGATATATTAGGAATGCTGCCATTTTATTCTGTTCAGTCTTTCACATAATAAGGAATACTGGTAAGGAAGGCAGGAAATTAAACATTTACATCCTTCTTCCCCCAATATTTCCTCCCAGTGTTAACAAACTGAATGTCAAAGCCTACAGTCTTTATCCAGACACTCTTCATGGCTTTCAAGTGAGGAAAAAGTAATTTCACAGACAATTCTTTAGCTTGGAAGAGTTGAAAATAAACAGAAACACATTGATTTCTATAGGTTCAAGAGACCTTTTTGCTAGCGTCCCATCAGCTGAATTTAAGTAGATGGATCTTGCTGAGTAAGTGGCTAATACTTCACTACGTAGCAATTTTCAGAAGCAGCCTTCCAGGACCTGTGATAACTTTGATATCTTATCTCCAAACCAGTGGCATGTTATTTCACATACAAACTCGCTTTAATTAGCTAGACTTATCTGAGAAAGCACTAGTCAACTAAGAGTGAGACTAATTGATGGATAGCATTATTTAATAACCTTCCTCAACTGTCCACATAGCATCAACATACAAGTTGTTCATGAATCGCGCTCTGAACCAGTTCAGCATTTTCAGCTAAACTAATTAGTGCAACATACTTTAAAACAGCCTCTTGTAAGTTGTAATAGTAGTTCAGCATCTAGGTACAGATTGTCAGCCACCCACACTAAAGTCTGTTTGTGATGAATTTGACCTCGAGAACACATAGAAAATAAAAGCCACAGCACAGGACCATAAGGGACAGCAAGTTTGTCACAAAAAAGATACACAATTGAAGTGGGACTTAAGGGTATTTTTCCTCCTGCATTGCTTTAGCTAGTACTGTAAAAGCAATTCTTTCTCCAAATCTTGACAGCACAAAACCATCTTTTGCATATCCACCTCTCCCAAACACTGAATGAGGACCTCCATGGCCACTACCACATCCAAAAGAAACTGCTTGCTCTCACACACTAAGTTTTTTTCAATGGGAAAGGGAGTGCTGGTAGCCTATAGGAGTATACTTCAGAAATACATTATTCTGCTTCTGTCACATTTAATGAGGTAGGAAAGGTACAGGAGTAAACAGAGGCACTGAAATCCCTTTTCCAACACAGATCTGCTCTCAGTCTACAAGGTGGACAAGATTTGCTGATGCTACAGTAAAAGCATGAATACCTGCAATTATAAACTGGACTGAAGCCAAGTCGTAACCCTTTTCATGATTTCATCTGTTTTCTAGAATTGCGATGTCCTGATGTCTGGTACAAAGATAATCATCACACAGCTAGAGTTATATTTATCATGTAGCAACTAGGCACCCGCTCTTCCACCCCAATTTCAGTTCCAGTTCAGTAGCAACAACTGCTGTAGCAAAAGCTGACCATGATTTGTTGCTACATGACCATGATATTGTTTAAAGCTACAAAGATAGAGAACATGGTGGTTAAGGAAGATACTAGATGCCTTTTATGATGGCCTTCCTCTGTGCGTCAGGATAAACTGCGAAGAAGGGGATGAGAATATGACACTCAGTGTAGTGTTTCCTTCCCCCTCAAACATTCAAAACAAGCATAGATGTTGCTGGTAATGGCAGATGAGTTCTATAACAGGCTATCTTTTCCCACCATATTAAATCAGTCACGTTTGTCCCAATTAGCTTAGAACCAAGCAAAGGGAAGTAATTTTAAAATAATTATACTGTCAAAGGGAGAGTCAGACATAATAAAATTTAGTACATACTTTCTATATGTGGTCTTTTTCAAAGAAAATTTCCAGTTACATCCTGAAGTGCCTAAGCACTAAAACAGTAATAATTTAAACCATTTTAAAAGCTGCTTCTCACATAGGAAAAGGTCAGTCAAGCAATTCAGATCTTGAACTAGATCCTTCCATGATTATTAATTTCATTATAACCATGTATGGTTTATAACAAGCTCCAAATAAAGGTGAAGGCCAGTATACACTGACCCGTACCACAGATGTGAAGGTAAGATGTAAGTCATAAGCATATTCCTTATGTATTAGTCATGTATTTTCTATGTCAGTCTTATCAGGTGCCATCTCTCAGGTGAAACAGCAATATAATCTGGCATGTTAGGAGCGGCTCATGTAAAATGTTACGACATTAACTGCAGGTTTCCTCAAGCCTCCTATCACTGGACACCAGGAAACAGACAGGCAGGAGCTGCTCTCACATATGACTACTCCAGCCTAGCAATGTCCCATTCCTAAAACTAGGATGTCAGCTAATACCTCAGCTTCAGCAGACCCGTAGTTCATTCTCTAAGCCATAGATTTTAGCTTTTAAGTTTTTTAGTTCTCCTTGAATTTTACGGGTTAGTCTGTTTCCTTGGCGGACCTCATGTAGAATTGCAAGATCCTGGTCTGGTCCGATATTCAAAGTCACCTAAAAAGGAAAAGAAAAACAGATTTAAGAAAAACAAAGCTATACAGAATACAATTTAGAGTATTATGATGATAATAAGAAGGAGAGACCTCTAAAGGAGACCCTTCATAGCTAGCCAAGAGGAAGCTTAAGCTAATATCACTAGGCTAATGGTTGTCACCAACAGAAAGGTGCTCCAGAACCAGAAACAAAGAACAAAGCTTTCATACATTATGGTTTTATATTACTGGCAGGGAAGAAATCTGGATAGAATATAATCAAGTTTACCCGTAGCCTATTGACTCCTTTCTAATTCCTGTATTATGTAGAGACCCACAAAAAGCGGCAAGTTAAAACATTTAGCAACTAACTTTTATCTAGTTCTAAGTACCTCACCTGATATGATGGCATTTTATCACCTTTTGGTGCTAGAACTAGAGGTGGTTTAAATACTGTGGCCAACCTGCTGCCTTCTGAACTGTGCACGATTCAAGAGCAGTTCAAGTACAACACCTCGTCTCAGGCCATGCCATAGGGCCCATACCGAGCTGAACAAAGTCTGCTGGATAATCAGAATTCCTGATGGCAAGCTAGCCACTGCTGCCATTTCCTGTCACCCTGGAACTGGATAGCATGCCAGCCCAGTCACTTTAAACAGCAGAGCAGCACAGCCTTGGAAGCTGTTCTCCGAGCCCTCTCTTCCATCAACCCTTTCGAGTGTCTTATTGTCATCATGTAGTTCTTGGTCAAAGATTTTAATATGCAAATCAGGAAATTTAGTCATCTGTAGTCATTTTGACCTCAAGTGATACGAAGAATTTAAAGATCACTCTGGAGACTTCTAGCAAGTATTTTGTTCCTCTGCCCTCTTGTGGTTAAAAGTGTGAAGAAATTAAGAATACAATTTTGAGCACACCCACAGTTAGAGAACATACAGTTCTGTAGAAAGATAGGTAGTTTTACCCCCATTCACATATGTTGTTTAGTCCTTAAAGAATAAAGTTTAAAAACTTATAGCCGCTGCCACAAAGACATTTGTCTTTGTGAAGACAAATGCATTAGTCTAAGCAAACTGAACTGTGCACCAGAAGTACAGGAAACAAGTGAATCAGTGGCACTGCCAGACTCCTGAGAGACAGTCAGTTGGACAAAAGCTATGCCTGGATCATCCTGTCAAGCATATCTCAGATAAATACCTCACGCTAAACTCCAAGCAAGGCTGTGGCTTCCCTAAGCTGTTCTGATGTTCATCTACACATCTGGAAGCTACTACAGAGTACATAGCTTCAACTTCCAGCCATTGTTTCTGCAGTGATTTTTGCAGAGTTACAAATAAGATATTAACAAAGGAATAAATAGAATATTCACAATATCTAGTAGTCAATAATCTACCTCTTAGTGGAATGAAACCAAACGCTATGGCCCACAAAAAAAAAAAAAACAATCATCATTTTCTTTGCAGGCTATACTTCTGAAACAAACTACTTTACTGCTTTACAATTTTGAGACAGCTAAGTGGGCTACAGGTATCGGATAAGAACTTTTCAGAGTTGCAACAAAAATACACAGCTAATGTATAATCAGGACAGTTCCTGGCAAGCTTGATGCCTGACTGATTAACAAAGACAAATCTTTTTTGCTTCATAAAATACATAAGAGGGCAAGTTTTGTCAAATACTAGTATCTAAAGGAGCACTTAGGAAAGAAATTATTTCCTAAACTCTAGGGAAATACTGCATTTAAATACGGAGAATACATCTCTATAGGGTAATCCTGTAACAGTCTACCTCAGAAATGCTTAGCTATTACCTTAAAAAGCTGGTTCTCTACATCTTTCAGCTTCTGCCGAAGCTGTTTAATGTCATTCCTGAAGCCTTCCACTTCCATATTACGACGTTTTTCCAAGGCCTCATATCGCTGAGTCATCAGCTTCAGGCGCTTCCCCATCTTTTCTGAGCGTTCCTATGGAGATGAAAACTCAATAGAGTATACAAAATAAAGGCTGCAAGATCATCACATAGCTAGCAGATGATTACAGACTAATTACCTTGAAGAGCTCTCTGCCAACATCTCCCTCCTCACGAATTCTAGCCAGCTCATTTTCCAGGGTGACACACTGCTCTCTATACATGTTTGATAGGCGTTGTTCCTGCATTAGCTGTTCTTGCAGTGACTAGGACACAGGAGGAACAAAAAGAATCAGCTCAAGAGCCAGTGCTCACAAAATTCACACTGCTCTGGAAAAGCACGTGTGATAGACTGACAATATGACAGGCAAAAAAAAATTAACAACTGGCACTATAGCTAATGAAATAACTAGGTAAGGACAATATTCTAACACCACTTCCTTTAACAAAACCTTTTAATTAGGTTATCAGTTCTGCATGACTGCTCATCAATCAGTTAAAGAACCCTCTCCTCTTCCCCTTAAAAGTAATATTCAACTAATGCTGTAATTCCCCTTTTCACAGCTGCTTGCCCAGTACTGCATTTCAAAAGCATCTGCATTCAGTGGTAGATAAAAACAACTCCCTATTGCCTGTTTACCCACTTCAGATCTCCCAACTTCTCACTGGAAGTATACTAGAAGTGGAAGAAAAATCCTGACTACTGTAGAAGAGCTGGGGGACATCAATTGAAAGGACTTATTCTGCCCTGACAGCAGCAAGGAAGATATAGGCACTGAATTCTAAGTCCACTAGCTGAGAGCATTTTTACACTAAAAGAAAGGCATATGCAACAAGCAGGTTAAGAACTGTTGGCCCATATATCACGTGGCTTTGCAGAGTAGGGATTTGTTCTGGGCATAAAAAAACCTGGACAGTGAAGTGCTACCATAAATCCTAACTATACATTTTACCTGAAATTTGCAAGCAATGTTGATTTTGAGGCAGGAGAGGATTTTTCTTTTACATTAGTATCAACCAAAACAATCCAGTACAGCTTTGGAACAGCTGCAAGCTACTGCCTATCTTGGCAAAACCCAGATGCTTGCAATCTTCTAGTCAACAACTGTTAAAGAGCCTCTACCTAGGACAAAAGATTACCTTTATTTCTCTGCTGTGGAGTTTATGAGCCCCATCATCTGCGCGAAGTATCTTCTTGGTGTCTCTCTGCTTCTTCTCTCTCCCTGGCTCCTTGCTGATAATAAGCTGATCCAGATCTTTGTCAAGTTTCCTCAACAGACTGTCCTTCTCTGCCATCCATGCTTTCTCATTAGCTCGGGCATCAAACTTGAGCTGGAGAAAGTCACGGGTACTCTCATATAAGAGATTCTGAGTCTTATGGAGTCTGTAAAAAGGGATTCCAGTGGAGTTAATTAACTTCTTTCCTAGTTCCTCAATTTCCTCAGTCATCATTGCAAGTTAAAAGAAGCATGGAAGAAAGAAAAGGTGCTTTCCTAATGAGTTTAGCTCTTCTCATCTAATGAAAGAAGTAATATTCTTCCAATGTGAAAAAGGATTTTTAATATGTAGATTACTCCATTCGTCTCCTTCCACACACACACTACCAAACAGATGGCTGCATAATTTGCTTTTCTGACTGCTGGAGAAAGCAACATACTGAAAGCCAAAACATTTCTTTTGTTCCCCTCTCTTCTCATCTCATGACTATATCACAGTCATTCTCTCACACTCACTTATCTGTTATAGTTTTGATCTTGTCCTGGTCCCTCTGATGTTGGACCTGGGCTTCCTCCATGTGAATCCGCCTGTCCTCTAGTAGTGCCTCAACCTGTTCCTTGGATAATCGTGTCTGTTCTTCTATCTGAGCTTGCAGGGCCTCCACCTGAAGAGGCATACAAAGACATTACTGAATAAGACCTCACAACAGTTCTGCTCCTATCCTTGCAAGTCTCTTTTAAATTCCAAGATTCAGATCAAAGGCTCTACCCAATAATACCTTTGAGACTTCGAATTTCTCAAATTTTTATTTTTGTTTTAATGCTAAGTATTTCAAACAACTAAAACATTTGAAGAAAAAAAAATGCTATAAGCAAGACAGGCATATTATAAGCAGCAACAATAGATAGAAGATATAGGAAAGATTTAAATTGCACATAGAATGTGACAAATCCTGTGGAATATGCAGATACACTTCTGCCCCTATGCTACCACCTTCCAATGAAATGGTGATATAAAAATATCTAAATACTAGGAAGGCAGTAAATCCATGTATCTTGAACAAAAGAAATTACTCAACCAGAATGAATCACTAAATGTAAACAAGATAATAAGCGAAGGAGAGGGATGCAAAGAATCTTGATCTAAGGCACACAGGGAGACAAACTGGAGCAAGTAATTGAAAAATGTCCATCTGGCCTATGTGTAAGAAACTATCTGAAAAAACTTGGTGTGTATTTAGACCGCTTATTTTTCATATGATGCTTTTGCTCCAGAGTAAGTGTTGTTAGACAGCTAACTGGCCACTAGGTCAGTCACCACTGCTCGTGACCAAAAAAATAAAAATAAATCTATCTGCTATACAAGTCTGCTTTTTAATTTGCTTTTCTTGACTCATGGTTTCTCTTGCTTTCCATAGATCTTCTGGTATCTTCCCCAATGATTCTATACATTTTATCTTTCATTCTGTCATGCTATCTACACCCTATCTTTCACTGAAGTGAGCACTTCATTATACTAGCGCATCTTATTGGGGCTGCCTAATTCCGACTCAGACACATTACTTTTGTCAGACTTCCACAAAATACCCGACCCTGCAGATCTTCTGTAGGTTTAATGTAAATTGATAGTCACAATCAAATTATGGGAGATAACATCAATTACACTTTCTGTATGTAAGGGTAACACATTCCAGCTGACATTACTGGAACATCTGCTTATGTAAATCTTCCATAATCAGATGCACGTTCTTAAATCTAAGCCTATGTTCATCACAAAGAAACAGCTAAGTAAACTGACAGAAAGTGTAAACCCATAATAAAATGTGGGGACTGATAAAATTGCTATGTCTACATCTTATGTAAGCAAACAGCATATTTATCATAATTTCCTGGACAGCCAGGAATTATGTCCATCAGTTAGCAAATGTTTTTACCTGAAGCAGGAGTGTTTGATTGTCTCTCCGATATCTCTCAGGACTTTCTGGTTTCTCTCCTTTTGCTGCTGGTTTTGAAGTGCTCCTCTTGGTGCCTATTGCAGAAATTTAACAGAAGTAGAAAAGGGGTTTCCAATCCAGCACCCTTCCAAGGATCAAATGTTGTATGTGCTGACTGGCCTACAAGAACAGGAAAAAGCTTGACAGTGCTACAGTCACAAGGACTTCCAGAAGGAGTAGCTGGATGAAAAGTTTCAGAACTTAGGGTGATTGCATAACTTTATCCCATGCTATCACACCACAATATTTAGGCAACTTGCTAATCTTTTTGGCATATATAGAAAGCAATCTTAAATTTTCTTAAATGAATGATGAATAGGCAGGTGACACAGGTGCACAAGCATCTAGCCTTGGATGAGTTTTGAGTTTGTTAGCTAATTTCAGTCAATGTGGAAAAGGCAGTTCTTTCAAAAGAAAAAATCAGTAAGTAGGCACACAGATCCACACCGCTGTCTACGCTAAAGGCAGGCAGAACCCCACACCTTGGAATAGCTGTGGATAAGGGTGCCTGTCCAGTTGGTACCTGTATAGTCCCAGAACAGCCATTCCACAGGCATACCAGCCTCTTCCCTAGTTGAGTGGATGATGGACATGAGAACCAGCTCAAGTTATTTTAAAAGATTTTGAAGGGAAGCCAAGAGTACTGCATGTATGTACACAGGGATACATTTAAGGAATTTAATGAAGGCATACCAAAGTATTCACAGTAAGACAAAAACACACAGAGAAACAAGTATCAATAGCTGAGCTGCTGTTAGATCAGCCTGGTGTAGTACCTGTTGCAGAAGTATCATTTCGTTCATGTGGATCTCTGGATTTAACTGGCCTTTGCAGAACAGTAACCTATAGAAAAAAGATTAAATAGTTCAGCTGAACAGCTGACTTAAAGTTGCAATGGTCAAGAATAAATCTTAAAGAGTAAAGAGAGATATCCAAGAGAACAGTATTACCTTACTTCTACCACAAGACATGGAAGACATTCACAAGTGTAATGTCCACGTTGAAAAATTTCCTTTATCATGGCTGAGTTTTGCCATTTCTCCCTCTTTTTTTTTTTTTTTTTTCACCAGAAAAAATGGAAAGTAATCCTGCCCTTGCTGGCTTCATTAGGATGAAAATCAGAACCCTCAGCAGGAAAAGGAGCATTTTGGGAACAGAGAGAAGAGGGAAGGTGAAGATGAGGATTATGTTATTTCCTTCTTACATACTCCTACTTGCCTTAGCAAGACAGAGAAACATGAAGCTTGATTTAACAGCACATTCACTCAAGCTACTGAACAAGCTTGGGATAAAAGCTAACCGATAAAACTATCGAAACAACTCAATTGTTGAGCTGAAACCCACTTAACAGAAACAAAAGGCCATGAGGTTATAACCTCAATGCTTATCTTGAGGTTGATGTTATATAATAGACCTAATTTTAGAGCTACCCTAGGGAATTTTAAAGCTTCTGCAAGATTTTTGAACTGCTTGAGAAGTGCAGAAGAACCACAATCCAGCATATTTAATCCTTTTTCTGCACCTTATTTCCAAGACAAATCCTATATTCCATCATAGTCTCCGTATGTCCGAATCATTCATGACTAAGTAGATTGAACTACACTGTGCTTCATATGCACTGCCATTTAATCAATTTGACATTACTTCTGAAATATGCGATACAATATTGCCTAGAGAGGATGGCTCTTCTGCAGTCTTCTGCCCAGGAAACTGCTGCAGCAACCTCAACACTGCATTATTCTTTACTGAGGCCTTAAGAAGACAGGCACTCTGAGATAGCTGATCTTCAAACACCACACCTAGTCATTTTCTGCACTTACCTTTTTTTCTTTCTCTCTTTGTGGTGTTCTCTCCAGCTTCTCAATGACCATTTGCCAGATGGCTTCGGACTCCTGTCTGAGATTTAGAAGGCTGATCTGGAGGTATGTTTTGAAGGTAGAAGGGGACTGATGCTAAGAGGACCTACTTCCAGTGTGCCTGTTCCTACTTACCTGTCAGCAGCTATACTAAAGCCTGATGTTGCTAAAGAACTACAGATGCCTCCTGCTTTGGGCTCGTTTAGCAACTTCTGACTTGTGGGACAGATCTGGTCTGTGGTCAGCCTTAGGGTACAGATCTTCATGTTACCATCAAAAGCAGAGTTCTACTGAAAAATGGAACTTGCCTTATGTGGAGGCTCCTTGTGAAAATATGTAACCTCTCCTTTGTCTGTTCCCACTAAAGCCAGGAGATGTTGAATTTTTTTTCTATCCTCCAATTCCCTGGAATTCAAAGAAAGTGGTCAGCACATTGCTATTTTTAAGGAGATCAAGACATTGTGACACGCTGTCCTTCTAGTTTACTCATTAATGCTTACAAGTTTTCCAAAGTGTTACAGGTCTTGAGAATACTGCTTTAAAAACAAACTCCCAAAGACAATACTGATGTTGCCAATATAATAAGAACACCACCAATTCCACTGGCATTGGGGAGCTCTTGTCTTTTCAAATATGACAATACTACACAGGCTGATAGAGCAATAGCACATGGTGGCAAAGAGTTTGCATTCCAGAGTTATGAACTACCTAAAACCCTTTCAGATACTTCATTCAACAGATTGTAAGTGCCTGTTGTTCTTAAAGCAAACTAGAGTAAGGGCTGTATTAGACTTTTCATCACACTTGTGAGAAGTGCCAAAGCACACCAACACACATTTCGACGTTAAGTTTTTAAACCTTTAACAAACCAAAACTTTATCACCCACAAATGTTCTGAAAAAGGTTGGGAACCCCTTTACCATTGGCAGCTAGTCTGGTACAGCAGGTTATATTCCAGTTCACCAACTAAATGGCATTAAAAAGTAGCAGCTGTCAACACAATCTCATAGAGTGAGGGGAAACTATTTGCTTTGGTCTGTATTTTCTATTTGAGCTCAAGTGTTTTTAGGGCTGAGGGAGGAAGTTCTGCCAGGCAGGTGCAAGGTCTATGCATTGGGTTTGCATGGCAAGGTTTTCGTAGCTGGGGGGATACAGGTGTGGCTTCTGTGAGAAGATGCCAGAAGCTTCCCCCATGTCCAATAAAGCCAATGCCAGACAGCCCCAAGACAGACCCACTGCTGGCCAAGGCCAAGCCAATCAGTGACAGTGGTACCACCTCTGTGATAACATTTAAGAAGAGGGGGGGAAAACTGCTGCACAGAAGCAGCTGGAAGAGAGAAGAGTGAGAACATGTGAAAGAAACAGCCCTGCAGACACCAAGGCCAGTGAAGAAGCGGGAGGAGGTGCTCCAGGCACCAGAGCAGAGATTCCCATGAAGACCATGGTTAGGCAGGCTGTCCCCCTGCAGCCCATGGAGGTCCACAGTGGAGCAAATATCCACCTGCAGTGGAAGACCCCACACAGGAGCAAGTGGATGAGCCCAAAGGAGCAGGCTCCTGGCAGGACCTGTGGACCCATGGGAAGAGAGAAGCCCATGCTGGAGCAGGTTTGCTAGCAGGACTTGTGACCCTGGGAGGGACCCATGCTGGAGCTGTCTCTTCATGAAGAACTGTACCCTGTGGAAAGGACCAACACTGGAGCAGTTCATGAAGAACTGCGGCCTGTGGGAAGGAGTCACATTGGAGAAGTTCGTGGAGGACTGTCTCCCATGGGTGGGACCCCACACTGGAGCAGGGGAAGACAGCTGGGAGGAAGGAGCTGCAAAAACAATATGTGATGAAGTGACCACAAGCCCCATTCCTCATCCCCCTGCACTGCTCAGGGGAAGGAGGCAGAGAAATTGGGAGTGAAGTTGAACGTGGGAATAAGGGAGGGGTGGGGGAAGGCATCTTAGTATTTAATTTCTCATTATCCTACTCTGATTTGACTTTTACTGTCTTGATTTCTCCCTGTCTTTATCTTGACCAATGAACCTTTCATCATACTTTTTTCTCCCCCTGTCTGGTTGAGGAGGTGGAGTGATAGAGCACCTTGGTGGGCACTTGGCATCCAGCCAAGGTCAACCCACCACAGTCTGCTTAAATCAGAACCTCCACATTCAAACTGTCAACTCACAATTCAAATCTAAATCTATGTACAACTTCTGCTCTTCCTTCTCCTACTGGAACAGGAGGAATAATAGTAAGTGGAAACTTATTTAGCAGCCCAGTAGATCGTGTTCCACCTCCAAGATTGGTACAATTTCATAGGAGCCCTCCCTAGGAAGTGTTGTGCAATTGCTTCTCTGAAGACTCCAAATCTAGATGAGCACTAGAACATAACGCATGCAATTGCCACTGCCAGTGACCCAGCCCACCACCTAAGACAGCACACCTGATTTTCAGCCGGTCATTCTCTGAGTAAAGACGAAGGACATGTTCCCTCTCCTGGAAGAGGTAGACTTGCATGTCGCTCAAAGCCTTTTGCAACTCTGCAATCTCCTCTTCCCGCTGACACACTTCCTGCTGCAATTTGTGCTAGACAGAGAGAATGAGGTACTTGAAATGATACAGAGCATTGGGTAACACTTACAAGCTTCAAATTGCTTGTGCCCTGAGCCTGTAACTAATTGGTATAGAACAGCTGCCAGTTCAATTATTTTATTTGTTAGAATAAAATAATTGTTAGAATTATTTTATTCTCTTACCAAATTTGACCAGACGAGGGCAGTATTGGAAAAACTGTTAAAAAAAAATATGTTTCAACAGGGAGTTCTGAGCCCTGAGAACCACTGTCAGTGTCATACAACAGTCAAATTTAAGGCCTAAGCTAGGGTCTCCAGTTTCCAGTGGTTGCACTGGCAGTCAGAGCAGCACAGGTATGGGGAGTCTGACATCAACAAAAACCTAGCAAAGCCTCTGTAATAGCACTGACGCTTACAAAGAGACTACTGAAGAATAAACATTAAAATATCTGTATGGTTTAGTAGTGAGAAATCTGGCTAGTTACTAAGTTTCATTAATGATTTTCTACTTGGTATGGAAAACTAACAAACCTTTCAGAAAACCATGCCCGTAGAAGAGAAGGCAGTATTTTGGAACCTGCTCCTCTTTTTCCCCCTTATGTTGAAAGTTGTGCACCACGTATTTCCTGAGAGCTTTCGGACTGCTTCAAGCATGGCCAGTACTTGAGGAGGCACCTCAACCACTTCAGAAGTGATCATTCTATTCCCAAAGGGTCATTCACAATTACAAACATGACTGCTAGAGAGACATA
Source organism: Larus michahellis (assembly GCF_964199755.1). Lineage (NCBI taxonomy): Eukaryota > Metazoa > Chordata > Aves > Charadriiformes > Laridae > Larus > Larus michahellis. Next base: position 67,096,423 of record NC_133896.1, on the reverse strand, counting down.
TGCTGTAAGGCATATCAGAGCACTGAAGTTACAGACATTCTGTAAGATTTCTTCCTCTTAAAAGGCAAAGACTTTTAGGTTTTGGAGTTTCTTTTAAATTCACATTTATTCGCTGTGTAGTACTACTGCTTAATAGCCTATGGCCAAGCTTATGAATTCCATTGCAGTAAATACGAATTATATCTGTACCTCAAAGCTCATTAAATCTGGACAAACAAGCACTCACTCTTCACTGTGAGAAACAAGGGAAAGAAGGTGGACCACACTGGAATGGAACATCTAAACTCAGGCTTTAATTAAATAAAAAAAACTCAAAAACAACTCCCTGTGAAGATATAACCAAACTATAAGAATAGAAGAATATCCTACAGGCATGTTTTCCTTTGCTTTGACAGAGGACAGAAAGCTATATTTTACAATCAAACCCTGATATCTACTTATTTCTTCTTAGGCTGAGTTCTAACACATTACTGGTAAATCTTAAGACCACCTGTGCTGAGTTTTCAACTGAAGAAAAATACTAAAATTATGTTTGTATAAGGATCAGCATTCAAAAACTCTTTCCTAACCTGCTCATCGTACGTTTCTTTGTATCTCTCCAGCCTTTTTACCAAATCCTCATGTTCCTCATCGAAGTCAGCAATCTTCCTGCGGTAGTATTCTAGCAGCTCCCGGGAAGGGCGGAGAAAGGCCAAACGCTCATTGATTGAAGGGAGAGGAGTAAGGTCCTCCTGACATGGAGACTGAGAACTAGCGTATCTGGAGGAGACATGGCGGGTTGCCAGCCGGGACAGAAACAGTTTCTAATTACGTGTGAGCTTCAGACAATAAAATAAAAAACCTTCTAAAATAGTTAAAAATAAATTTTCAGTTTTAACACAGATTCAATTTTAAACACAGATTGTCTTGTCTGTGCTCTGGGTATTAAACCAGGAGATTGCGGCATTTAGGAGAACCAAAAGCTCTGATGTAGAACAGCTTGCAGGGTTACTATACTGCAGAGATGGGGACAACTGATGGAAAAGGGAGAAACAAAAATGTTATGGAAGACAAGTCTCATACATTATTTGGGGAGAGTGAATGTGAAAGGAAGAGGAGGAACGAAAAGAAAGAGAGAACAAAGCAGACAAAAAAGTCCATTGTTGTGCAATTAGAAGCAGCAGCCACTGCAAGATACACAGGAAGACATAATCTTTGACAGAATCACTTCCTGATACCCAGAGAGAAAAACACTTTCTACAGCACCAGCCACCATAATTTAAGGTGTAGGTCTAGGAGTCTACATGCTTTCCTTTCTTGCGTACTTGATGTTCTTATCTACACAGCTTGTCCACCCTTGATAGTGAAATAGAAGCTTCCAAGTTCTCAAATCTTATGTTGAGGTACTAGATGGAAAGCATGTCAACACCACACAAATCAGGTCAAGAACATGTATGTGTAATTATATATCTGATTTTTATTTTCATAGAATAGTTTGGGTTGGAAGGGACCTTAAAGATCATCTAGTTCCACCCCACCTGCTATGGGCAGGACACCTTCTACCAGACCTGGTTTTTCAAAGCCCCATCCAGCCTGGCCTTGAACACCTCCAGGGATGAGGCCTCCACAACTTCCCTAGGCAAGGTGTTCCAGTATCTCACCACCCTCAGAGTGAAAAATTTCTTCCTCATATCTAATCTAAATTTTAACTAATGTTGACTGAATTCAAACATTTAATCCGCTCAAACAAGCAACAAATTTGCAAATACAGCTGCACACAGAGTTCAAAACTCTCTTGGAGCACTTTTTTTTATTTATGTTGATCTGACAAACACTTTTTTTTTTTAAATGATACCTTGAGTAACAGAATTAAAGCTAAGAGGCCTCTTCACCGAAGATCTGCTTAAGAAAAACACAGTCCAGAATCTGATTCTGGAGCCAGTGTCAGAACTTTGATCATAAAATGATCTGGCAGGTGACACTGAGACAATGGTAACCTTCATGGACTGCTTACCAAAGCTGCTTAGATACAGCCTCAGTGTGCTACATCCATGAAAACATGCCAAGCTTTAACTCTTAGCAGGAAAGTATTAAGTACGCAATAATACGGTTATTTAACGTAGGAGGTTTCTCACCAGAAACGCCTTAAACAACACACTTGTAAAAAAACAAGTAACAGCAACAGAAGGAAACAGGTAACAGGCACAAGATGAATACTTTATTACTCAGCTGAAGAACAGCAGAAATGGAAAGGCATAAGGTAGCACAGCAGGTACAAGAGCAGACAATGCAGTGCCTTAAGACCTGGCCACCGGACAAAAAGGGAAGAGCTCGGGGGCCAGAGGCCGTAGAGCAGTTTGGGCACAGGGTGACCAGGGAGACAGCCCCCACACTACCTTCTGGAGCGAGGGGAGGTCCCCGCAGGGCGGTCCGTCGCGCTCATGGCTCCCCTGCGGAAGGGCCGGGCTCCCCGCGGGCAGGGGACAGAAGCTTCCAGCCGGGGTTCGGCCGGGCTGCTGGCGGAGGTGGCCGGCGGAGACACGGGCTAGGGCGCGCCGCAGGCCGCGCCGGGAACGGCCATCGCCAGGCGTGAAAGCCCCTCACAAGCCCCCCACCAAACGAGCCAGGGACAAGCTCCCGAGGCAGCGCAGGAGGAGACCGGCACCACCTGCATACGGCCAGGGCCGCCGCCGCCTCAAAGCCCTCTACCACGAGGGGCCCCCAACGGCAAAACAACCGCCACAACCGACCCACAGCAACTTAAACGGCGAGACAGCCTGCCGCTCGCCGCCTCCTCCAATCACAGGCAGCCTTCCATGCGGCGCCGACGGCCTCTACCAATCAGCGCTGGCGACACGGGCGGCAGGGCTCCCGCGCCGGCGCCTCTGGGAGTTGTAGTCCTTTGGGGTGGGTGGCCCACTGCGCGTGCGCGGGCGGCGCAGTGGGCGGGGTAGCGGGTGCGCGCGCCGCTGGCAGCGCCGCCGGCCCTCGGTGGGCGGGGGGAGGGGGGGAGCGGGGTTATTTTGGGGAGAAACGCGGGTTTTTGGGTTAGAAATCCTGTTTCTATGTTGTCAGGGTAAATGCAGTCTGCAAGTGGGGACTGTGTACATCAAGGGCGGCGCAATATCCCACCCAAACGTCCATTTTTTCTTACCAATTTTCTCAATCAAAGAGAGAAAAGCGTAGGGTAGGTCGGTAAAAGACCGGGTGGGTGTCAAAGTGAAGCTTTTGCATGGATTAGGTGCTTTCCAGCATGGAGTTTTTTCCCTCCTGGCTCAGTCACCGCATATCTTGGAAATGGGGTGCGCTGGCGATCCCGCTGTTGGGCGTAGAACAGGCTGTCCCGGTTTGAGCAACACAGGGCTAATTTATCTTTCAGTAATTTTACTTTTCAGTGAAGTCTCTTCTAATGCTTGGGAAAACTGCACTTTTAGAAAACTCTACCGTCTGATTTTGTGAAAATATTTACTTTGCAGCCAGCTGTGGGGTGCGGGTTTCAAGGTCTCAGTGTTTTCGAGCTCACCAGGCGCAGGGATGAGGAGGAGCGAGACCCGGGCACTTGACCCAGGCTGGCCAACAGGGTAATTTCATACCATGAATGTCACATTCAATATAAATTAGAAAGTTTGCTGAGGAGTTCTTTCTCTCCTACGATGGCTGCAATACGGAGAACTTGTTGCCCTGATGCCGGACCCCTGAGCCCTTCCTTTCCTTCCGAAGCTGCAGCGCTCGCAGTGTCCGACGTTTGCTCTCCACTGCTGGGAGTGCACAGCTTCCTGCTGATAGAGTGGGCAGAGTATAATCCTTGTATATTTTATATTGGTGTTGGATCAATATTGTCTCTTTAGTATTAGTAACCTTAATTATTCAGTCTTATTTTATTAAATTTGCTTATATTTCAACCCTTGGGTTTCCTTGTCTTTTCCCCGATTCCCCTTCCCGGGTAGGAAGGGGTCATCAGGTGATAGAATAATTGCCTAAACGACAATAAATTGTTGTGGGTTCTTCAAACCATAACACACATCCACACATATGTTAACGTAGACACATACAGATACATATTACATATACATAATATACACATACATTTCCTTAAAAGAATCTCGTATAGCTCATCAGATGAGAGACACAACCAAATAATAAAAGAAAAATAAAAATAGCAGGAGTACTTCGAAATATAATTTCTAGAGAGTGATAAGGAAACATCTGCAGTACACATGCTTCGTAGTCGTGAAGTACCAGGCATCCATGTCGGAAACGCTTAGAAAAATGTAAGAATATGTTGCGACAACCCAATAATCACTGGCAAACTCCATATTTTATAAGACCAGTTTGCATCTTACCTATAACTTTTGTCAAAATTAACCCATTTGCGTCAGAGCCATTTGTTTCCCATATGCCACATGCAGGTGATGCCTCTTCGATCCGGTGGGGGAGCGATGAGGATAAACGTCTTGGGTCTGTCTGAAGGAGGTCTCAAAACGCCTCACGGTAGCAGGAAAAATGAACGGAAAATAACTTTTACCCGCCGCCGAAAGGGTGCATCGGGAATAAACGGGGAAAGTGAGGCGCGGAGCACGGCGAACGCCGAAGGCAGGCTTCTGGTTAAAAAAAAACAACCCAAACCACGCAGTCTTTAAAAAAGATTTATGTCGTAACGCGGTAAAAAGAGGTGCTAAGTGCATCCTACCTTGTGAGTAACTGACATTTTGGCCCTGAGGTAACGGCAGTCCTCGCCCCCTCCCTCACAGGCCCCGCCCCCTCCCTCACAGGCCCCGCACCTCCATCACAGGCCCCGCCCCGCGGCAGCTGCCGCGGGGCGGGGCCTGTGATGGAGGTGCGGGGCCTAAGGGAAGGGGGCGTGGCTTAAGCCCCTCCTCCTGACGTCCGGCTCAGACAATGGGCGAACCGGCCCCTTTTCGGCACCGGAAGCGAATGGCTCGAGTTTCGTCGCACATTCCTCCGCGGCGGAAGTGAAGGCGGCCCCGCCCCTCCTCGACTCTCCTCCCCACCCCCGTAAGGGTGGACTGAAGGGCTGACGGTTCTGCCGGTGGAGCGCCGCCCGTGGAGCGGCGGGCCCGGGGTGGCGGGCGTCTGTGAGCCGCCTGGCCGGAAGAGCCGGGGAGGGACTACTTTTTGGGTCGGAAGGCAACAGCGCTTGGCGCTTCCGGGGGGAGGGCTTAGAAGGAGACGCGTAATTTCCGGCGAGCTGGAAAACGAGCGAGAGGGGCTCGGCAGTGGGGGGAGGCAGCCTCGGGGGACGGGACAACAACACTCGGCAACAGCATCAGCCACCGCCCCCGCCGCTCCGCACGGCTTCCGACTTCCACCGGCGCCCGTTCTGCCTGGTAGCCGCCGCTGGAGGATGCGCCTCAGCCGCCGGCCCAGCCCCGCCGGCCGCCCCTGAGGGCCCCCCTGCCGCCGCGGCCCCGGGTGCATTCCCCCTCCCCCATTCCCCCCCGTCGGCGTCAACCACCCCCTGCGGCCATGTCGGGGGGTGGTGGGTCGCGCTATGCGGCCGAGTTCGTCCCCCCGCCCGAGTGCCCCGTGTTCGAGCCCAGCTGGGAGGAGTTCAGCGACCCACTCGGCTTCATCGGCCGCATTCGCGGCCTGGCAGAGAAAACCGGCATCTGCAAGATCCGGCCCCCCAAGGTACCGCCCGTCTGGGCTGGGGACACGGCGGGGGGCTGGGATGGGCCCGGCGGGGCCGGCAGGGGCTCGTCGTGTGCCTCGGGCTCTCTGAGGGCTGAGCGGTGGAGGTGGGAAGCGGGGGAGCCCCTTCCCCCCACTCCCGGTGCTGGGGTTTCGTGTGTCGTCGTCCTGTAGGCCTCGGTGTCCGTGCTGGGGGCGCCAGGGGACCTGTATGGTCTTAGACTTCAGAGCTGGCTTTTGTAGAGGTTGCTTCGGAGCAGGTGAGAAACTAGTAGTGCGTGGCGTTGTCCGGGACTTCACTCCCTTTTTACTTTAAAAAAAAAAAAACCCACAACAGAAAACAAAAACCCAAGCACAAAAAGCCCACCATCCCGCTTGTGAAAACTGCGAAGGCATTGTAGGTGAAATCGGGTGTGTGTGCTGGGTGGGGAGAGAGGGAGGAGAGAAAGGGTATTTCTTTTTAATAGATCATTGTTTATAAACGTAATCTTTAAACTGTTAGTAGAAGGGTGGCCAACTTGTTTGGGCAGGGGAATTGTGTTTATACGTAGCAGTTTAAAAGGTAGAAGCTTAATCTCTCTGATGACTTGATCATTATTTTAGGATGACTTGCCCTGTGACCTGGTAAACCGTTTAGATGAGAATGTCAGGCAATTTGGCAAAAGGTGGTTAGATCACTTCATAATTAAAGTACAAATGAACTTTAAATATAGTTGTAAAACCAGAGACTTTAAAACACTGAGAGCGGAAAAAACCTGGAAAGAAAGCGTGTAACTGAGAACAACTTGGATACGGGTTACCGATTGGATTTCGTGATCCTTCCTCTCCTTCTGACCTGTCTGGGTTGCTGGAATCTGTTTAGTTGGTTTAATGACCTGGTGAAAACTTGACCTCCAAGGGGCTGCCCTTTCTAAAATAAGCAGAATGGCTTAGGTTGAGAGGCCACAAGAAACTGATCCAGACACTGTTCATTGAGAATAACTAGAACTTTCCTGGCCACTGAACGCTTTTGTATTTCTCCATGATTGCTTAGCTGTTTGCATTGCAGGGTTTTGCAGGATGCATGCATCAGGTTGATTTGCAACCTGCAATAAGGACTAAATCAGACACTTTATACTGACCTTACTGATTTACAATTCTTTTACATTATTAGAAGCTGTAAATATTTTATGATCGTGCTTGAGGCCTTTATATGCTGCAGCAGTGCAAATAATAAATATTTAGTGTGGCTTGTCCACCTGGAATGGGGTGTCCTTATTCTGTTGTATTTACTGCCAAGTAGACAATCGACTATAACTTATGCTTTCTTTAAAAGTACTAAAAAGCTGAGTTATACTTCTCTTGATGTTATAACACAGTTTTCAGAAATGGGGCTGGGAGACACTTGTGGTTGAACCCACTACTGACTGGATTGAGAAAGTTGTTAATTAAGCTTGCATTTCTGTTAAAGAGCTGGACTCCTGAGTGGTGGTCTCATCTTTATTGAAATGATTGTAGACAAAGATGAAAAAAGTTAGGTGTGTAATAATGTGCTTTATTTGGTGTTTGTCACTGTTGATGGTGAGAATTTTGCAATGTGCAGCATATAGGGAACTTTTAAAAAAGTAAATAAATAACAAACAAAGTATAGGGTATCTCTTATATTTAAACTCAGTGTGAGGTGATGGATACTGAAATGCTTTGAAGCTTATTTTCCTTTATATTTTTAATTCTGTGAGCATATCTTTCTTCAAACTAAAATATTGTGGTAACATTATTTTAAAAGCACAAGAACGTCATAAAACTGGAAAATGATATCACCAGTTGTACTGAGAAACACATTTACTGTTGGGAACTTGTTTAATCAGATGTTGTTAGGGTCTTCTGTTTTGTGCATTTGTTGGAGAAATAAAATGTCTTTCTGTCTCTGTTTAGGACTGGCAGCCTCCATTTGCGTGTGAAGTACAAAGTTTTCGTTTCACTCCACGAATTCAGCGCCTGAATGAACTGGAGGTGAGCTTTTAACTGTTGACATAATTTTGTGTTTGCACTGAAAGCAGTAGGTCTCCGTGCTTGAGATTTGCATCTTGGCAGGTTTCTAGATGGGGGAGACTTCAGAAACCCATAGACCACATCAATGTTTATTCTTGGCAGTGGCAGAGTTCATATAAAATAACTCTCCATGGCTTTGAGAAAAGTCTGGGTTTTATTTTATTACCCAAAATAACCACAAGAGTTTTTCACATTCAACTGGAAATGTCTTAAATGAATGCCAAGTACCATGTTGTGTAGTAAGAGCAGCCAGTGTCTGGCCTTCAGAGCTCCACAGGCAATTAATTTTTTTTTCTTAAAATTCCTACTGCTGTTCTGAAGCCCCTGGTTACCCTATACTGTCTTGATAATGTGTTTTAAGGCTTAAAATGAACTGATTTTTTTATTGGCTTGTTATAGTTGGTTAGTTTTACGATTCAAAAATGTATGGGAGCTTTCTTGACAGCAGTAGGGGTCCCATTCTGTCCTGGTTTTTCCTTTTCTCTACAACATTTTCAAAGCATTGCTCTGTTCATATACCGAAATGTCACGAATCACTTGGCTTGTAAATGGGTCTTCTTATGGAAAGTGATTTGAGTACTCCAGAAATACTCAAGGGAGGAGGTCCTTCTGTATGGTTAAGGCATATATAAAAACTGTTTGTAACTCTCCTCCCCGCCCCCCCCCCCCCCATGTATATTTTAATAATTGCTTTTGTGTTTCTCCCTGGAATGCTGATTTTTCATAAGTATGTATTTAGTTTTGAACTAGGAAATTGTTAGGTAGGAGTTTGGTTTATAGGATCTTAAATGCAGAGAGAAAAGCATATACAATTTTCTGGTTGTAAAGATCTTTCTTTTTATCAATATTTCTATTTCTGCTTTTTTTTACATGACTAAGAAATGTCTCACTTGCCAAGTTGCACTTCGAAAATGTAAACCCTGAATATTTGTCATGTTTTTTCTAAGGACTGTAAGGTATTGTCACACTTGTTTTGGGACATACGGGTTTGGTTTTATTGATTGCAGGCAATGACAAGAGTTAAGCTGGACTTCTTGGATCAGTTAGCAAAATTCTGGGAACTCCAAGGATCCAATTTAAAAATCCCTGTGGTGGAGAGAAAAATACTGGATCTCTATGGTCTGAGCAAGGTGAGTAAGCAATTGTAGGCCTTGGTCTGACGGGAACCTCGTTTTTCATTCAAGCTCAAGAAGCCAGCAACAGAGATGGCTTGGTTTACAGCATTAGTCTCATTAATATGGAGATTAAATGAGTGGAAAAAAAATTATAGTGAAAGAAAATTTCTAAATTGGATGCTTAAGGCAAACATGTCAAGCACAGTTAAATCAGTTGCCTTTGGTTAGATTCTATGCAGCATGTATTCATTACCTTGTGTACAGCTTGAACATCCTGATGTCACCTGACCACTTGCTTTTTAGTTCTCCTTTTTTACATATGGCAGAGCTGCAGGAATTTGAGGTAGTTTCTCAGAAGGCAGTGGTATACTTGCGTGCAGTTCAGCTCCTGACCTAGCAATTCTGTAATGAATTGTTTTTGTGATTGCTCCTTCCTCTCTCCCAATAGAGGTTCTCCACATGACATAAACGTGGATCTTTGAGAATTTATAATGTTAACTTCTGGAATAATTATTGTAATTTCCAAGACAGGCTACACTTAAGGCCGGCTAGAAATTTATGCTCCTATAGTTATGTTTGGTGCATTGTTTTTCTAAGTTTGCACATAAATTAAATCTCTGTTGGCATTTGTTTTTGCACTGGCAAAATCTATACCATTATAAACCTACCTGCTAAGGATGGATTGTTAATACAAATTTCTTCTTGCGAAGTAAGGAATTAAGATATGGTAGTTCTAGTGCTTCTAGTTTAGAGCATCTGTTTCCATTCCCCATCAAGGTTTCTTTCTCTTGGATAAGTAAAAATGTTAAGATCTGAATAGATTTTATTTTTAAAGAAATAAGTCATAGTCTGGGACAGGCTGTAAGAGTGGGCTAACAAGAACCTCAATGAAGTTCAACAAGGACAAGTATAAGGTCTTGCACCTGGGAAAACGTAATCCAGGAGTGCAACACAGGCTGGGATCTACCTGTCTGGGGAGCGGCTCAGTGGAAAGGGACCTGGGGGTCCTGGTGGACAACAAGTTCGGTATGAGTGAACAGTGTGCTGCAGTGGCAAAGAAAGCCAGCAGGATGCTGGGCTGCGTCTACAAGGGCATCATCAGCAGAGATAGTCACTATCCCACTTTACTTGGCGCTTGTGAGTCCACACCTGGAATATTGTGCTGAATTTTGGTCCCCACTATGCAGAAAAGATATGGATGGCTGGAGGGAGTCTAGAGAAGGGCCACAAAGATGATCAAAGGACTGCCGTGCAAGGAGAGACTGAGAGAATCGTGTTTGTTCAGTCTTGAGAAAAGAAGGCTTGGGGAGATGTTATCGCCACATTCTAGTTTTTAAAGGGTGGCTACAAAGAAGATGGAGACTGCCTTTTCACAAGGAGTTGCATGGAAAAGGTGAGGGGTAATGGGTACAAGTTACTTCAGGGGAGATTCCAGTTGGACACGAGAGGAAGATTTTTCACCATGAGAGCAATCACCCATTGGAATAATCTCCCCAGGGAAGTGGTGCGTTCCCCAACATCAGACACTTTTAAGATTCATCTGGGCAGGGTGCTGGGCTATCTTGTCTAGACTGTGCTTTGGCCAAGAAAGGTTGTACCAGATGATTCTTGAGGTCCTTTCCAATCTGGTATTCTATGATATGATTCTTTTTGACAGTCTGGAATTGCTGATAAAATGCAGAGAAAAGCTGATAAAATGTCTTACAGTATTTGTATTTTTTTATTATTTTGACATCTGTGGTGATTTGCTGGGATATGCAGAATATTACAGTGGTACTGGGAAATATCTGGGTCACTGTTATGAGCTGGAACATTTTAGTTGACTGCAGATAAGCAGGTGTAAGCTTATTGAGTTAGTTAGTGGCCTCCGTAGCCATTGCTCGTGTATAGATAATTTTAGAAATCAATTATTCACGGACAGTTTGAAGATAAGTTGAAATTTAGGAATAGTTTCATTTAAAAAGGCTTTTCTAGTACTTTGCTGTAAATGTGAGAAAAATAATCAACAATATTATTACTGTTTTCTTTAAGTGCAGCTAACTCTGATTATAGGAGGAACCAGAATTAACTGTTTTATTTGTCGCTGTCACAATTAGACATTTGAATTTACCTTCAGCCTCAGAAGTAAACTATAAATTTCACTGTAAATACAAAATGTTTTTGCATTGAGGTTTCTAACGATCTGAAGCATTAAGCATGAAATTTAGTCCTCATGTCTAAAGAAACGTAATGCAGAACTACACTGTTGTAGAAATGCTATTAGTCTTACAATAATATAAATGAAATTACAATCCATTTGGGTTTTAAGCTACTTCACAGTGAAACTGTAAAGGGAATGGAAGCAGTGGAAATGTGGCCAGTGTTTCTGAGGAAGCAAGTCATGTGCTGTTAATGATCATTGCTTGGAGGCAAATGGTCTGTCATTTTTCATTCAGTGTACGTATTAGTTACTTGTAAGCAATGATAGTTCTGTATATGAATTACTAGACTGAAACCAATTGAAGTCTGATGTAAGAACTGTGTGGAGTTAATTGAAAGGTAAATTCAGTTTCTCCTCTTTTTACAGTAGTCTCTCTTCCATTCAGGGTTTGAGAGTTTCTGTTACACTGAAGTTGTGAGCTCCAGTGCTCCCTTCTGCCTGGGGTCTGTTAGAATGGGCTTCACTCCTGGCCAGGCTTGTGTTTTGCATCAGAGTACAAGTCTGGTGAGAGTTAACTTTTCAGTTTGTTCTGATGGTGGGGTTTGTATTCTTTCCAACATGTCATAAATCTTAACTGTTGGACTCCTCCTCTCTTGGACAGTACACAATTTACATTTACTAGGAAAATTGTCATGTTTAATGTATAAAGTCATGAGGATAAATAAGTGCTTAGTTATTAAAGTACTAGTCCTTCAGGAAACAAAAACTAAGTTCAGGATTCTGTCACTATTTAATAAAACTTTTTAACATTTGGTTGGTTTAATTGATTCTTGGTTTATGGAAGGTGGTGAGAGCAGCTCAAAACCCTTAACTTTTTTATTTATGCGTTTCAGATTGTTGCCAGCAAAGGAGGCTTTGAAGTAGTCACTAAAGAGAAGAAATGGTCTAAAGTGGCAAGTCGGCTTGGCTACCTGCCAGGAAAAGGCACGGGGTCATTACTCAAGTCTCATTATGAACGGATCTTATACCCCTATGAGCTCTTCCAGTCTGGGGTCAGCCTTATGGTGAGATGCTTCTCTTTCAGGATATGAAAAGGGGACCAAAACTACGCATAGAATACTACTTGTTATTGCATATGAAACTAGGATGTAGGGTCTATGCTTTTAGAAGTTTCAGTTATGTAAACAAACCTAGAACCACCCTCATACTTAGCTGTGACAGAATAGTGCTAGAAGTTGTAATGTGACCTTGTGTAGTTATTTTCTGATAGCTGTTTCTTTATAGGACTGGGGCCAAGCCTATTGGGAAGGAAACAGGACAAAAGATGATATTAAGTAGAAAGATGTCTTTCTCTCTCTCTCTTGATAAGCTGGTAGTTAAGATTCAGTTTCCTTATTTGAAGGGTGTGTGGATTAATTGGCCTCTTGTCCAAATGGCATGTGTAACACTGTGTGATTTCACTCATTCTGTTTCTTAGCAAATGGAATGATTTCACAGACCACGGAATGATCAGCACTGCCTGATGAATCAACCTGGTGTCTTGTGTTCTGATCCTTTAGGGCATCCAAAAGCCAAACTTGGACCTTAAAGAAAAAGTGGAGGCTGAGGACCTCGGCTCAGATGCCCAGGCTTCCCCAAAGCAGGCTTCAAGAATGAACGTTGTGCTGAAGAGAACCAGGCGTGTCAAATCCCAGGTACCTCTGTTAATTGGCTGTTATGGCCAGAGAACACTTAGTCCTTGCACCAGCGCATCGGTGCTGGCAGTGCAACAGCTTTTTTCTGGCTGTGGGAGCCTGCTGAAAAGCACCACCAGGAAACAGTCTTCATTTAAATAAAATCCAGAGAAGGATGTCTGTCTCTATGGGGACTGATGTGCTTACGGTAGATGTTCTGTTTATCTAAAAACTTTCAAAACCTGCTTTTTGTTTGTTGACAGGTGGCCTATGTACCTTGGTAGTTAATATACCTGTGAAAACTAAATGGATAAAAAGCCATTTATGAAATGATGTTGAAGTTTCTGCTTGTGCAAAGTTTGAAAAGTTTTTTAAAACTTATTTAAATATGCATTTAGTTACATGAATGCAAATATGTGCCGATAAGTCTTTATTAATTGTGGAAACTGCACTTGGGACTAATTATCTCAAGCTGGACAGACTTGTTTTTTCTGAAGAAACAGATATGAGGGCAGATGCTCGGTGATGGCTGAAACTATATAGGATTTCCGCAGTTCTTCTACTAAAAAGCAGTTTATTTTCTTCTGGATTAGTCGTGTTACAGGAACATCTGATGTTCTACCAGGCGATATTAAATCCTGGGAGTACCCTCCAGTAAATCTCAATTCAAACTGAATCACCACTATTTTAAATGCTATACCATTAGAAATAATCTTGGAGGCCTGATGGCTCCATTGCTTCTATTGCACTGTTTAAAGCAGGCTTTCACCTTTCTCAAAAGATATCTATTGCAGGCAGCATCCTAAGGCTCCTCTCAGCTCCCTGCTGGCCAGTCAGCAGAATGTGGGCGAAAGCTGGTTTTATATGTGGCAAACTTAATACTTGCTTGATGCCATTCTAGACTTATTTTAGGCACTGCAAAGTTTTTTCAAATGCTCTTAAACTGCTTTTTTCAAATCCATCTTTCTTGTCACTGAGATATTTGGATATCCTTTATAAACTTTTTTTGTTTTTTTCTCAACTTACTGAAGCTGACTTGATGTTATTTATCGTAGCCATATAACAATGCATCACACAAGCAATCCCAAACTGTGATCTTACCAGATCTCTTGACTCATATATTGTTAGTGAGCTATCAAGAAACACTGAGAACGACTGCTTCAGTTCCTGCAGCATTGGTAATGTGGAATTCTGCTTTGGTTTTGAACAGATACTGTGGGATAATTCCAGTATGACCTTTTTCTCATACGTGGTATAAAAGTGTCACTACATTATTAAGACCCTGTGGGATCTCTTCTCCTGTTCATTTCAGCGGAATAATGATACTTCTCGTTTCTCCTTGTTGGGAAAAGTGATTCTGTGGTGATCCTGGCACAGTATAGCTGCTTAATTTCATTTAAAGGGGCTGCATTTCAGAAATGAGAGAGGTGATTTTACTTGGATCATCTGCAAAAAGTAAATATATATATATTTATATATATTTAAAAGCCTTTTATTAGGCTTGCAGCCACGCAGTCTTTTAAGCATGACAGTTTTTTAAGTGGCTGAAATTAGTTCTTTAATGGAGGAAAAACTCAACCTACTTACATAGCACACAGAAGTATTTTTGGCTGTGTTGGAAGCTGTGTATAACTCTTAAGTCAACTCTGGAACTGTATTTAGAAACAGATTTGTCCTCAGTAGCCCCAAATAGTGGAAGTGTAAATATCTGGAGAATGCCGAGAAATTTTCAGATTTCAGTGCACCTCCTTATTGTAGACAGGACTCTGTTTATTGTTTGCAATGCTTGCCTGGAATTGTACCAGAGATTGTCTAGATAGTCTTCAGAGAACAGGTAATATGCAAGTAATGTAAAAACCTGCTAAATAAATGTCATTCTGCGCTAGCTGAAACATCTGAATTATTTGTTTGTAGTGTGCTAAACAGTCCAATGCCTGGGTAGTGAGCATCGATAACTATATTGACCTCTGCATCTCAGTAGATTTCTTCAAAGTGCTAAAAGTACTTTCCAAAAATGCTCTGCATCATCTTCTTGCAGATAACTTACCTAAGAATGGGTGATGCATAAGAAAGCATCAAGGTAGTAATCAGAAATTACTGAGATAAACAAAGATCCTCAGCAGTAGAAGGGGGTGGCAGACTTTTGAAAAGCATTTTCTTTTTAATTTTTAGAGAAAGTGAAAAATTAAAGAAAATAGGGAATGAGAATTCTCCTTTGTGAAAGATGGGTTGGGAATCTTTGGATACTACAGTCAAATGGCAGTTGAATACAATGCCTCTGAATTGGAAGAGGATAATTTGGTGATGAGAGATTCTGCTCAAAAATAAACTTAATGCTTCATTCTCTTTTTATTTTCTCTGAAGAAAGCTACCACAAATTAAAACTGGAGAAGGGCAACTGAATTTCTAAAATCTTGTAAAGAAAAGGGCAACAAAAAGTAGAATGAATTCAGATTAGGAAAGGGGAATATCCTTAAGGAAAGGTTAAGTTTAGGAGAATACTTCTTCCTTAGAGTAGTATATCTTCATAGATGATCTGTTAGGTTATATTTTAACTGGCAAGGGATTTGTCTAATGAGGTTACATCATGATGATTTCTGGTAGAGAAATGCAGTACTGGAGCAAAAAGATAATGAAGTGCTGTCTTTTCAGAGGATATTAACTTAATATCCAGAGACCTCTTTTGAAAAGTTAAAAATAATTCTAAGTGACATATCTGCTTTCAAGTTTCTTCTACAAATTTGATGGTTTCAGACTAACAGAATTTATGAAATAAGCTTCTGTTTCTTAATTTGAAAGATTTCTTTCTATGGGAGTAATTGTGTGAAACAAAGGAATTCTAGGAGATGCTGACAGATGCCCAAAACACATAAATATTTTGATTATTGCTTGTAACTATTCTATGTTGTGTATTGGGGGTGGAGGGATGGGGATGCAAATGTTTCAAAGGTGATGAGGGTAGGACAGCAGAAAAAAGGTAGTGTGTGAATCCAGTGTAACTGCATCATGTTATTAGGATTCATCCATATAGAAGAACAGCCTTTGGATTCTACATTCAGTGGAGTAGGTAAATCAAACAGAGGTATCTGTTGGCATCCTTTGGGAAGAAGAGGTGCTGAGAATAGAACTGCAGTTTAATCAAGTTCATTTTGCTTTTTGTTACATGGAAAATAGTATAATGCAAAAGTTTGATGGAGTTTTGTGCTGTTAGCAATGAGAAAATGGCAAGGAATGCGAGGTTTCTACTTCCATGCACTTAGAGTTTTGAGTTTAGTGTTTTTATGCAATCTTAAAGGATGCCACAGAAAGACTTCTTAGTGAGGCTTCTGAATGCTTTTGGCATTCACAACTTGAACTGTCAGTATCGTGGTAGTGTTCTTAAGGTTATATAGGAATCTGATTTTTAAAAACATTTCAATATGCAACCTGTTCTTTTTGAAAA
Organism: Larus michahellis; assembly: GCF_964199755.1. Taxonomy (NCBI): domain Eukaryota; kingdom Metazoa; phylum Chordata; class Aves; order Charadriiformes; family Laridae; genus Larus; species Larus michahellis. The sequence continues at coordinate 67,080,391 of NC_133896.1, read as the reverse complement.
CTGTATAGCTTCCACCTGGGCACGAATGGATTGCATCCACTTAGGTTTGGTGGAATCCAAATAAATCTGGGCAGTGGAGTTATGAAAATATATTTAGGCAATGCATTTCTAAACAAAACTATAAAACTGAAGAGAGGTTGCTGCATGCTAATGATTTACTTCTAGTAAATATGATAGCAAAATTTTTTTTCAGGTATCATTGAGAAAATTCTTAGGTCACAATAGCAGGAGAGAGAAATCGTGGAGATTGTTCATAAATGTTGCTGAAATGATGGAAAATCGTACTGGCTGAGAAATTTAATGTGGGTTGATTCTGTCAGGTTCTATTAGTTGAGAGAATGAATGAGATGTTAATGAATTTCAAATGGGAACTGAGGGACTGTGGAGTCTCCAGGTGATAGGCTTTCCTGTACAGCAAAAAAGTCAGTGTTTCTGTATGGCTTGTTTAGCCAAAAAGTGAGGAATTTATGATAAAAATTTAGGAGTTAGTGTGCAATTTCAGATAGCAACATAGAATGCATCAGTGTTCAAAATTAGAATATCAGCAATAATCAGCTTGGAAAAATGCCGGTTAGCATAGTGCATACACAGTTCAGTGTGAACAGGGAGTCTAGATATCACTAAAGAGTAATAATGCCTAGGAAACGATATCTCTTTTAATGTGTTCCGGAAGCAAGAAAAACAACTGATTTGGACTGAATAAATGAAAATTATCTTCTCTCTTTTATTTTTATTGCAAGTGCATTTGAACTTTTTTTTTCTTATTGATTAAAAAAAGAATGCATGTCAGCCCAAGGGAGCTTATTTCATGTGCGATATATCATGCCTTAACTGTCGAAAATGACAGGTGAAGTACCATCAGTAAGTTACATGAAAATAACCGTTCTGGAATTAGATTTGCTGAGATCTTTTAAGATGAGTGAATTTCAGGAGGAAGATTGCAAATGATGAGAACTTAGTGGCCTTCTATACCAGCTTAGAAAGGGCTTTCAAAGTATAAGGAGGCAACATAAAGAAGAATACCAAGGTGATTGCATTGCAGATAAAAACAGAATACGGAGGTTCTTTGTGCTGTTAGATTAGTGGCAATGTTGTGGGGAAAATGACGTAGGTGAGTAATGGGAAATGGGAAGTTCAGTTGAATAGGACACTTCAGGTAATGATGCTGGCAGGGGCATGGAGTTGTCTCCTAATGGGTCTTTTCGTCTCTGATTTTTGAGGTTGCAAGGGCAGCATGAGTGGCTGTCATTTCCAGAGTTGTACTCATAACATTTCATCACAAATAAATCCAGGAGCAGCCAAATTTAAGGAAGTAGGTTGGAACTCATTAGTGTCATGTGTATGTGTCCACTCAAGGAAGTGGATAAAAAAAATCCTGTTGAAACGGTGTACGTGTTAACATCCAAGCACTTGACTGAATCGTGGTGATTTTGGAAAATAGTACTGTGGCATATTGGAAAGGTGGGACAAATTCTGTCTTGTATTCCAATTGCATTTGTTCATTGGCTTTAGGAACAGAAAACTGTGTCCCTTTGTGCCTCTGTTTTCTTTCTTTTGATGAAGTAATGTTGTGAGATAATAGAATATAAACGAATTATGAAGAAACATGATGGGGAAGTATTGATGGTATGTGCTGATGTGGTCTTGTTCTTATTTTTAGGCAGAGACAGGAGAAATGAGTAGAAATACTGAACTGAAGAAGCTGCAGATCTTTGGAGCTGGACCCAAGATGATGGGACTGGCACTGGGAGCAAAGGATAAAGAGGGTAATTAAATCTTCGGTTCATCGCTTTGTAAAGTAACGAGGCTGTTCAATCTTTCTGCGTGTCTCTAGAGACAACATTAAGAAGCAAGCAAATCATTATAACTGGAAAAGGAAAGCTAAGTATTCTAGGACTTCATTCATAGGAGAGATTTACAGGGTGCTTCATGTAACTTGGCATAGTTTCAGCTCTTTATGTATTATACAGTAACAACAATTAAGCAGCTGTTGCATGAACTGAGTGACTGGAAGGGAAAACAAAATTTGACAATACTGAAACTGATCCTACCAGCTGAGTGCACAAATTATGAGTGTAACTCGCTCTGTTTCATGAGGCAGTTGGGGATCACTTTAACTTTTACTTTTAAAGTGATTTTAAAAGTTTATTTTAGATTGACCAGGTATAACAAGGCATTTTTGCTTTCTTTGGCCTTTCAGGTAGCTTCTGATATGAATGGCAGGGTACCAGGCCGGACATCTGAGTTGAGTTTGCAAGTTAAATCTGTCTTGATGTGATATTAATAACATTTAACTTTATTTTACTTCAAGATGAGGTTACACGAAGACGCAAGGGAACCAGATCAGAAGCATTTGGAATGCAGATGAGGCAACGCAAAGGAACTCTTTCCGTCAACTTTGTAAGTTTGATTCCTTTGCGGTGACTTCTGATAATAGGAAATTTGTTAATTTACTAAGAGATTTTTTTTTTCTGAAACGTGCCCCTTCCCACCCCCCACTCCCCCAGATGAGTGGATGGACACTGCAGCAGATGATACTGTTATAAAAACTAACAGTATTTTGAAAAAATAATCTATGCTCTAGGTTTCTGTTTTAATTTTTTGGTCAGGAAGGATCTTGCAACATGAAGGTACTTGCCGATCGTGGGTTTGAGGGCTTGCTTTGCCACACACTTCTCACATGCCTTCAGTAGCTCGCATTGTATTTGAGCTCCACTTTGTAGAACAATTGGAATACTGCTTCTCTTCCTTAAAAAGATATTTTGAGGTGCTCCAGTACTTCAGGAGTTTGTTTTTTAGCAATACTGGCTTTCATGTCTTTTCTATTTTGAGTTTAAACTAGTCGTCATACAAGTCCATGCGAGAGAAACCCCTAAGGGGAAAAGTGAAATGTTTAGTGCTCTGATGTTTGACCATGGAAAAGTGTTGTTCTTAATGTCTTTCATAGCACATGACTTCTTACTTTTAAAGTGTCATAAGTTAGCGTGTATACGCAACCATGAATAAAGATAGGTGCCTTTAATGTCTTAAGAATTAGACTCTTCAGTAGTAATTGAGCTGTTCTTTTTTCTTGCCTGAGAACACTTACAAGAGCTTATTTTAAATTTCAACCATAGAAGGCCAAGGCATCCGAAAGTCTCTAAAAGTCTCTAGTAATGATATTTTTATATGTGGAAATGTCTTCTGGGGGAAAAAAAAGTGAGAGAAGTTGGATATTTAAAAACCAGATCATTGTGCCATTGCAGCTAAGTTAGAATTTGTGCGACTTGATTTTTTTTATTGTACTACTAGTTCTGAGTATATGGTGTTCCTAGGCTGTGTAAGTGTTGTGACTGTTTAGTTTACGTATGCTTTCGTTTAAAAATATTTTATCTAGTCTTTGTTTCTTTATAGAATGTTTACTCTTTTATTTATAAGAGAAAAATGAAAATACCATAGCAGCAGAACTGTTACTTTGAAATTGTATTGCTGTAACTGTAATCTTGTGAAATTCTGTGACTTAGTACTGTTTGGTTCCACACTTTTTTTTTTTAATGCTTGGATGGGAGATCTTCAAGGAAAGCAGTCTTTGAAGTGCGCAGGTGATACCTTAGCCTGATACAGCTTTTGTCTGAAAAATACTGTGGTGCAGTTTTTTTATACGTCTCCCTCATTCACTTACCTTTTTAGTGAAACGTTGTGAAATGCTAACTGTGAAATAAAATACACGTTTTCCTTTTTATCCCCTTCCCCCCTTGATACAAATAGTTTTATATCATCATAGTCTTTCTCTGTTTTGTTACATGGCCTAGGAGGCTTGTTTGTGGTTATTGTGTAATCACAGATCTGCTTGTTGTGAATATCTCTTTCAATGCAGTCTTTCAAATCATCGCTTGGGCTAACATAAAAAAGATTGCATGTGTTAATACAAATTTGAAGAGGAGAAGGTATTATCAGTGATAGGTAACTAGTGAATATTGTAGAATAGCTTCCTCTTATGATCGCCATTTTAATGCATTTTTAGTTTTGGGAAAAGAACCTAGAAATGTCTGCTAAGGTACCTTCCCACCCTTTTATATACTTGCAATAAAAACAACTAGTTTGGTGTTTCAGACAGACATGATATTCCATAAGGGTGAGTGCATGGATTTTTTTTAAACAGGAAAATTATATGTTTCTTAATAGAACTGCATGTTTTTTAAGAATTGTATCTTAAGAAACCTAAGTGATCTTTTCAAATATATTATTGCATAGTTAGGAAGTTGCATACTTAACTAGGCTGGTATAACTAAAATGGGGTTGACATCAAGTATTTAACACAGTGATATGAACCTAATCAGCTGAAAAGCACATGTTTTTGTGACATCTTGATGAAAGTAACAGACCCCAAAAAACCAACTGCAATGCTTCTGGTGTTGTTTCGAGCTGTGTGAAGGAACTAACTGTGCGCAGCCTGAGTTGCCCAGTGACTGATGGGAGTAAAAACAGAATTTGGAGCAAGTGTTATTCATGAAGTTCATGTTACTAAAAATTTATACATAAGGTAATTTTTAGCTGTGATAAAGTAATACACAGTTTCTTCATTTAGATTATCTTACAGGTTTTCAATACTACATTAAATATTTATATTAAATTAAAAGTCCTTTGGACAATGCAGGAAGCAACAGCAAAGAAAATTTGCAAGCTGTTGATACAGTTTTTCTCTTTGGTCCCTGAGAATATCTCCCAGGGAGTGTTGTTCTTATTGAGAGATTATCTTGGAGAAACATCTGCAGAAATTGTTTGCTATTGTATTGGGATTAATGCTTCTCTCATCATTTGGAGTTTTTATCCTTTATTTTGGAGAAAATGAGAAAGAAGTTGGTACCTCTACATGCTGTTTCCTTCCCTTCCCCTTGGATTTTTAGATTGAAATCTGTTAGATTTGTTGGTTTTGTTATCTCTTTTTTTTTTATTATTTTCATTGCAAAGATAACTGTACTGTTGCAAGTGATGGCATGTATGTTTCTGAAATCGTTTTTGGTGAGATTCCTCAGCCATGTGTGCTTTGTAGGGATTTAGTTTGAATTGTTTTCCGTCATAGAGGCCCAAAGAGAGGGAGAGTATAAAGTTCTAAAAACTGTAATGTATTCTTTTGCCTTAGAATAGTGTAAATGAGAAATATATAGAAAACAATTATTCACTGGAACTGGATAGTTATTTTGCAGCCCCCAAAGGCCCCTTCCCCGCACGTATTACGGTGCTGGGAAATTGAAGCATAATCATTCATTATCAGTGCTTCTCAAAAAACAGAGAAGACCAGGTTGATGTTCATATATCGGACTTCAGGATTATATACTTTGTTCCTTAGTTTCAGGAAGGCAGGTTCTGGATGAGGAAACTTTTTGTAACTTTTTTCTTTTTTTTTTTCCCCACAGGTTGATCTGTATGTTTGCTTATTCTGTGGCAGAGGAAATAATGAGGACAAACTGCTACTGTGTGATGGATGTGATGACAGCTATCACACTTTTTGCTTGATTCCTCCTTTACCTGATGTACCCAAGGGTGACTGGAGGTGTCCGAAGTGTGTTGCTGAGGTACGGTTCAAGCTTTGTATGTATGCTTGTGTTCCTGGAAAGATCAGAAGAGCAGTTTAGCTCAGTGCTGTTCTGTCCAGGTAGGAGCCATAGTTTTGTTTGGAATATTGTCAAGATGAGCTATGAATCTCCAGCTGTTCTTGGCTGATGAGCCATAAGGAGAGAGAAATGTTCCTTCTAGAGTTTGGGGTTCCTGGGCATAACCTTTGTTTATTATACAGCCATGTGACAGCTAAAACTTTGGCCTTAGTGTGCTAAGAGGTGAAACTCAATTTGATAAGCTGGTAGTGGAAAATTAAGGTGAGAAGTAGGGTTGTGATAGGTGGTTCAGCATAACAATGAGACATAACAATTTTTAGCTATTTTAGGTTTTGTTTAGACTAAAAAAGGAACTGTTGAGGCTCTGAAAGTGGAAGCTAGTTGAATTTCATTGTTCAAAAAAAAAAAAAAAGAGCTACCAAGTTCCAACAGCCTAAAGGCAGCAAACATCATTTGATTGTCTTGGTATTTGTCTTAAGAAAAAAATTTTCTAAGCTTGGGAAATGGGTCGATGTAGGATTCAGAGGAAGAAAGTTTACCGTTTCTAAATCTTTAATTTTGTGACTGGCTTTAACTTTTTAGACCATGTTTTTTCCAAAAGGGGCAGTCACACGCTCATGTGTATATGCTTATTTCCCCCACATCCCTCACACCCTTCCTGGCTGTGGGTTTCTGCTGTTTTCTTTATGGTGGTGTATGAATAGTTGTGCAGCCCCATAATGAGGTGGATCAGCTCGCTGCTCTCTAACCCTTCACCAAGGGAGATTAGGTGGTCAGATGAACTCGGGCAAATGCTGTTGTGAAAGAGGTGGAAATTCATAGTTACAGGCAAGGAAAAAGATGCAACTAACCCTTGGGGCCACCGCTCGCAGTGTGGATTAAGTTGCTTGTTTATTGTTCCCTTAAGAGAGAGCAATAAAGGAATATTAGCAAACTACAGCAATCCAATGTGAAGGTAATTTAGAGAATATAGTAGTAAATATAGTGATTGCAGTGGCTTAAGAATATGGAAACTCACAAGAAATTTCAGTACTACTACTACAGGGACAGGGATATGTTGTCCCCAAGAAAAAATAAGCGTGTGCAGGGACAAAATCAGGAAAGTTAAGGTACCAAATAGGTTGTTACTAGCAAATGATACAGAAAGTACTTGAAAAATTCTGGAAATACATTGAAAGTAAGAGGAAGAAAGGGAAAAAACATCACTCTATTATGTAATAGAGAGTAAACAAATAATAGCAGAAAGATATTTGAAATGCTTAGTAGTGGTTTTTGCCTCCATTTTTACTTTAAGTGTTAATTGTGCATAGATGCTTAATGTAATGTTAATAGCAGAGTGGTGGAACAGAAGGCAGGAAGAATAGGGTAAGGGCTTTTCGTATGTATTCAGGTCAGCATTGTTTGACAGTGTTTACAGATGTTGTAGATTCTCTGTTGCATGCTCCTTTTAAGAATTACTTTGATAAATGTTGGACATAGTCTAAGGATAGTTCCTCTTGAAGAAAAAGAAACTATTGATCTTGAATTCCTTTCCAGTCCTGTTTCTTTATGATTGAGGAGCTGACTATCAGATACTTCTATGTCATGTTTATGTTCAAATATGTCTTGTGTATATATAAACATTGTGTTGGATAGATACAAAGGGGCTTAAAAAGATGCTGTAGAAATGGGTGGGGAGAGTAGCTGAAATGTGAACTGGTATTTTTTGCACTCGTGGGATGATGCAGGTGCTTGAATCCAGTGTGTCTAAGAAATGTCTCATGGTTGTCTAAGCATCTTGTGTGCTGTCTTACTCTTTGGCTGGCAGCAGTAGATGATGAAACTTAGTTTTGGATGGGAAAGCAGAAGTGTGTAGCATTGGGGTTTACCGTGTTAGATTAGCTTCTGTACAATTAATTCTGTTCTGTTTCCGCTATGGTAGGACTTCCTTAGCTGAGAAGAGCACTCAAAACTGATAGCTTACTGTGTTTGGTTAGGACTTAGGTGGACACTAGGGTGTTTTTGCTAAAAACTTAACTATGTCATAATCTGCTGCAGGGAACAATATTTTTATGTTCTGTCTCCTAGGAATGCAACAAACCCCGTGAGGCCTTTGGATTTGAACAAGCTGTCAGGGAATATACTCTCCAGAGCTTTGGTGAAATGGCTGACAACTTCAAGTCTGATTATTTCAACATGCCGGTCCATGTGAGTTTCAACTTTTGTTGTGATTCCTTGTAGGGGAAAAAGAGAAGAGGTTTCAGCTGATCCTGGATTTTTGCTGAGGCATCTTAGCTTTGTTTAAAGAGGCACCATAAGCTTCAAACATGTAAACAAATGATTTAGCTTTCTGGCATCTGGTCTCATTTTAACTTCATTTCACCCTTTTTATGTGATGGACAGATAGCTTTATTACTTGTTAGGGTATATGTGATTGGCTGTACTCTAGTACAGTTGTTCCCCTTTTTGATTAATTGAACCAAGTATCTTGTTCTTGTTTGGCAAGAGGGATCTTTCTCCTGCCGTTCCTATGGCTTTTGTCAGCTTGTTCAGGGGATAAATCCTTATTTTCCTCCCTGTTGTAGTCTTTGCTTGTAGACATGTCCATAGAGTGAGTGAGTCTGATAATCAGGGGCTTTTTTGTTCTGCATCTCGGCAGCATTTTTAAAACTAGCATTTCTGCTTTGGCACACTTCCACGATTCCACTGTACTGTAGACTGCTCCTGTAGACCGCATGCAGCCCCAAGCTCCTTCTCTCAGCGTTCTTTGGACATTCTTGCTAAAGCTTCTACCTTTTAAGGACTCCAATTTATTATACAACTTTGGGACACTGAACAAAGCTTATTTTACAAATAAGCTTCACAAATAAATGCATATAAGTAAGAGTTGTGACAACCTATATGAAGACTACACTCTTGAACACAATTCTTTATCTGAATTTCTTTACTGTTACTCAGATGTTGTGGTCATTATCCTCTGAAATAATTTGGAATTTGCATGCTATTCATTCTGTTTGTTGCTTGGCTTTTGCTGGCTGTCTCCTCCCCGTCTTTTTAGCTGTACTTGTGGTAACCCCATCTCTTTTTTTGTTCCGTCCTTTATGATGTGGCATCCTATTTCTGTTACATTGCAGGCACTACTAAGGAATACAGACCAAACTGTATGCCTTTGAAGAGATGGAGGAGAGAGAGGGAGTGGCCTCGGTGTTTGAAAATTCATGGGGGATTAGTAATGATTTACTGTTTGAAGGATAACTTTTATGATGGGTCTTATCTGCACGTAATTCTTATCTGCTTTCAGATGGTTCCCACTGAGCTTGTAGAAAAAGAATTTTGGCGACTGGTGAGTAGCATAGAAGAAGATGTCATTGTGGAATATGGGGCTGATATATCATCCAAGGACTTTGGAAGTGGCTTCCCAGTGAAGGATGGCCGACGAAAGCTGATGCCAGAGGAGGAGGTGAGGAACAGGATACGCAAACTGACCACATTCTTTGCTCTGCATAAGATTTCACATTAAGAATTTAGGTCAGAAATCAGTGTGGGTTTTTTCATGAAGAAATTGCTTAAGGCTTTTGCATGCATTTAACATTACTTTTGAGCAGGGCATTAATCTGATATTTTAGGTTCTTTTACAGATCTGGTTGCTGATAGCTAAGCTGCTTTTCATGATTTAAGTCACACCTGTTTTTTATCACTTAATCTTAGCAGGCAAAGATGTGCAAATTGTTACAGTATGTCTAAGTATGAGGAGACCAATAAGATTTTTTTTCTCGTTCCAAACCTTTTGGTTATTGAGTTAGCTACAGAAACGTGATTCTGACCTCCTTAGGAGGTTCATAATAGGTAAACCAAACTAATTTGATTTAGCTTGTTTCTCTGACTGTGAGAATGAAAAGATGTAGATACAGCATTCTATTACAGAAAACTTTATAAAAAACATCTGGTAAGTATGTTACCTGTTTTGACTCAGACCTTACTGTAGCATATCAATTTTCTGGATGCTTATATGTCTGAATACAGACAAAATGAGAGTAAAGGTGTGGTTTTGTGATTACATAGCTGCAAATCAATTTATACTGCTCACTGGAAGAGGTAATTCTGCTCACTATTGTCTACCACCTGTACCTGCACCTTTCTACCTGTGCCTTTGTTGCTGCAGTAATTGTGTAGCTGCTTAGTGAGTCAGAACTGCTTGTTGATCTATTTGTATGAAAGTAGTAAGTTTAAAAAAACATTTTCTAGCCAGATCACTTAAGTCATCTGGCTCACTTCATTGTCTTACAGCACTAGAGCAAAGGAAACAGTAGGAACAGCTGAGCTGAGGGTGCGACCAGTCCTTTCAGCAACTATGGGATATGCCTTGAATGACTGAATCTGTGCTACAGGTTTTTTTTAAGGTGGAAAGTAGACTAGTATTAAAGCACAGTAGTGAGCTTTTAAGGCAGTCTGTTTGAATTCTCATTTTTCATACAAACTGTGTATATTTGAAATTAAAGGTGGGATTGGTTAACTGGTGGTGCTGTCTTCTCAAAATGAGTGTGTAGGAATTTCTTCTCCAGAAAACTTTCTAAAGTTATCCTATTTTATTGAAGACTTCTATCTTTTGTTCCTCTACTAGTGTTGCTGGTATTTTGTTCTACCAGGAAAGCATGAAACCTATAAACTTTGAGGTAAAAAAAAGTCAAAGTCTAAGTGCATAAGCCTTAATCTGACTAAGATAGGCTATGTATGTTGAAATACTAGGACTTGCCTTGAATCTTAGTCTGATTAATTGCTGACTAAGGTATTTAAGGAATTATTTCCTAGTTTTGATGCTTCATTGTTGCAGAATGTTACCCACTGTCTATTGCAGAAATGAATAGGCTGACCTCTTCCTTTGTACTTTCCTTTTCTGGAGTTGGTGTCCTTATTTTCTGATTTGTACAGAATTTTCTCTTTTTTTTGGCAGGATTATGCGCTTTCTGGTTGGAACTTGAATAACATGCCAATTCTAGAACAGTCAGTCCTTGCTCACATCAATGCAGATATCTCTGGCATGAAGGTTCCTTGGCTGTATGTAGGGATGTGCTTCTCCTCCTTTTGCTGGCATATTGAGGATCACTGGAGCTATTCCATCAACTACCTGCACTGGTATGGACACTCCTTTGTGCATCTACCTTATACTGCCTTGTATGCCATTAGTAAATTTGTAGTTCTACTTGAAAACGCTTGTGCACACCGATGTCATTTTTAAACCAAAAAAGTAAATGTGATGATCAGTCCATATTCTTAACTGAAGCTCATTAAAAGAGTATACAGATAGTGTTTTAATACCTTCAGTATTTTTCATTAACTCATTAAATAATCCTGTGTTGACAAAATCCTGTGTTGCCAAATGTCACTGTAAAATCATGCTTTACAGGCTCACATCTTTTTTAAGAAAACTTTTGATTTTGAACTGAGTTACAGTTCACCAGTTCACTGCTTTATGACTTAAAGTTGATATGCCCCTATGCTGGCAATGGAGGCTGCTCCTATTGGCTCACACAGGCATCAGAGCTGACAGTTCAGCAGCAGATCTATGTATGCACAGGAATTCAAGAGAAGAGAAATTTGAAGAGGAATTCTGACTTTCAGAAGCATCCTGGAAGCGTTCTGGTGTTCGGCTCTTGGGTTTGAAAAGAAGAATCATGACAGATTAGCTACTTGCATTGTAGTTTTCTCAGTTCATCATGCTCAGTCACGGTGGATGCAGCAGGGGGGAAGGAAGGGGAATCTGCAGGAAGCACCCCTTTAGAATAGGAAGTTTGTAGTACATCTGGTAAGGAAGAGTTGATAAATTTTAGACCGTGATTGCACGCTTTTGGAGAAGCATGTTTGCTAGTAAGATCTGACACACAGGCTCAAGAGGGGGATTAATTTATTTTTTTTAGAGTTCAGTTACTGTCCTCAGCATGCTATTAACTAGATCAGTATGTGAAGGTTTTGTGTTAGCTGGTGAATTCCAACAGCCCAGATAGTTCTACTAGGGTTTACTAGCTGTGTCCTGCCAGCAGGTGTCACTGAAGCCTGTAGGAACCACACAAAACGCTGCACTATTCCTCTTTTAACTTTCAGGATGGCTGGTGACAGATTATTAATACAGTTAAATAGTGCTATGTAAATAGCTTCAGACATTTCAGCAGAATACTGCTTGTACTCCTTAATAAAATAAAATTTAAAAATAAACCCCAGCACTATAGATTCTAGATCATTACAATTTATTTTGGTTAAGGCTGGTCTGGAAGGACTAGAATAATATGTTCTCAGGTAACTTTCTGTTTAGTTTTGGTCTTGTTAATCTCATTCTTCCCTCATACTTAACTAATTCATATTTTTAGGTATTTTTTTTTATCTTAAGAGTCCAGTGGACCACTGGTTTTCGGTAACTGGTTATGCATATTTGAAGGATTGCTTATATTTGGTTTCACTCCCTGGTGTTTTATTCTTTGCACTTCTGCTTAGCTGGTATACTATTCCATTGGTTTCAGACATAGGACTACTCCAAGCCTAAAGAAGTGAGTGGAGGAGTACCATGATCTCTTTTCTCTTAAAGAGTAGCTGTGATGGCCAAGGTTTTGTTTGTTAATCTTTCTTCTTCCTAAAGGAAAATGACTGCCCATTTCATGCCTTTAGTGCATGGTAAATCACAATTATCTTCCATGTTAGGCTTGTCATGGCAAATCTGTCAGGTATGTGGAGAATTGTGTTGTAGTATAATTGATTTTTCAGTTTAGAATGATAAGTTCTGAAGAAGACGGTTGTTGGTTAAAGGCTTTTTTGTGTCTATGTGCAAATTACTTTGCTTGTGTGGACAGTGGTGCTAGATTTAAGGTGTGCTTTGTCGTTGGGTGGCACTGTTACTTTTCTTTAAGTAATGTGTTTACTGCTGTGGTTGTGTTTTGTTAGGGGAGAGCCGAAGACGTGGTATGGTGTGCCCTCTCATGCAGCAGAGCAGCTAGAGGATGTGATGAAGGAATTGGCTCCTGAGCTATTTGAATCCCAGCCTGATCTCCTGCATCAGCTGGTCACTATTATGAACCCCAATGTGCTGATGGAACATGGTGTACCAGTGAGTAGCACATGAGCATTTTTTACAGAAGTACTCCTATGTGCTCTCTTTTTTTCATTCTGTGCCAGATTTGCGTAACAATTGTTTGCTAAAAGTCTGAAGAATTTTTATGGTGGACATTTGCATATTCAATTCATTAGTTATGGAGTGGGTTTTTTTAAAGCTATTTTCTAGAATCTTCTCTAGACTCACCATGAAGTTCAAATTATATCAGAAATGAGCCAAGATTCTTACATAAAATATCTTATAGAACAAGTGTACATTATGTGTTAAATTTCATTTTTAATTAAAAAACCCTGCCATGGCAGCAAGTTTGTCTGTGAAATGGTTTTAATATCTTTTGACAGTGAAGTACCTATCAAGTGTTCTGTAGAAATCTCAGCTTTATTAACTGGTTTTCTGACCAAACATAACTGACTGCAGACCTTCAAGCAGCAGTCACTGTCTTTTGCTTTTGTCTTAGGATAAATTGCTTATCTGGCAAATATCCCAACAAAGCAAACCATAAACTATTTCCAGAAGCTTTTGCACTTTGTGGTGTGATGGTTGAAATGATGATAGAGAAACATCCCTTATGGGATTCATAAAGAGCATTTTCAACTGTTGGCTTATATATTTAGCCTTTTTGAGTAAGCCTTGAGGCTGAGGATTCAGTTTAAGAAGACAGAACCAATCCTTACCAATTCTGGGGCAGCTGTTGCCTGTGGTGTTCCATAGGTAAAAAAAAAGTGGTGTTCAAATTTCTTGTAATTGTGTCTTAAGCTGTATTGCAAATTTCATCTTTTTTCTTTTCTTTTTTCCTTTATCCTCTTGTATTAGGTGTACAGGACCAATCAGTGTGCTGGCGAATTTGTTGTGACCTTTCCTCGTGCCTATCACTCTGGATTTAACCAGGGATATAACTTTGCTGAAGCTGTGAACTTCTGCACTGCTGACTGGGTGTGTTCTTTTGTGTATGTTTGCTATGTCTCTGCCAGGTCACCTTTGCAAGGAGAGCGTTAGCAACTTTCTTACCTGAAGAGTAGTTTTTTATGTTACGTAGTATGTTTTATGTTTATAGTTCCTGGTACATACAACAGTTAAAGACTGATGTGAGTTTCCATTGCACAAAATAATTTCGATAAGCACATAATTTTAAGCAGCTTCAAATTGAAACTTTGGCCTGTGGCCTTCCTTTTTAGGTATAGATTTAACCAAAAAGTGACATCTCGCAATACCTTTAGCTAGTATTTGTGGTGCCTCTTTCTGAATTTGATACAGATTAATGTAGTGTTTTGAGCAGCTGTTGTCATGTGAATGTTGGAGGTAGGCATGTAACAGTCTTTTGTTCTCCTTTTGTGCCAGATCATTGCACCTTTTAATCATATCAGTGCTTGTTCTAAGAGTCATGCCACACCAGAGCATAGCTTGTGTGGATTCTTCAGTAAGTTGTCAAAAGTGTGTCCTATCGCTATCCAGGGTTTACAGTTGGAAATTGAGATCTCATCCCTGGTTTATCTATCTCTAACTTCTGTTTTGTTATGTTCAAATAGGAATTCTAGACCTTAATCAGAGAAGGTTATTCATTCATCAGAGAAACTGTCTGCAGGATTGGAAGTGTCTCACTTTTCTTCTTTTCACCTGTGCTCGTGATGTAATCTGCGTATAGCCTCTGTGAAAAACTGCTAAACTCACACTAGCCACATGAAATTTCCTTTGCTTATGCAAAATGTAACCAAAAATCTGTGTATCAAATTCATCTACCATTTTGTGGTTTTTGCTTTAAAAGGGACAAAATGAATGGTATTAATTTTGGCTAACTCTAAGCATCTTGTGTTAAATGTCTAAGTTCAAGCATAGTAGTATCTAGAGGACAATACAGTCACCTTAGCATAGACCAGATGACTTCCTTTTGGTGCCATTTTCTTTCCACTGAAAGTAAAAAGAGCTTAGGACAGCTCTTAAACTTCTGTCTGAAAATCAGACACATAAGGTTATGGCAGATCCTGCCCCAGCATGGATATCCTCTTTGTCATCACCTGTGACATGATTTAAGGCTGTTATAATTGACTGTGCCCGATAAGATACAACTCTCTTTTGCCAGGTTTTGTCAAAGGAAGGAAGGTGGGAGCTAAGAGATCGTCTTGAAATGTCTTTTCCCAAAATGATAGGTGGTGGTTTTTTTTGTAGCTTCCCATTGGACGTCAGTGTGTGAGTCATTACCGAAGGCTGGGACGTCATTGTGTTTTCTCCCATGAAGAGCTGATCTTCAAAATGGCCGCGGATCCAGAGTGCTTGGATGTTGGGCTAGCTGCCATGGTCTGCAAGGAGATGACTCTAATGATAGAGGAAGAGACACGGTTAAGGGAGTCTGTTGTGCAGATGGTGAGTAATAAGGCAACTCTCTTAGTTTGCTTGCAAAAGGAGTTTGGCATCCCCCTCCCCCCACCTGGATTAGAGTTTTTAGCAAGTGTCAATCTTTTTTTTTTTTTGTTAGGGAGTTTTGATGTCTGAAGAAGAGGTGTTTGAACTGGTTCCAGATGATGAGCGTCAGTGCACAGCTTGCAGAACCACGTGCTTCTTGTCAGCTCTTACATGTTCCTGTAATCCTGAGCGTCTGGTGTGCTTATACCATCCGTCTGATTTATGTCCATGTCCCATGCAGAAGAAGTGTCTAAGGTACACAGGATTTTTTTTCCCCTACTTTTCTTCCGTATCCAGTAGTTTGCTGGAGACCAGTGACCAAATACAACATTTGGCTACACTTCTCTCTTCCTTTATGGAGTATTTTTATCCTCTTTGCTTGTTTCTTCGTTCCAAGGCAGCAGGTATTATATATGTTCTGTCTTTCTGGCCCTGTGGTAGCTGGAAAAACTCAATATAAGCAATATGCTGGCTTTTGTATGGGCATTAATACTCTTTCTGAATTTTCTTTCTGTATTTCCAGGTACCGGTACCCACTAGAAGACCTTCCTTCTTTGCTATATGGAGTGAAAGTTAGAGCACAGTCTTATGACACTTGGGTCAGTAGAGTTACAGAGGCTCTGTCTGCCAATCTCAACCACAAGAAAGGTCAGACTTCTATTGTTCGTAGTAGGATGTCCTGAAACTCCTACATTTGTTCTGTGTTCTCATTTAATGAGAGAAACACTGTGTATTGTTTAGTGGAAAAAAGAAATTAGCTCATCTGAGAGTGTAATGCAACTCATCATTGTGTGTTTCAAATTGAATTAGCCTGTTGGAACCTTGGTTGAAAGCCTTTGAAGCAGTCTAAAATATCTTCTTTTTTTTTGTATACAAATTATTTATATACTGTTATTACAGATGTGATTGAGCTGCGAGTAATGTTGGAGGATGCTGAAGACAGGAAATATCCAGAGAATGATCTTTTCCGGAGGCTCAGAGATGCTGTGAAAGAAGCAGAGACCTGTGCTTCAGTAGCACAGCTGCTTCTGAGCAAAAAGCAAAAACACAGGTAGGACGGGCATTTTTTCAACAGTTTCCATCTGTCTGGTTTGTTGCTTGATTGGACCTGGAAATGTAAGAACCCTGAGGTCTCTTGATGCCTACTAACTTCTCTCAGTGTTTCCTGCTCTTAGTGCTGTGACTCATTGAGAGGTAGGGGAGGTGGATACAGTGACACAAAGGGATGAAAAAGTGGACCTGGTCGGAATGTGTTAAACATACTGTTTCCAGCTGACTCATGTACTAAAACATGAAATGCTTTGGAGAAGTTGTGTGTTTGGTTGCTGATCAGGTATTTCTCTGAATGTGCAGCAGAGTTGTAAGGAAAGGCAACTAGAGGAAAAAATGTAATGAAGCTAAGTCTTGACATGAATGTGCGTATTTTGGGTAGCGTGGCTAAGTCCATAACTTACAGCTATGGAAAGAAAATATGTTAAAACATTGGATTGCAAAGCAAAATGCTTGAAAAGTAGGAAATACCAGTTGTGGTTGGTGAGGCAAGTGCAGTTGTATCTTCTGGTACAGCATTTCTCAAAAGTATTTCTAATTTTGCCAGCTGTTCTTAAGTTGCAGAATGCATTGTGATGCTGGTGGAGTTACTGGAAGATGCAAAGGAAATGTGTCTTGCCAGCATTGACTGGGACAAAAGGATCTTGGGGAACAGAGTGGTGGAGAGAGCAAAAACAGTCCATAGTTTGAGGCAGTCGTCTTCTACTTGTGAAGGACCATGGGAGGCAGTGAGGTGTTGCTGAGAAGTAGTGTCTTGCCTCAATGACTTCTGGCAGTTTAGACTCCCTTAGTTCTTTGTGTTGCCTCCTTGCCTGTGGCTGCCTCAGTGTTACTCTGTCCCCTGCTCCTACCTCAGCAATCTGCTGGATGTGTCCCCTTGTCCTGCTGTCATGAACGTTCAGCAGCATGTTCTTCTTTCTCTGCTATGTATTCCGTGCACTGAATAAAAGTCCCATAGAAAAGAATTTGATCAGTTGACCGTAATTCTTGTGCCAGCAGTTGTATGGTAAACTTTTATAGCTTACATTTCCTCAAATTTGGCTTTGTAGTTGGTTGGTTTTTTGCATGTGTTGTTTTTGTGTATAACTTAAGGCTTTTCAAGGGAGAGAGTAAAGAGTAAATACCTTGTTAATTATAATACTCAACTTTGCTACACAGAACATAATGCATGTCATAATTGCTTGAATTTGAACACTGAAATGTTAGAGTTACACCATAGATCCAAGTATAATACTTGATGTAATTGGAAAGCTATTATAAAATAGAGAAGCGTTTTTGCTGTATTTGAAGGGGAAAGAAGGCTCTCCTGTTTGGTTTTTATTGCTTTTAGGATTCCACTACTATAGATGTATGGTCACTTAGAACTGTGGTGTGGGTGAGGGAAGCAATGCTACAGGGGTCACATTGCTGTGTTCCTAGTGAAGTTTAGTTATTTTGGTAGGTCCCAGCTGTTCCTGGTGTTGCTGCTTCCTCCTCCTCTTCCTGCTGTTGGCGCATGTAAGCCTTCTCTCAGCACACTTGCTGTCACTTAATTGTTTGGTGGATTTCCAGCACTATCCCAAGAAACACAAGGGGTAGAAAGATTTGACAACTTTGAAAAGTGTGTCTGATCTAAAGCTGAAAGGAGTTCCATGGTGGAAAAAAAAAAAAGGAATTGTCTATACATCTGAAGGCTATTGTATGCTAAATAGCAATATGTTACAAAATGGAGGTTTGAGAAATATTTTGAAACCTCGTTGGTGAACAGTGGTAAGAAATTTAAACGCAGAGGTCACTCTCAGCTTCTTTAACATTTATGTTCAAATTTAATACATTGAGAAGGATCACATTTACACAAAGGAGCAGGTTATTAAAACTGAGTGCTCAAACAGAACAATTCGGCAGGGATTAAAGCAGCAACAAACTCATGGTCAAATGTAGCAAAAGAAAATCTTATCCCTTATGCATCTGATCATATATAAACCTGAAAAATAGGTAATGCGTAGCTGTGAAGCTCTTTCCCCACTGCGGAAGGTTGGGAGTTTTCCATAGGCGGGGGTAGTTTTGTCTTTTCGCGCAGCATCTCATGTTGTGGCAGTCCATGGTTGGCCTAGGGGCGGAATGCCAATGCCATGTTGCAAAGAGTGTCTCCTCCCGCAGTGGTGTCTTTTGGAGCGCAGCACCCCATTCACTCTCACGTAGGAGTATTGGAGGCACAACAGTCAGAGCAAGTCAAAGCCTGCAGTATTCTTTTTTTCCCCTTTGAGTTTTAGATAGTGTGTAATTATATTTGATCATTAATCTGAATTTTATTCTTACAATTATATTTAAGTCCATAGGTTGAAAGATTGGATTTTGTTTTTAATGTTTCTATAGTAATAAAATGTAGATTCATTAGCAAGGAACAGCTCTTCAGTATTTAAAAATCTGTCCTGCTTGTGAAGTTGCTGTGCCTGTCAGTGATGTGTATACCAAGTGTTTAATTTGTGCAGTGTGTCACTTTTAAGTTTTTTACTGCGTTCAGTGGGACTTGCTGCAAGTGATACTTAATGGAAATATCTTTGCAGAACATGTCCTACTTGGTAGCAGTATTTCCTCTTGCAAGGGTTTCAGCAGTTCTCTGGCTGCAAGCGAGTGTGCTCTAGGAAATAAGACTTCTTTTCAGAGCTTATTGCTGTTACATACCTGAGACATCTTGTCAGTGCATGTCATAGCAGTCAACTTCTTGAGCTGCCTGAAGCAAGCTTTTTGGGCTATGTTCTTCTACCTGTTTGGAACAAACCCAATTTGAAAATCATCTAGACATTCCTACCTCTGAAAAGCAGGGTAAATTCACTTGAAGATGCTTAGAGGAGTTACATTAAATTTAGTTTGCAAGATTTTGGAATTCTTGTGGAGCTTGATTTTTTTTTTTGAGTTCAAGCGGTGGAGTGTTTTTTGTAACTTCTCAGTAATCTTGATAGCTTTCAGTCACTGGGAGTAAATCATCATCGTTCTCACGTAATATTGTTTAATTATGTCCATTCATACAGCAGACAGAGCCAAGATAGTGGAAGGACACGGACCAAGCTAACTATGGAGGAGCTCAAAGCATTTGTACAGCAGTTGTTTAGCCTGCCCTGTGTTATCAGCCAGGCCCGACAAGTAAAGGTAAGTTTGCATCTGCTCCTTGGATACGTTGTTAGTGTTATCCTCTTTACTTTTTCTGGTTTGGGGTTTTTGGGGGGGTGGGTTGTGGGTTCTTAGTTTGGGGTGGTTTTTTTTTTGGGGAAACAGATAATATTGCCTGATGTAAAGGATGAAAGACTTTTTTTTTTTTTTTCCCCCTAAGAATGAGTGCTGCACTGCAGAGATGGATTTAATGGGGTGTTTCATTTCTAGCTTCTAATGTAAAGCAAGTAGTTGCTTTGTAGTTATATCTGTGGCCTCAAGAAAGGAAGTAAGATACTCTGGATACATCTAGCTCAGTGTCTACCTGCTTTACTGGGTAATCTTGCTGTTGTCATTGAAGTTTTGCTGATGATGTGTTGCTGTCTGTCCATAGTGGAATGGTAACACGTATTTCCTGCTCGTTTTCCTGCTCATTTGCAACATGTCTCAAAGTGGGCAACGATGGCATTTGTACTTTTCTGCTGGTGTAGTCATAGCAGCTGAATATGACGTAGGGCTCAATTTGGTAGCCTGAGCATGGATATCTAGTGACCTGTGAGATGCTCTAAAGTATTCCAGCTGGCCTCCATTACTGTTCTGGAAGAATACCCTAGCTCTCTTTGTGGCAATCTGAGACAGAGTGGGGTATTGCACATGGCAGTCAGCGTTTAGGCAATGGAACAGGGCGCTTTACTTGATTATGCATACACTTTTTAAGGTACCCGTTGCAGTGGACGTGGTCAGATGTGGTGGTCTCACTGTAGCTAAATCAAGATAAAGGGTCCTCCCCACCTGTCACTGTCCAGGCGGCCCAATTTTCTCTTTCTGAACCAGTTACTCTTATTCCAGCATCTTTAATGCTATCTGTAATGGTGGAATTTGCAGGTAAATTGTACCCTTTATATGTTTTGGTAGAAACTTCTGAAGGTTATATTGGTGTGCTGCTTCAGGGGAGAGGGAAAGCAGTACCACATTGGCAACTGTTCAGTAAATACTTCTCAGCCTTCCTTTCTTGGTTGCAGCCCCCTTAATCTGTATGCATGGCCTGCATTTCTTGTCCTTCATATATATCTTTTCACCTGTCTTTGAATGAATCTAGACTAATAAGTAATCCAGATCATACTGATTCCTCTGGCTGCTATTATCATTTATCACTCTGGCAGTCGTATCATAGCAAGTGTTTTCAGCAGTAATCTTAATTTGTTTCTGTGTCACTGATGATGAAATGCTAAATAGTGTTTCGCCTACTAACTAACTTCTGGAAAACTCCTTCAAGAAACACCCTTAATAAATAAAGATTTTCTACCTTGAGAAATGGTTCTTAAGATGCATGTTAACCGTTTATTAACCCACATATTCTGTGCTGATACAGTTTTAAGAAGAATGGTCTATAGTGCTAGACTGAGGTCCTAAAATTATAAACATTACCAAACATATGATAGATACTGGTGTTTAAGATATCATTGTTGATATCATGGAGAGACTTTATATTAGACTTTATTCTTGTCTTTGATACTGGCATGCTGTTGCTGAAAACAGGTACCTTCAGAAAACTATAGAACTCCAGGATACGGATTTTCCAGGCCTGTTGACTCTAATCTTTATCCTTCAAAGATGTCCTTTAATGTGTTTCCCAGCAGCTAATAGAGTGGAAAGCACGTTATCATCCTCGTAGGATAGGAAGATTTTACTACATTTCTTTCCAAATACAAACCAGAAATATTTACTAATATTTATTCATGAAATTTTATCATCATCTATTATTAGACCATTAAGGTTGTTCTCAAAGGAGTTCTGTTTCTAGTGTATTTAAAACCTGCTTCTAATTAAGACATAATTAGTAGATGACAGAGCTGAAGGCATACAGTAAACTCAACAGTATTAATTCCTGTTTTTGTCTTAAGCATTTTCACCCAGATAGTGTCTCTCATCTTCCCCTCCAGCCTTACGAAACTGGTTCTGTTAAAGTACTCTGTGCATGTGTATTGTTCTTGAAGCTTCAACATAATCACTAACCAATAAAATAAATATTATCACTTTACTGGTTACAAACCATAGTCTCTTAGTTTCTGAAAGAAGTCAGATGATGATCACTTATGCCGAAGCACTCACTAACTTTCAGCATGGCATTTGGCTTTTGGGTGCAATTATCCATTGTAATGAATTGCAAAATAATTGCCATGTTGGATGATGAGTATTTTCTAACACAAAAGGCATTATTAATTATTAAACAGTAATAACTTACTGTTGTCACAATGAAGCATTCAGCATATGTTCCCTAAATCAAAATCCTATAATGTGGATCTTGTTCTTTTTTGTAAATGCCTGCTGGTTTCCAGACACTCATGAAAAGCAGCATTAGACAAAAAGGACAGTAAACTAAGGGTTAGGAAATGCAGGGTTTGCTCCTCCTTGTGCCATTGACTTGCTATCGGAAATACCCATCTCTTTGTAAGAGACTCAGGAGTGAATCAATTGAGTATACTGATTGAATGTCCTTGAGTGAATCTCCTGCGGAGATTCTTTCCTGTCTGTTTGCTTTCTTTGATTCATTTTTTCATTGCAGTGCCAAAACATGAGGATGAGGACAACTGCAGCAGTGCAGTTGGATTTCTGTGAAATTGTCTCCTTTCATTAGAGGATTTTGCATTTTCATGTCTTTCCTTTTTTAGATAAAACCCAAGTGTGTTTAAGTAGAGGGACTCCTTTAGGAAATAGTAATTTAAAACCTGACCACTGTTACTTTAACGATCTTTTGGTATTCATGTCCTCATATAACTCTGGCTTTCCTCAGCATGTCGTGCTCTGTTGTGTATTACCATCGTTACTGTAATGCCCCTGACACTAGATTGAAGGAACAATCCTGTCTGCAGATTGTTTCCCCCCACTATTTTAAAATTAATGTTGACCAGGCAGTGCTTAATATTCTGTTTTGTTGGCAGCTGTAGTTAGTTGCAGTTGTACTATTTTAAGTGCAGAGTTTCATCCACCTAACGTGCATAGTGTATGGAACATTAGGCCAAATGAGTTTAGACGGTCTGTTATTTAATGTGTCAGACTTGATGGCTTGTGACAGACTAGCCGGCATTCCGTGTAGAAGCTCTGACTGATTATGTGATGATCACATACAAATTCGCAGCTGACTGATCCCTTGGTCAGCTCTCCCTTTTTATTCTGTGTGTGTTTTTTCCTAATTGATTTGTACTATATGTTACTTCAGAATCTGCTTGATGACGTGGAAGAATTTCACGAGCGTGCTCAAGAAGCTATGATGGATGAGATCCCAGACTCTTCCAAGCTGCAGGAGTTGATAGACATGGGCTCTGGCCTTTATGTAGAACTTCCTGAACTGCCAAGATTGAAGCAAGAACTGCAGCAGGCACGGTGGCTGGATGAGGTGAGGTCCACCCTCTTGGATCCCCAGAGGGTCACCCTAGATGTGATGAAGAAGCTGATTGACTCGGGCGTGGGCTTGGCACCACACCACGCTGTAGAGAAAGCCATGGCTGAGCTGCAGGAGCTGCTTACTGTCTCGGAGAGGTGGGAGGAGAAGGCCAAGGTCTGCCTGCAGGCCAGGTGAGTGTTCCTTTGCAAACTGTTCTTATAGATCACACACTTCAGGGACTCTTAGCCTCTGTTCAGGAGTGTGGTGAAGCTGTAGTTCTTTTTTGTACCTCCCAGCAGTTTGATTGCTCAAGAGTTGGAGTTGAGGTTGTTGAGTTGCAAAAGCGTTGATTCCCTGTCATGTTGCACAGTGGCAGGAGGCTGTGAGTTGCCGCTGTCTTTGCTATTCATCCCTTCAACAAAAAACACTGAGTATGCTACACAAGGTAGCTTCCTCGGTGTTAAGGAGTTCTGATGCTGTGCCCTTTTGAATTTGATTGTACAAAGTCCATCAGCTTTCTCACCTCTCCTGTTATTTGGTAGCAAGTAGCACCCTCCAAGAATAGAGCCGTGGTATCCTACACCGCAGCGTAGCGATGAAGTTGCATCACCAGCCTGTCAAACTTATGTCTTTAGTTGACTGGCGTTTTGAGACAAGGCTGGAATTGGGTTTTTCTTACTCTAGACCACGCCAAAGTATGATGGCTCTGGAGGGCATCGTGAATGAAGCAAAGAACATCCCTGCTTACCTGCCCAATGTGCTGGCACTGAAAGAAGCCCTGCAGCGGGCTAGAGACTGGACAGCCAAAGTGGAGGCCATTCAGGTAGGGGTTACAGCAGGGACTGGAATCTTCTGCTTGCGTCTTCTTATTTAGACATGATCTTTATTCCTAGCCCCTCTACTCGCAAAGGTGACCTGAAGGGAAACGTTACTATAGCTGTTAAATGTGCTTACTGTAGCTCGTGTGCTTGAATTTCTTTATCTTTTTGTGCTGCTGCTTCCCTATTGGCTATCCAGTTTCTGTTTCCCTTCCTTTGATGCATTTTGTGGGGGGATCTAAAAGCTGGCAGATTCATTGTGATAAAAATGTAACTCTCAAAGGGCTTTGGTGTTGAAACTGTTCTGCATACTGTCACTGGAAATACTTACCTGCAGTGGAATATATTCTGCTTACAGTTCTTCAGTTTTGGAGCTGGCTATAGAAATGGCGTGGGTTTTTTTGTTCTTCCCAAAATGGTGTAAGATTTAATAGTACTGATGACTGAAATTTTCTATCTGGAATAGGTGAAATTGTGAAATTGCTAGTTCAGTAGTTCCCCCCTTTTATTGCTCTACCCATGTAACTTGATCCATATGGGACATGACTTCTGTGATATTCCTAGGTGTTGATCTCTGGACTGCAGCTGCTGTTCTTGTATCAGATATTTGTTGGGAACTGAAGTGAGAATCCCAATTGATTTCACATCAGCCCCTGTACAACTCTCAGATACTGTAGCTTGCTGTTAAGCAGACAGCATTCGTGACAACCATCTAGAAATGAAATATTGTCTTGCTCTGTAAGACAGCTGGCCATGTCAGAATGGCTGTTAAAATAAAAACTCTTGAGAGAGTTTTTAAAATATCAGTAATATTGAAACTTCCTTTCCTTTCCTGTGGAACTCTCTTTTAGTCAGTGAGAAAATAGTGTATGGCTTGAAATTAAGCTAGCCACTGTTACAATGGTGGAATCGTTGGCTTAGAAAAATTTCTTTTACCTCAGAATGGAAGCAACTATGCCTACCTGGAGCAACTGGAGAGCTTGTCTGCCAAAGGCCGCCCAATACCCGTGCGTCTGGATGCCCTGCCACAGCTGGAGTCACAGGTAGCTGCAGCACGTGCCTGGAGAGAGCGCACGGGAAGAACCTTCCTGAAGAAGAACTCGAGCTACAGTTTGTTACAGGTGAGCAACAGGCACTTCTGTGTCAACCTTCAGAACCTGATCTTGATGGCCCTCCATGGTCTGGAGGGAACAGCTGGTTCAATTACAATAGATTACAGCTCCATTTGAGAATAGAATATAATAAAAAACTGCAGCTGTTCTCAGATTAAAAGAATGAAAAAGGCAAAAAGTCTGGCAAGTCATGTTTTACGTATAGATGCCCTCAACTGTTACTTTTGAAGAAATAGATTAAAGCTCTCCTTTTTGGGAGGGAAAGAAAAGGATGTCTGTCTGTAATTGTAGAAATGTAGGCCTGAAATGGACATAGAAGCTGTCTTTAATTGGTGAATGTTACAACTAGTTCCACTGCTTAGATTCTAAGAAAATAGATTAGATACTTTATACGCTGTGTAACTGTAAGAAAAATTAAGTCAGCTACTGTTTGTTTCACTTCAATGGATGTAGTCACTGTCTTTGTTTTAATAAAAATCATTCATGTGTGTGAAGATTTATCATATCTACTTGACAGGCTTCCCTTCTCTAGGGAAAACAATTCCAGTTCTCTCAACGCTTTCTTGTAGGCTGTATTTTTCATACTCTTATCTTGTTGCTATTCTCTGCGGTTTGTCTTCACTTTTAGCGTGATGTCCAAAACCAGACAGAATCCTCTCACTATGGCTTCCCTAGGGCCATGTGAAGTGCAATAATTACATCTTGTGTCTCAAAGGGGATACTGCTGTTAAATGTTTCCCAATGGGACCTGCCCCTATTGCAACATCATGTTGATTTTTGTTCGGATTATGATGCGCTGTAGGTCCAAATTTTTCTCTTCTGTATTTTTCTGCCTAACTAGTTATTTACTATATTCTGGTTTTGCATTTGACTGTTTTCCTAAATGTATTAATTTGAAATTTTCTATATTAAATTTAGTTTGCTAGATTTTGTGTTTAAGTATGCCTTCCAACTAATCAAGATGACTTAAAATTTAATTCTTTTCCTTAGAAATGCTTTGCAGGCTCACATGTTTGATACTAAAAGACTTATAGCATATTTTTAGTTTTGTTTCAGCCACCAAGTTGCTGATGTAAATATGAAATCATGACAGATCTTTAAGACTTGCAATTGATGAAAGCGCTTGAAGTGAATCTTATACTACTGGTATCTTAACTGTGTACAGTATTTCAGTTAGCTATATGTACTGCAACTTAATCTGAACAGATTTTGTAATTTAATTACGAAAACAGTGGCTTTTTGAGTTGACCTGCCACTTCACTGTGGTGCTGATTACATTCAAATTCCGTATGTATGAAATACTTGTATTGTTTTCTGTTTATTTCTCCTCTTCCTAGCATTAATTGACAGATATCAAAGGTGTTAGATTACTGAATATTTTTTGCTCTCTGGTGACTGTTGTAATGATTTTATTACAAGTTCTCATATATGTTCCTGAAATCATAACAACATTATAGATTAGAACTTTTTTCTGTTCTTGGCATCCTTAGCTCTGACAGTGTAAATTTTCTTGGTGGTTACAGGTTCTGAGCCCTCGGACTGATATTGGTGTTTATGGGAGCAGTAAGAATAGGCGGAAGAGGGCAAAGGAGTTGATGGAGAAGGAAAAGGAGAAAGATCTTGACCTGGAATCCCTAAGTGAACTGGAAGATGGGTTGGAGGAGGCCAGGGACGCTGCAGCTGTGGTAAGGAGCAATGAAAGATGGTGTCTCCTATTACGTAGGTTTGTCTCTGATCTGTATAGAAGAAACCTTATGGAAGAACTGATGAATTAATCTCACGGAGATGAATATCTCATAATACGATGTTTGACGCAAGAATATAGTTCAGCTTTAATTGCAGTGAAAGTAGAGAGAAGCACAGTTCAGAGTGTAAGTGCTTCTATTTAATATGTATTGGGCTACGTGTAAGACTTAAGTGCTCTTGGGTTAATATCTGTAGCTGTTCATCTAATATTATTAACATTTATTGAAATCAGATCAAAATAACGTGGGATGAGGCAGTACCAAGATGTATTAGGTTGATTTTGAGGGCAGTCTGTACATGCTTGGCCATAAAAACTGGACTGGAAGGGATGTTGTATTTGATTTTTTTTGTTGGGTGAATATTGATGCGGCTTATCAGAGGAATTTGCTGTCATCTGGCTGCCCTTTCTCCGGCAACAAAGAAAATATATGCAAACTCATTAATGTGGCTTGTACACAGTCTGTTTTACCTTAGTATGCTTTGTTATAGTTACTTGAATGGAGACACTGAGGAAATGCAAGCTGCTTCAGGAAGACGCGTGGTCATTCAGTGGCTCCTGGTGCTAAGTCAGTATTGAAACAATGCTCATCTGCATTGTCTTGGTACACAAATTAGATGGAACTGATTCTGACTTTTTTCCTGGAGTCAAAACCTGTTCTTCTGGTGGCCTTATGACAGATTTAATTATGAACTTCAGAAACTTTGTAGCTATGGAGATGGTTACCTAATGTTTACATAGAATCTCTGTCAGAAGGACTTAGGAGAGTAATGAGTGATTGAGGAGGAGGTATTTTAGCTAAACTTTTCATTAGATCAGGATTGCTAAATTTTGGGCTAGTTTAACTAGGAAGATAACTTCTTTTTTTCTTTTCCTGCATTACTAATACAGTGTGATGTCTTAGCTGTGAAGGTCATGAACTTTTTTTTGTCTTTGCTGGATAGGTGGCTATATTCAAGGAGAGGGAACAGAAGGAGATTGAAGCCATGCATGCTCTCAGGGCAGCCAACCTGGCCAAGATGACTATGGTGGATCGGATCGAAGAAGTCAAATTCTGTATCTGCCGCAAAACAGCTAGTGGATTCATGCTACAGTGTGAGCTGTGCAAAGACTGGTTTCATAGTGGCTGCGTGCCCCTTCCCAAAACAAGTTCTCAGAAGAAGGGCTCTAGTTGGCAGGCCAAAGAAGTGAAGTTTCTGTGTCCACTTTGCATGCGTTCTCGAAGGCCACGGCTTGAGACGATACTGTCTCTGCTGGTGTCCCTGCAGAAGCTGCCTGTACGGCTGCCAGAAGGGGAGGCATTGCAGTGCTTGACAGAACGTGCCATGAGTTGGCAGGACCGAGCACGGCAGGCTTTGGCCACTGATGAGTTGTCTTCTGCTTTGGCTAAGCTTTCTGTCCTGAGCCAGCGCATGGTGGAGCAGGCAGCACGAGAGAAAACGGAGAAAATAATCAGTGCAGAGCTACAGAAAGCAGCAGCTAACCCAGACCTGCAGGTAGGGATGTGGCTATCTTGTTCCTTACCATGCTTGTCCTTCTTCAGTGTGTTGAAATGCCATATCTTTCTTGGAGAAGCTTGGGGAAGAGGGGAGGGCAGTTAAAAGCTGAGAATTAGACGTATCAAAATTATTTAATTCAGTGCTCCTTAGCCTCAGGCTATGGCTGGCTTCAGTCAGTTACACGCTGCTCCAGGAACCGACGCGTTGCTTTGTACTCATTGTCAATAGCAACTGCTGAAGGTACTTGTAAGAAGCATTGGTTCGGATATAAGAGCTGTCTAAGGGCCTGAAGATGTGTAAAGCAGTGGTTACTTTGGTCTCCAAATGCTGTTTCCATCTTGACAGGACCAAAGGTCTCAATATTTATAATTTCTCATGGATTGTGATTCTCAGGCCTTTAGTGTCTTGTTAGTAAATCTTGGCAAGGGCTATAAGCAATCACTGGTGCTTTTATGGCTGACTCCTTCATCTTGAGATTGAGACCAGTAATCAGATGAAGCTGTGCTGAAGAAGCTTGTACCACCATAGACTATAATTTGGTAGCACGGAGCAGCAGTATATAGATCTTTCTCGTCACTATTATTCATAAACATGGAAATAAAATCTAATAGTACCTTTTCCTTGGATATTTCCCTATCTTTCTTCACATCTTGCTGTAACTAGGCTTTTCTATGACTGTCCAGGCAGTTATCCTCAGGCCAAAAGAACCGCTGTGTTCTTTGTTAGTAACTCAGCTTTTTTATAGACTTTACTGGAATTGTTGTTGTTTAATTCTCTTATTACATTTTCCTTTTAGGGACACTTGACTAGTTTCCAGCAATCGGCCTTTAACAGAGTGATAGGGAGTGTATCCTCATCCCCACGGCAGACTTTGGATTATGATGATGAAGAGACAGACTCTGATGAAGATATCAGGGAGACGTATGGCTACGACATAAAGGTAAGTAATCCAGTGTGGCTTGTCTGTGTGGAATTAATCCAGAGCACCTTTTTCTTTTATTAATTCAATGTATTTCAGAATATTTTTTTTTTATCTTGAGCTGTCTCTGCATATCCTGCTGGGGCTGCTGTTGCAGAAGAGGTACTTCTTGATTTTGTTTGAATGTCTCAGCTCTGGACTACTGGGAAGTTTTGTAATGTTTTTATTCAAAATTTCCAAATGTCCTGTGGTTGAGCTTCAAAAGGTGGGTTTTAGTGTTGAGGAAAAAGATACACCTCTCAAGGGATTTGTATTTATAATAACATAGAGGATGAATGTTGTCTCTATGCCCCATTCAGAGATACTATGAATCATAAATATGAGTAAGCGTCTATACGGAGAGCTCTTCAACAGTTTTGGCTACAGCGAAAAAAAAAAATCAGTCTTTGAAAACTGCATGCCCTGTTAGAAGTTTCCTGATGCCAGAGCTTCTTTCAAATTTTCATACCTTTCTAATCATTTAACCCTAATATAAAGGAGGTACATCTGTTCAACTTTGGATGTGTGGATATACTCAGGACTAGATGAATGGATCGTGTTGGAAATTTGTCTGGATTCATTTCAGAAATTGTAACTGGAGTTAGAATTTAAAAATATTTTAACTGTCATGAGAAAAGTCAATTGTATAGAGAGCCAAGTGTTCTCAGTGTGATGTAGTTCACTTCAGAACTTCTGAAATGTCCTTTTGATATATGTAGAGACAAAAGCAATGCCACTCTTTCTTCTTATGCAGTGGTTTCTTTTTAGTGATAGTGTTGTATCTAACTTAAAAGACAATGTTCACGTAAATTCTTCAAAGGCAGAATTTCTGGTTTATGAAGGGACAGCAAATTTTCCAGGTATGATTTGCCTCAGTCTCCTATTTTTAGTATTTTCTTTCTACGCAGCCTTATGCAAATACACGTTTGTCTTAGTCCCATGTGAAATGCCAACAAGAGTACATTGCAATGGGATGTTACCACTTTTAATTAAATTAGTTTTATTTAAAAAAAATTCCAAACTGTTGTTTGCATCAGGAGTCATAATAAGGCATTTCTGAAAGATGTGGCATTTTCTGAGGCTGTGATAAAGCCTGTGTCGAGAAAGATGGCATATGCTTGTCAGGATCTGGGGTTTTTGCAGGAGCATGGTTTCATTTGTTTAATGATTCTGTTGTCATGATTTCAAAATCTGTTACTTACCCTTTTGATTTGAATGTTTATCACTCTATGTAATTGTAAAAACCTAAAAGTAAAAATCTGTCAAAGCTGATAAGGGACCAGAAATGTCTTTTGTTAGGTCAACTAACGTGGTTGGAATAGAAGACAAATTTTCAGGCAACAAAATTCTTCAGTTCTAAACTAGAAAAAAAAGGCAGTAAAAAGAAAAAACAAAAGTAAAGCAGCAAAGTTCCAAAGGTATAGCAAAGTTGCTTAGAATTTAATTATTTTTGTACTGTTGGCTTTCAAGGATTGGGTTTTTTTTAGTCCTATAAACACTTTTCCAGTGGAGCGATGTATTTTAAAAAAAATAAATTATAGATTATGATACATCATGTATGAATTTGATCTTAATAACTTCTTGTGGACCCTGTAGCAGTAATCCTTGGATACCTAAGGGTCCATAAACTGTGTTTCAAAAACCACTGTCTTGGGTATCTCAAATACAACAGTGGTTACAAAAACACATTTGAAAAAGCCTATTTGATTATATTGTGCCTCTTGTAGTTAAAACATGACTCTTACCAGCAAACACTTCATTATGAGTGCAATAGCTAGACTTCTTTAAGACTTACTCCAAGCAGTCAGGTTGATTCACTGGTCAAATTTACTGTAAATTTTCTTCACCTTTAATTGCCTTCATTTTTGTCTTGTGTTTTTTCTCATTTCTTTACACCTCTGTTGCCTATAGCCAACAAATGGTGATATCTTTTTATTAGTTTCCCTATTAGTCCTGAACTTTCTTTAAACTAGTATAATATGATATCTAGAACAAGATATTGTACTACATATAACCTTTACTGTGTAGGGAGAAATATCTTCCTCTTTCTGAATGTATATATTCTAGTTTCATCTGGGCAATTTAATTCTGAATTTCCGATTTCTAGTACTGAAATCATTAGTGTGCACTTCCTTTTAAACGTGTAACTGAAAGCCAGAGAGATTACTATTCTTAAATTCCCTTTTTATGTCATGAAATGACAGTGTCTGGGTGGTACAATTTCCTGAGTTGGCCATATTGGGACCCATACAGCTAATCTTCAGGTAAATATTGTCAATAACTGCTCTACAGCCTTTCTCTTCTTTTAAGCCAGCTTCTTTTTTTTTTATTTTATTGTTTTCTGAAAGATTTCAGTCTTACACAGCATGCTAAGTATGTTAAAACTGTTGATCAGTTTCATCGCAAATGTGATGGGGTATATAAGTTCTGGAAAGCACTATGGATATAGACAGCTGGTTGAGGAGATTATCCTTATTAATTTCACCTGCAGGATTGAGGAGAAAGAGGGGACAAATAAGTACTAAGTAGACATCAGGGAATCTACTCAGGTGGGCTTGTGCCTTCTCTGGATTTTCTGCCTAATGTAATGCAAAGTCAAACAGAGCTTCTCCTGCTGCTTGAGAGATTCCTGATCTCTCTCCTCTTAATGGATCCATCTGCATCTGAAGGCATTTGTCCCATTTCAGTGTGATACATCTGAAAACCAAGCAGCCGTCCTACACCGTGCGTTGAGCACAAGCCGATGCCATCATTATTCTGTTCACGAAAATATTCACAACAGTCTTGGGTATTACAGCCCTCTTCCTTTTGGTGTTTGGTCCTAATTTAAAATGGTTTAAGACTAACATAAAAGTCCAAATCGCAGGGCAACATTTGATTGTTTGCCATTGTGTGGTCATCCATCTGATTACAGTTTGTTGCTGTGCCTGTAAGCGTCTTGTTTTTTCCTCAACTGTAAGATCTTTAATCACTTCTTTGTATAAGTAGCCATTATTTACTCAGCATACCCCTTCTTTACTAAAGATACCATTCTTTAGGGTCTTGCAGTCACATTTTCAAGCAAAAAAAATATGTAGGCTAACAGTCAGCCTCTTGCCATTATGTTGACTTCTGAGGACCATAATTGAGTGACTGCTTAGTGAGGAAACCTGTCAAGTGTTTCTCAGAAACTGGCTATAAATCTATTGACCTATCTCTATAGAGACATCCACTGTTTAAGTAGGGGTGTAACTTGTACCTTTTGCACGTGGTCTTGGTGTCTCTGGTGGAGTGCTTCAAAGTAGGATTCTAGAAACAGCAGACTGGTTGGTCTTAGTAGAATTTACTTTCAAGCAGGTATATTCTGGATCCAGATGTTGCATGTTTTCTGTGGGTCTTTTTCAGGACAATGCCAGTGTAAAATCTTCTAGCAGCTTGGAGCCCAATTTGTTTTGCGATGAGGAAATCCCCATTAAATCAGAGGAAGTGGTGACACACATGTGGACTGCTCCCTCATTTTGTGCTGAACATGCATATTCGTCTGCTTCTAAAAGCTGCTCTCAAGGTATTTGCTTTTCCATACATTGAGATAAAATTGAACAGATAGCTGGGATGAGCAGTCAATAAGGAGGGGAACTGCTCTGTTACCTGTGCTGGTTGTAGAGGATGTGTTGTCTGTAAGAAGGTATAGTAGAGTTACATTGCAGTTATTTCCTGATGTCTGAGATACAAACTTGTGTCACCGTTCTTTTGCTTGGGATTTTCTCCCTCCTTTAGATAGTTGTGTTAAAAAGTATGCAATGTCTTTTGGTTTTGATCTTTCTTTTATCTTTGTGACCTGCCTCCTGTCTGAAAGGTTCTAGCACTCCAAGGAAGCAGCCTCGGAAGAGTCCACTGGTACCTCGCAGTTTGGAGCCCCCTGTATTGGAGCTGTCACCCGGAGCAAAAGCACAGCTAGAAGATCTCATGATGGTAGGAGATCTACTAGAAGTGTCATTGGATGAGACTCAGCACATCTGGCGGATTTTACAGGCTACTCATCCACCTTCTGAGGACAGGTTCCTTCATGTCATGGAGGTATGGAGCTTGAAGAAATATTTCAGTATAGAAAAAAAATGACATCGTTTTGGTGTTTTTTTAAAAAAAAATATAATTTTGGGTAGCTGATTGCTTAGTTACTTGACATGTTTTGACTTGACATGATTTCAACCAGGAAATAGTGGATTCCAGAAAATAACAGAATAAGTGATCCAAAAAATTCAGTTCTTGATCACTCATGCCGTAGCACTGTCCTCCACAATTAACCATATTTAGAACAGTTTTCTCAGGCAGTTCCATATGCAAACCTTATTTTAGAAAAGATAAGGTTAGGGAAGGAAATGCTGTTCTTAATTATGCTCAGAATCAGAACTGATCTGCAAAAGAATTGCAAGAAACATTTAGAAAGATGGAAAGTATACACTTAGCTTATATAACTTGGTACTTGTATGTTGCTGAACTTCCATTGTTACTGGGAAAATAACACCTTTTTTAATAAAACATGATTTGGTAATAAGGTTCCTGTTCTTCCTTAGATTAACAGATAAAGCATTTTTTTTTATTAATATACTGTGAAGCCGTGCTGATCTCTTGGTTCAGCTGACAGTGAATGAGGCAGGCTTATGTGCTGATTCTGAGGTCTGGTCCAAATTACTTGTCCTCATTCACTGAGTGGCTAAGTGGTGTGTGTGAATAAGGGGTATGTACTGGAAGAGGAGGTAAACTCTTGTGCTGAAGAGCTGTACTGGAACCCATCCTTTTATCTGTCACCTCAAGATGGGAGTCAGTTTGGCCATGTGTAGTTATGGAGTATGTGATTGCTTTTTATGTTACTGAACTGGGCAGGAAATATATTGAATATGGGTCTGTCTTGACCTTTTGGTAGCGTACACTAAGGTAAGATGGAAGGTGGGCACATTAATCAGCTGTCTCATTTTCTGAGTGCCATCCATATACAATGGATAAGTCAAAGTGTTGCCAAACTGCCATCAGTTAGGACAGCAGTATAAAGCAGACCCTGCCTCCAAAGAAGTACTGCTTTACCGTGTTTTGACCCAAGTAATTCACCTCATAAGCTTAATGCTTTTTTAATGTAATGGATTTGGCAAGGAATTGGCTGAAGAACAGTTTGAATGCCAGCAAATAGCAATTTATAAATAGTATGCCATACTGTTATATTACTGAACATAGCTTTTTTTGGGGGGTGGGGTGCTAAGAGGGGATGTGTGTGTGTGTGTTATGACACTTTCTGGTTAACCCTTATAGTTGTTTGACCAGAACTACTCATTTCAAATTGAATACTTTTCTATGTCTATCTACACGTAAAGTAAGTAGACTCTTGTAAAATAATCTTTAGAGGATTTGGTTTTGGGTGGAGTAGCTATATTAAGTAATGTGTAGTAAACAGATTCTTTTTTTACTGGCTTATAGTATGTCCTTTATTAATAATTATTAAGGTTAAAGTATATAGCTGGATTAACTGAAATTGAGTCAGTCCTGTTTGTACAAAGGAGCTATACATGTGAATCTTTCAGATATAAATAGGACTTGTCATTGTGGACGCTACCTGCAGTGACAGAGCTTGCCAATTTTAAGCCCCACTTCTGATCTGAATCTGGCATTTAAGAGTTGTTAATGACGCCAGGATATTTACAATATGTGCCAGTTTGGAAGCTATTCAAATAACAGATCTGTTACTTTCTTTTCTTGCTTGAGTTGATGATACATTTTAAGAATTCACCAATTGCTCTTTCTTAATCTCCAGAATAGCAATTGCTTTCTCTCAAAAATAATTACAGGCAAGACTGACCTAGGATGAAAAATAAGTGAGAGCGTCGAACACATGATTAAACTTCTCAACTTTTATTAAGAAGCAATGTTAGAAGGGAGCTGTAATTATTGCTTATTCTGCCTCCTTACTCCTGCTGATGATTTACTTTTTCCACTGGACATTTTTGACTCATTGGACTGTGACACAGTCAATACCACTTATGACTTTTTTTCTAGTATGGTGAAAATAAAGTTGAGCCCCTTTTTGTTTAGAATTTGTAACAGTATGTCGTTGAATAGGTTGCTTCGTACAATGTCAGGGTAATGGTGGAAGTAAGAACACCTCTCGAACCACAGGTTTGCAGTATATGGAAATGTGCATGTGAAAAAAAAATATCTCTTTTCACCTTTTCTATGAAGGATGACAGCATGGATGAGAAACCATTGAAAATGAGAGGGAGGGACTCTTCTGAGAGGAAGCGGAAGCGAAAGCTGGAGAGAGCAGAGCAGTTCTTTGGAGATATGAAACAAAAATCTAAAGATCTGAAAAAACTGGAAAAACCCAAGAAGAAGAAGCTAAAACTCACCATGGATAAGACAAAGGAGCTGAACAAGCTGGCAAAGAAACTGGCTAAGGAAGAGGAGCGGAAGAAAAAGCGAGAGAAGGCAGTTGTAGCAAAGGTGGAACTAGCAAAGGAGAGCACAGAGAAAAAAAGAGAGAAGAAGGTTCTAGATATTCCTTCTAAGTACGACTGGTCAGGAGCAGAGGAGTCAGATGACGAGAACGCTGTGTGTGCTGCGCAGAACTGCCAGAGGCCCTGCAAGGACAAAGTGAGTTTTTGCTTAGTTCTGTTGTAGGCAATTCCATGTGAAGTCAAAAACCCCAGTAAAATTTAGTAATTAGGTTGAACAGCGTGAGCAACAGAAGTGGTGTGATTGGAAATGAGAGAGGATTGAGTCGTATGTGAGCAGGTACATAGATGCTGTGGCTTGTTCTCTTAGGTACTTTAAAACAGAAGATGGTGATGGAAAATTAGAATCTGGGAAAAGGTACTGTGTCTTGGTTGGGAAGTTCAACCTCTTCAAGCTGTGTAATTTTTTTGCCAGCTATGCAACATGCGTTGTCTGATTCAAAGAGTCAATGCTGTGACTCAGCTGGAAATGTTCCTGACTTAAGTGTGTTTCTGAGCAGAAGTGGGGGATGTTTGGTACTCCTGAATGAAATACATTTTCTGTATTTCTTGCATGCCGTCTGTGAACAGTGATGTTGCAGACTGAGGTATCTACAAACTGCAGCGCTTCACTTTTCTCAGTGGAGATAAACCATCAGTGATTTTAGACCTGGTCAGATTATTACAAAAGAAACTTGATCTGCTTCATTTTATGGTACTGCCTGTTCTGATTGTCAGCTTTCAACATGGACTAATTGATGGTCAAAAAAAGATGGGGGTTTTTTTCTGGATTTTTTTTTGCTTTTTAGAAAGATGAAAAAAACCCACTGTGGGATTGGCACTATATTGCACTGCCTTGCACAAGAGAGAGTAGGTTCAAATAGATTTCAGGACAAGAGGTAATGGGCACAAACTTGAGCATAGGAAATTCCGTCTAAACATGAGGAGGAACTTCTTTCCTTTGAGGGTGGCAGAGCACTGGAACAGGCTGCCCAGAGAGGTGGTGGAGTCTCCATCTCTGGAGACATTCAAAACCCACCTGGATGCGTTCCTGTGCAGCCTGCTCTAGGTGACCCTGGTCTGGCAGGGGGGTTGGACTAGATCGTCTCCAGAGGTCCCTTCCAACCCTACGATTCTGTGATTCTTTGAAATACCAGTAACTTATTTCTTGTTTTGCAAAATTGAACCATGAAGTTCAAGTGTTCATCTGAATGCTTAAAAAGACCAGTTAAGAGATGAGTTTTGAAGTCTGAATCTTAGGCCAAGGTTAGAAATTAGACTGGAAGATGAATCTCTCAAAGATGATACTGTCTTTGTACCACTGTTCTCTTTACAGATGATAATTAGGTTATATTGGTATATTTTTACAGAAATTGAAATTGCAAGAGGGAGGAGAGTGCCTTTAAATTCATATTATAAAGAAGGTCATACTAAGTTTGTCAAACTTGCATAAATGAAACTGAGTAAAATTCCTGATTGTATAATCAAAGCTTTTAATGGAATGACTGTCTTAAGGTTGGGCATGGTTTTGTACATTCAACAGGTGAATGCCATACAAGTTAAAAATGGCAGATACGGGAATGTAATGACCGAAGCTGCAATTCTTAGTGTCCGTTCATAGTTGCTTTTAAAAATTTATTCAGGAATAGTTTTTCTACAAAATGAAGCAAAATCTTGAGCTGATCACGTTTCTTCCTTTTAGATAGGTTTGCTGCTGCTGTTACTTTTCTAATATATTTTTATTTTTGCATTCCTCTAAGGTGAAAGCAAAACTACAATAGTAACAACTTTTATAGTTGTACTAGCGTATGTCATTAAAATTAAGAGTCTGTGTTCATTATCCTGCTGAACTCAGTTTCTGCCCACTGACTGGAATGAACACATACTTTTACTCAGGGCATTACAGAAATCTAATAATTAAACTTTTTTCCTGCTTAAGCTTAAATTTACTTTTCATGCATTTCCTAATTCTGTAGCAAATTCAGCTCAAAGTTTGAAGTATTTTTGCTGAAGTGTTCTGACGCTTTGGAGGTACAGTCTGTGCGCATTTTCTTGGGCATTCAGTGGCCAGCTGTATACCTGGTATCTGGCTGGTAGAAAAGTGTTAAAGCTGCTGATGTCATGTGGCTTTTGTGGCCAAAGGCAGTAATCAAGTCCTGTCTTCTGTAATTTTTAAGTTGCAAAAGCTACTACTTGATGATGGGAGTCTAAAGGGATATATGTAATTTAGGATGTGTATTTGTAGAATATCATCTATGCTGAAGAAACTGCCCCTGAGCAAGCTCCTATTTTAAATGTTTTCTAGCGTACCTGTCTTTCATTTGAGGAGAGCTGAGTACCATATTCCTCAGTAGTAGTAGTGCATGTTTGTACTTTAGTGGTCTTGGGATGGGCAAGGCTTCTTGCAAGAGTGTTCAACTGAAGCAGCTTGTTAAAACAAGCTCTATAAAGCATTAATTTGTGCCCAAAAGCTTTTATGTTCTAGGTATATCAGGTGGATTTAATAGAATTAAATAGTATTGTCTTCATAGAAATGATGTCTGTCTGTCTTTTTGATGTACAATGTGTTGCTGATCTGATCTCTTGCAGGTAGACTGGGTGCAGTGTGACGGTGGCTGTGATGAGTGGTTTCATCAAGTTTGTGTTGGTGTCTCTCCAGAAATGGCTGAGAATGAGGATTACATCTGTATAAACTGTGCAAAGAAGCCAATACAAGGACCAAGTAGCCCTGCTCATGCACCACCTCCTCCTTTCTTATTGAGCTACAAACTACCAATGGAAGATCTTAAGGAGACAAGTTAGCAACTACTCAATGCCTGGAACTTGTTGGGAAATGGACCACTGAAACCCTACAGAAAGAGAGGGTTTGAAGCTAATGTAGCCACTGAGCTTCATTTCCAAGGATGTACAGACCTGCAGCAGAGTTGGTCCCTTCCTTACAGCTGGCTTCCTTCATACAATGGGGACGTCAAGGCACAGTGGTACCGACTCATCTATGCAGACACCGCCTGATTAGGAGCTCCAGCCAGTGTTTTTTGACTTTGAGTGTTTCCATCTTGGAGTGTGGCTGTTGCTCTTAGAGACTGAGCAAACCCGAGGCTGTTAGATTAGACACTTCAGGGTGTTAGAAGTACATGTTGGCAGTGGAGCTGGCCTGGAATTGGTGGGCATAGGCTGGAGCTTTTAGGCATGCTAGGTTACCCTCAGGAGGTGACTTTGGAAGTTATCTTTTGCCTCCCCGTGCCAACCCAGTGAGTAGGGCGGTGTCTTGGGAGGGTTAAGTTGCCTCCATATCCAGGCAGCTAACACTACACTATAAGGATGGGAGCAAGTGGATGAATTTCTTTTTATTTCTCTTTTGTAGCTAAAGAGCAGAGGAGCTCATGATCTCAGAAATCAGCAAAGGTTCTGTTTACCAAAAAAGAAACCCAACTCTACTCTACTAGGCAAAATTTTCTTTTCCTTAGTGGGGAATAGCTGATCTTCCTGTCCTGAGGAGGGCCAGAAAACATTGCTGAAGATGTCTAGCTAGACCAGAGCTTGGGAAAAGCAGAGTGCTTCCCTTTCCACAGGGGTGCCCTCTCCTGTTCTAGGCTTTGCATAGAGTTCTGCACTCCTGCACGTTAAAGTTGTCTCACGCAGGATGGAGCTGGCAAGGAGGTACAGCACCCAGGGCACCGGCTTCTGTGATCTGTACCCAGGGATGGGAAGGAAAGAAGACAGCCCACTTACCTCAGAGGTTACACTGACATGTGCTTCTGTGAAAAGTTTAACTCTCAACTATTTCCAGTATCACCAGGCTACGGGCATGGCCTCAAGCGATACCAGCAAGCAGTCTGCAGATACTGTTCGCAGCGCAAATCCCCCTCCCCGCTGGCTTTGCTGGATGTGTACCAGTGTACAATCAGCAACAGTTCTTGGTTGAAGTTGTCCCTGGCTTTGCCAGAGGAACAGAGGGCTTGGGGTCATTCTGGGTGACAGTTGTTTTAGTAAATCCATTTTTAAAGAAGGACTTGTTTTTACTTTTTTCTAAATGTCTCAGACTACTGACTTGTTCTATAAATAGATTATTTTTCTTTGATTTTTTTATACTTACCACTGTTAACCAGCAGCACAGACAGAGGTTCACAAAGCAAAAACCTGCCCGTGGGCTTGGGTTTTTTTACTCCATTCCTTCCTTGTAGTACAAGGAATTAGCAGTTACCTTCCCCATTCTAGCCTGACCAGCTGCCTGTGTTTAAATAGGTAAATACATTTCATGTGCTACCTTTGTGTTTGGGTTTGTTCCTATTAGTGGGGCATCTGGGCCTTAAGGACTCCGGTGGATGCTGGCTTTGTGTATGTGAATGTCTGAAGCCAGCCACTGGGCTGTCTTGTCCCCCCTCTCCACTCGCTCCCTATTGTGTTTCCATTCTTCTGCAGTTCTAGGAGTGTTGTAAGTAGTGTCCAGTCTTACTAGGAGCTGGATTGGGATTTAAAGAAATATTGACAAAAACAAAAGTGTTCTGTCTTGACTGTTCTGTGTCCCTTCTCTTGTTCTCGAATATTTGGAAGTTTATTTATCTGGCAGAATTATCCATCCATCCAAAAAAAAAAATTCAGCTCAGGTAGATTAACTTTATTGGTTTGTTTTATTTGTGCCTGCTACCTGGGAAGAGGAAGATGGTGCAAAAGAAAAAGAACCAAGACAGAGGGCAGAAAGTCTTGGGAGCTTGGAGTGCAAATTGGGCACAGACTTCTAATTCCTGCTCCTTAAAGACTAATATGGTGTTAAAAGCAAAAAGAAGCTGTGGTTGAGCACATGGCTGAACGGGCACCCTAGCAAACATAAGAGTATTATTTGTTTACTTATTTATGAAGGAGTCTATGCTATAGCTAGACATACCCTCTTTTTGCCTCCAGTTACATTTTTTTTTTCTTCTCAATGTACGCTTAGTTTTGGTAAACTGGTTTTAAACAGATGTTACTTTCCTTCAAGCTTTAACTGATGGTACTACATAAATGTTTCCCTATATGGAGTGGATAGACTATCTGTCACAGATGTTTAATCGTTCCAGAAGTAGACTAGTACAAGATTTCTTAAAGAATCCCAGTGTTCTGTATTTTTTCCTGACTCCTAGAATCCATGACACAACAGGGAAAATATGGTTAGCATATCCTGTTAGCCACTGAGCATATCCTCTTAACCATTCCTACATTCTCTGTCGCGATAAAGTCATTGTTATATGTAATTACCATCAACTGGAAAAGAGATCTTTTAGTAAATCTGCATTGAATGTTCCTGTTTCTCTGTGGAGAAATGTGTCGTGGAGAATGTTAACAGCAGCACTAGTAACAATGAGAAGGAAACAAACAGATATACAATGCAACGGTCAATCATTTTGCCTGTAACAAGCATAGAAAAGGGTAAACAACAGAAAGAAATGTGCAAGTGATGTGCAAAAGGTCACACTTTTAGTAGCTGTTTTTCATATTATCACATGGAGAGGCTCTTTATTACACTGTTGAAAGGAGGTTGCCACGCTTCTTCTAGTAATGGATGTCTCATCTGCTTTTGGGTAAGGTGTTCATAAACCGAAGACCATTATTAGCTTTACATCTTATTGTTTAAGCTTATTTTTTAAGAGCATAATTCCTCTCACAGGTTTGCTGATAGTATGAACTTATGAATAAATGTTAACTTTTGGAAAAATCTGTAGCTATGTAGTTAGTGGTTGAAAAACCTAAAGCTGTGGTATCGTCTCCAGATCTTAGGGCTTTGAATTTTTAGAAAAACATATGCAAAGAAGCAAGCCAAAGTTAAGCTAAGGAAATAATTTTCTTACAGATCTGCCACAGCTGTAGGAAAAAATCTCTCATGTGTTGGGGACAAAATTTCCGCTTGTGTTTCTAGAAAGGTACATGTCTTAACACTGTATTTTACAAAGGATACTAGCCACTGCTCATGTTATTTCTCTTCATGTGTCTGACACAAAAGGTGAAAGAAAAGACCTGAGCTGTTTAGAAGTAAAAATGGCCAGGACTTGAGTTGTAAATCTTATCCAAACCATGCAGTTTCCAGCTTTTTTTTTTTTTAATAACCGGGGCCTGGAATTGGGCAGCTTTACTTGCATAAACATCACTCCTGAACTTCAGTACCATTACTTCTAGGATTTATGCTTTTGACAGAGCATCTGTACCTGAATGCTTGTGCAGCCTGGACTGCTTGATAATGAGGGCTTAAGGTAAAAGTGATGGAAATTATCCTAAGTGATTGGAATACAGTCACACAGCAAAAGATAACAAACTGATACCTGTGTGTTTTGTTAGCCACACTGTGAAGCTTGCATCGATCTTTTTCAGTTTTAGAATCATAGAGTAATTTAAGTTGGGGGGGACTTCTGGAGGTCATCCGGATCAATGTCCTGACCAAAGCAGGGCTGACTTTGAAAGTAGGTCAAGTTTTTCTAGGCTGTCCCCAATCAAATTTTGAGTATTTCCAGGGATGGGCATTCAAGAACCTCTCTGTCTTCCCCTCCCCTTTTTGTATCATCTTCCAACTTTTGTCTGATGCACAGTCAGATACTCACTTGCTGTATCTTGCCTGAAGAATCTGGCTCTGTATTTTCTGTAACCATCCATTAGGTAGTTGAAGACTGAAGGTCTTGCAGCCTTAATTTCCAAGCTGAACAAACCTAGCTCAGCCTCCCTTGAGCCATGTAGTGTGCTGCAGCCTTCTAACAATCTTGGTGGTCTTCAGCTGGACTTGTTTCAGGCTTGTCAATGACTGGTTTTGTACTGAGGAGCCCAAACTGGACATGGTACTCCAGTTGTGGCCTACAAGTGTTTAATACAGGGGGAAAATAACTTCTTTTGACTTGCTGGCCATGCTCGTGCTCTGCAGCTGGTACAGGGTTGACCTTCATAGCTGCAAGGTGACACGCTGCTGACTCCTATTTAGTGTGTCCACTGTAAGCCTCAGGTCCCTTGGTTTATTATTTCTCAGATGCAGCACTAATAAATTTTCCATCAGCACATCACTGCAGCCAGTCAAGATCCAATGGAATGGGAGCCCTCTCCCCTGTTTTGGGTTGTCCTACCTGCATCATCATCTGCAAAGTTGATGAGGGTGTGCTCTGTCCCATCACTCAGGTGGGTAAGACATAAGAGTATTGTCTCCCATACCAACACCTGAGGTACTCCACTTGCAGCTGGTCACCTTCTAGACTTTAAATTGTTGACTACTAAAGTCTGAGCACAGCAGTCCACCCTGTTTTTCACCCCCTTTGTAGGGTGTCCATCCACTCCGTAAATGTGTTTTTGCTGTAAGTCAGGGTAAATGGCCAGTGCTCCATAGGACTTATCACAGAACGCAGCCAGATTGGGCTAGCACTATAGCAGTGACTATTGCCGGTCATTTTATCCCTTGTGGGCCTGGATGCGTCTTTAAGGAGGATTTGTTCTGTAATCTTCCCAGGGACCAGAGTGAGGCCCCCTGTCCTGTAGTTACCTATTTCTTCCTCTTCATTGAATGGGCATGATGTGCAGAAGGGTTGATCACAATCCATCAAGAAAATGATCCTCCATACAGACACTTTCCTAGGGTCTGTTCACCATTGTGAATGAATGGTATCTTAGATACCATTGTGGTATCTAAGATTCGAAGGAAAAAAAATAACCTATTTCAACTGATGTTTGTAAGATGTGTGGACATCT
Source organism: Larus michahellis (assembly GCF_964199755.1). Lineage (NCBI taxonomy): Eukaryota > Metazoa > Chordata > Aves > Charadriiformes > Laridae > Larus > Larus michahellis. Next base: position 67,037,474 of record NC_133896.1, on the reverse strand, counting down.
AGATGGCAGAACCAAGCTTCTGCAAGTGCTGCTCATACCTGAACTCCATTTGTGTTACTGAGCAGTTGTGTCAGTCCCATACATCTAGATACAAGTCCAGGCTGGTCTGGTTGAAGTCACTGTTATTGATGCATGGTCCTCTTGTACACAGTTCTTCACACTGGAAGAAAGGCGTAATATGAATGAGCATCAATGGGGTCATCTGATCTTCTAGGAGAAATGAAGCAGGCTACAGCCTTGTTCATTCAACAGTAGGCTGTTTACTAGGCAGGTCTCCAAGGACAGTTATCACCTTTATTTTGTGGTGTTCTAATAACAGCTAGAATAAGCACAACAGAGAGTTGTAGCACAATAAAGCAAAAACTATTCAGGTATTCATCAATCGCTTATCAGACATGCCTTGTCGTCATTCTAGGGACATGTTGCATACCTTTGAAAATAACGACTGATTGAAAGAACTGCTGTACATTAACAGTCATTTTGTATGTTGGAAACAAAAGATTTTAAAAGGGGGGAAAACGTGTCTTAAAATCATTCTCCCTCAAACGTCCCTGTAAGAAGTTGAGAACTGTGGTCTGCTAAAAGCAAGACTTGAGGCTTCCTTGACTTAGCTGAAAATGAAAAGCAGGGAACTCCTTCAAGTTCTCTCCAGCTGCGGTCACTAAGAATGTGTTTGGTCAGCCTGCCTGAACCGAACAGGAACTCCTCTTGGAGTACTGAGTCAGCGGGGAGATGCAATAAATCCAGCCCTTATCAAAATTCTAGCCGTGCTGGCTTTGGAAGGGCGATAAATGCGTGGGACAGCTGGAAACCACACAGCAAGAGGTGGAGAGCATTGAGCCTTATGTAATGAGATGGCTCCATACAAATGCATGTGAAGTTGCGAGGTAAAGGCAATGAAAGTAGGAAAGATTTATTGAAAAACAAATATTTGTAAGGAAACATGTTTGAAACAAAAGCCCTGCTGCGGTGAATAGTTTCAATCCTAGGTGGGACGCTGTGTCTAAATTGAAGGCTTTTCGGAAGCCAATTTTTGGCAGTCTCCATACATCACCTTCCACCCCCCTCAAAAAAAGCCTTCTAAAGCCAAGTGCCCGAGGGAGCTGCTGTGGGTGTTAATATCAGAGGAGAGCAGCCATCTCTGAACGCACGGTTCCTGAGAGGGTTGATGTCACTGCCCAGCCCGGCATCCGCTTTTGTTGGGTGGGTGATGCGCCAGATCCAAGCGCTGCCTCTGTTCCCAGGTTGCCGCAGTCCCTGCTCAGTCTGGCAGCAGCTCAAGTCACCCGCTGGGAACGGGGCACACCGCTTTCCTCTCTGGAGAAAGGGGGTGTTTGCTGCTCTATGATAATAGCGGTGGGCCCCACACAAATGCAAATTACAAATTTGAGAAGCGGCTCAGATTTTAGTGGGATGTGAGATGAACAGCGCATTCTGTTCGCTTCTGTCAGCTAATGGTTTAACGTTTCCCTTTATACAGCTGGAAATCTAGTTAGCCGCCTCTTGTGTGTGTCCCTGCAATGGCGTTATCAGAGCGAAATACTGCAAAGATCAAAATCGAGACATCAGTGTATCAATAGCGTTGCATCCCATTATTTCCTCGCCGGCTTTCCTGATAGTCTCTCGTGCAGGAGGGAGGCAGGAGACAGATGCCTTAGCTTTGCCTAGAAACATTCTTGGGAGAGAAAACTGCTGCACACCAGTGTGTGAGGGTACCTGGTGAAGAAGTAGTGGAATCATCTGGTAGCAACCCTGCCTATTGCTGATGAACCCCCAGGTGAGTGCATGGTACTTCTGTCCTTCACCTGTTGCTGGAAGGTGGTGCTCTACTGGTGCAGCTGCAAACCATTATCCAGGTTTGTATCCATACTGGGAAGGTTTAAAGACAGCTGGGCTGTGTGTTTTCTGGGTGTTGTGCCTCACACTGGGGCCTTTTCTATAGTTTTTAACCAAGATTGGCAGATCTTACTTCTGGCAACTCTCTTTCACAATTACTGTTGTATGAAAGGAGACCCATGGAGTAGCTTTCCAGAGGGAAACCAGAGTCTGCCCTGTGGAGTGGGAAAACCTCCTGGTAATGAACATGTGCGTGGCGTGTCTGATGATTGTGAAGGAGGGAAGAAGCTGAAGTAGTCCGGCACTGATGCCCTAATCCTTGGATTATCACTCACTGTGTCTGCAGGGAATGTAGGTGCAGAAGTAAGTAGGTCATAGGTGGTTTTCAGAAGAAATAAGGGGTTTAGGAGAGTGCTCCCCATGATGTTTGTGATGTTTTAGTGGCCTGTCATACCTCTGGTATTTTTGTAAGCCGCACTTGTTAGAAGGGAATGAGTGACAGGTTATGGATTAAATAGTAACGAGGCAATAGAGTGGTCTGAAAGACCTTATAACGGCCTTCCAGTACCTAAAGGGGGCCTACAGGAAGGATGGGGAGGGACTCTTTATCAGGGAGTGTCATGATAGGACACGGGGTAACAGTCTCAAACTGAAAGAGGGTAGATTTAGATTGGATATCAGGAAGAAATTCTTTAGTGTGAGGGTGGTGAGGCACTGGAACAGGTTTCGCAGAGAAGTTGTGGAGGCCCCATCCCTGGAGGTGTTCAAGGCCAGGCTGGATGGGGCTTTGAGCAGCCTGGTCTAGTGGGAGGTGTCCCTGCCCAGGGCAGGGGGGTTGGAACTAGGTGATCTTTAAGGTCCCTTCCAACCCAAACCATTCTCTCTGTGTGTACGTTTGTTCCTGAATGTGCACGTGTGCACAGAAATTGAAGTCTAGAACACTGATTTTCCCTGGCTTCTGGTAGGAATACACTTGGAATGAACAAGCCCCAGGATTGAGGGGTGTTAGAAAATTAGAGAATACACAAAACTAAACAAATAACAAATAATGGAGGAGAGTACACAGCAACAGAAAAGCTATTTACAACTTAATTAAAAAAACCCCAAAACTATTTTTTCTTGCTGAGTAAGTAAGGCAATTCTAGGAAGATGATGGGTCAGATTCCTGTCTGGAGCAGAAAGCAGGCACTTTTTTTTTTTTGTAACTCCTGTTTAGAGCATGCAGAGTGCTCCCACACAAGCAACACCTGGGATTTCTGCAAAAAGAAACTTGCTTCGCTTTGTTCTAATAAACAGCTGTTTTAAGTCCCTGTTTCTCTCTCAGCTCCGTGATCTCAAAGAAACACTTTTGTTTCTTGTGCTTTTTGCTTTCTTCCTGCAGGGCCTTCCCATTACACCTTGGGAAATCCCTGCTCCCAGGGAAGTGAGGCCAAAGGAAATCAGGAGAAAATCCCTTTGCAGGGTCTTTTTTCTCCTCCCAAACCGCTTTCCCTTCCCAGCAGGGGAGGTCTCACCTCCCGCCCTTACAGGGCTGCCTGTCTACTTCCAGAGAAGCTGTGGGACACTGAACTGCTTTGCTGGAGCTTTTCCTACCTCACAGCTCAGCATTTCCTTACCCCGCTGCAGGGAATCATGGAGCTGCCGTTCCCCTCCTCCAAGCCGGAGCGTCCTGCATGCAGGTTAGCACCTTCCTGCTGTCCTGTCAGCCTTGGATGATCCTCCAGCTTCTCCACCAGCCAGTTGCTGGAAGCGGAGAGGTTCTGTGTGACTCAGCCTTCCAGGCAGTGCCGGGCTGAGCTTGGGAAGGGAACGGGAGCATGTGCATCTTCAGACTACTTTTGACAGTGGCTGTGGGCCATTCCCAGCGCTGCTGCAGTCAATGGGCTGCGTGGGGTGTCGCTTGGGTCCCTCACCGTGGCAGACAAAGCCTGGTTTTATCCCTCCAGTAAGTTCCTCCCTCCTGAAGTCCCGCTAGCCTCTGTCTTTCCTACTCAGCAAGCCGAGCACTATGTCCATTAGCATTATTAGGACCAGATTTGGATCGCAATAAAAAAAGGGCTGTTTTCTGGTTTGCTCTGGTGTAAATCCACAGCTTCTGCTTTAGCAGTAGGATGTATGCTGGTGCTGCTACGCAGCTCAAACGTTGCGGTAAGAAACTTGTAGGGTAAATAAGACCAGTCTCCTTTTCCTCTAGATCCCAGTAATGGTGAATACCAAGATGAAAGGTTTAATTGGCTCCATATTTTTAATTATTCCTCTCATCTGGATACACCATCATGGATGCTTTACACTTATTTTTTTTTTCTCTGATTGCCATGAAAACTGCACACCTGGGCTGTGACTGACTTAATTAAACCACATTGCCAGCACTCATCAGATGATTTGCGAGCAGTGACGGACCCTCTGCCTTAGTTTGCAGGGGCCAGGAATGAAGTGTCTTCTAGCAAGAGGAATGATGCTCTGAGCCTGTCTGGCTGAAGGAAGTTAATTAATCAGTTAACTAAAGTTCATGATGGAAAACTGCGCTTTTGCGTATTTCTCCCTCTGACCTCTTGGTCAGGTCAGCCCCTGTGTGTTTTATTTCAGGTGGGCAGCAGCATTTGAATTCATGGTGGCAAGAGGGTAAGGTAGCTTGGAATTTGGTATTCAAAAATGACAAAGAGTGAAGCACATGAACAGCAGCACCCCTTTCGTTCCACGGGGAGACGGCTGCTCCCAAGCAATGCCAAGAAGCTACCTGCTCCATGAAGCGCATGGCTTTGCTAATAACTCGGTGCCTGGGCACCAACCCCCTGCTCCGCTGCCCTTCCTCCTCTTGACTGGAAGGGTTAGCTTTCTTCAGGCATCAGCTGGCTCTGATTTGAGGCTTAGCTTTTTCATCTCTGGTATTCATCAATAGAAAAATAAGATTGCCTTAAGTTATCAAAACTCGCAAATGACTCCTTACCTAAATTTTTTGAGCCAAAAATGTCTAACCCTGAAAGAAAGAGACTGAGTGTCATGATATGTTGCAACGGACCACCAGAACAGGAATGACTTGTAGGCAGGAGATGAGCCTCGGTGTGAAACTTGCTTCAGGCAGAATCCCATCCGTCTGGGAAGATGTCTTAAAGGCTCTAGGTCTTGCTCGTGTTATGTCTCAAAGCCCCACCAAGTACTGAGCCAGTTCGGTAGACGAGTGGTAGGGAGCACATTTCCAGTGCGTGAGCTCCTTTTTTAAGCTGTCTGCAGGGGTAACTCTGCGCTCTGTGTGTCTACCTACGCTACCTTGCAGGGACCTCCGCAGGGCAGCCAAGGGGGAGGTTAGAGAAGACAGGCAGCACAGGTCCCTCCGCTTCCTCCTGCCCTGCCTCAGGCTGGAGGCGACTGCGGAAGCAAAACAAGAGACACAAACTGCTTCTGACGAGCAGCAGCTGGGAGCAGGTGTGTGCTCTGCGATGGTGGGGAAGTTCTGCAGAGCCTTGTGGGGTGCCCTGGATCTGGCGGCATTTTGGGGGTGGGCTGTGGACTCTCAGGTGGTGCTTCCCTGTGCTTGCCCAGGAGCTCAGCTGGGGCATGCCTGCTGAGAGCTGCCTGGGATGTTTTGAAGAGGCAATGCCTCCTGGCAAGGCAGGGGCTCTCTAAAAAATCTCCTGTATTTCTGATTTCAGGAAAAACTGAACCCATGTTTTATTCTTATTGACTGTTTTTGAAATGCCAAAGTCTTTCGCTTTGCCATCTCTTACTTGGAAAACTTCTTTCTGAGAAACTTTAAGAAAACTTTCTCTCATTCTGCCCACCAATGACTGCCTATTGGATTTTCTCCCAGAATGGAAACTTTGTATTCTGAGTAGTTACCAGCCCAGTAGGTCTCATGAATTAAAAAGTATCCTTTTTTTTTTTTAGTGTATGTTAATAAGTATGAACAGATTCTCTGAGAAACTTACCCAGACTTTGCCTGTTTAAAACCAGATTATGGGTTTTCTGTGCAAGAATCAGTCAAGCGGGTGCAACCCTGTCTTACCTCTGAGAAAAGCTTTTCCTTTTTCCTGCCGGAACATCCCTCTTCCAGGCAGACAGGGCAGAGGGGCATTTAAAATCTCAGTCCTATCCATGGCTTTGATTTCATTCTTTCTGCAGACAGCCTGTTTCAGATTTGTATCTTCATCTCAGAGGAGTAAGGTGTGCAGAGCATAAGGAAAGACCATCATTCTGGTGGTCCCATTATAAAGCTCCTTCTCTACCCCCTAGTCTACCCTGTACCTAATCAATCTGCTGATCTTATACATCTCGCTTCTGGGACACTTAAGCAATATCGCTATCATTACTAGCCTGAAATTATGATCTGCTTTGCATGTGGTTCTTGATAGGAAAATGCCCTCTAATTAGCTCCTTGTCTGTGAAAACAAGCTGGCGCGTTTTATTTTCTGGATGCAAACCGTCAGTTTTCACATCAGGAGGTTGATGACTAGTCTTCAGAAGGGTGGTGATTCCTGCTCTCTCCCTAAAACGTGCTCAGGCTCTGTTCCTGCAGTTACTCTGCAAGAGTTTGTTCAGGCTGCCCGGGTGCTGCTAAAGTGGAACTAGGGAAGAGCCCTGAGGAACTGGTGGTAGCTGCTGAAGTTGGGAGGAAAGCAGAAGGAGATACTAAAAAGATTTGAAGTCTTCAGGTGCAGGAGTCTTTGCTTGCTAGTCAACTGTACGTTATATTGTATGTTATCAGCATATATATAGGTATCTATATATATGTTCTTATAACTGCATAACCTTGTAGTGCTTTCATTTTGTCCATAAATGAAATGGGGATACTTTGGAATTCTGAGCAGAAAAAAAACCCTGTTCCTTGCTCATGTGTGCAAAGTGTTTAACAGAGACGAGCTACTAAGCAAAAGTCAAAGCAGAGGTAAGACGTGAATCACTCAGATCTGCCTGCCCGGGCACTCCTGCCGCGCTTGTGTGTGCAACCCAAATGCCTGCACATTCCCATCTTAGTCTTGGGTTTGCTGTTCCAGAAGAGCAGGTGCACACTGGAGAAGCACTGCTGTGTCCATCCTGTTCTGGGAGAACAACCATCGGCACTGGATGTAGCTGAGACAGTAGCGATGGGAATGGGCAGCTCTGTTTTGTGGCTAGGAATTCATGTTACGGCCAAGGCAGATCTGGGAGCACGGTCCTTTTGGTCTCAACTTATCTCCCCCTGTGCTCTACCACTTTTCATCAGAGGTGCATAGAGAGGGACTCACCAGCACGCTGTCAGCCTGTGCACCGAGCACAGTGCAAGCTTCACCCTTAGCTTCTGCGTGCAGAGGAGCCGGGGCTTCGGCAGCGATATCTGCAGGAGAGGGTTCTCCAGTGCTGTACGCGCTGTGAGCGTGCTGTTCTGCGCTCAGGCTGGTCCCTGCGCTCTGGCCAGCGCAGGAGCATCATCCGTTTATCTCCTGTATGCAGAACACGGTGTCCAGAGACAGTCGTATCTTGCCCCACAAGCAGCCCAGGCACAAAAGTGAGGCCTCCACTGCTCTGCAGGCATCCAGTGGGGACAGGTTTTTTCTTGCATCAGGATTCTGGTCATTATTTGGAGGTGGGTATTTGCTATGGAGTCTGCATCCGAATGAGGTTGTCCAAATGGCTGCCGTAGCATCCTCTGTCACTGTGGGATCTGCAGGCTCTTGCAATGGCTTTTGGCTCCTGCCGTCGTAGTTTCCAAACATATATGCCTTTCTGGGAGGGAGCTTAGTGGCTCAAGCAGGAGTCAATCCTTTGCGCTTACTTTGGCTTCTTAATTTACTGAGCGGTCTCCAGGTTCCTGTAATGCGCCAGCCATTATCAGCCTCTATTTATCCCCATTCTCTGCATATTTGTGACAACTTTGCTTGCTACAGCCATGGTCACTTAAGCCGAATAATATTTTCAGGCTGTGAAAAAGCCAGTAGCAGGGTGGTTATCAGATAGAGGAAACGCGTCGTATTTGCTCTGGCCCTTGGTTCCCAGATAACATAACGGCAAATTGTGTTCCTGGAAGCTGGGGGGTGGCTTGCAAGATTACACGGCCCCAAAACACATGGAGGCAGTTTGTCATGTGTGACAGAGGCGCGGAGGGGGCGGTGGAAGTGGGGAGGATGGCTGCTTTCGGTGCTCAGCAAAGGTCATGTGGTTGATGGCTTCTTCACCTCGGGAACGCTGAAGCAGCAGCAATTGTGCCCTAGCCCCTCTCCTAAAAGTGGTTTGGTGGGTTAAGAGCATAAATTCATTTGAAACTTGCTGCTACTTGCAGAGCAGTAAGAGACTGTGTATGTCTCCCAGTAACCATTTTCCTCTCCTCTTTTCCCCTCATCATCCCTCTAAGTGGGTGCCTTTGAACCCCTCCTTTTAGGTTTGAACCATCTCTCTGGGTGGCTGGAGGTGTCTGGGTTCTTTGGAGGAGAAAAGTCTAATTAACGGTTGTTCCCTGCTCAGCTGGATGTAGATGCAAGACCAGACTTGGGAGTGGGTCCTGTGGTTCCTACTAGAGCATGCAGAGCCAATGCTGGTGTGATGGGCTGGGGCCAGTTCCTGTGCACATCTGACCCAGAAAATGTCTAAGAACCTTGTTATCTCCAGAGGAAGCTCATTCCAGGTTTGCTTTGCCTGAGCTGCGAGCACTTGCTCAGAAGAACCTCAGCTGCTGGTAGAAGAATGGGACAAAGCTGAAGACAGAAGCTGCGGTAAATCATAAAATAGTTCAGGTTGGAAGGAACCTTAAAGATCACCTAGTTCCAACCCCCCTGCCATGGGCAGGGACACCTCCCACTAGACCAGGCTGCTCAAAGCTCCATCCAACCTGGCCTTGAACACCTCCAGGGATGGGGCATCCACCACCTCCCTGGGCAACCTGTTCCAGTGCCTCACCACCCCCACAGTAAAGAATTTCTTCCTGATATCTAATCTAAATCTCCCCTCTTGCAGTTTAAAACTGTTACCCGTCGTCCTATCGCTACTGTCCCTGATAAAGAGTCCCTCCCCAGCTTTCCTGTAGGCCCCTTCTAGGTACTGGAAGGCCACTATAAGGTCTCCCTGGAGCCTTCTCTTCTCCAGGCTGAACAATCCCAACTCTCTCAGCCTGTCCTCATAGGAGAGGTGCTCCAGCCCTCTCATCGTCTTCACGGCCCTCCTCTGGACTCGCTCCAACAGGTTGTAAGGTAAAGAGAAAGATAAGCAAAATGCAATGTAAATATCAGGAGAGGAAGCAATAGCCTCTAGGATCAGGATTATCCAGCCCTCATCCTGGCTGAGGCATCAGGTACGTTGGCAGAGACGCCCTGGTCCAGTGCTCTTGCTCTTCTCCAAAATGGTTGTTGGGGAAGAAGGGGCTAAGCCATCCGTGCACCAGCACTGTGCTGCTCTGCACCAGCGAGGGCAGCCTGGCAGCCTGTCCGGACGCGGGAGCTGCTTCGGGACCCGCTCAGGGCGGCACCGCTCCAGCACAGGCTGTCCCAGTAAACAGTGGGTCAGGGCCCAGCTGCCTGGGATGGGGCTGGGAGGACGGTGGCTGCTCGGCTGTCACCGTCTTCAGCCCTGCGCTCTGGGGGGTTGCTAAACAGGCAGACTTTCATTTCGTACCTCCGTCAGGGGAAGCCACTCACAAAATGTGCCCTTGTGCCATCCTGGGGGTGGCATGAACGCAATGCACGTGGGATGGGCGCCAGCGCTTGTGGCACTGGGAGGAAGATGCTCTGCAGCCACCCGGTGAGGTTCAGCTTGCACAGCTCCGGGTGGCACAGGCTGTTGTGAAAGCCCTTCCCTGGTGTTCTCCTTATCCGTATAAATAAATATATGTATGTGCATCTATCCAAATATTTTTAAATGGCATTATCTCAGTAGGTCTCAGGGCAAAATTATTTTCCTGTTACTACAGCGTGCATGTCATCTCGGCTTGCTCCTTTATTATTTGTTTTAAAGATTCACATTTTTCTACCTCTTTTATTTGTTTCTTGAAAACCTGTCTCCTAAGGTTTTGTTTCTGACTGTCCCCTTCTTCCACTTGGCTTAGATATGGTTACAGACTCAAAATCTTAGACATCAAGATTTCATCCTTTGCGTTTTTCCCTTTAGATTTTCATTGCCCCGATGGGCTGACTACAAGTCCCTCCGAGTTTCTTTGCCCTCTGCAATTTCAAAAATGTGTATTGAAAAAGTCTTTTTCTGTCGTCTTAAGTGATCCTTTGCATTATTTGGTGGTTCTCTTCTCTTCCTATCTTCAGTAAAAAGATGAATTTTTTGTTTTTAAATCTCTCAAGTAACATCTCCCGAAACCATATGGACTTTTTCTTGTTTCACCCCAGAAGACGTGTAAAGTGATGTTTTACTTTAAATATGCTTTGCTCAGGACTTTCCAGCTTGCTTTTGCACTTGTAGATTTAATATTTCCCCCTGCTGCTTATGTTTACACTGGACATTTGTTTTCATTTTCAACTTATTGTTGTGTTCAGTGCAGTCTTATCTCGCCGGGCGCAAGTCAAATAGTTTGTTATTGATTACACGGTGTCCTATCATAGTCTATTAGTTCCTGCCAATTAGCTTGTCTTGTTGGTAAGATTATTGCCATCGGTGCGCTGTGGTGATGGTTGTTATCCAGGGATATTTGAGCAGTGATGCTGATGCACACAATAGTTTTTAGAATCTCTATATTTTCGTATTCATGAATTAAATGTTTCCATATTCAATCTCCTCTCTCCTTACACCAATTTGTTGCACAAGGCAAGGTATTATTTGACCTTGCTGGTGTTTTTTAATCCCTGTATCCTTACCCAATTTAACAACTATGCTATTTGCTGTGAGATGGTTTCTGTGCAGGGATTTTCTCCGATTCTCTCCATCTTGCCTAATTCCTCCTGTGGAACCTCTTCCCTGTTTTCCAGCAGTCACTAATTTGAGGACTGGCGCTGAGTGTGTTATTTGGGCCATCCTGCTTAATCACTGCTGCTGAGGAGGAGCAGCCCTTTGTGAATTTGCCTAGTTCCTTTCAGAATGATATTCTGTGGCAAGGGCCATGGGTACCATGTTTAATTAATTATGCACAGTGGGACGAAAAAGCATTTCCTTTTGGTTTAAATCTGAATATTTCATCAGATGCCATTAGTTCTTGCAGATGTAATAAATGGTATATTCATCCTCTCTCTTTTCCTTTTTTCCTTGTTTCCTAGACCTTTGTTGTCATCCTCTTTTTATCCTAGGCATCTCTTCCCGAGTCGAGGAGTTGTTGTGTCACCTCTGCCCGTCCCTCTTCCTTTTCCCTATTTCTCCTGTCGGAAGTCCGGTGCTGTGTGGGTACATCATAAATTGATGTGGTGACGCTGCAGTTTTTTGCTGCTTCATTCCTCTCGTCCTCCTAATACCTCCTCACATTGCCTGTACACAGCTCAGGTTTTGCCGCTGTTTTGCAGGCCTTATACAAGGACTCTGAACCCAAAAGTGTGATTTTTATTTTTTCCTCTCTCTTGCCCCAGGTATTCATCAATGGATGTAATAAAAATATTTTAAAACCCTGCCTTGCTTACATCCTTGGACCATCACAGCTGTAACACATCTACCTTGAACAATATCTTGTTCTGTTTGCCTTTTTTATGGCCTCAAAGCATGTAGCTAATGCCATGAAGTAACTACCTGCAGTAATCCCAAGACCTCCTTCCCAACAAGCCGCAGCTAATTTTGCAACCCCATGTTGGGTACGCACAACTGGGGCTGGTTTTCTCCCTGCTGCATGATTTTTTCATCTGCTGCTTGACTGCCTGTTCCTGTTGTGGTTTCTGGGGTGATGTCCCGGAATGGGGCAGTGCTGCTCCTGGGAAAGACCAGTGGCAAAAATCCCTGTGTGCGAGGGAAGAGAGTTTGCAACCTGTTGAATTTCTGAATGAGGCTGTTTTGGGTCATTTGTAAGGAACAGCAGAGAGTTCAGCAGCCTTTATTTCCAGCTCAGAGCTCTGCTGCCTGCCGCTGCTCCCGGCCACGGCACAGCCTGGGCATCACAGGTCAGGCTGCGATGCAGGACCTTGCCCTGTGTCCGTGTCCTCCCTGCCAAGGGGAGAACCCGCGAAGTGAATTCACCGTGAATTCCAGTTTTGGCTTTTACTTCTTCCCAGCAGGTTTCGGGGCTTCGTCTCCCTTGGGCAGGGCTGTGAGGGCACCGGTGTGGGGTGGTCTCCCCTTTCTCCCACGCCTCCAGGGACAGTGTTGGGCAGAGAGACGATGGAGAGCGGGAGACGAGCGGTCCCCGGCCCGGGAGGGAGAGCACTGGCGGAGGCGGCGTGAGCCCTTCTCGCAGGCGGGGGGGAACGAGCCCCTTTGCACTGGCCATGAAATCAGTCATGTGTAGGTTTTTGTCCAGCCCTGGGGGGTGGGGGAAGGAATGTGGGTTGGGCAAAGTCTAGGATTACACCACCGCTGAATTTTTCTTTCCACACTTTAAATAGCCAGCACCTTTCGGTCCTGCCTTCGCGTCTCCCTTCGGCTCGCGCCCCGACAGCGCCGTCCGCAAGGTAACACCTCTGCCCCTGTCTTCTTCTGCCCTGCTCCCCCCGCGCCCCGCACCCACCCGGGTCTGCCGTGGAGGAGAGGTCACGGTGCGCTTTCTGCCTGTTTAATCATTTTCTAGCGTGGAGGGGTCCTCCCAGCCCTTCCTTGCAGCCGCTGTCAAACGCCTGCCAGTGTTTCTTGCTCCTCTTCACGTCCCAAAGTGTTTTGTAGGGGGAGGGGAGAGGTTGAAAAGAGGTTGAAAGTGCTGCTTTGCCTTTTTTTTTTTTCTTTTTTTTTTTTTCCCCTCCTCTCTCCCTGGATGGGGGAGAGTGTCATTTGCTGCCAGTGCCTTTTCCTACTCTCCTGGCGAGGCGGTTGCAGGCGGGAATGAATGGCAGCATTTGGCTGGGGCTGGGGGAGCTGCCTCTGCGGGACACGAGCAGGCTCGAGGGCTGGCACCGTGCAGAAGGAAGGTGGCCTCCTTGGCACACAGTCCTCAGCAATCCCAGCTTTGGCACCAGGCGCTGGTGGGAACCACAGTCCTCACTCTTTGCCCCACGGGGCTCGGCGGCCAGAAGGGCATCCTGCCCATGAGGAACTGGCTCAAATACACCCTGAGACTCCTAAATGGCTGCAGCAGAGCTGGTGCCATCCGTGCCTGTCTCCTCGCTGTGCTCTGAGGCACCAGTGGTGAACCAGCAGTCACTTATGCTATGCCCTGGCTTTCTTTGGAGGAGAGGTGTCCTCTAGGCGGTTTTGGGGGGAAGGTGGGACCGCAGGAGAGGTGCCCACCTACTCCGTGCTGATCCTCTACTTCTCTTAGAGATCTATATGAAGACGGGAGAAACTCTCACAGTACCAAAGCTTCCCAAGAGCCGTGGGGACCTTCTGTAGGCAACAGGCAGATGTTTGGAGGGGCAGACTCTGGGAGAGGAGAGATGCCACATGGCCATGGATGGCATCTGCACTCTTTCTTCTCCTGCAATTACAAGGACAGCACCATCCTGAAAAATTACTTTTTCTTGCACCCTAGTAGATTTCCAGCAACAGCCACCACCACCAAAAGCAGAAATTTCTTTCCCTCATACTTCAGTTTGTCCTCTTCCTGCATCTAAGACTTCTCTGTGTTTTGTCACTTTCATTACATGGTCTGCAAAACCAGACCTTGGTAAGCAACAATAGGGGAGAAGAGAAACCCTTATAAAATATCTTGTCAAGTATTTGGTCCTGCTCTCATCCCCCTCCAGCCCCAAGTCTGTTCCCCATGTCTGCTGCAGTGGGAGCTCCAGCCTGGCTGAACTACTGGGTCTTCCATGTAACGCTGTGCTTAGAGGATGGGCTTCCAGAAGCAGAAGTGTTCTGAGATGAGTCAATTAAAAATAATGAAACTGACAGTGGTTTTTAAGGACTAGTTTTGGACTGAGAAATGAAAGTGTATGCATGCTTTTAGTGCCTTGCTGCCAGCGGGAATCATTATAAGGAGCAAGAGAGGCATGATTCAGTGTGTGTGTACATGTGCCCTCTCCCCTCTCTTGCCTCCCATAGCCCAAACTTCTGCCTCATTGTATGGCTTGTGCTGAACGTAATGGAGGAAACTCCTTCTGAAGGTGCGATGGATTGCAGAGTCCCTGGAGCCGTCAGCAATGGTGAAATGGTGCCCACACAACCCAGCATGGAAAAAGAGAAGGAGAAGGAGGAGGAGGACCAGACCCTGGAGCGAGGGCAGTGGAACAACAAGCTGGAGTACGTCCTGTCCGTGGCTGGGGAGATCATCGGCCTGGGAAATGTCTGGCGCTTCCCCTACCTCTGCTACAAGAATGGTGGAGGTGAGTGCAGCCCCGTCCCCGGTCAGCCCCAGGGATCCCTGGTCACCAGCATCCCTCCACGGTCCCTCCTGCCTCTGCGACACTGGTGTCTGGCCCTACTCACTGCTGGCAGCAGCTTCTCAGCAATGACCAAGTCATGAGTCTAAAGAGAGGATACCAACCTACTGGTGTGGTGCTGCTGTCTGGGCCATGGATGGGGGCTGTTTTGACCCTGTGGGATGTGGGTGACCGAGTAGTGATGTCCCAGGGTTCCTATTTGGCCCTGTTTCCCCAAGGTGTGTGGAGTCTTGGTCCTGCTGGTGAGGTGGGTGTCCATCAGCAGAAGGAGGCAGGATAACCCGCGTAGGGGGCTCGGCTCACTGAGCAATGTGACTCATCCCAGGCACCTCTTCCTTGAGAAGCATCAGGCACCCTGTGCAAACAAGGTGGCAAGTCCCGGCAACGCATCCAGGAGCAGTGCAGGAGGATGCAGGACATCGTAGTCCTCATGGATGCTGTGAGGACCTGCAGCATTTCCTGGAGGCTTGGGGAGCCTCTGAGGGGCTCTTGACCACAGGTCCTGGTCCGGTGTCTGGTCATGGAGGGGTCACCCTCAGGGACTGGTCCTGAAGCAGGGACAGGGCAGAGCGAGAGGGTTTTCCTTGCCTTGGTGCAGAAGCACAGCACCCCTCCTGCACCCCATGATGCCCTCAGAGCATCCACCGGAGCTGCAAGCATGTGGGAGAGGGGACATGAGCCTCTGAGCCACACAGCAGGGCTGTGAGGTGTGCGGATGGACATGCTTGATGGAGAGAGAGGGAGCGGAGCATCGCTGCTACCGGGAAGGTGCCAGCACGTCAGTGCTGCTCAGGCTGTGCCCAGTAGTGACCGGTGGCCGATCCTCCGTGAGTCCAGGCTGCCCTGTTTCTTGGCCACAGATCTGGGCTTGCTTTTGCAGGTGGAGGGTTGCCGTGGGCTTTTCCAGGTGTTTGTGCCTGCTTTTAGTTTGTGGTTGCCTTTTAAGAGAGAAAACTATTTAAAAAATGAAAGCTCAAAGCTTTTCTTGAGCTTGGCTTGGAGGCCCATGGAGAAGAGGGAGTTGCTCTCCCTGTCTGCTGATTAATTGCTAATTGGGCTCTCCGGAAGGGCAGGGGAGAGGGGAAACGGTGCTTGGCTGGGAGCTGGCAGGGAGCGAGCGCTGGGGACCCAGGGCTGAAATCCCCTGGCTTGAGCTTGGAATAGTCTCATGGGCCTCACTAAACTGCTTTCATCCCAGTGGCATAAAAGAGGATTAATCGCTGTTTAGCTACTTTCACGCCGTGCTTTGCTCAGCGCTTGTTTCTTTTCACCAGGTGGTCGGGCATTTTCTTCCCCTTGTTGAGAAAGGAGGATTTATCATGTTTTCTTTTTTCCACGGGGAACGTTTCTTGTCTGCTTGCTGAGCCGTTTCTTCTCCCACCGCTGCACCCTTCCCAAGTGCCATCCCATCAGGGGGAGTGGGACCTGGGATCCTGTCCCGGCACCCCTTGCCTTGGGCATCATGGGAGAGCTCAGGGAGGGCTCTGGGGAAAGGGGAGCAGTTGTGTGCGGTTGGACAGCAGAGGCAAGACGCAAAGCGATTTCTCAGCCTTTTTTTCCCCCAAGAAATGGGCCTGAAGCAAAGCCCTGTGAAGGAACAGAGACTATGAGGACTTTGAAGTCTCGGGCAACTTTTTCATCTCCGGCCCCCTTCCCATGAGGTTGGAGAAAGGATGGCACACGAGACTTTTGTGCAGAGAGGAGAGGGTTTCCCATATGGTTTTTATGGGTGGTGTGACCAGGCTGTGCAGGACTTGGGGCTCCCTCCTTCACCACGGCGTCCAGCCTGCTGGTGCTGTGTCACATCCCTTGTAATGCCTCGAGATTAATTTTAAAAGCTGCCAGAGGTGTTCTCCTGCACTCCTTTAGGGAGGCCAGTCTGGGCATTTGCTTCTCTGGTCCATCAATAAAGGTGAGGGACCCTTATTTAATTTCCAGCTCCAGGTCAATCATGGTCAGCTTACAACCACGGCCAACGTACAGCCTTGCTCCAGCGTTAGCGTCCGGCTGAAATATCTCTGCCCCACTGCCTGACTTTTCCTCCCCTGGCTGAACTGTGCGCAGGCAGCGGCGATAACTGCTCTCAGCTCTTGCTTTGCTGCCCTGAATAAGTCAGGCTCTTCGCAAAAAAGGTATCTGCAAAATCTGAGCTATGCAGAGAGAGGCAGCTGGCTGCTTTTCCTTTCTTTTGGGATGTTCCCACATAACAAAGAAAGAGTAGTTCCCTTACGTATTTAGCGCTTGGTGTTTGATAGCTAGGTCCTATGTGGTGGTGGTGGTGGGAGGGGAAAGAGCAAAAAGTGGTTTTTTTGCTGTTGTTGGCTTTTGCTTCCCATGTTGGGGTCAGGCCCTCCCTGGGCAAGCTGGCCCCGACGATTGGGAAATACCGGGGAAGCCTGTCTGGTGGTGTCGCTGCCGGTGCCGCACGCCCTCCCCAGCGCTCCCCAAACCGGCCGGTCCCAAGGGCCCACCGCCGTCCCTGCAGGAAAACCTCTGCCAGGTGTTGGCGTTCACCCCCGGGGAGTTTGGATGGGGCTGGGCCACAGGGACGCCACAGGGACACCACAGCGCCGGGGGGGCTGTGCTTCTGGACCCCCATCGCTTGCAGTCCCCCGCCATGGGCTGCCCTCCCTGGCCCCCACAGAACAGGGTGTCTGGGCAGGGTGGCCCTGCTGGGCACCTCTCCTGGCCTTTTCCTCCCTGCCTGCTGCCCTTCCCTGCCCTCTGACAGCTGCAACAAGATGGGGGTGGCAGCGGGGCTGGCTGGCGTTGGGGTCGTCCCACCCTGCCTGTCCCCCTCCAAACCGGGGGGCGAGAGGAGCAGGGCAGATGACAGCCCCTGGTCCAAACATGTCTCTGGAAATCCCTCCTTTACCCCATTGTAATTTCGCATTATTTCACAGCCCGCATGTCGGGACCCTCCAGTTAAGACTCCCAAAGCATGAAAACTGCGTGAAACCTGGGATAATTGGAGGTGCTGAGAAGGGTGACGGGCCAGAGGGCAGGCTGCACCTACGGGAAACCCAGGCTGGGGAGCTCGACCTGCCACCTCAGAGACTGTCCCTGGGATCCCCTGGCTGCAGTTGAGTTAAATACAAACTTTTATACGAGAAAAGGAAAACTTATGATGATATGATTGCACGCCAGTTGGGAGTGAAGGGGATGGCATTGATACAACCATTTCCCCTGCTCTTTGCCCTCACCAACTTCTATTTACTGGTAGAGAGTGAGCTTGTGGGCAGGTGCTCGTTGTTCCCCCGGGGCTGCCAGGTATCAGCATCCCTTCAGCTGCTGTTTGCCCACAGGGAGCTGCCGAGATGCTCTCCCTGTCTATTTTGTTGGCTGCATTTTTTTTTTTTGCAAGAAGGGGAGGGCTGTGGCTCTGTACCCCTCTGGGAAAAGCGCGGGGTGGGACTTATGGCTGGTCCCCAAAGTCCGTCTTTCCCTCTCCCTGCCCCTGCATGCTAGCTAAGCTTCTTAATGAAATCTCTTGGGTTTTACTTGTGCACTGGGATTGTTATTTCCTATACAACCCCACAGACCCGACCCCAGGGCCTGTTAGCATCTTGCTGGCACAGAAAAGGCCTATGCAGGGAAAAAGTGTTTTAGTGGCTGGCTGGATTGTCACCTCTGACCCTGCGTGTCCCTCCGAGCCTGCCGCAGCCCCACTGCTACCACTCGGGGCTACACCTTTACATGCCAGCTCCTCCTCCTGCCCCATGTCCCTGCCTTTGAGCGGCTTTCGTGGCATGTTAGTGCAGTAAGGAACGCGGACCACCTTGCAGGATTGCCTCCTGTGCTCTGCGGGGTAAAAGCCATTCCTGCATTTAACATTAGCCTGGGGTAATCAAAAGCCTGATGCGTTTTATCTCTCCCTGCCTGTTTTTTTTTGACAGGGCTTGGCCAGGAAGGCAGCCCTGGCCGCTGGCGTGAGGTACATACATACTTTCCTGCACTTCTTGCTTTTCGTTTGGGTGTCTGCTGCTATTTGGTGAGCAAATGATTGAGCAAACACACAGCCTGGGTGAAGGTGTCGGTCTCTATGTGCTCCTCAGTGCCTTGGTGGTGTCATCTGTGGGCTTGTCAGCTTATTCAGTCAGAATAACTAACTTGAAAGGAGTCACCAACTTGATGAAAAGTCACAATAGTTTTGGAACAGGGTGTTCTTTCTATACAGCTACTGAGAACTTGTTCCGCTCTTTTCTGCAGAAATTCAGGCCTAGAAACTTTCCTTTCCTCTCCACCTTTTCTAAATGTTGAGTTTCTTGTGCAATTGCATCACTCTGGGAGATGAAACGTGAGGAAAATCCCTTTTTCCTGGCACCCCTGTCCATGGCCTTCTCCCCCCACAGCCCCCACCCCTCCCAGGCTGTGCCCCCACCAAGAGGAACCTGCTCCATGTCAGGTTGAAGATGGGCTGACCCTGGTCACCCCATGGGGCTTATTTTGCCTATCTGCTGCTTGAATCTGCCAGGTGCCTTCTTCATCCCCTACCTCATCTTCCTCTTCACCTGCGGGATCCCCGTCTTTTTCCTGGAGACGGCGCTGGGGCAGTATACCAGCCAGGGAGGGGTGACAGCCTGGCGCAGGATCTGCCCCCTCTTCGAAGGTGAGTGGGCTGAGCCCAGGAGGGCACAGCGAGGTGGGGGGATCGTGGGGCCCCAGTGGGATGAGCAGTGATGGGTCTCCCCACAGCCCAGCTCCTTACATACCTCCATGCATCTTCTGCCCACCCCTGGGGATCCCAGCCTAGGAGGACTGCCAGCTGCACCCTTTCCAAAATTACACTGGAAAAATTCATCGCCTTTCCAACCAAGAAGTTCCTATTGTTATGCTACATCCCAGCTTACTTCTTCACTGCCATGGCTCTGGCCAGGAGCTTCATACCCAAATCAAGGTTGTCCTCCAAGAGCTAATTGATGAAAATGCTTCTAGAGGTTATGAAGAACCTAAAACATGCTACTGTTTTTTTTTTTTTAAGTCAATGCTATGTCATTTTCCTGAGTTTGCAAATGGCTTAAAACCTTAGTGGTGAAAGGTGTCAGCTGTCTTAATAAATTGTTAGCCGTCAGATCCACTTGTAGCACTGTTTCAGCACAGTTATCCGGCCTCAAGCCACTTTCCATGATTTCTCTGAAAGTCTCAGTTGCCTCCTCTCCATATACCAAAACCTTCAGGTGCTCCCCTGACACCTGCCAGAGAAGGTGTGTGGTGTTAATACAAAACATTCCCAAACAGTGAAAAGGGATGAGTGAACAAAATAAAAAGTGAATTTAGGTAGAAGGGGTGTTATTCAGCAGATGGAGCACCTTCATATGTTTCTGTCCCCCTGTGGCTTTCCAACCACAATATGCCCATCCCCTGCCCAGACTCCCTCCCCTTGCCACCCTTTCACCAGGGAAGGCTGTAGTGGGTTTGTAGGAAGAGGGGGTCCTTGATGCCCCTGCTTGGACCCCTGCTGATGCAGCATGGTGGGCTTTGGGGAGGGGATGATGGCTCTGGCAGCCACCCCAGTGGCATTCATCTGGCAGTGCAGACAAAACGTGGAGCCACAGATGAAAACACTGGGTGAGCACCTCCCAAGGGGAGTCCTGTTCCTGGCCCCTGGCACGTGGGTCACCTGCCTTTGGGGCTCACTTTCTGCAGGAATTGGCTACGCCTCACAGGTCATCGTCATACTGCTGAACTTCTACTACATCATTGTCCTGGCCTGGGCCTTGTTTTATCTCTTCAGTTCGTTCACCATTGACCTCCCTTGGGGCAGCTGTGACCACGAGTGGAACACAGGTGGGTGTGGAGCCCTCACCCAGTCCTCCACCAGCTCTTGGCAGAGGGAAACCTGCTGCTGCCCAGGGCCAAACCTCAGGAGAGCGGCTCGCCCCTGCTTGGGTGGGACTGCTGGTAGGGGTGGGGAGTGCTGGGTCACTGTGGTGATGCCGGTGCTTTTGGGGAAGAGGTTCCATTGATCTGTGTCTTTGCTAGAGAGCACCAGTGCTGGCACTGCCCAACAACTTGCAGCTCCTGCCCAGGGCTGTGCAGTGGTGGCCTCCCCAGTGGCTCCTGCTCTGGGCTCCAGCCACTGTGGGCACCTTCCTTCTTAGCATCTGCTAGTCATCCCATGCTCTGTGTTAGCTATAGACCCAGTGCTAGTCAGGACTGCTCGCCATGCCCACTAGAAGGAAAAAATAAATGTCATCATCTGAATTGTCCTAGGTTTCTTGCTAGTCTTACCCTGGAGGAGACTGCTTTTGTGCATTTTTGGGACTACACAAAATTTGTCTCAGAGTCAATGTCAACGAATGTTGACACTGTGGATGGAATGGGAGGGATTTTTCAGATCCTCTGGTACTCCAGCCACTGCTACTTACTCTCCCTTTTTCCCTGGACCTCTCCCGCAGGGAACTGCATGGAGCTCCAGAAGGCAAACTCAACACTCAATGTGACCAATGAAAATGCCACCTCCCCTGTCATCGAATTCTGGGAGTAAGTAAAGGACAGGCCTGTACCCCCTTTTTCTACCCCCCTTTCCTCCAGGACTTCCCTAGGCAAGGAACAAACCCTGCAGCAGTACTTCCTATTAACCCATCCTTGCCCAAAGAGGACACAAGAGAGGAAGCTGGGCAGGTCAGGGTGAAGGCTCTCAGGGGCAGCAGTGCCATCCGTGAGGGTAACATCGCTGGGCTTGTGGTGTTTGTCTGGAGCTGTGCTGGCATGCCTCAGAGCCATCTGACTTTCTCCTTCTCTGATGTTGCATTCCTGTTCCTCTGGACTTTTTGGGCTTCTTGGTCTCACTGACCTCAGTGATGGCTAGCTGACTGTGCGAGGCCTTACCTCACCTCACTGATGCTTTGCCTTCTTTGGTCCTTGATGTTTCATTTATTCTCCTTTTCTCCATTTGTGCAGAACTCTCATTTGTGCGTGCTTCTCTCCCTGCCTTCTCCCTTGCTCTTCATTGCCGGCTGTGACCTTCCTTATACAGTTGTTTCCTCCTGCAAAGTAGGTGAATTGGCTGCCTGCTCCCCATCCTGAAGCTTTGGTTCAGACTTACCCAGGGTGCAAACCTCAACAAAATTAGTTGCGCTCGCTCAGTGGCCGTTACCCTGTGATTTGAATTACAGTTTATATATCTGCTGGATTATCCGTTGCTCTTGTTCTGTTTGGAGCAGTCTGCCCCATGCAGCCGTTGACCTGCCTGGTGGCTGCATCCAGTCTAACTCTTGCTCAGGACACAGGTGCCAAGGCTATAGGTGGGAGTGGGGTGAGGTCTCCGGTGATCCACAGAGCAGCAGCTCTGCAATGGGTTTTTGTCTGCAAGTTTTGCAAGCTGTAGCATGGTCAGCTGTTGAAGAGGAGGCCTTAAAGCCCTGTGGTGTACTGCATGCGTTCACGCTGGTGATGGAGTAGGTGATCTTTCCTTTGAATCCCTGCTACTGTGTGATACCAGCAGGTTCCTGGGAGGCTCTGGCATGGCGGATGGCGACTTTTGTATGTGGGTAGCCTTCATCTTAAAAGCAGAAAAAGTGATGTTTTTATTTTAAAGCGACTAATATGCAAGCTATCTTGAGGGGAGAAGCTCACCAAAATTGAAATGAAGTGCTGATGTCAACTCACTTCACGGTGAAATTTGCTCCCTCCTTTTCATTGTTTTCTCCCCTTGTGTTAGTTACCCTGAGGTACAGAGTAACTTTGTTTATGGCACGAAGGCATAGGCTTGCTGGCTTGGGATCTCCGATGATCCTCAGCATCTCCTGGGAGAAGGGGCACAGTTAAGCGCTGAGCCCTGGCTATCAGACTGTGCAAGTAACCCCTCTGCTGCCACCGTGGATTTCCCTTGTGCGTTTAGATGGGTGGAGGGCTCTGCCTTCGGCAGCGCTCCCGGGTGCTGTCAGCGCGGGGAGCACACAGTACCTCCCACGCACTCCTGGCTCAGCACAGGGATACTGTTGTTAAATTTCAAAGTTTTTGAACTTTCTTTGTCTCCTGTGTGTTCTCTGAGCCTGCACTCTCCCTCTCCCTGCTGCTCACATGTGATTAGATGGTGGCCTGCCTTGGACTGCTTTTCCTGAGGCTGGATGCTGGAAAAGCTGTGTTCCCATCGCTGCTGTGACCACGTCCGTTTACTAGGGAATCGGTACACAGGACTGGAAATTTCCACTCTCCATTGATTCCCATGGAGCATCTGTTCCTGCCCACCCTGGGCGGGGAGGTAGGAGGCCACCCTTTCTTCGAGAAGCACTGACCTTCCAGTGGTGGCCTCTTCTGAGGCCTCTTCTGGCTGCAGTACAGTGCCCAGTTAGTTACGGTCTGCTGACACCCTTTCCCCACTGGTTACAGAGTCCGTGTCCTTAGAAGCAGGGACAGAGCAACATGACAAAATGTATCTGGCAGAGCAGAGCTATTTTTCCAACCCCTCTCTCATCCTCTCAATCTGCTGCGAGGCGGTGGGGCAGGAAAAAGAGGCAGTGTGTCTTCGACCGCTGTTATCCAGAAACGTGACCTTTATTTTGGGGTAATTGGTGTCTTTTGCAGCAGGGTGGGCATTGCTGCTGTGCTCCAGAATAGTGCGTGTCCCTCTCTGCCTGTCTCAGGCTTGGGTTTTTGGGACTGCACAATGGTGTTTCAGGCTCAGATCCATCTGTACGGTGCAGGAGATGGAGGCGGGTGAGTCTGTACTTCTGCAATTGATGAGGAAGATTTGACATACACATGGCATGGAAAGCTGCTATATGGCCAGGATGAGACCATAAGACCTTAGCTGAACCAAAGTCCATCTAGTCCAGGATCCTGTCTCCACACTGGCTGAAAAAAGATGCCCAAGGTGGCCTCTTCTGACTGTGCAATGGGGATTATTGTGGTCTTGGTTGGGTCTTAGTCATGGTATGGGCTGCTATGCTGTTCTGTGTCCTGAGGTGAAGCATGTAGCTGCTCCTAAAGACAGAAGTATGGTATGGAGAAGGGGTTGGACAGCATTGCTTCTTGGGTGGTTCTGATGGATTCTGCATGGTAAATTCAATGTATCATTCACTTTTGACGTTTGAAGCATGTCAGAAAGGTAGGTGAACTTTGTAATGTGCATGAAAAAGGCTCAGGCAGAGCCTGTGTGTGCAAAGTGCTGCATGTTCTTGCAGAGAGAGAGCTCTTACTCTAGAGGACAGGACAGGTGAAGGGTGGGAGGAGGACAGGAGAAGAAATGTCTTGGCCCAACAGGCCAGCACTGGAGTGAGCGTAGAAGCGAGTGTCCATGACTGATTTGTCAGGCTTGTAGTACTTTTAAGAGGGGAGCACAGCTTGATTCCTCTAAGGCTTGCAGCTCAGACCTGGGTCTTGTTAGTAAGACAGCTCTTCTCCCCAAAGCCATCAGGTGCTGTGGAGGTGTGGTGAGAACCAGTGTAGTGTTGGGAATGTTAGTGGCCAACATCAGTGACACCTGGATGCTCCTTTGCTTCCCCCCAATGCAGGAGGAGAGTACTAAAGATTTCCGATGGCATCCAGCACCTGGGCAGCCTGCGCTGGGAGCTGGCTCTGTGTCTCTTACTGGCGTGGATCATCTGTTACTTCTGCATTTGGAAAGGGGTCAAGTCCACAGGCAAGGTGAGTCCTTGGTTCACATCAAGACTCTTCACTTGATCACAGCTGGAGTGCTTGATGTACTCACCTTTTGTACGGTCAGAGAGGTCCTAGTGATCCCCTGGGAACCGCCTTCTGACTAATCTGGCAGGAGCCTGTGGGTCTCAACTTGCAGCAGGAATATAAGCCAGGCTCTGTGGTTTGGTTGGGAAACGATGGGAGTACTGAGATGTCTCAGAGCGTTAACTTCCAAGATGTACATCCCCATCTGATCCCTCTCCATCCATAGGCCCAGGAGACCCTGTAATCTTCCTATTCATGGGGTGGTTGCGTGTTCCCTTCCCTCCCACCATAGTGTGAGCAAGCAGTGTGTCTTTGCCTCTGCTGGCAAGTGCAGCTGGAAAATCTTCAAATTCATTAGATATTAACAAAGGTAACTCTGATGGCCTTAACGCTCTCCGCCTCATCTCCATGGGGATAATCTTTTTTCCTTTTTGTTCATCACAACTCTTCCTAGAATCACTCATATTCCCCTGCAATAAAGGTCATCTTTCCCCCCGTCCCCCACAGTGGTCACCACGGAGATATTTCTTTGAATGCTTCTTGGAAGGGTTGGTGTGACCGTCCAGCTCCATCTCATGCTCCCTCTGTTGCAGAGTGTGCCACTGTCATTTGCACTGACCCCATCACTTAGTTTCCGCTGCTGCCTCCTGACCTGCTCTCAGCCAGCTTTGTCTGGAGCCAGCAAGAACAGATGGAAATGAAAAGGTTTAGTATGTCATCTAAACGGTGTCTTTTCAAGCAGGCTTTGAACAAGACATCATGTGTGATGGGGTGTAAATTTTAGCTGCTTCCATTTCCATCAAGTTGATGGCATGGATGTTAGCAGTTTCTCCTGCTTCCAGAATGGTCTGGGATTATGAAACATGACGGGGAAATCAAGCAGCTTGCAGTCATGATGTTTTCTTGTTTCCATGGAGTAAAATTAGAAGAAAAGAGCAACTGCTTGCTGTAGTGGCCTGGTAAAAGAAAGCAGAGGCAGTATAATAACAGCAAATATGATACTAAGATACAGCAAACATAGTGTGGGAAGTGCTGAGAACAAATTCCATCTATTTTAGATACAAGTTCTAGGTTAAATGCAAGTGCTTTTTACCAAAAAGGACTAGCAATGGTGCGATTTTTCTCTCCTTGACAACAGAAACCTTTTAGTAAAGCAACAGTGTCCACAGGTTTATTAACCCTCTGCATAATAATCCAGCTAAAATGATGTCTGTGGGCATACAATCGTATTGGGGAAGAGAGATGTACCTTAGTCCTGGGGATTTGCCAGCGGAAGGGCGAACACCGCGAGCTGAAATTACCCTACTCAGAAGAGCAGCAGCAGTTCGCATCCTCCCACGTGGGGACTGCCTGTCCCTGAAGAGCGCTTGCAGATGCAGGAGGTTGTCACAGATGGAACCACTTTGCCGAGGCATGTGGATCAGGTTCAATAAAAACCCTGGATGTTGTTGACCAGCATGTGACAGAACGATCACACTGATCCCGGCAAGGTTCCTAGTGATGTAGTTAGTGCTAACAATGCCCAAGAAATAAAAAGATTGGGTCCAAGCCAAGCACTGAGTAATATCTCATTGGATCCAGATGTTCCTGTTGTTAGATAGAAGTTTGGCACCCTTAGTCCAGCAAAACTTTCTCCAAATTCAGGCCTCTGGTCTCAGTGCAGATGTGAGTGACTGTTCACTGTGAGTGAAAAGCTTTATGTGCTAATTCATGCAGGCTGTAAAACACATAGAATGTCACCAAAATGTGAATCCAAATCATGTGCCAGACAACTACCAGTTTGTGTTCTGAGCTCCGAAAATTGATGTTATGTAGAGATACAACCGAGAATGTGCAAACTGGCATCCGGGAACAATGTGCACTAGGATCTAAAGGCAATGGGTTGGTTTTATGATTTTTGGTTTTAATCTTGCTTTCATGAGCTGAGAAAGATTAGACTTGCATCCTGTCATTTCCCGAAGGAAGAATTTGGTTGTGTGGTAAATACAGGCATGATTGTTAAACTCGTAG
Organism: Larus michahellis; assembly: GCF_964199755.1. Classification (NCBI taxonomy): domain Eukaryota; kingdom Metazoa; phylum Chordata; class Aves; order Charadriiformes; family Laridae; genus Larus; species Larus michahellis. Next base: position 67,011,645 of record NC_133896.1, on the reverse strand, counting down.
GTCCTGAAGATTTGATTAACTGTCACTGAAAAGCTCTAAATCAGAGACTCCTTGAAAATTTGAGAGGGAAATGAATGATGGTGTTTGCCTGTGTTGAACGAAGCTGTCCCTGGGTTCCTTCAGCCTTCAGGATGCAGATTCGAGGGACACAGATGGGTCTGCTCACACAGACGTCTCAGGCAATCGTGAGCCCCAGCAAGGAGGTGTTTGTCACCAACCTCTGTGGCGTTACCCAAGACTGCTGTGATATATAGAGCAGAGCACATGAAATGCATAGAAAACCTGGAGCTGCAGGCAGTGATGATAATCTGGTAGTGGTGTTTTTCAAGGATCTCTCAAATCCTTCTGTCCTTCCTCATTACAATGCTGAATCACTGAAGAGTGTGTATCTTGACTTAGAGGAGGACTCGCGTTGCAGGGTCAGGTGTTCTGGACATTGCTTTATTCAGATGGAGTACATCAGAGTGGATCCAGAAGAAATCTCTTTTTGAATCGCTACTTAGATCATAATGAGTACCTAGGGGCAGAGCGAAGTTCGTTGTGTTGTCCAGGGAAACCATACGCTCATTCTTAGTAGGACCTCCTCTAATGCAGAAACTGCTATAGCTGTGGCAGACCCTGTAACCTCTGCTCAGGGATGGTGGGCCTTAGGTAGATTTTGAATCACTTCATTTTGGATGGATGGGCAGGCACAAGAAATAGATCATTTCACATCATTACATCTTGCGGTTCCTCAAGAGATGAGCTTTAGCGCTCTGGTGCGTAACTGCCCAAGCTGAGAAAAGAGCTGTGGGGTCATGTTCAGGGGAAGCGTGCTGATGTGGATCCTCACTCTGCACATCCACACAGGAAAAACCTGAAGGAGCAACATTTCTTTTTTGGCCTAGCATGATCATAGAATCATAGGGTTGGAAGGGACCTCTGGAGATCATCTAGTCCAACCCCCCTGCCACAGCAGGGTCACCTAGAGCAGGTTGCACAGGAACGCGTCCAGGCGGGTTTTAAACGTCTCCAGAGTTGGAGACTCCACCACCTCTCTGGGCAGCCTGTTCCAGTGCTCTGCCACCCTCAAAGGAAAGAAGTTCCTCCTCATGATTAGGTGGAACTTCCAATGTTTGAGTTTGTGCCCATTACCTCTTGTCCTGTCCCTGGGCACCACTGGAAAGAGCCTGACCCCATCCTCCTGACACCCACCCTTTAAGTATTTATAAGTGTTGATAAGATTCCCCCTCAGTTGTCTTTTTTGCAGACTAAAAAGACCCAAATCCCTCAACCTTTCTTCATAAGAGAGGTGTTCCAATCCCCTAATCGTCTTTGTAGCCCTTTGCTGCACCCTCTCCAGCAGTTCCCTGTCCCTCTTGAACCCAGGAGCCCAGAACTGGACACAGTACTCCAGGTGTGGCCTCACCAGGGTAGAGTAGAGGGGGAGGATGACCTCCCTTGACCTGCTGGCCACATTTTTCTTGATGCATCTTGATGATAAAACAGACTAAGCAACTTTTTTTTTTTTTTTCAAGGTGGTCAATAAATCTTGAAGGTGCGGGAGCAAAATGCAAAGGGATTAACGACAGTACTTGAATTGCCGGGGAGGCTGCATCAGCTCTTGACATTGGGTTGTTTGTGTGGGAACCACAGACCACAGCGTGTTGTTGTTGAGGTGTACTACTGCAATTAGCCATTGCAGTCCTGAAAATAACCCAGTAATCCCCAAATTAAATGTTATATTTACCAGATGTGCAGTCCCTGAAAGGATTAGCTGATACTGGCCTGCAGTGTTCCCCTAAGGGACACAGCTCCTTTGCTAGAGGAAGGGATTTCAACCCTACCTGAGTACGTCTGTGTTGCCCAGGGGCATAAAAAGCAAGAGGACACAAGCTAAAGGTCCTGCTCGGGTCTGAGTCCTTGGTGACAAGTCTGAGGCGCGCTGCCCTGCTCTGCCTGAAGTGCCCATGTTGGATATTTGAAAGGGGTCGACCTGAGGCAGCAGCTGCGAGTCGCTGCGGTGGGGGAGTGGTGGGCACAAGCCAGTTGCTGGTGCCAGCCCTGAGCTGGGGACCCCCAGTGTTGTCCCTGGCGGCCCTTTGGTAGCAATCATGTTTCAGGGTGTATCTCTTATCTGCACACCTCTTTACCCTTGCCACTAAATGTTGCAGAGAAGAGACTTTCTGTGTGTGACTCAGGCCTCTATTTGGGGTAGGGATGCGCAGATGGATACTGGAGAAAGCTCCTCCACCGAGGCACATAGATATCACACCGCTGGCTTCGGTGGAGCTACTCTGACTCCAACCCGATGACAGCCTGGCTTGGGGTCTGGATCGCTCTTAGGACTAGAAAGGTTTTCTCTGTCTCCAGACATGCCATGGTACGTCACAAGTTTCCTGGGTGCATTTTAAAATGCATTTCTTTCCACTGCAGGTGACAGCAAGGTGCTCGGCGAGGCAGCTTGACCCATCTCCGGCCGCTGCCCGTCTTCCCCACCCCAGGGGTCGGTGCTGTGCTGCCGTCCGGCTCTGTGTGCTCTGGCCTGTACTGCTTGTTCACACTTGTCCCTTCCTCCTCCTCCCAGGTGGTGTATTTCACGGCCACGTTCCCATACCTCATGCTGATCGTTCTGCTGATCAGGGGAGTCTCCCTGCCCGGGGCATCCCAGGGAATCCTGTTTTACCTTTATCCAGACCTCAGTCGTCTTGGGGACCCCCAGGTAAGGTGGAGGGGGGACCCAATGGCTGAGCTGTTGTACTTGCATGGATGCCTGTGGCTGTCCTCTTCTCTTCCTTTTCCTTTTCTCACTCTCTTTCTCCCAATTTCTTCTTTCTGTCCCCTCTTTTTCCCCCTCTGTGGGCATAAGGCGGGACTGTGATGTCGGTGTGTACTCTGATTGTCCCTGCGCTCTCTCACCCTCAGCCTTCACCTTTGTTGTTACCGTATTTGCTAGTCTGAGTTGGGTCTGAATTGCCCAGGGGTACGGGCAGTGGGATTTAACCCTTCATCATGAGTGGCGCCAGCTGTCCCCTCCACTTGGGGACACTCCTCTGCTGCGGAGGCAGCCAGTGGACGGCGTGCTGCTCTGCACCATGCCGGCCCTGCTCCTGGCATGCTCACTCCAGCTTCCCTGGGAAGCATGCTGGGTGCATGGATGGCGGGAGCAGTGGCACGCTGCAGCAGTTCCCCGGGACCCAGCTGCCCTCCTTGCCTCCCAGTCCCCAGTGGGAAATTCCTGCCTATCTGATGGGAGGGTCAGTGCCCGACTGCTGCTTTTAATCTCTTTGGGACAAGTTCTTCCATGTTAAATCCTGGCTCCAGCTGAGCCGCTGTACCAGCCTTTGTGTGAAGGTGTTTCCAAAGGAGATTAAAGGGTGCCTGCCTGGAAAATAGGCCAGCAAAACCCTTTGTAACCCCATTAACTCTTTCTGGTCTAGTCCCAGTGCTGCCTTCGTTATTAATTTTGCAAATGGGGACATAACTGCTGGTGGAGGACTGACTCCGGCTGATCCTGCCCTCCCTGATGGAGGAGAGAGGATCCCCGTTCCCTGTGGGTGGGGGTAGCAGCGTGTCAGGGGCTGCTGGGCATCCCTGTGTCTGCCCTGTGCCACCAGTGCAGTGTGGCTCTGTGCAAGTCAGTTTGACTTACGGCTTCCGATCCAGGGAGCTAAACACGAGTGTCTGGATTCTAGCTCCAGGCGGTCTGGTTTTTATCATGGGAAGGACTCTGAGGTCCTGCTCAGCTTTCTGGAAGTCGTTCTCTGGTCAAGGCTGCGCCTGGGCAGGGGGTGAAAACCCGCGTTTTACAGTGTCGGCTGCTCTCCTGGTTTGTCTGTGGACAGGAGGTGGGCAGGAGAGCTGCTCCTCGGTGTGAAGGTGCAGCAAGGCTCAGAAGGGAGTGAGGACAGGTCTGTGTATGCAGTGTTTGTGGCTCCATTCACGCCAAAGAGGTGCGAGAGGCTTCTAAAATGAAACAACGTTTTCAAACGGCGCTCATTCACTTATGAAGAGTCCTGTTGTTACTGTGGCTGTGTCGCCCGGGGGACTGAATTAAACCACTTCAGGCATGGCATGGTTTTGCTGGTACTAGCTGTGTCCTTATTAGGTCCGTCCTGGCAAACTTTTCCAATTACAGCCTGAGCTTCAGAAGCACAGCTTCCTTCCAGCCTGGAAAATGCTAATGCGCTGGTGGAAAGGCAGAGTAACCCTTCAGAGCAAGAGGATGGCTTGTCCTCCAGTGGGGGAGGAAAACTGGCTCCTGCCTCCCCGTCTCCATTCCCGGATTAACGCTTCACTTCTGCAGGAGAAAAGCCGGAGTCAGTAGCGGTGGTTGCCTTCCTCCACTGTGCTTTAACTGTCCTACCGAACCAAGTGGCAGGGCTCGGAGTTTCTCTTGTGTTTTCCCATCAGAGAGGGAAGGGAAGGGTTAGTGCCCCAAGGCCCACGCGTGTGCGGCAGTGCCCCCCTCTCTCTGTGCAGGGACAGCGTGAGTCCTGCCAGCCCATCGGGGCCAAGTCGATTATAATTGATTTGTGCTCAGAGGACGGCGAGCTGTAATTGTTTACCCGCCATCCTGCACTGCCCGGAAAAATAGAAGCTTCTATAGTGCCTGGGAAGGGATTCTGGAAATTAAAAAAAAATTAATAAAAATAATAATAAAAAAAAATACCCTCTTCAATCTGAGCCTTATGATAAGTTGTCTCAAGGGGAGGTTTAAACAAAGGGCAAATAATATACAAGCAGACAAAATCAAAACTCCTTTAAAGTATATGAAAAACTAGGTGAAAAGAGGGGATGAATTATTTAGCAGATTCTACCAGGGGAGCAGCAGCAGCCGAGATGTGAGTAAGTGTCAGAATATCAGACTGGTGTGTGAAAATCATTGCTTTTCACCTGCCAAACGACCTTGGACAAAACTGGGAAATCCTGTCTACGAGAGCTCAGGCTAGCTGATTGATGGTGGTCTCTTCAGCCACGAAGTCTACGGTGCCCTAAATCTTCCTGCACCTTCATTTTCTAAATCTAGGAAATGCTTATAATTAAAATGGTAAATAAAATGCCAGTTGATAGGTAGATCAGACTACACAGAGAAACTGCCAAACAAAACTTTTGAATAATGAAGTCCAGTTCTGCTCAAATACAAGCAGATAACAGCAAAACCTCCAGAGAGGGGATCTATTTTGAACTAAAAAGTCAAAAGAGCAACCCCATAGTTTGTTTTTTATTTGTATAATATTTAGTATTATGATGTTAGCATGTCAGCCATTACTAGGCCCAAATTTTCCCCCCCCTCCTTGATTGCATTTTCTGTGCTCTAAAAGCTTCCTACTTATTTCATAGTGTGGGATGTGTTTTAACCGAAAGGGGGTCTCGGGGTTGTTCACCACTCCCACTTTCGATCATTCCATCCGTTGCAATTATCTTTGCAGCAGTTTTATCAATTGTTTATTTCAGTAGATAACGCTGGGGATTTACGGATGTGATTAAGGAGAGGGATGCGCAGTGTGATCCACTAGCAGGAAGCTGAAACGAGAGGAATTCAGAGTAGAAATAAGGTTTAAGTGTGGGAAACTTCATTAGAAGAACTTTTCTCAGGCGCTGGCAGGCTCTCCGTCGCTTGGTGCTTTCATACCACAACCAGGCACTGTTTTAATAGACAGATTTAAAGAGAAGACTGATGGGCTTGATGGAGAAAGTGCCGGCTGCGTGTTTGGGTTTGCTTTAAAGAGGAGAAATATAACGGTCTTCTTTCACTCTGGTATCGTCTCAAGTGATTTTAGCTAAATTTCATTAGATTTAATGAGTGAGAATGAAGGAGGAGTTAAATTCAGCAGCCTCTGAGTATAATACCCCCCTCTGGAAAAGCAGCGAATGTTTCTCAAAACCTCCCACTCTTGTTTTCCTCTTGAAATTTCCAGAAAACCCACCACCTTGCTGTATATGCTTGTACTTTATCTATCATATAAAGGAAGAATTTTCTCTGACGAGCCGCTTCCCATCCAGCCCAGATGTGCCAAAGGAACTGGTGGGGTCTGTGCCCCTGGTCCTGGTGGCAGGGAAGCACCGGTGGTGCTGAGGACCTGCAGAGGACCTACAGCTCTGCAGACACCCCATAAGCAGTCCCCACCACGGCACTGGACACCTGACCCTGCGCAGAGCCATGCCGGAGAGCCCTGACTTGCTCTGTGCAGCTAAATTCAGAGTGTTACCTTCATCCAACCTCTGCTAATCATTGTCTCCCCCTCTCTCATCCGGACTACTTTTCTAATAACCTTCCCTACGTCCCTCTCATTTTCTTGCACCCATTTCCGTGGTGATCGCTTTCTGGAGAAGCGTTTGCCCCTGCAGGGTCCCCGCTAGCTCCTGCTTCCTGATGGATGTGGCAGGAATGGGAAGCAAGAGATGAAGATGCCCCCGGCTCTTTGGGGGGCTGCCCGCTGTGCCTGTGGCCGGAGAGGGAGGCTGCTGGCGTCCGCCTCATGGTTTGCACCGGAGCAGCTCTTGCTGCCGAGGCTGCGCTGAGGATAAGTCCCTCGGACCACCACAGGGAGGACGGGAGGTGTGTGCATCTTGCAGGGCTGTGACCTGCTGGGTTAACCATGGGCCCCTGTAGCCACGCTGGGGAAAGGGTCAGCGCCCCCAGATCCTCTCCAAATTCAGGCCCCTCCTGCCGCTGCTCTGTGGCCAGCGAGCTCTGCTGCTTCCCAGCAAGAGGGGAGGGCGACTGTGGGCCTGCTAAATATTATTTGTTCCCCTTATTTATTTTTTTCCCAGCAAGCCTTTAACTTGACCCCACGCGCTCGGTTTGTGCTGTTGCCGGCCCCCCGCTTCCCCTTCCTGAAGGCGAGTGTGTTTGTTTTCGTGCCGGAGGGTGACCCGCTGTGCCTGTGCGTGGATACGTGTGCCGGCGGGGCTGCTGCTGGCACCGTGGACTTGCCCCGTGCCCCACAGCCCCGGCAGAGGGTCCGCAAAGGGTCTGCAAGCCCCGGCACCGCTGCAGTCCTTGTCTGGGGGACGGAGGGCAGGTACAGGGCCATCAGGGAGGGAGCGCTGGCAGTCCTCTCCTCCCCCTTGCTGGAGCAGCGCATCCTCGTGGGGTGGACCACAGCTGTATTTACCTTGCGGGGCTTCCTCCTCCCAGCCTCTCACCAGCCCCACTGGCGTGGGACCCATGTGGCTGGGGCAGCCCTGCTGGGTCTGATCTCAGCGCTGACATAGCAGGAAAGAATAAAGCTGTCTGACTGTCCGCCTGCAAGCAGCAGGGCAGGGAGGACAGTAAAGCCTGGCTTCCCAGTCAGCAAGGAGCATCCCTGAGAGCATCCCTCACCCCTCTGCGCCACCCTGGGGCAGGCAGCTGTGCTCTTCGGGATGAACCAGAAACCTGTTTGTTTTCTTGTGGTGTTTGAAGAAACCCAGCAGTGGGAGGGCTCTCTGGGTGTAAAATGTCCCTGTGGGTCAGCGGGTGCCCCGAGGTGGAGGGGTTACTTGATGTCAGGGCATCATGAGGTCCTTGAGTGCCGGCACAGGAAGAAAACTGGGGAAAAAGTGCCCCGTCCCCCACTCCCAAGGAGTCCAAGGATGTATTTTCCAAACAGCTGGGGCTTGGGGCTGGGAATGTGATGTTTTGCTTGGCATAGGGAGGGCAGAAGGACCAGGAACGCTTTACGGAAATGTCAGTGTCTTGTTCCCTGCCTCGTCTCTTCTGGGGTAAATGAGGAGGAGGGAAGGTGCTGGCCTGGGCTCTGCAGCACAGCGGTGGGCTCTTTGCAGCAGGGCCCCAGGGCTGCGCAGCCTGGTGCCACCGCAGTGCTGTGGGATATGGACTGGGTCTTTGGGCTGGGGCCTGTGGGCCAGTCCTGAATGAAGGGGAAAAGGCAATAATCTGGGAATGGAGCTCTGGGCGTCTTGAGGTGAAATCTCAGGAATCAAGATCTCCCCTTGTAAGGCTGGGCTGAAGTGAGGTGTTTGCATGGTGCGGCTGGTGGGCAGCACTAGCGCCATGGGCTGAGCTGTGAGCTGTGGTGCTGGGAGGGAAAGAAATACTGGTTGAACTGCAGCTCAAGACTTGGGGTGGTCTTTGCTCTCTGCTCTGCATTACACTGAGTTGTTCAGCCTGGAGAAGTGAAGGCTCCAGGGAGACATTTATTGTGGCCTTCCAGTACCTAAAGGGGGCCCTATGGGAAAGATGGGGAGGGACCCTTTATCAGGGAGTGTCATGACAGGACGAGGGGTAAGGGTTTCAAACTGAAAGAGAGTAGATTTAGATTGGATATCAGGAAGAAATTCTTTACTGTGAGGGTGGTGAGGCACTGGAACCAGTTGCCCAGGGAAGTTGTGGATGCCCCATCCCTGGAAGTGTTCAAGGCCAGGCTGGATGGGGCTTTGAGCAGCCTGGTCTAGTGGGAGGTGTCCCTGCCCAGGGCAGGGGGTTGGAACTAGATGATCTTTAAGGTCCCTTCCAACCTGAACCATTCTATGATTCTGTGTACCCACTTTGGGCTGTGTCATCTCTGCTTGCTGATCGGGACAGTTTGGCGCTTCTCAGCATGGCACCTGTATTTGATGTATGAGATACACTGGGGTTCAATAATATTTTCCTTGAAATGGTCTTTACTGTTATTTGTAAGTGCTTTGAGCTCTTCCTAAGGAAGGATCTGTTTCAGTACAGGGGGCTATTAAATTCCAGTACATGTAATAAAGCGAATATTGCTGAGAAAATTAAGGGGTGAAGGAATATGTCCTCTTATAGGCCATAACCATCTTGGATAACTGCAGCTCAGGTGTGAAGGCTTTGGCTAAAAACAGAGAGTAGGAGGCTATTACAAAGGGGAGTAAACAACATGTTCAAGGAAATTGAATTATGAATTAAATAAACTGGATGGCTTAGAAAACTGCAGACAACAATCAAATCAAAATACCCATGCTGCCAATGTGCCAGCGAAATCTGAACAGGATAAACTTTACCGGTCTCTTTGGGAGCAGTGGCCAGAGAACAGCAGCACACTTTCATCTGCAGGGAAAAGAGAGCCCTGCCTGACCCCAGCGAGCCCCTTTAGTCAGAGTGGAAATATTAAAATAATGAGAGGCTGTTGATCAGCAGCACAGGAGGGAAAGGGGGGTTGTCTTGGAAGGGCTGAAAAAAACGTTTCTCTGAGTCACTGCAGGGAGAGAAGTGAGCACAGGCAGCAGGTTGGGGAGGGAAGATTTGGGTTGCTGTTTTTGCAAGCAAGTGGTCTGTGTAGCTTCCGTGAACCCCCAGGGCCAGGTGGGCAGTGGTGCTTCTCATGAGGGGCTTGAGGAGGAGGCTGGACCACAGATGGGCTGAGGCTCCTTCTGACCCCAGTGATCCTGCGGTCCTGGGAGTTGCTGCCACTGCTTGGATCCATCCCTAGTGGGTCAGGAGCACCCATGGCATCAGCCCTGTTGCAGTCCATTGGCCCCCAGGCAATTTGGGAACTGCCGGGGGACTGGAAAGGACAGAAAGGTGGCTTGGTCTTTCGCTGAAGAGCTGCAGTTAACTTTTAAAATGGGAAATAAAGTGCATGCAGCCTGAGCTGATGGTCACAGTTGTGCTGACTAAGTAGGATCATAAGCTCTGCAAGCCAAGCTTAGCTTTATTTACAGTTTCAGCCACAGGCTGCCTTGCTTCAAATGGGAGCATATGCTAAGGCAGGTGCTGTATTCCCTCAAGAAATCCCTTTGGGGCTGGGCTCCCACAGAGCCCAGTGTGCACCCCACGGGTGTTGTGTTGAGCAGAGCAGGCAGCGAAGCAGGGAGCCTGCAGACCCCACGCTGGTCTCTGCTGCACGGTCGGGGGTATCACTGGGTTTTAGAAATGAGCCACTTCATAAGCCACAGAGCTAATGAAGCATGGTGTCTTGATGTTTGGCTTCTACCATGGCTGGTAAAGCACCAGTTCTTTTCCTGTCCCTGGGATATTTCTCATGTCTCTTGCTTGTGTAATTTATCTGATATTTAACACTGGTTGACTCTTCCTCCCTGTAGCTTTCTACTCAGTGGGGATGCTGGGTTCCTGTCTTTTTCCTGTTTTGAACAGTTCCCTGACTGTTTTGAAATTCATAAGTAGTTGATATCCTTGAGGTTTCTACCAACTGTTAAATCTGATTGAAACTTGTCAAGTGGGTCCAATGTTATGGCAAGCATGGGGTAGGCAGCTTGATGGCAAAAGTCTTGTTATCTTGACAAATTGGAATACAAGGGCTCCAAAATCCATGAGGGGTTGTGATTTGAGCTTGAATTTGATGGAAAAACAGAGCTCTAGCAATGAACAGCAAAATAAAAAGCAGACCTAACAAAACATTTCACCATGATCTGTGCAAAGATGCTTAAATTATTGATGCAAAGGTGTCAGTTGGTCCCTCTCACCTCAGTGCCTTACTGTGCCTAAAAAGTAGCTGAAAAGTGAAGGCTCTGCCCTTACTGCCCACAAACACAGTGATGCTTTAGGAATCAATTATAAAAAAGGCTTTGTTTTTCTTTCTAATCTTTTTGAAATGCAAAAATGACCTAAAACCCTGTTCTCTAAACTTACCTCCCCATGCAGCTCCTCCAAAAAGAGTAAAATACACCAAGACCAATTACTTTTTCAATGACCCAGTGCCTTGAACTAGCAGTCCCAGTCCCACCTCATCAAGTGTCCCTTTTCATTCTATAAATCAGAGATTTGATCTGACTCCCTGTGAAATTGTGAACAGGGGTTTCATGGTCCGAAGGGAAGGTGGTGGGGCTGAAGCTGCTTGCAGGACAGTCAGGGAGAGCAGTTTAACCAAATCTAGCCCTAGAAGAACTTTGCTTTCTCTCCCCATGGACAGCGCTGCTGGGTCTTGCAGCTATGGGCAGCAAGAGGATTCGTTCCTTGCAGCTGCCCCTTGAGTTAAAAACAGAATTTCCTCCAGAAAATCACAGCTAATGGGATTGTAACATCCCTTTGTAAGGCCGGTCAGCGTAGCAAGGAGAAGAGGTAAATAGGAAAAAATAGACTGGTGTTTGCCAGTGCTCACCAGCACTGCTACTCTGGAGAACAAGGGTATGGCCAAACGGAGGCTTTGGTCATTAAAGTTGTCCCGGTAATACTTCTGTTTTTCTTTCCTGGCTAGCTTCTCTTCTGTGTCTAGAATGTGGCTGCCCTTCAGGGTTGGTTGAATGATTGTCTTATCTCTCTTTTATAAACCCCTTAGGAAGAAAGATCTTAGGAAACAGAGGGTTTGATTAATAATCTTTGTCATTGCTCCATTTCTCACTGTTGGTTCCTGCTTTTGCTGTTCTCTGCAGAAGGCAGTGGTGGGCGGTTGCATTGGTGACTGCACACAGCTAGGCTTTCAGATCAAATTTGGCATTGACAAATGTCAGCCTCGGAGCACTGGGATGTGTTATTGACAGTGAGAGCGAAGTGGAGTTCAAAGGTGCCTCGTGGGACTAACGGAGTTCTTGTATTTTCTTTTAGGAGCTGTCTTTTGCAAACAACTCTGTTTATTTCTAGTGCTTCTCACCTCCCCTGTTAATTTTCTTTTAAGTTTTGGAGACTTTAAATTAGGTCTTGGAGAGAAGGGCCACAAGGGCCACCATCAGAAGCTTTATGTACCTGTGCCACCCAGTGGGAGACCAGGCTTGCCCAAAGCAAGGCCACCTCCTCTGCTAGCAGAGGGCTCCTTCAGCTCTCTTGGAAACTGTTTGTTTTGTCTCCTGTTGCTGGGAGGCTCTGAGGGGTCTCAGGGTTCTGCAGATTTGTCCAAGGAAGAAAGAGATGATGATGAAGAGCTATATGTGCTGTGGTTTTGCAAGGCTCCTGGTGCATCCCTTCCCTTTAGCACTTTTAGCACCCCCTGGGTGCCTCACTGAGCACTGTAATTCCCGGCACTGTATAATCTGCCCCTAGAAAAGACTCGTCTAAATGCTGGGTTTTGCTGACCTCCTGATCATTGGACTTTCTGCTGGTTACGGCGGCCCCTGGGGCACTGCCTCTTCGCATCCATGCAGTGTCTGTGCTCTGTGCTGGCCTTGTCTTCTCACCTGTGTTTGCATCTCCCTTGCAGGTCTGGATGGATGCAGGCACTCAAATCTTCTTTTCGTATGCAATTTGTCTGGGATGCCTGACAGCTCTGGGCAGCTATAACAAATACCATAACAACTGCTACAGGTAACTGGAGCACGGCTCTGCTGCCTAGAGCCTTCCCCTCCCTGAACATCAGTGCACATAGGCTGGTGAACTGCTGGAGGCTACTGGCCTTTTGAAGTGTTGTGTTTTCTGTTTCTACTCAAGGCATAAGAAAACTCTTTCCAGGTGTTTTGTCTCCAAATCCAGCTCTCTTTGCTTTCTACCTAAGGGAACTTGCTGTCCATACTATGGATAACAAACCCCTCTTCCACACTATCTGAGACCCAGCACAGTCAGATCCTCTTCAGTAGCTTTGTGGCCCCAGCCCACACCACAGCCTCCCCTATTACATGGGTGCATGAGTAGCAATAGAGGAAGCAGAGCTGTGAGATCTAATGGGTCTAGACTGCAGTCCTTTCACCTTGTGATTTGTCCTTCCTAGGTTCATTTGGACCTAGCGTCTTGCAGAGTTGTCAGTGCTCTGGATTCCTATGTGTTACTTATGGTCTATATATAAGCCTGCAGATATGACTTCTGTTTCTTGCGTACTCTCCCTATGCTGGACCGCCCTTGAACAGAGGTGGGCCAGGTTGCCAGATAGGTTCAGGCTGTCAAGTTGAAGTGGTCAGGTGAAAATAAACTCACCTTGCTGTAGATGTGTGCAGCATCTGGATGATCTGCATTCCCAGGAGTAAAATGCCTAGGGTAAGTGGAAGACGCCGCCTCTAGATAAAACTACTCATCTCTCATCCCACCCTTTCTCTGCTGACCACGTTGCTCCTGGCACTGGGTTCTTCTCCCATCTTTTAAATTTAGAATTGTGGTTGTTGCAATGGAAGGGCCAGGCAGAACACTGGCTCCATGGTCCTTGCTTGGCATCTTTCTCTCTCTTCACCTTAGAAGATGTTCACTCCTGCTGTAGGGATGCCTCTCCAACAGCAGCTGGGCTGGGACTCCTCTTCCTTTTCATGTCCCTTCTCCCAGATGCAGTTTTGAGAGAAAAAGCTGTAGGAAAAGAAGAGATAATGGATCTGCCTCTGGCCTGCTGCATGTCTTTGGGAATTAGCCCATTCCATCTCCAGTCTAGATGTGTAGCATGGAGATGATGACAGGGGCTGCTTAGCAGCGAGGTTATGAAGAGCTTTTGTAGCTGCAGCTGGGAGTGCTACAGAAAGAGGTGAGATGTCTGTTTTCTCACAGATCCTTTGTGCTGTTTGGCTTTGCTAGGGAAATTGTTCTTAGTTTTGGTGTCAAACCTCCGACCAGCCCATTCCCAGGCACGGACCCAGTTTTAATGAGTCGGTCCTGTGCTCTGCAGCCTTGGTTTGTGTGGAAGACAGGACAAGGCTTTAACAGGGCAAAGGGATACCAGCATGGTGCCTCACCCAGTTATCCCAGGCTAGGTGTAACCTTTGGTGACCTGGAAAAGGAAGTGGGAAGAAGGAACCATTGTTCATATGGCAGCAGTCCAAGATGGCACGAAACAGCATAGACCATTTCTTGTTTTCTGGGACAGTAAGGGATATCATCAGTGCTCCCTGGCTCCCTTTCGGGTTAAAATCTGGAGAGACCTCTTCCTCTGGCCATTCCCCACATGTTATCCTCCACCATGACACCCCTTCCCACCTGCCAGGTGACTGGAGAGCACCTCCCAGCCCATGCCTTTCCAAGGAGGGTTTGAGCTGTCATGCATACGTCCAGGGGAAAGAGGGAGAAATACTGGGAAGGAAGAAGAACTATTTGAAACAAATGTGAGTTTATACAAAATGACTGAGAATGTAATTTGAGTGGACAGCAGGCGGTTTATAGCAACTGGAGAAATGAGGTTCTGGCGTGGGCTTCCCATTGGGTTAGCTGAGCTTGGTGGAGCGTCACCCTCCTTACCAGCCAGGAGATCTGAGGGGACTCACCCTGTAGGTCTCTTTCAGTCTCTCCTGCCTTAGAAGTGCAAAGGCAGAGCAATGGTGTTAGGTGCTGTGCAGTCCCTGCCAATGCAGAGAGCTGTGTTTTGGAAGGAATAATCTGAATTTTTACAGTGTAGGGGTTCTGCGTGAACTGTAATTTCTCTCTAGAAATGTTTGCAGACTGTGAATAGATCTAGTTTAATGTGCAGGGAGGAGCACAAAGCCCCCATAATGCTAGGTACCTAAAGACTGATACAGAAAATCACACTGGATTTGCAGAGTAGCATTTAATAAAGTTGGAGTGGGCCATGAAATGCCAGAAGGGATGCGTTCAGTTTGGTTCAGAATATCTCAGAAAGATGTTGCAAATGTTATTGTTGTCCCCAGGGTTGCAGTCACAAGAGGACTAGGGAGACTGGAGCATGAAGAGGAATTGGATAGATAAAAGATGCTTAGTTTAAAGCATAGATGGATAAGAACGAGATGAAACAGAGACAAAAGGGAATAGATCAGAGAAAATAAATTGGATGGCTCTGTCCATCTTTTTCTCATAATGCCAGGACCAGGACATATCTAGTAGTGCTGAGAACTAAGAAGATTATAACTGGTCTGAGAAATCTATTAACCAAAAAAAACCCCGTGTCCCCTTATCAGAAAAAGTAATCTCTGGTACTCTCTGCTACAGGAAGGACCAGAAGAGAGAGAGGAAAGAAGAAAAAAAATCAGGCATTTAGATGTGTAGCAAGACTATCTTATGAGTGAGGAGCTTAGGTGAGGAATGCAACCTCATGCTGTCCTTGGAGAAGGCTTTCCCTGGGGGAGACCCTGCTGTGTTGCCTACCCTGGGACATCCTCCTGCAGCTCCTGGTGCTGAGCTGAGCTGTGGGGGTGCTGGGAGAGAGGGGCTGCCGTGGACACAGTGGCTGCCAGGGGAGAGCAGGTGCTGCCTGGGGGGCCTGCCATGGGGTGTGGGTCATACCTGGACCCCCACCCGGCTGATGCTGTTTCCCCTCCTCCCAGGGACTGCGTGGCCCTCTGCTTCCTCAACAGCGGCACCAGCTTTGTGGCCGGCTTTGCCATCTTCTCAATCCTGGGCTTCATGGCGGAGGAGCAGGGTGTGCCCATCGCTGAGGTGGCCGAATCGGGTGAGTGGGGCTGCAGTGGGATGGGGCTGCTGCCGGGATGCTGCTGTTTGGCCCCCCTCGGCAAAGGGAGCGTGCCCACAGGATACCCGCCATGGGGCAAACCATATTGCAGCTGCAGGTTCCCATCCTGGCGGGCAGCTCTGCTTTCTGCCTCCAAAAACCAGGGAGACACAAATGCACGTTCATGAAATATTAAGATGCAATGGCCGTGTCTTGAGGTCAATGTAAGATGCCAATAAGGGTTAGGCAGCTGCTGTCTCTTGGTGCGGGGGTGAGGTGCCTGCATGGCATATGCCCAGGCTTGTGCCGCGCTCCTCTGGGCTCAGAGGCTTTCCCAGGCTCCCAGTACTTGCCATGGCGATGCAGCCGGAGCTTGCTGTGTCCCCATTTCCCTCCCTTCCTGCTGGGCTCCTCCGCTCCTCGAGGAGCCTGGGTTTTCATGCACAGCGCTGGTATAACTGGAGCGAGAGGGCTGCATGGCTTCAGGCTGTGCCATGGCTGGGTGGCTGCCTCCGGTAGGTGTGTGCCAGCCGTGCCCTGCCGTTGCCTGCTCTGAAAGCCCTTCTCCCTGCAGGGCCTGGCCTGGCATTCATCGCCTACCCTCGGGCTGTGGTCATGCTGCCCTTCTCCCCGCTCTGGGCGTGTTTCTTCTTCCTGATGGTTGTTTTGCTGGGACTGGACAGCCAGGTAAAGGCGCAGGGGCAGGGCAATTCCCTGCCAGACGAAAGCCACTGTCCCTTTGGGACAGTGAACTTGGCTTGAGGGGGAAACAGTGGGGCTGGGGAGCTGGTCAGGACAGGCTGACAGAGGCGGCGTCTCTTTGCTTTGCAGTTTGTCTGCGTGGAGAGCCTCGTCACAGCTCTTGTGGACATGTACCCCACCATCTTCCGCAAGAAGAACCGCCGGGAGACCCTCATCCTGCTGGTCTCCGTCCTCTCCTATCTGGTCGGGTTGGTGATGCTCACAGAGGTATTTTGGGCTCAGACCACCTGTGTGGTGCCTGCTGGGTCCGAGTGCCTCCCTGGCAGAGACGGGGCTGGTGGGTGCTGGGGTCCGTGCTGGGGTCGAGAGCTTGTGGGTGAGCCCCAAAGTGCTGCACAGTGCCTGGGGGAGGCTGCCCTTCCCTCCCCGTGGTGTTCGCATTTTCCATGCCAGCCCTCACCCCTTGTGGCAGTCACTGACACTTCTCCTGCCAAGACTGATAATTTGAGCTCTTGGACGGCCCATATTTTGGGTATAGATTTATCTTTACGTGAGCCAAACCTTTACAGCTGCATCCTGTTGCGTTGTGAGGGGAGCGCCTTTGTCCTTCTTTTTTCTCCTGGATGGAGCTACGTGAGCACTTGGTGTAAGGAAATTTGGTGTGCCTGAGCGTGCCCACATCTATTACACTGATTTCATATATATTCCCCTTGTTGTGATTAATTGCCTGGGAGTTAAACTGTTCTGGTTTAAAAAAACCTTTAACTCGTGCTAGCACTTACGTGTGTGTGGATCAATGCTGGTACGGTGCTCTCTGCATCTTGTGTTTTCATTCGGGCGTAACTTTGACAAAGCTGCCTTCGACGTTGCACCTGCAGCTGCGTGCCTGGACTCGCCTTGCGGGCCCGTTCTGTGGGCAGCCTTGCGGACCTGGGCAGTGAAACAGCCTCTGGGCCCACAGCAGCAGCTGCTTGCAAAACTGCATGCACAGCTACTTCCCTCTGCAAATTAAGGTGGGGGGGGGGGGGGGGGGGGGGCGGGGCTAAAGTAAATTAGATTACTTGTGTCTCTAAAGGGGGTTTCTGCCCTCACTTCTAGCTACAAGGGCTGCTTTGTTTTGGCCTTCTCCTAAAATATCCCCCCGACCTCTGGCAGTCACTTGCCCTCCCCTGCCCTGCCCTGGAATGAAGGGCTGCAGAGACTCCTGAGGTGGCTGCACGTCTCCATCAGTCCTTGACCACAGGGGACATGGGCTTTGCTGTTGGCTTAAACCGTGTCCCAGAGAGAGGAAGGTGCCTCCGGCTCTGGGGAAGATGTTGAGTTTGTTTCCTGCTCTGGCTGGAGCTCTTTGCCTGTGCCTGATTCCTCTCCCCTCTCTCCCTCCTCACCTCGCCTCGCTGCCCGCTTGGCCCTTCCCAGGGTGGGATGTATGTCTTCCAGCTCTTTGATTACTATGCTGCCAGTGGCATGTGCCTGCTCTTTGTGGCCATCTTCGAGACTCTCTGCATCGCCTGGGTCTATGGTGAGTATGAACCAGCGTGGTCCCCAGCTCTGGTCTCTCAGGCTCTCGCTTGGTCCATCCTAAAAATGCTGGTCCGTAGCTTCTCTTGGCAATCGCTTTGCAGTGCAAGGCAGACCTCTAAACCCTTGCTCTGGTGCCTGTGGAATCAGCTGGCAGAGGCTTTCTCACAGCAACGCCCTGGGGGATCTGCTTGGCAGATATCCCCAGCATGTTCATATGTGCAGACCCAGGGCTGCTTTTGAGGCCCTCCTTTCTTGTGTGGACTTGGGGCTGTCTGGGAAATCTTTTCCCAACCTAAGTATAGGGGAATCTGAGACCCTCAAACAGTTTTGAGAGCTGTCTCTCCGCCTTGATATTCACAAGTGATGGGTAACACCTGGGTTTAGGTCCTAGCCTGAGAGATGCCACTGAGGGGTGGTCCCTGCTGACCCACCAGACTGTTCTGGGGGGCAAGAGGATGTTAGTCCGTGACAAAGACTGAAGCTGTCCACACTCCTGGTGAGCTCCGTGACTGGGCTGTTGGCTATGCTGAAGTTACTGCCTCCTTTTCTGGGGAGCACCCGAAGAGTGGTGGAGCAGGGCCCTGCTCACCATCCTCCCCTGGACATGCTGACCCCTCTGCCCTCCTTCCCTGGCAGCAGTGAGGCATCTTTCCCATCTTCCACAGGTGCTGAGCGTTTCTACGATAACATTGAAGATATGATCGGCTACCGGCCATGGCCCATCATCAAATACTGCTGGCTTTTCATCACCCCAGCAGTTTGCATGGTGAGAGCCCACAGGAACAGGAGCCATGGGGAGGGAGATGGGCAGAGCTGGGCGCCTCTGAGATATAGATACCCAACTATATACAGAGGGATGCGCGTATGTATAGGGGGTTATGTGACCTGTACATTGGGAGCCTGTTATTCTGTGTGTTTGTGGCTTTTGGGGCCTGGTGTGGGGCTAAACAAGGGGGAGAAGGGCCCAGCTCAGCAGTGACAACAGCATATGTTGGTGGGGCAAGCTCCTTGCTGCCTTGCCCAGTGCTGCACACGGGAGATGCCCCAGCACAACTTCCTTAACTGGTGTCTCCTCCGTTGCTGTCCTGGGGAGCTCTTTGTTACCATGAGGCTCTGCGCAGGTGTGGACTCACCAGGAAGACCTCTCTTGGCTAATGGTGTTGATTTTCTTGCTCTTTTTCTCTCGGTCTCTTCCACATTGCCAGGCAACCTTCCTATTTTCTCTCATCAAATACACCCCGCTGACCTACAACAAGAAGTATGTGTACCCGTGGTGGGGGGACACCCTGGGCTGGTTGCTGGCCCTCTCCTCCATGGTGTGCATCCCTCTCTGGATCGTCTACAAACTCTCCACCATCAAAGGCTCCCTCAGAGAGGTGAGGCTGGTGCTCTGGGATCAGGGCATGGGCTGTGCTTCTGTGTTGAAGTCCAGCCTAGCAAGGGGGATCATTTGTGTCTTGCAGGTTAATTAGCAGGGAGCCTAGAATAAATTGATTGAGTGAGTCCATTGCTACAACTGATTGCTGGTTTTATTAAGTTCTGCCTGGCTGGAGGGCTGCTCCAAGCTGGCTGTTGCCTCTTGGTGCCCTTTGTTTATTGCTTCTGTCTCTTTGCAAGCACTGTTAGGAAAAAGTTCATTAGATGGAGAGGATAAAAATGATCTCCAGTGCCTTGAGTCAATTTGGAGGCTGCCCTTGACTGAAGCGTGGGGACTTGCTCTGAGGAAGCTCCAGATCCCATGAGCGTTGCGGGCAGCTGAGTGTCAGCGGCCTGAGCCTGCCCAGCTCCTGGAGATGCTGTGATCCATTGCTGGCTGCCCTGAACATGCCTTGGGAGAGCCAGGGACCTGGCAAAGCAGACCTTGCTCCAGACAGGCATCCTGTCCCTGCATGGCTCACTGGAGGTTTCACAGACATCCTGGTAGCCCAGGATCCCACCTGTTCTCTACCTCCTGTAAGTGCTCAGGAATGGGTTGTGACAGCAATGGGCCCCTTATTCCCGTGTCCAGCACGGACAGGGAGGAGTGGACAAAGCTGCAGGAGCATAGCAAGGTCGACACTGCATGATGTAGAGGGTAGCCCCTTACGCACTTGCCGTCCCAGTCAGGGTCTCCCTTTGCAGTCTGCGCTGATGGATGGGATGACCTGGAGGCTCCTGGGCAGCAACCTGTCTTTGGACTACTTTCTAGCCCTGGCCTGGAGCAAACAGAGGACAGAGCTTTTCTACTGTCTCAGGTCTCATGTGTTCAGCGCTTGCCTTGGGACAAGTGGTTCAAAGATGAGTTTATCCCCTCAGTTTCTGAAGTGCTGACTGTCCTTTTTTGGGTCATCTCTGATGTTTAGGGACCAGCCCTGCCTGGCTGGCTGAATGATACCGATGAGTGGAAGGGGAGGGCCCAGGTCACCTTTCGTCCTTGCAGCTGTGTTCAATGCCTGCCTTTGCTTTCCAGAGGCTCCGCCAACTCACCTGCCCACTTGAGGACTTGCCTTCCAGGCTGGGCACAGGACAGCCCCTTCCCTCCACCAGAGCTGGCCTCCTGATGCTGACAGAGCTCGAATCTCATTGCTAGGACCAGTGTGGCTCTCCCTCCTTCCCCCCAGGACGGTTTCTATGCAGCCTTTACCACCTGTTGGCTAACACAAGGATTCTTCGCTCGCCAAGGAGAGAGGGATTTCTGGGCTGAGCTCCCATCCCTGGAAGATTCGAAGGGCTGAGGAAGAGGGCTGCCGTGGACATGGTCTGCGTGGAGTTAGCAATGCACCTTAATCCTCTCCCTGGAGAGGGCTCTGAAGCGGCAGATCAAGCACCGGTGCTCCTGAGCATCCTCAGCCTTCCGGTGGGCAGAATGGAAGGACTGATCCTGGAGTGGAGGGTGTTAGAGAGTCTCAGAGGTGTGGCTCCAGTGTGGACTTTGGGAGCTTCTCCATTCATTCCATTAAATCCTTGTTTTTTCCCTCTAGATCCACTCTGTCTCAGTTTTGTCTCACCAGCATCCCTTGCTCACAGCATGTTTGGTGGGATGTGCTGGGCATTCAGCTCTGGATCTCTGTTGCACTGGCACATATGGGAGAGTGGCCAGAGGAGAACAAGCTTGGTTAGGGTAGGGAGGAAAACGGGGAACACCATTTCGGAGGCCCCCACAAGCAGTAGGCCTGGGGTATGTAGGTGAAGTGGAGAGTGCAATGCCACCTTCTGCTGGAGCCACTGCCAGCTCCCAGCCAAAAGAGTCATCTGGCTGATGAGTCACTGGGCTATTCCCGGGGTCTGAGAGAAGCGCGTGGGTTTGTGTTTTCTTTGTGCGAGTGAAGGATCATGGGAAACTGTCCCTCGTCTCTGCAGATCTATGTCTTTTCTGTGCTGACTGCCTTCCAGGTCCTCTAGAGCGGGTCATTTTGGTTTTCCTGCCTATGGAAGAAGGGCTGTGTGGTTGCAGCAGTATCCGCATGTTATGTCAACAAACAGGGCCCCTCGTTTCCAGGCTGTTTGGGTAAAAAAAAAAAAAAAAAAAAAACCAACACCAAAATAAATTAAAAAAAAAATCAAAGAGCTTGTGTTTTAAGTGCTGTAGCCCCAGCATTCGAGGAGGGCAGCCAGAGGACACGCAGCCCCGGGAAGCTGGATGGCTCCCAGGAAAGCCTGAGGAAGCTGGAGCCCGGGCAGAGCTGAGCCAGCAGCCGGAGATGCTGGGCTGCCCGAAGCGCGCACGGACACCAGCCGGCACCGCGCTGCGGCCGGGGCTTGCGGTGCCGCGGGGGAAGAAGGAGGCGCAAATTCCGGCAATCCACGCCACTAGCCACAAGGTGGCCCCAGGACTTCACCTACGGCCGCCGCGCGGCGCCAGGGTCCCTTGCGGGGCGGGCTGGGGGGCGGTGGGCACCCTCGCAGCGGGGCCGAGATCCGCCCCCCCCCCCCCCCAACCCGCCTCCCCCGCTTCGGAAGATGCTCTGAGCTGGGTGGCTGTTTGGCTCTGCTCGCAGGGCCGGTGGCTGCCTGTTCACTAGCCATAGGGCCGGGGGCAAACATTTCCCCTGGGTCACAATGACCCGGGCGTTTTTTCCTCCGGTTGCCCATTTCGGTTTTCTCTGCAGACCGATGCCCTCCCCCAGGGAACGGTGACCCCAGTTGTGGCACATACTGGTTTAGCGTCCCGAGGACCTATAGGCAATGGCAAATTATTGGGCTTGGTTTTCCCCAGTTTAGCGTGCTTGGAGCCTGGTGACCTGAGATGGGAGACAGGTTGATGATGGAAAGGGGTCATGAGCTTTCACTCATACAGACTGTGAAACTCCGATGAGCACCAAGTGCTGGGGGGATTGCTGCTGGGAGGGTTTGTGATAGTGCAGATTTAACCTCGAAGACGGAGAGCCCACTGAGAGCCCCCTGGGGCTTCCTTGGCTCTGTTCTAGTGTAGCTGTAGAAACCTCATCTCATTTCCAACCTGTTTTCCCTTTTCGCAGTCTATTTTCCATGGGGGCTCTGGGGCAGGCCAGGTTCCTTTGCTAGGCTGTGTGTGCAACCATGGGTGAACTCCCCATGGTCAGCCCCGCACCTCCCCTATCAAAATCTCAGCCACGGGGTTTCTGCATGCCTCCCTCCCTACCTCTGGAGAATGCCGGGGATGCTGAAGGCATAGGGCTGGGGAGCGGGATGTCAGGGCTGAACTGGCTGTCACAGTTTTCCTGGGTAGCCTCAAAGTCTCAGAGCTCCAAATTCCCCAGCTGCCACAGCACTCCGTGGTGCTCATAAGCGAGCTGAGGGTAGGAAAGAGTTTAGAAACCCAGGGAAAGACATCCACAGTGTGATGGGGGATGGAGCCATCCAGCTGCCCTCTCACTTGGATATGGTACTGGCAGGTAGAAATTACTTCTAGAAATGAGAGAATGGAGTTCAATACAGAAGTTGTTTTTTTTTTTCCTGTTGGCTTTTTGTGTGAATCATATTAGAAGCTCCAGCAACAGATTTTTTTTTTTATTCATGTAATTCTAATCTTCAACAGAAGTATACTTTCATTTTCCAGTAATATCTGTAAGAGGTTTGGCCCACTGGGAAGATATTTTAACCCTAACAGAAAACAGTAATTGTCCATAGCTATCTCCAAAATATGGCTGACGTAGGAAATCTGCTCAGCTGCATGTAGGCAAAGTGGGAGTCTAATGAAAGGCTTGTGACTTGTTTTGTTTCAAAACAGTCTGGTGTCCAGTGAATTGGGCATGTGGTTTATTGATCTGGTTATATATGAGCCAGGAAACCTCCCAAGCCTGTGTTCTCGCATGACCCGATTGCTGTAAAGCTTTGGATGAGCTAGGCAGGCCAAATAAGCAAGAAAACCAAAGGTTTTGCTGGACATTCTTAAATGAATCAGTCTTATTTCTGATAAGACTTTAAGACAAAATATTGGAACCTGTGATGCCTGGCTTGAAATATGAATCAAGTATATTCTGTATTGTTCATTGTGAAGGTTGATGGACTAAATCTGAAATTAATATATTTGAAACTTCCAGGCACGACATTTTTCACAGAACTTTTTGAGACCCCATGGTTAGAGGGAATTTTGGTGAAATTTGGAATATGGTGATTTTGGCATGTGGTGATTGCTCGTGATTTGGAATATGGTGAAAGGGATTTCCATTGCATTCAAGATCAGCCCAGTACTCTTCTTGCAGTCTGTGGAATTTACTCCTATTCCTACCTTGTCCAGCGGGTAAGATGCTGATGTCCATTTAGAGAGGAGATGTGTGGTTGTTGGAAATTTCCCACCTTCAGAATCCAAAACCTGCAAGTTAGCCTGAGAATTCAACCCATTATTTTCAGGAAAATGGGGATGAGGTTAAAGACCCAGGTTTTTTCATGGGTTATATTTTGGTGGGTTTTTTTTTTTTTTTTTTTAGTTTCAAATGAGAAGTTCACATAAAAATAAAGAAGTCCCTGAGATTCTGCCCCAGATCGTTAGTGCTTGGAAAGGATGACTGACCTTTCTGCCCATCCGTCCGTGAAAACCAGGCTTTGCTTTTCCCATGCTGCGGTGCTTGTGTCAGTGGTGCCTGGGGAAGAGTCTCAGGTCCCTCATCAGTCCCCTGTTGACGCTGCCATCCTCCTCCATGGATGGAGATGCCCACATAGGGCAGGGGAGAGACTTCAGCTCTCAAGGATGGACCTGTGGAGCAGGATGCATCTGCTCCCGTGGGGAGCATCCTGAACCCTGGGGCTCACAGTGTGTTTGAACAGATGCCTTGAGAGGTCCTTCCTTTTTTCTACTAGTGATATACACGACAGTTTTCTGTGGCTACTGAAGAATCATGTTGTGTGAGTCGAGTTGCACTTTTCAGCGACAGGAAAGGTGGATGTGTTGGGAGAAGACAGGCCATGATGTATAAATGGAGAGAACAGAGTAAGATTAGCATTTTAACACGTGGGATACTAAATCCTGTGAAGCAGAGATCCCCAAATAATCTGCTAAGTGTGTCCTACAGGCCAGTGCAAATGAGCATATCCCTCAGAGCCGGGTGTTTGGCTGAGCCCTTGTCTGCTAATGTGGTTAGCAGCCTGCAGGAGGGGGATCTGCATGGTGCAGATAAGGGAAGCGCGTGTTGGGGAGCGGATTCGGGAAGTCATTACTTCTGAGAAGTTGCCAGTGACTTGGTTACCCACATCTCCATCTGACCTGTCCAGAGTCACATCTCTTTGGGCAGCAACATAAGCTTCTCTGTCCCTGCAGACAGACCTTGCCCTTTGCGTCCTCGTGACGAGGTGATTGCTGTCACAACGCACGTCCCACAGCAACAGGCTCAGCTGTCCTGGGGTAGCAGAGAGGGGAAAGCAGAAGCCACTAGGCATGTACCCATGTGTCCTCTGCCTGCCTTTTTTTCTGTGGTCCTCCCTGGTCTCTGATCAACAGCGAGCATTGCTGTTAGACTCAGAGAGGCTGATAGATCACAGATATCTCCCCAGCATCGCCAATCCTCCCTCCTGACCACTTTTATTGCCAACACTGGGCTCCTAAGCTCTTCGCCCTTGCCTCATCTTCTCCCCCACCGGCGATGCTGTGAGATAGGGGATGTCTCACCCAGCCTGTCCTTCTAAAGGTGGAGGCTCCTGAGAGCCTCTTCTTCTCCAGAAGCCCAGCGCAGGAGCGGTGCTGCAGCTGCCGGAGCCCATCGCGGTTCTGTGGGGCCTCGTTAGTGCTTGTTACTTGAGTTATGTTCACTTGTGATTAGTTATGGTGAAATTGTTGTAGGAAGTCACAGGCTTACTTAAGCAGAAATTAGCCATAAACATAAAAAAAAAATCATACGAATGCCTAGGGGAACCTCCTCTGCAAACACAGCATTCAGTCGGCGAGGCAAGTTCCCAACCACAGGAGCAGCAGTGCTGTGCCCGCGGGGGAATCGGTGTTTCTCCTGTTTTGTTAGTGAAGGTGCCAAAAGGTGGCATTATTCTGGACAAGCGAGGACAGTGGTGGCTTCTCCTGCAGGTGGCCCAGCCAGGGGGGCAGCCAGGGCTGCGGGCTTCTCTGTCTCCAACATCAAACCCCAGCGTCTGCCTCCCCTGGCCCCTAACATTCGGAAAGGAGAAGAACATTTTGGATTTGCACCAGGAGGGTGTCATGCTGACAGACTTCTCCCAGCAGCTGGGCTGGGGGGAAATGGACTTGTTTTGGCTTGAAGCTCTGTCTCGCTGGCTGTTGGGGGATGGAAGCGTCATGGGGCCCAAGGTTCACTGATGCTGGGCAGTGTGGCCCCGGCGTGGGCTGATGTTGGCAGCCTGGTGCTTAGGGCTGGCTCTTTGGCCGGCATGTTAGAGCTGGACGAAAGGGAGGAAATGGTGGGGAGGAATAATGGGAAAAACCAAAACATGCTCTGAGGAAAGAAACGGGAAGGGAAAAATGGAGGCAAGGGTGCACGGTCAGCTGGCAGATGGTGAGCGGGTTGAGGAGGAGGAGGAGACCTTTTTGGAGGTGCAGGATGTCTCTGAGGTTGGGGTCAGCCATCTATCAGGGCAAAGGCTGGTGTGGCAGGGTGAGTCTTGGTCTCCAGCTGCCCTGGGCATGGCAGGCTGAGGGAATCAGGTCATCGTGAGAAGGGTTTTCCCTCTCTGCTGACAGGAGGGGATGGAAACCCATGTGGCAGGCCCTGGGCTGGTGGCTGCATTGGGAGCAGGTCCCTCTGTATGGTGGGACAGCAGCACTTTCCCATTCCTCCTGTGCACCCTGAGTGTACTTGGGGCAGCCCTCTCCTACAAGGGCCAATTGCTCCTGCTGACCTGAGGTGGCTCCCAGAAAGCTCAGTGATATGGGGAAGCCCATCCCCATCACTTAGATCCTCAAGCCAGTGGGTTCAAAATGTCTGAAAACGACAAAGGCAGTCAAACCTCAGTCACTGGGCAGGGGGAGGACCAGCCATGTGGCAAGTCCATTGATGCCAAGGCAGGGGAGTATCTCAGAGCTCGAGGCCATGTGCAGGACCTACCTGTGAGAAGGCTGCTGGCCCTTTGACATGACAATGGGGCTTTCTCTTGTCTTGGTTTCCCTGCCTGCAAAATTGGATGCTGCAATCCCTTCCTTTGCAAAGCGCCTCGAGGTGCACTATGGGGAGGGCTATGGAGAGATGGGTGCTGCCGGTGTCAGAACCACACATGGCAGGGGGGGTGTCCCTGCTCTGAGAAGGGTTCATGCTGCCTGGGGAGGGGGTGCTTTGAATGTTTCCAGGATTTCTTGCAAGAAGTGCTTCCCTTTTGGGGACAGAGTATTTAAGAGCATCCTCACCCACGCTGTTCCCATCCCTGCTGCCTGCAGGGCTGCTTCTTCCCCCTCAGCTCCCTACGTATCCCTGTGTCAAGATGCTCTTCCTGGAGTTGTCATTGATCTCCCTCCCAGAAGCTCCCCAGGCTCATTCCCGCAAGTGTCTGACCTCTGTGCCAGCCTTGGTTGTGTCTCCTCTTGTTACACTTGCTCGTGAATCTGTGCCTTGCTGAAAATCCCTCTGCGAGCCCCCATGGGAAGCTGCCTCTGCCCGTGGCAATGGAGGAGGAACCCGTGCTGTGGGGAGACCCACAGACAGATTGCCATATCCTTTAGCAGCCCTGTCCCACCCGTGCAGCTGCACAGCCCAGGGTGCCTGCTCAGGGGCTGTCTCTGCCAGCAAAGGTGGCAATTAATGATCAGGAAGTACATGGCCCCTTCCCTTGCTCTCTCCCAGGATGGGGCTGAGTACAGTTCGTACACCCACAGCTGAACTGGTCAGAAGGCGATTTCTGGTTTTCAGTCTGGGCCATCAGACTAGCGCAATCCCTGACGTGGAGGCTGCCGCAGTGGGATAAACGTGCCCCATGCCTGTACCTGGGTTTAAAACCAGAGTGAATTATTGCCTGGTGGGAAACTCTGAAGCCTGAGTGTAACTTCTGGGCTGGAAAGCAGAAATAGCAGCTTTTTTCCCGCTGGAGAATGATTTTCACACATTGCTGGATAAAGTTTTCATTTAGGTTGACTTTCTTCTTGTTTTACCTTAATGTCACAGGTCATTTCCCATCTACAGTTCTGCAAAAAACCGTGATGTTCCTGTGAAACACTTCAGTGTGGATAAATCAAGTTTTTAGGTCAGCTCTGCTTACCTAGGCTTATCTCAATCCCCTTTTCATATCTGGATAACCTCTATTGCACCTTTTCCCCAGCTGTGCTGGGTCACACCAGTCCTCTGTGGCAGGACAGGCAGCGGCACTGTCCTTCATCCGTAGGGACGGAGGCAGTGCGGTGCCTGTGTTGCGCAGCCAGCACATGACGTTCACCTTGCAATCTTTCGGGACTTCAGAGAAAGCCACTAAAAGGCAAAAGTTGGAGCCTGGTGCCTCTGATGTTGATGCCAGGCCAGGCAAGGGAAGAATCAGCCTGTATTTCTTTGGGTATTGGACCAACCCGCTCAACCAGCCCAAGTGGCAGGTAAAAGCCAGGGCTTTGAAAAATGGCACATTTGGAAAGTTTAATCCTGGAAACAGAGTATGTTGTCTTTGGCTGCCTGTGAAGAGGCGCTGCCTGTGCTGGCTGCCACCCCAGCCCTCTGCCCTCTTGTCCGCATTGCCCGGCTGGGAGCTCTGGGATGGGGCTGGGTTGGCTCAGAGATCCCCAGCCCTGTGGGTGCCCCCCAATGCTCACCCAGAGCTCCTCTGCCCCGTCTTTGCACTGCCCAGCAGCGTGGGCTCAGACTGGCTGCCCCCAGTGTCAGCTGAGGTAGTAAATAAACACCCCCAAAGTAGAAGGAGATGTTTCCTTCTACTGCCTCCAGCGCTGGCTTCAGTGGTTTATCCTGAGGATCCCGCCAGGCACAAGGGTGACTCCCTTCACGCACAGCTCTAGCGTTTCTTGTCCTCAAGGCAATCTGGCATGCTCTATTGTCATCTGATTCACTGACTTCTGGCACCCATGGAGGATTTTTTTGAGACCACATTACAAACGGCCTCTATAGAGCCTGCAGGCACATAAACGTATCGCTTCCCCACTCTGTGGATGTGAGGGCTTTTGTCAGCTCCCAGGTTTCCCACTGAAGGGGCCAAGGAATGCTCATCTGATGAGCTCTGACACAGGCGAGCAGATTGGAGCGTGTGCTGGATGTGTCCTAGCTTCCATCCCACTTTGCTGCTGTGGGTACATGAAAAGGTCAATAAGAATTTGGCAGGCACATTCACAGACAAAGCAAAAGACAAAAGAGCAATAGCATTAAACATAACATTAAAAAAAAAATGAGCTGAACTATCTCGAGAAAAATGGTATAACTGGAATGCCTGCTGCTGGTGTTGGTCATGAGAAGCCCTGGAAAAGTGCGTCAGGGCTGAGGTGGATGCAAAGAAAGCTGCCAAGGCAAAGGCACAGAGGGAGTGCTCACTTCTAGTGAGCACACAGACACTGTAAAAATAGACTCTGGCAGTATCTCTCCCTGCTGCCAGAGCTCTCTCCTGTGAGCTGTGTTTGCACTCACAGAGTACGGCATAGGCACAGAGGGGTCTCTGTGAGCGCGGGACAAACGTTCCACCCCCTTTCTGCCTGTTGCTCCATTTGCCTGATGGTGTTGGTGAGCCTTGAGCTTGGCCATTGAAGGAGGTTTAGTGCTTTAGCGGTCCCTGGAGATGGACGTGATTTGTTCTGCACATTTGGGGTACATTTTTAAGGGATGCCACTATCCCATTAAAGTACTGGAGCCCCAGAGCAGTGGGGGCATGCAGCAGCCAGCCTGGGTCATGTCGCAGGGTCTGCAAGGGGCGAGCTCTCTCCTGCTGAGGTCAAGAGGACCTGGAGTTGCTCCACTGACTGCTGTGGTTGATCTTTGCAAACTTTGGGCCTTTACCCTGCCTGACCATAGCCCCTTTCTTTTTTTGTTTTCCTGTCAGGGCCCCAGTTCAAGGTCTGGAGAGGTTTATGTTGTAAGGGAGCTGGGGAGAAAGTTCTCCCGCCCCAACGCACCTCCCTTCCTGCCATCCCACCACCCACACATGAGCTGGGTGATAATTTGGTGGGGAAAGCTGGTGGAGGGGGAGGGACAGGAGGAGGAGAGAGGGGAGTCTTTGCCTTAACTTCTGCTGTATTTCTTTGGCACTCAGTGGATCACCTGTCTGGACTCCGGTGGGACGGGACGGGACAGGCTTGCCTGTGGGAGACCTGCGGTGGGTTCAGGTGAGTTGGGCGTTTGCTCATTGAGCAGATCTGGCTGGATGTGCGTGTCACGCTGGGATTGTTGGAGTCTACGGTCCTCCCACAGCCAGCTGCTGTGCGCCGGCTGCCTACCGTGCTCTGGGGGGTGGGCCAGCAAATTTGCAAGGGGAAAAACTTCCCAACGTTAAGCAAAGGAAGAGAGAGCTGGAGGATGGGGAGCGAATAATCAGTTTGGATCAAGCCAGGGAAGAGGTTTTTCTTTCAGTGGTTCCTATAGGAGAGGACAGGCAGCGATGCTGCTGGGGGCTGCCGGGAAGCTGCGGAGCAAAGGGATGCCTGAAGGATGTTTAATTGGTACTGAAGGCTGCGGCAGCAGAGAGAGAGAAATAAAAGGACTCAGACAGCAGAAAGATCAAGAGAGATGAGAGGGGGCCAGACAGGGGTGGGGATGGAGAGCAGTGATGGCTAGGTGATAATAGGTACAGGAGGAAAGGTGCTAGGAGTGAAGTAGGCTGTAGGCTTTTCACCTCCTGCAAACACGAGACAGTGACTCCCTCTCCTCCTGTGCTGCCCTGCAGAGGTGCTGGCCCCGGCGCATTGACTTGAGGGCTGCAGCTCTAAGAGATGTGTCTGGGAGTGTGCTCCTTGTTCTTCTTGTCTCAGAGGCTTCATCAGATTTGCTCCCGTGTCGGGGTGAGGCAGGGAGACAGCACAGTTTGTGCATGTGCCAAAACCTGGGGATCTGTGGGTATATTTGTGAGCAAACTCGGGCAGAACACGTGAGGGTTTCATAACACCCGATATGTGTATCCTTAAATCAACAGTGCTTTTAAAGTAATCACTGCTAATCAGGGCTTTCATCCAATGCCATTGGAAATGCCATTGGAAATGCCATTGCCCCAGTTTTTCTTCTTTGACAGCCGCTGATATGAGAGGCTGAACCTTGGACCTGACCTTTGCAGCTCTGCAACATCTCACCTTTGCTGGATTCATGGGTGCAGATGTGGTCCTTGCAGAGGGCAGGGTAACGAGCCCTGTGCCGTATCTCTACCTGCCCGTGCTCCCGGGCAGGGATATAGGAAGGTTTTGGTGCCCCAGGCTGGAGAGCAGATACCTCTCCTCTTGGAGGGTGCAGGTAGGATGCTGTCCCTGTTATGCCAGGTCCCCAGGACTGTGTGTGCATTGCGGCAGGTACAGCTAGGAAGGGGTTACAGCACTTTCAGAGTCATAGTCCACACGTGTCTCTGCCTGTCCCGATTTCCCATGCAGTGTCTTGTCCTGTGCACCAGCCGGAGATGGCTGAGCCTCCTTGGGTCAGCCAGGCAGATGCTGAGCCCGCGCCTGAGCGGGACGCGGGGTGCTGGGGTCCCTGCGCAGGGCTGGAGAGGGAGCTCGGTGCTGCGGGGAGGATTCCAGCAGGGAGCCCGTGCGGCATGGCCCTGCTGCTCCGTGATGGCTGCGCACGCATCTGTGCCCAGGCACTCTGCTCTGACAAGTAATCTGACGGCTCCCCTCCTCCTCTGTGCTGGGAGACGTAAGGTAACATTTCATGCCATAGCCTCACCTGCCTTTCGGAAGAGTTTTGCTTGATGAGTACTCTTCCCTCATGCTCCCCATCACTCGTCACTTCGACAGTGGGTGTCCCCAGGCTGTGCTTTTGGGAGGCTGAGCAGGGTGTTGCCTGGGGGTGTTTAGCTAGAAGTGCCTAGAGCAGTGTGATGCCAAATCTCCTGTGCCGTTGTCCCACCTCTGAATTGGAGACTTTTGGAGATATTGGCTCCCAGCGGCGCTGGCTCCTCTGCTCCACCGCCCCAAAGCGGCAACCCCAGGAGGGTGACTGCAAGGTTCAGATTTTAGGCATTGCAGGGATTAGGATGCATGGGGCCCTGCATGCACCTGCAAAAGCTAGTTTCTTTGCTGCCCACCCTTCCCTACTCCTCAACCTCCAGCCTCAGGATGGGCTGGATCAGCAACAGGCAGCTAAGCCTGTTGGGCTGTTGGGCTGGGGGCTGGCAGCCTCCCTTCCTTCACCTGACCTGCCCAGGACTACTCAGTAGCGTGCCTTGCTCTGTGAATTTGCTGCCCTGGTGGGGTGACAGCCACCATGTCCCCTCCTATGGACTCTGTCCTGTCCCTGGGGGGTACCTCTGGGCTGCACCGGAGGTCGCTGCCCTGCTGTGACCCTACTGCGCCTGTTTGCAGAGCGGGCACTGGAGCAGCGTGGTTGTCGTCCCCCCCGTGCCATTCACCTGCTCGGCTCCTCCAGCCAGCGATGGGAGCTGTGCTGTCCCCATGCTTTGGCTGTGCACAGGGAACTCTGAACAAGCTTGATGCAGCTGCAGGACTTCGCACAGACACCTCTGGCCACCAGATGGGTGGCTGTCGGGGCTCCAGCGGGGCTGGGACCAGACTGGCTCTGTGTCTGCAGCACTCCTGTCACTGTGATGCTCTGTAAGAAAGATGGGTCCTGCTGTGGTTGTGTGCTACGGGGCCTTTGCTATGTGGCAGCAGATACAGTCAGGCTATGGGACAAGTGAAGGTCTGGAGCATATCTCGTTTGCTGCAAAAGCAGTATCAGATTTCTGATCATATTTACACCCCGTTTACAGACTTCATAAGTCAGTCTTGATTTTTTTCTAGGCTGAAATAAGAAACCACCTCTGTGTCTCTGTAGCCCAGAGCGGGGATGGTGAGCCGCAGACCCTGAGCTGCAGACCCTGACAGAGACTGAACTGGCACTGAGAACAACAGCCTATACTGCTTTTAACAAGGGATTTGTCACTGGCCCTCAGGAACGTCCGGCCACCGTTAGGTATATGGGAGGCTCTCCTGTCCCGGCAGCAGAGGACAGAGCAGGAACCATTTGGTCCCCTCCTGACGTGGGGGTGTGTGCTCTGAAGGATAATGCTCAGTAATCTTTGCAGCTTGTAACACAGATGTACATGTCATTAGTAAACTCACAGTTGCTTCTTATCTCACTCTTGCTGGTGTCAATAAGCAGCAAACTCACTGACTGTGGAAGCGTTGCTCTTATTTCACGTTGGAGAAAATGTAAGCAGGATCTGATCCTTGTCACAATCTCTTGTGCCCCATGAACCTTGCTGAACAGATGCTTTGAGAATGCCCTGCAGCCCACACAACCTGGAAGTTAATTAGAAGGTGTAAAAAAGCCAACTAGCTTTCAACAGCTTGAAATGAGAGGCATTTTAATTTCTACTGTGGTCCCAGAGTTGATAATTTTTCTCTTGTTACATCTTTCCTTGCTTTTCTCCTTTTTGCAGCTGGAGTGAGCCATTCCGCAGCAGCATTCGGGTTGGGAAGCAGCCGTGGTTGAAGCAGCCATCCCTGCTCACGTAGCTGCTCTTAGATTGGCTGGAAAGCACTTACTTCTACGGCTAATATTTTCCTGTCCATCTTGCAGATACGACCTATTCCAGTAGCAGCCCCCACGCACTAATCTAACTGGGTTTGTTCTTTAGGCTGCACCTTGGCACTGCTGTTCCTCACTGAGCCTTGATTTTCTTTCTCTGCTCCCACAACCGCCCCCGCCTCCTGCCATCGAAATGCAACGCAGGATTTCGGCTGCCGACTAACTGCTGGCTCATCTTGTGCAACCGGAGGATTTTCTGCGTCCTCCTGCTCCTCCTTTTGTAACACAGCCCAGCCTGCTTGCTTTCTGATTCCTCCCTCGCCACATTAAATTGCAGTTTACGTGCTCGGTTGCTGCTTGTTTCAGAATGAAACCAAGAAATGTAAATGCAGCACAGCTGTCTGCAGCATCACCTGCAATTCTGCCTTCTGCAGCTCAGGCAGCACCTACGAGTGTCCAAAGGTGCATTAAAACTGTGCTTCCTTTTATAAGCATTATCGTCTGCTTTTTGATGACATCTCTGTTCGCTCTTGAGATAGTCCTCCTCTCATTTGCCTTAAGATAAAACAGCAGAAGAGGTCAAATGGAGGATGTTAACTTCCCAGCAGTAGGAGCTCCTGTGTGATAGCAGTAGGAGCTCCTGTGTGATGGCAGTCGGGAACAGGCAGCAGGTCTGTGGGAAGAAAAGCTTTAGAAGAATCTCTGAGGGCTTCTTCCTCTGCTGCCAAAACCCCAGGTGGCTTCTTTCTCTTCTCCCCCCTCCCCCGCTTCTTTCTCTTCTTTCTTCCTCTTCTTCCTTGTCTCACCTGAGCAGCCCTGAATAAGCCCTTTTTGCCCTGGGAGAGGTTGAGGGTACCACTGCATTTTGCTTTCAAAGGCCATTGTCATTCCCTTTTTCCTGCCTTACCCCTTTAGTGCCAGCTTGTTCCCAAATAAAGCCAACAAATGCTATTCTCCTGCACATCTGGCGACTGTCCATAGCACTTCAGAGGTGTCTTTGGCTTTCCTTGCCTTTTGTGGCCATACTTGAAGGATCGCACAGTGGTAGGTGTGGAACAAACACAGCCCAAAATTCATGACCAAGGGGAGATTGGGCTACCTCATTCAAATATTGAAGAAGGGAACTTTTTGGTGTGGTCTGTGTTTATGGCTGCCTGCTCTCTTTTCAGTGCCTGGGGGAATCCACGTGTATTCTTATTTTCTCAGCAATAAATCTCATGGGGGAAAATGTGACTGCCTCCATGCACCAAGCCCAGTACCAAGCCAGCGATTTCATACAGAGCTGCCTGTTGCACTGGGCAGAGGGGAAGCCCGCTCTTTCCTGTGGGAAGCCAACAGGCTGGGGGTCCTGTCTGTAAAGGGTACTTCAGCCCTGGAAAAAGGCACCTCCTCAAAGATTTGAGGGCTGAAAATACAGCAGGGCACCTCCAGAAGAGACTGGTAAGGTCTGAGGGAGCCGAGGAGGTGGTGGTGGTGGTGGCTGAGTGGGTTCAGGAGAAGGGAGTAGATTGCGGACTGTGTCAGGTGGCATCTTAACAAGGGGAAAAACTTTTTGGCAGAGTTAAAAAAGAGGCTGAGAACGAAGGAGTCAGAGGATTATTTTCTCCAAACTGTGGTGAAAGAACAGCAGAAAAAGTGAAGGCAGGCAGCAAGGGGCGGTGTCTTTTCTCCAAACTCGTGTATTGAGGAGAGAGGTGTCTGAAGGGAGAAGAGAATGTCTGCCCATCGGGAAGGATGTAACACAGTGGGTGGCTATGGCTGCTGTGGGAGACTCAAATTGTTCCTAGCTGGAAACTAGAAGTTAAATTTGAGTCCCCATCTGGCCTCAGAACAAATAGGGCAGGGGCACAGTAGGATAAGATGTTCAGGAAAAGAGCCAGGAGGTGTGTGAATAGGCTTTCTCCTAGAAACAGCAGGCAAAGCAGAGGAGGGAAGTAGTAGGGGTGTGTAGCGCTGTGCATCACTTTGTCTGGGAAGGGAGAAGCTGAAGTTCGTGGCATGAAGAGCCAAGACTTTGGGCACCAGTTTAATGTACCACCTGTTCCCAGTTGAAAAAGTATGATTGCAGAAGTGGGGTGCTTTCCCCCTTTTTAAAGTAGGAAAACGAAGTCACAATCACTTCATCTTCCCTGCTGGTTTGTATTTGTCCCATTCCTGTTCCCCATTGCAGCATCCCAGCTTCTGTCCTTCCTGTTGGCCTGTTCTGGAGTCAGAGGACAGGTCTGGGTATCCCTGGGCTGGAGGCTGGTGACAGGGTTGAGGCTGCGGGCTGGCACTCGGGGCGTTCCCTTGCTGGGGTTAGGTGGGAGGAGGTGACTCCCTCATTGCGATCTTCTCCTGCCACTGTGTGAACCTGGTCTAACACAAAACCAGTTAAAACATAAATATTAGTAGAAATCGTCTGGCTCTTGGATCCACCTTGCATTAAAAGAATAAAAGCAAAGAATTAGCTAAGACCTCTCCTGTCAGCTTCTCATGACATCCTCAATAAGCCCAGACTTAAGCGTCATTGTACTTGATAATGTGCCCTGGACTGCAGCAAATTGGAATGTGCCAAGGACTGTGGCAGATCAAACACGTTTCATTAAGTATGTGTTATTTTTTCGCTCACATTTGACAGTGCGTGGAGCTCTGCTCCTCTCAAAGATGAGGAGGCTGTGCTGCAGCATCTGAATGAACTGATTAGCCAGCTGGCAGGCCTTGCTGCAGGCAGGCAGTGGGGAAAGGAGCCTTGCCTGGGTTTCAGAAGCTGAGAAAAGACTGGCGGGAGGACCTGATGTTTCCGCCTCCCCATCCAACCCAGCAGGCGAGCTAAGTGACGGGGGCAAAGCTGGGACTGGGAAGACCTCTGTGCTGGTGAGCTGCTGGTGAGCTGCAGAGCTGCTAGCTCTGCGTCAGCCAGCATTTAGGGTGTGTGCCTTGATTTCTGGGTTGCACCACCTTCTTTAAATGTGGGGCTTGAGGTTTGTATAAGCCTGTTAGAGGAGTGATTCAGCAGCACACTCAAGGGTAGATCCACGTGTGCTGTAGTACATGGTCGGTTTGGGACAGCACAAGCCATACCAGTAAATAGGTGATTTCCGGCATATGGACCGTAAAAGGCAAGGGCTGGGGAAAAGAGGGAGGTTGATTTCTTAGTGCCCCGGTGCATCTGCTTTTGGCAGTGAAACTGGTTGTGCCCACATCGATTCTGCCCATCTGTAAGCCTTGCTTGGAAATAACTCTAAAACCTTCTCAAATTTAATAGGGGACCAGAATCTTTCTGCAATGTTTTTAAAGAGGCAGCTATATAGCCCAGCGGATGGTCTTTGCTGACCCTTGACTGCCCTCCTCCATGGTTTATGCTCCCCTGTTCTTGCTGCAGCCCCTCTTACTAAAGGCAGCGTTAATGCCTTGCATAGAATTCAGCCCTCTGCATTCAGAGTCAGTGGAAATCTGCTGCTGATTTCAAAGGGAATAGGATGAGCCCTCCAGCACGAAGGCAGATGGGGGAACAAAGACTGTTTTTGCCCTCGGCATTTAGAGAGCAATTGGTGTACTATACTGTGAGATCTGGTTTCCTTTCTTTACTTGAATGACAGAGGGAGGAAACAAGCCTTGTGCCAAAAACTGCTTGCTTTGCTGTGAGCATTCAATAAAAGTTTTCCTTTCATATGCAAGCATCTGTCTTTGCCCCAGGGCCTGATATATCCAGAGGGTTACCATTTAGGAAATAATTTTGTTTGCACTGGGCAACTTACAGAAACAAATGAGACACGGTGGTAATGATGCTGTCTTGTGTGGAGCAAGCACAAGAATGGCCAACCAGCTCCTGCTCCTGCTTCCCCCTTGCCTCACTGAAAGCTACGCCAAAACAACTGCCATGGTGTTTCTAGGCTACTGGGCCAGTTTGATGTTAGGACCACACTTGCGCTTATTCCCAGTAAGCTCACACGCCCTGGTAGTCCCTTGTCCCCATGAGATGGCTCATGCCCTGATGCTAGCCCAGAGGGAAATGACTGGAGAGAGACTAGGCACAAGGAGGGAGGGAATAGTTTGCCATCCCAGTCCTGATGCGCCATCCTGGTGCAAAAGGTTGATGGATAGATTTGGTGGTCCTATAAAGTAGAGGGCATCAAGTGTGGTGAGGTCTTGCTCATTGTGCTGACTGGGGGGGGTCCCTGGACTGAGCTACCTCCAGAGCCGTGCTTGGACTTTGCCTGGGAGAGAGCAAGCTGATGTGGTCTAGAGCAGATCTGGGGGCAGAAGGAGAGTTAAGTAGTGTGGGCGATGCAGATTCCTGTCCCTGCTGCTCCCTGGAGATAGGGATGTCCCCTTAGGAGGCGGAGGTAGTGATAGATAGGGTACAAAAAAAGCCCTATCAAATCACCAACAAAACAAATCTGTAAGTTAATGTGAAGGGACAAAAACCTGATTTCTTAGCACTCGCAGCTGGTGGGAATGGAAGCCTATAGCAGAGATGCTGCTGCTTTGCAAAAGCTTGTTTCCAGTGTAGTTTCCTAAGCCCAGCATGGAAATCTGTGTCCTTGCTGGTGCCAATCACTCCTTCAAAGGCCAGCTTCTGCTCAGTAATGCCACCAGCAAGATGTAGCTACAGTTAGGGTTTCCCTGGCACAGTTCATCAGCTACCCTGATCGTGTTAGATCTGTGCTTTCTGTCTGGACTCACCTGTGCATCCCTACCTTAGGTAATTCATTAGACCAAGCCTTTGAGGAGAATGTTTATAGCTAAGTCAAAGGGAGCTTTCTTTCTTCACACTTTAGTTTCTTCTCATAATCGAATGCCTGCAAACAGTATGAAAATGTTGTCAACAAGGAGAGTCAATCTGGTCTGTGTGAATTTTGGCTAAGTTTAAATTAACTAACCAATTAAAGGACTTCGTGTACGATAGAAAATTGTATCTTGTAACAAACAGCCACTAACTTTGCTTAATTAAGATGATGCTAAACGTAATTCAGGATGTAGTATAGACCAGAGAATGTCTTCCTTGTACCACCCCACGGGTCCAGCTGCACTCAAGGTGCCTCCTCCAACGGTGACTTCACTCTGTGTTTCCGTAGCTGGGCTTTTTCCTACTAACCTTCTCACTGAAATAGTTGAGCTTGCCTAATCTTAGTAATCTTGCCCAGACCTGAAACACCTCACAAGTATGAGGTCCTTTTTTTCATCTCAGGGGCGTTGTTTCCTCGCTCTGTATTCTTTGCAGGGTTGGGCATGGAGGGGGAGGTTTGTTATTTGTGCCTGGTTTGCTACTGAAGGGAGTCTCGGTCAAACAAACGCATATGTGTTTTGCTGAGGTGGGAGGCTGTATGGTAGTGTAACGTGGTGTCCAGGGGGTCAAAAACAGCACTCCTGACAATGCCTTGAAATAAGATGGTAGGTTGCCCATTCTCGTTCAGATTTAGTCTGCAACATTTCTATCCGGCTCTCTGAAACCGCTCCGGAAGGAGACATTTGCTGTATAAAGCACATGGGGAAGGGAAACTCCTGACCCTGTACGCTGCTTCAGCTCCAGCTCCTTTTCTCTTCCTCTGAACTGCCATTTCCAAAGCCCCAGCCAAGCTTCCAGCAGGGGTGGAGATGCAGAGCATTTAGTCAGCGTGCAGAAGGGCAGATGGAGGTACAGTAAGGCTGGTGGTCTGGGAAGAATGAGGAAGGGTGCTGTGGAGGAGAAGGGTGAATTCAGGGGTGAGCCCAGTAAAGGGATGATGCAGGTGGGTCCTTCTCAGCTGACCAGTCACCTTTTCTCTGTCCCTTCAGAATAGACCTTCTGTACCACAGACATAACTTGGGGAAAATGCTTCATCCTGACACTAAATTAGCCATTTTCCCAAGGATGAGCAGAACCTCATGGCGATACTAGGACCACATCCGTTGTGGTGACCGGACACCTCCCTCCTCTTCCCACCAACATGTTCCACAGCAGCTCCCTATGCTCTCTTTTTCCTCTGCCCCACAGAGCCATGACAAGAGCTGCGGCTAAGGAAGGAGAGCCCAATGGGGCCATCGCAGTTCCTGAAGAGATAAAAAAGGAGGAAATGGAAGAGAGAGGCCAGTGGAGTAGCAAAATGGAGTTTGTGCTGTCTGTGGCGGGGGAGATCATCGGTCTGGGTAATGTGTGGAGGTTCCCATACCTCTGCTACAAGAACGGTGGTGGTAAGTTCATGGCATACATGAGTTGTCCTAGGTCTGTAGGCACAACAAGAGATACACGCTTGCCTGGGCCCATTTCTCCTATGCCTCATGTGCCCCTACATGCACTCCCTTGCCCTCTCCTCCAGCAAGTTAGCTCCTGACAAAACCAAGAGGAACAGCACTGAGGAGTGAATCCAGTTCCCCAGCGGGTACTGTTTCTCAAAGCAGCTTTCCTGAGTTTGGATGCTGAATAGAACTTTAGTAACTCTTCAAGGCTCTTGGGCACCTCAAGAGACAGGTGGTCTTCCAAAACCATTAGAAAAGTGAGAGTGGTCAAAAAAGCCAGCAACAACCTCCTCCTACGTAATTCCCTTTTCCCACCCTCTGTGTCACCCGCAGCTCTCTCAGGTCCTTGTTACAGAGGAGGAAAGGCTTTGATGGTGCTGGTATCACTACCAAGGCCTGGAACTCTCTTCCTTGTGCCTGGGAGCCTGCTTCCTTCTCCAGGGCACTTGATCTCCCACCAGCTCCTCTCACAGAGCTGACTGCCCTGTCGTTATTAGAGAAACACACTATTTTATTGTATCAGCAGAACTCGATCAGTTCCAGAGATGAGGGAGGGTATCAGATACCTGATACTGAAGCACTTTGGCTTGTCATATAGATAAACATAAGACGGAAGGGCCATCTTTGAGAACATGCACGTGAAAGATTTTTCTCAGAGGACAGTAAGGACATTGCTACTTCTTCCTCAGGAACAGTTGTCCCAGTGTTCACTCCACTGTAAGGAAAATCCATCCCCAGGAAGAATTTGTTCCTTTTGCCCTTTGTTTCTTGCATGACTCCTTTTCCAATAGCACTGCAACAAGATCATTAAATGGTTAAATATTAAACATTTTCATAACAATAAAATGAAACTGGGAAAGAGGAAGGGAATAATTGAGCATCACTAACTTTTTCTTGGTGAATCAAAATCTAACTTTATAAAAGAAAAGGAGGAATAATAAATTACGTGTCAAATACAGCAATAACTTCTCTTTTTCCCTTGTTCTCTAGAGACACCTTGAAATAACAGTTTGGAACTTGCATATTCCCCCCACTTTAAAATTCCTTTCTCTGCAGACCATGCCACAAAAGGCCTTTCTTTCCCAAGGTGCTGTGAGCTGTCACCAATGGATGAGTGATTCAGCTGTTTGTCATCCCAGGACTACCAAATTCCTGTCCCCTGTGCTGTTGTTGGAGTTTATCTAAATCAAGCAGGAGTCAATACAATGTCTCCTCTGAACAAAACGGGTGTTGTATAAGAGGATGGTTAAAGAAAACGGAAGTTTTTCTTGAACCTGGGATGGCTTTTAGCAGATCCTCCAGTCTCCTTCTCTGAGGTTTTGATGATAGGCACTGGAGGCACCAAAAGCAGGTCAGACTGGCATGGGTTAGTAAACACTGGTGGTGCATCTGATTGAACAGCCCATTCTGCAGTGACAGTTTGAGAAAGAAGTTGTGGTTTTGGCATGGAAAATTCCTTCCTCAGCTCAGATGATATCTTTGCATAGTTTATGCCTATCGTATCCGGTTCAGTAGTCCTTGCAATTTGTATGCTAATTAGTGTAAGTGAAAAGGCTACTTTTGTTCATTTTAGATATCTATTGAATAACTTTTTTTTTATTATTTTTATTTAAATTAAACTACTCTGGAACATCTAAGGTTGAGATTCAGAAGCCAACAAGGCTAGGCTTGGGAAAGATTAGGCTGGGAGAGTCCTTTCCTCACAGCTCACACACTGTCATTGCAGAAAGTATTCTACTACTGTAGAAGGCACACCTCTCTCTAGTGCTCTAGGGAACCAGACGGCCAACAAACTCGTACGGGACAAGGCACTGTCTTTCCCATGACACTCAACGATATTGTTACCACTGGAGAAGTCCTTGAAATTGCAAAATAGACATTTTCCACTTACAAATTCCCACACATACACTCCAACCCAAACTGGAGACTGCTGTCTTATCACCTTTCTCCACTTCCAGATGTAGTGAGATGGTTATAAAGCTGTAAAGACAGATGTCATAAAAATGCTATGCTAACTTACTGTAAAGCAACTGAGCGTAAACTTATCTATGGTTGCACTTTCAAATCTGATCTAATTGCTCAGCATCCTAAACTTGTTGACTTGTCAGGAAAGAAGGTCTGGTTTTGGGGGCCCTTCTCCGGGCTGAGTCTCCTCCAGTGGAGCAGCAAACTGGGAGGAGACCACAACTGGAGTTTCAGCTCATAACTGCTCTGGGAAAGTTTAGAAACGCAAGACAATAGAGGTGTAAAAAATCCCTCGTTACTCAGGGACCAAAATGGCTCAACCTCTGGGACAAACGATATCAGAGGAGAGGGTCTGGGACCTGCTGAAAGGCTCATCTGCGTGCAGGATAATAAAGCCGTCTTGCAGATTTGGCATGCAGATAGATGTCTTGCGGCACCAAAAGCAGCAGCTGCCTCTAGTTTAGCATATGCTGTTCCCATTCCTTGCTCTGCAAACCTGGACCTGGGCTGTGAACCAGCCTCCCTCCCTCTAGCCCCGGCTCCCCTGCAGCTACGGCACAGCTGTGTTTAGGGGAGATCTGGATGTTGCTTTTTATTGTAATGTTGTTGGCTTAAAAACAAGGGGAATTGTTCCTAGTTGCTAATTGTCATGGGAAGGAATTTCACTGCTAGTGCCTGTGCTGGCAGGGGAGGAGAGGGCCTGGGGGACAATGTCTGGCTGGGCTGAGAAAGGGGCCCTCATCTTGGTTGCAAACAGATGAAGATGCTCTCCAGGCACTGTCGGTGGGAGACGCTCATGACCTCTATGGGACGGCAAGACCTCGACAGTTGTTCCAGCGAGGAAGGCAGTCACCTTGGCCTGTTTGGAAGGGAGCAAAAGTGTGAAAACCTACAGTAATTGTGGAGAGAAAGACTGTGAGATGATAGAAGGAAGGTCAGCAGTGAAACTGAGATCTCAGGAGCAGTTTTGAGCAGAACAAGAAAAGTATTGGGTGTTTTGGTTCGGCAGCAGAACTGAAAAGAAGGGGAAAATAGTTCAGGCGGCTGAACAGGGCATAACACTTGTTTTGTTTTGTTTTGCTTGTCTTTTCTGATGTATTGGTTTTGTTGGTCATTGTTTCTGGAAAAAAACCTGCTCTCTCTCCCCTTCCTCTTCCATTTTATCAATTGTTAATCTGAAAGCTATTTAAGGCTGATTTATTTTAATCTATATTTTAATAAAAAAATTGAATTTGAAGAGAGAATTTAAACTTTTCCTTTTTGAAAATGCTGGAAAGATCCTCTGTTGCCCTCCCACTATTTCCATTCTTTTGGTGCAAACTGCTTTACCCTTCCCCTACATCCATTCTTTTGTTGCAAATTGCTTTTCAAATTTCACGTGAAATAAGTCGCAAGCAAATTTATGTCCTGGGAAATTTATGTCTTACCAAGAAATGTCACCAGCCTCCAGGTTTGTATCCTCTGGGCAAGTGGGAGTTTTGCTGTGACTCCTGGGGAAAGCAGAACAAATGTGGTTATGTGAAACAAGGACTCCTTTCGCTTTGCCCGACTCCGGCTGAGAGCTAGAACAAGGTCAGGAGAGCGAAGCAGGGAGAACTTCTCCAGCGCTGTCTTCCCCCCCACCACTCCTGCCGCGGCTCTGCTACTCCTTACCTCCAGGTTGTGGCCAAGACCAAACTCAGAAGTACTGCAGTAGCACAAGACAGACCATGCTTGTATTTTTTTCCA
Source organism: Larus michahellis (assembly GCF_964199755.1). Lineage (NCBI taxonomy): Eukaryota > Metazoa > Chordata > Aves > Charadriiformes > Laridae > Larus > Larus michahellis. The sequence continues at coordinate 66,969,374 of NC_133896.1, read as the reverse complement.
AGAAATTATGGTGTTGGAGACCTTAGTTTTGTTTTGTTTTTTTTTTTAGCAGAGGTTGCACAGTTAATTCGCAGAAATATTTGTGTTTGTTTAGCTGAGTCCAGTTGTGGCCCCAGGTACCTGGCAAGGGGTGATGAGGGTAGGGTTTTAAAGAGGTTCCTGAGGCAGCATCTCACCCCTCTCTGCAGGAGCCTTCCTCATCCCTTACCTCATCTTCCTCTTCACCTGCGGGATCCCCCTGTTCTTCCTGGAGACGGCGCTGGGGCAGTACACCAGCCAGGGAGGGGTCACTGCCTGGAGGAAGATCTGTCCCATCTTTGAAGGTGAGTCAAATTACAGGAATTGCTGGCAACGCTTTCTAACAATTAGTGACTCAGAGCCTTTTTTGGAAAAGTTATTCTGTTTATGTCTTTCTCCTTCATTCTCCCGCCCTCCCTTCCTCTCTCTCCCAGCTTTGCTATGCCTCCTGGTGACTGCCGTGTGTGCAGGGGCAGTGCACTGACCTCCCCCCGCCCCCCGTAGGTGACTGAGGGCATGTGGTGCTGGCTGGGGGCTGTGCTGGGCCACCTGAGCCACCAGCTCTGCTTCGAGACGCTCAGAGTCAGGGAGAGAGAAGCAGCACGATGGCCAGCAAGAAGGGGGAGGATGATGGAAGTGTCAATATACAAACACTTGCACATAATCCAGGACAAATACAGAAGAGAGAAGAGGATGAGGAAGGCTGGCTGGCTGATGGCGCTTCCCCTGCCCATCGCTGTGCTCGGAGCTGCTGTGGCAGGCTGGTGTCCTGCAAACTGGGGGAATCACGCTCCACGCACTGGTCTGACAGCCTGGAAATAGGCTGGGTTGTGGTTAAGGCACAGGTATAAGAACCAGGACTCCTGGGGCTCTGCGAAAAGTTGTTTAATGGCCTTAATATGTTGAGGAATCTAATGTCCACAATTCTCCCATCCAAAGGAGACCTTATTATTACCCCAGCTTTGCAGACAGAGACACTTGTGCTCAGGCAGATTAAAGGCCTGGTTAGTTTGCTCAAGTACAGACGTGCCATGCTTTTTGAAACTCCCTGGGGAGTCTGGGACCTCCTGAGCTGGAGACCCCTGGGCTCTGGCACACAGCCTGGAGGACAGCAGTGGCATTTCTTTCAAGGCTACAGCTGGCTTCCCTGCAGGACTGGCAGTGTAATGCAGTGGCATGGTAGCGGTCAGAAAAAAGTTTTCCCACCAGCAAAAGGTTTTCTCTCTGTTCCACCATATCTAGAGATACCAACAATGTTTCCTGTCTGCATGCACACCCTCAAAATCCTTTTGTTTTCTCTTGCCCTATTCTCTAGTGAGCCATGTTGTTGGTGTTGCACCCTTCTTACCATGGCATGGTCCATGTCTTTGTTTGTGATTGAGCCAGACGTTGGGAGTTGGTTGGCAGCCCCATCCTCACTTCCTTTGCTTTCCTTCACAGGAATTGGATATGCCTCACAAGTCATCGAGTGCTATCTGAATATCTACTACATCGTCATCCTGTCTTGGGCACTCTTCTACCTCTTCAGCTCCTTCACCACAGTGCTACCATGGGCTAACTGCAATAACCCCTGGAACTCAGGTACACCTTCCCTTGGTCAGCTTCCAACGCTTACCTAATTGGCAGGAATTATTTGGGGTTTGTAGAAAATAAATATTTTTTATTCAGATAAAAAGCTCTCATGAGCTGCAATGTGGTTAGGGACTCCTGCAAAGGCAACTGTCTTCATTCACCACGGGCCAAGTGTCAGACAGGGTGAGTGGTATGACCTGATGCCTAGCAGCAGGGGACAGTAAAACTATTTCTGCACGGAGATGTTTTTTCAGTGAAAAATCCGCATTTTTTGGCAAGTGGGAGAGATAGGTGGGTTGGGAGAGTTTTCAAGCCAATATCTAGAGTCCTCCTCATGCGGCAGGAGCTCTGGCACAACAATTTATCTAACTCTACCCCACTCCTTCAGAGTCACTGGGACAGTTGCTGCCACATACTAAACGATTTCCTTTGTGCATTCAGCTTTTGGCTAAATCAGGCTAAGCCTGCACTGGAAGATTTTGGCAGTACAGGTCTCCCAGTGTAGGAAGCAGTAACACAAAACTCCAAAGGCACAGTTTTCTGGTCCAGTCGCATCCATACAAGCCTTTACACCATTACATTGGCCAGGGATCTCATCTCCTCATGCCCACAGTTCACATAACTGTGCCGAGCAGAGAAGACCTGGCTTCGGTTTTATTCAAGGCACTTGGGCTGTGCCTGGGAAGGTGGGGTGGATGTGAGATAATCCTCATGGATCTGATGTCCTTGACAGGCCTTTTTTACCATGTTGAACCGGTTGTTTTGCTTTCAGTGGAAAGCCAGGCTGGAAAGAGCTTTGGCAGCAGTGTTGTTCCCTCCCTTTTCCTCTTGGGTCAGATGGTTCATTTCTGTGATGTGTTAAATTTCTCCACTCTATGGGCCATTCACTCACAGCTTCCCCTGCCCCTTCATCCCAGCAGAGGTAACCAGGCTTTTAAAGAGTGGATCTGATTCCTTCAGCTTCCCCAGCATGGGTTGGTTTGTCAGGCAAGCCACAGATGTTCTCTTAACAGGCAGAAGCTTCCCAGCCAGAGCTGGGCTTCCTCGGTTTTCCAGTGGATTCTCTTCTGCTTGCCAAATGCAAGATGAGGTGTATTTCTTGGATGCACAGCATCTCCTCTGTTTTTAGTAATTTCACGCTATGTGACAGGGTTAGGGATGGTAGAGTGGAAAATGAAAGCATCTGTGGTGTGTGTGAACATATGTGTGCATGTGTGGACAGGGAATGGTGCGTGGTGTGGGAGGAGAATGGGATTTTCTATCCTGGCTACTTATAGTGGCTATCCCTCAATAACGTATATTTTGCAGGCATCTGGTTTCCATTTGGCAGGAATGCCTCCTCTCCTTCCCCTCTCCCCTTCATGAAGCCCTCTGGCTACTGCTGGATTGGGATTCATAGCTGGGGAGAGCCAGAGTTTAATGAGATGCTTAATGAGATGCTAGAGTTTAATGAGATGCTCTATAGCATGGGGTGAAGGGTCTGTGTGCTGCCAGAGTGAGGGTTAGGGTACAGAGGGGAAGGCGCATCCTTCATGGAGGAGCCTTGGAGAAATTCTCTGGCTCATCAGCTTCCTTTTCTTTTGGTAGATCTCTGTGTGGACATTCTGAATAGCTCCAGCTTGGACAACAGGACCGTGCCTGCGAACGCCACCTCCCCCATGATTGAGTTTTGGGAGTATGAGATCACTTTCCCTCTGTTCAGGCTCCTCTCTCATCCAAAGGCTGCTGCTGTAGGAGTATCTGGGTGGAGGGCCGTGCGTGTCTGTAGGACCAAGTGAGGTCTCACATGTCAGATGCAAACATGGGGAGCACCTGGGCTGCGAAGGAAATCAGCACAGAGCCCAGGGACGTGAGGACTAGATACACCCTGAAGGCTGCTCGCAGTCTGCCTGCCCAGGGGTGCTGGTGTGCACACACACAGAGGCATGGTCCCTTTTGGGCGCTAAGGTGCCTGGGTGAGTGTGGCCACAGAAAGAGGCACCAAAAGAAGATGAGGACTTGCTGTAAGCCGCCGGGGAGCTTGCATTGAGTATTGCAGGCTCCTGTTGTCAGGCAAGCATGAGAGGCCAGGACAGACTGAACAGTCCTCTACAGTGAAACAGAAAGGGACAAAACTGCCTCTTCCCTTCTTCTGACCATGTCTTGCTTGGAGCCTCAGAGAAGTTGTCCATCAGGCTGGTCAGGCTCCTCCCTGGAGAACAGGGATCTGAGGCACATGCATGAGATGACAGAGAAGGACTCGAGGAGGTTTGGTCATGGGTCTGGAGGCAAGAGAACACCTCTGAGGGAGTGGTTCAGCAGCAGGAAAGAGAGTGTCCTGGAGAGTGTCATCACTGCAGCCTGGAGAGGTTGAAATGGTTGCTGGGGCCACACTTACCTCTCCACACTCAGCTGAGGAAGGGCTCATAAAGAAGAGGGATGCCAGGGGCTTGGCTTCAACAGAATTTTTTTTTTCCCCAGCTTCAGCAGAATTTTTTTTTTCCATTTATGTTTCTTAGGTGCCTTTGAGAGAGAGGCTTGAGTGTCATTTGTCCCTTGCAGCTGCCACAGGGCACCTAGAAGATGATATGCACCCATGGGTGCAGAAAGAGAATGCCCAGTGGTGAACCCCCTCTCCTGCCCTACTCTTTGCACGTACTATTTAGCGAGACCTGTGACCCCTCTGAAACGATTGTTCAGGCTTTCTGCAGAGCTTGCAAGGGCAAGGGGACCATGAGGGGGATGGTTTGGAAAAGGGTGTGCAGAGAAATTCTAAGTGTGGGATCAGGCTTCTGGGGACTGCATGAGCCACGGTGCCGAGCTCTCATGTGGCCCACCCTCATGATGGTGAGTCTTCAAGGAATGAGGCTGAAGGAAGGGCATGGGAATCATAAAGGCCATTTATGCTTATATATAGGGTGTCCATAGTATATCGGGAGGCTAGAGGAAGAGCGGTGGCCGTGGGGTGATGATGGCATTGGTGGCCTGCTTCAGATTGAGTAGTGTCTGCTGGGCAGCTGCCAGGGTGGGGGAATAATGGGGAGTGGGTGGTAATTTCGTGTTGCGTGGGTCTGACAGGCATCATGGTGCCATGGGCTTGAAGACTGGGAGGGTTCGGGCCAGCAACAGGACATGATGGAGCAGCAGCATCAGGAACAACAGAGAGGGGAGGTCTAGGCAGAGCTGGGGTAATTCGCATGGCTGGGAGCCCTGGGCAGATGTGTTGTGGATAGTCTGTTAAGTCTTTGGATGGGGTAATACGGGAAAGGTCTGTACAGATGACTGGGGTCTGGGGTGTTAATGCTTCTCTCCCTGTCCCTGGACACCGGCAGGAAGCGAGTCCTGGGGCTCACGGATGGTATTGACAAACTGGGCACTGTGCGCTGGGAGCTGGCTCTGTGTCTCCTGCTGGCGTGGATCATCTGCTACTTCTGCATCTGGAAAGGGGTCAAGTCCACAGGCAAAGTAGGAATGGAGATTGTCCTCCTGGTCCATAAGCCTCTTTGTACCCGTCTTACATTTCTTCCTCAATCTCTTTTCCCTCTTCATGAAGTAGAGGCAGGAGACACACAGCACCAAAGTCAAATCTAAAGCCTGGTGGGCCATACTGATTTACACCAGCTGTGTCTGACCCATAAGAAGAAGAGTAAAAGAGTAGGTCAAACAGGGAGGAGAAAACAGGGAAAGACCTGGGAACTGAGGGTCATCTTGGGTCACCTTTTCCCTTGGAGATACCCACAGTGGCTGATGGATACTTACCAAGCGCCCTTGGGAATCATCCACTCACCAGTGTGTTGCCCTGGTGTGGCTTGCTGGTATTTTTTAACAAGATCCTCTGCAGTAGCAAACTTCCTATCCCTGGCAATAATTAAACACTTGAGCAAAATAGACAGGCTGCTGCCTGTAACCAGCTCGGTGAATAGATAATGAATCTCTCCTGCGTCTTTATCCTGAAAAATACTTGGGGTGGGAGAGGTGTCTTTGTGCTCTCCTTTGTACTCTTCCTGGCTCTGTGGGTTTTGGCTCAGCGGGTCACTTTCCGCCTTTTGCTGGTGAGGCTGGAGCTAGTGTTCCCTCCTGATGTTGGTCCCGAAGATTAGGTGGGCTGGTTATCCTTCTGGAGTGAATGAATATGTGATGCCTTGGGGTGGGTGTTAGGGATGCTGCTATGGCCTTGGCTTGTTCAGGACCTCCTTCTTTCCTGGAGCTGCAATGAGATGGGTGGGTCATTAATGGTTGGGTCTTGTGGGCATCCATGGGATGTCCCAATGGCAAAGGGAGGGAAACTAATTTCTGCAACAGACTTCTTCCTTCAAATCACTATCCCTAGTATTGGCAGATGTTCCCTGTAGTACTGGACACTGGTGTTCCAGTGTCAAATCCCATGTCCCACCTTAAAACCACACTGGGCACTCATTTTAACAGAGCAAAACAATAGCTTGGTCTATTCGCTTGGTTTCTCCCAGTCTTTGCTGATGACCCTGGCTCTTGCTGGTGCTGACCTGCTGTCCACCATTCCTCAAGGAGGGAGAACCAGGCTGCACATCTATGGGGAGGGGGGATGCTCCATATTTCAAATCTTAAATCTCTGATGCTCCCTGCTTTGAATATCGCAGTGCCATCTTCACAAGAGGTATCATTCTGATCTTGGGAGATTGGGTCTGAGAGGCTGTTTGATCCGCGTGGAAGTGTAATTAAGTCATCCCGGGTTCCCTTCAGCTCTCAGCCCTCTCCGCTGAGTCTGTCCTTTGCCTGGTGCTGCCCTGGTGTGCAGAGCTTGCCTGCACAAGGGGAAAGTTAAAGAAGTTCAGTCAAGCTGGTTGGGCCAATTGGGTTTGTCAAAGTCAGGCACGAACGTGAGAAGAAAGAGTAAGTGTACTTAGTAGCTGGAATGGTTTTCCTGGGGCCACAGAAGACTTTTCCATCACAAGTTTTAGGGTACAGGGCTTACTTTTTACCAGCCAGATGTTATGAACATGGTGCAGCAATACAGGGTGGGTTTTTCTGTCCTGAGACACACCACAGGCCACTTGTCTTCTCTGCAGGTAGTCATTTTGAGTTTTACAGGGGCACTGTCAAAAAAAATCAACGCCTTCCTCCTTTTTCCTCACTGCCTACATATTAGAATAAGCAGTAGGGAGGTCTCAGGTATTCTGATTAGGTGCATAATTTTGTTCAACAGTTGCAGAGTAAACAGGATGTTGTGCTTGACTGAAAGGCTGCTCTAATGGGAGAACTCTGCCAGACCCTTGTGTTTATGCTTCTGTGATTTAAGGAGTCCAAACTTAAAGAAACAATAGCAACCTCCGGAAAATAATTTCAAGTAACTCCATGAAGACTCATTTTCTTTAAAGGCCTTTTTCTTTTATTCATTTTGCCCACTCTTGTACTATTTCACGTTTCCTTTCCTTATGCATTCAGCTGATGTGTATAAATATTCCCCAGAAGTGATTTCTGAAGGTAGATTTTAGTCCTTGTGCCAAAAGTGCTTGCATTCTCATTCAATTGGGGAACAGCAGAAGTGCCACGTACTGTGACTTACTCAACCAATTATCACTAAGCAGAAAAAACGTCATTTTAGGCCCCTCACTATGAATCCATAGAGTAAACAAGCCTTCGCATTACTTGGATGAATTTTAATAATGAATAAATGTTAGGAAGTTGCAACTTGCTCACGGATATTTTGCAAACAGAAAAAAATATATGTTACATTAGGCAATGGATTAGAGATGATTAATTCTACGATAATATTTATTTACATCGCACACGAGAAGAAGCGAAAAGAAGGTTTTACAAAAATAATGTTCTATATTTTCTCTAAAGGCTTTGAGGTGCCCCCATTTTTCACCTGTGAGCTCAGAGGCATTGAAGGGATGAGAGCACTGCATGAACACCCCTGGAAACGAGACCCCTTAGAGGAGCCTCAAATTGGGCAGCAAAAGTTCCTATTTAATTTGGAAAACTCTTGCTGGGAGCAGGACCATTTTAATAACTCCTCATTAAAACTCAGCGACAGGAAGAGATCTGGGTTTCTTCTGCAGCGCTAGAAAGATGAAGAGAACAGCTGGAGAGCAGGGAAATTACAGTGTCTGCAAAGAGAAAATAAAGCAGAGCAACCAGTGGCAGGGTCTTGGGTGAGGAACAAAATGTAGATTAACTGAATCAGCGGTGAGATGTAACCCTGATTAATTTCTTTACCACCCCTCGTCTACGCTAGCAGTAGCAGCTATAGCTAAGAGCAGAGTCCAGGGATGTTTGCTGGGGTGGGGGCCTGCAGGTGAGATGAGATGAGATGATGCCTGTGCCCCCCCCTCCCCGCTGACCCTCTCTCTTCTTGTCTCCCTGCGTCCGCAGGTTGTTTACTTCACTGCCACCTTCCCCTACATGATGCTTATCATCCTGCTGGTGCGAGGGGTCACGCTGCCGGGTGCTGCCGAGGGGATCATCTTCTACCTGAAGCCGGACATTTCCAGGCTGGCAGACCCACAGGTGAGCGAGGGTCAGGCAAGTGCTCTCCACGGGAAGGTTTCCAGCGCCCTGGCCCTTGGGATCTGCTGCTAGCTGAGGATCTAGCTGTCTTCTCTGAAAGTAGACTGGTGGACCATTTAGACCTCCTTAAAAGGGCTGAGAGGGGTCTAGTGCCCCTGCACAGCACAGCCTGTTTGCTCGTGCATCTGCAGCATATGGGCGTATTAGGTCATTCCCCCTCATGGGCTCAGCAAAAGCAGAAGAGTATATGAAATATTCAGCATGTAACAGATGGTTTTACCGGGTCTTAAATGCAAATAATTAAGGAAGGGCGGGGGGAAACAATCTATCACTTTTCATTTTTTTCTGGCCCGGTTAGCACTTACTTTGGCTCCAACAGGGCCCTCCCAGGGAGTGCAGGGCCCCTGTGCTTGCAGAGGTTGAATGGAAGCAGGTAACCTGTGCAGCAGGTTCACTTCACCCGTCCCAGGGGCTGGTCCCACTCACTGGGTCAGCGTCTGGCTGAAGGGACCATGAGCTGGAGCTCATGGTAACAGCCCCTGGCAGGGAGGATGCTGTGTCCCCAGGGAGGGCAAGTCCAGATTAGGGCAGGGGGAGCAGCCAAACCCAGGACCTGCAAGGTTGCCCAAGTTGGCAGGAGGTGGGCAGCACCCTTTGGGGTCTGCACAGGGCAGACAGCAGGACCACCCCCCTCCAGACGATTCCCCTGGGGGTGTCTGCTCCGGCACCTTTCTCTAACAGCAGGTTGCTTCCCTTCCTCACGTGGGCTCAGCAATGCTGTGCAGGCTGCCTCCCTCATCCCAGGGAGGTGCTAATGGACCGCCCCCCAGAAGAGCATTTAAGCGACACTGCTGCTAGTTGTTCCACCGCTGAACCTTTTTTTTTGCGGAGGCAGCCAAGCAATATGCTTAACCCACAGTCTCAGTTTACCTCCTGCATCTTCCCAGATGGCCAAAGCCCCAACTGCTCCCAAACCAGCTGCCAAACACACTGTCTTCCCCCAAATGGCTTTCAGATGCAATTATGTGTTGTCAATACAAAATCTGTGGTGTGCTGAACGCAAAGAGCCAGCTGAACGTAAATGGCATTTTAATATCAAAATAAATAACAGGGGGGTGACTGGGCTGAGTGTGTTTTATTCATGGTCAGAGCTTATTCACTGGAAACTTCCCTATCTTTCACAGCCTAACTATAAAGCTGACATGGTCTTTCCAGGCTGCTGCAACCCAGCGTAGCAGGAGCGAGAGATCCTGCTACTGAGTTTAGGCAGAATATGGGGCTTTGGGGTAAAGCGGGATGTGTGCCCATGCCTGAAGGGCTCCCATGGACGTGCCTATCTATGAGATATCCACGTGAATTTAAGCAGCGATGCCTGGGCTGGGATTTTTTGAAGGCTGCCAAACTGCAGCTGCCTGGATGTTTGCAGCTGGGGGGGCTGCTTCGCGGAACAGGAGGATGAGAGGGATCGCACAGGCAAACAGAAAGGTGGGCTCTTTTCCTGCTGGCCTGCTAACTCGCAGCTCAGGGCTTTCCCTGGGAGGGCACCACTCTGGTGCTGCAGGTCAGCCCCCAACACGCTGAGCAAACAAGGGACTCCTCCATGGGGGTGAGGGCTGGAGCAGCGGTGAACAAGCCCACTCAGCTTTTCCCGTGCAATGCTAGAGCAAAGGGGAACCTGGGTCCACCACACCCCACCAGCCTGATATCGCTCATCCCCCTTTCACGCTGCACCGTGGCCTCAGAGATGTGGGGAACCAGATTTGGGAGCAGGGGAGTACATTGATCATGCAAAGGACTCACTGGCCCTCTCTTGGGACATCTCACCAGTGGCTCTGTGAACCCTGAGCCACTTATGGACCACAGACACCTGCAGTACCAATGTCAGCCAAAGCCATGTTATCAGGGACGCCGTCTCCACCCAGAAAGTAAAGGTGCGGGATGGGGGAGTGGTGTGCCCCGTGACTCTTTGAGTGGGATATGAAAATACAGTCCCCTCAGGAGCCTTTTACTGTAGGACTTTCCATTCTATAGCTCAGTTTTCCCAGAGAGGTATCCCAGTTTCTACATTCACTGAGCCCCTCTCTGTCTCATGCAGTTTGTTCTGCATGGATCAAGGGACTGCTTCTAGACAGGGCATAGCCATTTGCTTATTTTGTTGCCAGGTCTGGAGACCACTGACCTTCTCTGTTCCAGGTCTGGATGGATGCAGGCACTCAGATCTTCTTCTCCTATGCCATTTGCCAGGGGTGCCTGACAGCCCTGGGCAGCTACAACAAGTATACCAACAACTGCTACAGGTAAGAGGAGCCTGGATCCTCACATCCTTCTGGAACTTTGCTCAGAGGCAAACAGCACAGAGCTGCATCTGAGGCAGGCTCTGTCCCCACAGGAGGCCTTGGGTCATGCTACTTTGACTAATGAGCTGCTCAGAGTGTGGAACCTGCAGAGGACTCGCTGTGGGGCAGAGTGGCTGAGGGAAACACAGGAGATCCAGAAAATGGCTTTACTACTGTTCTCTTGCATGAGTCAGCTTGGAAACGGGAGAGATGAGAGGAGAGGGAGGGAGTGAAAATGGAGAGTGTCTCCAGCCACTGTGGAGACACCATGGGCTATTTTGACAGGGTGGGTGAGCAGGGGTGGCACAGCCAGCTCTGCTGTCACTTGCTAGGCAGGGAAAATGGTAGGAAGATGATGCCTCCCTGTCTCCAGTGCTTTACTGACATCAGGGTAACGTACTGCCAGTGGCATTTTGATCTTCTCACAGAGATTAATCAGGTCTGTCTGGCCTCCTCCTTGCCCTTGGATTACAGATCTATTTTATCCATGGCCTGACATGGAGCTCAGTGAAGCCATCAGGACCATTTCTGACACCTTCCAAAGAGCCACGAGGAGCGGGGGCTTTGTTATTCCTTCATGTGTTGCTCCAGCGTGGATGGGAAAATGTAATGGTACTCTAGAGACATCAATCATCTCTCCTCTTCTGTTCTCAAATAGATGCTGCCATGGCTGTTGGTCAGGCAATTAATACTTTCCCCTGGCTCTCCCAAAACACATCTGTCACCAATGGAGCTGTGCACTGATGCCTTCCTCTAATGCTTTAGGTGCCTTGGACTGGCAGTTTAGCTCTGGGTGGCCCAGATGTGCTGGGTGTCCACACTGTCCCATAGCCGCTGATGCTGTGGGTTGGTTCTGGCAGCTGCCCAGGCAGGATCCCGGCGTGTGGGGTTTCCAACCCAGCCAACTCATACCCTGTTAGGGCCCTATTAGTCCTTGTTTACCAGACGTGCTGAACCCGTACATGTTCACGCTTTCAGATGCTCCTCTTTCTTGACTATGTTTGCTTTTGCAACCTCTTCCCTTTTCTAATTTGCTGCTTTTCTCATTTTCTCTGTTGTTTTTCTTATTCTCTTGATTCCTGTCAACTTTTTTGTTGCCATGCTTACATATATCATTGTGGCATCCTATTCACAAGCCACTGGTGGTGCCCTATGTCTCTCTTTGTGCCACGTATAATCCTATAACTCTTGAGCCGCGGGGTATAAAGTAGGCAGGCTGATTTTTGCCTCTGTTCTGGGCTTTTTATTTCTGAGGGAGTTCAAGAGCAGCATTGCTGTTCCTTGGTCAATGCCAAGGACCATGGACCATGCTGTTTGACTGAAGCTGAGTACAGACACGATGCCAAGTGGACCCATTCTGCAGCAGGAAACACTGACTTCTCTCTGGTCTCCCCTCCTGCAGGGACTGCATCATGCTCTGCTTCCTGAACAGTGCCACCAGCTTCGTTGCTGGCTTTGCCATTTTCTCTGTGTTGGGCTTCATGGCTCGAGAGCAGGGTGTACCCATTGCAGAAGTGGCTGAATCAGGTAGGTTCTTCCAGGAGATTTCAGAGGCAAGGCAAAACAGAAAGCCTGAAGGGGAGGGGAATTTTCTGAAGCGAAGCCCAGGATGTTATCTACATCCTCTATCACTATGGGTGTCTGCAGTGAGGTCTGCAGGGCCAGTGCTCCTGGACACAGCTTTCAGCCCTGTGTGGGCAAGGAGACATGGTGAGATGAGCTTTGAAGCTCAGTCCATGCTGCACGGTGGTGGTGGCAGGCAGTGGTGTGGAGGACACATGTGGTCATCCTGTGGTCTGTTGGCAGGTCCTGGGCTGGCTTTCATAGCATATCCAACAGCAGTGACGATGATGCCTGTGTCTCAGCTCTGGTCCTGCCTCTTCTTCCTCATGCTGATCTTCTTGGGACTGGACAGCCAGGTACAGCAAATGCCCCCTCCTCATCTAACGCCCAGGTGCCTGTCCCTACCCTGAGCACTCCCCAAGGCCATGAGAAAGGATAAGGTGGTTATGTGCTTTGCTGGTACCTCAAATATGTTCTCCACGTTGTCAGCAGCACTTTCACACTGTGGGAGCTCAGAGCCAGGGCTGATGGGAGGCTAGTGTTTTTGTGTGCTGGCACCGCTGTTTGGCATCCTTCTCCCTGTGTGTATGTGAGTGTGTCCCAGCTACATCCTCTCCCACCTCTGTGCCAGCACCAAAACTGTGCACACTATGGACTGAGGCCCAGCACAGAGCAGGGCAGTCTGGGAAGGGGAATGGGGCTGTTTTCTCCCAACTGCATCTCAGCAGAGCAATCCCTTGCTGGTGGGCCCATCTCTTACCCTCCCATACAGCTGCTGTTCCAGGAGAAAAACCCAGTAAGAGCACCCTGTGGAGCACAGTGTGCAACCCTGGCATGCTGGCACAAGGGGAGCAGCAGGGGATGCCCTGGCAAGTCTGCCAGGCAGGGTGCTCTGCTCGGGCTCCACTTTGCAGCACCGCAGCCCCTGTGCCTGGAGAATGAGGTCTCTTTCCTCTGTTTCTCTGGGTCAAGGTCCCCTCCTGTCTCATTCGGCTTATGGCTCTGCTTCATGCTGTCCGGGCTGTTCTAGGAATGGCTGATGCTTTCTCACATACCCCATGGGTGACATGCACTGTGAGACCAAAAGCCACGTAGTGATGAGCAAGCATCCTGCTCCATGGTCAGCCGCGAAAGCCAGAGATTCACCTGTGGGACCCCTGGCCACCCGCCCTACTGGGTTGTCCCAGGCAGTCATGGCATATTTTACAGCTGGTCCTGCTGTACAAGGGGTGTGCTTGATGTTAGAGCTGTGCCCCCAACAATCACCTGGCTACCCTTATTTTCACGGTGGCAGGGGGATCGCCCCTCTGTCACAAGGGTTCCTTGTACCATCTCAGATGCTTCCTCACCCTGCTCGAGGAGCACAGTCTTGTCCCACACCTTGGTCATTCCTGCTGTGCAGCCGCATGCTCTGTTGGGTTTGAGGCAATTCCTTGTACGTCTCACAGTTCATCCCCCCAACATGGGGCTGTACTTTTAACCCCTGCAGTCTGCAGCTCCAGAGGAGACCTCACTGATATACCAAGCTGTGTTTGGGTCCCTTGCAGTTGCCGCTGGCACTTGGAAGCAAGACAGACAGAAAGAGAAAACAAAAAAAATAAGTATTTTGGTGGCTGGAGGAAAAAAGGGTAGTGAGAGGGAATGTGTGCTTGGGGAAGGAGAGACACTGATTTTTCTAACCTGTCTTCTGCAGTTTGTCTGTGTGGAGAGCATGGTGACAGCTCTTATTGACATGTTCCCTAGCGTGTTTCGAAAGAAGGGGCGTCGGGAGCTGCTGATCCTGGCCATCGCGGTCATATGCTACCTGCTGGGCTTATTGCTGGTCACTGAGGTAAGAAAGGAGTAGCTGGGGTACAGCTGAGCACCAGAAACCCTGCTAGACTGCTCTGGAGGAGCGGGTAGACACAGCAAGCTCGTCTTTGATGCTGCTAATTGTTCTTCATCTCTAATGCATTAGCCCGTGTCTCTCACAGACAATGCTGGTTTTATCCTGCGTGATGCTATTGTTCTTGCTGCATAACTGAGCCTTCCAGAGAGACGGTCCCACAGTCCAGAGAGGCTGCCTGACATACAGCTTTGTGCAAATACCAGGCCTGGTGGCTAAAACAATCCGAGCTGCACGAGCAGAAGCTCTTCTAAGGGCAGCAATCATTTGCTGGCTGCTTTCCACAAGAAGCAGAGCAGTGGGAGGGAAGGCTGGGGATAGTGGCTGCACTGTAATCCTGTCTGAGCCAGTGAGGGCCCTGTGATCCCTGGGACCAGAAGCAGGAGAGCTGTGTCAGTGCGATGCTATGTGCACAGTGTTTGCCCTGCTCTGCAGCTAATAGCCAAGCACCTCTTCCTGCACAGTGGTTTGCTGTGCTGTGCTGCACTGTGGGGTGTTAGAACTCCTCTGTGTTGCCTCCGTGTGCTGTGTAGTGACGTCTAAGTCCTGCTAAACTTCTTAGGCACTGCTGAATGATCCTGGGCAGCTCCCGCTGCAATCGCAAGAGCTTCGAGTGAAACTTCATTAACGGTTCCTATGACTTTTGCATGCCCCCTTGCATGGAGGCATCTATTCCCATTGTCACAGAATGTCACCTCATACGTAGTGGGATGAAGGAGTAACTTCTGTGCTACACTGACAGTGTCTAGAGCCCTTCAGCACTATTTGAAAGCATCTGGTTGACTTGTATTGGAGAGGCTTTCTCTTTGTGAAAGCACATGAAAGTATGAGAGTGGAGTCATCCACTGACCTGTAGAGGTGGATGATGGCAACTATGCAGGATTCAGCTCAAAGGCAGCAGGGAAGTCACATGCATCTGCCATCGCAGGGCCTGGACCTTGAGCAATATGTAAAGATGGATGCAGCAAAAATGAGGTATCTGAATATCCTGATCCTCAGGATCTCAGTTTCATGGGTGCAAAGTTCTGCACTTCCACATGGGGTTTTGAAATGATGCTGGAAACTTGCTAACTGATTTAAAACAAGCAAACAAACTGGATCCTGTTCTTATGGACACAGAGACCAGCCTAGCCTAGCAGTATCATGAAATGAGCATGAAAAGCTCTCCTGCCACCAAACCTGACTGTCTTTTTGGTACAAAGAGGGCGCAGCCCCGATAGAAGGCTCTTCTCCTTCTCCCACCTGGTCTACATGCAGTGCTTCTGCAGCTATTCTGCTTCCCTCGGTCATTTTTCCCCTCACATGGAATAGTCCTGCCATGATTCTGTCTTCTCTGTCTCTTCAACAGGGTGGCATGTACATCTTCCAGCTCTTTGACTACTATGCTGCCAGTGGCACATGCCTGCTCTTCCTGGCAATTTTTGAAGTCATCTGTGTAGGATGGGTGTATGGTAAGTGGAGGACAAAAACCTGTTCTCAAGGCAAGGATGGGGTGTTGAGAAGTTGGAATAGACAGAAAAGATCCTAAGGGGGCAAAGGAATGCTGTAATTACCCTCTTTCTTGTCTGGTTTCCACTGTGTTTCCTCGCAACATTTCTTAATTGCTCCACATTTATAGTAGGAATGCTTTTTTCGCCTCTCTGAAGGTTCCTTATGTTGAACTACCTTGCTGCTCTTCCCATCTCTCCTTTGAATTAGAAAATCAGCTATAGAGGAGCGACTGCTGTTCTTTGGTCTTTGTTACTGTCTGCTTACATTGTGCCTTTAGTTTAGTCCTGTCAGCTAATTTAACACAAAATGCTGGGATGCAGACTCCTGCAATGCTTCCTGTTTGCAGGGGCTGTGCCGGCACTCCTAAAAGAAATGGAAGGGACTGCTTTGGCTCTCAGTGAAGTCTGTAACTAAACTACTCAGGAGCAGGATTAAACTGAGCTCCGTGAACTGTCAGAAGGAAACCAAGTGCTTGTTAGTCTGTGCAGTAAGAAGAGGATCCTGTGATGTCCTACGGGAGATCTCTTCCCTGCTGAACCGTGCCTGAGCACACAGGCTGCAGTTCATCTCCCTGAAGCACACGGCAAGGCTGGTCATTTTCGGGCAAGGGGTCTAGTTGTGTGTGATGCAGAGAAGATGCTCTCTCTTCTTACCTTCATGAAGCTACAGGAGCTCAGTACCTGTCAGGATCATGCAAAGATGTAGAAGATCCCAGCTTAGACCAGACTCTCAACATCCCACGATCATGCGTCTGCTGGTTCCTAGCCGCGCCAAGCAGCATGGCCATCCTAACCTAAGGAAAAGATTGCAGGCATGAGCATCATGTTGTCTCTTTCAATGGCCAAGAATGGATGCTCAGGAAGGAGTATAATAGCAGAAAAGTTAGCAATGATACTTTCTGAGAATATTCTTACAGCTTCTAATGACTTATTATCGAACCATAGAAAGGTTTGGGTTAGAAGGGACCTTTAAATGTCATCTAGTCCAACCCCCTATCATGGGCAGGGACATCTTTCACTACATCAGGTTGCTCAGAGCCCCACCCAGCCTGGCCTTGAACACTTCCAGGGATGGGGTATCTACAGCTTCTCTGGGCAACTGGTTCCAGTGTTTCAGCACCCTCATAGTGAAAAATTTCTTCCCTTCTTCCTTACATCCAATCCAAATCTACCGTCTTTCAGTTTAAAACTGTTACCCGTTGTTGTGTCACTATAAGCCCTAGTAAAAAGTCTTTATCTGCCTTTCCTACAAGCCCCCTTTATATATTGAAAGGCTGCAACAGGGTCTCCCCGGAGCCTTCTCTTCTTCAGGCTGAACAACCCCAACTCTCTCAGCCTGTCTTCATAAGAGATGTGTTCCAGTCCTCTGATCATTTTCTTGGCCTTTCTCTGAACCCACTTTAAGAGGTCCATGTCTGTCTTGTGCTGGAGGTCCCAGAGCCAGATGCAATACTCATCTTGTTTCCCAGGGATTTTCAGAGCCAGAAGCCAAATCTATTTATCTTTCTTCTGTTAATTTTTCCTGTTGACTCGGAAAATGCTGCAGCAAGGGGCTCCATGGCTTGGTCAGGTGTTGTGTGAGGAGTCACTCTCTTTTCCTGGTTTTGAATCTGCCATCTGCTAATTTGATTTGGTGCCACCTTTGTCTTATTTTAGAAGAGACAGGGGTCAGTCCCTGTGTGCTCTCTTTGGTGCTTACAGTTTTATAGAGGTTGCATTGGCTGTAGTGCAGTTGCTGATGAAGGGGTTATCAGTTTCTCCAAATTGTTTATGTACAGCAGGAGCCAATTGCTGGTCTGGATGGACTCCTGTCTTACTGAAATGGTAGAAGGTCCAGCTGCATGGACTTGACCTCTGGGGAAGGCAAGAGAAGCAGACCTGTAAGAGAGATTTATTCTAGAGAGATGTCCTACAAGGGAAGCTTACCTGAGGGCTTGCAATACCAGACCCGCCAGATTTTAATTTAGAGTCTCCTTCTACCCAGTCCCCGTTGGATTTACAGGGGGGTGGATATTCCCATCCATCTGTGACAGGCCTTCATCATCACCGTGCTGGGTTACATTAAACTGAATTATGCTTTAACGTATGGGACTCCCCTGCCATTTTTAGGGTCGCTCAGGCCACATGCCTTTTCCGATGACCCACGGAGAGGAGCCATGGCAGACAATGAGCAGCAGGAGAGGTGATGTTGCCTCAGCAACCTGGAAAGGGGACGGAGCAGCTGGAGACTGAGAAATGGCCCTTTCCCCCATCACCATGGGTTCATTTGCCCCACTCCACACAGTGGGATTTTATCCTCTTGATGTTCTGCTTTGCATTCATTGGGCTGATTCTGGTCCGAAATGTAGTCAGAGGCCAAGGTGAGGCATCTTAGTGGAAAAAAAAAAAGTGCCTGGTGCCAATTACTGGTTTTTTTCCCCAGCCTCAGAATTGGCAAGGCTGAGCCTCTTGCTTACACTGTGAAGAATTACAGCATTTTTGCTAACACAAATATGCGTTCTGAGTTTCCCCTCTCCCAGCACATACGCCAACCACCCACCACTTGGCAGCTTCCCTCTGCTGCCAGGCAGTTGTTCTCGCAAAGATCTGAGGATTTCCTCGCGTACTGCACTCTGCCTGGGAAAGGATCGCCCAGCATCGGACCTGCTGATGACATTCCCTAGAGGGGATCGCTGGAGGGGGTTTGGCTGTTTTTTTTCCCCCGTCTCCTCTCTCCCTTCCACTTTGGGACAGGCAGCCCTCATGTAAGCGGGCACAGGTTTTGAGCACTGGGATTCGCAACATGGTGCCACCGAAATGTGCTGCAGGGAGGATATTTTCCAGGCAGTCACAGCATGCCCATTAGGATTATCTCTTCCAGGAGAAAGCGAGTGCCTCCATCGCTGCAGGAGAGCTGGGGCTGAAACCATTAGGACTGTTTACAAAGCTAAAGCAAACTGATGCCAGCAGGTATCTGTGGGTGGCTCTAGGGTGAACCCGTGTTGTGCTGGTATAAATCTTTCTCTCGCTCTCTTGCTCACGTGCAGCATGGCTACCAGAAGCGGCGACCTCCTTCTGCCTGGATCCTGCCTCTCGGGCTTGCTCCGGCCGTGTGTGCTTTATCCTCTCGGATGCACCGGCTATAGGCAATCTTACACATTTATTTACGGACCATAAGGGGCCTGCTCTGTGCACCTGGTACCCAAAGGGTGCACAGTTGTTGCGGTGCCACAGCATCTCTGCTGCTGGCGTTTTGCACAGGTTTGGCGCAGGTGTTGGCTCTGCAGGTTTGGGACAGAGAGGGAACGGACACAAGCTTAGCACTATGGCATAGAGCCGGCGTCAGCACCTATTGAAATCCTGTGGCTGAAATTTGATATAGATGAATGCAAATAAATGCAGCTTGGGAGAAAGGATTTAAGAGGGAGGGCTTTTTCACAGATTCCAAACTAGCAGACTTGTGAAACTCACTGTTTCTGGATATTGTAAATATAAAATAAAATGATTTGTCAGAAAAGCTTGCAACAGCTTTGAAGGTATATGGGATTGGTCAGCACAAGAGAAGTGGTACCAGCGTGCATGAGTAACTGCTCTGTGCCTGCGTACCATTCCTCCTTGTCTTGGGATATTGGGGATAACAGCAAGCATCTTTGTTTATTCCAACAAAAATCTCATTGGGGAAATCTTTATGGTTTTCTCTGCAGGAGCTTTATCTAACCCTTCTAACGTGCTGGGAAGGAAGGGGGACTGCACATGTCCTCCAGCTTCTAATTTGCTCAAAAGGCAATGTTGAGTGATTGAACTGATGACTTCTTAAGCTTGATTACTTTTTCATCTGCCTGCGAAATATAAAGCATTTAAAACCTCCTGTTCTTATACCCTCTGAGGACGTTCATGTCAGTCCCCATTGTGTTTCTTCGCATCACCTACTGCTGCCATAGTGGCTGTGGAAATGAAGGACCCAATGGTTGTACTACAGAGAATAGGGATAAGGACTGGTAGCACACCGTAACTAACAACATAAATTTTGGGTTATTTTCTTGGTGGAGGATGGATGTCTGTTACATCTTTCTTTTTGTTTGGCATCTTTGTATTTCTTTAATTGCTATGTCTCTTCCACTAGATCCTAGATCCAAATTTGTAGTGAAACTTTGGCTTCCACAAAGCTGTGTTATGAATGTATTTATCTGTCATATATCTGATATCACAGTGTTTCGGTGGAAACACTGTATGGTATAAGAGACTGTGCTATACTCATATTCTAAACTGCAAGTTACATCATTTTTATCGCTCTCCTTTTTTTTTTTTCACCCTGTGACAGACTTTGTCTTTTTGGCAAAATAAATTTTTTATGCCATCTCCCTTTCATCCCCAGTATATTTTCGGAAATGCTATCTGAAACCTCATGATATTTACAGCCTGGAAATTTAGGGTTCTGTTCTCTGGTGTAGGCTGGGCTCCCACACAAGGCTGTGTCCCTTGATATGCCACAGCTTGTTGTCTTTGCTTGAGGCTACTTGCTTGTTAACTTGCCAACTCAAGATGGGAACAATGAGGTGTTCAAAGAACCTGCCCCCCCAGCCTAAATACTTCAAAAAGCTGGGTTTAAAAGAGCCTTCCTGCAAGCATTAGTCATGGGATATAGAAAATAATGCAAAGAATTACAAAAAAGAAAAGCCCACACAACATATTTTGTAGATTTCAAATATTTAAAGGAAACATAATACAAGAATTTAATTCTAAGACAT
This sequence comes from Larus michahellis, assembly GCF_964199755.1. NCBI lineage: Eukaryota > Metazoa > Chordata > Aves > Charadriiformes > Laridae > Larus > Larus michahellis. Next base: position 66,949,315 of record NC_133896.1, on the reverse strand, counting down.
AAAAACACAAACCAAAATAAAACTCACCACTGAACAACAGGAGTTCAAGATGTGTGTGCCTGCAGGGCTATGGTCTCATGGGCGTTACAGAGATGTGGTGGGATGGCTCCTATGACTGGAGTGTTGTAATGGAAGGATACAGGCTCTTCGGGAAGGACAGGCAGGGGACATGAGGAGGGAGGTGTCACCCTCTATGTCAAGGACCAGCTGGAGTGCATGGAGCTCCTCCCAGGAATGGATGAGAAGCCTAACAAGAGCTTATGGGTCAGGATTAAAGGGAGGGCCAGGACAGGCGATGTTACAGTGGGGGTCTGCCACAGGCCACCCAACCAGGAAGACCAAGCAGATGAGTCCCTCTATAAACAGATAGGGGCAGCCTCACGTTCACAAACCCTGGTCCTCATGAAGGACCTCAGCCACCCCGATATCTGTTGGAGGGACAACACAGCAGGGCATAAGCAACCCAGAAGGTTCCTGGAATGCATTAATGATAACTTCCTTCTCCAAGTGATAGAGGAGACAATGAGGTGACATGCTATGCTGGACCTTGTTCTCGCCAACAAGGAGGGGCTGGTGGGGACTGTGAAGGTCAAGGGCAGCCTTGGCTGTAGTGACCATGAAATGGTGGAGTTCAAGATCCATAGAGCAGCAAGGAGGGCACAGAGCAAGCTCGCTACCCTGAACTTCAGGAGAGCAGACTTTGGGCTCTTCATGGATCTGCTTGGTAGAGTACCATGGGATAAAGCCCTGGAGGGAAGATGGGCCCAAGAAAGCTGGTTAATATTCAAGGATCACCTCCTCCAAGCTCAGGAGCAATGCATCCCAACAAAGAGGAAGTCAGGCAAAAATGCCAGGAGGCCTGGCTGAACAAGGAGCTCCTGGACAAACTCAAACACAAAAAGGAAGCCTAGGGAGGGTGGAAGCAAGGACAGGTAGCCTGAGAGGAATACAGAGAAATTTTCCAAGGAGCCAGGGATCAGGTTAGGAAAGTTAAAGCCCAGAGAGAGTTAAATCTGGACAGGGATGTCAAGGGCAACAAGAAAAGCTTCTACAGGTACGCCAGTGATAAAAGGAAGACTAGGGAAAATGTGGGCCCTCTCAGGAAGGAAAGAGGAGACCTGGTCACCTGGGATATGGAGAAGGCTGAAGTACTCAATGACTTTTCTGCCTCAGTCTTCACCAGCAAGTGCTCTAGCCACACTGTCCCAGTCTCAGAAAGAAAAGGCAGGGGCTGGGAGAAGGAAGAACCGCCCACTGTAGGAGAAGGTCACGTTTGAGACCATCTAAGGATCTTGAAGGTGCACAAGTCCATGGGACTTGATGAGATGCATCTGTGAGTCCTGAGGGAACTAGTGGATGGAGTTGCCAAGCCACTATCCATCATATTTGAGAAGTGATGGCAGTCCGGTGAAGTTCCTGCTGACTGGAAAAGGGGAAATATAACTTCCATTTTTAAAAAGAGAAAAAGGAAGACCTGGGGAAATACAGGCCAGTCAGTCTCACCTCTGTGCCCAGCAAGATCATGGAGCAGATGCTGTTGGAAACTATGCTAAGGCACATGAAAAAGAAGGAGGTGATTGGTGACAGCCAACATGGCTTCACTATGGGCCTGACAAATTTGCCGGCCTTTTACAATGGCCTTTTACATTCTTACAATGGCCTTTTACAAGTGCTTGTGGATAAGGGAAGAGCAACTGACATCATCTACCTGAACTTGTTCAAAGCATTTGACACTATTCTGCACAACATCCTGGTCTCTAAATTGGAGAGACATGGATTTGATGAATGGACTATGCAGTGGATAAGTGGATAAGGCTGGGTGGTCTCACTCTAAGAGTTGCAGTCAACAGCTCGATGTCCAAGTGGAGACCAGTGACAAGTGGCCTTCCTCAGGGCTTGGTATTGGGACTGGTGCAGGTAAACATCTTTGTCGGTGACATGGACAGTGGGATTGGGTGCATCCTCAGTAAGTTTGCTGACGACACCAAGCTGTGTGGTGCAGTCAACATGCTGGTGGGAAGGGATGCCATCCAGAGGGACCTCGACAGGCTTGAGAGGCGGGCCTGTGGCAACCTCATGAAGTTCAACAAGGCCAAGTGCAAGGTCCCGCATGTGGATCGGGGCAATCCCAAGCACAAATACAGGTTGGGTGGAGAATGGCTTGAGAGCAGCCCTGAGGAGAAGGACTTGAGAGTGTTGGTGACAAGAAGCTCAACATGGTTTTATGAAACCCTAAACACTTGCAGGTGAGGCCAATCCTCTAGGCGTGTATTTTCCCCACCCCAGCCTTCTGGTGTTAAGATGTAAAGAAGCCAGGTCTCATCTCATCATGCTTGCAGGTGGGAACCGTGGCATGACCATAAGTTCACAGCTGGATGAACACCCCTGAAGGCAGATCCCTTTATCAGCTAAGCACTGTGACAAAACTTCGATAAGATAAATATGGTATTATCCCAGAGGTGCTTAACTGAACAGGCTTTCTCCCATTTTTTTGTCTAATATTGTTGCCTATTTCACCTGAGGCAGTACAATATAGTACATCTAGTTAACTCTAGTTAGGAAGATGTTAGAGCATCTTATGAATGACTTTTTGATTCTTCTTAATTTCACATCTCTTTCTGGACAACACTAAACATTTGATCTTTGAAGACATCTTAGAGCTTACTACAAGGTCTGCTGAAGTCCATCTGTGTTACATCATCTCCTCTATATACCATTGCAGGCATTTTCTCTTTGTGCTTTGGGTTGGGAAGAGTCAATGGTTAGGGTCTGGCCAGTGGCAGGACTTTTAGGTGTTCTTCAGATGTATATCCCACTCTGGTGCACCTTGAGATTCAGGTGGGTACCACATACTGTGAACAACATAATCTAGTAAGTGAAAGTAATGAGAAGAGAAGGAGATCAGGCACCCGCAAGACATCTCCCATTGGACAGTACAGCAGCACTTGCAGACAGAAGATTTGGTTTCCAGCAGAGTTTGAATTGCCAGGTCTTCCGCGTTTAGGCCAAAAATAAAATATTCTGTGGAAAGCAGGCTCTTGATAACAAGCGAAATGCCCAGCTCAGTTCAGATTCTTGACATGACTTCCCTGGTGTGCTGATGTGTTACAAAGAGAGGGTTTTGTTTGGTGTCCCCTACTCTCTTTGTTCCATTTAGCACTCTGGGCTCACACAATCCTGTGGGCTCAACATGCAAGAGCTTTCCCTTGATGACCTATAAACCAGACACCCCTCCTTGCCTTGTGCCAGTCCTCACCAGCTCTTAGTGGTGCACGGGCTGCATCCTCTCACTTACAGCTGCTGCTCTCTGAGGGACAGGGCATTTCTTCTTCGTCAAGCTTTCTGATAACTTATGGCTGAAGTTAAAGACCTTAATCTGTATTTAGCCACAGATGGGCCTTTTCAATGCCAGAAAAGCCTGTTACTTGCTACTATGTTATTAGGATAGCCATGTTTTTGCTGGGACTAAACACTGAGGATAACGAAAATTGGGATCTGATGCGAATAGCGGTTTGAGGAAACAACAATGATCTGACCTCTGACTTTGTCTCTGTGCTGGCTGGTGGCCAAGGTGCCAACCGCTTCTACGACAACATTGAGGACATGATTGGTTTCCGGCCCTGGCCTTTAATCAAGATATGCTGGCTGGTGTTCACCCCAGGTCTGTGCTTGGTAAGTGCAATTATGACAACATGGCATACTATTCTGGGTCCCTTGGTTCTCAGTAGAAAAGGCTGATTTATCTTCAAGGTGCTGCTGTAATTTTTTCAAACTGCTATGGAGAAGCAGAAGCTTGTCCATAGCTGAGGAGGTAATTTATTTCTTTTGTAAAGCCTTATCTTTTGCCTGGAAAATTAATTGAGCCTGAAAAGCAACTTGTTTACTGCAAAGGCAAAGGGAAATATATCCTCAAAGTCTGGAGAGGTTTGGCCAAATTACTTTTGAATAGAATAGCAGTGAAAATTACCCTGTTCTGAGATACTTGCTTCAGCCTGTGTTCCTGTGACCTCCCGTGGTTCAGAAATGTCTTTCCACGGCCATTTGCTTTCTATGTTATTAAATCTCTTTTAAAACTTCTGTGACAACTGTGTTTAAAGAAAATGCACCTTAAGTCAGGCGAGTTCTTGCCTGTTTTGAGTTTATGTCCAGTCTTGCTCCACTGATTTTTACATGATTTCTGAGCCAAATTCTGCTCCCGCATCTGGTGTTGAGAGTTGTTTTCTTTGACCTCAGTGGGAACACAGGTGGGATCTATAGCTACAGCTTAAAAAAGATTTCTAGTCCTCTGTCCTCAGGCTCCAGCAGAAGTTCAATACCAGGGACATTTTCAAAGCAAGCCTGATCCAGCCCAAATCATCTAGAGTTCTGTGGCTAGAGAGCCCCAAGAGGGGTAAATCTGTGCCCACGTGGTACTTCTGGAGGGCTTCTGCCAGGGACAACAACAATTCCTGACTTTGATATGAATAAATGGCTGTCTCAATGTTGCTGGACTCTCAAAGCTGCTGCCAACTTTGCTTAAGTTGAACCTTAAGAAGTCTAAAGGCTTCACACTGCAGAGAAGCCTGGTCCTGGCTCTGAGATAACTCCTTGAGTGGTCAGCATGGACCAAGCTCTGCTTCGCTGCAGCTAGCAAGGTCCATGGTAGCTTGTGCAAGACATCACACTCATTGAGAGCTACCAGGCTGGTGAGGGGTCTGGAGACCAAGTCATATGAGGAGAGGCTGAGGGAGCTGGACATGTTTAGCTTGAAGAGGAGGAGGCTGAGGGGAGACCTCATTGCCCTCTACAACTACCTGAAAGGAAGTTGTAGGGAGGTGGGTGTTGGCCTCTTCTCCCAGGTGAATAATGACAGAACCAGAGGAAATGGTCTGAAGTTGTGGCAGGGGAGGTTTAGATTAGATATTACGAAGAATTACTTTACTGAAAGAGTGGTCAGGCACTGGAACAGCCTGCCCAGGGAGGTGGTTGAGTCACCATCCCTAGAGGTATTTAAGAAATGTCTAGATGTGGCACTTCAGGGCAGAGATTGTAGGGTTTTTCTGTGTGTGTGTGTATGGTCGCACTAAATGATCTCAAAGGTCCTTTCCAACCATGAAGATTCTATGATTCTATGATTGCCACCCAGCTGGTGCTTGCAGGGTGGCCAGGCTGCCCAGCTTTGCTGTTCCCTTTGCTCTGGCTACGTCTGTGTTTTCTGCTCCTCAGGCTGTCTTCCTGTTTTCCCTGATCAAGTACACACCCTTGAAATACAACAATTTCTACGTGTACCCACCCTGGGGGTACGTGGTGGGCTGGCTGATGGCACTCTCCTCCATGGTCTGCATTCCTCTCTACGCCCTCTTCATCCTCGTGAAGACCAAAGGACCCCTGAAGCAGGTATTGGGATTGTGGTCACTGGGTGAGTTGCTGCTGCTTCCCCCAGACGTCTCATGGGAAGGGCTGCAGGGAAGATGTACATGGCATATTTCTCCTCTGAGAAGACAACTTGGATGAGAGTGGCCCTTGCCCAGAATGCCCTGTAGCTCTAGCTAGCAATTTGGAGGGCTTGAAGAGTCTCAGCACAGCTTCCAGGGCGATCATCAAATGTCCAGAGTCTCCCATGAGACGTTGCACCACCATGCTCTGGGCAGCGTGTAGACATATGCAGAGCATCTCTAACACTGGCTCCACTGGGTGGCAGAGAACCCCCTCAGTGTGAGCTACCTGAGGTGACAGGCAGATTGTTTGGTTTATGATTCAGGTGGTCCTGCTGGCCATGTAAGTAAAGATGGCATGCCACCACCCTTGTCTCCTCTTTCGTTACTGACTACTACCAGTGCAATCCAGGTGCAAAACCAGGATCTGTTTTGCCTTTACTTCTTGTCCTTTGGCCCTGATCCCCTTTTAGTCCTGGGTCAGGACTGTGTTATTTTTTGTGAAGAAATGACATCTGGCTATTAAGGAAGACATACTCACAGAGCTGTAAAGGTCTACCCTGTGCCATGCCCAAATCTGTCCTCTTTCACTGTAAACACCTTGTCCTAGGAAGATGCATGTCTAGGAAGGTAATGTCATAGAGATGACTCACCACCTGACCCATGAAGAAAGACCTGAGTGGTGTACAGTGCATATTAAGTTCTGCACAATTTCTCTTCTGGTCCTTCCTCATCCTCACTGACTGTAGGCTCATCTGCAGCTGATTGGGGTGGGCAGAAGGTGAACAGGGGACAGGAGCATCCCTGTGACTGTGGTGTAGGTGTGACAGTCACATTGTGGGGTCATGGGGAAGAGGAACCTGCACTGCCAACACAGCCAGGGCCAGGATGGGTGCAGGATGTCCTCATCGGCTTCATTGCCTCAGGGAAGGTGAATCTGTGCCCACGGGGGCTCTTATTTGCTGGCTGGGAGATGTGACTTAATAAGGAGTGACAGGAATTGTGGCAGAGCTGGCTAATGCCCATCTCAGGCTCAGGAGAAGATACAGTGCAATGCCCAGACAGGGACACTAGCAAGAAGTCTTCAGTGACACAGTGAGAGGGACACAAGCCATGCAGGCAAAGGAGGTGGAGAAGTACGATGCTATGAAACAGTTCCTGTTCAGCGGCCTTTGGCCCTTGGGCCTTCTGGTTGCTGTCGGTAGCCATGAAGAGATGGCAAGGTTAGGAGGGAGCTAGGAGCTGTACACCTCCCAATAAGAGGAACTCCAGGTGAATCTTGTGCTGTGATGTGATTTCCTCCAAGTTCAGACCTTGAGTCTTGCCTCTTACAGCCCTCTCCTGTGCTCCCAGCCATTTAGGGGTAATGCATCTGTCCTTTCCCGTGATCAGTTTGAAGAGTTTGACTGGGAGGCTCACAAAATGTCTGACTCCCCACAGCTCTGATGTTTCATATGTCTAAATGAGGGCTCGGAGCCGTCAGTGAAGTAGTTGCCAGAATGTCCTTCCTGCTACACAAGCAACATTTCTCACCTGTTGCAAAGTGCTTTGAGCCTTTGGACTTAAATGTGGCTGTGAGTAGTGTTAATGCTAATTTTACAGCACATCCGAGAAATTGATTTCAGTTTGAGGGCTTTTATATTTGCCCTGGTTTAGATGATATTAGTTGTAATTTCCGCGGACTTCTCAGTTACATTAACATGAAGAAACTTCCAAGGATGTGGTTTAGGCATGTAGGAAGGAATCAGCTGCTAAGCCTGGGTTGATTCAAGGGAGAATCAAAGCCAATCACATGATACATCCTGGAAAAGTAGCTCTTGTTTTGAAAACAGGTTTTCTCAAAACTTACCTGTTCCTTTTTTCCAGTCACACCCCAGAAATGTAGTGAATTAATTTCCTGACACAGATGCTCCTGACACAGTGCCTTTCAACTGAATATTGCAAAATATTCACTGAAAGCAAGTTTGTAATTGGTAATTATGATCAGTCACTGCAACGAACTGATTCCTCTTGTTACAGCTGACCGACCAAGAAACACAAATGTTGTTTCCTAATGTGGCTGATTAAGACAGCTCCAGCTCCAAAGACCGAAAACTCGCAATGAACTGCTCACAGAGCAGTTGCAGGCCAAGGCTGATTTCGGAAATCATTGGGCAAATACTTTTGAATAAATGAGCAAAATCCGGGATCCTGGCAGGCACTTCACAAGGAGTGAAAGCATTGAAATTAATCCAGCGAGTCACAGATGAATGCCCCGCTCTGCTTGTGATGCTCTCTGCAAGGGGGGAGCGTGCACTGGCCTGAACACGAAAAAGTAGCTGTGAAAGTCTGTATTCAGCAGGGAAGTGATACGCTGGCCCACGGAGCTGGGCAGGTGGCTGCAGGAAACGGCATGTTACTTGGTTTTGGGATGAGCCTAAGTGCTCAGGAAGGGGTGTGTGTGCGCATCGTGGTTTGGGCCGGATTGGCCAACCAGAATGACAGATGGCCCCTTCCCCACCCCTCTCTCCAAAGAGAGACAAAGAGAGGAAGAGATAAGGAGATTTATGAGTTTAGAAAAAAGAACTAAGCTACTTTCATGAAAATATTAATAAATAATGAAATAATAAATAATAATAAAATAAAATAAAAAGTATATAATAGATACAAAACCGTATCCAGCTCCCAGGATGATGATCGCGTCACCATCAGGGACAGGGAAAGTCCCAGACTGGACAGGAGCTGGCTTCCACATCAGGAGTCAGGAAAGCTCGGATTGGGATCAAAAGCAGACGAACAGACAGGGTCCTCCTAGGACATCGGCCATTGAAGAAAGAGATTTGACCCTTTGATCCCTTAGCTTTTACACTGAACATGATGCTGATGGGATAGAATACCCTGTTGGTCAGTTTTGGGTCATCTCCTCCCTACAGGTGTGACCCCTCTATGCTTTTCTGCTTCCGAAAGTAAATAACGAAGTTAGCTGACCTTGGTTGTTATAGCGATAAGTATAAGCACGAGTCTCTCTGCATACCATTCCTTGGTATAATCAGGTCTTATCACTCTGAGAACGAACAGTTTCTGAACAATATGCTGTTAATTTCAGAGTTAGAAGTGGCCCAGCTAAAAAGTAAAATTACAGAACAGAAAATTGGTTCTGTTTTACCTTAAACCAGGACAGTGAGGTACCAGAGGGGCTTCAAAAATGGGATGAGAAAACCCAGAAATTCACAGCAGCTCTCTCTGCGGGCTGGCAACTTTTGCCCAAAGAGCTCCAAGTTCTTTGCATTTTTTTTTTAAGGATAAATTGCCCCAAAGCTGAGACAACACTAGCGTCCGTGTGTGTGGAACAGCCTGCAGCACTGGTGGCATTGGGGAGGATGGGGGGAGCTGAGGGCAGGCAGCTGCCCCACAGCCCCTGCTGGTGCCTGCCCCACCATGGCCTGCCTGGCTGCGAGAGGGAGCTGGCATGGCTTGGGAGCAGGAACCAGTCTGTGGAAGGGCTGCTTTACCAGGGAAGCGCCACAGGGGTAGGTATCACCCGCCACCCTGTTTCGGACCATAGTCGGAGATGCCCGGCACTTTCTGATGGCCAGACCATTTGGAAGGCTCCACAGATCCCACCAAAAATCAGTGGGAAGCACAGCTCCTTGGCATAGGGAGCTTTGGGTGGTTTTTCCATGGTCATAGAAAATGTCTGTGGGGCTACTCTCTAACATCCTTTCTCCCAGAACCATGCTTGTGAGGAGCCCTGTATGTCGGGTTGTCAATCCACGGCCCAGGTTTGAGCCCACAGGTGGAATAATGGTCACTGAGAGCAGTTAAAGTGAGCCTGCTCTCCTTTCTCTCCTTTTCACAGCCATTCGTCAGGAAAGGAGCAGGGAGCTGAGAACGTTAGCTCTCTAGATGCCTTTGCCCCCAGCAATGGTTGTGGATCACTATTGGGTGTCAGTTTGTTTATCAGCTTAATTAACAGAGACTTCCTCTCCGCAGCGGCTGACACAGCTGATTTCCCCAGCAGAGGATTTGCCGCAGCCGAAGAAGCACGTGGCGGGTCTATCCGAACTGAAGCGCAAGGGATGGTCCCCTCCAGTCCAGGAGGTGCTCAGCGTCACAGAGAGAGAAACCAATTTCTAAGGCACAGGGGAAGTCTCCTCCATACGCCGGACTGATTCGCTCTCTCCTTCCCGAAGTGGTTTCTTTTCTCTCCCGGGCTCTTCCCTTCTCTCCTTCACACCTGAGACAGAAGCATGTGGGACACCCTCTCCTTCCAGCCAGCTGGTTGCACCCACCAGGGACAGCATTTCTTTTGACTCGCTGGGGACAACTCTCCCTGTCAGCAGCCAGGGAGAGAGCAACAAGGTTTTTTTTCAGAAGAGTCCTTCATTACTGACACTAGTGGGGAAGAGAAAAACAACTTATTAACAAAAAAAAAAAAAAGGAAAAAAAAAAGGAAAAAAAAAGAAAAAAAAAGCGGTCGTGTTTGGAGGAGGAAAGGAAACCACAGTGGTGAGAGAGAGCAGAGAATAAAGGTGTGCAGGAGCAAAGTTAGGGATGCAAAGGCACAGAACGACGGGGCCTTAGAGCAGGGAGTAAGGAAGTTGGTTCAGAAGTACATAAGAAGCTGGAGGATGACAAAGGAAAGTGCATTGCTAGGTCACCTACATACGAGGGAGAGGGAGCCAGGAACATATCATAGGCGGTGATAAAAGGAGGCTGCAGCGTTAGTAGTTACGGCTTCAGTTGTCACTGAAAGGGAAGAGAGTGACAGGGTGCTCGATGCAATCACAGTTATTGACGATGGCTCTCAACACAGTCTCAGGCTGGAAAGGGGCTGAGGAAAAACTGTGTAGGGGCTCACTCTTGGTCAAAACTACACGGCTTAGTGAAAACGCATCCGAGAGTGAAACAGATGAATATTTGACAATTCTTTCACAAAATTCAGGGAGTGCAGGAAAAGTCCCAGAGCAGTTGGTAAAAAAAAAAAAAAAAAAAAAAAAGAGCTGCAGCAGAGCAGGGAGAAATGAGACCCCGGGGACTGCACGCCCACAAATTTAACTGCACTGCTGGGGCATTTTGTAGAGGAATTAATGAAGGAGTTGATGGGCCTGATTCTGTGCTGCAGAGTAGCTTTGGGGCGAAGGTGGGAGAAGGATTGCGCTCCCTCGGCTGTGCTGCAGATGACTGCTCAGGGGATGAGGAAGACATAATCGGGTGCAATAATCATACGCTCAGGCAAGATAAAGCGATAATTAATAGGTAAGATGGGTTCATTGGAAGCAGATTTTGTTGAATTAAAGGTCTCACGTTGCCAGGGTAGTCACGAATGCGAGGCGATGGCTGGGAGGGATTGCGCTTGGAAGCGGTGTTTGGTGCGGTGCCACGCAGCTCTGTCCTGTGGAGGCTGGGGCTGTAAACCTCCCTGCCAAAACCTACTTGAACGCCTATCAGAATTTCACAGTTAAAACCACAGGAAAAGACAGTGTCAGGATCCCCCCCAGGAGCTTTGCTGTGGTGGAGGGTACACGCGCCGGTGCGTGGCTGTGTTGCAATAGTGGCGCATCAAACCACGCCGGAGAATGGCCATTAAAAAGAATCAGAGATGTCACAGGCTCCTTTCCCTTGTTCCTTGTTCCAAGTAATTGCTTTTCCCTGTGCTGTGTGGAGATAAACCACCAGCGCTGAAAGTAAGCGGGAAAATCGGGCCTCATCTGTGCAATGCGGTACCTATTCCAATTGCTATGGGAACCTTATCTTCTGCGGTTTCCTGTGAGTTTAACTGGTGAATTAGCATAGGGCGATCTTTCCCCTATCTAATTTCCTTTCCTTTAAAAACTAAAACCTAAAAATTGCTGGCGGAATGAACGGTGAAAGTCAAGTATCAAAATTTCTACCTCTCTGAGGTATTATCGTTTGATTGGAGATGATTTACTGTAAAAGGCAGAGAGAGCTGGCAAACCTCATTCTTGTTGCCTGCAAAGGACTGCAGCATCACATAAGGCACCATTTATTCTATTTTTGTTTTATAAGGCGCTAAATGTCACATTGCAGCCATAGTCAGGGGAAGAGCTTAACATCCAGAGGCTTGCAGTCAGGCCTGGTGGGTAAGTATTTTGTTGGGTTTTTTTCCTCTCCTTCCCAGCGGTGTTGCTCACGATTTGGTGGGGGCAGCAGCTCCCCGCAGTGGGTCTCTGCATGGACCCAGTGGCTGCCACCCAGCAGCAGCAGCGACAGGGTGGCACGGCCCCATCAGCTGGAGAAATCACTGGCCCTGGGGTGGTGCTGGGGTGTCCGGCGGGTTCTTGCTCTGCGGCTGCCTCCCCACGCTCGGAGCTGCGGCAGGGTCGTGCAGGAGAGGTTTGGTTTCAGGCGTGGGCTGCGGCTGCCTTGGCAGCACCCGTAGTCCAATGGTGGCATTTGTTTTGAGAAGGAAACCTGCCTTCTCGTCTTCAAGCAAGAGAAAGGAAAGTTAAAGGGCTGGGGCTTGCCATCCAGATCCACCCTTAGGCATTAGCACAGGTTTCTTGGACGACCCTTGGTGGGACATTTAACCCCTTTGCTCCTGTGGCCATGTCTTGAAGATGCAAGGTAGTGTCGTACTGCCAGAGAAGTGGTGGAGATGTGTTCACTCTTTTTTCTGAGTAGTCGGGTAACGTTGCAAAAATCCTAGAGAGAAATAAATCACTTTTCAGTTCTGAGCGCAAAAGTGGGGCTGTGTTATTGAAAATAAATACTGCATGAACTGGTTCCTCTGTTGCCGATGTACAATCTGATAGTCCCGTCCCAACTCTGCCAGGAAGCAGCATATTTTAATAAAGTCAGAGGAGTTATTGCTGTCCTCATGGAAAGCAATAACAAAATTCCCAGGATCAGGAAATTAATCCAGATGCTTCGGATGGGATTGACAGTCTCAGGAAGCTTAAGGGAAAGCTCAGTGACCCAGGTACACCCAGCAGGGGGGAACAGGGGAAAATGGCACCAATGGCTGTCTTTTGCTCTGAGACCCCCAGCATGCAGGCGTGGTGAAGGACCAAGCACTGGTTTGTTAAACTGATACAAACATCTCGGGCTTTGCTGTGTGCGTACGACAGATCTGAGAGGTCTCCATCATCCCCTGGAAGTGGGCACTTCGGAGATCTCCGAGTCTGAAAGGAAACTGCTCCCTCTTTGCGCACCACCAGGGTGTAAATATGCCATTGAAGGGATGGTATGGAGGGCAGGGAGAGACTTTTTCCCCCCGTAATTGTTGGTAACATGCCAAGACATGATGCATTTGAAGCTGAAGTCCAAGGGAAGTTACGAGGTAGCCATGCTACCTGCTTTCCTCCTGGTTGGAGGAAAAACACTGTATATAGAAGAAAGAACAGACTTCTGTCAACCACCTAATTACCACTTCTGGGTTTTCACGTTTGGGTTTTTTTTTCATTAAAAGACCATTTTCACCCCTATCTCTGGAAAGGGAAGCCAGGAAAATAGTTTGTTAAAAAAGAAATCAAGCCAAAGATTCTTGTATTTTCCTTCTCCTTTCTTCATTCTCTATTTCTTTTCTTCCCATTTTTCGTGTTTCCTCCCCTTCAGCCTTCCCTCCCTTCTTCCTTCGACAATGGCAAATGGGAAAAAAAAGGAAATGATAGCTGAAAACTTGTACTGGACAGAATTTGAAAAACGAAAGATAAAACAAATGGCAAACAAGCCAAACAAGTTGTTACAAGTTATTTGCTTGCCACGCTCCTGCCACCGCTCATCCACCCTCCCAGCCAGAGAGGTTGTGTCCATCCCTGTGTGCACCAATCAAACCCCTTCCCATGCCCTGCTGGCAAGTTTCTTTTTCCCAAAGAGAAATGCATCGTTCTTGAGCCTCTTCCCTGAGATCCTCATCTGGATGAACGTGTTTCCTGGTTTGGCTGGACTGTTCCCCCCTGCTCTTGGTTAGGAAGGGAGACACCATGGTGTCCCTAGCATGGCCTTGGGCTGCAGGCAGCTGGCCAGCCCTTTCCATCCTGGCCCTGGAGGATGGATCCAAGCTCTGGAGGACTCTTATAGGAATTCTTGCACTTCTACCATTGTCCAGCATGAAGTAATATGTATTTCTTCTCATCATCAGGATGTCTTCAGTTTTCACGAGTCCAACATTCAACATAGTTTTTTGGGAGGAGGAGGATGGCAGTGGCATTTCATCTTGGTTGGAGCTTTGGTCTCAAACCTTCTCTCTGCCCCAGATGACCATGGGAGCCCTCAGGCAAAGAACAGTGATCTGCTGTAGCTCTCAATGAGTTGGAGATGCAGCTGTGCCCTCCCTCTAGCCCTCATCTTAGCTTTTTGGGTGGAGAGAAGCTAGGGCCATGATAGCCCTAGCGCAAGGGTTATCTACCAAGGATTGGAGCCACAGCTCCATCCTGATCAAAGCTCTTGATTTTCCCTTGATCCTGGTGCATGTATTGCACCTTGCCAAGGCCAGGAGAGGACAAAGGGCAATAGGGACTGAGCTGGAGGAAATAGTGCATTTTTGTTTGTGAAAACCCTTAGAAGACGAGGGGAGACTGGTTTCTCACATCTTAGGTCATGTTTGTGTTGTGTGAGTTTCGGGTACTCTGCAGTGGCTGTGTGGTTTGTGCTTGCATTTGGGGACTTTCCTGAGCTTTTGCTTCCCTGGTGTGTGGCAGGAGGGGTTTGGTGAGGTGCTTTCCTGATCTTGAAGGGGCGTGGGCCTTGCCCGGGTAGAAATAAGAGACAGAAGCAGAGTGACTTGGGTGCACAGCCAAGAAGGGCCAGGAAAGAGGCGGTCTGCAGTCATGAGGGTATAGAGAGCGTCAGGTCATCTTGCTGTTCTTTGCTTTATTAGGTTGCATGTGCCTATGTACAGTAACATCCTACTAATTAGCTAAATTGGGTTTGAACAGGGTAAGAGGGAATTAATGTAGATCAATACAAGCTTTCAAAAAATAAAGATTAAAATGTAAGACCTGGGGGGATGAGGAGATGTGTATATGCTACCGTACAGTTCCTCCTGCGGGGCTGCAGGGAAGGACTGGGGCGTCAAAGTCAAAGACTTTATTCCTGGATCTCTTGCGGGGGCCAAGGGAAGAGGGAAAACGTGGCTAACAGTGCCATTTTGTGTTGAAACCCAGAATAAGCTCTGCCCCCTTGACTGCTCTTGGAGCATGATTCTGGCTCTGTTTAGAATCCCTGACCCATGACTCTCTCTGCAAAGGAGGACACGTATTTTCGGAGCTGTCTGTTCCGGTTTGTCAAGCCTGTGCTTGGAAAGCTATGTGGAAAAGAAAGGGATTCCCAGAGAGAAATGCTTTCAATGGCTGTGCAAAGCCAGTCATGGGCAACTCTCTCCTGTCTTGGTTTTGGTGATGTGCCAAGACCATGCTGCGAAATGGTCTCTTGAGTTCTTTTTTTTTTTTTCCTTTTTTTTTTACAGGCTGTAGAATAGTTTCCTCCCCAGCCTGGGTTACAGCCAGGATGGGGAGTTTTACCCCTCTAGCTGTGTAGGATGGCTGCTCTAGACTGGAGGCGTGCTCATGCTTATTTGTTATTTGCCAGTGGCCACTAGACTTTTCTAAATTGTGCTTTACCAAGTGTGAGGCTTTTGTTGTGCCATAGTGTGGATAGTGGTCTCTGGAGAAGGATGAGTGATTACGGGCAGTCTGGTGCCTTTCTTGACATCGTATTTCAACAGGAGATGAAATGAGCTTCTTTTTCTCATGGAGCAATAAACTCACACCCAAACAAAAAAGCAACCTGTCACCTTCCCACGTCCTGGAGAAGGGCCGTTGCCGCGTCGTGCGACACACGCCTCCCTCCCCACGCACTAGCTTTGAAGTGGGGATGACCTGAGAGCTGGAGCCCAGTGTTTCTTGACCAGGCTGTCTAGGAGCAGAGGGCTTTGTGCTGGGATGCTGCAGTCTCATTACTTTGGGGAAGACATGTCCAGGCAGTGTTAGTTTTCTGTGTTACACTTTTGGATAAGGTACAAATTCCCCAGACAGGCCAGGGGACTGTGGCTCCCATTGGCACCGGTGTGACGTGTATGTCAGTCACGTAACAGGGAGGCGGTGGTGGAGTCCTCTCTCCCGTGCCCCATGCAGTCCTGTCCCATGGGTGCCTGTCCTGCCACCAGCACTGTGCTCTCTCATTGCCGGTTGCTTTTGTAGGGCTCGGCTTTACACCTCCTGCTCAGCCAAAGCGTAAGCTACCAGCTAAGTAAAACTGGAGCCTGGGGGCAGCCTCCAGTTGTCCAGTCCTGTAAACCTCCTTGTCCAGGAGCCCAAGCGCAGGAGTATGTGTCTCCACGTGGGCAAACGGTGCGGTCAGGAACAGATAGTTTTTTTCAGAGCTTGTGGGTGGAGGATACTTGAATGCTTTCAGAACATACTGACTTTACAGTGACAAGCTGGGAAAATGACAGGAATTCGTTTCCTTTTTTTTTTTTTTTGACTTACCTGCCCTAGCCAGCAGTTAAAAGATCCAGCTTTTAACAGTTATTTGGTGCTTAAGATTTTACATAATGTAATTTTCAATATGAGACCCACCCCAGCCTCTTTTGCAGTTCAAGACAGGGGCAGCATTTCCCTTGCGTTTGGGGGTGGTTGAGCTCCATCCCCCTTTCCAGCTTCCCTGGTTTCCAGAGAGTTGGAACTGGGCTTTATTAGGGTTGGGGGTTACTTCTGAGGGATCTCTCCGTCTCTCCAAGCAGCTGTCACAGCCTGCGGTCAGGGGAGGCAGCAGCGAAACCTTTGCTATTTGGTCCTCGCGCTCCCACGAGGCTTCCTGCGAAGAGAAAAAAGGCGAAAGGGGGCCGGTCCCTTTCAGAAAGTTAGAGATACTCGTCTGAGATGTTGCGCATCTCCACATGGGTGCATGTGTGTCAGGGCATCTGGGGGACAATTAAGCTTTGGTATTTTTTGTGTCTTAAATCACACCACTGATGTCCATGTGACAGAGACTGGTAAGTAAATTTGTTGCTGCTGGCATTTTGAGTTTGTGAGCCTCCGGACCTTGACAATAAGTAGAGGTAATTTGTAATCTTGGTAAAACTTCCCAAAATGTCTTCCCTCTCTGGAAGGAAGGGAAGGGTGCTTTACTGACCCTGGGCAGAGGTGTCAGCAGCATCTTCGGGGTGTTCTGGCCAAAGTCCCTCGGGCGGGCTGACGTATGGCACATCGAACGACAGCAAAGCAATTTCCCACCGTCCGATTCTATCAATAGAAACAAATCCCCCGGGGCGCGGTGAAACACGATTGCTGCAAACAAGGGCTCATTTTGGTTGTGTGCATCACATGGGCAAGCAGCAGCAAGGCTGCAGGCTGGAGACGTTTTCCCTCTCGCTGCAGGCACCGTCCCTTCCTACGTGCTGATAAATGAGATTGCAGCTGCATGGCACTTCACAGAGGAACCGGGCCTTTGCTCTTCCTCCTCCTCTTGTCCCCAGGGCCCGTGTACTGCCCTGCAGTGGGCAGTGATTGTACTGCCTCTGTTGTTAACTTGCCCTGGCTTGCACGTCATACCAATATCTGTCTTCTTTTTCCTCCACCTGTATCACATTTTTCCCAACGCCCCTGTGATTTTGAGGTCAAACACAGCTGTGCAAGAAGGCTGCTTCTCCCTATAGCAGAGCATTGCCGTACAGTTGTACTGGGGAGTAGCACAAGCTCTATCAGTATAACTGTACTTATGCTGATTTAAAGCACCTACCTCAGAGCTTTTATCAGCATAAGCCTCTTAATAAAGAGGGAAAAAAATTCATACGCTCTCCTGGCAGAGTTATACCAATGATGTAACTAGACCTAAGGGCACATTTACTTTAAAGTTAGGTTGGTTTAACACAGTATGTGATTTGAGTTAAATCTTCCAAAGTATGTGAGGACACTTCTATTTATGTTCCATTCACACTGACTTTAATTTATATTAAGTCCATCAGGATCAAGTTTGAGCTAAGTTGAATGCAGTGTTACTTTTCACGCTGCTTTGGATGGATTAAAAGCAATAGAGCTAAATCATCACAGTCCCTTAGAGAGCAGTTTCACTGATCGAAAGATGCTCAGTTTTTTTAACTACATTCATCAAAACAACCTGCAGGCACAGGCACATTTTCATCAACATGACCGCGTCCACCTATCACCCAAATGGTCTTTAAACTGGAATAATCATGGTTGCAAAGTGGGCTGCTCTGGTTTAATTTAGCCTAACTGGTTTTGATTTAGATGGGCAACACCGATTGCTTACGCGTGGACAAGACCTAAGAGAGCTCCCTGCAGCGGGTAGGTACTGTAACCCTGCTGTTACACAAGTCCTGCCAGAAATCCTTCTCCCTGCAGAAATCCCATGGCTGGGATCCGTGATAGCTCTCGTTTCCGGTTCCTGGGGCCACCCAGTTTCACTCAGACAGCCCTGTGGCAGGGGAGATAGCCGGGAAGATGGAGGCAAGGGGAGTCTTTGCTGTGTTCAGAGTCTGTTCCCAAATCCTACTGCAGACACCAGTGGTACATGGCCTCCTGGGTCCTCTGGGCCCCCCTGGGGACACCAGTGTCCCTGTGTCACATGGCCCCAGGCATTCTCGCGCTCTGGGGACTCTGGCCTTCAAAGCACCTCTGGAGAAAGCTGAAATTCCACAGTCAGGTGTCGTACCCTTGCCAGTGCTTAGAGACTGACCAGCAATCAGCTCGAGAGCTTTCTGGCAGCTTCTGGGAGGCAGGTGCTGGTAATTAAACCTCTCACTTTGGAAGGGCAAGTCAGGTCTGGCTTTGGCCAGCAGGATACTGAATCTGCGTGGCAGTGAAGTGCTGTAGTTATCAGCACAATCAGATGAACGGGCTGGGCTACCCACAGGTACAGGCCATCCTCAAGCACCACCACCAGCTTTGCTGTGGCCAGGGAAGGAGATGTTGTGAAGGTATAGAGGCATGAGCTTTCACTGTGCTTTAGCCGTTACCAAAAGCTGTAGCCATGCTACCCTGTGTGAAGCAGTGTGTTTCTCTCCTCTCAGAAACTTCATACAGCCCTATTTAGTAAATATTTCAATCAAGTGGAAAAATCAGTTGTACCCCTAGGGGTACTCTACCCAAAAAAACTGGAGGTGAATGCTCTTCACTGAAAGAAAGAGTAGGGAAAATGCCACTGTGACCTCTTTGAATGCATGGATTTTATTTTAGTGGCCTTTTCTTTCTCTTCTACCCAATACCCCCCGTCCTCCCATAAGACATCTCAGGAGTTGTCAGATTGATCTTCTTCATTTTGTGCTGGAGGACTCTTGGTCCTTCAGGTCTCACTTGCTGACCAAAAGCTCAGTGCTGATAAATCTTTAGCAGAGGAAGCTTTTCTCCCAGGTGTTTCTCAACCACATGAGTTAAGGTGAAGTGCACAGGACAAACAGCAGAAAAAACACTGAGCTTAACAGAACTTGTCTGTTTCACAGATGATGAAGTCTTACTGCTGGTATCTCCAGCGACATTATCTCACTAGTTCTCCCTGTCTCCAGAGTATTCCAGGGGAAAAAATTGAATAGGCGAGCCCTGAACAAAAGTGCTCCAATCCAATCTATTTTTCTTTTGTGGGTCACCTTTAATCTCCTCCAGGGTGGAAATTCCTTTTCTTTTCTCATAGTTATTTTCAGTTTTGTTCTTACTATATTTCTTGTACACTTTTTGTTCTTCCACCATGTTCTGCTTTGTTTGCGCTGCTGGCCGTGGAAGTGATTTAAAAATGCCCAGCCTTTGAAACAAGTGATCTCTAGATGAAATTGCTCCCAAGGGCTCCTAGCAGCTGCAGGGGCAAGTGGCATAAATGTAGATTTAAGACCAGTGGGTGAAGGCAACTGTAAATAAAAGTGCTAGCTGCGGAAAGTATTGTACAGGTTTCTGGGGGAAGGATATTTCAAAGAAGCTGTGTGCCCTGGGAGCATGGCTGGCAGCCTGTGGAGAACTATAAAAGCATGGGGCAAGACCTCTCCCTATGCCGTGGGACTGGCTCATCCCACCTTAACTGGGAGCAATTGCACAAGGTGGCCAAAATCAGGAGGAGCCCAGGTTCTGACAGCTTTCCTGTGGAGAAGAGGCCAGCGAGGCTGGGAGGCGATTACGTTACTGGGTATTAACAGCTCAGCCACTGCTGATGAAGCAACCCTAGACCCCACCAGGGGAGTTTTCAACAGGCCACCTGTGTTGGGAGTCCTGTATAGCACCTGTGGGTGGAAGGTGGAAGGTGGAAGGATTGAGCACAGGAATTGTCCTTCTTACCTACCCTGGTCTCCCACTTTTTCCCTGTCTATACCTTACTGACAACCGTGTTGGGGAAGATGACTTGGGTGGCAGGAGTCAGACCAGACCTGAGCTCTGAGCCTGCTCAGGGAGGAAGGAGGCAAGCCAGCTTGGTCCCCACAACAGGTTGACAGGATTGCTGGGGTTGTGGAGGAGAAGGCCATGCCTTAGACTGGGCTCAAAAAAGCAATACCTGCCAGACCTGCTGTGCTGGCCAGCTTTGCTTCCCTGTGGAGGTGGTGGACTTAGTGGGCTGAGTCAGAGCCAGGCCACCTCACAGCTACTAGCAGCTCTTTTCAGTGAGTGCAGCCCTCTTCCTCTTTGCAAATTATCCTCAAGTGATTATACTTCTGCTTATTTTACAATGATTGTGCTAATGATTTTTGCAAATGAATTTTAAACCAAGAGATGGCTAGCCTGATTACTTGGCTGCTTTTACTGCTATCATTGCATCCAATAGCTGTTATTCAGAAAACACTCTTTGCACTTGTGTTTACTCACCCAGATTATATGGTGGGGTTGGGCTCTTTTGCTGGATACTTCCCAAGCCACCAAAAGCTTTGGAGGTGGCAGCCCAAATGCTTCAAATGCAAATACTCAAGCCAGCGAGTATTTGTCTGAGTATCTGCCAAGCTCCCATTTTCTGGGAACACACTGGTGAATCAAAATTTAGTCTCATGAATGTTTATGGACAACAACCAAGAGAACAGCTCCAAATCCCACCCTTCCAAACAAATTCCGCTTCTCTTCTAAGGCATGATCCCAAGTTCATTTGGGTTTACCAGTCCGTGTCTAGTTCCAGACAAGTATGAAATATCCATATCCTCTATTTTTTTCTTGGTCCCACCTTCTTTTCTTCTGGGAAAGGAAGGTGTTGCTCAGACTGATGCTGAGAGAAATTCTTGCTCCCCAGTGCCTTCGATACTCGCTGCCTGTTTGCACAACAAATCATGTAGAGAAAACACTTGTTGCTTTCAAAATCAGTTTTTTATCCCTTCAGTGGCAATGGCTGCTTTCTGGCCTGTTTTGTCTCCAGGCCAGCAGTGTGTGAGGTGAGGAGATGGCTTGCTGTGCTTCCAGTGAAAGGAGAGAATGTCTTTGCCTATGGCACATAGTGTTTCCAGTCAGCTTGCTGTGGTTCTCAGGTGTTCCTCAGCCAGGACTCTGTGGGGAGCTGTGAAAACACATATAACACGCTGGTTCCCTCAGGCCTGAGATCTACACCTGCTCTGCAAGCAAACTGCTACCGTCTCTCTCTGTCTTTTTATGTTAGGAGGTGTCACATCAGCAGTGGGGCTTGAGGAGAGATTGAAGACCAAGAGGGAACAGTGATGGACAGGCTAATGCCAGGCACGGCGTGTTCAGGAAAGGGTGAGTTATGATATCTCGGTAGCTGAAGTTTAATTTCTTTTGACAAAAGGAGGCCAGGGGCTCTGCTGCTGGCTCGTCACTGAAACTACCATCTGCAGGTACCTGCTCTAATTTGGTTTGTTTGGATGAAGCAAATCTAACCTGGTAACACAGCATTATATTCAAAAAGCCCTTTCCTGGCTTGGGCCCCGTGGTGGCTGCAAAGCAAGCCTGGCAGGTGAGGGAGAGTTGAGCCTCCTACATGGTCCAGCACATCCAGGGCTGTGCCTGTGCATTCCCCATGGGACGGGGGAAGCCCACCTCTGCTGGTCCCGCTTTCACCAGGAGCTGTGAAGAAGCTCCCCGAAACACCGTGATCCATGGCTCACTGGGCAGGGACAGGATCTTGCTCCTGTGGGACTCTGGGAACAGGTTGCCCAGAGAAGTTGTGGATGCCCCATCCTTGGAAGTGTTCAAGGCCAGGCTGGATGGGGCTTTGAGCAACCTGGGTCTAGTGGGAGGTGTCCCTGCCCATGGCAGGGGAGTTGGAACTAGATGATCTTTAAGGTCCCTTCCAACCTGAACCATTCTATTTTATGATTCTATGACTCTGCCGGCAGCAATTCCAGCAGAGCTCCATGGTGTGATGGGCGATAATGATTTCTCTGCTCTGCACTACAGGCTCCCTGTCCTTGCGGGTCTGGCCAGTGCAAGGCTGTGCTCGCGTGCATAAATGCAGAATGGGTTTTCTAGGGAGCGCAGGCAGCACATTTTCACTGGCTGTTTTATATCCCAGACAAGAGTCTAAAGGAAAGATTTCTGACGTAGATGTAGTTTACCTTTCTTTTAACTTTATTAGCTGCTAAATAGGAGGCACTCAAGATCACAGAGTGGCATGGGGAACACAGGCAGGGGAGGGGGATCAGGGTGCCCTGTCGGACCCACAGCTCGCTCTCAGAAGGGATTCCTGCTCACAGCATTTGCTTCAGCTTGGAGAGGATGCCTTTTTCTCAGGATGCCTTCATCCTGCGTTCAATCCTCCCACTCGACTCTCAAACCCTCCTGGGTTTACTCAGCAAAAATAATTTTCGTTCTCCATTTTCCCCCTTGCCAGCCTTGCCAGCCCTCCTGGCACTACCGTCTTTCTCTTTTAATGGCCAAAATAACCAGGTGGGTGTCTTACTGCCTCGCCCGTGCTCCTCTAGTGCCTGCTTAGCCTGAAACGTGATCTTTAAACACAGCCTGTTGGCAGGATATTAGCACAGATGTAGATGGGACCACAGGCAGCAACCTCGGCAAAGATGTACAGCAGGATGTTTCCCCTCCCATCCGTATGGGTCAAGGGCTTTGGCAGATGAGCTGCGTTGGGTTTAGCTGTGGTGGGTTATGGATGTGATTGCCTGCTCTAAGGAGACACCAGGGACCTTTAAAGAAGGTGAGTTTTGCTAATGAGGGACAAAACATGTGGGGTTACTGGGGTACCCTCAGCCCACCTGAGCACCTGGGGAGCTGGTGTGGGGTCATGCCTGGGGTGGAGCAAGCCCTTGGGTACAGACTGGGGGTTATGGGGGGAATCCAGGTCACCAGCCACATTGTCTCCATGGCAGTGAAAGCTGCTAAGTATACTTTTGTTGCTAATTTAGGCATACCTAGCTCTGCTTTCACACAAAGAGAGGAGCTGGTAAGTGAGAAGGTGTCATTTTTGCTGGCGATCTCTGGGCAGAATTATACTTTAGTTCACTTGGGCTCCTTCCCCTGTGCCTCTGAAAATGCTGCTGCTAATGAGGCGATGCTGGCAGAGCCGGCAGCTCCCGCACGCTGCCTTTGAGAGACTTCTCCATGCTCCCAGTGGCTGCAAATTGTCTTGGGCCCCAGAAAGAAAAAGAAAAGGGAAATAAAGACTCAACGCAACCCCTTTTAGAGAAAATGACAGGATTTACACACTAAGCAACTGGTCGTTCGCATATGGCTCCTTTCCTTGCCTGGTGGCTGGTGCCTGATGCTTCAAAAGAGAAATATCCCTTTTCCTTCCCCTTCCCCCTCCACTCCAAAAGCCTGACTCACAGCCAGTCATGCACCTGGTCGATGACACCATGGTGTCCTTTGGGATGATTCTTTCTGGGCCCTGCCTGCCCTGCTCCCCCTTCGCAGGGCTGTGCTTTCGCAAGCCTGGCCCTGTGCAAGGGCCACGTTGGGCAGGGCTGTGTGAAAGCAGAAGCTCATGGACGGAGACCCAACCTCCCTGCCGCCCACGGCGTGCCGGACCTCTGCATCCTCTGCATCCAGCCCTGCTCATGGAGAAGATGGAGACCACTGTCCAACCACAAACATGGAGGGCAAGGGGTGTGCACGGTGCTTTTAGCATGGCCTCTTAGGAACTGCTGCAGCCGCCCTCGCAGGAACTGCTGCAGCAACATGGGTGCAACCAACCCCATGAAACCCACTCGCCTGCTGCCTCCCCCCATTTTTTGGCCCCAGGCCCTTTGCCCATGCTCCTGCCCTCCCTCCTGCCCATGCCCTTGGAGCCTTTTCTCTCTCAGCGACGTGTGTTTTTCCAGTGGCTCTGGGTACCCCCCCGCCCCACACCCGCGACATGCAGGGTGTTGATTTGACTGGACGTGAGCTCAAAGCTCATTAAGGGCTCGTCGATACGGGCAATGAGGAGCTGCGTGGGGTGAGGCAGGGGGAGAGGGGCCCCGTGGCAGGAGGGGCTCATAGCTCCCCTCTGCATGCGGGAGCAGGTCAGTATGTGCCTCCCCCGGCTGGTGTCTCTGTGAGCAACTCGGTGCACCCCAAGGACCCACCACCGGCCGTCACTGTCAGGTAGGTGCATCCACTGGGACAGCAGTGTCTGGTCTTGGGGATGTGAGTGCTGGGGTCGGGGGAGGGAGCATTGCAGCAGTGGTGGGGAAGAGCCACCTGCCCCCGTGAGCGTCCCTGGGGAAGGGCTGCTGCAGATGCTGAGCTCTCCTCCATCCACAGTGGGTTGGATGTGGGGCTGAGGGGCTTAGCACCCTGAGGACAATGCAGGGTGGAGGATGGTTTCTGCCTCCCAAAAGGTGCTGGAGAGGTGAGCAAATAGGGGCAGACAGGCCTGCCTGGTGCTCAACTTGGGCAGCATGGAGTGGGCATGCTGCCCAAAGCAGGAGCAGACGTTGTCTATGCTTTACCATCAGCTGCACCGCTGCTATGCCTAAATTTCTTCAGTTGCCATTGCCACTGACATCAGAATGTCCCCTTGGTCAAGAAAGATGCCAGTTGCTGGGAAGACAGTGTCCTTCCCAGCTGCCACTGGCATGTGGAGCCAACTGGATTCCCCTTGGTGTTAATGGGCAGCTGCAGCAGCCAGCCTCCACTTCAAAACCCCCTCACCCCGAGCAAAAGCCCAGGCTGGGGAGGGCATTTCTGCTGCAGTGGAGAGGCAGGACGTGAGCCCTCTGCTCCCATCTGGGGAACCGGTGCTGCCAGGCAGGGCGAGGGGGAGGATGGTGGTCCTGGAGCAGCACCCAGAAAGTGGAAAGCTTCTCACAGCGCCTTTGGGCTGGAGGGAGATGCAGTGAGCTTAAATGATGGCTCAGTAAAGACATTGTAACAGGACTTAGGTGAAACCCTGGGCAGGTTTCCCTGGACAGAAGTCTCCAGTGAGGAGGGCTCTGGGGGCAGGCTAGGTGGCATCCATAGGAGATGAATAGGTACAGCTGCTTCTGCCTGGAGCTGGGGCTGCCCTTCCCAGCCTTGTGTGCTGCAGTCCCAAGGATCAGCCCGAAACACAGTGTTTCAGGCTCTTGGCACCACTTTGCAGGGGTTCTGCAAACTCTGACAGTCTCTGACAGTGGAGCTGAGCTTCCCTGCCTGTACAGCTGCAGGAGAGTTTCAAGGGGAGTATGTATGTGCCCTTCCTTCCGATCTATCTCCAAGAGACTCTGACCCTGAAGGAGGTGCCTTGCTCCCTAGGTGAAGCCCTCCCCACTCTCCATGGCACTGGAGAATGGGCTAAACTCATCTGCCCCTTCCCTCCCTCCTCTCCTACCTTCTCCCTGCTCCCCAGCCCATGAATACTGCTTGGAGGAAGACAGCTGCAGCCTGGCTAACGAAGGCTCCCCAGTTTGCTGGTGACCTTGCTGTGATTCTCCCAGCATCTGGTGGAGACCTCTGGGGCACATTTAGTTGTGGTTCTCCTCCCTCCAAGAGAAGCTCTGCCACACTTTGGGATTTTGTGTTGAGGAGAACAAAAATCAGGCTGAAGGCGTGCAGCTGCAAATGTGTTTTTCTTCTAGAAAAACTGAATGGGCACAAGGAGCAAACAACTAATGTCCTTCTACTGGGGGTGAACCTCCCCATGACGTTGGGTCCTGTTCACTGGGGATACAGCAAGTGAGAGCTGTGTCTGGCCCCTGTGGAGATGCTCATGCAGTAAAAGCTGCGCCTGGCACCAGAGGGTCAGGATCCGCACCCTGGTGTGGTCCGGCTGTGTGAGCTGTGGCTTGGGTCTCCAGCCGAGGCATGGGCACAACAGCCTTTCCTTCACCTGCCTTATCTCCTGATATCACAGGCCGCGAGGGGAAGAGATGCTCATTTTGCACCACTGTATAGCACTTAGCACAAGAAGTAGGGAGAGGAGAAAGGAGCTCTGAGTGTTAAAGTAGTAGAGATTATAATGCCCAGCTAGTTGCAGGCTGATCCTAGACGGCAGGGGATGATGCCCTTACTGGGTAATGAGCATGTTTTCTGGGCTGTTTCAAGGAAAACCTCAGCCAAGGGGCTGCTGGCTAACAA
Organism: Larus michahellis; assembly: GCF_964199755.1. Lineage (NCBI taxonomy): Eukaryota > Metazoa > Chordata > Aves > Charadriiformes > Laridae > Larus > Larus michahellis. The sequence goes on along the minus strand of NC_133896.1, from coordinate 66,923,532 downwards.
TGCTCGTGCGTGGTTCCTGTGGAGGGAGCTGGATCTGCTGTTCTCTATTTTCCACCCCAAAAAAGGGTATGAACAAGTGGAGGCTCTCAGCAGCCTTGGGGCTGTGGGGCATGATTATCTCTCCGTTTTCATAGACAAGAAGAACAAAGAGTTTGGCATCTGAAAGTGGGACACAGATTTCCTCTCTGGCTTGGCTGCGCTGCAGCAGGAAAATGATGTTGTCCTCAGTGTGGTGAGGCTCTGGTCTTTATGCGGGCTGAATTACGTGTGCTGGAGTGGCGCCGGGCAGTTTCACAGGCGCCATGTTTTGGATGAGCTCTTGGTGACTTGATGCAGCGTTCGGTCGCTGCTGTGACCTTGCCCAGAAGGAGCTGGAGAAGGTACGCGTTTTGTGTCCTCCTTCTCCCATCTATCTTCCCCTTTGTACTTTCAGCTGAATGCAGTAGCAGAGATTTTTGAGGCAGTGCAGGGATTTTACCTGCTCATCTCCAAAAGCTGCGTGTTCTGGCCAGTGTGGAGCGGGCTAGACTCATCTGTGCCCTGTGGATGGGTCCTGTCCCCGGCTGCGAGCGTCCTGGCCACAGGGGACACACAGTGGCCAGCCCTTTGCTCCTCCGCCACGCAAGGTGAGGAGGGATCGCTGCCCTGCCATGCTGGACACTTCAGGGCAGTCTCTGGATCATTCTTACTCTTGTTTCTGCTCTTTCCTTGTCATTTTTTTTTCTTTATTCAGTTTTTCATTATAAAATTGTGGCAACAAATCCAAGGTGGCTTTCTTAGGTGAAGGTCATCACTTTCCATTGCAAGACCAATTTTGCCCAATTTGCTCTGTTCAATGACTTCATTAAAAAAAAAGAAAAAGAAAAAAAAACCAAAAAACACCCCAAAACATATCAAGCCCAATATAGCAAATAACCGCTGACATTGCTTGCATCGTCTCTGGAGATGCAGAAAATGCATCTCTACATATATGAAATTACTATTTCCCCCTCTCATGCATAGCACAGCCATGACTTTTGCACAGTACTTGTGACTCCCGGCGAGATGGGGAAATCTACCCCTGTGAAGGCCTATGGTGCCACTGAGGATGGTTGTTGCAGCTCAGGGTTTTAGCTAAAATCTTCACTCAGAGGCCCAGTTTTGGTAAGGTACTGGCCGGTGGGAGCAGTATCTCATGCTGCATCGGCTGAGCTTCTCTGGGGGAAAGAATGAAGGGTCCATCGGGGATGCCTGCCCACACCGTGGTGGCAGTGCCTGGACACCATGCTGGGCTGTAAATGAAAGGGACGGGGAAGTATAAGGCAAGTGAGAAATTTCAGCTGGAAATGCCCTCTGTGTTCATTTGCAGGCGCTTCTGTCCTGGCAATGTTCTCGCTGAAGTCATTGGAAGTTTTTTTCCATTAGCCTCCCTGGAGAGGGATTGCTCCTTAGCAAGGAGCAAGGCAGGCAGAGGAGGCCAATGAATGTTATTCCTGGTTTGTGCCTACAAAAAAGTGCAGAAATATATGCAAAACAGCAGCTTCTGTCTTAGAGGATGAATAGTGAGTTGGGTTTTTTTTGTTCAGCGGGACTAACAATACCTGCTTTTCTCTTCATAATGTCCTTTGTCCCTCCACCTCTCACGACAGGTCCCTTATGGTGGTGTTTACTGTCTCCCTAGTCCCCCCACACTAGCCCATCCTCAGTGCTCCTGCCTGTCTCCCTCTCCGCATTCCCTGCTTCTCAAGGAACTGGATGTCTTTTAGGGCTCTGCTCCTTTTTCAAGGGTGGGCGAAACTCGCCAGTGAGCTCAAAAAGTAACTGGGGTTGGGAATGGGTGCAGGGGTCTGGGCTAAAAATCTCCACATTGCTTCAGGCAGGGCAAAAGAATAACAGCAAAACTGTATAAACTACCAGAATCGTGAAACTGGCATCCCAGTGTGCCAACTTGCACTATATAAGAAAAGGAAAATGCTTCTTAATTTAACCAGCACATTTAAAATGGGCAGAAACAGGCCTTTAATCTTTTTAATACGGTAGTTTCTCTGGGTAGGATGGAGGCAGGGATGCCTTTAAGCCACTTGTCTGTCTTTCCCAATCTCGGAGAAGGTGGGGGGCTCAGGGAGCTGCCTGCAGTCTGCGTGGGGGCTGCCACGAGGGGAGAGGGACATGGTCCAGCCTTGGTCCTCATGCTGCTGCGGCTGGGTCTGGATGGTGGGTGGGAGCCAAGGATGAGTGCTGCTCCTTGGGGAAGCTTCTCAGGTGCCAAGTTGAGCTTTAAACGAGAGCTCTAAAACAGCTCAGAGGCTGCATCATTTGTGTCGTTCGAGAAAGGCACAAAACTCCGTAGAGGCAATGTGAAGTGGTCCCGGCCACCGCGGCGAGAGCAGCAGTGGTGGGTGAAGCACAGTCTGCGGCCAGGAGCAGGATCTGATCCCGCTTTCCACTGCAGGATAAGGAGCCAGAGGAGATTCAAGTGGAACCAGGGAGGGCATTGTGATAGCTGACGCAAGTCCTCTTGCCTGAATAACACAAAAATCAAGGTGCCACTTGGCAAAGCGACCATGCATCAGGCTGCAGCCAGTGCCAGCAGCTCAGCAGTTCTTCACCTGCGTTTTTCAGGGCCATGATGGACTGCCACAGCCTTCCCAGGATCATGGCCAGGGGCTGTGAGGTGTGTTCTGGCCTCATGTGGGTGTCCTCTTCATTTAATGGTTTACAAAACACGGCTCATGCCCACCTTGCCCCCTCTGCTCATCTGGATAGGGTTGTGGTGTGGTGCCAGCTTCACCTGCCATGTTATTGGGAGCGACATGGGTTGCCTGGGGCTGCTGGTGGAGGATAGAGGTTGGGCAACAGCTACAGGTCAGACCCAGATATCAACAACCTAAATCTCATGCAGGAGGGTGGAAAAGTGGGGGCGGAGGCCACGTGGCAGCCCTATCACCCAGGAGACCTGATTTATTTTTCTTCTCGTGTCCTCTGTGAGTGCTGGTTTCTCCTGTAAGTGAGCAATCACCTCTCTTCAGGAGAAAGGAGACAAAAGGTTGGGTGGCTGTGGTGGCTGCCTCTCAGGCAGCACATGGAGAGGGCTGTGAAACACAAGCCCCTCTGTCCTCCTGACCCAGCCAGGCAGGACAGTGGTGCTCCAGCCCAGAATGGGTTCTACGTGGGCCCAGTGCCCCACCAGCATCCTCCAGCTCCCACGGCGGGGGCTTTTCCCCAGTCCCTCTGGCTTTCACCAATGCGGGAAGCTCGAGCATATGCAGCGAGCAGAAAATCGGCCAAGAGTCTGCTGTGCCCTGATCAGCCGGTCACGGCTCTAAACAAGATGTGAGAGCCTTGGGGCTACTTGGCTGTCATTAAAATGGTGTGGATGGAAGGAAAAGTCTAATTGACTGAACAACAGCCTGCGCTGTGTAATTAAACTAATTGTGGCTCTACCTGCATGGGTCACAAGTGATTTGTGTGGTTGTTAAAGCACTGACAAATAAGAGGCGGAGAGGTGTGAAAGTATTTCTTACACACGTTTCCACAGGTAATTTTGCTGTTTCATTTCAGGCAATCTTATACCCTTGAAATTTTTGGTTTCTGTCAAATTTGAGGAGACTGTTAATATTTCACACTAAAGCAGAGGAAAGCAAAAAGGTCACCGTCGTTAGCACTTTCAGGCAGCAGCGTTTCAAGTGTAGGTAATACTTTTTCAGGGCTATTTTCTTATTTGAAGTGAAATTCCTCAAAAAAAAGAGGGGAAGGACTGTTTTTCGGAATGCGTTTCAGCCTGGCTCTGCACCCACTGGGGACCACGGAATTTTTTTTATTGACTTGAGCAGCAGAAGACCAGGCCTTCTGCACGACTCAGTGGAACTCGGGTCACTACTTTACTGCCAGAGATTTATGACCCTGGTGTTTAGTGATTGTTTTGATAGTCTTGGCTTCAGAATATTTAGAAGTATTTAGAAGAAGCCGAATGAGAAACCTGCTGTAGTGTCATGTTTAAACTCTTTGACCTTGTTTTCAAGTCCTTGAGAAGCAGAGCCCACCTCCAGCCTTATATCTCTGGTCGTATTGATTATCATTTTGAGTCCTTGGGGCGTTTTGCTGTGCCCAAAGCACCGTGTGCTTTTCAGAAGGAATAATGTGACATGACAGAGAGCTGCCGAACCGACTCTGCTCTCTCTAGGCTGTCAGCTGGAGGAGACCCATGTGGATAAGTGGAGGGGCAGGTGCGTTTTTGTCCCAGTAGGACCACTTGTCCAGGGTGTGAGCTGATGTCTAAACATAGAAGTCAAACACTTAGCCTGGAGCAGCCAATGTCTGTATTTTTCCTGGTCAGAGCTGTGTGTCTGAGGAAGGACATGGCGTGGCCGGGCTGCGGGACACACATGAGCCCTTCTGCCCTAATCATCCATCACTGTAGAAGACAGGACAGTAAGTGGGATGAACCTTCAGTGGGTCCTGACTGTTTTTCTGTTTCTTGACTGTGGAGAAACCTCTATAAATCTAGTTTATTCTTTATGAGCTCGAGATGAAGGACTTTACTTCTCAGTTAAGAAGCATCTGCCAGTATGGTCTGCTCCTCTGTCTTTTTACCCCAAGTGTATGAAATATGAAGTGTGATCATCTAGCTGCGGTATCGCTCCAGAATTGTGGCAGCAAGCACAGGGGAAAGAGCACAGGGAGAGCAGGATATATACATACTTTTTTAAAATAGCAGCTCACCTACTGTTTTTTGTCTCAGAAAAAAAAGTGAGGCAAAATGGCTTCTGCTGAGCCTAATTTGTTATGTCTCCAGGCATAGCTAATTATCCTGACTTAGCCCAGCTCTGAATTCTTCCCAGGGGTTTTGGTGCTATTTCTTCTGTTTTGATTTATAAATTGTCTATTTTACTTTCCTCCTACATATTCTGTATAATCCTTTTGCTCCCTGCCTTGCTGAGGAGCCGGGAGCCGGTGTGGCAGTGCCATCAGAAGGTGTAGAACAGAAAGAGGATCCATTAATCAAAGCCTTTGCTTCAGGTGTCCAGCAATGCTTTCTTCTGGCGTCTGCCTCATGGGCAATGTGAAATGGTCTCTTCTCCCTAGAAGGCTGTTTTTTTTTGTGCTGCCACTTACTTCTGGGCTTACCTGCAACCATCCTCGGGTTAGAGGAGCTGTGAGGCTCGGAGCTGTCTCCATAGCTCAGAGGGCTTCGGCTACAGCCTTCAGCCCGCAGCAAGGAGTTTTGTGGCTTCTCCACTGACATATCAGAATGAATTACAGTTATTTTCTGGTTCAGCTATTCCCTTCACAGTTAACACAGTTTTTCTAGCCTCAGTGACAAATTCTGGAGGGGGACGAAATCCATCTGCTGTAATCACGGAGTGTCAATTGTAGCAAGCAGGAGCCGATACTGCTGTTGAGCCTGGGCTTGGGAGACCATCTCTGGTCAGGACGCTTTAGAAATGTCAGTTAATGAGTCCCCGAGGCATCCCATGGGGCAAATGGGCACTGTTTGCCTAGGAGACAAGACTGCCAAGAGTAAACAGCTCAAGTAAGACCAGCTTTAAGTGCTAGAGCATGCCACCTCTTCATAGCATAGCTTTGTTTCCTGACATACCCACTCATTTGTGTTCGTCATGTTTGCTTTTTGTTTGTTGGTTTTTTCTGTTTTTCTTTTTATGTGTACATATCGGAATGTTTTTGTCAACAGACTTCTCTGGGAGACTATCTCACTGGTGACCCTTGCAGCCCCTTAAATTCGGCTCTGTGTAAAATGGGCTGAGAACCAGATGAGAGCCAATGCTGTGCCAGTCCCAGACCCCGTCTTCTGCACTGGCTGAGGGCAGATGCTGAGTGGAGAGGATAAAACCAGGAAGAGCAGGGAGTGATAAGTCCTTGGAAGAGTCCCTCAACGTCCAACAACCTGCAGCTCAGGGATTTCCTGAACCGCGGTGGTAGCTCCTGATGGATTTCCCTTCCCTTATTTTTCCTCTTAATTCCCTTTTTTGAAGTCATGTAAACTCTTAGCATCCAGCATGTTCTGGGGTGGGGAGTCTCACTCCATAGCTGTGCATTTTGTGGAGTATCACCTTTTGCTCTTTTTGAACCTACCACCTGCCGTCTTGATCTAATCCTCTGTGGTTCTTGTGTCAGAAATGTTGAATACTTATATTCTGTGACACTGATATGTTCATAGGCCCCTGTCAGTCACCTCTTCCACAGGACGATGGATTCTAGTTCATTTAGCCTTTCCTCACAAGAAAGATGTTCCACACTTTTGAGCATCCTTTTGGCTCTCTTCCGTGCCTTTTTCTGACTTCGCAATAGCTTCTGTAAGGTGAAGGGAGAACTGCATTTAGTTTTCAAGGTGTGAATGCAATATTGTTTTTGACACCGGTGTGATAACATGGCCTGTTCTTGCTTTCTTTCGGAGTTGTTTTGGTGTGCTGGTTATATACTTCTTAGGGCCTAAAATCAATGGAAATATTCATTACATTTTTAGTCAGACTTGTCCGATTAGTCCTCAGGACTTTGGACACCTGACTTGGTGAGATTTCGGCGGTTCACAGGCTGGCTATAGTCACTAGCAAGCATCATCTCAATACCCCTGGCAATTACAGTATCACACGTGACATGTTGTACTAGGAGGTGCTGAGCAGACCACTGATTTTCTTGCCAGGCATTGCAAGTGCACAGCTGTGATCACGGCCATGTCACTGCCGTGAGGGGAGATTAGGCCATGGGATTACAATGTGGGGCATGTCCGTAGCGCAGATGCCGTTGCAAAGCTACGCTGTCACAGCCCTGCACAGCTGCCTGGGCCACGCGATCTCTCAGATGGCTCCGTGGCCGGTGCACTCGGTTTTGGGCCCCAGAGCTGGGCATGTGGCACCTCCATCATGCCCTTCTCCATCGTCACTCAGACATGCTAGATATATTTCTCTGCCTGGACTGCTCTGTGGTGGGTCACCCACAGGTTGTGACTTCCCTGCATGCATACTGGTCCTGGGGCTTTTCTCGCAGAGCAGGTGCTGGGATGAAGAGGAGATAAGATGAGAGTTGAGGGGTTTGCTATGTGCTGGTAACAGCCAGATCTGAGCCTGTTGTTAGCAGTCTGCATGACCATGGCTCCTCAGAAGGGCAGTTGTGGAGCAAGGCAAAATTATCCTCCTTTTTCTCTCTGGGGAAAGCAGGGAAACACGGATAGACTGCCCTGGTGTGCACCAGTCTATCCAGTGAGTGCACTTTAGACCCAGCAGGGCCCTCCCCGAAGCCCGCCACACTAACACAAGACACGTTCTTTCTCTACTTTCTCATCAGGAGCTTTGCCCAGCCCTTCCCATTTAATCCGTGCTCGTCCAGGGTGGAGGCTGCCCTTCCTGCTCCTCCAGCGCTTGAGCAAGAGCAGCCGTACGTCTGAGCCACGATGGGCAAGATGGACAACACCTCCGTGGAGCTGAGCTCTCCCACTGAGGTGAAGCAGGCAGCCCTGGAAGAGTCAGAGCCCATCACCCCCGAGGCTGTGGTCACCAAGAAGAAGAAGGAGATCCCAGACAGAGGCTCCTGGAAGGGGAGATTTGACTTCTTGCTGTCCTGTGTGGGCTATGCCATCGGGCTGGGCAACGTCTGGCGCTTCCCGTACCTCTGCGGCAAGAATGGAGGAGGTGAGAGAAATGCACAGCACCTACACTCATCCCTGAGCAGCCCTGACCCCTGAACGGGCTTCGGTTTGGTGTGGGTCCGGGCAAGCAGCTGGTCCCCTGGCTGAGAGCGCTCCCTAACGATGTGAGTTATTAAGCTGTCGGGACACACAGTCTGAGGGCTTTACTAGCAAGTGCAGGTTGGGAAGAAGCAGCTCGAAGAAATATATCAAGAAGCGTGAGTTTTGCCAAGCTTCTGCAGTCCAAATTTGCAGGGCTAAAATAAAGAGTGTCTGGGGACCTCATTTATTTACGAGGAGGGCTACGCACATAGGCACCCAGCTGGATGCTGGGGCATTCCCAGGGAAATCAGTTTATATCTGCTAATGGTGGGTTTCTCTTCAGACTAGCGTATTCTCAAGGGGTAACAGTTTTGCGTCTAAGTTTGGGTCACATGTCTGAGGTATTTTCATTAGAAGCTTTGCATGGGCCATAGCAGGGCTGTGTAGACATATATACAAGCACGCATACATATGTACATGTACACAAGCACATGTAAATGTCATCATCTATGGAAGAAAATGAGCTTTGATTTACTACAGTGCTGTGAGAACGGTCACGGTTATCATCTCCATCCTCATGTTTGGAAAAGAGAGGCCACAAGAGAAGTGGGCAGCTGTCAAAGGACTTATAGCAACCGATGCAGCTGGTAGCAGTGCCCTCCTCTGTGAACAGCTGACACCAGCCATTTTTGTTCTGTTTGTTATTGCCCCAATACATCCTTTCCTTACCAGTCCTCAGCTGAGACTTTGCCAAACCATTGCAAGGCTAGAGAAAGGCAGGCAGACGGGGAAACAGTGCTGGGCTAGAAATCAAGAGATCTGGGAGATCACCTCCCTGCCCAGGGGCAGACTTTCTGCATGTCTTGGGTCAAGTCAGAAAATACACTCTTGTGCCTCAGCTCCCCTCTAAAATGGTACTCTTTCTCCAGCCTTGGCAAGGAGATGCTTTTGTGGAGGTGAGTGTGAGCTGCTTTGGTGTCAGCAGAGCAGAGGCTTTTTCTTCTCCCCCACCATGCCCAGCTCTGACATTGTTTGTGCCTGTTACTAAAATAACCTTCTGTCCCCCCTGAAGTGCTGCTCACCTCCTTGAACCATTTCTCAGACTTCCCACCCAAGTCGAAACCCCTTTGCCTCACCTTTAAGGCTGTATATATGATTTTAGTATTGCCTGCTAGTCTTCCCATGTTTTTCTTTCCTTCCCTCTTAGCTCTTCACTGCCCAGAGTCCCTGTCCCCAGTGCCACCTTCATTCATGCTGCTCTGAGGCTCTCTTCTTATGCTTCTTCTCCACATCTTTTTTCTTTTCCTTTTGCCTTGAATTCCCTTTTCAAACCCCCCTTTGTCTTTGGCTCTCATGACTTCTCCTCATATCACCGGCCCACTTCTGCTGTCCATGCCATCCTTGCATAGGATGCTCTTCTCCCCCCACCCTGGGAAAGAAGAGAGGGGACTAGCTCCCTGCAGCGGTCTGTCCATATAGCTTCATGGCATTTAGGAGGATCTCGGGCCTTTCTCTGAAGCACATGGGGCAAGTCTGAGTGGGAGACCAGGCAGTTATCCATATGGACAAAAAGATTTCTATTTCAGTATGTCATTTCGTGCAGAGGCGTGACTGTGGGTCTGAGCCCGTTGAGCTTTATGGCAAACAGCCAGGTGCACCTACAGGAGCCCGTGCCACCATTTCCAGAGACACACTGTGGGCCTGCCATTTTTACCCAGCCACGCTCCGGCACCTGACTGCACTAGCCATCCTCATACAACGTTAGCCTTGTGGCTAAGTCCCAGCACTGGTTTTTAGCCCAGTCTCTGCCTGTGATTGCTGCGCCATCTCAAACACACCGGGTGCGCGCTGCCTGTGGCTCTGCCTCCTCACACAGAAAGGTGGGGATGACAATATCTATAATTAGATGAGGGGTGTTTTGAAGCTAAAATCGACCCTGTTTATAAAGTCAGCCAAGATCCTGGGTGCTGTGGAGGTGCAGAGGGCTATTATTAGCACTAGCAAAGGCGCAGAGAGTGATCTCTGCCCCGGCAGCTGCAGGGATGCAGAGAGATCAGCCGCCTGCGAGCAAAAATGCCGGACCGATGAAACGCGGGAATCGGTGCCTGCCCCCTCTCAAACGCCCTGCCCCGCTTGCCCCTTCATGCAGTTCATGGCCACCTGTGTCGCCCGCTCCTCTCACCCCTACGCGGTCTGGCTGTTCGCAGGCACGACTGTTCCCGCAGCCGGCAATAACGAGCAGCAAAAGTGGAGGCTGCCGCTTGCCGGAGCCGGGCAGGAGAGCTGACGCACGAAAGCGTCACTGGGAGCCGATGGGGAGCAGGGAGGAAGGGTCGCACGGCATCTGATTGGCAATCGGGTGGGCACCGTCTGGGCTCTGCCCCGACGGAGGTGCCTCCGGAGCGGCGCGGAGCGGAGCAGACCGTGGGTGGGAGTCTAATTTTAGCCTCCTGCATGTGCACTGCTCCGAGCGCGGCGGTGGGCGCTGCTTCCATTACGCACAGGCAAATTGAACTGAATGGAAATATTGTCGTCTCACTTACCGCTGTCACATCGCATCAGCTCACGGCCGATTTGCTCGGCCTTGTAACCGAGCATATAATTAGGGGATCTTCAGCCGGGGTACGGCAGCCCAGCGCAGGGCCCGTCCGCGGCCAGGGGCAGGCTCTACCCAAAGTGAAGCCTGGGCTCCCCGCTGGCTCTGCGACCAGCTTCAATGTGCCCAGCGATGACTAACGCTCCAGCCTCTACACCGATTCCTAACCTCATGCTTCTGATGTCAACAGGATTTTACCAGACTCTAAATTGACTCTAAATGTGGCTCAGTAGGTGCTAAAAATTGTCTGTGAGATCCTGAGCTTGAATAACTTGAGAGAAGAACGTTTCTTTAAATAAGCGTCATGCTTTTCTCATTTACACGTCGAGACTCCCAGCAACGGCATGTAACAGCTTGTAATGCTCAACTTTTGATCCGTGGGCAGCGGTTTGCCGTTTTAAGGATTAATTATTATTCCTTGCTGTATGGCATTAGGAGCTGGAGACAGCAGGCAGATTTGGGGCTACACAGGGAGAGCCAGGCACTGTGTGGTCCTTCCCTGACTCCAAGGGCCAGTGCCCTCAGCAGGCAGGGCAGGACCAACGCCATCACCTCTTTTCACCCATGGACTTTGGAGAAAGGTTTGGACTTTCCCAAGGTCATTTGTAGCCGGCCCAGGAACTGAACCAGACCTTTCAACAGTCCCTCCAGGGCCAGAGATTAAAGGTCACCCCTTTCTCTCTGTGCCAAGGATTTAGGCACAGGCATGCAAACTTTAGGTACAAATTTCAGATCTGATTTCCCCTCTGTCTGTGCAGCACAAGGGGATGTTATCCATGTCTGCCTGGGGACCTGACCCTCCAGAGTGGTGGTCTCATTGCCAACAGCCCTCAGTTCAAGGCTGCGGTCTGGTTTGTAGACTTTCCACTATTTTAGAGGACTTTAGTCAAGCCAGGATAAATGACCTGGGTCCAAAAGTTTGTCTGTTTTTTTTCTCAATAGTCTAATAAAATCTTTCACCTACAAACCTTCCTGGCCTGTTTTAGGTGAAAAATGCAGGATCATCGGAGCTGTGGCCAAATTTCATTAGCCGCTTGCACAGAAGCGACCAAGGCACTGTGACTGCTGATAAGCTCAGTCTCCAAGCCCTACGATGAGGCGCACCGGTAGCGAGGCACCATCCGTGTCCTCGGAACAGACCCTGGCTTTCTGCAGGGCTCCAAGGGGTCTGGACCTTGCAGGCAGCGTTGACTAGCGAGAGAGCAGGGGAGGATGCCGAGCGGGCAGCGCTCCTCCCGCAGCCATGCTCATAGCTGTTCCCTCCTCCACGCCAGGCTGCTGGTGAAGCCGAGAGCCTGCGCTTCCACGCCAGCTTGTGATTCAGGCTCGTGGTCATCGAGCTGCTGGCCTGGAGCGTGTTTTCTTCCCGCCACCCGCCGCCAGCTCCTCTTGCACGCTGCCTCCCACGGATTCCCATGACGGCTGCTGGCGCCTGCCTCTCCCAGCTGGGCTCAGCTCCCCGCTTGGCAGGCAGGCGTCCCCAGCTGGGTGTCCCCTGAGCCAGCATCCCTGGCTGTGCCTCGCTGCTTCCCTGCCCTCGCAGAGCAGCTGCTGGAGCCTGGCTTTGCCAGGTGCAAGCCGGGCTGCAGCTCTCCAGAGTGTGGCTTTGCTCGCTGGCTCCGTGTTTGCTTTCCCACTAATACCGGGAGAAGACGACTCAAACTGACAGCTCAGGCCTCCGGCTAGTGCAGAAACCAGCACCACCCCGAACATGGCCAGCTGCTGCTGAGCAAACTGAGTGTCCCCTCTCTGTCCCCAGCCAGCATCTTCTGCAAGAGTTTGTCCTCCTCAGGAATGAAGACATGATCCAGCACATTCATGAGGAATCTGGAAAATGAGCTTTGTCCCAAGTCCTAGAAGTCAGGCTGGCCTGAACATGTACAGACTTCAAATCACACAGAGAGGCTCTCCTATTCTATTTGCTCCTCTAATAACAGGGTTGCAAGTAATATCTCTAGTGAATGGCAACACTCCCTCATTTCTAGTGACGAGATTATTTCCATGGGTCTGTAGAGAAGAATAATGTTTTCACTGGGAACTTTAAGGGTAAAATCTAGAACAAGGGTGAGGAGGTGTATAGGGCTGTTACAAGGGCAAATACAGTCTTAGCCACCGTTTTCTTAAAAGACTGAAATAGCTATAAACAAAGTAGTAGCCAATGCCAGACATTCTTGTGCCCTTTTCCCTCAAGGTGAGGAATTGGGAGCTGCTGCAGGTAAGGCAGAAAACATCGACAAGAACAAGTTACCAATGTCTGTGTCCAAGCTTTTGGGTTTGTTGTCAGGTTGGGCTTAGCAGTGCCTAAATATCTAATGACAAAGTGAGACACGTAGCTACTGATGCCAGTATATAAATATATATACGTGTATATGACGATACACGTATATCCATAGTGGTAGGAACCGATAAGGGGAAGGCAGTGGTGATCTCAATGGGAGACTCACACCAACTCCAGCTGCAAACTGGCACCTCCGAGCAAGTCTGCTCATCATCACGTGGGTGCTGCGGAGCAAGAAACCACAGCTGGAGGCATTTACTTCTTGGTAAAAGCAGGAGCCATCTGGTAACACTGCTCCTTCTTTCAGGGGCCTTCCTCATCCCCTATTTCCTGACGCTGGTGTTTGCTGGGATTCCTCTCTTCCTGCTGGAAACCGCTCTGGGCCAGTACACCTCTGTCGGCGGCCTGGGAGTCTGGAAATTAGCACCCATGTTTAAAGGTACTGTACTGTAAGTTTGTGAAGGCGATGGCACATAACAACACATAAAAACTTTTCGATGGTTTGGGAAGCAAATCAGCAATTCCCTGGGGATTGGGATGGGGTGGCAGGTGAGGGGAATTTTTTCCCCTCTGTCTTTATCAAGCTGTCCTTGGCCCCGATGTCCGCAGTCACTAACATCACTGCGCTCTCTTCAAGCAGTCCTGTGTGGTGACAATGCACTTTATGAGCAGCAGGGACTGCGATGGAGGGGCTCTGGTTGCAGAAGACCTGCCCCAAGCCTCCCTACGTGGACTCACTTTAATTGCATGGGAAAGCTGTAGATAGGGAATGTGAACCTGTCACCGTATCAGGATTAGCAGCATTCTGGAATCCAGTGGTGATTCAGAAATGCCTTGGTTATGGGAAAGAGCGATTCTGCCAGGAAAGTGACCAGATCCTGTTTTCATGGAGCTCTTTCCCTACAGTACCTGTAGCATATTGAAAGGTAGCACTGCTCACCCAGTGGAAATGGGTGGGTGAGAGATGTGGCGGAACAAGCTTCCCTTGCTGACCAGTTTGGTGTAGCTGTACCAGGTGCTGCATTGATGAGCTGGTTCGCTTTTTTTGGTTCTGCCACAAAACAAAACTCGTTTTGACATCCATGAGCGTAGCTGGGCACCAGACACCTGGATTGATGCTGCTCTCTGCCTTCGTTCGCAGGAGTGGGGCTGGCAGCCGTGGTTCTCTCCTTCTGGCTGAACATCTACTACATCGTCATCATCGCCTGGGCTCTCTACTATCTCTTCAACTCTTTCACCGCGGTGAGTCACAGACGTGTCTGCAGCACGGCATTGGCTGTGTTCTGGGTCGTTACTCCCTGCTTTGTGGGGAGGGGTTGTTTATCCACAAAACATGCACCGACTGCTTGCCGTTTGAGCAAAGAGCCTTCATCAGTGCCCTGCTGGGTCTTCCCAAAGAGGTCCATCAGCCCTGAAGGCAACCGTGCAGTGCTGATGGGTACTGATGCCCCCCTGGAGGGGATGTTCCCATTCCCTTTCTGGAAACTGTTTCCCACTCATGTTAGTCTTTAAAACCCACCCCGTGTCTCTGTCTTATTTCTAGAGCTCTGTGAATCTAACAGCTGCACATTTCCACAACTGGTTTTGTCACAACATGTTCTTATTACCCAGCACTCAGTCCTGACCTTAATTAGTCTTCATTTACGCTTCTCTTGATAAATGAAATCCTGGGGATTTTTTTCTGATGGGAAAATGATTCAGAAAGCATTTAGACATTTGCTTGTGACTGTGTCTTACAAAAAAAAAAACAAACCCCAAACAGAAAGGAAAGTCAGTCTTAGACATTCGCTCGCGGAAGAAAGTTTGTGTTTAAAGATCAAGAGTATGTGCCCAGGCTATCACAGCCCCAGCAACACGTCCTCAGGAGACTGGGTGCCTGTGATTGCTAGAGTGACACCAGTCTCTGCAGAAGCATGGCAGATAACTTCAAAGGCATCAATAACACGATAACAGAGCTACCCACAGAGACTGGAAACACCCACTTCTTTCTCCTGGGATGACCAGACAATGTGGAGCTGTGCTAGAGTACTTATGCTAGCGCTTTTCAACAAGTTGGGATTTTTTAGCCCAATTTTTGAGACACTGGCACAGGTTGCCCAGAGAGGTGGTGGAGGCCCCATCCCTGGAGACATTCAAGGCCAGGCTGGATGAGGCTCTGAGCAACCTGATCTACTTAAAGATGTCCCTGCTTACTGCAGGGGGGTTGGACTGGATGACCTTTAAAGGTCCCTTCCAACCCAACACATTCTACGATTCTATGATTACACGTGGATCTTCAAGTAGGTCTAATTATGTGCCTTTTCCCCTTCTGTTCATCCCTCGTAAGCTTAGGCACTCTCTGTTTGCCCTGTTTCTAAGGACCATGCCCAAGGCACCCAGCATTGCACGAGGAGATTCTGTATCACATTTCACACCATGAATTCACAGGAACGAAGTATTTTAGGACATAAGCTGAATTAATAGCACTGAAGTGAAAAAAATGCCCTGTAACTTCCGAGAGACAATACTGGAATATAATCCGAATATAAGTATTTTCAGCCAAAGTTGCTTAGGAAGTTAAAGAAAAATTATTAGCATAGTGCTATTTTTTTTAGTTTGGATTTATATATATTTTAGATTTAAACTTTGAATTTAAACAAATTTGCTTGAATTGATGTGGAAAACATTAGCGTGTATTTTGGCGTTGTGGTTTATAGGTTGTGTATAGGTTAAAGGTTGTTCCTTTCCCACAGCGGGATCTTCTACCGTACAAGGTTAGAATCACGCCCCACATTAACCTCTTGGTAGCTGAATGACTTATTTCAGCCCAGCAGCTGGGAAAACCTCCCTTAACTTATCTTTCTGAGCAACCTGCAGCTTTAAAGACATCAACTCCGTAGTTCAAATGGGATCTTTTTTTTCATTTAGGTATAACCCTGAAATGCTGTTATGATAATTGTGCATTCAGTTTCCCTTTTAGTTTGATCAAAAATTTCAAATATCTATCAAGACTTTTGCTAAAATACTGTGTTTAGCATTCCCAGCTGTGCTTCTACTGACAATACCCACTGTAGGCTCCTGGGTCCAGAACAAAATTTTCAGTCGTGGATGATTAGGTGCATCCTCAGGGGATTCCCAAATGAACAGAAGTCTGCTCCCAAAGGAACCCATCCCCGTTACACCCTGGGCAGGGTGCGTTTTAGGATGAGGCTTTGGTACAGTCAGGTGTCACAGACCCGATTGGTGCCAGTGCTCGTATCTACACAGACAGCTCCAGGTGTTTGGCTCAAGGCCTTTTTTTTACTGGGGATACTTCCAGATTCCCGAAAGGAGCCAAGGTGCAGATCAAAAATCTAGGCTGATGCTTGTCCCCTGTTCCTCCTATATTTGAGGAGGAGTGTTTTGAACCTGAGCGGGAGCCCAGCTCGCCTTCCGCAGTTTCTGTCCTCTGAAATTCGGAGGAAATGGAGCAGCAACAAACCATCCCCCCGCCTGCCCCTCCTTGTGAGAGCTGCGCGGCGCCTCTGACGTGCAAACCGCTTGGTTGACGGGCTGCTGCGTGGTGCTGCTTGAGCCATTGCCTTTGCTTCAGTGCAATTAGCAAGTCCACAATGAAATCAGCGGGCGGGTGCAAACAGCTTGGGTGGCCACCGGGCTGTCCCCGCCTGCCCCTCCATAGCCCTTCTTCTGCCAAGGCAGCGTGTGCATTAGGAGGTATCGTCTGCTGGAGTGTGCTGATTTAGATGGGGGGTGAAGGCAGCACTTAAAGGCACTGATGCCAAAAAGCACTTAAAACACAGATAATATTTCTAAAGGCGTCTGTGTACGTGGATGAATAGGAATGGATACAAACATCTTCTTAAAGCTTTGTTGAGCTGGGGACTCAGGTCTTCTCTGCAGAGGGAAATCATCCAGAATAGCCGTTCTGCATTTATCAACATGCACTGTGCTCGGGAAATGAGATTGCTGCACATGGAGATGTACCTGAGCTGCTTTCGTTGGCCTGCCTTGGGCATGGCACTGCAGGGCATGGGTGAGCTACCTTGTGTGCTCGTGCAGCCCCTGACGCTGCGGTTTCAGCGCTTGCAGTGACAGAGATGATTGTATTAAATCTGTAGCGGGTGTGCTGCCGTCACACCGCTACCTACAGTGAACATCTCGCTGGAACCCCTTTGTCCCGCTTATAATCAGACCAAGGGACAGCCTGAAATAACTACTGTGCTTTAAATTTACGCCTGTGCTTATGTTACAGTAGTTTATTCATGTAGATAAACCGTTGTCCCTCAATGCCATGTGGCTTTTTAAGCATTGAAGCTCGGTATTCATGGGAGATCAGAAACAAATCAGTGTTTATTCTTTGTGCAGTAAATTCTAACCACTTGTTGAATGAAGCTAGCCAAAAGCCATAATGATTATAAACACAATAACCCCCTGGTAGCTATTTTAATTAGTAGCTATTAATTACCAACAGTTAATTGGAAATGGCTCTCTATCTGGGGAATTGCTAACATTTTATTAGCGCTACAGCATTGCCCTAATCACATCGTGATATTGTTTCCTGGAAAATCCGTGTCCCAATTTATCATTATTTTGGAAAATGGTTTCGTGCTTTTGGCTGCAGGGTTCCTGCCCATCCAGAGGAGCCACCCATCCTCTTTGAAAAAAAAAACCAAAGAAAAAGGGGGGGTGTTTCAGTTTAGAAGACGACAATTTTCATTCTTTCCATGGCCCTTCGGAGAGGGCACATTAATGGTAACCCTGCTGTCCTTGTGCTGGTGCAGGACCTGCCGTGGCAGAGCTGTGGGAACGCCTGGAACACCGACCGCTGCTTCTCCAACTACTCCCTGGAAGATACCACCAACCTCACCAGCGCCGTCACCGAGTTCTGGGAGTATGTCCACAGCCTGCCTACACCAGGTTTCTCCCCCTCGCCGCGGCCATCGCACCTGCTTGCCAGGGCTGGAGCCTGGCACCTTTCCTTGGACAGCCTTGGCAGGAGGGGGTCAGAGCTGGCCATCGGCCAGGGTGGGCATGGACATGGGCATGGGGTGCTCTGTGCAGCCGCGGGTCAGATGGATAGAGGGAATAACAGCCTCTCCGCCTCTCTTCTCCTTCCTTTATCCCATCACGATGCGCCTCAGGTCCCTTTAGGGTTCTGTGGGCTCTCATGCTTGTCTGCGCCTGGCCCTTCGCCCTCCAGCCACCTCCAGGATCTCCTGTCCCTCTTCCCCCAAGGGTCGGACTTCCCCTTAACGCAACCTCTCCCACCCCTAGGAGGAACATGCACCAGATGTCTGGGGGCTTGGGGGAACCTGGCAGTGTCCGCTGGCCCCTGGCTGGCACGCTGGCCCTGGCCTGGCTGCTGGTCTACTTCTCCATCTGGAAGGGCGTGGAGTGGACGGGCAAGGTACGGCGCGAGGACCGGGTGTTTCAGTGCTGCCTCTCATTGCCGCGCTCGGATCTCGGCTGTTGAAATGTCCTCGTGACTCATTTTTGTTTGAATGCCTATAACATTAGGTTATGGCGTTTCGAGGCAGAGTTGTGTTAGATGCTGTTAAATTCCTGACATTTACCTTTCGTGGTTGTAAGTATTGCTACCATGTTTATGGTAATTTTCATTCTAAGCGTAGAGAATAATTCTTGTTACTCCTGTAAAGTCATGGGTCTGAGCACTCAGTCTCTCTGAAGGACTTGGGAAGAGATTTTTGGAGATTACTTACATTTCCAGCTGGGGGACAGCCCTTTGAGAGAGCAAGGTCTCTTCTGGGCTCACCCTTTTGAAAATCATGGTGTCTTATAATGCTGCTGGTGTGAAAAAAACCTCACCACCTCCTTTGAAAATTTTCTTGCTGCCCTTTAGGTATTGGTGGGAGACCTTCAGATCAGAAGCACGTTGTTATTCACTGTGTAGCATTTCAGGCTAGCACAGCAGAAAGGCAATTGCTTAGTTTAGTTAAACGGCGATGCTGAGATACTGAGATGTGTTATTTAGAACACAGCATGGCATAGCGGGACAATATTATGAAAGGAATAATCAGAGAGAAGGGCTTCAGGCGTAGGTCACCTAAGCTGTTAACTTTCCTGATGGCTCTCAAACAGGTTTTAGCGACGCAGCCGCAGCAAAGCCCTGGTGATTGCCGGTACGGGCCTCACGATGAGGGATGCCACAAACCTCCCACTCCCTTGAAACGATGCTGAAAAGCAAGCGGTGGAGTCAAGACGACTTGTGTTGCTTGATGCATTGGACTAGAGAAACGCCAGCTTTAGCTCTGCAAAATAAGGATGCGATGACTTAAAGGGATTACTTTTGTGGACTAAATTTATCCCTGTGCAATTCCCTTGTCTCTGGGCAATTCATCCAGACTTTAGCCTGCTACTTTTGTGATTAGTGCGTCCTTGCGTGTCATTGGCAGGGAGAAACCTCAAATGGCCAGAAATATTACTAGTAAGGGAACGGGAGACAGAAAACATGAGCAAAAGCCGCCGAAAGTGGTGGTGTGTGGGGAGACCCTGCTCCCTCGCAGGGACACACACTGCCACAGGCAGGAAAGCTTCTGAGCGCTGGCGGACTGAGGACTTCTCTCCCATGGTGTCTTTCGCAGGTGGTGTATTTCTCGGCCACCTATCCCTATTTCATGCTCTTCATCCTCTTCTTCCGGGGAGTCACGCTGCCGGGAGCAAAGGAGGGGATCCTCTTCTACCTCACGCCCGACTTCAGAAGGCTCTCCGACTCCGAGGTTCGTAGCCTAGTGCAGAAAGCTCTTACCTCCTGGTTGTCTCCACATTAGTCTTCCCCGGGCACTTTCCTTGAATATTTTAAGTATTAAAAATGAAATGGAGTATTTCCCCATTGAAGCAGTCACAACCCTCACAGGCTGAGACAAAACTAAAGGGCAGGCCCTTCGTGGGTGGAAATCCGTGCAGCAGCTCTGCTGTACTTGAGCAGTGCTATTCATGGCGTTTGAGAAGTTACCCCAGCAAAGGAACCTGCCCTCTGGGCTGGGAACACCTCATTTCACTGACTGTCCCAGGGCTGGTGATTTGATCTTGATCTGGCAGTCCCAGAGAAAGGACGATGCGGTGTGGGGAGCTCAGAAGCCACACAAGCGCAACAGTGCACACAGCGGCAATTTTTGGAGGTGCTTAGATGAGGAGTGGTGGCCAGTAACATTGCCTTGGTCAGCAGAAGGAGGTCAGGGACCCAGGAGGAGCAGAGGCTTGCAAGAGCCAAGTGTTTCAGGCTACACAGACTCTGCCTTTTGCAGCAGTGATGCTCCCGTGGCTCCAAAGGTCACCAGTCACTTGTGCAACAGGACACCCATAATTTCCCAAGGAGTCCCAGTGATCCCTCTTGCAGGAAACTCACTGAAACCGTACTGCCAGCTGCACTAGAAATAGGGCTCTCAAAATCAGAAGAGTTGTTTAAATACTATGCAATTAAGAAAAGAACAGTCTGTCCCCTTTTCATCTGCCTTCTAGGCTTTAAGCCCTCAAGGCACCGGGACCAGCTTTGCCAGGTGTCCTTTGGAGTTATTTGCACAAGAAACTCCACATTGGAAAATCAAAGACACGCTAGTGAAGAGGAATGGAGGGGGTGAGCACGGGATGTGGGACTCCGAGGGGAGCAGCACCCCTCGGGGGGAGCGGCTGTGAGAAAGCGGGCACAGGCACACACACACAAATTCAGATGATGCACGAGTAATTTCTGACCTGCACCAGGGGCGGAGGGACATGGTTCAGAAAACGGGATGCATGATGCTTCCTCCCTCCTGGAAGCAGCTTCATGCCATGGGTTTTGGAGGGCTGGGGATGTATGACTGGTGCTGAGCCAGGCTGCACTCTCGATGCACTTGCCACATAGGGAGGATGCAGAGCCCCTGCTGCTGCTCCTCCTCCTCCTCTGGGAGGCAATGCTCTCTAGCACACTCCTTCGTGACAGTGCAAGCAGGAGAGGCATATCCCACATCCCTGACTCAGTGCCCTGTGTTAAAGGCCCCTGGCAGCCCCCTTCCCATGGGGTGAGGTGCAGGGTCCTTGCTGACCCCACAGAGCTGCAGGATGAGTGGTGGCTCCAGGAGGCAGCGTGCTCCAGCTGTGTCTGTGTGACACAAAGGCACAGAATCACCACCCCAGAGGTGAAACAGGGTTGCACCAAACACCTCTGTTGCTCTCCTCTCTGCCTCCACCACCATCTCGGAGGCCCACCTCGCCCTGGAGAGAGATGTTCTGAAAGGTGCAGAAAAAAGTCTGTTCTTCAGACTTGTTCAGCCCGGTTGGCAGTAGCACAGCTACAGGCTTTAAGGTGGCTGCTGTGACACTTCCAGACACTGGCCCAAACATTTCCTTGGAGCTTGGGTCAGCAGCCAGCATTGTGGGCACCCATGGCCCTAGTGACAGCGTGCTCACACGTCCTAACACCCCAGTGGGCTGGGTGGCCAAGCCCATAGACCCACAGTCTCCATCTAGCTCCCTCACTAGCCCCGCACTGAGCTGCTGCAGGACAAATATCTGCAACATGCAATGTCCCCTGCTGCACTCCTCTCCCGGCTCCTTCTCCACAGGTCTGGATGGACGCGGCCACGCAGATCTTCTTCTCTTATGGCCTGGGGCTGGGATCCCTGATTGCTCTGGGGAGCTACAACACTTTCCACAACAATGTCTACAGGTCTGTTGGGTTTTTTCCAGCCTCCTGCGTGGTGGGGAGTGCTCATGGGTGGGGGAGGGGGTCACGGTGAGTCTGGGGTGCCTGATCTCCGACATCTCCTCACTCCCTAGGGGACTCTGTGATCGTCATAGCAGGGCTCCCCACCCGCAGGACACTTAATCCCCATGCTGCCTCTCCATGGCACAGGAACTGCTCTCAACAGGGCTTGGGTTTTTGTTTACCCCACCCTTCACTCCTGGCCTCTTGTTAGGGACCTGCAGGTGGCTTCTTTTCTTTCTTTCTCTCTTCCAGAGACTCCATTATTGTCTGCTGTGTAAACTCCACGACAAGTGTATTTGCCGGGTTTGTTATTTTCTCTATTGTTGGCTTCATGTCGCACATCACGAAGAAGTCGATCTCAGAGCTGGCCTCCTCAGGTAAGCAAAAACCCAGGGTCTACTGCACCAGCAACCTTTGAGAGCAATTTGCCAGTGAGCATGGGATGCTCCCAGGTCTTTCCTCACCAGGACCCAAACATGTAAGCCCTTTTTGCACAGCCTGCTACCAAGATGTGTCTCACGCACTTGTGGCTGGTCTTCATTGCAGTATGGCTTCAAGGGGCATCTCCTCCTGCTTTTAATGTTCACCTTCTTTTAATGCTGAAGTTTCATGTGCTTTTGCTGCAGTGAAATATTTAGGACATTTGCTTTCTGAGGCCTGCCTACAGAGAATAGATACTGCCTATATTTTCAGTAGATGTGCTCAAAATTTGGAGTCCCTCTTCCATGTGAAATTTTGAAATTGTAATCTCAGAATAATTTTTTAACCAGGATAGGACTGTGTCTTTTTGACATATTTTGAAATTGCTGTCTTCCCAGAAAAGGCTTTTATCTCAAGAAACAGCATTTTGTGACGGGAAAACAAAAAAAGACATCAGGAAAGTTATAAACAGCTCTGAATATCAGTTTATCTCTCTAGCAAAGTGCTGCGGCTCCATTTGGTAGCAGTAATTTAATGACTGTCTTGCTTGCAGGAAGAGAAAAGGCAAAGCCTTGCCAGTCATTCCTGCCTCACCAGCCTACCCCTCCGCACCCCACCGTGTTGGTGTGTCATGGGCGAAGGCTCAGGTGTTTCTAGCTCCTATATCAAATACCTGCAATTCTTGACTGTGATCGTTGTCTCTCTGTTCAGCTGTGGCCCTTAGCTCAGACTTCCCGTCAAATGCTTTATAAACGTGGGCTCATCCCTCTTCTCATTACCACAGGCCCTGGACTGGCTTTCCTCGCCTACCCGCAGGTTGTCACGCAGCTGCCCCTGTCCCCGCTCTGGTCGATCCTCTTCTTCTCCATGCTGATGATGTTGGGTCTGGATAGTCAGGTGAGACGACCCAGGGACAAAGTGGGGTAAGATATGAAGATATCTTCAGATATGATGGTGTTGTCCCCTTCTGCACCTTGGGACAGTGATGAGCAGGGTCTTTTCTTGCTCTTTCTGGTGAGACACAGCTGCATGAAACAAAAGGTCCTGTGTGGTCATCGCCTCTGTGCTCTTCCCTAAGGTAGACATATACTGGTATCTGACCACTACCCAACGCACCAGTCCTTGTCCTGCTGCCAATTAAAAATAAGAGTAATGACCAGCTTCCAGCAGCCCAGCAGAACCAGTCAGCTGTATAAGAGACAATCACCACGTCCCTATTCTCCGTTCAGATCAATTTTTGTCCCTAGTGAAGTGCCGGTGCTGCTGCCTGGGCACAGCATGTCCCCACCTTGCTGGGTGACCCTGGCAGCTCTGCTCACAGGGTTTAAGTAGAGCTAGCAGGAAATTATCCCTGCCAAAATGCTTTGGGGCAAGGAAAAAAGGAAAATGATTTCTTTCAAGTAATAACTGCTTTGTTCTCATAAAACATGATTACCTCACCCCCAAAATCGGTATGTGAAATAAGGGAAATCAGTATTAACTGCTTCATTCCATGCATTCATGGTAACAGTTTGTGGTCACAGAATCACAGAATGGTAGGGGTTGGAAGGGACCTCTGGAGATCATCTAGTCCAACCCCCCTGCCAGAGCAGGGTCACCTACAGCAGGTTGCACAGGAACGCGTCCAGGTGGGTTTTGAACGTCTCCAGAGACGGAGACTCCACCACCTCTCTGGGCAGCCTGTTCCAGTGCTCTGCCACCCTCAAAGGAAAGAAGTTCCTCCTCATGTTTAGGTGGAACTTCCAGTGTTCATGTTTGTGCCTGTTACCTCTTGTCCTGTCCCTGGGCACCACTGAAAAGAGCCTGGCCCCATCCTTCTGACACCCACCCTTTAAGTATTTATAAGCATTGATAAGATCCCCCCTCAGTTGTCTTTTTTGCAGACTAAAAAGACCCAAATCCCTCAGCTTTTCTTCATAAGAGAGGTGTTCCAATCCCCTAATCGTCTTTGTAGCCCTTTGCTGTACCCTCTCCAGCAGTTCCCTGTCCTTCTTGAACCCAGGAGCCCAGAACTGGACACAGTACTCCAGGTGCGGCCTCACCAAGGCAGAGTAGAGGGGGAGGATGACCTCCCTCAAGTCATGGCAGCTCTCTGGGTATTTTGTGAGAAGCTCAGTTTGGATGCTTTGTATTTCTTTACGGTGTCACCTTGACCAAACTGCATTTCCTGTGAGGCAAGAAAATGTCGTTACTTTGGCATACTTTCACAGGTTAGGGTAGAAAGTCTCCATCTTCTCTACTCCCAGGAGCTGGGAGGAGCATCTCTGCACCAGATACTGGTCTCCAGCCAGACCCAGTGCTCTGGCGCAGCATGCACAGCTTGTGCTGAGAAAAGCACTGATGCGGCATTTGAATTAGGGCTGCGAGGATGGCAGTGTGATGCAGTTGTTTTGGCATTGTTCTTGATAACAAAAGTGGCCCCAGGCAGAGTTGAAGCAGCCTGGCCTGGTTCGTGGGTTGTCACGTTAAGAGGACTGTAGTTGCGATATTTGTCTGTCAGAGTCCCAGGACTTCCACTGATTTACTGTCAGAGTCCCACCAAAGGACTTTCACTGAATCAGATTCACAAATAATTGAAATTAGTTATTTTTATTGAGACCGACAGTTGCAGATTCGAGATTGCCGTTGATAAATTCACTAACTACAATAGCGCTACTTAATTAAGGTTAGTATTGCTAGCAAAAATAATGCTAGTACAACAACCCAGGGTAACATTCAGTGGAGGGTGAAAGGCGCAGTGCTTACCCAGAAAGGCGTCCCTGCCTGGGGTGGAGGAAGAGAACACAGCCCATCCACTGGTCCACCAGGTATCAAGTTTCTTCTCTCCCAATTTAACAGTCATTTTCTCCATCCTTTTATCCCCCAAATTACGAGGTTTCCCTCCCCTAGGTGACGTGTAGCATGATTTGGGTGGAGAGATGAGTGCTATAGTCATATATGTTTAGCATGATCTCTAAAATCCTCATTAGCCTATACAGGGGTGTCAACTTTAATATGCATTTCACAGGTTACGAGGCAAAGGTCAATTATCGGGCATGGTAGCCTCTCAAGGAAACCAAGAACTACACAAAGTCTCTGTTATCTTGATTTTACTGTCTCTGCTGACGAAAAGCAGGGCTGTCCTGGCTCCCCAAGACTACCCCGTCATTTATGTATCCTGTGATAGCCAGACAAGCATTCACTCCCCTGGGTTGCACAAGAGATAGCAAAGCCAGCCTTAATTGCTCTTTGAGCACAGAGACTTCACCTCATAGTCCATATTCCACATGGGTGAGCGGAGGTAGATCCTGGCAGAAGGAAGGAGCCGTGCCTTGGGAAAGGCTGGCGCCTGGGTACCCTGTCTGCTTTGCCATCAGATAATTCTTACAAGATATTTGAGGGGGAAGCAGCTGGACGTAGCAAAAGCCCCCCGCAGAGCCCTCACAAAATAAAAGAAATCACGGTCTCTGTGTTTTTACAAGCGGTGATAGCTTTTTTGTGATAATTCCTCATAAAAGTAGCTACCCAGTGAAGCAGTGCGTTGCAGCGTGCCTCCCTTTGGAGGGCGTCAAAATCAAAGGCTCCTTCAAAAGCCCATGCTTGGTCTGTCACATCCTTCTCTGTGCCCGCGTGCTCTTTCCTCGCAGTGCAAACCACCAGTGCAAAATGGATGCTCTCGTGGATTACAGGTAGCCTTCATAAGCCCAAATTTAGTTTGCCGTCAGACTCAGGCCTGTTCTTGAAAAGTCACACCTGGTTTCCAGGAAAATCTAATCAACCAAATCTGGTTTTCAATTATGGCACACTCCCATAAACACGTCATAAAGTTCACGTCTGCGTTACCACAGACATTATTTGGCAAATAATTTCAAATAACAACTAAATGTTCCAAAAGAAGCTACATTTACAGAAAAAAAAAAAAAATTACTCTCCATGGATTATTCACTCAGCACTGGTAAATAGTTCGATACATGACAATAAGCCCGCTAAGCACTGTGTGGAATTTATTTGCTGCATTTGCTTCTCAAAAAAAAAAAAAAAAAACATTTGAAATTCTCCAAGTCCCTTCTGACAGCTAGTCTCGGAGGGCAGGCAGTCTGTGGGGGGTTATCATTGCCCAGAGGAGGAGGAGGAAGGCGGCAGGAACGAAGCATCAAAAGGAAAACAAGCTTTTAAAAAAAGCACAGATAAGTACATGTGAAGAAGCTTTGTGTCTGCATGCTGGAGCTCTGATTCAATCAAAGACATAATTAATAACATGGCAGCTTATGCATATAAGACAAATCACACAGGCTGCAACAACGGCTGCAATCACATTTACATTTTGAAGTGTCCAGTTAAATACCATTTGTGGTATTGGCAGACGGTGAGCAGCTGTTTTTCATTTGGTCATTCATGGCTGGGCCATCGGGCGTTTCTTGCACCCTGCGCCCCCAGGGCTGCTGTGCTGGGGCTGCCCCTTGTCACCAGCCGGGCACGGGGCTGTAGCAGAGCGGAGATGCTGGGGAGCCCGGCCAGGGAAGGAAGGCAGGGCTGAGATCTGCATTTGCAATGCAGCAACCAGCCCCAACGATGGTGGGAGTAGGTCCACCCATGTCCATTAGCTTCGACAGCGAGTCTTCTGCAGAGGCAGCGCAGCTACATCTGCCTCTTTCTGCCAGGGTGCTCGTCTCGTCTGCAGCTACTTGAAGGGGATGGATGACCTATATTGATAGACACGCGCCTCCCTCCTGTGGCCCCACTCGCCGCTCGTGTGCCTTAATGTTCACTCTGCCTCCCATCCATCCGGGTTTTAGCTCTCTTGCGTCTAGACCCTCTTGCATAATATGCTAATGCTTTCTTTTAACCTACCAGTTTCCAGGTCAGTCATTTTCTCCCCAGGGGAGCTCGCAAGCCTTGTGACTGCAAGCCTGCGTCTGTCCCATGTGAGGCCGCCTCTCACAGGTTATTCATGAGGAATTCCAGCTGCCAGCAGCGAGACCCACTCTCTTGGCCCTTTGCTGCACATCTGGCGGCTGTGGTCGATCCCCCCGTGGCCCTGTGGGTCCCGCTCAGGGTGCTCTGCCTGGCTGAGGAGGAGATAGCAAGCCCCTGACACTAGGAGAGGATGGGAGACAGATTTCCATTTCACACTAAAGTGCCACCTATACTGACTACCAAGCCCAGATTATCTGACCCATGAGCTTGTGTAATAATTAACCCCCTGAAGGGGAGAAAGAGCAAAGGAGAAAAGTGAATGGAAACAAAATCTTTAGGAGAGAAGCAGTGTCATGGGGCGAGGCATGAGGAAGAACAGAATATGTGCTAAAGATTATGGCTGGAGAAGGTGAGAAAAACGAAACTTTTTGGAAAGCTGACTTAAGTGTATGCACGCGTGTGTGTGCGCACGTGTCTGTGTCCACCTGCACGCAGAAGTGCGTGCACAGGGCAAGGCTGAGATCAGGAGGCATGACAGTGACCCGGATTCCCATCACTCCTGAAAGCAGCACGCTTTCACCCAGGTGCCTACTTATCTTGTGTGAGCATTTCAGGTTGGGTATGCAAGCCGGCAAATGTGGACACCAGGCCAGCCAGGGAGCCACCGTCCCCAGGGCTGGGAAGGTGAGCCTGCTCCATCTGCATCATCTCTGAGGCCTGAGGTTGGCATGAGGCAGTTTTCAGTAAATGGTACAAAGGCCATCGCCTCGTTTATGGCTAGAAAAAGCAGCATACCGCCATTAGTTTCCCCACCTCATCCATTACACATTACACACCAGCTTAATTTTGATGTGAGGCAAAGAGATTTCAACTCACTTGGTAGCCCTGGTGCCCATCACCCATTTCCCTGTCTTTCTCTCTGTGCTTTCCCTGACTTTGATCCCTCTTTCTGCACCAAAGGGCTGTTGGTTTTACTCCCTTTCGTTATCTGAAGCATCTTTTTCTTCATTTCTTCTCCACTGGACACCCCTGACATCCACCCTCTGCCCCTGACCACTTCTGCTTCCCCTCCAAACCCTTTTCCCTCTTTGTCTTGCCTGGTGTTAAACCTCCTGGCCCTGCGCATGTCTCAGGCAGCACCTGGCCATGCATCCACATGGAAGGAATAGCTTTCGACAGTGTTTTTTTTGTCATGCCGGCTCTTCACTCTGTGGTGCCAGCTCAGTCCTGACTCTTCCAGACAACAAGCCATGTGGGATGGGGTGAAGAGCTCACTGTCAATGAGTATAAAGGCAGCTTAACCCATGCCCAAATGGCAAAAGATACTTTAATAGCACTTGTGT
Source organism: Larus michahellis (assembly GCF_964199755.1). Classification (NCBI taxonomy): domain Eukaryota; kingdom Metazoa; phylum Chordata; class Aves; order Charadriiformes; family Laridae; genus Larus; species Larus michahellis. Next base: position 66,895,653 of record NC_133896.1, on the reverse strand, counting down.
CCAACATAAAAAGCTTAGCTCGTTAAAAATCCGAGTTGAAGCAGTTGAGCTTTGATGCTGTGGGAATGCCAGCTTTCCACACTGCACTGGGCAGATATAAAAGCCTGGGCAGAAACATCACCCTTTGCCTTTCTCTGTCTCACATGGAAGCCAACCCCAGCAGCTAGAGGTGTCCAAGCTCTTCCACTGTCCCTCCCAGCTATAGGCAAGGCTCACACTCCCTGTTTTTCTTCCATACATCTTTCCAGCCCTCCGGTGCTCTTTTTAGTCTACACACCTCTACCTCTACCTCCACTCTAGGGTTTTTTTAATTCTTGTCTCCCTATTCAAAGCTGAATCTGAAAATGCCAGCACTTTCTAAAGCGCTCTCCCAGGGACAGGGACGTCCCTGGCATCCAAGAGCAATGAAAACTCTTTCATTTTCATTGCAGTGGCTTGTACATTTACTGAGGGCAACCAGGGAAACTAGGAGCTTGCTGCCCTCATAAACTTCCCAGTTATTTTTGCTAGAGGCATGATGTGCTCTCCCAGAACTCTCTGTTACCAGTGGTCTCTGCGAGTGAAATATAAAAGTGAATCTCACAATTTAACAAGAAATAGGAGGGAAGGATGCACTTCGCATATATACAGTCCAACTGTCCTCATGCCATAGGGCAGAACTAGTAGGAAAGCTGATCTGAAGGTAACACCCACGGGGACGTCTTTATTTGTTATGGTGCAGACAGCATTAATACACTGTTCTGGGTATAGCACTGCACAAGCCAGGTATTTTCAGCTTTAGAAAGACCATGTGCTGTGAGGATGGGCTTTTAATGTACTGCATGAACTTAATGCAGTGTGCTGGAAAAAACGTGAAATAAAGTGAAGGATGGGTAGTCGGAGATGTTGTTATTATGTACATGCATGTAGGACTGGGCAGTGGGTAATGCAGCTCCTTAAGGAGTATTTTACATCATTGAACAGAACAAGAGTTGCTGCAATATGCTGGGAGGAACACACATGGGAAAGGTAAGAGCAAGCAAGGTCCTACACGTGTCCCAGCAGCAGACAGACGCATTGCTGGGACAGAGAGAGCCTTGTAGCACGCAAGAGCAAGGCGGTGGTGGGGAGAGTTCGGGGGAAGGAAGAGGAGGTTTTCCACAGGAGGCAGAAAGCGGAGATTTATCTCGGCTAAGATTTTAGGTATTTAACCCTGGTGCTTTTAGCTCCCTCTGTATTCATGGAGGAGGGAGAGAGGCATTTTTCAGAAGGTGTTTTGGACCAATTTTGTGCAGAGGTGCCTCCTTTTCTATTGTCTGAAGAGAGCATGTTATGCAATGAGGCTCCCAATTTTGGAGTTAAAGGTAGGAGGTTATGATGTCAGGCTAAGGTACTTATATATGTCTTTGGTGTATATGTTTTCCCATAGTTCTGCACTGTGGAAGGGTTCATTACAGCCCTGATGGATGAGTATCCTCATCTCCTGAGAGCAAGGAAGAAGGTCTTCATCGCAGTAGTCTGTTTCATCTCTTATCTCATTGGATTCTCCAACATCACCCAGGTACAGATAGCCTTGCTTGTAGCTCCATTCATGGCACCTCTCTAGTCACTTTGGCATAGCACAGCAGCACCAAAAGCTTAGGGAGAGGTGTCAGCACACCTGGGAGCCATCCTAATGCTGGATAAATGGGCTTGCTCATCACTGCAACATCTCAACTGACTTAGGATGCTTCCATAATTTTTACCACCATCCTGTTGTCAGTCTGGCTCGTTTTTTTGCTCTCTGCAACAAGGGTTCAAGCCACCAGAGCCCAAGATGAGGGAACGCTTGGTGCAAAGGGTTAAGGTAACATAAAGAAGACGAGTCTGTTGGGGCCCTGAACCTCTGTGGCTGAAGCCAAGGTTCACATATCTGGAGGTTAGGGCTGAGTGGTCTGGAGACCACTTGTGGAACACTGTACGTTCATGAGGAGGCAAGGCAGCAAAACTCCTTGCGGGGGGCAGAGCTTACTAAGTTAAGTGACTCCATCTAAAACAGAGAAAAGTAAGAAATCTTAGTGAATCTCTGCTTTTCTCGTTACCCTTGGCCATGCCTAAACGGGCCAGCTAATTGTCTGCAAGAGCACATCAGTTTTGCTGCTGGGAACAAGACTCCAGTGGAAAGAATTGGAACTCTGGCTCTACTGTCCAAGGAAATTAACATTAAAGCCAGCAGACACAGTTAATAGCAATCCAAGGAGCCAGCTGATATTGTCAACCATAATCTATAACTAAACTCCTTGACCCTGGTTTTGTCTCCTCAGGGTGGCATTTATGTCTTCAAGCTGTTTGACTACTACTCAGCCAGTGGCATGTGTCTTCTCTTTCTTGTCTTCTTTGAGACCATCTCGATTTCTTGGTGTTATGGTAAGCACAAAAGACCGTGCTCCTTTGTTTTCTCCATGGGCACAGTGAGTTAATTCAGAAGCTTCCCACAGTGAAGCCAATGAAAACTTTGTAACTGAAAATAGCTTTGGCTGATAACTCCAGAAAATCAGGAGTGGGAGGTTGTCATCACACTTCTCCAGGACACCGCAAAGGCCTCTGCGCAAACTGGCAGATGCCTAGGGTCCTGCCCTCTGGTCCTTCAAGAGGACACCAGGAACATGGAAGCTGCTAGCACAAATTTTTGTGTCGCCTACCCCATCCCCTCCAGTTAATGCTTCTCATGCGACACCATTATCACCCTCTTGCTGTGGCTGGCCCGTGCTGTGTCACGAGAAGAGGTGATGACTATGGTGCTGTGATGGGATTGTTTCTTTCAACGCTCATTTCTTCTTGTAGGTGTGAACAGATTTTACAGAAACATTGAAGAAATGATTGGCTACAAACCTTGCATCTGGTGGAAGATCTGCTGGGCCTTCTTCACTCCTCTTGTCTGCCTGGTAAGAACAGAGGCTTCTTATGTACAGGAGTGGATTCAGAAGGACCTCTTACTTTGGATGGGCTGTAGGGGAAACACTGTGTTCTCAACCCAGTATAGGTCTGGTACAAGGTGGTTCTAGGCAGACCTGAGATGGGTAGAGTAATGCAGGAGCCTCTGTCACTCAGCCTGCTGCAAACCACCCATAAGAAAAGCTCTAGATGATTGTTTTAATTGAAATTATGCCATCAGTTCTTCACTCTGCTTCCTGAGATGCCAAAAGATAAGCAAATAATTTACTGTTTTAAAAAGGTATTATTGGTTCTGGTGAAGACTCTCAGCTACTCCAGTTCCAGCCTCAGCCCCTGATAGGCTTGTCAGAGCAAAAGACATCAGCAAATGTAGTAGAGCTGACTGCAGAGCAATTTAGGTTTTGCTGGTTCCTGCACTTCCAGCAGACGTACAGAGAATGGCGTGAAAAGGCCAATGATAGGAAGATGAAGACTCCTGAGACCGTGTGTGACGATGCTGTTAACTTGCCTAGGAGCTGGTGTGGGGGCACTGATTGTCCAAATAGTCTGGTGAAGAAGGAAATCAGGGGTATTCCAGTTCTAGCTTTTTACATAGGATCATTGGGGGAGAAATGATTTAAAATTACCAGCTGGTGGGCAGAGAGCATCTAGACTAGTTTAAGGAGCTGTTAGGTTGCTGTAAGACTCTTGGGAGCTAAGAGCATAGTGAAGGAAAGAATGGATGGATGGACGCTGATTTTGCTTGCCTTCACCTGCGATGGCTGGTGCTCTTTTCCCAGGGCGTGTTCTTCTTCAGCGTGGTAGAAATGACCCCCCTGACACTGGGAAAATATGTCTATCCTGCGTGGGGACAAGGCATCGGTTGGCTTATGGCTCTGTCCTCCATGGTACTGATTCCAGGATACATGCTGTACTGTTTCTTCACCTCAACGGGGACTCTCCGGCAGGTATGAACGTCTTCACCACTCCTCTTATGCTGTCTGCGTAGAGTAAGCCCCCCGCTGAACGAAGCCTAAGAAGAACCAAGCAGAGTCTGCTCTGACAAAGTTGTCAGAATGCTTCAGGTCGGTGCCGCAGGAGCTCTGCTCCCTGCAGGAGGTCTCAAATCAGCCCCAGCACACAGGATGGTCTCTGGTGACATAGGCTTGCTGGAGAGGACTTACAGGCACAACTAGGCACTAACATGTCTAAATGGCTGGGAGTACTGCTGGGCAGCACGTGACTGGCTGCATCTGGCCAACTGGGTAGACCTCCAGGTAGTTTCCCCTTAGGTCAGTCTGTTGTCCCTCATTGAGCTTTATGTTGTCACCATCACAAAAATGGAGCCCTCTTTGCCTGGATATCTCTTTGGTGCAGGCGACTGGAGCCCTGGAAGAGACTGGGAAGAAATCTTTGAGGTTTCTTAACCCAGAGAAATCCCAGTTCCCAGAAGTCCCTGGCTATGAGTGTGGTTACTTGACATGTCTCAGCAGAGAGATCAGTGTCCTCCAAGCGTGAAGCTTGAAATATCTCAGGGCTAGGACCTGCTAGTGACAAATATGCACAGCAGTAGTTTGTCATGTGCTTTGTAAAGGGCACTCAGTGAACACGGGGTTAAGAAGCAATGCAGACTTTTATTGAGGACCCGTAACACCAACAACTCTGATCTTGTTGAAAACATTTTTAAAAATAATTTGAGCAGGGTTTTATGTAGCAGTGAATCATGAGTCTCTGTATGTCATACCTAGTAATTACTGTTAAGATTTTATTTACAGTGTTGACATTCAGTCTTGAGAGCACAAAGTCCCTGGCTCGATGCTGTCTGCTGCGAGCTACAGGTGTAAGAAGTCACCGCTGGGGTGCTGATTTACGGCTTTCCCAGCTCAGCTGCAACAGCCGCCAGACGCCATCTAAATCCCATGAGTTTGCTTCGTGGATACTGTATTTTGAATAAGGTTTAATTCAGAAAGGTTTTGGCTGGAATTGCTGGACTGAGGTCAGCTTCAGGGTCTCAGCCTCTGAGGTCAAGTTGCAGGTGGCGTTGACTTTCCGTCCTCCCTGCTCTCCATTTGGATGGGCTCTGGAGGGGGAACAGGGCGGGTTTGGTGTCTCAGATCTGCTTTCAGTTTCTGGTCTCTCATCTGAGGCCAAGTTTAGGTTCTTGCCATTTTGTGTTGAAGGCCAGAGGCAATTCCAATAGTATGTCCTTTCTCAGCTGTTTCAAGGGCTTCTTATCCCCTCATAATATGAGCTGGAAAAGAGGGAAAAGGGAAGACTGCAAATACAGATATGGCTTCAACCCTTTGCTTGGGCTCAATCCTGTTTCCAGTAGGGGTTGTGAGAACATGTCCTGGCTTCCAGGGGCAGCTCACAAGCGTATTTCCCCCCATGCCCTCAGCACCTCCTGCAAACCAGCAGTACCAGTCAGCAGCTGGTGTGCGCCCTCTCTGTCCCGCTCTCCCTCTAACAGCACCCACACATGTCAGGAGACCCAGACCTCCTCCCCACTGTTCATAGACCCAGGAGTGAGCAGCAGATGGCAGCAGGAAGAAAGTAGGCTTCTCTGTGTGTGTGCGTGTGTCAGTACCAGAGAGACAGAGAGAATTTTTGGCCTTTTATATGCACAGATCCTGGATTAGTTTGTAATAGAGCTGGAGCTGGAGGGAAATTAGATGCCAACGCTGAATAAAGTGGTTTTGACAGACAGGAAAGATTACAAGTCATTTTGATCCTACTGAGCATGAATGTGAGGGGAGAAAAAAAAAAAAAGACAGACCATGAATGGCAGAAACAGCTCAGTGAACATTTCAGGGACTTCACCCAGCAACAGCCACTTCAGCGGTATTGGAGAGCAGGAGCTTGTTTCCCTTTGCTGGGAAGAGCTTCTTCCTGACTTAGTGATGTCTATTCAGGTCAGGCTCGATCCTCCTCTGCCTTCTCTTCTGCAACTTGCGGCATTAGTCCCTCCCTGACAGGGAAAAGTGATTCATTCTTCTTCATCACTCCTGATGCTCGGTCCCCACGCCTCCAGTAATGACTTGCCCCACCATATTTCCCTGGGTTCTTCTTTCACTTTACTTGGCTCTGCAATTTTCATTTGATCAGCTCAAGGTGACAGGAACTGCTGCTGGTGCAGAGGTTTGTGCAGGCAGACCGGTCTCATCTGCATCAGCGGCACAGACCGCAGCCTTCTCAGCCTGCTGTAGCTAGTTAGCGATGCTTTGTAGTCTATCCCAGTTGAAAAATTACGGAAACTGGGAAAACGGGTCTGCCCTGAAGCCTGTGACATTGCAGGTCTCAGTCCTACTTGCAGCTGCTATTGCCTGGTAACGGTTTGCCTGTGTTCTAAGGGTATTTCAGATAAAAGGAGGAGCTGCTGTGCTGAGTGCAGCACCAAAGCAGAGGTAACTGGCAGAGGCAGGCGGTGGATTGCTGAACGCTGATGGAGGAGTAACTCCTGCCACACACACTGTCCCCTTCCCTATAACTAGGGCCACCTCTGAGGCTTGGGGTGAGGGATCACAACCCTCAGACACTGCCATGCCCCAGCTGTCCCACCACTGTTTCCCCTGGTCCCCCGGCTGATGCTCTCTCTCCCTTCATTCCTGGGCAGCGTTTGCAGCAGATGACACAACCCAAGCCAGAGGTGCACGCTCAGAACAATGGCCTCCAGCTGAAGACGTCCTTGAACGGGAGGGTCTTGGATGCCCCCGTCTAGGAGGAGAGCTCGGACCTCCTCGCCCTGCCCCGTAGCTGCTCGTGCCATATTGTCCCTCGAGCTCCTCCGGCACAGCTCGCTGTCCCCGGCTCCGTGGTGGCTTTTGCTTGTCGAAAAGAGGACCTGGCGGAGGAACACTCTTGCATCTCTTCCTCCCGTCGTGGCTTACCAAGGCCCTGCACGAGCTGCCACCAGGGGGTTGTGTGGTGACCGTCTTCATCCTGCAACATCCTGGTCCAGGCTCTCAGGCAGGAGCGGCCAGTGCCCAGGTCTTCCTTCTCCTGACAAGAGGTGATGTTTCTAGAGAGCTTAGACTGATGGCTGACCACTTCTCTGTTCTTCTTCTTGCCTTGCCATGTGAACCTCTGCAGAGCATCCCATAGCACACAGCTGTGCTGTCACCCCGGAGAGCCAGCTGGCACCAGGTTCAATCCCAGATTGTTGTTGACTGATCTTGCATAATCCAACACCAGCAAATGTATAACTGGAGGGGATGTGGCAGAACAAGGGATTCCAGTGAGGAGTCCAGCGTGCTGGTAGCTGTAGAACATCACCCCAAAACTAGAAAAGGGCTTCAGGACAGTGAGTGCTGCTCACGGGTGCCATGTTTCAGCCCTGTGCAATCTCCAGCCATTATCACCACATCCATCGGGGCTGGCACAGTGAGGTAGAGCCTAGCAGAGTAGGCAGCCTTTTTCTTCTGGAGCGTCCTGCCCTCACCAGCTGTGTGCAGTAGCCACTCCCTGACCCTAAAATGCATTTAAGAGGGCTTTTTGCTGGAGGCTGGAGTTTTTGCTGGAGGCTGTCCTGGTCTCCTATACTGACCGTGCTCTGCTGCAGTCGGCTTTGTGCAGAGGCAAGAGGTTTCCCATGTGACAGGGAGACTTTCCAGCACTGTGCAAATCTCCCCCCAACTGGAACAGGGTAGTTCCTGCCAAACACCCTCCCTGGGTGGGAAGCAGTAAGATGCAGCATAGTGCCCACGGGTGGTTTAGCTTATACCTTTTTCAGGAAGTGGCAACATCTAAATCCCAGCTGGTGGAAAGCAGGAGCTCCTGAGGGAGCTGGTAGGACGTAGACACCATGCTTAAGCCCACCCCTGTGAACCAGTGCTGACTTCCCTTGGGAAGTGCCTGTACAGCCAGCTGCTGGTGCCGGCACATCACGACTCCCAGCAGCACACGCATCACAGGCGGCCGTGAGCTGTTGTAGAAGATGCCGGAGAAGGCTGGGAAGTGTCTCAGAGCAGTCCTAAAGCAGCAGCACATTTCTTGGCTAGAAAGCCTTGAGAAAGGAGGTGGCCCATCATAGCACCATGTGCAGGTGTGACAGTGATGCTCCCGTTTGTGACAGCCTCCCAGTGACCCCACAAGGAGACACCTGTGTACTCAGAGCATTTGATGAGCACCCGTCATACGTGTGCACACACGGCGTGGTTCAGTGCCAATTAGTCTCTCCCCTCCTGTGACACCCTGACAGCATCACCACATCTGCTCGCACCTCCAGGTTCAGCTCAGAATCAGTAAATTCACACAGGAGTGTCCAAGAAAAGGTATGTCCCAGTCACACTTCCTACCAAAGGGTCTGGTCTTGTAGGTGACATGCTGAAGTCCCCCAGGGGTCCCACCCCAGGTGCCAGCTGAGTGATGAGCCTTCACGCAATTGCCCTGCACTCCCACAGGAGCCGCAAAATCACAGAATCACAGAATGGTAGGGATTGGAAGGGACCTCTGAAGATCATCTAGTCCAACCCCCCTGCCAAAGCAGGTTCACCTAGAGCAGATTTCACAGGATCACGTCCAGGCAGGTTTTGAATGTCTCAAAATGACGCAGGTTGGCCCCGTGCTGCCTGTCCCTGGGACCAGCCAGTGCACGGGGCCAACCTGCTCTTCTGCTGGCCTTCCAGCCTGAGGATCAGCAATGTAAAGAGGAAAGAAGTTGTGTGGTTAAGGCTGAAGAACCTTTGGGGTTGGGTCCCCTGCCAACTCACCAATGCATCTCAATTAAAGTTGCTTTAGATGTGTAACCAATTTGTGTTTGTACACGTGGCACATCCTGTGTCCCAGCTCTTAGGGGTCATGGCTGCCAGGCGTTGAGTGCATGTTTGGAAGTCCCCAACACCACGAGCCACGATCACGCCCTGTCCCGCATCTAATCGTTAGAGTGTTTGCCTCAAAAAAATCATAGCTGTTAAATAGACATGAGGAAATGCTGAATTTACAGGCTTGATTGGTTGTAATGCCGAAAGCCAAACACCGAAAGCTGCAATCATAGTTCATCACAATTAATCTCATCTAGTCACAGACGTGTCATTTTTCCTTGTCCCGTAATTGCCAGCACTAGCATAGCTGAAATTTTCTGTTCCATTTCACCTATTTTTATAAACTGAGGGATAAAGGAAACCACTCTTTATATACATGTATATACTTTGAGAGGGACATCTGCGTTGAAAACAGATGCTAACCTCTGATTTTTTCAGTAATGACCTTTACTAGAAACCTACTTTTGCCTGTACATCCAGATAACGTATCCCCCCCCACCGCCCTTAAATACAGACTGAGAGTTGCACAGGTGGGTGATGGGCAAAGGAGTCAATTCTTGAGTGAGGCCTTAAAACCATGGAAGACCCCAATTTTTCCAACTTCATTGGGGCAGCTCAGGTCTGAGGTAGAACAAATCAGTGTCAACAGTTATTTTTGAAACTCTTGGCCAAAGAGCTTCGTTGCTGGGAGAGCCTTTTCAAAAGGTTGTAGTGTCCAGGTTGTTCCTCCAGGGGAATGGAGAAGGAAGGGTCCAGACAACAAAGTCCCTTTCCTGGTTCCTGAGGAAATCCCTAAATCTACACTTCCTTTTTGCTGGGATTTTAGTCCCAGAATCTCTCTGACTCGTGGCCTTGTGTGTGGCAGGTGCACTCCAGGTGTAGCAGCAGGGGCTACCCCACATACGGGCTGCTCATAATAACAGTGTTTGATGATATTTAAACATTTGCTTAGTTTTCTGTCTGTGACCTTCTCCTTTGTTCTCCCTCCTGCCCTGCTCCCTTTCATTCTCTTGCCTCACTTCTTCCCCACTGTCACCCGTCCAGTGGAAATTATCTGCCTCAGCTTGCTTCTTCCTACTTTTTTGCTTCTACTACTGTCAGTTCACAGCTCTCCCTCCTTTATTTTCTCCTTTATGTTCTTTCCTCATTTCTAGCTCTCTCTACTATTGCCAGCCTCACTTCCCTGCTTCTCTCATGCGCTCTCCCTCCGGCCTTATTACTTATTCCTGCATGCCTGTGGCTCAAACTCTCGCTGTGTGCGTGTTCAACACTTCTGCCTGCTGAACGCTGGAGCTCAGGAGCTCAGGACCCCATGGAGGAGCTCAGCTTTTCGCAGGATCTTGTTCCTAAGAACCAATTTCCATCCCAATATCAAAATTATAATGAAGTTCCAGCTATCTTCTCTTCCTCTTTGTACCAGAAAGTGCTGTGCCAAGCAATGCTGTCTCTGGGTATTACTAGAAGAGACGTTTCAACCCATATTCCACCAGTCTCTGCTGAGCTGTGCCTGTTCTGAAGGTTTTTGTGGCCTTTCCTGTTTTTGCACTATTTTATTTCCACCATGAATGCTTGGATCTGTGAAGTCTGGCATTCCTAGCCTTGCAGGGAGGAATTTGCCCTTACTCGAGCTCTGTCTGATTGACTGATCCTCTTCTCCAGCATTTCAAACTCATCCCATCCTTAGTGCTAGAAGAGCCTTCCCACCTCCATCGCACGCAGGTTTCCTCCTAGGGAGAAGGCAGGGGTGGGATCAGCCCCTCGAGCTCATCTCACACCTCAGAAATGCCACTATGGGCAGGTCCAGCAAAGCAGCCGTATTGGAGCGTTGACTTTTTGATGTCAGGCCTCGGGTAGCAGCTGAAAGGCACATGCCGTGCTCGGTGCCAGCGATTCCTCTGTAAGAACCGCTTTCGTGCCGTTCCCACGGTGCATCACCTCTGCTGACCGCCGCTCTGCTCCTCATTCCTTCTGGCCCACCCAGTAGAGAGGACACGTGCGTGGCCAGTGGGTGGGACGCTCCCCTCTCCCCCATGCTGTGGTTCAGAAGGGGATCCCATTCCCCTGTGCTCACCTACCTCGCTCCTGCCTTTTCTCTGCCCCCTTGCCTCCCCCCAGCACCCGCTGGCCTCTTCCTCCCACCACGGGCAGCCGCTCAAAATAATCCCCCGTGAAACCTCTTAATTCTAAGGAGCTATTTAGGGAGCTGTACTCAAATCCCTCCAAAATCCTCTTTTCCCGGAGGGCTGTGAAAAATAAAATAAATGCCATTGCCCCCACCCTCACTGCAGCAGCGGGGGATGATGGGGGGCGATGGGAAAGGCAGGATTGCTTTGCTGCTGCTCAAGAGCCGCTCCCCCTGGAGATGTGGGTGCAATCTTCTCCCCCTGGAGAGGGGAGCTCTTCCTGCTGCCATTCTCCCAGATGTTCTCCAACAGCTGGCAGCTGGTTGTAAAACACGTGTGGCACGTCCACAACAGGATACCGATGCCGTGTGGCGCTGTAAGGCTTCGGCTAGCCGACCGCCGCGTTGCTTGTAGTCTCTCCACACCTCTATTAAACGATGTGTTGGGTGCAGTTGTGCTGTGCGTCGGAGGGTACCCTCAAAGCCAGCGTCCTTCTGGATGAGCAACTTGTCCTTATCCCTCTCCTGTCCCGGGGGGAATTCTCTCTGGGACCCTGGTTGCATTTGGTGGTGATGGACAAATGGGGAGGGGGGTCTATGCCACTAAGGGGCACAGCCGCTGTGGTTTTGCTTGTATTGAGGGCAGTGGCCCCACGGGCTACCAGGTCACTCATGGCAACAGAGCTTGCACCAAGTGCACTGCCTGCTTTCCTCAGGAGCTGAGAGCATGGATCATGGCGCTCAGCGCTGGATGACAATACTGGCACTGGAGGCCAGGTGGTGTGTCCATACAGCATGTTTGTCCTCTCCCGATGTCTGATCCCGCCTGTGTACAGCTCCAGGTATTGATCAGAGTCTACCTGAGCAGCTCAGGGGTAGGACGAAAAAGCTTGGAAGCTCTGAAATCTACTGATGACACGTGGGAGCTAGGTCTTAAAAATGAGTGCAAGGACCATGCTGATCATTGCACTGCTTCAAATCCCTTGGAAAGGCAAGAGAAGCAATGTCAAGGGAGGGCTGAAAGATGGGAGGGCTCCTGTGGGGGCTGGCTACCATCTCCCCTCCACCATCTTGTCCACAGCAGCAGCTCCATCCTCTCGCTCTCCTGTCTCACCTTCTCTAGCAAGAGGCTTGCCTGCCCATGCCAGCTTTTCTCTCCTCAGCCCTGCTTGGTGCCAGTGACTGGTCAGCCCCAAATCTCCTGCACTGCCGGTTGCTGGGCCAGGGAATGGCCACAGTGGGCAGGCTGGCAGCAAGCAGTGGGGTAGGATCTTCAGAGTCTGGGGTGCCACCCCCTCCCTGCTCACCCAGCCACTCCTGTGCAGGGTCCGTGCTTCCTCTTTCCCAGGAGACTCCCACCACCTCCATTAGCAGCCCTTCTGCCTGGTGCGGGCAGCCAGTGCTGTTTCATTGGCATCTAACAGGGGGTGTCAGATGCTGTCCTCTACCCTGCTGACAGACTCCGTTGCCTCAAAGGAGGAGTACGAGGATGCTGTGAAAGCAAAAGCCACAGCGCTGTACACCCCATGTGTCCAGTACTATGTCCAGCTCTGGAGCCCTCAGCACAAGAAGGACATGGACCTGTTGGAGCAGGTCCAGAGGAGGGCCACAAAAGTTATCAGAGGGCAGGAGCATCTCTCCTATGAGGACAGGCTGAGAGAGTTGGGGTTGTTCAGCCTGGAGAAGACAAGGCTCTGGGGAGACCTTATAGTGGCCTTCCAGTACCCGAAGGGGGCCTACAGGAAAGCTGGGGAGGGGCTGTTTGCAAGGGCGTGTAGCAATAGGATGAGGGGCAATGGTTTTGAACTAGAGCAGGGTAGGTTTAGATTAGACATTAGGAAGAAGTTCTTTACAATGAGGGTGGTGAGGCACTGGCACAGGTTGCCCAGAGAGGTGGTGGCGGCCCCATCCCTGGAGACGTTCAAGGCCAGGCTTGATGAGGTTCTGAGCAACCTGATCTAGTAGAAGATGTCCCTCCTTACTGTAGGGGGGTTGGACTAGATGACCTTTAAAGGTCCCTTCCAACCCAACACTTTCTATGATTCTATGGTTCTACGATTCTATGTTTTAACAGCTTTCCTCCACTTTCTGCTTCTTTAATAGTATGTTAAAGTGGTGCTTGTGGTCAGAGGTCCAGGCAGGTGTTGGACATGCTCAGAGCTGCACAGGGGCAGTGGCTTTGCCACCCTGGCCCTCAGGGTTTGTTCACCCCATCAGGAGCAACCCCCGGGGCTGGTGTCTCTCCCTCCAGGGCATCAGGTGCCCTCTCCAGCATAGGTCCTCTTATGTCCCCACCCATACCCCAGTGGTGTGCATCAGGAGAGCTGCCTGCAGGGCCATGTGGCATTTTCCCTGGCTCTAGTGCTTGCCCTGGCACATCCCAAGGGGCTGGGACCCATGTGCAGCTGTTAACAGCTGGATAAAATGTTTTGAGCCCCACGGCCATGCCCATGGGGAAGCCCCAGGTGGTGTCCCCAGCGCAGACACCCGAGTGAGTGTCAGGGGACAGGGTTGACATCCTGGTGTCCCCACCACAGTGCTGGCTGAAGCAGCACTGCTGAGGGCAGCATGGGGCTCCTGCCAAGCAGCCGTCCATCAACCCTGCAATGCTGTCAGCCAGGAAGTGTCCATGTCTGGAGACGCTCAGGAGAGGTTAGTGCTCTCCCCGCCGATACCTGACAGCCGTGACGCTGATGGAGATGCCTCCCGACAGCCCGGCATGATGCTGCTGCGCTGCCAAGAAAACAGCACCGGCCATGGCTGGGGCCCTGGGGAGCAGCCCTGGCCCCTTGGCTCGCTGCAGCCTGGCCACGGGGGCAAAGCCACAGCCACTCACAGGGGAGCACATGTCCCTACCATGGCCCATGGGGACGAGTAGCCCTCACCCCCATGGCTGTAGGCTTGTGCACAGCAGCCATGGAGGGGTTCATCCTGGCCGTATTCCTGTTCCACAGCAGCTTTCTCCAGGGACCTGTGGGGGAGTCCAGGTGTTTGTGCTTCCAGATGAGAAAACCCAATTCAGCAGAAGGTGCCTGAGTCACTGGTGTAATGATAGCAGGGAGGGGCTGGCCTCAGAGGGCTCCATAGCCACACCACAGGGCAAGTAACCTACCTGGGGGACATTCCTGCCTGGACATTGCATCCGCCAGCAGAGCAGGTGTCATGGTTTAATTCCAGCCAGCAACTAGGACCACACAGCTGCTCACTGACGCCTTTCACACCCCTCCCCGAGTAGTGTAGGGAGAAGAGGGAGAAAAGAAAGGGGAAAAAAAAACCCAAAAAACTCATGGGTTGAGATAAAGACAGTTTAATAGAACAGTAATGGAAGTAATGGAAGAGGATAATAATAATGATAGTAAAAGAATATACAAAATAAAGTGATACAACACAAGTTGCTCTCACCACCCAATGATCAGTTTCCCAGCCCGTCCTGAGCAGTGATCACAGATTCCCGGCCAACCCCCATTTATACACTAATAGACATAACAATATAAATAACATACATCTATACACATCTATGGTATGGAATATTCCTTTGGCCAGCTTGTCCTATCTATGCTCCCTCTCAGCTTCTGTGGGAAAAAGTCCTTGACTAATGTTATCATCACTTAACAACAACTAAACCAGTATGTGTTATCAGCATTATTCTCATATATATCCAAAACACATCAGCCACTAGGAAGAAAATTAATTCTGTCCAGGCTGAAACCAGGACAGCAGGGCACGGCTGCCTGGCTGGATGTTTTTCTCCCTTTGAAGGGTGAGTGGCTCAGAGAAGGCTTTTGGCCCGTTCGCACTGCATTGTGCTGTTTGGGAAAACACAAACACCCCCGCCATGACCCTCTAAAGAAAAGCACCCATGAGTTTCGTGCTGACGCTGCTGACCCAGCTTCAGACAAAAACCTGCCCCATATTTGTCCAGATATGGGGTTCTTCAGTGTAAACTCAGCCCTTGCCATCAGCCTGAAGAGCGGTGCCTCCCATCTGCTCAATGGCTCCAAAGCTGCATACACAGTCTTGGAGGTCCATCAGCCCCTGCGCCAGCCCTGGGGGATGAGGGGCAGGACACGGGGACACCCAGGCCTCAGCATGCCTGCAGTGCTGGCCACCTGCCCATCCCCAAAGAGCTCGTGTGCTTTCGGCCACAGCTTGCCCTTGTCAGCATGGCTAAGCCCTCCACGCCTGCTTGTGCATCCCTCTCTGGCACATGCTGGTGGACGCCAGTGGATGCCTCTTTAAAAATAACTCCTCTGTGGGGACAAGGACAAGAGACAGAGAGGGACAAGCACTCTTGGTGGGAAGGGGACAACATCCCCCTCTGCCTCTCCTGACAGTGCCATGACGTCCCAGCCGAGCGGCCGCTCCAGGTCGGTGCTAGCCCAGCCCCATGGCAGGGATCCGTCGATGTGCTTTAGAAGCACATTTTGTCCTGCAGGAAGGAGAGAAAGAGAGCCGGCATCTCTGTCCCCCCTCTGCGCTTACAGCAAATGAGGGGATTAGGAATTATAATCCAAGAGCCTTATTTTAAAGCGGCTTTTCGGCTCTGTGAGGGGAACTTCAGTGTGATGCTCCTAGGGGAGCCGGGTGACAGAGCAGCTATCACAGCCCCAGCCGCTGCAGGTGCTTGGGTAGCTGAAGCTCAGTGGTGCCCACTGGGATCTAGAAGGGGCTGCACCGGGTGATGCTTGGGCAAGGAGAAGGGTGTAGGGGAGAGCGAGGGGCTCTGCAGCCCAGGGGGTGTCCCGTGGCTGGGCATCTGCCTTGGCACTGCGGAGCGTGTCTGAGTGCTGGGCAGGTGCTGCCGATGGATTTTTCAGGGGTTTCTGGATGCTTTGATCTTTGAAAAGAAAGAAGGGTCTATTTCTTTGGGAGTGGAAGGCATTATTAGCCACTGCGTTAGCCACCACCATTTAAATGGGAGCGTGCTGGGTGGGCAGCACAGCCATGGTGAGAGATGTGCCGCAGCCCGGTCCCCCTGACAGCGCCCCAGCCACTGCCCCGTGGGGTGCCACATGCATCCAGCCCCCCCCCGGGGATCCCCCATCCCCAGTAGCACCACAATCCCCAGGACACCCCCGAGCTGAGGGGACCTCTCTTCAGGGCAGAACCCCGGGATCTGAGAGAGAGTGGATGCTGCTGGTCCCTTGCGGCAGCATCTGCTCCTGGGATGCTGAGTGACAAACTGCACAAGCTGAAAGTGTCCTGTGGCCCCGGGGAAGCTTTTGCCCCTCACCGCTGGCAGCATCTGCCCTGGCAAGGCAGCGTGATCTTTCTTCCTTCCTTTGCACTTTTTCCCTCTGCTCCTTCCTCCCACTGTATTCATGGCAGACCCGTGTGAAGTGTTAGAAAACTGCTGGTTTTTTTTTTTTCCCCTGGCATCTCTGCTGCCTTTCCCTCTGCTAATTATTATAGCAATGCCTCTTCTAGGGCAAGTCGACAGATGGCCGGGGGTTTATCTTTGAACAAGCTATTTAATAAGGGCTCCTGCTTTTCCCTTGCACATTTCTTTCCTGGCTGCTTGTCCTGAGCTGCTGGATGGGTTGTCCTTTTCACTGGGGATGCCAGAAGATGTGAGCTGAGGCTGAAGGCCGAGGTCAGATCCCAGGGGATGGGTTTTTTTCTTTCCCTTTAGAAAGGGAAGATAATTCTACCTGGGCTCATGTGGCCCTTACTGCACAATGCTCTTCCCTCTCTACAAAAAGATGTGATGGAGAACCAGTCCCCACAGGGAGGTGAGAAGGGCTGTGTCAAATGCTGGGTCCTACGAGGCATATCCTAAGTGTGCAGAAAGCCGATGTAAGCGCTGAAACCAGCATGCTGCCCGCTCATGGCGGCTGAAATCCGTCTCACAGGAACCGACCCGTGCTCTGGCTCATGCTGCCATCGGCTGTGCAGCTTTGCTGTGGCCCACTGGGTGCAAAGAAGGTAATTCCCGCTGTAGGCGGAGGGTGACAGGCTGTGACAGGGAAGACGAAGGAGAGCTAAGGTGTCAGGGATCGGTCAGCCAGTAAATGGGGCTGAAAGCTCACTTTCAGAAAGCTCAAGCTGGGATTTCCCCCCCCACACAATGTTGCTGACTCCCGGGCTCTGAAGGGGATGTACAAGGGTCCAAAACCTTCTGGGCCTGCTCCAGGAGCAATGGGAAAGCTTCCCTTTGCACAAGAGCGAAGACTGGGGAAACGGGAGGAGGCTTTGGGCACCAGCCACTTTTTGGCAATGCCTCAGTGGAGACACCAGCACCGGGCACCAGGCCCTGGTAGGGCCAGGCTCACTTCAGGGACATTTTCCCTGTTTTTAGCAGGCTTTCTCTGCATTTGGATTTCCTAAAGACTTTTCAAAGCCAAGTGTCCTGGGGAATTGATAACATTAGCACCTAGCACCTAACCAGCAAGAGGGTTAGCCTGGGTCTGGGCTCCCTGCACGGCAGGGCTGCAGCACAGCTTGCTGTTTTGTTTTCCTCTACCTTTATTTCCCTCTGCCTGGGAAGCTGAAGAAAGTTTTGGTGGCTTTTCTTGCCTTTTACTTGTATAGTTACACTGGTTGTAACATCACCTGTCCCAGGTTGCTCCTATTTCTGCCAGGGCTTCTTGTCCTGGCGGGGAAAAAGCCCTGCTCGTAGCGTCCCAGCAGGGCCAGCATCCAGCTCACTGCCGTCAGAGGCCGTCTGGCAGCCCCCCCGCTACGTCCTCATGTTGGCGTGGCCTGCACTGGGCTTAGCTTTTTTGGGCTTAGCCAGAGCCAGCACAGAGATGTCTGCTCAGAATATATGGATTTGTGTTCTCCTCCAGGGAACATGTTGTCCTCCTCCTCCTGTGCTGCCCCAAGTGCTTTGCTCCAAGTTTTTTTTATGGGATGCAACGAATAGCTCATTTCAAAATTGTGGCGAGGGGAGGGAAGGGGAAGCAGTTCCCCTGTCGCAGGCAGCAGCGGGAGGCAGGAGGCTGCGGAGGCAGCTGTGGCGGGGGGTTACCAGCAGTGAGAGGGTGGCCGTGGGACGAGTGAGCATCCCGGTACCGTACTGTCTGTCGGGCTGCGCATCGGCTGAGCAGAGCCCTGCAAAGCCTTCGCCTTTCAGCACACGTCGCCCTGGCCTGACCTGGCTCTTTCCCAGCCAGCTGTGCAAAATGGCACGAGGTGGCAATGGAAGGGCACGGACGGCTTTAGCGCCCCGCGGGTGGGCACCAGTTTGCAGCGGGGTGTGGGAGGAGGCTGCCCTGTTCTCTCTGATTTAGCACTTGTAAATTCATGAGAGTGGCAAAGAGGGGGCCACCAGCTCAGGGAAATCCTGAGCGTGCAGCCGTGCGAGTAGAGGAGAGAGGAAATTTCTCCTGTTGCTGGCACTGTGTGAGTCCTATTTGATCAGCAAGTCTGAGTAGTCAGCATGAGGCTTCTGCGCATTTGAGATGAGGAGCTGAAATGTACTGAAAGTTCAAGCCTTCCATACTGGGAAGGAATAGGAAGCTTTACATGGAATATCAGGATGGGCACATTTCACCTAAAGTGTTTTTGCTTCTACAGCTTTGTCCCTGCAGTCCTGTGGAGGAAGATCCTTCCCTCTCCCCTTCCACTCCCTTTTTTTTTTTTTAAATGAACTTGTTTGGGAGACCCTATTCTTCATGAGCAGAAAGGCTTAGGAAGATGGGACACTTGTTTTCAAGAAGTCACTGATGACTGTGCCACACTGTCACACCCCAAGGCTGGAGCACGGGTGTTGCATAAAATAAGAACCTACCCTAAATGCTTGAGAACAATCCCAGCTCGTGGATTGTATGAATTAAGGCAGAGAATACAGCTCCTCAGCCAGCTTTCAACCTCAGTTGCACTCGTCAGCTGCAAGAGAGATGCTCCAAGACTGGCAAAGTGTGACAGAGCTCCTAAACTGGTTAAATCCCACAGCCTTACTCACCAGTCATCCTCATCCTTGAGCCACCTGCTTATTTCCAGCCACCTTTCTTAGGTCGGGCAGGAGTATGGCCACGACTACGGATTGCTAGACTCAGGATCGGGGCAGTGACGTACAGAGGGGCACTTCTCCCCCAGCAGCTGGCGGTGACAGCAAACCTGAATCTGTGGGGAATGGTGGAGCCCGACTCCGCGATCAGCTGTGCCCCAGGCACCCCTGAGGCACCAGCACGGTCCTTTCTGAGTCGCCCAGGTGAGGTGGAAAGGGGCCCACCGTGCCCCGCACGCAGCAGTGACGTTGCAGGCACCGGCCCCTCACCGTCCCCGACAAGTTTGCGGTAACCTTCCTGCCGCCGCTCTGCTCCCCGAGGGCTCCGCTCTTCGCGTTGGCCTGGGGATGGGTATCTGACCCCAGGGACGCCGCCGGTGAAGCGGGAGAGAGCAGGCTGGGTAGCGCTGCGTTCAGCGGCAAGTCTTCTCCATCTTGCTTGACAGGGGGTGGGTGGAACCCGCTTACAGCAAAGCCCCTGCGGGATGCGCTTAATTTAAAGCCCGTCTTAAAAGTTTCAGAGAAAAACTGCGTCTCAAAATTCTCTGTGGAAAAGAGAACTCAACTCCGAACACGCCATGTGTATGTTATTGCACATTATGTGCACTGTATGGACGCAACAGTGTACAGATACAATGTGACAGTTGCGGTATATGCTTTTTGGATTGTAATCTCTTTGTACCAGCACTATCTATATGTGACTACATGGTATCCGTCCCAAAGGGACGGGCCATCTTCCGATTAATAACAGTATCTGCACATCGGAGCAAGTTAGTAGTATTTCACATATAGACAATCTGTTTTTATTGCTTTCATCTTTACAGCCAGGTGTGTGATCTAAACATCAGGCAGAAACCTCTCCAATAAACTCCTGTTTCAAACCATCATAGAAAATGACTGTTTGGGATGGGCTGATTTATAATATATCCATGGCACACAGAAACATAAACGGAAGCCTCTGCATTCCTGGGAAATTTCCTGTCTGCCTCTCAGAGGGATTTCTGTCCTCCCAAGTTTCACCATGGGCCTGGGGGTCTAAGAGATTCTTTGAAGCCAGCAAAGAATTTGCAACCTATAGACAGTGAGTTTTTTTAGCAGGAGCAATCTGAAACCAGCATGTATTCGACTCAGCTGCAAAGAAGTAGGTTGCCTTCCCCCCTCCATTGCAGAGGAGAGCTTTGCTTTGTGCGCACGTGTTTGTCTCTGCTCATCTCTCTCATCCCTGTGCAGAACTTCGCAAAGGTCGGTTTCATTAACCTTGGGGTTATGCTTTGTGTAAATAGGCGTGTATATCTGATTTGCATGGGAAATGTCATTTTCCTTACGTGTCTCCCATCCAAATGCTAACCAAGCCTCAGCCTACGTAGCTTGTGAGATGTGCCGCGGTGGTGAGAGCAGCCAGCACAGCTGTCCCGCTCAGGCAGTGCACGGCTGCACACGCCTGATATTTTTGTACAGCGTGTTCAGCTGTGGGGAGAGTAGAGGTGCCTACATCTTAGCTGCCGTACAGTCCCACGTGCTGGCGGAGGGTGTGCGCGTTCACGCACAGTGTATGTGCTGATGTCTCTGGGTGCAGGGGTTTCTCTGTGGCCAGCTGGCACCCAACGCACGCGTTGGCACGTGCGGCTTGTGAGGTTGCTCTCCTCGCCGCAGCAGGAGCGCGCAGCAGCCTGCGCTTCGCAGGGGCGTGCGGGCCTCCTTCCCCAGGGCGGGTGCAGAGCTACACAGGCGTGAGCAGAGGGTTTGGGGACGGCTCTGCTGTGTGCCAGCAAGATGGAAAGGAAGGAGCTGCAGCACCAAAGGGCTTTGCCTTCTCCCCTGCCCCCTCACCATTTTCCTCTCTGCCTCACTGCAGGGGTGAACTTCACATTGAGTTGCCATCTCTTGGACAAGATTATTTCTTCCTGGCTTCCTCTGGGTCTGATCCTCAGAGAGCCCGAGCGCTGAGCTAGCTCCTGCTGCATTCCACGAAAAATCAGCAGTAGCCTCAGTGGGCTGGCCCCGAGGCCAGCAGGAAGCCACGATGCCCAGCACTCCTTGGGAGCGCGGCCTTGGTGTGTCGCCCGTGCGCCTGCGCACGCCGGTGGAGCGCTGTGGCACAGGAGCGGGGGCTGAGGCAAAGAAGACATTAGCGCACAAGTGACATATCTCAATATAATTTCTAAAACTCTATTAATCGAACAGATAAAATACCTCTGATCTATTTTTGTTATTTTGTTACAAAATATTAGCCATTTGGACTCTTTGCTAGGTGTGACCACACCACTTTTCCCAAAGGAAGCTTTTCTTGGTGATATTTACAGCAGGAAACAGGTACAGACAGACAGGTGCTTTCAAAAGCCTACACACAGGTAACACTTCTGTTGTTAGTTTTTTTTAAAAAGACACATTCAGATGGGGTTGTGACTAGTTCTGAAGAGCTGGGTGACTTCCAAGCTGCTGTCCCAGGCGTGGCTGTGAAAGAGCGGGCAGGACAAGGACAGCTCTAGCTCACGAAACACTGCTGGCAGTCCCTGGAGCCTCCACCAGCACAGTGTGGCAGCTGGTGGAGTGGGAGATGGAGGAGCTTGCTCAGCAACTTGCATTTCAAAGCAGAGACTCTGCCAAGCAGCAGCTTCCTTGATTTAGGGCTCAGATTTGTTTTGGAGACCTCACAAACACGTGCAGATAGTTGCAGGTGGAGCCTTCTGAAAAACATGTAACAAAACTCAAACTCTTACAGCTCAGAGGCCCTCAAATACTTCCAAATGTGGTGGTACCTTTTTGTGAAGAAGTTTGCGTATTGATGAAATTCTGGTTGTGGACCATACCCACACCTTTCATCTACAGGAAGGAGAGAAAACGGGAACAGTGGGATGCTTTGAAGATCTTACAGAAAGCAGGAGACGTTGCTACCAGAGTGGCCTAGACTATGGCATTAAAAGTACTACAGCAGCGAACACTGCATTAAACCCAAATTGTTTGCATTAAGCTTGATTCTCCCGTCTCACGTTTTTCCGTCCCTTTGCTGCTGTTGTAAACAGATTAATTTCCCTGGACCAGCAGTAGCACAAGCAAGAGAGAAACGGGACAGAGCCTGACGGTGTGTGTAATGCAGCTCTGCAGACCTCAGTAACACCTTGTTCTCTCCCACCGTCCAGCAGAGCCACCTTCTTATTTGGCCACTGAATACCCGAGACTCACTGCAGAATAATTTTTACTGGGTTTCTCTTTTCTCTCTCTCCCCCTTCCTTTTTTAATATAGAAGGATATGAATTTGGCAACAAAAAGCCACTGGTACGTTTGGGTTGATCTAATCTCTGCGGCAGCTTCCTGCCTCATCCCTCCACCCGAACGATTGTGCTAGGTTCGTGATCAGAATCACTGCTGTCAAAAGCTGCTGATTTTTCTTTGGGCTGGTCCCCATGGGCAAGCTGTGGTACACATTTTGTCCTTCATTAGGTTGTCACTGACATGCTCCTTCTAGCCTGCACCCTGTCAAGGATCAGTCTGTGTGCAAGGGTGTCTATTCACAGTACTACAGCTACACCGAGTCTGTATGTCTTGCTTGCGTGGGGGAGGGCTGTGGGAGCAGACAATACAATAGATCAGATGAGGTGTAGACATGCTTTAAAGTGCTTGTCATCCTTCAAGACAAACCTTCAATGGAAAAAAAAAGCTTGGTATTTTGAAGTGAAGTCCAAAGGACTCAGCTACACAACAGAAATTAGAGCAACCTGCTCCACGACAACCTGGAATACAGTGGTTTGGCGTCTCTCCAGCTAAACCTGACAGAAGATGTTGTAGCCAGCAGGCTAGAAGACAGCCAGGGTTATCTACGTTTGCTTCTCTGTCCAAAGCTCAAGGCCAGCAGTATCCTTTGCAAGGTCAGGGAAATGCAGGCAACTCCCCCTGAGAGACTGCTGTGCCTCAGGTACCTTGGCACTTCGGTTAACTCACTTCCGTCCTTCATCCATCAGGAAGAAGGGAGTCTCATGGAAGCTTCCTTATTCCTTCTTTACATTCTTGTAGCTCTCCCAATCAATTATTAAAGCAGCAAACCTCTCTTGGAGGAACTTCATAGACATTGTTATAAATATTTTATCTAAAAAATTATTTCATCAAGTACCTTAAGGTTTTTTTTGTTGTCACTTCGTGTTAAATGTCAAGTAAAATCTAATTTATTTATTTTAACACGCAGAGAGATCTTCAGTGGCTCACTGCACTCTGGGAAAAAACAAACAAACAAATACTGCCATTCCTCTCAGACAGCAAAGTAGCCGCTGAGAAGGGAGGGCAGTGTCAGTGCCTCCTGGATACCACACCTTCGAGTAAAAATAAAATGTCGGCCACGTGCTATGTTGTTGTGACAATGGCAGATGCCACACGTATGCTTTCCCAGGAAGCTACGGGCAGGTCAGATGAGATCCCGGCTGCCGTGAGGCGGCGGGGTGTCACGTTGGAGGGAGGCAGCTGCAGATCAGGCCAGCTGTGCCTCATAGTTGTCTGTGGGGTGAGGGGCTGAGCCCTGGCTGGGGGGGAGGACTTTTCCCTGGGCCCAGCTTTGAGATGTGGAGCTTCCTCACTGCCCTGGGCAGCTGGCTAGAAGAAAGATTCTCTAGTCTGGAGGGAGACTGGGCTTCTGTTCAGGATTTCTTACAATCTTTTCTGTCTTCTGCTTCCACAGTCCTCCCTGAGGCCGTGCCTGTTGGCTCCTGGTCAGTACATCTGCTCTTGCATATAGAAGTGGCAGCCTAGTGCCCTGCTCCAGATAGCAAAGCAAACAACTTAAGAGAGACTTGTTGGCACACCTGGGTACATGGGTCAGGCTCAGAAATAAGGGGACCTGGAAGCGAGCAGGCTCCTGCCCTGGAGGGCTGCACCCCAGCCCCTCTCTGCTTCCCTAACTCCAGCTGGGCTCATGCCCAGGTCAGATACGTGAACTCTTTCATCTGAACGCTTCAGCAGAGCCAGCAGACACCCAAAGAACACTGAGGGGAGACAGTCCCTGATGCACTGTGGTTTTTGCCACTGGCAATAGCCCCAGAGGTACGCACGCTGGCGCAGCCCTGCCTCTGTCTTCACTGTCCCCCTTTCCCTGACATTTTGCACGTCCCCACTGCTGCCAACAACTCCTGCCACTCCTCACCCAACGGCTGTGTCATCAGCACCTAGCGCTCAAGTCTCAGCCTTGCATGGGAAGGAAGAGCATTTCTTTCCCTCTTAAAATAAAATAAAAATAAAGGCCCTAAAAGGCATTCTGTCCTATTTTAAAATCCTAAAGTTGATCTTCTTAAGCCTTGAAGGGAGACAGAGTGAGTGAGTGAGACCAAAGCCTTTAAGCTAATTAATACCTTCCCCTCCCTACTGCTCAAAGAGATTTTTTTTTTTTGTCTAAAAATACATCCATAGCCCATTTTAATGTCATCTTCCTTCACATCAATGTCCCCAATAACACAGAGGAGCTGAGCTGTCATCCCTATCTTAGGATCTTCCCCACCCCTCACTTTGAAGTTGGGATAGGGAGGGAGCGAGGAGACGAGGCCTTGGAGTCTGCTATCTGGGCAGCTTTCCTATAGGAACAGCTGATGGAAGCAAGAGTATAGCCAGGCAAGAGATAGAGATGGGATCTCACGTGGGTGGTCTCCAAAAAGCCCCTTCCCTCTAACACAGGAGGAGGAGCCCAAGTGAAGAGAACATCCACCCTAGAAGGTGAACGTACCACCTGGCTTTGCTGTCAGAATATAAAAAAGCAGGTGGGCAGGAAACACAAAACCAGCTAGAAGGAGGAAAGCAGAGGTGGGTCTGGTTTATGCTAGAGAAGACAATCTTTGTGTGTGTGTGTGTGTGTGTGTGTGTGTGTTGAGGTGGGAGGGCACCTCTTGGTGCCATCTCTTTGGAAAAGTACTCATCCATTCCAGAAAGATCCTCGAGCTTAATCCCTCCCTTCTGCTCCCTCAGAACTGCTTGGTGTTTCCTTTAGTAAGCATGCGCCATACATACGCTACCATACAGGTGTATTTACATGTGATGAGGTCTGCTAGGTCTCAGCAGAGGTCTCTGGTACAATGCCCCAAAATAACAACAGAAAGAGTTTTGGTGTTCAGAGTGAGGCCATCTTTGCGTTGTACTGCAGCTCAGGACAGTCTCTCCTCTTCTCGAGCTCTCTTTCACTCGTGCACTCCCTCGCTTGGAACCGGCTGCTGCAAGGAGATAATATTTGAAGAGCGATGAGGAGAAAGCATGGCAAGTGGTACAAGTTCTCAGCTCCAGCTTAGCAGGCAGCAGCAGTGGCGGCAGGGGGAACTCCATCCCCGGGAGTGCCCCAAGGTCGGTCCATGGCACGGGTGAGTCCGTTTCTCTCCGAGGCTGGTGAAGTTTTGGGGTGGGTACAAATCTATGGCCAGGTAAATGCAAGGTGAGGAAGGAGGTCAAGGAGTAGCAAACGGAAGACACAGTGCCTAGAAAGCAGCAGGTCATCAAGCCTCTCAGGAACAGGGCAGCAAAGTGCTACATGGGGACGGCACGAGCACAGGAGGCCAGCAGGGCTGGCAGGGTGTGAGGATGTGTGGGCATGTAGGTCGGCAGTTTCTATAGATGGCTCCTCACAATTAGCATCATCTTGAGGGGAGACAGGGTAAGAGTTAGGTCAGTCGGCTTTTTTTTTTTTCTTTTGTTCTTTTACTAAAAAATAAATCACAAACTAGATCTCTGTAGGCAGAAAGGGTCCCCGGGAGGCGGTGGGGAAGGGAAGCGGGGAAGTCTGTGCTGTTTTGGTGCTGGTGGTGTGGCTACACAAGGCTGCGTGAGCCACTGGAGTACCTGCGCCTCTGAAGCAGGGAGCTAGGGGGGCAATACTGGTGGGGGTGGTTGTAGGGAGGTGGTGGAGGTGGGAGGGGAGGCTGATGGACCAGCTTCATGGGGGTCCCAGGGAGCCCACTGCCCACACCACGCCAGGGGGTGGAGGTGCAGGAATCGGAGGTGACGTAGCGTGTCAGAGTCTGGTTGAGGGCCGGCTCCATTCGAGCGAGGCACGGCTTGTCCAAGACAATGACTTTGACAATCTGCTGGCACTGTACAAGTGTCCCCGCCGAGGCGGGGTGCGAGGGCACCAGTGCTGTCTCCAGCCGCTCCCGTGGCATGTTAAGACGCGTGCTGGGCTGCATTCCACTCTCGGGCCCCAGGGCGGAGTTGTGCTGGTACGTTTGAAGCCTGTTGTGAATTGACACCTAGTTTAGAAACAGCCAAAGAAGCATTAAATGTTACAAGACTTTTCCCATCTGCTGCTACTGGCTGCCCTGCACCCCCGCCACCAGTCAGCCTCACATGCATTAAACCCTCCCCCCTTTAAAAAAAAACAGAACAGGCGAAGCCCTGGCTGCACAGCCCCTCCAACAGCCCCATCGTCCCCATCTAGGCCTAAGTGCCCCTGTCCTTTCCATCACGTCAAAGGCGGCAGGGCCAGCGTTCCCAAATGCAGTGCAATTTTGATTATCCAAACGGCACAGGGAACGCAAATCAATTCTAGGAGTGGAGGTGTCCATGAATTCTCATGGTAATGAACAGACCTTGGAGGTCATGCCCTTGTCCCCACCAGCAAAAAGGGGAAGGGAACCAGACAGCAAGGTTTCAGATAATCGAGGTTGTACATTTCAGCAAAATGACAGTAGCTGAATCTGAGACAGAGAGAGACAGAGAGACTCAAGCCTTTCCCAGCTCCCTGCCTTTCTGAGTAGGAAGGTACACCACATGACTGGATAATCTGTTTATAAAGGAAAAAGCAGAAATCTGACATACTCTAGCAAAAGGCAGCTCCCTCTGATCCATTTGATGGTTTGTCAGTGAAAGGAAATGATTTTCAAAAAAAGAAAAAAGAAAGAAAAAATGCCCGTCTAGCTCATACAATGATAAAAGAAATTCATGATGAAATGGCAGCAGATTAGATAATCTCAAAGAAATGGAAATGCTCCTCTGCTGGCAGAGTATTACTTGGGCAGCTGAAAGGGGGAAAGGAAGCAGGAGGTCATCAGGGTCCCCACAGAGAGATGCTGATAATGGAGTCAAATAAGGGAGCTCACTGAAGGGAGCCAGTTTAAAAGGAGGAGCTGGCCTGGACTGGTGGTCCCTAGCGGGGAAAGCGCAGCAGGAAAATGGTGCTTCCCGAATGGTGGATGAAGTTATAGTTCCTCCTGGCAAGGATATGGGCTGATGGAGACCCCAAACTAGAGCAAAGTTGCCGGTTCAAAACAGAATGTCAGTCAAGTGACAAACCCTGGGTAGAAAACAAGTGCTTGCAGGTTGGTATGGCACTTCCAGCTAGGCAGGGGTGCAGACAGGCAGAAGGGAGAGTGGGGGTGCCCTGATGGTCTGGCATGTTGGGCAGCAGCGCCAGCAACTGGGAAGGTGAAGCTGTGGAGTGGTCAAGCTTCCCACCATGCTGGAACAAGGATAAGCTGTCTGTCCCTACTCAAGCATGGAGGTTGCTCAGACTCACTGCACAGCAGGACAAAATAATGAGTCAATATTTGTTCAGGTCGTGGAGCATCCCATAGGAAAAACTGGTTGCTGGGCCATGACGTGCTAATGATATTAGGACACCTGGAAGCCATTCTCCACATGGAAACACTCCTCCCAACAGGAGTAGGAAATTGGCTGGGAGAGGCATCTTCCCAAGGAAAGGGCTGTCTGCAGGGAAATGGGGTGCCCTTCAGGTAAAAGAAGCAGCACCCACTCCCCACAGAGAAGCTGGACTCCTTAAGTAAATATACTATGACAAGAGGGGAAAGAACTACCCTGGAAAAAGGCAAATTCAGGACAATGGAGATATTCCAGACAGGGAGAGAGCTGGAAGTAGTATATAAGATTTTCAGTGTGAAGATCACATTTTCCTGTTTCCTCACAGGCAGTGGGAGTATGGGTGTCTGTGAAGAAACAGGCAACCCACTGGATGCTAGACATCCCTGCAAAGATAGATGCACACAGGACAGCCAAGCTCCCTACCTAGGAAGGTAGAAGCTCTAGGGAAAGACTCTGGTATACAAAGGCCATGCTTAATCCCCTTCATGGGGGGATGGAGAGACAGAGTTGCAGAGATTGTGCAGGAAAGCTGGGCTGTGGGGAATTTGCATGTGATGCTGCATGGAGTTAGCATGTCAGAAAAATCTTAAGTGGGGTTCTCGGTCTCCCCATAAGCAGTGGGGTGGGTTAGTCTACAGCGTTTGGGAGCTTGGTCTATGAGGGATGTTACAGTTATAAAAACGGATTGAAAATGCTTTGAAGTTTAGTTTGGATTTGAAAGTTGTATTACCCGTCCTAGCAGTAACTTTTAATTGTATCTCTGGAAATTGGTAAAATTGTCAGTCTGGCTGGGGAGGCATTGATTAAAACCTGAGAAAAGAAACAACAGAGAATGTGAGAAGAGCTGAAGTGAGAGAGAATTACTTACCTCAGCTGCTCTGCACTCTACTTACCTCCACTGTGCTGTCCGAGACCTTCTCCCCCAAATCTTTCTTGCCTTTGAAATAAAAGAAAAGATCTCACTCATGAGGTCTGTACCTCTAGTCAAGAGCTGTCCCTTATACTGTGGACTGGAAAGCTAAAGGGAGAGGTGCAGGACCGAACAAGAGTCTTGACTGCAAGAACAAATCCAGACCCCCTTGCAACCTGCTAGCTGCTTAGTGGGCCCTTTGGGGTCCTATCCTTAGGTGCTGATCTCAGTGCCATTCTAGTGAGTTGGTAGCCACTCACCTCTGCACTTGATTTTTGCTGGCATACAAGCCAAGGCACGAATGGACACAAAGCCTTTCATACAAAAAGGCTGGTCCAAAGTGTTGGTGAAGAGGCTGGAGGAAGTTAATAGCACAGTTACTGTGTTGCATCAGTTCAGGAAAGAAAAAGTGGGCCAGGTTCTCCAGCAGTTTCCTATGCTCCATCAGTAATGTCTCTTTGCTAGATGTTACGGCTACAGACTGGATACAGACTTTAATGGCTTTTCTAGGGTATTTGAAGAATGCATATATTCTCATATTTCCACTATTTGCCCAAGGCTAAAGGATACAAAACTGAACATTTAATTTTTCAGTTATTCTCACAGGAATCAATGAGAACACATTTGCAAAGGCAGCACTGCTTGACCAAGAGAAGCTGGGTGTCCTCTTACCTGTTGGAGAGCCTTGCTTAGACTGCAGTTCCATCTGGGCTCCATTGGTCCTTAATGACAGAGTCTTTGCCCCTTGCTGTTTCTCCAGCTCCCCTGCAAGAAAGATATATGGAAGTGAGTAAGGAGAGGGATGAAGAGGACATCAGCATATTGAAGGAACAATATGGGAAGTCAGCAAGGAGAATTAATGCAAGAAAATTACAAGGGAATGTCAAAAAGGGAGGGAGAGAGGAACAGCCAAGAAAAAAAAAAGAAACCGGAGAGGGCTTGACATGTGGAGGAACTTACATATCTCCACACGACCTTCTATGTATGATCTGCATTTATACAGAATAGGTTATTGCTGCATAGGAGGGGATCACTGATGCTGAGCTACTTTGGCTCATCAGTTTATACATGGAAAGGCCATCAAAGGCTACATGGACACCTAATCTGTGTAAGACAGGCCACAGAGGGACACAATACAGACTGCTTGTCCCCTAGACATTCCTGGAATGAAGGATAACTCTGCTAAGGCTACCAGACCTGTCTTGTACTTCCCAGCTACATACAGATCATATTTGCATAGTCAAAGGAGTATGGGATGGAGAAGAGTCTTCTGGGTCTGACAGTCTAGCTTCACTGTTCCAGGCCACTGTATCATACACCCTGTTTCATAAGCATCATAAGTACTTAAGTTCTTCCATTTCTCCTGTGGGCAGGTAGGCACAGAGCCTGACTGCTTTTTTACCCTATTGGCAAACACAAGAACAATCCTGTGCAGACATGTGCTACTCATCCTCTTTCCCCCTGTTCCTGAAGAACCCATTTCCTTTGCCCTCTCTCCCTTGTAGACACATGCAGTGCGATGGCATTGGAGTGTGAATTGTATTAGAGGCTCTTACATTCAATTCGTATCTGCTCCAGCTCTGTCACTTCTGCTATTGACTCTTTCAGATCTTCCACAAACTTCTGCATTTCCTCAGCACCCAAAGCACAGAAGTGTAGTACCTGTTTCTTCTCTGAGCCTGAAACTGGAGTCACCAGTGTGATGCCATGGGGGTAATCTGTAAAGAAGGTGTGTCAACAAAATAAAGAGGCGTTAGGCATTCTTGCTGGAGTAGCTGGCTGCTTTGGTACCTCTGCAGGACAGAGGATTTCTAACATGAGCCCAAAGGAATGGCACACCTAGCGTTCGTCATAGTGCAAACTGTGGGAACCTGCAGCATTGCAGCCCTCCAAGGGAACAGAATGGCCAAGCTGAAGCAGCAAGGCAAGTGCCACCAGCACCACAGTGCTGCCAAAATCAGAAAACACTAACTCTTAGTTACACTTAGTACAACATTGGCTTTGGGAACCTGAGCACAGAGGTAGGACTGTAAAGCCCTTCTGAATCTGTGGAGGAGTAAACAGTATATATGAGAGGCCAACAACACTTCTTCTCCTGCGGGAGATGCAGCAGGAGAGGTTTGTTCCTCGACTCAAAGCCAGAACAGCCATTAACATCCACAGTGGCAGGACTTCTCCCTGGTCTCTACTTCC
Source organism: Larus michahellis (assembly GCF_964199755.1). NCBI lineage: Eukaryota > Metazoa > Chordata > Aves > Charadriiformes > Laridae > Larus > Larus michahellis. Next base: position 66,865,270 of record NC_133896.1, on the reverse strand, counting down.
ATTAGCAGAGGACACGGCAGGGGTGTTAGCACAGCATGGGTGGGGAGCTCATTGTGCTGTGCTGAGAGAACGGTGAAGAGAAAGATGTTGGTTTGTAGATCTCTGCTTAGTATTCCCCAACAGGCAAAACACGTGGGAATGTAAATGAAAGGACATGCCCAGAGAGTGAAAATATCGTAACAAAAGGGCTTGCATTTTAAAGATTAGGTTGGGTGTAGGGAGGGGGTGGCTGGAGATTCAGCCAACAGAAGCAGGAGAACAAGAGTGTGCAGAGAACTTGCTACGCTTGTGACTGGACTTTCTCTACCTTTTGCTCAATGGCTGGTGGTTTCAATCCCTTTTCTCTTCCCCTCTCACCATTCTCTACATTTAATTTCCCTCTTCCCCTGTCCTGTTTTCTCTTCTCCTCCACTGCTCCCGCATATGCCAGCCTTCACCACCCTCTTCCTTTATCAGTCTTTACCAAACAAGTCAAAGGACCAACCTGCTATTTGCTGTCAGACATCAGCTCCCCCTGTTTGTGTCCCAGGCCCCTTTTCCCACCCTGTGTCTGTCTCATCTTTTCAGATCACGAGCTCTTTAGGACATCTGCTTTTCTGCCTCTGCAGGGGATACATAACAGGATGCCTTTGCCAGAAGATCCTTGGGCACTCCCAGGATCATCACGATACCCTGATTCCAGCTCTGATGATGTCTCCTGGGGATGCTCTGTTGTGAATGACTCTTGTACATATAGGGATGTGAAAGCCTCTGCATGCTGCAGAGGGCAGGGTACTGAGAGAGTGACTCATGCTGACAATAGGGTAGAGGGAGGATGTAAAAAACTTAGTATAGCCACAGTGCTGCCACGGTCTTCCTTCCTTGCAGCATGTTCTGCAGGTGCTCACAAAAACCCCAGTGGGCATCAGCCATGCTTGCCTGGGACTACTGTGCAGCCCCTCTGCCTGCGCCAGCAGGAAGCCTGCCTGCTTTTGGAACTCCTCCACCACATAACCAGCCTCAATCATGACATATCATGGCTCTATTCCCAGACCATCAAGGTCAGGCCGACTAGGGCTGGCCTCTCGCCATGCTTTGGTGGGTGCTGGTCCAAGGGCTCTGCTTCTGTCTTGGGAAGCTTTCAGCACAGCACAGCACAGCACGGCACAGTGCGGGAGGTGACAGCAACACCTGAGCCTTTGTCAATGTCAAAGGTAGAAGAGGGAGTTGTGACTTTGGGCATGAGGGGAGAAGGGCTAAAGCTGTCAGCAGCAGTTTTGTCAACAAGGTTCTCCACCTACAGTTGGTTCCTGAGAGCTCAGTGAGATATATATGGGGATTGATTCCCTCATTCCTCCTCACTAGTGCTCTTCCTGCCACCATGACAAGCCAGATGGAGCCTCAGCCTGCCACCAGGAGCCTCTTCTCATCACACTTTACCGCACAGTGATGTCCTCAGCACTAAGCCTCAGTTTTCTCCCCTCCACTATTGACCCTGATGGAATCTCTCTTCTGATGCAAACTCACACTGGGTGACACAGGCCCTTCCCTCCTTCTCCTTTTCTCTGACAAACTGCACCAGGCAACCAAGGAGCAACGGACTTACATTCATTCTCAAAGAGATGGAACTGCATCCCTAGCAGGCCGACCGACTTGCAAAATGTGTACGTTGAGGAGCTTTTCTTCTTGGGGCAAAGCTTGAGGATCTGTTGGAGGGAGAGATGCATCATTGGGCAGGGTACTGGGGAATAGTGAGGCAAGAACAATGCAAACTGCTCAAAGCAAAAAAGCTTTTTGCAAGCTCTGTTAATTGTACATGGGAGTAACACTGGGTGACTGACAGGCACTGTGCCCAGAAAGCTGCCTGGCATGCTGCACTTGTAACAACACTTCTGAAATTCTGTATGCATAGCCCTGGGGCCCACTCAGCTCTCTGTCTCCCAGGGGTGCTGGCTTTTTGATGTCCACATTTCTGACTTTGCAAGGGTAATTCTCTTCACCAAGGGCCAGATCAAAAGGCGAAGGGAAGCCTGTCAGAAATACCTTAGAGCTGGGAACAAGAGCATATGTGAATGCTGTGCTGCCCTCACTCCCTCAGCACTGGTTCTTATGGATCTGATTTATCCCATGGAGTAGAAGGATATCAAAGAGCAGAATGCTCCCCCAAGTTCACAACTGTACAAACGGGTGCAAAGGAACAGGTGGGGAAAGCTCTCTTGTCCTCCGCTCTTACAAAAGGGTTTGGGTTTAGCCTTACATTTGCAACATCCACAGTTTCATTTTGCCATTAAATTCAGCAGAACTTCCATCTTGTTCGGCCTTCTCCCAGTCTCAGTGTATCTCTGCCCTCCTTGTACCTGTCTGAACTCAGTTGCAAGGCTGCTGGGGCAGAACACTTTTAAAAGTACTATACACATTTGGGACTCCAGTAAGTAATATCTACTCTCCTGCAGCCTTTGCAATGTTAAAGGCAGTGGTTGTAAAGTGTCTGGCACGAAAGATTTAAAGTGCATGGGAGGGCTCTGACTACTATAGTACAAACAGACAAAGAAATGAACCTCCCTTTCATGAAATGAACCTCCCTGCTGGCAAAGGCATGAGAGAGAGCAATGACATTGCTTGGATGGCTGTGGGAGGTGACAGTTTGCTTTTTCAAGGGAGTTTTAGATTTGGTAGGTTTTTTAACAGTGAAGGATCCAGAGCTGTGTCTTAAAATAATGATGGACCAGGAGATGGTCTGTCCTCAGGACAAGGGGGAAATGGATGTTGTGGACTGGTTTTAGATTTCTTCATTGAAATCAGGGCGAGTTTTATCACTTCAGTCCCAGAGTACACTCACCACCAGCAGGTCATTGAAGAGAAAAACTTCCCTCTGGTGAGCTGCCTGCTTCTGCACTTTGTTCACATCAGTCACTTCGTACAAGCGGCTGCAGCAGACCAGCCGGCGATGGGGCACGGACAGAACCTGCAGAAGACCCACAAGAGCATGCAGAGGCTGAGGGAGGTGCAACTGTGGGTCTCCCCCACCCTCAGCCTGTACAACCCTGCCCAGTGACAGCAGCACGAGCCAATTCTGCCCACTCTGCCCACTCAAATCATCTCCTCACCACCACTCCTCACCATCACTTTTCCTGATGGTGCAACAGCAGAGAGACCTATGCCTTTGTGATCTGGATAAATCAGAGGAGTGGCACAGGTTATAGGCAACCCTCTTGCTCACACCTCCTATCTTCATATACATCTGGCTTACAGTCACTGAGTGACTGCTCATCCTCTCTCACTCCACTGGACTTTTGCAGGTTTTCTGGACTTTGAGAAATTATTCTGCTCATTTTGGGTAAACAGCATGCATGATTTTGCACTAGAGATCAGTTACTGCTAAGAAGCTGTCTCTGCATTTGGGGGTCTCTTAACCCCAGCAATCCTTTGGGAACTCACTAGAGACAGATGGGGGAAATTGTTTTCTACCACTTTGCCTTCTGCTTCCTACACCCTCACAAGGCCTGGAAGTTTGAAACACTGCAGAGCTATCACTGGAGTATTGGCAAGCAAGACCTGCATTGGCAGGCAGGACCTGCAGTGAGATTCTTGGGCAAACAATTACTGCACTAGATACTGTAAACTCTGGCCAAGGAGATCCTCCAAAATTAGGAAAGAATGAGATAGCAAGGAAGAAAGTGTTTGGAGAAAAAGGAGTGAATTCATCAATACAAGCAAGGAAAGTATTATAGAAGAGGAGTAGGCGCATAGAGGAAAAAGGCAGAAAAGAGGGCAGTGAGGGAGGTGGGTGTGAGAGACGTGAGTGGGTGTCAGCGGGGATATGGGTGCTTACCGTTTTCATTCCAACTATGGACTTCTCCACTTTGGTGACATAAGTCACATGGTCCTCATTGGATTTTAGCTCTTTCTGCTGGATCCTCTCGTAGATCCCCACCACCAGCTCCCGTGGGATGTCAGCACCGTCATCCACCCCTGCCAAACACAGAAAATGTTGGGCAGGCTAGGCAGGGAGAAAAGGAAAGGGAAGAACCGATGGTCCCTGGCAGGTAACTACTGTCTCTGCACTGTGCAATGCTGGGAAGGCTGAAAGGAAAGAGCAATACTTCGCTTTAGGCTGTCTTCTTTCTTGCTCTAACACATCTAATGCACCAGCAGGAGCAAATGACATCTCTAAGGCCAATGCAGAAGATTTCATTATTCCATTGCTCTGCATGGTGGCTCCTTTCCATGTGTTCCCTAAGGTTTTATAGCCACAATTTCACATTCATATATCTTAGGCCACTCAGCAGCAACCCCTGCATTGATTTCACATCATCAGAAGTGCTAGATGTGGAGGAGATCTATGACGGGATTCAGCTGCTCTTCCTGCCAATGCAAGCGTCAGCTCTCCTGTTTGCTTGGTGGCCTCCACCATTTTCCTTCTGTGATGTCTCCTAGGAGTAATGCTTCCCCGTTATTCTATCTGTGATATCTCTGTCTTGGCCCTGTCCCTTTCCTCTTTTGCATCTCCTTAGATAACTCTTCAAATTTTGCTGTCTGACCCTTGCAGAGCCTCACAGAAAAGTTTTCTTTTACCTTTTCTTGATCCAAACACCACAAATTAAACTGCCAGTCTTTTCTCTGAACCAAATTCCTTCAGTTATTTTGTATTGATTTTCTCTGCTTTCCCTCCAGCTCCCTGGTCTGAGATGTACCACCCTGAGTGATGCAGGTGAGGAACTGCTGAGGAATGGAGAGGCATTGTCATCTCCTGGCTCCTTCATCCACATCCTTGCAAATATAGCCTGAATAATCTGTCTTTTTTCAAACACAGGCTGGTGAGGCTACTGACCTGGGCACTGGCCTGCAGGTGAGTCTGGGATGAACTGTCCCCCCTTATCTGTAATGGGGTGACATTCACTTGCTCTAGTGAGTTGTGGTGTGTTACATACTAGAGGTGAGTGATCCTTACGTTGGCTGAATTCATTGTGATGTGAAGTGGCAGATTTTCAAATAACTCTAAGTGAATATAAAAAACCCTTTTGAGTTAGCGCTACCAGCAGTAATACCAAAGGGAATGATGGCAGATATCAGCCCCATTCAGTATCTCAGGAAATAACTTGAAAGAGGGCCTCAGTGTCACGTTATATCAGTCTGAAGTGGATGACAAATTGGGGAAAGTGTGGGAGGCTGAGACACCACTTTCTGAACAGCAGCCATGACAAAGAAACAAGTCAAAGAACCCACAGAAGTTCAAAATCTAGACAGGGATTTACACTGGAAAAACTTTGAGGGAGCTTCATCTGAATTGCAGATGTGCAGTAAAAGACACTTGGAAGACGTCAGACCTTGGATGACCTAGGAGTGAACATGGCTGGAAAATTAGACAAGAATTTGGCTAGACATGATGTCAAAAAGGCCAAACAATACGAAGCTGCATTAGCAGATCTGAAAATAAGGAGGAGGCAATGGCTCTATATATGAATATGTTGTGACCACATATGAAAAAGTGCTTTTAGCAACCTATTACCAAGATGGGAAGGACTGACCTTGAAAAACAGAAGAAAATTGATTTGGGAAACTGAAGTATCAGAAATTGTGAAGAGGTAATGTATGCATGAACTCTGTCAGGCCTACAGTTACTATAAGTAATTGCAAGCAATTAAGAAGGGGAAGATTTAGCCTGAATAGAAGGAAAATGTGTTCATATATTCAAAGCAGCAAGGACGGGAAGGTCTTGTTTAGCACAATCCAGCAGGGTCTAAGAAGGATGGAGCTGAACAATAGGAAAATGTAATACAATGGACTGCATCCAAGCTGTGAGATCTATTAAAAGATGAAACCATCTCTCACGGAAAACGGCTGGTTTCTGAGAAGGCCGGACAGCTTTCTGCAGAACAGAAAGCTTAGATTTTCCCCTTCCCCAGCATTCTAGAAGACACCTCAAAGGGCCCTCCATGTGTAGCTCACAGGGTGCAGCAGTACCCCTGGAGAAAGGCAGCTCCACTAGGTTTTTGCTGCTTTCACCTAGGCAGAATTTAGAGCAACAAGAGGGCAAAAAAAATCGAAGCAAGACCCTCACCTCTCAGATTGCGAATGAAGTCCTCCAGCATCATCTTCCTGTCAGGCTTGATGTTGGGGCTGTACATGTCCGTATTGAGGAGGATGATTGCAAAGGCCAAGATGAAGATGGTGTCCGGGTTGTGAAACTGCTGGACCACATCTGGGTTACACATGCAGTATCTCTGGCTGCAGCAGGAGGGATGCACACATTTAATACGGAACATGGAAGTCCTCTGTTCCAGGGTGGCAATGGCTTAATCACAGGTGGATCCAATTCCTCCTTTTACTCCACCTCTCACGCAAATGAGAAGGACCCGACTGCTCTCTGAAGGCAGATTTACCCACCAATGGCTGAAGTAGGTGACTGAAACTTCAGCCTTCTTGGTCTTGGTCTTAAGGAACCCATTCTCTTGGTCTTAAGGAACCAAAAAACCAAGCAAGACTGGAGAGGACTACTGAGGCTGGTGTCACTATGAAAGGGTAATATAGGAGATGTCTATTCCAGCCTGCCTTGCTAAGGGCAAACCACTCCTCTGGATGCATCGAGGGAGCAACCCTGCAAGCCCCATTGCTGCTCTTCCTGTGAGTCACAGGGATTGAACAGGGAATCCCTTGCTGGCAGACATGTCAGGATTGGCCTCACTCTGGCCCTTTGTGCCCTTCATGCCACTGAATATCCGACAATGACAAGTCTCTGCTGCAGCAGTGGCACAGAGGTGTGTGGCACAGAGTGCCTTCAGAGGCACCTCCAGGACCACCTTCTTTGGAAGGGAGGTCCCTGGCTATTCGCTCCACAGCTGCTGCATGTTTTATGCCTTGGGTGTGCTCTATACTTCCACCTGATTGCAGCAGTGGGGCTGCAGGACTCATTCTCTTACCTGAAAGCCTCAATTAGCCGCTCGACCTTCTGCGCCTCCCCCTGCACACGGATGTGGGCCTGGAATTTCCGCAGGGCTTCGTCCAGCTCCATGCCAGAGAAGTCCATCTCGTCCACCACGCAGCTGTGGGAAGGGGACACAGCCTTCATCAGCACCTCTTCCCACAGAGGACTCTAGGCAGACTCCTTCACCACAGTGCCAAGGCTCAGTCCCCAAAGAAAATACCATGGGAGAGGCCCTGGGACATCACTATAGCTGCCCAGACCATACTTAAAATGGGCAGTAATTTCAGACAAGTGATTCCTGCATTCTACAGCAGGTGAGAAATTCTTGTGCCGAACCATACATATATATGCGCATGTGTGTATGTATATATACCATGATATATATATTATACCATATACAGCACATACACAGCATTTACATATACATATACAAAGAAAGCATACATATATGTATTGATATTTATCTGTATCTATATAGATACAGATATCTAGACATTTATATTGACATAGATATTTAGACACCTATATCAATACCAATGTCAATATAGATATAGCTCCATCTATTTCTCCCTTTCCTATCATCTGGCAATCATTCACACGTTGTCCATTCCTCCCTCGCTCTCAGCACATGCAATTGTTCACTACCCACTTATCCATCTTTCTCTTATCTCTATTCACTGGGCTGTTCCTGCACTTGTCCTCTCCTCACCTTCCATTCTGTCCAGTATACATCCTCATTTGCAACCAGCACCACCTTCACCACTCTTCACTCCCACTCAACCACTGCAGCAGCAACGTTCGTTATGTCTTTAAAGATCAGAGACAGCTCAGAGAAAATAGGAAATGGTAGCTGTTTTACACAAATAACTCTGCAACATCAGCCGGCTTGTAACATCAAGGCTGGGTAAAATTCTGCCCATGTAGTCAAACACCAGGACTCCTCAACAATTCATTCTGTCCAAACTGATACTCATTTTATACATTTCTACCAATTCCACACAATCTTTTCCATTTCCACCATACTCCAGTGCCATGCTTTCCTGTTATCTGGTAGAAATCCTTCACCTCATACATCCGGTGTTGCTTTTCCTTTTACAGTGATACACTGCACGCTGGTAATTCATAGACAATTTAGATACCCAACGAAGGGGATGAAACCTCTTTTGTTTCCCACTAAGATATTCTCATCTTATAAAAGTCCTCCTGTTAGTCTCCAAAACCTACTACTACAGTTCTTGCTGTTTGGATTAGTCAAATAATCTAATTGTTCTTAGTGCATGATATTTTGGTCATTTGTAATGACAACACCTTCCCCATGTGACGTTCAGCACATTTTGTTGGCATATTCCTACTTTTTGTGTCCAGGTCATTACCGAAAGCATTAATCAAAAGACTAGACTCAGAAAACTCTGCTCATAACCTCCCTTAGGCCCAACTTCCCATTTCAGCAGAGTATGTAGGCACTAATGTCTGCATCAACCAATTCTCTCCCGCATTTACGATTCCTCTCCTAATTTCTCTCTCTTCTACTCTCAACTAACAATTTCTCATGTCAAATGCTTTGCTGAAGTCTAGAATTACATTCTGCATGTCCCTTGACTAGAAAACCAGTTATTTTAACAAAGACAGACATTGAATTAATCTAGTCTCCACTGGCTTTGTTATGTACCATTTACCTTTTCCCATCTGCCATTATTCTTTCCCATAAATAAGTAAGTCCTCAAAGCTGCCATTCTATCTGACAGACCAAGAAATTTGCAGGTGTCAAAATCCTGTTTTCCTTAAGCCTTCCTTAACTACAAAGTTACTAATTTCCTAATCTTTACTCATATGGCACCACCTGGACATTAAAATTGTATTAAGAATTCAAGGACTTCATATTTTCTGCTTCTATATACCTTGGATGCTAATTCTGTCTCTTCCCCACCACTCTCACCCCGCTTTTATCTCATCTTCTGCATTGTGTTTGGTTTGCTTTCTCATGTTGCAAAGGATAAACTGACCCCAAATTTAGGGTTAGGAGGAAATTTTCCCCAAAACAGGTTTTCTGGGACTGTATGAGTAGTAGTACAGGGAAAAGAGAGGGGGAGTGGATTAGCTGCCATCTGGATCATTCAATTTCCTAGGATTATCTGGAAATTTTACTAAACAAATCTCTGCTAATAAAGGGATGTGCTGTCATCAGTTTCTTCTTCTTTCTTTCTGGAAGTGACAAACTGGAGATCTGTCTGTTGGTCTTTTTCTATAGCGCTGCAGCTTGCTCAAGGCTGTTGGGAAGTCTTTTGTGAGCTAGGCTGCTGAATACCGTGTGCAGCCTTGCTAGAACAAAAATCAATTGCATGATGCCTCAAATGGGTGAGAGACAGGGTTCAAATTCTCAGAGATGTCTCTCCATTCCCCTGTTGAGTCAAGAGTTGAGATATCATTGTTTAACTGGAGGGACACACAGAGAATAGCTTACCAAGAGCTCTGGCTGAACACAGAATGTTCAGTACCTTCTAAAGTTGAAGTTGTTACAACCTCAACTAGGAAATGCGGGCTCTTTCCCTGCACAAACTCCATATAATCAAAATGTAGGAACAACTGGTAAGGTGCAAGGACAGAGAATCAATGGGGCTGCTTTCATAGGAAATATTACATGAAATCTTCTTTTTCCTTTCCAAGAGGTGGACTGCAGAAACACTCACAAATGGTTTCCGGCAACAGCAAAAAACTTCCTCCACTGCCTCTTTCGTTTGTTATTTTTATTTTTCTGATACTTATACTCAAATGTCCCTTGGGTTGACATCAAGGCATTCTGCTTCTTGGAATTTATCTTTGACAGTAAGAAAAGTTTTTCTCTGGTTAGTTGTTATCGTGTTCACAGCTGCAACCACCTCTGCAGTTGTACCTTTGTTATTATTTTTTAATCTTTTCCAATGCGTGATGTTTGTCAGCGTTGACCCCAATGATTTTGCTGTAACTGTCTGCTTCCAGACGTGTGAATGCAGAGTCTTTGCATACGCCAGTGAGACCTGCTAAGGTCACCCTAGTAACCCCAATCCACCAGCACTAACTCATGTATCTTTCGCTCCCTCCCTCATTGATCAATCCTTCCCCCTCCTCACAGGCTGCTCTAACATGTCGTCCCTTTTCTGTACAAATCTCAAATAATAAAGTCAATGCCCTTAATACAGAAAGCATCAAGCCTTTATTAGGACAAGTAGGGCAAGGCAGCTGTTTATATCTCTTTTCAAACTCAAACAGGCGTTGCTACATGAGTTATGTTCAGCTTCTCCTTTGAGAGTTTCTTTCACAGAATGAGAGATGCAGGTTTGCTTTGTAAATTCTAAAATGAACTCCTGGGAGTCTCTTCCATTTGTCTCTTGGCCCAAAGAAGGGTGCCTCCCACCCTGCTTCCTGAGAAAAGTTGACCAGGCAGAAAGGACAGGTTAGGAAGAAAGTCTGACGCAAGCAAAGTCAGCCTGAGCTTGCATTTGATTTATCTGACAAAGCTTGTGCCAAAGGTCTGAGGAATAGCTCCTAGAGGAGCCATGAGGTATGCTTCTACTTTCTGCTGCTAGACAGACAGTAGAAAGAATGGTTGGATCATAGTGGTCTGACATTTTTTGTAAGCAAATTTGACACAGCAAAGTCCATTCAAAGAGCCAAAGAGCCTTGTGCCATGGGGCTGCCATGTTCCTGCTCCTCTTCTAGGTGGCTGCCTTACTTGACCTCAGATTCCTGTACAGACTCCTCTTAACTTTCCGAATGCACTGTGGTGCCTATGTCAGAGCTCCCCTGAAATGCAATGCAACTATTCTTTGTGAAACCAGAGCAAAGAGGTCTTTTCTTTCCAAGGTAGAGACCCTGGAAGCTGACATAGGATATCTTGGCAAGTATACTGCAAAAAGTACATTGACCTTGTCAGCCTCCAGAGCTGCAATGTAAAAGGCAGTGTAACCATATGCATGATGGAGGTGTCTCTCCCCACAACCAGGTTTGCCAATGTAAGAGACAAAGCTTGAGGTGAGAGTGGATGGCTCTCTGCATTAAAAGAATAAACTAGCAGCTTCTGTGCATGTACCAACACCAGTGCTGAGTTCATTTTTCCACAAACAGCAGAACGCCTCTGAGATGCCTATTCCAGGACCACCAGGAGGCATGAAGGGTAACGAAGCAGGGGCAGAGTAATCACCTTATAAAATCTCCTCCTGTTTCAACTCCTTCCTCCCCACAGACTCGTAACAAGCCATGTGAATTGAGCTCACAGTGCATCCAGAGGTGCATTCAGACCAGTACCCGCAGGGGTAGGACTTTCAATGTTTGGATCATATTGCTGAAGGAAAAGTGCTGACACCCTGCCTAATAAGGTGGTGGAGTTTGGACACTCTTGTGTCACCTGGATACATGGGGAGCTTGGTCTGTCCTGAGGCATTCAGCAGACAGGCAACTCACAACTGCAGAGAATTGCATGCCAGGTACCAGGTGCCAGGACCAAAGGGTGCTCTCCTAGTTGGATCATTTTGCTGAGCCATAACCTCTGTGGTGGCCATGCCGCCTCCTAGGCAGCAGGGCGTAGATCCCCCCAAAAGGGGGTGGACATAGTGGCATCAGAGCTGCAAGGATTTAGCACAAGGTTAAGCATGGCATAAAAGCCTTGTGGCGAAAGGGTTCAGTGAAGGCAGGAAGCAGCTGTATCGTGTGGGGCTGGGATCTGCTCACCCAAGCATAATGACCTATTTTCCAGCTTTTCCGCTCAGGTGACAATGCAGCAAGAGCTGGGCTGCAACTAAAAGCGTCTGTAATGAACCTGCAGACCACGCTCAGGGAGGGAGCAAGGTGGGAGGCAGCCAGATGGAAAGTTTAAAACCACGAGGCACAAAGACATTAATAAAAAACATCCCTCTTCTCAGCTTCCCTAACCCTACGAGCTTTCTAAGGATGAACGAGGCTTAGGGTGGACGGCAGAGGAAGAGCTCAGCTCCTTGTGAGGAGGCTGCCCTGCACGTGTTAATTGAGGCTCACAGAAAGAAGAGTGAACAGGACTCACTGATTCCTTGCAGCAGTGGGCATGGGCATGTGTCCCAATCCTGCTTTCCAGGCCCTCCCTGTGTGAGGGTATTCTCTACAATGGAGACCACGGCCCACACCAGTCTTCCCTTTCTGGAGGATGCTGCACTACATGTATTGCCTGTTTTTTTCTGGGTCTGAGTCACGCCTACTTGCCCTCCCAGGGTTGTTGGTAGCTCACATGGCTACTCACTTGGGCATCCACTCCTTCCTAAGTGAGAAATTGCCTACTGTACTATGACTTCGACCAGAACCACCTCCCAAGGTAGAGAGCTGTTCCCTCTTCAGGCACGCCGGCCGTGCAGGGGAGGGCTCTGCCCAGCCTTCACCCTCCCCTCCAGGGGACATTGGGAACCCTTGTCCCCGGAGGGACAAGGGAAAACACTATTTTCCTGGGAACCTAGGTATGGTAAGGCTGCACCTTCAGCCTTTGCAAGCCTGGTGCGGAAAGCTGCACTTGTTCACAAGTTTGATCTGTGCCACAGCTCTGCCTGCAGCAGGAGGTCAGAACTGCCTAACGCGTTCTTCCCTCTGTCCTGTTTCCATCACTTCCTTATCTGTTGCTCCACAGCACAAGCTGCAGCACTGCGCTGCTCAAACCCTCCTGTAATGCAAGTGTCTTATTGATCCTCTGTAATGCCCTCAGTGAGAACGGGAACGGAGGCTAGTTTGGGCTAACCTGTCAAGTTCACTCTGACAGCCCAAGAGGAATCTAACACTTCTTTGAGAGACAGTCTCTTTGCTGGGCTCCCAGCTCTGCGCTTACAGTCCTAAGAGCAGCTTTTCTCCCCCTGACTTCCCATGAGAGAAAGAGAAGACAATACACACTTGTCAAGACAGGAGAGCTGCTCACCCACAGGGAGAGTGTGTCTAACAGCAACTTACAGTCTAACACCAACCAGCCCCCAACTCAGCACGGTGTCTCCTCTGCTTGAATCCCTGCCTTTCTCCTCTGACAGCAAATGCACCAGGACAGCCACTTCTGCACTTCCAAGTCCCACGACCTGAACACAAACCACCCAGTACCAGCAGCACAGCTGACTTCATTCATGGCCTCCCTCACATTATCCCCTTCATGAATGAAATATAAATGGAAGCAATTCCTGAGTCAGAAACAGGTGGAGGGGAAGAATGAACTAAAGTGAAGGGAAGCATGAATGAAGGAGAACAAAAGCAACAAATAAAGACAGAATGAAGACTGTACATAAAGAAATAAACAATACATCTGAGCATCTAATACAAAAGAAAGGAATGAAGAAAGGATGCAAGAATGATGGTATGTCTCATTTTAAAAATACGTGTTAATGCCTTGGGCCTGGCTTTTTCAAAGTAACAACATGACTTTTCAGCAGTACTTGCAAAGTAGATTTGATAAAAACTGCTCAGCACCAGATCAGTGCCCAGGATACCTCTTTACAGCTGTATTCCCTGGACCAGTAGACATTGAAACCCTGGGGTAGGTCCCCAGTGACTCCTCGCGGCTGGCTGCAGGGCAGGCTGTGGAAGCAGACTTCCCGGAGAAGAGGCTGGATCTTACCGTGAGAGGCTGGATCACAGTGAGTGGTTGTTAATGTGGGATTGGTGGCTCAAAATTGGTTACAGATGGGATTTATCTGTATGATGATTTTATGTTACATCCCCTGTAACATAAAATGCCTAAAAGCTGTATGTCCAGATTAAACTAGCACATTGAGAAAAACAACGGTCTAGAGGGACCTGTGTCTCTCCATTTACTAAAGGAATTCATAAATTGATAGAAGACACTAAATTTGGTAGTGGCTAACAACAGGTGAGATAAATCCTGCTTTTAAAGACTGAATCCTTTTCTGCAAGAGAAATGACATACTGCATCACTGTAAACAGATAGGCTTGAACAGTTTAGTGTTATCAAAGGATGTGTGCCAAGTATAGTCAGATACTGTTGAAAATCCCCTGCTCTCTCCCTTGTTCCTCTGGCTAGCGTGTATAATTACTTGTGAGTTATCCAGACACCTTTTCTGGGTTCCAAGAAAATCAGTTAAAGGTTGAAAGATAGAGTAGGAGGATGGAAGGGAGAATATAATTTCAGGGCTTTTAGGCACTGGGCATGCAGCTGTGAGAAGGCAAAATAGCATACCAAAGTGCTCAATCCTCATACCATGCTTAACCCTCGCCCCCCCTGCCTGGGTACATAAGAGGCTTTGCGACCAGCAAGGCACTTCTCTGCGGTTTTGCATTTACTAGGTGGGCAGTAAAGAGGGATCATCTTCACAGTGCCAAATGCCACTGTGCACTCCTGAGCTCTGTTGCCTGACTCCAGGAATAGGCAGTGGTTGGCTTGTTTGTCAGTCAGCACAGCTTTAATACCTATGTAAACCAAGAGAAGTTTGCAGAATATAGACTTAATGGCTGGACTTACAGCTGAGTCTGGAGTTTGTAACCTGGGCAGCTCTGCCCCTCCTCCAAATGCACAAGGGAGGCTGACACTTTTGCAGATGTTTTAAAAGCTGTCCTATTATTTATTCATGCAGTTGGGTTAATTCAACCTGGTTGCAATAAAAACAATGCTTACAATACACAATTCTAACACAATTTTTCATATCAAGCGAAAGCTAAACTAACACAGCAAGTGGCATCAATAATTGAAATTGCTTTTGGGAGGGAGAAGATGGGCCAGGAAAGCTCCAGGGCCACGTCGTGGACATGAAAGATGAGAGACAACTGCCCCTGCACGCAGGCTTGCTCACTGCAGCTGCTCAGTGCCTGTTCAACAACTACTGCCTGCTCATGGCCACCCTGCCTGGGCATTTGAGCTTCCCAGGACCAGCAGTGCCTATTCTTCTGCACTTGTGGGCCACAAAAATGACTGTGGAATTAGGCATATTGTGCAGAAGCTACTGTAGGAGCTATCCTGTCTGCCACATGGTCGCCAGGAAATACCCCGCACCCTAACATTGGCTTACTAAGTGTGGGTATATATGGGGACTGCGAGACAGCCCTTGTAGAGTCTATTCTCCCAACCTGTGCCAGTGTTCCTGAGCTAATTTGATTGGAGTTGGATGGGGAATGAGAACCAGACTATGTCTTAGACAGTTCTAGAATGCCAAAAGGTCCTTAAGCTGCCTCTGCTCCCACACAAACAGCTCAGAAGTTGTGACTAGCCCTTGAGCTATAGTGCACTGGAAATGCCAGCACACTATACTACACTGCTATCCCTCTTCTTCCTGCAGCATGGATGGGAAAAATACCCAGGATGATAATCCTGGGTCAGAATTTCTCTTGTTTCCATGCATGTCACACCACTGGGTGTGCAGTCATTACCCATCCAGCTCTCACAAGCACTTGATGAAAATTTGCTTGCAAAACCCAACAACCATTGCTATCCCCAAGCTCAGAACTGACACAGGAAGAGAGTAAAAGTACCTGCAAACAGCACAGCTACAACCAGCTCTGTGTGTGTTTTTCCTTCCCGCTTTAAAACATTTTCTGTATATTTTACGTTTACTTTTATTTTTGCCTTTAAGGAAGACAAATCAGCAATTTACTGTGAAGAGGGGATGGCAGCATGGATTGTTAGTGCAAGAACATCGTCTGTTGCTTGGAGAGATCAGACACAGGTTTGAACCCCGAATTCAGACCCAGTTTCTTGACATATGTTCACGTACACACAGGCCATGTCCAAGATATGTCCACGTACACACAGCCTCAATAGCTCAGTTCCCATCTGGCCTGGATTGAGGTAAAACAGAACCCATTTTCTGTTTTGTAATTTTACTTTTTAGCTGGGCCTCTTCTAACTGACTAAACTCTGAAATTAACAGCATATTGTTCAGAAACTGTTCACTCTGAGAGTGATAAGACCTGATTATACCAAGGAACGGTATGCACAGAGGCTCTTGCTTAGACTTATTGCTATAACAACCAAGGTCAGCTAACTTTGCTGCTTGCCCCGTTAGAGGGTTGGAAGCGGAGAAGCGTAGAGGGGTCCCACCTGCTGGGAGGAGCAGACAGGACAGGTGACCCAAAACTGAGCAACAGGGTATTCCATCCCATATGCATCACGCTCAGTATAAAAGCTGAGGGATCAAAGGGGCAAGTGGCTCGCTCTTTTTCTTCAATGGCTGACATCCGAGGACCCTGCCTGTTCGTCTGCCTTTGATCCCGATCTGAGCACTCCTGACTCCAGATCCAGAATTCAGCTCCTGTTCATTGCTGACTCCAGTCTGGGACTTGCCCTGTGTCTGCTGGTGACGCGATCATCATCCTGGGAGCTGGGTACGGTTTTGTATGTATTGTATACTTTTTTTTTTATTTTCTCATTATTTCTTATTTCCTTATTTATTTTTTTTTTCATTAAAGTAGTTTAGTTCTTTTTCTAAACTCATAGATCTCCTTATCTCTTCCTCTCCTATCTGAGGATAGAGTGGGTGAGGGCCATCTGTCATTCTGATTGGCCAATCCGGCCAAAACCATGACACCATCTTTGAGCCTTGCTTTCTACATCTGTAAATAGGATGGCAGGGTCACTCTTTCTTCGAACACTTGGAGTGCTACATTGAGAAGTGCAGTGGAAACTAAGAGTAATGAGCATGATGGAGTAGGGCCACCTGCTTTAATGGCCCTCCTACAACATGGAGGAGGCAGGCAACTACAACACAGCAGCTCCTGGGCATTGAGTCTGGGAGGCAGACACCAAGCTTTGCAATAGGGACTGTTCCCAGGACCTGCTGACTACAGAGTTTGTAGTCACATGTGAGGCAGAAGAACATGGTCATTTGCCGGGATGCTGGCAAATTTAGGACTACAAGGAAGTGCCAGCCTATTGCTATTGCAATATTTCCCTGTCTGTGCAGAGGCAAGGTTTGGACTTCATCAGAGTATCTGTCAGGGGAAGCAGCCCACACATTGCTTGGTGGAGAAAAAGAGGCAATTACTTTTAATTGTAGCTCTCAGCATGAAGAGACTGGAGAGAACATGTGTCTCGTTGCTGGCCAAATCAATACCCATACAGTATATTAAAAAAAGAGCTGGACCAAAGGTCAGGTACTTGCAGCAATAAGCAGCAATTTCAGCAGGAATGAATTTTGAAATTTGTGCCCAGATTTGGCTCTTGAACTGGCATCCTCCAGTCTTTCCCTGGAGTAGAAATAGTGTGTGTATTGGATTTAGCATTCCATTTGGCTTGGTTCAAGAGAAGCCACTGCAAATTCAAGGGAGATAGATAGAAAACATTTTGGAGAATGGGAGAATATAATAAAGGATCAAGTGCAAAGGACTTCCTGCCTAATGGAAAGGCTGCTCTTACTAAGAACCGTGCTTTTGCCTAATAAAAGAAACGACCCAGCTGAGTGCTGGTCATCCCTTGAAACAGGTCTCTGAACAACCTTTTTGCCCCCTGACTACACACATCGCATCACCCTGCATGGCAACCCTCACATTCACACTCTGGTGCAAACTCGCCCTGCTTTCACTGTCCCTGTTCCTGACGTCCCCTCGGAAATGAAGGCTCATCTTAGTTCCCCAGGCCTATCTTTGCAAGAATGCCTGTCATCTTGGACAACGCTCAGATAAACAGGTAAGATGCTTTCCTTCCCAATAATTCAGACCCTGATCCTGTGACGCTGGGCGCTAACAAGTTAGCAAAGGTTACAATACGGAAGGCAGAGCAACAGGCAGGTGCTGAGGTAGTATAGGTGTCAGATATTCACAGGATTTTGTAGCCCAAATTGCAAGACTTGGAAGAGAAGTGTAGGCTGAGAGATGCATGGCTTGTGCAACCAGGAGAGGGCCATGGTGAGAGAACTGAAGGGAACAATCCAGCAAAGGCAGCCACCGAACAGAAGCAGGGAGGAAACCTGAGATCTTGCTCAGAAAAGGGTCAGCTCAGCCCATTGGAGTTTTTGGAGTGTGGGTGTTCCTCAGTGCTCTGTGACTGCAGAGGTAATGATAAACCATTAGTAGCATGCTTCCTCATGCAGGCCTCTTCATTACCACAAACAGGACCAACTCCCCTCTTATTACCCCCGTAATGCAGTTGGACAAACTGAAAAGGTCACCCATCTCAAAACTTGACAGAAATAGAACCAGGTGTGGAGCCAGCATTCGCTGCTCCCCTGCTGGTCTCGCAGCAAGGAGCAGATATTTTTCCTCCTCTGCCTCTCTTAGTACTTCCCAGAGAGCATCAGAGGTGCTTTATCTGGATGGGGTGAGACCCCAGTCACAGAGTTTCCCAGCCACAGAACTTCCCAGCATCACTAGTCCTACCACACAACGGTGCTGAGCTCCCGCTAGATGATTGCAGGCCCTCTGAGGAGAGACTGAAATGAAAGAGCTGCTGATATTAAGGGGGAAACACGTTGCTGGGAAATGCACTGAGAGGTGTCAAATAGAGAGGGGGGACGGTGAATTTCCTGCAGAGGGGGGATGGAAGCGCATGGAGGATGGGGTGCTTGCTGGTGCAGCCAGGGTCAGAGTTGGCTGGCAACTCCTTTACAGTGCAGGGAGGAGGGGAAGTTTCCACACTTACTCCAGGACGTCCCTGTTGAACTGCTTCTTGCTGTTACCCAGGAACTCCCCAATCATCTGGCGGCTGAGACCCTTCCGCTGGAGCAGGAAGTGTGCCACCCCAATGGGGGTGTCCGGGATGAAGCCTCGGGAGATCAGGAACTGGATGCCTTTGTCTGGGTTTCTGAAAGGGAAGGACAGAGACATGGTGAGTTTGCATGATCTCATTGAGGCATTATTGCCTCTGCCTGACCTCATGGCTTGCAGCAATGCAGACCCCATTATGTGCATGGGCTCCTATGAGTTCCTGTGTGTGGCAGGGTTGACATTGGTGGGGGGCAAGGAAAAGTCACTTGGGGGACTCCCTCCCAGTTGCCGCTAAGGACAATCAGATGCCATGGGACATGTCGTGTCGCTTGTAGCACCTGCTGTCACCTGGTGATCACAAGTGCCATACCACTGCTACAATGGACCCTGCTGCACAATACCAGTCACATCAGTGACTCTCATGAGGACATGATTAGACTGTGTGTCCCACACAGACAGCACAAGAAATATCAGTACGTTCAGCTGCTCCAAATGCAACCCACAGAGAGCTCCCCCCAGGAGCTGAGAGCTGGGCACGTGACCCTTTGCTTTAGGGGAGCTGGGGTTGCACCTTCTGTAGGGCAGACAAAGGCAAAAATGTGACAGTGGACAGCATTAGGAGACATTGCTGCCAGGGACTATGGGCAAATGAGGCTCAAGACAAGGGGGACGACCAAAGGTGGGCATTTTTCCTGCATCTCTTTTTCATACATTTTTTAGTGCTCAGTGTTGAGTGACACTTTCTACCTTCCTCACCTGAGCCTGATGCTGGCTGCCTGAACGGAAATCCCATGCTCAGATTTGCTTATCTCTTCCTCCGCTCCCCCCACCTTTGGCTGTATTGTTCTTCCCTTCTCTATTGATTTACCCCCTCAGGCAGAAATCTCTGTGTGTGGGTGGATGAGAGCACGCACCTGGAGAATGCCTTGTCAGAGCTGGGAGAGAGCTGAGAGCAGCTCCCAGGCAGAGGGCTTTTCTCCCTCCATGGCTGTGAGTGCCTCTCCGAGAGCAGGCCTGGTGCTGAGTGGGCCTGACTGCCTTGTTGTGGGAGGGATTTTCTGCTTCTTACTGCGCCAGTGTCTGTGCCCGCATATGCAGCTCCTGGGGGGGGGTGGGTGGGTAGCGCGTATCTCAACAAGCACACATTTGCGTGTGTCTATGTCCTGTACATGCAGATTTCTCTTGCACCATACATGTCCATCAGAGACCCTGTGTCTGCACATTTTGCCTTTTTCCTCATGTCTCCTGTGAGCACACATGCTCCTATGTATCCTGGGAGTGTCTGTGAGCCTATGAGTGGTGCCTGTCCCACAGTACAGGCAGGAATGAGTGTGTATGTGTGTATTGTGCAGGAGGTTTTCTTCCTATATTTCAGTCTGCCCCACTGAAGGGTGTCTGTCATGATGCACTCCTGCTGAGGGGAATTAGTGCAACACCAGGAAGATTTCCACATTCCTTTGGTTCTCTGAGCTGGTGAGATGGAGAGGAAAGAGGGTAGCTTCTTCATGAAGGGATGCCGTATTTCCATCATTAACCCAAATTCAGGGATTTTTGTCAAGGCTCAAGGAGTGAGTTTGCTCAGGCAGTTTCATGGGGTGAGGAAAGGATAGCATGAGATCTTAGAGCACGTGAATGCATGATATGCACAGGCACAGACTGTGACACTGTCAGGTGGTGAAGGATGTGGGTGAGCAACATATGTCTAGCTTTAGGGGGATCGGCATTCAGGAGAATGGTCTGCTCCTTACAGGGGCCTCATGGATACAAAAAAGTAGGCAGGCTTGAAATAGTTCTGCTTACTCTGCAATGGAACAAAGGAAATATCCTGGGCAGCGTGACATCCCTAGGGAGAGTGGCTGGGAGAACAAGTCGGCCCATGACATTTATGAACAGGAGAGCTGCAAGATCTGATATTGAAAAACCCAGGCCTTCTTCAGGGAAAAGCAACAATGTATCGTCCGTATTATCACACAGATCTCCTGGTTCACCTTTGAAGAGCATAGGCAAAGTTCTCTGCTAAGTGCAGAGGTCATATGGTCAGGGATAAAGCCAAGTTAAGCAACAGAGATTCATGAAATACACCTCCACCTGCACACTTTGGTATTTGGTGAGGGACAGGATGGTGTTCACAGCACAAGGGTGATCTCAGCTACACTGGTGTGACTCCAAAGCCACTGGACTGAATGTGGATTCACTCCAGAGGAGCTGGGAGCTGAATGTGGCCAGAAAAAAACAGCTCACACACTCACACAGATGTGCAGATTTCAGTAGAGATGGCACACGTGATGCAAAAGGATGTAGGATAAAACAGTCCGGCTGTGACAGCCCTCCTGCACTGCCTAGACTATAACTCAAATATACATGCATACACTATTCTTTTGCTAACAGCAGCCTTTCATCATTTTTTCCCTGAATTCAATTTGTTCCCCACAAAATCCTGATAGCAATACAGCACCTCTGCCACTGAACACTTGCATATATATCCCATGTACTGCAGCATGCGGCTTTTGCCCAGATGTGCAGCAGACAACTCCAATTCCATCTCTCCTGAGCCTGGTCCCTGCTATTTTCTTTAGTGTTGCAGGGGTGTTAAGCACAGCCAGCAAATGCTGCGGGATTCCTCACGTCCTGCTGGCTTTCCCTCTGCCCACGCAGCCAGCTGCCCACACACACTGAGTTATTACAGCAGCGCCGCATAATGAAGCACTCTCCATTCCAGGGATTCCACCCCCTCACTGTAGAGTGGGGATGGGGAAAGTGCCACGGCAGCGCAGCATCAATGTGCTCCCAGGGGCCTGCTCTGAGCCAGAGTGCTGCTTGCTGAAAAGGCAATGCAAGGCTGGATAGACTATGGCAGACGGTGCTAGCAACTGGAGGCTTTCAGCTCTTGGTCCAGGGGACTGGTCAGCAAAAAGGATGTGTGCACATGCAAGCATGGCCTCAGCTCCATGACCTGCGGGATGGTGCCCACATCGCAAATCCTACAATAGTAAAATGGTTTCTTGCTGGAAATTGACAAGGAAACCAGCAACCAAATAAGATCAGAAAGCTGAATGGCCTTCCCAGCCCCTTGGATGGAGGTGCGCTACAGTGTCACAAGGGGAGCCATGTGGCCCTTAATCCTGCTCAGAGAATAAAACAAAGGCTTCATTCCCCAAAGCTAACAGGTCATAGAATCATAGAATGGTTTGGGTTGGAAGGGACCTTAAAGATCACCTAGTTCCAAGCCCCCTACCCTGGACACGGACACCTCCCACTAGACCAGGCTGCTCAAAGCCCCATCCAGCCTCGCCTTGAACACTTCCAGGGATGGGGCATCCACAGCTCCTCTGGGAAACCTGTTCCAGTGCTTCATAGTGAAGAATTTCTTCCTAATAGCTAATCTAAATCTACCCTCTTTCAGTTTAAAGCCATTATGCCTTGTTCTATCACTACATGCCCTTGTAAAAAGTCCCTCACCAGCTTTCTTGTAGGTCCCCTTCAGGTACTGAAAGGCCACAAGGTTTCCCCAGAGCCTTCTCTTGTCCAGGCTGAACAACCCCAACTCTCTCAGCCTGTCCTCATAGCATAGGTGCTCCAGCCCTCTGATCATCTTCATGGCGCTCCTCTGGACTGGCTCCAACAGGTCTATGTCCTTCTTATGTTGGGGGCCCCAGAGCTGGACATAGTATTCCAGGTGGGGTCTCACAAGAGCAGAATAGAGGGGCAGAATCACCTCCCTCGACTTGCTGGCCACGCTTCTCTTGATGCAGCCTAGGATGGCTTTCCGGGCTGCAAGCTCACATTGCTGGCTCATGTTGAGCTTCTCATCAGCCAACACCCCCAAGTCCTTCTCCTCAGCGCTGCTCTCAAACCATTCTGTGCCCAGCCTGTATTTGTGCTTGGGATTGCCCTGACCCACATGCAGGACCTTGCACTTGGCCTGGTTGAACTTTATGAGGTTGGCACAGGCCCACCTCCCAAGCCTGTCAAGGTCCCTCTGGATGGCATCCCTTTCCTCCAGCGTGTCGACTGCACCACACAGTTTGGTGTCATCAGCAAACTTCCTGAGGGTGCACTCAATTCCTCTGTCCATGTTGCCAACAAAGATGTTTAACAGCACCAGTCTCAACACTGACTGCTGAGGAATGCCACTTGTCACTGGTCTCCATTTGGACATTGAGCTATTGACTGCAAATCTTTGGGTGCGACCATCCAGCCATTTCCCTGTCCACTGAATCTTGTCTCTCCAATTTAGAGACAAGGACGTCATGCAGGACAGTGTCAAAAACTTTGCACAAATCCAGGTAGATGACATCAGTTGTTCTCCCTTTAGCCACCAACACTGCAACGTTGCTGTAGAAGGCCAACAAATTTGACAGGCACAGTTTGCCCTTAGTGAAGCCATGTTGGCTGTCACAAATCATCTCCTTATTTCCACATGCCTTAGCATGGTTTCCAGGAAGAGCTGCTCCATGATCTTGCTGGGCACAGAGGTGAGACTGACTGGCCTGTAGTTCCCCGGGTTTTCCTTTTTTCCATTTTAAAAAATGGGCGTTATGTTTCCCTTTTCCAGTCAGTGGGAACTTCATCAGACTGCCACGACTTCTCAAACATGATGGATAGTGGCTTAGCAATTTCATCCACCAGTTCCCTCAGGACCCACAGATGCATCTCATCAGGTGCCATGGACTTGTGCACCTTCAGGTTCCTTAGATGGTCTCAAACCTGACCTTCTCCTACAGTGGGCGGTTCTTCATTCTCCCAGTCCCTATCTGCGACTTGGGAGGTGTGGCTAGAGCACTTACCAGTGAAAACAGGCAAAAAAGTCATTGAGTACCTCAGCCTTCTCCATATACCAGGTAGCCACTTCTCCCGTTTCCTTCTAGGGAGGGCCCACATTTTCCCTAGTCTTCCTTTTATCTCTGACGTACCTGTAGAAGCTTTTCTTGTTACCCGTGACATCCCTGTAAAAATTTAGTTCTCTCTGGGCTTTAGCTTTCCTAACCTGCTCAGACAATTTCTCTGTATTTCTCTCAGGGTACCTGTCCTTGCTTCCACCCTCCCTAGGCTTCCTTTTTGTGTTTGAGTTTGTCCAGGAGCACGTTGTTCATCCAGGCCTCCTGGCATTTTTGCCCAACTTCCTCTTTGTTGGGATGCATTGCTCCTGAGCTTGGAGGAGGTGATTCTTGAATATTGACCAGCTTTCTTGGGCCCATCTTCCCTCCAGGGCTTTATCCCATGGTACTCTACCAAGCAGATCCATGAAGAGCCCAAAGTCTGCTCTCCTGAAGTTCAGGGTAGTGAGCTTACCATGTGCCCTCCTTGCTGCCCTATGGATCTTGAACTCCACCATTTCATGGTCACTACAGCCAAGTCCGCCCTTTACCTTCACATTCCCCACCAGACCCTCCTTGTTGGCGAGAACAAGGTCCAGCATGGCACCTCCCCTCATTGGCTCCTCTATCACTTGGAGAAGGAAGTTATCATTAATGCATTCAAGGAATCTCAGGGATTGCTTATGCCCTGCTGTGTTGTCCCTCCAACAAATATTGGGATGATTGAAGTCCCCCATGAGGACCAGAGTTTGTGAACATGAGGCTGCCCCTATCTGTCTATAATGGGACTCATCTGCTTGGTCTTCCTGGTTGGGTGGTCTGTAACAGACCCCCACTGTAACATCGCCTGTCCCTGCCCTCCCTTTAATCCTGACCCATAAGCTCTTGGTTGGCTCCTCATTGATCACCAGGCAGAGCTCCATGCACTCCAGCTGGTCCTTGACATAGAGGGCTACACTCCCCCCTCATCTCCCCTGCCTGTCCTTCCATTCCAACACTCCAGTCATTGAAGCCATCCCACCACGTCTCCATGATGCCACTAAGATCATAGCCCTGCAGGTGTGCACGTCTCTAGCTCCTCTTGTTTATTCCCCGTGCTACGTGCATTTGCATAGAGGCATTTAAGTTGGGCCCCCGATGAAGCTAATTTACTGGCTGGAGTGACTGGAATTCCTTTGTGCTGCACTCCAGGTGCTCTCCTGCTGAACTGTGATCCTCCTCCAGGCTCTGGGCATCTATTGCTGGCACTGGCATTCACACTGGATGTGGGATGGATTGAGGTTCCATCGGGTGCCTCCATACTTTTCAGAAGAGAGTCACCTACTACTTATCACCTGTCACCTTTTCTTAGTTGCCCTGGGGAGCAGATCAGGCTGCCTTACTCAGCTCCAGTGTCTCTCCTCAGGTGACTGGTCTTTCCTCTTCAGTCTGCAGAGCAGTGAAGGGGTTCTGCAAGGGCACTTCAGGCTTCAGGGGAAGTCTCTTCCTCCCGATGGTCCTTGCTGTTGCAAGCCTCCATTCTTCTGCATTATTGGCCCCCCTCCCTTCTGTGTGTGCTGGTGGGGGAGTTTTTTGTTGCTTGGCTGTGGGTTCACTGCAGACTGCAGTGGTTTTGGTTGTTTGGCTATGGTCAGTTCCCTGCCTCCCTATCCTCCAATGTTTTGTCAAGAAAACTGAGCCTTACAGGTTACCGCACATTATTTCAGTAGATCGTTTCAAGGGTGCAGGAGAGGTCTGGCTAGGAAGTTGTGTTTTGGAGTTCCACGTTAAGTCTTCTATCCCACAGGGACCTTCAGATCACTGAAGGGAGGATGGCAGAGCTGCTTCCCCAAGACAGACCTGGTGCTGCTAATATGTCACATGAATGTGTGCCAGGCAGACTAGTGAAGGAGGAGAGGCCAGGAAAAAGCATTTTCACTCCTGCTTTATCTTCACATCAGTGTTCATGTCGACTGTGCAAGAACCAAAGGAAAACGCATTGGGTGGAGGGACTCCTGCCAAGCACAGCTGAGAATACTGAAACATTTAGTAGCAGAGCTGTGAGCCCCATGTCCCCTCCAGAAGTACACCTATCCCAACACAAACACCAAAACATCTGGGTGGACCTGGAATTATACCATAATCAACCCCCACCTGTGTTTGGTGCCTACCTTCTCTCATTCCAGCGTTCTTGTGTTCATCAGGCAAATCTGTGTGCGCCCAGAGCCTGACTTTGATGTATAAACATGGACCCACCTGTTAGCAACCTGATCTTAGAGCTAGTAAAATGACCTCCTCAGTTCTGTGAGAGTTCCAAATCTGTCTGCTCTAACATCACTTCAGTTCTGGATGCAGTCTGAGCCCAGCCCTAAAATTCTCTCTTCCAGGTTCCTGCCTCCTGGAGTCCACAGCCTCCATGCTACACATACATAAACCCTGTGCATTGCCCTCTTGTCTGTGCAAAACTTCTGCCTAGGATTGCATAATCTTTAGTCTTCACTCTCACCAAAAGGCCCATGCTAATGTGTGGCAAAACATTCTTCTAGTATGAGTGCATTACATCCCCAGCATCTTCATCAGGGGACTCAAATGGAAACCAAGACAGCGGAAGATAAGTGTGTGATGATGGAGCAAAAACCAGTATTTCTCATGGCTTGCTTTGATGAGAAAAGTCTCATTGAAAGGCAACGAGCAAATCTAAAGCTCCTTATAGCAGTTCAGATGCTTTCTGCCAATCCAAAATAGACTATGTGTGACCCCTTCAGTTAACCTCTTCTGACGGTAATCTCTGGGCTGCTCTGCTTCTGCTTTCACACCTACAGACTTTTCATAGGATATCAGACTCAGATGTGTGAGAGACTGAGATGACTAAACCTGGTCTGTCAGGTGAAAATCTACCCAAATACCATAAGGAAAATGACAGCCGGAGCACTGATACCGGGCTAGCCAAGCTCAGCTCTACTTCCCTTCACTTGGGAATGCTCCATGTTAAGTAACCAGGGCTGGGTTTACATCCCCAGCTATCCTTGTTCCTTTGCAACAGAGTGGAGCAGGAACCTAGATCCCAGGCTCAGCTGGTGGATGCCAAATGGTCAGCAACTGGGACTGAAGGTTCAGAATTCAGGAGAGCATGAGCACTACTCATGGGGCACTGGGCTTGCTCCTCTGTTAGGCAGATGATCAGGACAGCACTTGGGGGACTTTAGGAAAAAAGCTTCTGGGCAGCCAACTCGTGCTCTGCATTGCATACCCAGATGGCCATGCCCTTGAATACAAAACAACTTCCCCAGATATGGATCTAGACTAAGAGCTTGCTGTCACCTGTTCTTGTGAGGCATGAAATAGGCTGGGAAACACGAAAGAGGAAGAGTCACTTACATATTAAAGAGGTTCAGCCCAATGCGGTAGAGGCGCTTCCTCATGGTGTCTGTGGAAAGTGTGGGGGACTTGCAGCTAGCTGGATTCTCGCAGTGGTACCTTGGGAGGCTGAGGATCATGGCCTGCAGTGCTTCTTTTGAGGACACCTCAGAGGCTGACTTGGCTGAAGTGGAGGTGCTGCTGCTGCTCAGCTGCTCTGAGTTGTCTGCATTCTCAGACTCAGAGCCTTTGCTTTGCCCCATCTCGTTGCTAGCATCAAACTGGAGCTTCTGCACTGACATCTGCCCAGGCTCAGCACTGCTGTCTCCTGTGCCATTAGTACTGACATTCACCTCGGTGAGAGTGTGGCTGTTCTGGAGAGCTCCGGATTCAGGTAAGCTCTCTGGGGCAGATGGTGGTTCACTGGCTTCTCCCTCCCCTTCTCCTGGGCTTTCTTCAGCCTTGGTAGCTTGAGAGAGCCCAGCCTGGCCATTGCTGCTGAGGCAGTTTGCCATGGACACCGAGGTAGACGATGAGACAGAGATGTTCTTGTTGTCAATCTGGACTGTGACGTCTCGAAAAGCCATCATAAGAGTGCTGCTGCTCTTGGGTAGGGTATCTGGCAGGAGCCCTTCCTCCTTCTCCTTGTCTTGCAGCTCAGCTTCTAAGTCTTGGTTTGGCTGCATTGAGCTGGCACTGAAGGTCTCCCTTATCTGGTATGAGCCCCCATCTTGCAGTGAGCACATGGTCTTCAGGCTCCAGGTGCTGAGGGCATCATCAATAGACTTGGCCAGGGACTGAACTTGTTCTGTGAAGGAGTCCTCCAGCTCGGTCAGTGCTCCACTGATGGTGGCTGGCAAAGATGGGGACCTCACCAATGGGATGCCCACAAAGTTGTACCCCTCCACTAGGGCTTTCTCAGCGGAGAAGCTTTCCGAGTTCTGGACCCGGACTTTCCTCAGAGAGATGCGGCGTGGCATGCGGCTCTCCAGCAGTGAGTTGCGGATCTTCTCAAAGTTCTTGCTGAGCTGGTACTGACGGAAAGCAGTCTGGATGGTGCAGGCTGCCCTTCGAGATACCAGGTGACCTCCGTATTTGTGCTCTAACATTTCGATCTGAAAGACATACAAACAGGAGAGGTTATTTTTTGCTAATTGACTTCTGATGGCTTTCTGTTACACCAGTTCCTACACTGATTAGTGAATAATGACTGTCAGAGGAACTTCTAACACCGAATTAGCTTTTTCCTGCACTGCCAAGCCCTTGATTTCAACATAAGGCCCCCCTTAGGGCATCACAGGCTAAAGCATCAGTACTGTGAGCTTCCTCACAGCTGTAACATGATCTTGCCTCTTCCTAGAGCATCACTCATACAAGCTGGAGCCTGGAGTTGCGCTTCCCTTGCAGACCCACTTCTGATGGCCTTTAGGGCACGTTCATCACTGCAAATACAGCGTTTCAGCAACGTGTCTTCCTGGTCAGCAGTGCTCTGGTAATGTCAAGCATCATCCCTTGTCTCAGAGTGTTGCTAATGCTCCTCCTCTCCTTAGTCACCTCAGGAAATACTCTCAGGGAAAGGAGAAACCATTCAGAAAAAGGAAAGAAAAATTAATTTTTAAATGCAAAAAATGCTGGCTTGATCATAGGAGCTAGTGAGAAACATCAGCTTCCATAGAAGTTAGCAGAGGCTGGGTTTGTTCAGTGTCTTTTAAAAAGCACTCTGAATCCCAAAGTGTGTTCCTTTCTGATACCTGAGTTTTTCAGGTGTCAGACAGCAGTGAAATAAAAACTACCCAAGAAAAGGAACACTCTCGGTTTTGAAAGGTAAAAAATTCGGATTTTAAATGTTGAGACAAGATATTAAGAACAAGTAGAAGTAGGAGGATTTACTCCTTCCTGAGCTGGTAACAACACATATGTAAATACATACACATACAGCTAAGTGGCATCTCAACCGGCTTCAACAAAGCAAGTATGTATGGTAATTTCTCTTCCATAGTCTAGTATTTATACTTCCCAGTAATCCCCTCACCCCTCCTCTGCAGCTGGACCTTCACTAACATGCTACTGGAGAATGTTAGATGACTTGGTTCCAGTGAGTGACTGACCGAGGACAAGAGGGGCAGTGTGAAGATGATGGTGGATGATGGGCTTGCAGAAAAAAAGAAGGATGAACTCAAGTTGCCTTCACTGAGGTTTTGCCTGAACTATGAACTAAACTCTACATTGTTGGCACTTCACAGGTGCAGACTGTAGTGTTTAGATCTGTGTGTGCACATGTGGAAAAGCCAAAAAAAGAGGTAAAGCGCAGGACTGGGAGTGCTGGTAAAATCAGTCCTGAACTATTAGCACTACATCATTCATACGGTATGAGCTCATTAGCAGATCCAAAGGATGAGTTTTACTGACTGCATCCTTATCCCCAGACAGACACCACTCGCCCCTCACCATGCCTTGCTGGCCCAGCACTCACAGGATGAAGGACTGAGCTCACAGAAGATCTGAGTTTAAATGCAAACTGTTTTGGTAGTCAAAGTGAGACTGAAGCATGAGCCTCAGCTCGCAGAGTCATGTCATGTCATCTGCTTCCTCTTTTCCTTTTTTGTAACACTATGTAAGTTGCAGATAAAACCATCAGTGAAGTTGCAGATAAAACCATCAGTGAGTGATCTAGGTACAAGTGAGGCCCTGGAATGGCAGCTGTGAGAAGTAAATCACCTCTGGCATCTCTCCAATACTAACTCTTCTGGAAGTAGGTGAAGACAATATGACCTTGGGAGATGACAGAAAGTAAGGAACAACATGACCCCAGCCATTCTGTCCCAGCACTGGTATCCTGGCTGCTGGAGTAAGTACTGAAGGCTTTGCCCACTGGCACCCCATCACCCCAGGCAGCAACAAGTCTTAGGGATCCTGCCGCACACTGGATGAGAGGCTGCCATTTCTGGAAGGGAGCACAACGGGCATATCTTTTCATATTTCCCTCACTGGAAATGAAGCAGGGACCCTTTGCCTTGTACTCAAACATAGGGTAGGCTTCTGTTTTCTGTTTG
The DNA here is from genome assembly GCF_964199755.1 of Larus michahellis. Lineage (NCBI taxonomy): Eukaryota > Metazoa > Chordata > Aves > Charadriiformes > Laridae > Larus > Larus michahellis. The sequence goes on along the minus strand of NC_133896.1, from coordinate 66,835,538 downwards.
CCTTGTCCTGCCCTTGAATTTACATCTGTCCAAAGCAAGTATCAAAGCATAGCACTGAGAAATACTAGCAATTTGTTTAGCAATGGAGTTGGCCGCTGCAGTTATAGAGGTAGCTGGCTCAGAGTTCAGCTTACCCTTAATTTAAAAAACATTGGCCTGATACTTGCCCTGTTACCCTCCTAGAAAGGGTCTGCAGAACTGGTGCTAAAAATCACCCACACAATGACCATGGATCCAGGTTCATTCACCACAAGACCCCTTAGTAGGTGTTTTGGATAAACAAGGTACCTGCTTATCCCCGGAGTTTGATGTGGCTGGAAAGAGGAATACAAGGACAAGAAGAGACTCTGGGTAACAAGCAGAAGGGTTTTGCTGAGATTCTTTATCTTTCTTTCCAAAATGACTATCTTAAATCCCACCATAAAAACAGCACTCCTTTCACATCTCTTTAAAGTTGGACTCCTGGAAAGAGACTGATTATCCCTTGGCCCTTCCCTTCAGGAGGAAGGCCAGGCAGATAAATGCAAATTAAACCAATAACCTGTGCAGGCCCAGCCCAGACAGTTATTACTGACAACTGACCATGAGCACTTAATATAACAGTCTGGTTAATCAAAATGTAAAGCTAATTGTGTTGGGAGGGAAAGAGGAACAAATGGGAGGGACAGACACAGCTATCTGAGGGACAGAATAATAGTAAGATGCAAAATAATGCAGAAGCAAGAGCCTTATAATTATCTGAGGTTTCCAAGGAGGTGACAGCCGTTCTGAAAACATGAAATTCATATGCTCTGATCTTATTAGAGGCCAAGACAAGATGTCATCGCTGATCTGATGTAAAAGGCCAGTTTATCTCATGCAAGGACAGTTCCTGAAAAGGCAGACTTTAATAACTACTAAGAGGAGAGATCCTTCTAAAAGTCTAAAAGAACGGTGCAGGCTGTCAGTACCTTGATAAAACATAACCAGCTTTTTGCAGCCCATTATCTCAGTCCTCCCAAAGGACTAAGGCATTAAGGAGCAGAAGAAGATGTAAAGTGAGAGGACTCCCAACATAGTCTGTTCTCCAGTTCAAACCAGGAGTGCAAGGACAGGTTCTGCATGTGGTCCACTGCCATCCGGCCCTGTCCAAAGCCAGGGGAGTCCTACAGTGTCTTGTGGCTGGGATAACAAGGACCAGGGACCGGTCCAAAGGGTGCTTGAGAAGACTGGCAAAGTCAGAACTAGCACCCCCGTGAAGAAATCCCCTCCCCACCCTGGCTTGATAGGAGTGGGTTTCCATCTCTCTCTCCTTGATGAACCCCAGCCATTTACTCTCTACTGATGTCTGAGACATTCATGTTTGCTATCAGGTCAAGTTAACTGACACTCCAGAGGAATTAAGGATTTCACATAGCTGTTGGCCTGTTTTCTTCCTCTTGAGAGGAGGAAAGGGCATCCATTAGCACCACAGCAGTCACAGGTAATGGAGATGTATGTCTGGCTTGCTGGAAGAACCTTCTCTTCCCATTTGAGAGGCGAGAAAGGCCAGACGTGATTGGCCTTCTCTCACTCCTAATAAACCCTATGAATCACAAATAATTGCCTACTTAAAGCTACTCTTCTCTGGGGAATGATCCGACAGCCGGCGCCAAAGGAAGGGAAAAGTGGGAGGGGGGTCGGGAGGGATTTCAAAGAATAATTAGCTTAATACATTTCTGGACCTCAATATGACCACTCAGTCTGAGCAACTCAGGCCTTGTGGCTGAATTAGAAATGGCCGTGAAATATCAATTGCCATGAGGGATTGCACATGAAGGCAGCTTTAACAAGGCAAGCCTAAGGCAAGCCAAAGTGCCAAGCCTGAATATGGCCAAACATTTGAGGTGCACACCCCATGGCTTTGTTGCCCATAGGCATAAATTCATAAATCTGCCAGGAGAAAATAAGCCTGATCTTATTCTCAGTTAGCACTGGTTTTCCACCCAGACTGCCACTGAGCATGGTGACATGCCACCATGTTAGCAAGAAGAGAATCAGGCTCAGTGACAGAATCTGAGTCACTCCAGTCAATGCATGCATTGCAAAAAATAATATAAAAAAAAGACATACAGAGCATACATGTTCTCTATCACCCATTCTTAACACCCCTCCCTCCCACCAACCTTTCACAATGTAAGGATATTGCCCTTGTTAAGGGCCCTGTGTTAACAGGACATTTTCCTTCATACATGGGACATCTGCCGCCCTTCAGCACAGCAGAAGACTATGTACAACTGAAAGCGTGCTCCTGTCTTCTGTGATCCCCTCCATTTTCCCAACATACAATAGAGCTTAAGCCTAGGGAAACTTTAGTGCTTGAGTTTCCTTTCCAGCCTCCTAGCATAGTGTACTTCTGCTTTGCGCACTGTCAGCATGCTCTGTTTCATGGGACAGAGAGCAAGGAGAGCCATGACACCACTCACCAACCCTCTAGTATGATGCTGAGGAGTAATGACGGGTAGATGACCTGCACCTCCAAGCCCTGCAGAGTAGGCTGTATGCTACCCTTCTTCCTTACTAGCACTCAGTCCTCTCCTGAAAGTTAAATGTGACTTCAGCTGCACTGTGAGACTAAAAATGTCTCCTTCCACCTGTTTTTCTTACTGTAAGCTCTATTAATGTATTACAATTTGTGCTATGACTAGGGAACTACTGGGACAGCGCTGTGAGGGTCCTATCACCCTTATTCCCACTCAAGAGAACTGACAAGAAAGTTGATAGGAATACCTATGAAAACACTTATTAGAGTGCAAGACTGGAAGAAGTAATACTCTTCACTGCCTGAAAATCTCCCCTTCCAAAGCTGGAGGCAATCCACTGAGGACATCCATCAGGCTAGAGCAGCACACATACTGTAAAGCCCCTTTTGCTGTGAGAAAAGTGGTTTCACCTATGAGATAGGCTAGGTCCCTGCAAGGTCAGCACTGCGAGGCACCAGAATTTAATGAACAAGCAGCTACCATGTCTCTCTGTCTCACATGCAGCCAGGGCAGGTCTGGCCTCTGCTGCAAGAACAGTGATAGGACAACATGACCTTAAAGCTAAAATACCAAAGGACAGATGCTCCCCAGGACAAATCAGAGCAGCTCCAGGACATTAAGGAGGCTAAGCCCATATATAGCAGCCAAGATCTGGCCCACCCTGAGGATATATCACATTAGCTTGTGAAGCCAGTTAATTAGTCTCTTGTTTCTTTTCCTGGTGTGAAGCAGGAATTCTGTCTGAGTTGAGCATTCTCTCTCTTTTGAGAAAGACAGAGCTAAAGAGCCGAGGTCTCTTTTTTGCTCAGGAATTTATTGGGCCATTGATCTGATATGTATGTTTAAGGACAGCAGCTATGCCTTGAGGGAAGTGGCAGAGATGTCCCAGGAGCAGCAGCTTCTTCTGTGTGAACCTCATTCGCTGAGACCCTTCATCTGCAATAGCACAGCTCCCACTGAATTCTCCCACTGAACGTAATCTGGACACCGTCACTAGCACTTGCTTGTCCTCCTCATCTCACATACTGCAGGGTCTGCATATCAAACAGCCTCTGTTTGAGCTGCCATACCTGGGAAAAGTCAGAAACGATTCTTTAGGTTTTGTTTGGCACAAGAGAGCTCTCATGGGCTGTAATCTGTAGAGACATGAGGCGGGGCGGGGGGGAAGGGGACAATAAACACGCACACATTCCACCTCATTGCTTTTGAGTAAGGAGGCCAGCTGCTATTAGCCCCGTCCCGCTATCCCCTGCTGGGATCCCATCAGGAGGTGCCGCTAGACATGGGTAGACTTGTGCTCTGGAGCCAGGCTGTAGCCTCAGGCACAGGAGGCAAGGCTTCCAACTTCAAGAACTGAATCATTTTCTCTCAGCCTGGTACACCTGCCTGTCTCTCCAGCATCCATCACCATATTGAAGGCAGGGATGGTAGCAATACACAAACATTGTGGTAGACACTGTGTAGGACACTCATTGAATAAACCCCACTGCCCCTGAAAGCACATGCTTTGAAGAGGCTAATGCGGAAGCGCTCTGGGGACTTGCCCAGTGTGATCCAAGAGGGCAAGATGGCTCTTGGAGACCACCCCACGAGGAAGGTGTTTTGGGACAATCAGTTGCTGGGATCTCTACAAGCACTGTATGCTTGTGAGCAAGGCAGTATCTCTGGATGCCACAGCTCTTGCCTGCCCGCAACCTGTTTCTAAGCCTACAGTCACAACTGAGTATCTGGGTCCATTTTGGACCACAGAACCCAGGCAACGAGGAGCAGAGCCCAGCAGGTTTGGGTGAAAGGGTGTCATGGTCGGAGGGGGGGAAGCTACTTCCTCCATCAGCCCCACGTAGCCAAAGGGCCAGGCCTGTTCAGGCGGGGCAAATGCTCAAGGTGAACAAAAGGCTAAAGTATTTGCTGAAAGACATCCCACCACAGTGCGAATGCAGTCCCACCCACCCCGTCCCCTTCTCCCACAGCCTGAGGAGGAAGCCTCTGTACCTGTTTATTCTTTAGGTCAAGGGAGAGCTCATAATCGGAGGCAGCTGCATGGGAACACGAGGCCGTCCCTTTGCTGCGCTGCACTCTCACTGGGGAGCCCGTGTGGTGGAGGCTCGCCTTCTGCACCAGAGGGGAACACCCCGCTGCCTGCTCTTCTTGGAGCTCCGCATGCTGGGCTTTTAGCGTCAGGGTGTCGGACCTGCCTTCCTGGCCACTCTGTCTGCCGGCCTCCTTCGGATCCTCCGTTTCACACACGGCTTTCTTGCTTGTGGAACCGCTGGGATCATCACTGTGAACAAAATGCAATGTTTCGCTTTTTTTATTTGTTTTTATTATATTTTATTTATGATTATGTTTATTGTTGTTCTCTGTACTCATTCACTGAGTTGCATTTTAAATGTTTAGAGAGCCTGGGCTGTGAGGGGTCTCTCTCAGAGATGGATCAGGACTTTAAGTTGATGCAGCCAAAACTCTGATACCTCCCTCCCTGAGAGCAGGCGCCTGTGCTGCACACACTGTACAAACCAGTCCTGTGACTCCTGGAGCTGCCCGGCTGCCTCTGCTCAAGGTACTGCAGTTGGAGGTGAGGCACCAAGGAGGGTGTCATGGCTTACAGACACCTCTCCTGCTCCTTGGAGCAGCTAGCAGCTAGCAGTCACCTCTGTGCCCTTGCTGCCTGTTGCTCAGCATCCCCCTGTGCATCCCAGAGTTCCATCACCTGGCATGGAGCCTGGATTCCAGGGGTCCAGTTTTCCCCTGGAGTTTCTAAGGGCATGTGGGAAACGGTGCAGGGGCAGCTAAATGTTGCAGAGTTTCCAGAGAAACTCTTGGAGACCTGGAAGTATGAAGATGCAACACAGCCATCCAGCCCTGAGATCCTGAGTCTTTAAAGCAGTCTGCAATACAGCTGTAGCAGGCTGCAGAACTTCCATGAAAGAAGCCATTTCTTTCTGACCCACAGATTGCTGTGCCACTGAGATCTTGTGGAGAAAGGAAAACACCCCTTTCTCCTGTCAGCCACAGCAGTGCTTGTGTGAAACCAGGGTCTGGCAACAGTGCACTCTAAGAGAGCTGACAGGTTGCTCTAGACAGGATGGGATTAGCACATTTGATGCACTGAAGTGCTGAGGAAGTCTGTTAACCTCTCTTGCTGAATATTTTCAAGATTCATCCAATTTCAAACAAGATTTTGGTATTCTGGGGGACTGTTTGAACAATGAGAGTGTTTGTTTGTTGTTACATTAGTCACCTTCCAGTGGCTACAGAGGAATAATTTATGATTTCCAAGAGTGTGCAGGCCAGTCCACATGGACTCTGGGTTCTACTGCACCATCCCTAGAGGTATTTCCAAGAGTGTGCAGGCCAGTCCACATGGACTCTGGGTTCTACTGCACCATCCCTAGAGGTATTTAAGAAACGTATAGATTTGGCACTTCAGGGCATGCTCTAGCGGCAGAGATTGTAGGGGGTTTTTTTGTGTGTGTATATGGTTGGACTCAATGATCTCAAAGGTCCTTTCCAACCATGAAGATTCTATGATTCTATGATTCTATGTCCATCAGATACAGCTCCACCGATTTCCAGGGGAGGAGTATTTAGCTGAGAGCAACATCTAGTTTGGAAATAGTTACCACAGAACCAATGCGTTTAATTCCATTGAAATCAAGGATGTGTACTGCCTCCCATATTTAAACACCATTAAATTATTTAATTCACTTCTGAATCATATTTCTCTCTCTTGGATTTGCTCCACATATGACCGGTTCTGCTGTCATCTAGATAACAAATCATTTTATGATTGGTGTTGATGTCTGAGCAAAATCAGGGAAATTAGATATGATTTTTTGTAGCGCCCAAATTACTCAGAGGCATTTAAGTCTCATTTTCAAAAGTGCTGTAAGCACTTAAGAGCCCAAATCTTCTACCTGTAAATAGACTTTGCCTCCTAAGCCTCGGACCACTTGTGCATACTTACTAGTACTTTAAAAGGAAGTTCATTCTCTCCAATGGCAGCTCTTCTGTTCAGTAGATTTAAGAATCAAACTTAGAACCCACAGTTTCTAAAAATAAAGTATCACAACTTCAAAACTAAGAAAAATTAAGGATTTAAAGGTAAAAAGTTTCTTCTTTTACACACATGCATGTAGTCACCAGTTAGACTTAAAAAATAAATTCACAGAAGAAACCAGTCTTTGTCAAAGCATATTAAAATGACATATCTGCATACTCATCAACCAGGAAATACCACCATTAAAATGAGGCATAAAACTGTCCTTTTAGGTTGTACAACTTATAAAATCTTTCCTTGTTCTATTCCTGATACTATGTAATGGAACATTCTTTTTTTCTACACCTAAATACGTACATGTAAAGCGTGTACTTATTTTTAACTCCTTATGTTCTATGTCCATCCACGTTGCAGGAAACATTAATAAAAGACTTTTCTCTTACAGCCCTCACTGCAACATTTTTTATTGGCAGCCTCTGTTCTATCCATTCTCATTTTAACCAGCAGAGCAGTAATTTTTATCCTCGGCTCAAGGGATGACCAGGTGAACACGGACTTGATCATGTTTTCATTGAAGTGCGTGCCAAAAGCCTCACAAGTATTTCAGTGGGAACCGGACTGTGCCCTACAAAGCAATTTCAGCTAGATGCATAATCTTTGATTCAGCAAGCCACATATCCCAAAATTGCTCTGCTGAGTCAAGGCCACGGTGCACAGTGTGCTGCGCAGACTTTCTTTAGGGCAGATCAGGGCCTGAGGCAGTAGACTAGAGAGCTAGTTGACTTCCCTTCGAGCATGAATGGACTCTAAATGCCAGCAAATATTCCCTGACGTGATGGTCCTCTAAACACTTGCACATAGGCCTAACTCTATTTTTCTGAGTTCAGCCTCCACTGACTGCCCGTGGTAGAACGTGACGCGTGTGCGTAAGAGTTTGCAGCATTCGGGCGTGTGGCTCTGTAAGGCTGTACATCACCTCTAGTGTATGCTACCTATTTGGTTTTCTGTCGCACACAGTTTAGAGTCTGAGTGAGTAACATTCACAGCGACAGGATACCCTGCATGCACTGCTAACACAGGAGAAAAGCCAGGAGGCTTTGTGGAATCACAGAATAACCCAGGCTGGGAGGGAAGGCTGGAGGTCTGTATTCCAACTCCCTGCTCAAAGCAGGGCCGTTTCCAAACACAGATAAGGTTGATCTTGAGGTGTTGGAGCGTGTCCAGAGAAGGGCTACAAAGCTGGTGAGGGGTCTGGAGGACAAACCTTATGAAGAACGACTGAGGGAGCTGGGGTTGTTTAGCCTGGAGAAGAGGAGGCTGAGGGGAGACCTTATCACCCTCTACAACTACCTGAAAGGAGGTTGTAGAGAGATGGGGGCTGACCTCTTCTCCCTGGTGACAAGTGATAGGACAAGGGGAAACGGGTTCAAGTTACGTCAGGGGAGGTTTAGATTAGATATTAGGAGACATTTTTTCACTGAAAGGGTTATTAAACATTGGAATAGGCTGCCCAGGGAGGTGGTGGATTCACCATCCCTGGAGATGTTTAAAACAAGGGTAGATGGGGCACTTAGGGACATGGTTTAGAAGTGGCTCTTGTCAGGGTAGGCTAAAGGTTGGACTCGATGATCTTAAAGGTCCCTTCCAACCTCAACAATTCTATGATTCTATGATTCTATGATTCTATGATCTGGGCTTTCTCCAGTCAATTCTTGAATACCTCCGTATATGAAGATTCCCCAGGCTCTCTGGAAAGCCTTTGTCAGGGCCCTTAGAGCACTAATAGACCTTAATGGTCTGACCCGCCTCATCTGGGGCCCCCACAAATATCCCCTGCACAGTTCCCCCTTTTCAGCCCAGCCCAGAGCCATCAGTCCCTCCCCCAGCAAGGCTGTAAGAGTGCTGGTCTCCAGCACTCCTTCCCCTTTCCATGGCCATGCACCCACTTGATCTGGACTCTGACCTGCAGATTGACTCCCCAGCTTGACTTTGGACCTGTCTCATCACCACGGACCTACCCATTGAACACTGGGCTCTGTCTGACCCTAAGTATTCTCGCTGGACTTGATTCTTACCCTGGACAATGAGACAGAGGGCATTGGACCAACCCAAAATGCTCAGCAACTCATTAGGCATTGAGGACATTCCTCAAGACACAGGAGGGCCCTAAGACTGCAAGCACTAAGTGCACACATTCAGTCACGGTTGTGTGAGAAGCACCACCAAGCTGAGTTCTCCCACTCACAGAGCATAACTGAAGCTCCTAAAGACACTGTGCTAGAATAAGGATGTAAGCTAACCACACGGACACGTATAACCTTGCCTTCCTCCTCCACGCATGCTCTCAGCCCAGTGAATACGCCCATACAGAATGTATTGTGCTTATGCAAGGGATTTTCTGAGGGTCAAAACTCGGTCAAATCAAAATCAGATTCCAGTAAAGCACTCAAAGGCATTTTTCAGCTGGACGTTTTTATGCTAAATATAAACTTTTTAACCCCCTGCTGGTTCGGCTGTTGTGCTGTTCAGAAAGCAATAAGAAATAGTCTTGCTGAAGTGGGAGTAGTTTCCACACGTTCTTTTTGTGAGAAAAAAAAAATAAAACGGCTGAACTACTTTTACTCAGTGGGGAAAAAAAAGCCTCCAAAAAGGAGGACAAACCTACTTCACCTTTGAGCAAGAGATCGAACTTGGGAAATTTCAGCTTCAGCTGGTAAACTTCAGTGACTTATAGGCAATGGAAAAAAGGGGTAAAGACAGAGTTTGCTTAGCAGCCTGAATGCTAGCATTACGGCCCTATGGTTCCACTTAACATCCTGTATTTCCCCCAGGTTTACTCCCACCTTGAACCTGTTTAGAGGAACTGTTGTGAAAAGGCCTATTCTCTGTTGTCCAGTAGCAGCAATGGATGAAATCCTCATATGAGTGACAAAACACACTGCTAAAGATTGAAATATAGGCTAAAATCTTAACAATCCTGTTTTTTTCCCTCTGTCCTGAGTGACATAGTTGATTTGCATTGGTAAAGCACAGTTTTTGTTAATAAGTGAAGGCTCAGTAGCTATTGTAATCATAGTAACAAAAAAACCCAACAGCAAGAAAAGTTAGTAGGGCAAGGATAGACACTACAGCATGGAAGATCTCTGGGAAAAAAATGTTCTTAAGTAAATCATGGGGATCCACTTTCTTTCCCTTGGCCAGTGAGCAATCAGCCTCCCTGGCTGTGGGATGAAGGAAGGGAATGGAGCCATTGCACATTCTGTTTCTTGGATGAGCAAATTTTTCTAACCACTTGTAATAATTAAAAGTCCCATGCAGAGTCTAAGGTGTGAATCCCAATGTCCTGGCCAAAATCCAACTAGGTTAATTTAGTTCTGTATCCCAGCATCACCCCTGCAGTTTCAACTGTAATCACTGTTCTTTACTTGCTGCCCTAAAGTATCATATACCACCATCTTTCACAGTTTTTACAGCTACTCTTGCATGATAAATGAAGCAATTTTCTGCTAGTCATGCAATCAGGTAGGGAAGGTTTTGTAACATCTTTGAATTCTGTTTGATTGAAAGTTGTAATATTAATGTAAATCACTTGCAATCAGATAAAAAAGGAAGACTATAAATTCAGCTCTTCTGTTCTTCCTAGATGTTCCTACATGACTTTTATGACCCATAGCAACTAGCTTAGTCATTATTACAGAGAGATTTCATCTGCTGCAGAAAACACCTCCCATGTTTCAGATATCTCCCGCTACTTTTGCACTGCTGACCTGTATGTGCCTGCTGCAGACAGAAACCCGTTTTGTTAACAAAGATGGTGACAACAGACAATCTGACTGAGGACTTATATGAAATACTATAGCTAATCTAGCATTTCAAAACAGGGTTATTTGGGTTCTGGGCTGAATCCTGGTGTTTGTTTCAAGAAAGCAGGATGGTGAAAAAGTTCTCACTAAGACAATTCAACTGGGCACCCATAATTATTTTTGTCTAGCATGGGTGAGACTTCTGATATTTAACTTCTATGTGCAGATTTCTCAGAAAGATTGTCTATAAGGAGTACACTGAGGGAAGGATGTAGGGAGATGCCAGAGGAAAAATGGTATTATGTAGAGGTTTTTTATGACTTCCTTTTTTCTCCCTTCCTGGCATTTTGCAAACTTAAAGCCCAAGTCAGTGATAATAAATTATCAAACCAGAGAAGCCCATACATCCATTCCTAGTAGTAACAGCTCCCCATGTCTGTACAGAGCTGTTGTATCATACTCTGTCCTGGGAGAGATTTGACTGCTTTTCAGTTCCTACAGTATCAGGATGGTGCACTTTCTTGCATGCTCCTCACCATCTCCTTGCTGCTGGAAACACACATTTGCAGCTTGGCAAGGATCTGTGCTTCTAATTGTCAGATGTGGAGCTGAGCCATGATTATCTGTTGGATCTTGACCGACAGATTATTAAATCTTAAATATTCCCATCCTGATGACTTGAGAAAGAACATGCAGCCCCTTCCCCCCAGATATTTCAAGACAATTTCAAGCTAGACCTGTAGGCAGGAGCACAAAAGTTGGATGCTCCACACATTAGATTCCATTGCCTCACCGTCAAATACCAGAATCAGTTCATGATCTAAGAGTAATTTTCATAGCTCTCAGAAAGGTGTTTACAGCGTAGTTGAGTGATTAAACAGGGCTCTAGGGCCAGGAAAGCTCAAGGACAGTAATGTTAGTCCTGTAAAAAATTAAAACTGAGCTTTCTCACTGATCACTCCGTAGCTACACAGCTCCCATGCGGTCAAGACACAAAACTCATCTCTTTGTTTCTTCTCTCCTACAAGAAGAAAAATTGTTGCAGGTAAATAAGAGTAATAACAGAGTAACAAAAATAGCAATGGCCCTTCTGGACTTGGACAGCAGTGTAAGAAACCACTCACTCAAGAATAGGATGCTCAAATGCCCTGTTGGCAGGTATAACGCTTACGCAAAAAAATCTAGCTGGTTGGATAGGAGGAAGCTATGGTGTGTGAGGTGTGACAAAAATACTACGGAGGCTGATTCACCTCCCCTTTGTGTCCCTGTGTCACTCCAGGAGAGATGACATGGCTGTTTCCTTCTTCATGGTATTCAAGGTCAGTATGCAGGATTGTGACCTGTAACTGAGGCAAAGACAACGTGGACTGGTTGTGAAGGACCACAAAAATTTATGAATCCATTTCACAGAGCTCTTTATGAGGATCAATTGGTTGTTGTATATAAGCTGCTCCAAAGTGCTGTAAGCAATTAGTATTACCGTGGCCTGAGAGCCATATGAGACTTCAAAGCTTCAGAGATGTCAGAATAAAAAACCCTTAGAAAGTGACATATGGAGAATTAGACAAAGAGGTCACTAGCTAATGCCAAGAGAACAGAGTCCAGACCCCAAGTCTGCAAGAACCTGTGCTCCCTCTGTCTTAAGATATTTCAGCATTTCCGCTGTCCTCTCTCCTCTCTCTGCTCATAAAAAAAATAAAAAAATAAAATCAATTGCTGAGTTAGCAGGGTCCAAAGTGCCTTTTCAGTTTATTTCATTTCAGTGTTCCCTGAGGACACCCATAACATATGGTGGATGGGTTGATCAGAATTCAATGAAAAAAAAGTGGCTGAGACAGGCTTGGTAATATATAATGGGATCTTTTCAAGGTTCAGAAATTTCTGACATGCTGGGGGTCTGAGTGCAAAAGAATCGCTTCTGATTTGCTTTTAAGTTCAGGTTTTAGGGCAACTTGGAGGCAATGCTCTCTGGGAGCATGCTGAAAATGATGGATGGCAAAAGTCTCTCCTGCCAGGGAGGCAGGGAACTTGGAACTCGATCTTGGCAAATCATCCCCTGCCAGGCGAGCTGCAGCTTTCTCAGACAGTCTCCCCCAACACAGACAAATATAGGAACAAGATTCTGATTTTGTCTACATTCACGTAACACCTTGCAAAGCAGTGGCACCAAGCCATCTTCTCACACTAGTTTTACCCAAGAGGAATTAATGATAATTAGCCAAGCTCATTACCCATCCCAGAATATATTACTTGTTTCATAGAAAGGCTGGCACGCACACCTGTAAAATAGATTTGACAGTACAGTACGGTAAATACATTGGAAATCAATTAAATTTAACATCCTTTAGCACAGACTGAACGAGGCAACATCTTTTCAACATTGCTTAAAGTGTTTTCGGTGAGATGTGTATTAAGCAGACAGAAAATGTAATAATACTAGTAAATGTCTCAAGTCCCACAGGGTCCAACAAGCCAACGTCAGGGCCTCTATTTCAGATTTGGTATTTAAATATGATCCCCATGTGCTGTGTAATTCCCACATTGTTGTGTCGTTGTACCTTTTGCTACAGAACAGCGCTACAGGGGCTAAACTTTTCTGATGCACCCCACGCCCTTGTGGTGCAAAGATGATCGTCCAGGTGTCAGTCTGGGCTGGCTGCCTGTCTGAGGGACCGGCTCTCCATGAGTAACTTCAGCCACCGGAGGACTAGGATCTCCGCTTTTTCATGGAGACAGACAGGTTCCTCCAGAGAGTGACTTGGAACAGCTAAACCGGTTCTCGCTGTATGAGAAGTGGTGTTTAAGGTGCAAGGTTGTCTGTGCTGGGTGGTGTGGTTGTCACACAGTGTTTTCCTTATAGTTCCTATGTGTGTCTGGGTGACACCTCAGAATAAGACTCGGGCCATCTCTGGGGCACATCCCTCTTTCCTCCTCTCTTCCCAGCCCCGCATCCTATTTCACCAGCTGCAGGAGCACAGGACTCAGCTCAGGAAGTAGAGCCCCTTTCTCAGCTGCCCACCACACCTCTGTGCTTGATGCCCCAGGCCAGTTGCTGTGTTGTCCCTGCAGGTTAGACTAGGAGGAGGTCCTGCAGCCTGTCACTGCAGAGGGGGTTACTTATGGCTGTGTCAAACGGGGCACCTGTGCTTATCACTGAGGTGCGAAAAGCACCAAGTGGACAGTGAAGGCACAGGGGGGTCTTGCTCTGCAGGGTTTAATTACTTTTACTTTAACCCCAGACTTCTCTTGCCTCTGCAATGTTTGGTAAACACGACCTTTTAGAGAAGGAAAAAACAGATGGCATCCTGCATTAGTGTAACTGCCCACTCAGCACCCCGGGAAAGAGAAACTTGGCTTCTCAGCAGCAGTCTTTCTGCCACTTCAACTCAGATCTCTTGGCTCCTCATCCCTGAGGCAGGTTTGAACAGCACCGAATTCGCTGACAAAAGCCTGCTGGTGCAATCATGCAGAAGATAGAATTTCACTGCTAAAATGAGATGAATTTAGGGCTGGGAGGCAGCAGAGCCTCTACAAGGCAAGGAAACCTTGCATATCTCCTCAGTCCATTGCTCTCCTATTCCAGCTACCTGTAAGCTGGATTAGGGACGCAAATCTTGGCGTTTATAGACCCAAGGAAGGGCTTCTGTGGTCTTCTTTTTCCACCTGTTGTGACAGACCCTGGGTTGGACTGCACCTCTGAGTTCCTTCCTAAGGGATCAGGGTAACTGAATACTGAATGCCAAGCCACTCTCCATGGTATTTGAAAAGTCACGGCAGTCAGGTGAAGTCCCTGGTGACTGGAAAAAGGGAAACATTCCACCCATTTTGAAAAAGGGTAGAAAGGAGAACTCTGTGAACTACCAACCTGCCAGCCTCACCTCTGTGCCTGGGAAGACCACGGAACAGATCCTCCTAGAAGCTATGCTAAGGACGGAGGACAGGGAGGTGATTCGAGAGAGCCAGCATGGTTTCTCCAAGGGCAAGTCCTGCCTGACCAACCTAGCGGCCTTCTATGATGGAGTGACTACAACAGTGGACAAGGGAAGAGCTATGGATGTCATCTATCTGGAGTTCCGTAAGGCCTTTGACATGGTCCCCCACAACATCCTTCTCTCTAAACTGGAGAGGTATGAAATGGATGGGTGGACTGTTCGGTGGAACAGGAACTGGTTAGATGGTTGCATCCAGAGGGTAGTGGTCAATGGCTCAATGTCCAGATGAAGATGGGTGACAAGTGGTGTCCCTCAGGGGTCACACTGGGACCAGTACTGTTTAATATCTTCATCAGTGACAGACAGTGGCATTGATTGCACCCTCAGGAAGTTTGCAGACAACATCAAGCTGAGTGGTGTGGCTGGCCTGAGGGAAAGGATGCCACGCAGAGGAACCTGGACAAGCTCAAAAAGTGGGCCCGTATGAACCTCATGAGGTTCAACAAGGCCAAGTGCATGGTCCTGCACCCAGATCGGGGCATCCCCCAGTATCAATACAGGATGGGGGATGAAGAGATTGAGAGCAACCCTGCTGAGAAGGCCTTGGGTGTACTGGTGGATGAAAAGCCGGACATGAGCTGACAAAGTGCGCACGCAGCCCAGAAGGCCAACCATATCCTGGGCTGCATCAAAAGGAGCATGGCCAGCAGGCTGAGGGAGGTGATTCTGCCCCTTTACTCCACTCTCGTGAGGACCCACATGGAGTACTGCATCTAGTTCTGTAGCCCTCAGCACAGGAAAGACATGGACCTGTTGGAGCGGGTAGAGGAGGGCCACAAAAATTATCAGAGTGCTGGAGCACCTCTCCTATAGGGACAGTCTGAGAGAGTTGGGGTTGTTGAGCTTGGAGAATAGAAGACTACAGGGAAACTGTACAGCAGCCTTCAAGTACTTAAAGGGGGCTTATAAAAAAGATGGGGACAAACTTTTTAGCAGGGCCTGTTGTGATAGGACAAGGGGTTTCAAACTAAAACAGGGTAGATTTAAACTAGATATAAGAAAAAAACAATAATTTATGCTGAGGGTCCTGAAACACTGTACCAGGTTGCCCAGAGAAGTGGTAGATGTCTCATCCCTGGAAACATTGGACATGGCTCTGAGCAAACTGATCTAGTTGAAGATGTCCCTGCTTACTGCAGGGGGGTTGGACTAGATGACCTTTAAAGGTCCTTTCCAGCCCAAACTATTTTGTGATTCCATGATTCTATGAAGGCAGCAAGTGAGCTGCTTCACAGGAAGATCTTTGGGCAACCCAGATAAATTCTGTTTCTGTTCTTATGTATCTCGGCTATTTCATCTCTTGTGATCACTTCAGCCCAGCAGAAGGCCACTGCTTGTGTCAAACCACAGAGAAGAAAGGATGGTCCTCCTCGTCATAAAGGGTAACAGCCTCAAATCACCATCCTCAATACCGTCCAAACACCAGCTTTAGGAAATCAGATATGATACAGCTTTTAACTTTGCCAGTGTGTTCAGATCTAGGGTTTTAGGTTAGCCTATGGCTGAAGACCAAGAGAGAAACAGCACGGTTAGCATTCCTTCCTCTTTTCCCCAATCCAGTGACCACCCCCCAGCCTTGTACAGCAGGCACAAAGCTTTACATCTCCAAGTTCTAACCTATTTTGTCACTGGTGCTTCACTCACACTCTGATCCATTTCATGTCACTTCTCTTCCCTGAGGCCTTATTTCCTTTTCCATATTTCTTCATTCCCATTTGGAAAACAGGATGACTTAGCAGCTTCAACATTTGGTCATACAAGCTTATATTCCCCTAGGGTCACTCGAACTTTTCTTCCCTATGAAGATGATTCCCATCCTTATAATTTGTACTCAGACATGGACCTTTTGGGGCAAGATCATTAAGAAAAATAGGAGTTTGACTTGACAAAACCAATCCTACTGTGGTGTTGAGCAGAACTACGGCTGGTGCTAAATGGCATTATGCCAGTGGACTGCACCAAAGTAATGGAGGATCTATCCCAATATGCTGTATTTTAAGACACTATGTAACATGCTTATAAGAACCAATTGTGGGGTAACAGCCCAGCAATACTTTTCATAATGCAATTCTGCACCATCCATTTTTGTGCATCTTGACCTATCACTCTCACATTAGTGTATTCTGGGAATTTACAGGCATCTGTTATATTTTGCCAGTCACCCCAGAAGACACGTGCAAAAGAACACCAGCAATGTGTACATAGGGTAGTCTGTCCTCATCTTCCCACTTTCCCCAAAAGATGGAATGAGAGAGATTGCAGTCAACCCAGATACACAGGCAATAATAACAGAATCCTAACCTGTTTACAGGAAAGCAGCAACATACCAGTGTGGGACACGACAAAGGTGACACATGTCTCTAGTCACTAGCAAATACAGTTCCTGGTGGGATGATGGTACAGTCTGTGTATGGAAAGAATGAAGGTGCCAACCAGAGATGGTTAAAAGTTACTAGAACACACTTCCAAATGGTGTGGCCAGAGTCAGGTTATTCAGTCTCAAAAGAAAAATCTCACTGAACTCAGCTTCTGTTTATGTCTTGATATTTTTCTTCAGGTTGATGTTTCCTCACAGAAGATGGAGAGGTCTCCAGCTCTTCTGCAGTTTTTGAACAAGCCAGGTGAGAGTCCCAAAAATCTCACAACTTTTTTACACCCTCTCCCTCAGCTATCTAGCTTTTTGCAGAGCCCATATAGAGTGGCCTAAGCAGCTCTACAGTGTGCTTCTCTTCAGCATCTCAGACTCTTCAGTTCTTCCTGGAGCATATGAAAGCCTGCCAGGGCCACATGCAGAAGAAGGAACTCTGGAGCACAGACATGTTTTTCCAAAGGGAGAGCTTATTGTATTTAAGCACAGAGCTTGCCCCATGGGGGTGGTCAGAAGATGAACCTGCATAGGAATGAGTTAGTGTTGCAGAGCACAGAAAAGACAAAAGGCCTTTGTATTGACAGGACACTGCAAGAATATGTGTAATAAAAGGCCACAGCCTCATTGCTGTCACTGCCAAAGAATACTGGCATGAACAGGAATATTCCAGCCAAGGGACCTGCTCATTTATCTCCTGTTCATATGTTCTTGTTCCCTCCAGTTTCTTCTTTCATTTACACTATTTTTTAACTTCCTGCTTTTCCTACTCCTCTCCTGTCATTCTCCTTCTCTGTAGAGCATGTTTGCCATCCATTTTCCTTACAGTAGCACTGTTATCTTTGTTGGGGTGAGTCTGTCTCCCTTTCTTTCTCATTGGCTCTTTTTTCCATCCCTTTGCCTTATCTCTCTCTGCCTTGTAAGTGTGTGGACAGAGGGTCCACAGCAACCACCTTGTCAAGTTCAACAGAACACACCTTAGCGTACCCAAGATCTAGAATGGCCCAATTTTGCAAGTGGCTGCATCTTGACTGATGCAGATCAGGTCAGATGATATCAGTAGAGGATTAGAATGAATAGTGTGAGCTCCACCACAGTCCATCTGCTATTACTTCATCAACCGTCTGTGCCCATTTTCCAGTGCTAGGTACAGGACTATTTCCAAAGCTGTCATAGCCTCTTCTCATGCATCTCTGTGGCATTATCACACAGAAAACACAGGATATATCAGGTGTTTATGTTGCATTCCACTGGTTTTAAAAAGTTGCCATGTTATGGGCAGGGAATTCTTTGCAATGCATGACAACATGAGGATCATGTCACATGTGGGAGAAAAATACTTGATTCCAAGTCCGAATTCCTCTAGGGCAGGACCCATGTAAGCAACAGGCGTAACAGGGGAAAAGGAAGGACTGGAAGAACATGTGGCCAGTCAAGACTGTATACAGCTTCAGGCTCTCGGAAAACATGTGGCTGATGGGTATCTTTGCAGTTTCAAAAAAGGATACTTCAGATGGGTTTTCTTTGGCCTCTCTCCTGCCATCTTCCTCCTTCCCAAAGAAAAGTGCTGACAGGGGCAAAGCAAGCAACCAATATCACAGGGAGACTCCAGTTTCTGCCAGAGATTTTTTTTTTTTTCCGTTTGAAGAGCCCATCTATTCCTCACTTTACTTCCCCACCCTCATGTTCTCCAAACTTGCCTGGAAGTGGCCGCAGCAGCTGTTGGAGAGAAGGAGCAGAGAAATGCCTGTGTGGGCGATAGTGCCAAAACGTCCTAGTGGATCTCCTTCACAGGACTGAGATGCTGCAACTGAAACTCACCTCCTGTTTCTTTGGATGCTTCCAGAAAGGGACATTCCTCCCAGGTCATAGTACCAGAAGAATTGCCACCTATACCTCCCTGCAAGAGATTCCCAAGGTTGTTGGTAACTATGATGTTAAGGGTGTTCTCTGAAACAGTTTTTGCTTATAATTGTGTTTCCCTGTTTCCCCCAAATCTACACGCACTAAGTACCTTTGTGGTTCTGTATCTAGGCTGCTGCAAAGCAATTAAATCTGCTAGTCCTGACTGTACAAAATACCCATGAAAAGCAAGGAATCTACTCACTCCCAAGTTTAGAAAGAGTTCAAATCTGGGTCTAGACATTTCTCCTCACCCACATCTCTGTGTCAGACTAAAATCAAAACTCTGACAACTATGAACCTGGGGAATATTTATGTGAACTTTGCTGACCCATCCCTGCCTATTTGCAGCATCCCCACAACCTCCAATTGTAATATCTTGAACAGGATTATCAAGTCTACAGGGAGGAAAGAATAAGTAGATGACCTGTTAAGAAGCAGAAAAAATCCTCTCTTCATGCTTGTGACCTCAATAAGGAAAAGAAATGAGAAAAGAAGCACAAACAAGATGTGCTAACAAAGCAGAAATGCTGCTCAAACTTCTCCTGTGTGTTTTCAAAAAAAGTGCTGTGGAGGACTTTAGCACGAATGAAAGAAGTCAGTCTGAAGAGCTTTGCATATGGAGTTATTTGTCCTCAGAGCACACAAGGCACAGACCATGGGCGTAGAGGCTTGCTTTGCACTGGCATGTCCAGGTGCTGTAAGCCTGACCTGGCGTGTTCTCCATTAAGAATCAGAGAAGAATTCAGCGTCCATGGTCCACTAACTGGAGGAGCTTGCACTTGACACTGACAGCTGGGGGCCAATTAGTCAGAGTTGTTATAATGTTTTGTGTGGTAGGTTATAGATCTGATTTGATACAGACTAGAATCATTATCATGTTCCACACCCGGGCCAGAGCCACTGAGTAACTCTGAGCTGAGCGGAAGCACTAACCTCCAGATTATATATCCAATATCCTGCCAGCAATCTTAAACCAGAAAGGCTAATTTCCCATTTCATGAACTGGATTTGCATTCTTTCTGTCAGGCAAGGTCAATCTTTTACAAATTCAGACAAAAGGTGGGTAGCTCAGTTGTTTTTCTGTAATGCTTAAAGAGCGATGGGTACTGGTGGAAAGTCATCATTCACCACCTGTTATCATTCCCCACCTGTTTTTTATCAAGATGCTTTGGTGATATCTAAAAGGAGAATCAGCTTGAAGAGTGGTTCAGTTCTCATCAGCTTCATGGGTCTCAGTCTTAAGGGCTATTGCATTCACAATCCAAACAAAGTCTTGTGGAATTCTCAGGAGGATCTAACTGTTAGAGGACCTAGAGTGACCCAAGGGCAAAGTGAGAGCTGTACTGGGAGGAAAGATGTTCCTGGGCTACAGCAGTGGGGAGCCAAAGAGGGACATGATGCTGTGACTGTGCAGTGGATAATGTTCATGGCTCTTTTGTGCCAGTGCCTCCCAGTATGACTTCATAGGACAAAGAACAAGCACATGTTCAATGGAAACAGAGAGTTCAGGTAAAGAGACACGAAGAGTCTCCAGCAGATCTCCAGAAGTAAATGAAGTCAGATTTTGCTTTTTAACCATGTGCTGCTTAGGTTGTAGCATACTTTTACGCAGCTCAGACAGCTGGGAAGAAAGATGTTTGAAGGCTTGATTTCAAAGAACTGTCTAAAATATGTCCATCCACTTTTCACCCTCACACATGTAAAAACGGAGCAATGAGCACAAAGGACTCCTGCCAGTAAGAACACGTATTTCCATTTGTGTACTCTGGTAAATCAGGAGTGGAGCAAGAGGGAATTTCACCACAACTGTAAGGAAGGCTGGCTTGGAGATGTAGCCAATGACTTAAATGTCTCCTTACCACTAATTGGTGCTGTGATGCCAGGCAGTAACCAATCTGTGAGTGTGACTAATCCAGCAGGCACTTTAGAAATGAGTACACAGCTGTTTGAAGTCTAACCTATATTGAGTTACAATTTAATTGGTCCGTAATCATGAAGTAAACACTTGCTAGTTGCACTAATTGTGTTTCAACCCTGATCTAGGCAGCAGTCTCCCTACTGGAAAGTGAGGAAATATTACAGAAAAAGACGAGCAGAGTTTGCCCAACTTTTCCATAGATGTTTCCACGGATGTTTCAGGCCCTAGCTCTTCTGCTCAGTACACATCCAAGTCCTTCCAGAAGACTGTTCAGATCCCCGACCTCTCCTCTTCCTGGGAGGACTCTTTGTCTCCTTTGCCTTAAAAGCAGGTCAGGTCTCATCTGCACTTCCTCCAGATAGGAAGGACCTTCTCTCTCCCACAAATGTAGGTGGAACATACCTCCTACCCAAAGAGCTATCTGGCATCTGATCCTGCCCCTCACACAAATGCACCCGGATCCCGTCCAGCCTCCTTTGTGACATGATCCGTCAGCCCTCCAGTGCTATCCCCACGTCCATTGCCAAAGTGGACCTACCCCAGGTGCTTAAAAGTTTTATGTAGAACTTTTCCTATCACTGGAGCAGAGGTGATTTTCTGCTGATTTCCTATTCAGCACCTCAGGCGAGCCAGAGGCAGGCTCCGAAAAGCCTATGAAAGGCAACTGAATGAATATACTGTTCCCTCCAATTGTGACTCCATCATTTCCTCTCATTACTCTAATAGAAACAAATCTTTCTCATCTCAGCCCTATTACCTCACACAAAGGAAAATGGTATGTAATCCTGTTAGAGCTGGGCTGCTGCTGGACACATTTTAAGGTCATTGTTCTGGGATGCCAGTCTCCACTGTGTGAGACTGGGAGAAGTGGGAAATGCAATTACTAGGCTATTCAAATCCCTAGAATGAAATGCTGCTGTTAACAGGCAGAAGCCAGCAAGAAAAAGAGCAGTTGCTTTATAAAATTATAGGGTTTGGCTAAATCAGAGTCTAATCAGCACTTCAGTAAAGGAGCAGGGTTAGGTTCTACTGCCATCCATGGAGTCCCCTCATTCCCCTCAACCTGATCTTTGGCATCCCCAGTGGAAGCCCAACCTGCAAGATGGGTTATGGTCATGAAGCCAGTGGTGTACAAGTCCAATGGTGGTCCATGTCCAGGATTTACACTCTACTTTGAAATGGGGAAGCCCTAAGAGTTTAGCAACAGGAATCTGCCTGCTGCCGCCATCACCTCATACTGTAATTTGGCTCTGAGCTGCTTGTGAGCAGATTCTGGGATCAAATCTGTCTCCTAATATTCATGGCCTATGGCACCAGTCTTGCTGATTGCTGGTGCAACCCAGCTATGCAGCCAGGTGGGAAATTTGTATTGCTAAACTCATGGAGTTGTAACCCCCCACAAGGAATTCATATGCTGGAGGAGAGAAGGGAGCTAGCGCTGCTCGTGGCAGTCAGTGAAGCAAAGCAGAACAATACGAGTGGGAATGATCACAACTGTCTCATCGAGTTGGCTTCTATTGAGTGGTTAGACACTGACGTGTTCCTAATCATTCCCACCCAAGTGAAGCCAACGCATTTTTAGCTGTACAGGTAGTAAAGACAGAGTCAGAAATCTTGCAGGACAAACATTATGAAGGACCACACAAGAACAACAATGACCATCACAAACCACAAGCAGAGACAAACTTTTGTCACGGACTGCTCCTGACAGCCAACCTCCTACTGTTATGTCCTGTGTTTCCTTCTGCTTCTGCCCCACACTTGAGCAGTGTGGCTGCTCTTGTTGGTCTCTCATGCAGTCAGGCAGTCACTCTTCTTACTGCCTCGAAGCCCCTCTTTATCTTCACCTTCCCTGCTGTGTTACCCTCCTGCTGCCAATGTTCCCTCAGTCTCCCAAAGGATTTCTTGTCCCACAAGATAAAGCTGGGTTCCTGCTGAAAGCAGGACTATTTTTGCAGGTCCCAGAAGGAAGTGATGTGGGCTGAGGTAAGGTTCCTGGTAGAGAAGGAGAAAGCAGCCGATCACCACTGGAGTCTCCAAGTCCCTTGAAGAGACGAGAGTCACTTCCCTGTTTATGCTCTTTATTAGTCCCTATTCTCTTTAATCGGCTTAGACTGATGAGCCGAGGCAGCGGTAGGGATCAGCCAGGCTGTTTAATTAAAGGATTGCAGCTCAGCCCTGCAGTTTGGGGGTTTGTGTAAATGAGCTGCAAGTACATTATTTAATCTGCTGCGCAGAGAGGAGTTGAGGCATTAATGAAGCAAACTCTAATTAAAACTAGACGGCTGATGGTTATTAGTGGCATCAGTTCTGACAGGATTTATCTCATTTAGGGAAATGCCTGATCATGGAGGGGGAAAAGAAAGAATAAACCCGAGCTGGTTTATCAAATTCACCACAGCACCACTTGTGACTGGCTGTCCATTCAATAGGGCTCAGGAGAGCTGCACAGGGAGCCCCTGTGTCCCAGGCTCTCCCATCAGGAGCCCTGATGAGCTTATTTAGGGATACGCTTGGCTCACCCAGGAACTGATTGCCTATTCAGGCTGTCTGACCCATATATTTCAGTCTTGATTGACTTTTGTTCTGCCTTGGTTCAATGGGTAGCCTGTTCATGATTTGAGCAGGGTGACAGGCTCTGCAAATGATCTGATGAGCTTCTCCCAGCAGTGTATTGTGCCATTCCAGAGCAGCATAACTATGAGCTATGGACATCTGCTCCACGGTGACCCTGTGTTTTTCCCTCTCCTGCATTTTTTTGTCCTCCTCACTGCATTGTATATGTAACTTCAGATATGAAGGAATCCCATGGTTGACTGCAGGACCTGTCAGAGGCTAGGAGGTGCTTTCTGTCCAGCATGAAGCTGACCAGTGAGTTTAATAGTCCTGCCTGTGCTCTGCCTTTCTTCCGGCACAGTGTGTGAAGTAGGGATGCTCTTCTCGCCTGAGACAGTCACATAGAGAGATCACAAATAAAAGTTTCTCTGTTTCAAAAAGCAAAAATTCTGCATGCCTGTTTCTCACCTTCAAATAGCCATGGTGGCTTCAACCATGTCTATCTCTACATAGAATATTGTGTCACACACAGACAGATTCAGGACAGCTATTAGGGTCTGGGGGCAATAGAAATGGGGAGGACAAGAGAAAGCCTTGGGAAAAAAAGTAAGGAAAGAAGGAGGCCTGGAGAGTGGGACAAGCTACAAAAGACATAAAATGGACAGGCACAGATCAGTATGAGAAGCCCCTTAAGTAGAAGCCCAGATGCAACATGCTGTAGGGGTCATTGCCATTCATTCCCACTTCTGACTTTCCTGGCTTAGACTCATCTTTGGATGCAACCTGCCAAAGTTGTTAAATTACTGGAACAAATGATTGCTTCCTCTTCAATTTACCTGCCAACTCCAAGGTGAGAAATTTGGTGGTTCCCAGCACAAGGAAGGCAGGAAAACTCAGGCTCAAAGGATAGGTACGGCTTTTGGGAGTCACTGGGACAAAAGGAAGGCCTGAAGTATGAGCATGACAAAAATGACACTAGAGTGTCTTCACTGTAGGAGTGACAGCCTTGTAGGACAAGAAAATGCTAGAAACTAATGGAACCAATCAGAAATAAGATGGAGGCTAGGACAAAAAAGGGACAGGGTCAAGGATCAGAGTATGAAGATAGAACACTATGGCAAAATTGAGCTTTGGTTCAGACAAAATAGAGCACATCATAAGCAAAACTCTCTCTCTCTCTCTAGAAATGCAAGGGAGAGGTTGCTGTCCCTACAACAGAAACCTCTGCTGTCTCCTCCTCTTCCTTGCCAGCATTTCCCCATCTGCCACAGAGGTGCAAGTGCAGATGTCCCACAGGGCTGTCATGGAAACTTTACCAATGCTTGAAAGCCCTCAGCACAGACATCATGGAGGTTAACCCTTCCATCCTCATACACAAATAAGCAGGAGTCCTGCTTCTTTACCCTGTCTCCAAGTGTGGCTGAACCCTACTTTTGAACATACACACACACCCCTCCCTGTTCTCTTCACACTTTTCCTTGGAAGGAAATCAGAAACCACAGTCTACTCCAGTGAGCAGAACAAACAAGAGAAATATCATTTAAAAAATGCTGCGGCCTCACTACTGCAATTCAGCTGCCCAATTCTGTCCAGAGCTCTCCCTAGTAATTCAGGCTTCTTATACAGATGCCAAAGGTCAGATGTAAAAGTCTAGCAGTGTGATGAGCAAAACCTTTAAAGAGAAACCTGTTTACTGTTGACAGAAGGGTGATGAGGCATGAGGAAAAGGAGTAGGTCTGTGAGATGGAGGTGTAAGAAGTTGTGAGAGGAGGAGATGGCAAGAATAGAGGGACAAGGCCAAGCATGGAAGCTATACGCAGTATGTACATCTCAAGTATTTTTGAGGCTCCTTGGACCCCTTGGTCTTGGCACTGATGTCATTCACTGGTGAGGGAAAGCTATGACAGTTGCTGGTGTACCCACACCTGGCTGCACTGGATACAAGTTGGTAATAGCTAATAGTACCTGTTTGTAATTGTCCTTCATTGGCAAGCTCAGACCATCTCAACACATGTAAAACTGTGCCCCCCCCACCCTGTCTCAGCGTATGAGACAGGACCCTGAGTTTTTTTGGTGACTTTTGCTGTAGCTTAAAGATTATGGGTCTATACTCGTGTGTGTCCAGGCACCTTATAATGTGGGATAACTGATTTGAAGGACAAGAGTGAAGCATGTGTATGTCGGTGTCAAAGTGATGCAGAAGGGTAAGGAAAGGTACAAGTGTGAATGCGGGTTGATGGAAGTAGACGTTTGAAGAGAGGCTGAAAGTATTTTTTTGGAGGTGCATGGGTGTGTGTGAGTGGAGGCCAGAATGGGTTTGTGAGCAATTACACAACACTACGAACAGTAATCTCTGGGAGGGAAAAGAGAGAGACAGCAGTGCTGGGGACTTGGGACATAAGGGAGGATGTAGGAGGATAGGCGTGTATAATACGTGAGTTTTTTTCTGGGACAGGAAGATTAGTGATGGATGAAAAGGAAGTAGGGGATGGAAAAGAAAAGGTCTTGCTGGCAGCAATTTCCCACCTTGGTGAGGAGTCCAGAGATGAAGGCTTCTGCTCTGCATCAGCTGCTGGGCAACAGAACTGGTGTAAAACAGTTTCATTCCTGTAAGAAAAAAAACACCATAGCAGGTCAGTGTTCAGCTCACTCAGCAGAAAATTCAAGGGAAAATGCCTTTCCCAGGGCTGTTCCAAGGGGAGAGTGACTCCCAGTGATGCTGAAACAGAAATCTGATTATTACATGAACGTTTTGCACTCCAAGGTGGTGGGGAGCAGGAGAGTAGGGGGCTGACAACTCTATTCCCCTGCCTTACCTGTCCTGCTGCTGATGTCAAGCTGTAGGGAATGGGGCAAAAGCACCCAAATAAAAAGGTTTCCTTCTATCAGTATCTGTCTCATGAGCCCATACATCTCATGAAAAACAGTTTTCCCTGTCTCTAACTTTTATTTCTTTTGGGTCAAAAACTTCCCTTTAGATGTGTTTCCTTAGGTATGTTTCCTATACGTTGTTATGCAAAGAAGTTGATTTTTTTGTTGACAGTGAGCAAATTAACTCCGCAGACATTTCTCCTGAAACCTCTCTAGGGCACAGAGATAGCCTCGGCACATCAGCACTGTGCATTACCAGAAACAGTAGCAGAAAACTTACAGGACAAGCACAAGTAGGGGGGCTGAGATCATGACGAGAGGAAGATATCATGGCAAAGAAAAGCAAAACCATAAACCTGAGCAAAACACGAGAACAAAAGGCTAAAAATGTGTTTATTAGATAAGAAAGGCAAAAGAATTAATCGGAAGGAAGAAATCCTAGACCAAACTTCCAAAACTGCTCACTGGTCTTGAGTGACTTGTTCTTGGGTCCCTTGCCTGGAAACATAAGGAATCTGATTTTCAGGGGTGTTGGGTACTTATCACAGCATTGGAAGACAGTAAGAGCTGCTCAGCATCTCTGAAAATGAGATCCTTTTAAGATACCTGCAGGGAGGCCCTTGAGGTGTCATAGGCAGAACAAATCAACAGCCAATTTTGAACGCAATGCCCTTCATCAATGAAAAGGAGTCACTGAAAAGAGACACGGTGTCAAGGGGGTAAAGTAATAGGGGAATGTAAAAGAAAATTAAAAGAGGAGAAGAAAAGCAGGGCAGATAAAGCAGGCTGAATCCTCAGATGGCATAAAATCACCCTGTCTCCAAGTCAGTGGAATAGCACTTAGAGCTCTGCTTTCAGTGCTACTGCAGAGACCCAGGGCTCAAATGGGGTCATCTCCTTTTAAAAATATTTTTGCAGCTTCTAACCCAGACAGAAACAGTAAAGCTAAGTCTCCTGGCTTGTCATGGAGTCTCAGATTCTTCCAAAGGCCCTGCCACAGTTTCCCTCACTCTGAAATGTGAAGCTTATCACCTTTTTCTTTCTCAAAATCCGACAGACATGGCCACAAAGATAGCTAAATTACAGGCAATGAGGATACTGTTCCCAGACACCTCCTTCTGTCCTCTCAGCTAGCTTAATTTAACAAACTGCTTAGTTCTTCTGCTTCCTTGGCTTCCAATGCATTCTCAAAAGGAATCTGTCCTTAGAAACAACAGGATTGGCAGGAGCAATACAGCAGGGGCAAGACAAAAACATTAGCTTTTGCCTCACTGACCTCTGCCCATGCCCTCAGTCCCTGCCTGTGACATGCAACCTGCTGGTAAACAGAGGACATGTCTGCATGACGCATCGATTTCATCTCCTGGTCTTCCATTTCTGTAACTACCCAGTTCACATACCTTCTCTCCTTCCAGCCTGGTTATTGCTGGTTCTCACTACACTGTTTCTAATTTAAACTTCTCATGTGGCAAGTACCTACCTGACTGGTGTGTCCATAAACTACTTGTGTTGTTCTTTTACTAAAGCAAGTGGTGGGATCACATTGGAGTCTATGTTCAAGCAGGCTCACACAAATACTCCAGCTCCTACATCTTGTCACTCTGCTTCCAGCTAGAATCTGTCAGGAATTTTCTGATAAAATTTTGGTTTTGCATAAAAACACTGATTCATCAAATTTGCCTGGTGAAAACATCTTGGGTTTGACAAAGATTCTTCAAATTACAGGGCTTTACATGGATTTCCTGGTAAGCTGCTGGAGGGCCATGCCTCCATATCCCACATCTCTGGTGCAGTCATGCCATACAAGTAGTCCCTCGGAGAGGGGCCATCAGGTTTTCCACCCAGCTCTTTGTTCTGCCCAACCCCTAAAGCAGCAATGCTGGGAGTTGGCTAGCTCAAGAGGTGTGGAGCACCTGTGCCAAGGCAGTCGGCTCTGCAGAGCAGCCCTGGAGTCACAGACATCGTCGGCTGCAGTGTGGAAATGCACAAGGCTCTCAGATGATTTAACAACAGCTGGCATTCATTCTGAAGAGCATGCTTGGTTTCAGAAGTGTTATATATTGGCATTTCTTACCGAATTTCGTCTCTACAGGAACCGCTGGGAAAAAAAGGGCCCACTTCCAGATAAAAATAACAACGTATTTTGAAATCATAGAATCATTTAGTTTGGAAAGGACCCTTAAGATCATCAAGTCCAACCATTAACCTAACATTGTCAAGTCCACCACTAAACCATGTCCCTAAGCACCACATCTACATATCTTTTAAATATCTCCAGGGATGGCAACTCACCCATTTCCCTGAGCAGCCTGTTCCAATGCTTGACAACCCTTTCAGTGAAGAATTTTTTCCTAATATCCAATCTAAACTTCCCCTGGCACAACTTGAGGCCATTTCCTCTTGTCTTATCACTTGTCACTTGAGAGAATAGATCGACCTCGACCTCTCTACAACCTCCTTTCAGGTAGTTGTAGAAGGTGATAAGGTCTCCCCTCAGCCTCCTTTTCTCCAGGCTAAACAACCCCAGTTCCCTCAGCCACTCATCACAAGACTTGTGCTCTAGACCCTTCACCAACTGGAGTTCAAACGGAGTCTTCCAAAAAATGGACACCCCAAATTTCAGCCATTTCTAATCTCAACACTTCCCTAAATGAGCTACACTGTCCTCCGCTTTTATCCAAACAGCAGATGCACCATTCCAATTCTTAATTACACATGAAGAAAGCAAATAACAGGGAGGAAAAACATAGGGAAAAAGAGGAAGGAATGAGGTCAGACAAAAAACTGAGAAATAGAAGCTTGTATAGAGATGCAATGCCTTGCTAGTTAATTATGAGGATAGAAACAAAGAGAAAAGTAAAGGGTAAACAGGAAAAGTAAGGGTGGTGTGAAGTTACAGGACTTTAAGCTCAGTCTCCTGTGGGCGTTTTAGGAAAAAACATCTCACAGATACTCTTCGGAGAATCAGTATGCTCTGAGCACTGCAGCTGCACAGTCAGCTGTTTACTCTAGTTTTCATGATTTCTCATGTGTTTAACACTAACCTTTGGTATTTTCTGCCCAAACCAGAGTCCTCTGGAACCTCTGAGATCCCAAGATCTCTGGAGTAGTTGTGCACCTTACGTACCACTACTAGATCTTGATCATGCCCAGAGGCAGAAATCTGCCTGCAAGCCATTTGGGATCCTTGACTCCCTCTCTGGGGGCCATGACTCCCATGGAGAAGCCACCAGGGAGGTGGTGAAAAACAGGCTAAATATATGAGGTGTAAATGGATATTCTAAGACTGTGCTGAAAGCTGTTCCGCTGATTCAGGGCAGGGAAGGATATCTTTAAATCTGAGTTCCCCAAATGCCTACGAGCAGTTGGAGCTCTGTGTCTATTTACATTCTTCTTTTACAGCTTGCTTCTCTGTCTCTTTTGTGCTACCCAGGAATACGCCACAGGGATGGGGTTCCACCTTAGAGTCTATCCCTGTTCATTTTCCTCTTTCTTTCCATCTCTTGATCCTGCATATATCCGATATTTTGCAAAGCTATGCCCTCGCCTTTGTAGCATGGCATACAAAGCCCAGACAGGAGCTGGGAGAGGAAGGGTTAACTTGCTGTGGAAGAAGTGCACCTGTTCCCTGCCTGAAGAGGCTGTATTAATTGCTATCTGGACAAAGCAGCTCTCATCTGGACGCAAAAGGCAAGTGTCCTAGGGCTTTACTATGACTTCCAAGCCTAAAGTAAGTGCTCTAGGAAAGCAGCTCTCTTCTTAACCTGTGAAGTCTTCAGGTAAGATGCTATTTTTGTTGCTGTGATTCAAGAGGGCCTGGCAGGCTTGTAATGGCTGGTGGCTACCTGGAATTTCATTCCCTTTTGGTGTTGTTACCCTTTGCAGCTTTAAAGTGAGTCTTGAGATATTTAGTATCTGTCTGAAGTCAGTGTTAGACTTTTGATGGTGGGTTTTATTTCCTTTCTGTGCTTTCTTTTTATTTTGTTTTTTAAACAAATCTTACTTCATAAGTCAGAAAGGCTACATAAAACTTGAATGTGCAGCCTCTGAGGAGTTAAACACCAGAAAGCATAAGACTTGTCTCTACCTTACCTTCCTCAGACTGCATCACAGAGACTGCAGCTAAACAAAAACCGTTGTGGGCAGATCAGGTAGGTGACTGGGAAGAGAGATGATTTCTCCCGTCTGTCAGGATGCTGTTTAAGTGTTCTGTTTCCAAGTCGTTGCTTTAAAACCAAATTATTATCTCTTGGGCTGCACCCCAATGAAAGCTTGGAAGGGAAAAGCCAGCAAGAAGAAAAGGTCTTCTGAGTGAGTGAAAAGTTGGGTGGTACGGAAGAGGAAGAGGCTAACAGAGAGGGAGGGATGCTGAAGGGCCTGTTGAGGTAAGTGTTGCCAGCAGTATGTGAGTTACGTGTGGAGGAGCAGCAGAGGACAAGGGCAAGCATAGATGCAAAAGGAGGACTGGAAACAGCCTAAGCCTGTCACTGCCTTGCTCTGTCTAGCTGGGACGCATGCTCCACAGGTGAAGATTTGACAGTCCAGACCTATCTTAAATGCATAGAAAGCTGTGCTTGGCCCAGTAGTAACCCATGCTGTCAATTGAAACATTATCCCCCTCTCCTTGGAGAGAAAACAACTGACTGAATTTTATTCAGTTGTCTTTAACGTTGCTCCTAACAAAAGGTATCCTCCAGCCAGCTGCCTGCAGCTTCCATGTGGGTATCTGTGAATGAACTGTCCGGCCACAGCAATTCCAGCTCTGTGATGAACTTTAGAGAGGTCTGTGCCACACTTCCTGGCTAGCACAAGCTGTCTAGTCAGCTCAGGAGTTAGCTCTACCCTTCTGGCTTCCTAGAAAGTTGGACTGTGCTGCAAAGGGGCAGCCTGACTTGTGCTGCCTTGGTCTTTACAGCTATGGATCCCAAAGAGCCAAGCCTCTTTCTCTTAAAAACTGGTGTCATAGAGGGTACAAGAGCTGAGGTTCAAAAATTGAAAGTCTATGTAAGCTACCTAGATTGCACATCACAGGGCCAACGGAGTCCAAACTTTCCTCAAATTGCCTTAATGCTGTATCTTCCCTTAGGACAAGTGCCTGGGGCTTTATCTTTATTCAGTGTTGTTGCCCGTCTTAAGCATCAGTGCCCACTAGTTTAGCACTGATGACAGCTGTCCTGAAATAGAGATGCCTGGCTGCTGAGAGCTGTGTTACGGCAAACAAGTCTAACCCCTTTTTCTTCTTCTCCTGCCCCCTGCAAAAGCAAACCCCCAGCCCAGACAGCATATGGAAAACAGTGGTGCTCCCTGCTCTCCAGCAGTCAGTTTTAATTAAACAAATATCCAGTGTGGCCTGTTCCCATAGATAAAGAGCAGCTCTGTGTTTTTCTGCACGAATGATTTTAGACTACATGAAATGCCAAAACAAGACAGAATGGAAATTGCTCTCACTATGAGTACACAGAGCGTGCTTTTCTTTGATGTGCTGCATCACCCCTGCATCCCACCATGGCTGCTGCCCTGGTCAGTTATGTAGGATAGCTGGCATGGCCCCTACTGCAAGAACAATTAAGATCACTGGGTCCTCCAACTGCCTGTACTTGCTTAACCTCTGTAGCCTGGTACTTGGGTATTACTGGCCTGCATATTCAGTAGCCTTGCTCTTGGCTTAAGTGCACATCAGTTCTTAGAAATCTGACCATGCTAAAAGGCAAACGGTGATCCCTCAAGCAGTGTTCTATCAGTAAATAACTAGTCCAACTCACGTAGCATTTCTGTTTCTCTTTAAAACTCCACCTTTTGAAGAAATGCTAGTGGTTTCGACCAAAAGTCATTATTTGTAGTGCTGGATGTCTCAGCTTTCCTGGAGTCTTTTGTTATTTGTCTCTATCTTGCATTTTTTCGGATATCTGCCAACAGAACAGATGGAGTTACAGAAAATCACGGCCTAGAAGTGGAAGATTAAAGGCAGAAAGAGTCAAAGGAGAACTCAATTAATCTCAGATGAAGTTTTACTGGCTGTTATCTTTCCTAAGATGAGGACTGGAGAACCACAAACAGGTTCTATTTAGCAACGCTAAGTTTACGAAAGGCCAGTTGCACAGTCTTCTGACTCACCCAAAATGTATAGCTCAATGCTACCTCTACCTACCAATGGAAGGTGACACAACCTAGCTAATGTTAGCTGCAGGTCTTACTCTTTCTATCATCTCCCTCCTGAACTAGATCTATTTTTGACTCCAGTCAACCTGGAACTGACAGTTGAAGTGAGATCTGAAAGAGACAGTGTTTCCAAAAGTGTACCTTCTAGCAACTAGCTGATTCTTCCCCGGTACTTCACTCTTCACTCCAAAATACCCTTGCTGAAACTTTCTAGCTGTCTTAATTACTCAACTCAATTCTAGGTCATTAGCTGGTGCTTTGGAGGGACAACAAGCATGGTCAGAGTTTATGTTGTAGGGAAACCATACATGACTAAAAATAAATTCAAGTTATTTTCTGAAATTTAAGTTCTTTAACTCCTTGTAAGTTTGATGGCCTCCTCACTGTTATGGGATACTGTAGATGGCAAGAATTTGACAAGATTCAGAGAGGAACTGGAGATTTTAGAGACCATCCTATGAGAATACTTAATGCAGACCCTTCCCAAAGCCAATGTATAGCACTCAAACTTTTCAGCGTTAGAAGGCGGCTTTTATGGGTGTCCCATGGCTATCTACTGTGCTTCTCCTTGCTCTTCCATCTTGAACATCTGATGTTGGCTGTCTCTGAAAAACAACTACACAAAACAGATTCACAAATCTGACTGTCTCAGAAATCCTGTGTTAAAGGGCAAGGGATTTAGTAGCCAAGATACTGATATATGAGAGTGAAACAAGTCTAAGACTGTCATTTTATTTTACGTTACCAGTAACTACAAAAATCCCAACCTGAGTGTCCTTGGGATGCCTCTTTGGAATGGACTGATGTGGTAAACTTCTCTAAATTGTCAAAAACTTCTGTATTCAGTCAAAAAATGTCCCAATATTAATCCCCAAAGAGGAGAATGAGACTGAAGCAGTCTGGAGTCAGATTTGCACGGAAGATTGCTGAGGATGAAACTACAACAAAGGAAGCAGAGAGAAGAATTGAGCAAAAGATGATAGGAAGATGATTTGGAATTTGTGTGTGTTGACCCAGCAAGCTCTTACCAACACTTTTAGGCTACTTTGATTTTATTTTCCCTTCCCTAACTTCTTAGTCTCTGCCTCTTCCAATACTCCACATATGATAGTTTTATGGCTATAGATTTACTTTGCTTTCCAAGTCATCACTGCGTCGACTTCCTCATCAAAAACATCCTCTCAAGTGACAGTGTCTATCCTTAGTCCTTTAGCTATCTGGAAGGTCAGTGCGATATTTGTAAAGGGTTTGCACATGCCACTATAGTCTATGCAAAACCACTTTATATCTGTTCCACATACTTGTCATCGACTCTCTGGTCTGTTGCCTACAGAGGTAGATGTTCATTATGTATCTGTGTGCAGAGTGCCAGTTACATCATCCACATCTAGGATTTTCTTAACTTACTTCAGATCAGGGACTGTCTAGCTCTGCCTGTAACCTTTCACAGGCTTAGATATCTAATTAATTGTATGAAAAAAATGAAGATGTGCCTAGATGATGTCTAGATGCCAGGACGTAACTACTGCCTACAAAAACAAATTGCTGAAGAAACACCCTGGCAGTGTCAGCATGATGGATGAATGTATAACATACACATACATGCCCAGCCTTGCCAGGATTCATGGTAGCTCTTCTTTCAGTCCACTTGAGTGCCTATCATTCCACAACTCGCTCTTTACCATTCTGAAAGCGGTTCTTCCTTCTTCCCTCCTCCGCCCCCCAAAAGTCATGCTGGGAGGGGTGAAGAGGGGAGAACTTAACAGGCGCACCAATCTTCTCTGCTCGCCTGCCAAAAATGAAAAATCAGATATGTTTTGTAGTCTGGAACTTGGCCTGGAACACCTCATGAGTGTTTGAGAGAATGTCTTCTTCCATGATGTTTCTCTGGCACTTTGATGATCAAAAGATCAAAAACCTACTAAGTACCTGCTTAATCATCATATTGTTTCTTGGTACAAACACATTTTAAGTCATACATCCTTTGTACAGCACTACTATAAATTTATTTTTCTAGTAGAAGGGATGGCATGAAAAAGGGATTCCTACTGACAGAGTATTTCCATTTTCTCACCAGAATATGTTCATTTTAGAGACCCTATACAATATCTTAAAATAAATTCACTTCAATAGTATAAAATACCATACGCATACACTACTGTTTGGAAAGCAGAAATTCAATGTGACATGCTGACGCAAGTGTGTGTCTTTGAGCTATTGTGGGTTCTTCAGAACAGCACAGCTTGGAAGGATAAGCGCAAGGCACCGTGCTGAGGAAATGGAATTTCCTGTGTTGGAGGAAGAAGATCCAAGCCAATGCTGCTGTGATCTGATCTTTTTTTGGTTAACTAGTTGGGTGACTACAACAGATATGTCAAATATGCCATTCATTTATCACCATCTGCTTCTAGGGATGGAGATATTAATGCCATATCTTCCTGAACAGTTGGTTTCTCAGCTTCCTTTACTCCTTTTATGTGGTAGTCAGTTCTCCTGTAAATCCTCACTCTTACCTTGAAGAAATTCTTGTGGAAAAAGTGTAGGCATGACTGGCAGATGAGTGCATGGATTTCAGAAAGAATTTGGGGTGTTTTGCACCAACTTCAGCCTGAAGAACATGACCCATGGACAAATGTGTGTGGATGTGTACTAAAGAGGGTCTGAGCATGAAGGGATAGTTTGAGCTGGCATTCATGGGCTTAAGGTCAGACTCAGCAAAGTGTCTGGCAGATGGTGAAAATGAGCCGTGGCCTCTTGTGTTCTGGCTCAGTGGGTTCTGCTCCTTTGCTGTAGACCTAGACACTCTGTTTTCTCTTGTTGGTGACAGGCTATTTGACAGAAATTTCCTTACTTGCAGATCTAGGCTCTAGACATCACTGGCAAGAGTGAGGAAGACCAGAAAGATGTCACCTGTGGATTCACTGTATTCAGTGAAAATTCCTGCTGACAACTCCATTTTGTTGCCCAGAAACACTTGAAGGAAATCTAATTCATTTGTCAAGCCTACACTGAGTGGTTGGGCTAACTGTCAGATTTCCCCTACGTGCTGGAAGCAGGCAAGAGCAGAAAAAGGAATGGAAGGAGCAGCTGGTATTCATACACGCCCCAGGAATCAACTGGAGGGGGAGAGTCCACAATGACTTCTGGATCAAGTCTGCCAGATAATCTCCTTGTGACAGCCAGAAGCAAAGTCTGGGTCCAACTTCCAGCACTTTTCATGCTAGGTGGTGCATTACTCTTTGTACAGTTTTGTGGCTCTTGGTGCTTCAGCTACAGTGGGATAAAATAACTTAACTTGAGGTGAACTACGTGTGATACACTCACTTTCAATTATCTGTGGACTAACTTCATTATAACCAGAGTCAGTCTAGGTGTCAGAAATTGTCCACGGGAGGAAACTTAAGATCAAGTATCTGCTATACAAAGGAAGTCTGATCCTTAAAGCAGTAAACAGCAGCTTGAAGAGATTTGGAAATAGTATTCAACTCAGACGGAACAAAACTTTCAGATTTGGAACACGTGGATGGCCTGCGAGAAGCTAGCATTGCTGAAAGCTCTCTGTAGAGGGGTACTTGTATCTCTGATCTAGCTATGTTGTTGTCTTATTGAATTACTAGTTGAGGAAATACTCTTTAGGTTTATGGAGGTTGCTTCTCATACTCTCATATTGGCCCAGTGGAAGTGATTCGCTCAGAAGCTTCTCTTCTTGTAATTAATTCTTTTCCTAAGGCACAGTAGGAACAGGGATGAGGGAAATGATTCTACCTGCTATGCAATTCCCAGGAAGAAACTTCTTGGGTGGAAGAGTTTATTATCAGAGGTTGGCGGAGCTGCCTCTCCTGAAATGTCTTCGAATCACGTGTGAGTGGGGAGTCCATTCACCCCATTTAAATTGGATTTCTCTCTTCCAGAAGAACATTGGCTGCAGACATCATGGCTGTCTGCTAATCGGATTGGCGCTTTGTAAGCACTGAGAGGAAGAAGGCAAAGCGGCCATGATGGGAGCAAATGCTGTATGTTGGACTATGCAATACCCCAATGCGCACCACCAGTCTTGTTTAGATCCTCTGTCAACAGTGAAAACAGTGGATGACTTCTTGTGATAGACAAGTCACAACATCACTTGCTCTGACTTGCTATCAGGTACTCAGGAAAAACAGCTACTGTATCAGAGAGCAATCTGATATTCTAAATATACGTGCACAGCTAATCGCGTGGAGATCCTCTAGTGACACATGCAAAACACATTGGGAGTGAGCAGAGGTTTAGTTAGTTGTAACCAAAACTATACTTCGGATATCACAACTAGGAAGCTTCTATGTAAATCTGAAGCATGTGTGAGGCGGAGTTTATGTAAATTCCTGAAATAATTTCAATTAAATAATTACCATAAACAGAAGTTGTATTAATTTCTTAGTGGAAAGATGGTATATTCATAGAAAACTACTTTTCCAAGACAACATGTGACCTTTTCCAGGACAGCATCCCTCACTTCCAACTATCTTCAATATCTTCATTTCTTTTAAAGGTTATATATGTAATGGAATAATTACATGTCTGCAAATGGATGCTGGTAGCGACCTTTCTGTAGCTTTAAAACATCTTTTCATACCTCTTGTTTTGTACTATACAAAGACCCTTTCTTCTTTGCTCAAATAATAGATTTATAAGTACATAAAATGGAAATAGCTAGCAAAAGCTCACTTTTAATTACACTGATGAGCATTGTCCAAATCCCCTCCGGTTCTTCATATAATAATTATAGTTTGTCAGCCTAATACCAGTGAGTACATGGTCCTCCTAAAGAGATCAAGAAATAGCACTCTGCCTGAATGCTCTGCTAGCACAGTAAACACCTTTTTTCTTCTCTCCTATTTTGGGCTGATATGTATGAACACCATAAAAAAGCTAAGGCTTGTGTTAGTGGAATTGGCAACCCTTTTCACAATTACCGGAACTGTGAGATATAAATGGAATTTAGGTCTCTTCCTCAGTAAGAATAAATTATTTTTACTTTTTGAATAAGTATCAGGATTGGACTCAGTGAAAGGATTTTTGTTATGACTGAGTATTAGACCTGGTTTTAATCAGGCTTAGACTTCTTAC
Source organism: Larus michahellis (assembly GCF_964199755.1). Lineage (NCBI taxonomy): Eukaryota > Metazoa > Chordata > Aves > Charadriiformes > Laridae > Larus > Larus michahellis. Next base: position 66,798,362 of record NC_133896.1, on the reverse strand, counting down.
TGGCTTCTCACTCGTGTTTAACCCCTTAGTACAGGAAGAAAGCCCTGGAAATTTCTAGATGCTAAAATCAAACTGTCCCTCAGCAGTGAAGAATGACAAAGCTATATGAAGGAGTGCTGTTTAATAATTCAGAATCCCATAAACATGCAAATTAGCTGCATACACAGAAATGGCTCACCACTGAACTCTTCATGCACCTTAGCAACACTGTCTTCTGTAGACTTGTCCCTGCATGGAAATGCACGGCCAGATTTGCTGCTTGTATCACAGCAGTTCTGTGCCCTTGCTGGCAGCTCTGTATTCAATGCTGGATACCAGAGTAGCACGACAGTGAATTGCCCACCTATTACAGACAAGTTTAAAAGCTTGTTACTACCACATTGGGCTGACGCACTAAATTTAAGTAGTGGTTTTATTCTATGCACTCACCAATGATTACCAAGATTATTCTGTGGGTTAAGTCCTGCTGGCTAGTACTGAGCTGCTCAGACTTTACTGTATGTTGGAGCTTGACACAAAATGGTATAACAAAAGGAGTGCAGTTGAATGTGGTGAAAAAGATCATGACTTGGCTTGGCTTGCAGAAGGCTGCTTCAGGCCCTTGGCTATGGAAACCCAGTTACTACCAAACCTGCAGGCATCTGGGGCTGTTGCATCAGTGACACCTACAATTGCAAGTGGAGTGGTTTCCTAGCTGGTAAGGACAACAAGGAGAATTAGGAATGCAGAACCAGACATAGGCTGCTTGGTGTCACACACAAGACTAAAGCCTGCTGTTCCCTGCTGCTTCAAAGCTGAGCTGCTTCTGCTGTGAGAGGGGAAGAGCAGAAGAAACGGGCAGGACCAGTTGCAGATCTGATACCTCAGGTGACAGATAGGAATAGTCACCGTTGATTTAGGAGAAATTTAATTTCCCTATTTCCCTTTCACACATACCCATGTGCTTCCACCAGGGCATTTACACATGAAAAGTAGGCAGTGTTCAAGACTGCTTGTGGACAAAGCAGCTGATTGACACAAAGACCAGATGAATTTGCATATGTAATTGCCCTGGAAGGAAAGTATCATTTGGCACTAATGCAAGTGGGGAGAGGAAGCAACTTGTACACTCAGCACTTGACTGTCACAGATACTTGGGTTTGGGTCAAGAGGAGATTTCACAGTTTCTTGAGGCTTCATAAACTCCTGACCTTGCTAAGGTAGCAGTACAGCATGTGGAATTAGTGAGGTAACCTAAGATTTGGAAAAGCTATGGAAGTTGTTCCCTTCTTAACTGCTCAATAATTCCTGGGATTTAAAACCAGTAGGACAATGTACTGTCAAGTCAATTTATCAAGATGATAAGAGTTTAAGTTAGTCTTAGTCCCAAGAGTTGGATTATTTTATACTCCCTGTCGGGTGCAGCAGCACTGGGAAAAAATCACCACAAAAATGGAGAAGGCATCACTTCCTAACCTGATGCCTTGCATATATTGATTGTTCATCCATACCCTATCTCAAAATTGACATACAAATGTCAGCTTACACTCTTATACCTGGCCAAAAAAACAGCTCTTCAGCCACTGTTGACTATATGAACCTAAATAGCCTGCATGTGCAACCAAATGTACAGCTCATTTTGAATTAAATGAGCTGCTTATATCTGTCTATGCTACTGGATCTCTCTGTAGTGCCTTATTGCAGCTAGTTTGTGCCTTGTGGGGAGCCTTAACTTGCTAAAGCATCTGACTTACAAATCCATTACTATTCTCTACTTAGTAAAGCTTTGAGCTTCCCACCATGTGCTGGAGTCCTTTGTTTCCTTCCCTTTATTTGTAAAAAACTGTATTTAAGGTGTGGTTCTGGAAACATAAACATAAGAGATTTTCCTGTACTACAGGAGCCTGATTTCTGCAGAGATATTTCAGGAAAGTTTCAAAAGCAATTACTAGAAATCAGAGTGAGGAACTGTGGCACTGATTGTGTTTCTGCTCCTTAAACAAGATGGCTGATGTAGACCTTCTGAACCTTGTGGTACTTACAGCTGGGCAATCTCCTCTAACAACTGAGATTTAACAAGTTTGCTTCAGTACCCTGGCGCCAACAGGGCTGCAGCATAAGCTGACACCATGTGGCTCAGCATAAACTGGCAGTGCTATTTGTGCTTTCACACTTCAGCTGTGAAGCTACATCAGTGATGGTTCCAGACCCTAGATGCTGGGATGTGACAATGCTTCCCTTCTTGGTAAGAGGCGACAGCAGTGGCCGTATCTGCATCTGTGGTTACTTTAGCACTAGGAGCTGTTGAAATCTTGATTCTTGTGATGAACAGATTCTTCCTAGACTCTAGTTAACCTTGGAAGCTGTGTGGTGGGGGAAATTCCACTTTTGGCAGCTGCTGTTCTGTATAAAAAGAGTGTAGTGCATTAAGAGATGCCAGAGCTGTAGAAAAGGTGTTGGGAAGAGACAATAAAGCCTCTCACAGGGAAAACAACCTAGTAAAAATAAGATTTTAGTCAAACAAGTGTCAAACAGTGAGAAGCACAGAGGTAGAACTCTGGATTAGAAAGGAGAGCCATCTTCCTTCCTATTCTCTAAGGTATAAATAGGCAAGAGCAATTATCACAGCCCTAGGCTAGGAGGGTCAGCCTCGCTCGTAGCTGAAACGCAGTCCCCTGCATCCAGGGAGTAGCTACACATGATGTTATTCTCAGGGTGACTCCAGAGCAAACAAATTGTGACAGAGATTCATTAGTCACTGGATTTCTTTCATGGCAATGAAATAGAGGCCACTCAATGTGCCATGGAGGCTAAATACCCTCCCTCCTGTGTTAGGACGGGTACTCTGCCTCCAGGGTTGTCTAGTTCTATGCTGTTTACATGCAGCTCTGATGGTCCACACCAGTCATATGCTACTACAGGGAGATATGACTCTTAGTGCCTCATGTCTTGATTCTGGATTGCCAGAATTCATGTCTTCCCACAGCTATACTTCCTCTTCTAAAGAATTGGTACCTGATTCCTTACACGGTTAGCAGAGATAAGCATGCTCACGCAGCAGAAATACTCTTGAAATGTATGAAGAAGCAGGAATGCTGTCCTGGGCTCTTGCCTGTGTGCCCTTGAGAAAGGCAGAATTTGAGATGCAGTTGCAGATCACTATGTAGTCTCTATAGGCTGAGGCCTCCAAGGTCATTTTGAACAGAGATCTGGCGACCATCTGTAAAGTGACATTCTTGCTAGACAGTCAGCAGTCACCTGATTAAAAAAAAATCAGAAGTGATTCATAGTGGAAGGCAGGTAATACTAAATAACATCCATAATTGGAGCAAACTGACAGAAGCCACCTAAATGGGGTGAGAAAGGGGCATCCTCTTTATTTTTGAGAGAAAAGTTGTTCTGCATTGCTTGCAAAACCAACAAGTAAATAACACTAAGCATTTGAAACTTCTGGCATGACATCCTTATCTCTAAATTGGAGAGACAAGGATTTGATGGATGGACCACTCGGTGGATGAGGAATTGTCTGGATGGCCACACTCAAAGGGTTCTGGTGAATGGCTTGATATCCAAGTGGAGACCAGTGATGAGTGGCGTTCCTCAGGGGTGGGTATTGGGACCGGTGCTGTTAAACATCTTTCTTGGCAACATAGGCAGTGGGATTGAGTGCACCCCCAGGAATTTTTCCAAGGACACCAAGATGTGTGGTGCGGTCAACATACTGGAGGAAAGGGATGCCATCCAGAGGGACCTTGACAGGCTTGAGAGGTGGGCCCATACCAACCTCATGAAGTTCAACCAGGCCAAGTGCAAGGTCCTGCATGTGGGTTGGGGCAATCCCAAGCAAAAATACAGGTTGGGTGGAGAACGGCTTGAGGGCAGCCCTGAGGAGAAGAACTTGCGGGTGCTGGTGGACAAGAAGCTCAACATGAGCAGGCAATGCACACTTGCAGCCCAAAAAGCCAACCGCATCCTGGGCTGCATCAAAACAAGCATGGCCAGCAGGTCGAGGGAGGGGGGATTCTGCCCCTCTACTCTGCTCTGGTGAGACCCCACCTGGAGTACTGCATCCAGCTCTGGAGTCCTCACCACAAGAAGGACATGGACCTGTTGGAATGGGTCCAGCAGAGGGCCACGAAGATGATCAGAGGGCTGGAGCACCAGTGCTATGAAGACAGGCTGAGAGAGTTGGGGTTGTTCAGCCTGGAGAAGAAAAGGCTCCAGGGAGACCTTCTAGCAGCCTGCCAGTACCTAAAGGGGGCCCACAGGAAAGATGGGGAGGGACTATTTATCAGGGAGTAGATGATAGCATGAGGGGTAATGGTTTCAAACGGGAAGAATGTAGATTTAGATTCGATATCAGGAAGAAATTCTTCACTATGAGGGTGGTGAGACACTAGCACAGGTTTCCCAGAGAAATTGTGGATGCCCCATCCCTAGAGGTGTTTAGGGCCAGGTTGGATGGGACTTTGAGTAACCTGGTCTAGTGGGAGGTGTCCCTGCCCACGGCAGGGGTGTTGGAACTAGGTGATCATTAAGGTCCCTTCCAACCCAAACCATTTTATGATTCTATGCTTCTATGCTTCTATCTCACAGCTCAGTCTAAACTTAACTCTCATTGCATTTTATTCCCCTTCTCATTGTACATCTCCTAGCAGTTGTTTCACAGCTGAATGTTGATGGCTTTCACCATCACTCCAGCCAGTGCTTACTCAAGCCGTATAAACTCATACTTCATTGATGCGTTTGTTTCTCCTTCTACCCACCATATTTTCAAATTAAGCTTGATGCTAACAAATTAATCTCTCTGGTCTGTGTGGCAGCCATTATGCCCACAATACAACTGGGATGGGGGTCAGCACAGTGGTCCTTGTTGGGATCTGAATCATCATAAGCAAGAGATACTTTGGCAAGATGACAATAACAGTGGTCACTACAGATTATGTGGTGGGGTACTCTGAGAGGCAGTTTCTATCTGGAGGAACTTTGCTTTTGCAAGCAAGGATGCATTCGGTGACATTTACAAAATGACCAAAGAGATGTCATTAAAAGTACTGGTGTTTGTCTGTATGTGGTAGAAAGAAGCAGTATATTACAGTTCTGAGATACAGATTTTGTATAAAGCTGAATACTGAAAAAAAAAGTTGATTCTTGCAAGTCAGAAGTTTCTTTCATTGACAGCATTTATTAATTGTGCTGTTCTGGAATTCCCTCCGCTGGTGCCAGGCTCCCACCTTTAAGGAAGCACAGCAGAGTGTGGAGGCTAGGGAAGCAAGTACATAAAAAGCTTTAGGTTTGTCTCTTTAAGAAAAGGGCAGATTCTAAAAGCCTTTTCTCTTCCCCTTGCAAAATTACCCTCTGGTTAACTGTGATATCATCTGTTTTGCTGCTTCACACAATGACTCTCTGTCTGTTAAGGGCAATGTCATACCTGGCTGTGTATTATTTATTCTATTTCTGCTTTACTCCATTATTTGAAGCATGTCTTCCAAATTCTCAAGCTCAGGGTAATTGATGCCACTGTGAATTTCAGGGCATTTGCTTGGATTTTGCACCTTTGTGGAGAACAATTGAATTCTTTCACCCTTTTAGTCATGTTGAAGACCATGACTTGACCATGACCATGACCATGAAGATCTCTTTTTTCCAAAATAAATTAATGGAATGACACACAAGACATTTCAGACCTTGTTTCTATGTCCTCAGTTACTAGGTGCTTTAATTCCTGTATCTCTAGGAACAACTACTGCCTTAATAATCTTCCTCTTGTGTACCACTTATGTCTACACTATACAGTACTAAGACAGTGAAACTCATATTGCCAGAGTTTTGACCCAGCACAGACAAGGCTCACTGGAAGAGTATATTGGGATGTTCTAGAGGGATATTATTTCGTCTGCAATGTCTCAGAATAGCAATGATTTTTCCTTTCTTGCCAAAAGAATGCTCTTCAAATAACTTAAGTGGAAGAGACGGTCTTTCTCTTCCAGTCATATGATAGCAAGACTTGGATTCTGTTCCCACATTCACCTCCAAACAGTGATCTACTCTTAGTTGGATGGAGACAGAATTTCCCATCTTGAAAAACAGGTTGCATTATGGATTGGAGTCTCATGGTTAGGCTGCACTTGGAATGGACTATGCTTTTCTAGCATTTATTGAGATTTCATAGTGATTACTGTCATAGGACAGCTCAAGCCTCTTTGCAAAACAGTGCTGAATTGTATAAAAGGCATCAATAGAGAAAAAAATAGGGGAGTTTTGCTGCTTCATCCAACATTCAGCTGCATGCATGTTTCAGGTACCATTGTTAAGATGCTGTCTGGAGTAGTCAGCTGTCACTGCTTACATAGCTGAAAATGCCTAGCTGGTTTGTGTGTTTTCAAGATACGAGGTTATTTTAAAACAATCAGTAGTCAAACCCAGGGTGGATTTGTGTTACTCTGAAATTAAAGTACTAATGGGACTCTGGATTTTGTGGAGAAGAATCATCTAAAAGGACACTTAAGGCAAAATAGAACCCTACTGTAAATTTATTGGCATCAATGGCATTTACGTAGCCTATGCACAGATGGATCTGGTTTGGAGACTTGTAGCTCCTATCTAATCAACAAGTTTAATGGGAATGTCAGCCCTCGATATCAGGAGAAGCAGGATTCTGTTCTTATGCAGTAGCCAGGCAAATGACTTTAACTGTTTTTATTCACTCTGTAGCTGTGTGAATAAAGTGAAAATCAATGAGTAATATATTCAGTGAACTTTGTGATATTTCTTACTCTAGAATCAGTTTGTCCAGCTCTATTGGAGAGCTTCATAGGTGCCATGGTAATGGTAATGTTTCCATGCAATCCACTTATCAATAGTTCTGAGACAGGATCAGAGATTCTGGTAAAGGTTAAGCATATCAGAAGATGCCCTGTACAATAAAACAAACAGAACATAAATGTACTAGGAGATTCCCCATAAGCAAAAAGACTGGAAGGATTCCAGAAGACCAAAACATTTCCAGTGATGCACCGGAAGACCTCTGTACAGAGTCCCAGGTACACAACATAAGGGAGAAGTTTTGAGGCCTCTGTGCAATTCTTACTCTTTTCAGAGGAAACGTATAATAACTGCTATCAATACGCTAGTCAGAAAAGGGTAAATAAAGCCTGTAATGTCTTTGACCACCTACTTGCTTGTGTAGGCATCAATTCTACATCTAATCATCCTTTGTCCTTGAAGTTTTCTCAAGGCAGAATGGGCTTGAAACAGAATGTACCCTGTCTGGCTATATGCAATCCTTTAACATCACATCCTTAAACCCCAAACCCTGGTCTTCTTAAACTGTTAGCACTTCTGGTTGTACAGTGAGAGAGACAGAGAATGCCCCAGAACTGCGATACGGCGCCACATGAATACTGTTTCCAAACTTTTTAATCTTTCCCAGCACATACAAAAGAAGCAGCTGTCCAAGAGTAAGGGTTGAAATGGAATCTGATTGTTATTCATCTGGGATCTCCTCCAACTACCACTAAAACAGTATTTCCACTGAGTTTATATGTGATCTGATTTCAAGTCCCATGCAGTGAATCCTAGCCAATTCAGCTCTTAAGGATTGTCCTGACTCAAATGCTAACTATCTGCATTCAAATGAAGGCTCTTCCTACTTATGAACAGAACTTATTCTTGTGTCTGTTGCATGAGAAATGTCATTTATTGCCATTTCAAGCTGGAGAATCAGTAAACAATATGGCTTCTCACACGGTAGCCTCCCCTAGGTTATGTTGTCCTCTCTGTCTTCAATCTTTTTACATTTGTAACTAAACACTTTCAAATGGGAATATTTTTTTATGGGTAGCAGAATCAACAGGCTGATCTTAAGAGCCCTTAATGACTCTATGCTGAATAGTTCTTGAATGTGGGTTTAGAGCGAGATTATGTGTGAAGGCATGCAGTTCTGAAAAATCTGTGGCTCACATATAATCCACAACATATGATCCAGCACGAGCCACAAAAAGACTGAAGCAACAGCAAGAGAGGTGTGAACTATCCCACTTATCTGTACAGAGTCTGTGTGCCAATATTACAAAGTTCTACATGACTTACTGTGTCCCACTAAGTTGATGGTGAGAGCAGGCACAGCTTGCAGGAGAAGGCAGTGCGTGCTTCACTTTTCAGGAAAAAAAGCACAGTAGTTCTTAGCTGCCCCATCTCCTCCCTGAGATCGGTGAACGTTTGGTGGGTGCTAGGCACATCATTTAGGAATGTCTGGAAAGACCTTTGATGCTTGGGCTGAAGACACTTCGAAAGAGCAAAGCGGTGGTGGCTGCAAGTATATTACCCCTGCGCTCCTGCGGCGTGTCCCTTTGGGTGAGGGGTGATGATAATTTGTTGAGGCACTCCGTGGAAGCCTGAGCTAACACAGCCTGTGCTGTGCTTGTTTTCTGAGGTAAACAGGAAATCTCAGACCTTAGTAACGTCAATTCTGAACTTCTCACCAAGGCTAAATTCCGTTTGAAGGGAAAAGAGCAGCAGGAATGATCTCTATGTTTAGTTATCTCATATCTTGTCTTACATCGTCCTCTCATGAGAGTGCCAGAAGGCCAAAAGGAGACCTCTGATTGTCGTGTATGACCTGCATAACAGGCTTTTCCAGTTGTTGATACGGCATGTGGAAGACTGAGTGAGCTGTGTTCCTCTTCTACCTAACTCAGGGTGACTGGAGAGAAAAACCTTTGCTCTGAATCTGCCGGGACTTGAACCTATGCCTCCTCTCTCCCTTCCCAAATCAGCTCTGAATCCCAAAAACTTACTTGCAAAAATGCTAAGCCGGATCTGAATTTTCAGCCTCCAAATTTTTTTCTTAGTATTCTCACTAGCAAATTGTATCACTGTATTTGGAATGCCATACCCATCTACACATTTAATCACCAAAACATATTTAAATAACAAAAAATTTATTAATCTTTGTCAAAGACTAGCAGAACTTTCTCACTGCTTTTTTTTCACTGAGCTTTCTCAGGCAACTCTTGCCTCTTTTCAGAGTCTGTCTTCCACCTGGGAATAGGAAGGGATATGAAGTTGCGTTGTCACCCATATGTCTTAATCACTATGCGTGCTGTGAGGTGCTGGAAAAATAGGAAAGTGGGTAAGCAGTTTAAAACTGCCATCCTAAGAGCTCTCTCACCAAAAAGTGTTTGTACCTCAAAGTGCTCCACCTAACCTGACTGAAAGAGAAAATGGAGTTGTTAAGCACAGTATGTGACTCTCTCCATCGCAGGCTATGAAGACCCAAAGCTCAGTGCTGGCTCTGGGGCAGCACTAGGAATGTTCCAGTACAGCTGCCTGATTCAGCATCTACTCTAATTTTGGAAGTTGTGGCGCCTTGTATTGTGTCTAAATTAAAATATATTCTTGCATTAAAATGATATATAGAATTCCACTTCAAAAGCTGTCTCAGAAACTGTCTCCCCTTTGTGACAATAATGCACAGTCCCACTCATTTCTTTGCTCCACAAAGTGCTGTCAAACATGTCCAGTCATCCAGCACTCACTGCAGCAAAACTGCTCATCTTTCAAAGGCAGCATTCTCAAAGCTCTTTACAAACCCCACTGGCAGACACCTCGTGCTACCCCCTGCATGGGAAATGAGTAACACTCCTCTAGTCACACAGGGGGATGCTAAAGTAAAGTGAGGCAAAGCAATTTGCCCAACTGTCACACAGCAAGCTTGTCTGTAGCATGAAGCTCCTACCTTTCTAACGCCTCAATCCTGGTTTCTAAGCAATAGCCCAAACTTCCTCTCTATTCAGCAGCAGCAAACTACTGCAAAGGATTAAGTAGGTACTTAACACCATATTGAACAGGAGCCAAAAGAATTAATTTCACAGGAAAGGAAGAAACCAGCACAAAGAATTCAACAAGTTGCGGGGTGAAGAACATGTGTACTGGTCAAGAGACAGAAACAACCTACACTTAACTGCTAAAGCTTGTAGTTGTCAAATCTAGCCCTCCCATACTGCTTGCCCCTGCCCTGATTAGTGATAATACCCAGAGCAAAAAGCCCCTTTAAATGAGGAGAAACTTTCTAGAGAACAGAGTGCAAGTCACTTCTGCCCACTAGTTCAGCTGGACAGGTGCTCCCCTAAAGGTCACGGTAAGTTCCTTTACTGGATAGCAGCCCTGAGGAACAGAACTTGTCACCTCTCTTTGAAAAGAATGGCATCTGAATCCGAATCCTGGTGCTCTTCTACATAGCCTGAACTGTGGTCCCAAAAGAGTCTGCCTGTATCAGAAGCACTATGCTATGCATATCTAAATTAAGTATTATCCTAGATCTGACAGGGCTGTAGATGCTATGTAGCCTGTCATTGGAATAGCAAATGAGCTCACATAACCAGAAAAAGGGCTTGAACCTAAGCAGTATAAACCTGGTCCTTCCAGGCTGAGCAAACCAATCTATTCATTACAAGTAGCAAAGGCAACACAAAATGAACCGGAATGAAATGGTTCACATCACCAATAAACCACAGGAACAGGAATGATGCTGACCTGTACTGCTCAGTTGTTACTAAGAGGCTGGCTCTACAGGTATTTTAACCAGTCTCCTCCTCTCCAGAAGAGAACATATAGCCTCAATAACCCAGTGAGAACCTCCAGTTATTAGTTAGCACACCAAATAAGCAGCACCCTTCTGTTGAAATCACCACTAAAGCTCATAAAAATCTTGCAGCAGCATACAAATGGGTGCAGCAGCACCTGGTTAAACATCTGCTTCTATGTTGTGAGTAGAGAAATTGAGCCCCTGATGTCTTCTTATGGAGAAAGAACCCTCTCCTGCTTGAGCTAAAAGAGGATCTCTGTGAGAATGCGTAGGTGTCATTGGGATTATTTCCTCCAGTCTCCAGGCTTACTTAAACCAAACATTCCCCATCTCTCCTACTACACCGCAAAAAGCAGATGGCACATATGCACAAAAAAACCCCTACAGATAAAGGATATGTCTAGAACTTGGGTCTATTTCATGGGATTGTTAAAAATGTTAACTTTCCCCAAGGCACACATTAACAATCTACTTGAGTCCTCACACCTTGCCCGCTTCCATTCATGCAGAAGGTATATCAGGAGGTGGGAAGCATCACATAAGCAAGATACTTAATTTGGGTTGATATAATAAAATAATCAGACTGAAAAGTTCCAACATGCCTAACAGGCAATAATAAATCTCTTTTACTAACTGATTGTCACTAATAGCTACTGCAAGCAAAGGAAAAAATAAAATGGAGAGCCAGCAAAACAGAAGCCTCAGCCAGCCAACAGGAACAAACACCAACAAACTTTCATGTACGTATTTGAGACATTCTCTCTGCATCGAACAACATAGACAAACAAAATGCAGCCCCCACATAATGAGATTTATCATCCTCTGTGATTGATCCCAGCACATATTCCTTTATGTGGAATTTCCATTATAAGGGAAGAACATGAAAGCAACGGACCATATGATGCACACAGAATGGAAAGCAGCATTTTTTCCCCCCTTCCATGTTGTTCTAGCATTGTGCCTTGTCTTTGGTTTTAGGTTTAAGAAGGTTGTTAGCCTTTGCAGATTCCCACAGGCATGAGTTCTGCTGAGCCTGCCAGTAGGAAGGCCATCTTGTTATAACTGTGCTTACTCATATGGAATAGCTAGGAGTTTTCATCACATTGCAACTTATGTCATCAATTCTGAACACCACATCACTGCTGCGCAGGCTCCCTCCTCCTGCAGACTAATCTTGCTGCGTGAAGTCAATGGAAGAGCTTTCTGAGTTGAGGAATACTGGCACACTTGAAATTTCAGCTAATCCTCTTTCAAAACGCATTGCTGCTATTCTTGGAATAACGAGTAGGAAGTTTCCTTTCTCTGTTAATGGGTACAATTAGAGGTAAAATTGTTGAGTAGTTTCCTGACAGCTTGCTCCAAAGATGCCATGACCCATATCACTCCTGGTTGAAGCAAAAGAAGTCAAAGAATTCAAGTTTTTTGTCTGAATGACAATTCATTAAACAACAACTGGTCGAAAATTGCTGGAGTCCAAACATTCTCCTGACAAGAAGTGCTTTTCTTGCCCAGAAGGATCACTTAAAAAATTTAAAATGTTGGTTAACTTTTTTTAACGACCTTCCAATTGAAAATCCAGGAACAAAAAGCCATTTTGCTGATTCTTAAGCGTCACACTTTATTGAAATACACAGGTTCTCATGAGACCTTATCATACATTGAAAATGTGTGGGTGGTTTCTTAGCCAGTTTTAGTGTTCATAAATATTCTCAAATGGTGCCAGAGAGAGATTACAAGAACTCTTTATGCTTGTGCTCAATGGAAAGGGTTTCTGAATTCTAACTAATCTGTGTTACTTCTTAACATGGAGAACCTATCCTCTTGGAGACTAGCCACTATATGCTGTTATTCTGGTAGCACAATTCCATCACCATGGACTAAGTGCAGTGTTTTCTCCCTCATTTCGTACCATGATCCATCTCAGTTTAGGGTGGCTGAACTTCACCTGAGAAGTGAAGTTTACCTCCCTGTAAAACAGTGTTAGTACAGTTCAAAACTACCTGTGAAGACATGCCCGCCTCCTCTCCCCCACCCACCCCATGTACTGGCAGGATGTCAGCTTTCACGCTATGGCTGTGAGAAAGACATTGCAGTGCTATTCATTGATCTGGGACATGTCATACGCTCTTTCTCATGTAGTAGTGGTAACCATGGATATATATGTGACTGCATTCATATTGGTGAGGGGAAAGCATTAGAAACATGACTGCTGGAGAAGGTGTGAAAGAAAGGTAAAAATTAATGTCCTGATGCTAAACTTAAGTGTCTTGAGTCCCCAACATGTGTAAGGGGCGTAGCTGGTCAAAGAAAGCAGTGAAGATACCTTGCCGCCTGTGGCACCACTAATGTCTTTTGTAAAATTAAGGTAGAATAGCTGTTTGGAATAAGAACAATAAGCAACTTTTTAAATACTTCCATTAATCCCCTAAGTTCTTTATAAGGGGCGTAGGAGGGAGAGAGAATCAGAGAGAGTGCCACTGATGTCTAGCCATCTCTTAGGTGGGATTTGGCAGTCAGTATTCTGCACAGCTGTGTAAGGAGGAGCTTTGAGCTAGGGATATCTAAACAAACCTTTTCTCTTACAAAATATACCAGAAGATCATTTAGTGATTCAAGTCTGCCTAGAAGGATCTAACTGCTCCTTTTCCATAAGTGTTAACAGAAACTAAGCACTTGAAATCTCCTGGTGACTTCGGAAGACTCAACCTTTTTAATTAATTCAAAGCAGATGGGAATGCTGCTGTTCAGATTTCAAATCTGAGATTTGCTGCTCCACTGTGAGCACCTGAGAAGCCGGTTTCTTTCCCTTTGAAATGAAACCCTTTCGAAAATAAATGCTCAGATCACTAAGCCATTTTGGATAGGAACTAAGAGCTGTCTTGCTTGACTATAGATTGCAGGTAAGCTGAAGATCCTACATATGACTGCAGCATGTCCTCAGAAACCAAAGTTCCTTGAAAGGTGAATGGTTTCCTTAAGCTTATTCTGTTGTCCTAGAGCAAGTATACAGGCTGGATTATATGAGTTCCCACAAAAGTATGTCATTCTGCTGCTTTTAGAGCCTCCATAAGCTTCTACGTGATACTTTATCACTTTGCAGTAGTCTTTCTGCACTTCTGACTAAATTATTGCAGTTGATTGGATTACAAAAAAAAAGGAAATTACCCTTTCACTTGTGTTTGATAGCTTAGTTTCCTCTCACCAGTAGAAAATGCAGCATGAGGAGCCTTTATATAAGAAAAAATGTGAAAATACTGAAACAGGCACCACTTGAGGCTCATCTAGTTCAAGACTGGCAGTTGGCAATATTTTAGGAATAAGACTGGACATTGCTCGCATCGTATTCTCACCTCCTGCAAAGATATGTTTCTCTTCTTTAAAAAGAATTGGAGTGAGATCCTTGTGTTTAGGATGACAAAATTCATAGCAGAGTCAGATTCAGGGTGACTCCAAAGCAGACAGACTGTGACAAGTTTTCACTGCAGTTGCTAGACCTCCTTCACCGAGTTCAAAAATTCTGTTTAGGAATGCTCAGTGGCCTACAGCTACACTTCCTCAGGCTGCACTCACATCAGTTATTGTAAACTGAGTCAGTCTAGGTGTGCAGTTGGATTGACGACTTCCAATAAAAACTGAAGGGAGTGCTGCAGTAAGTGGCAGTCTTCCTTCAGAGTCATCACTGCACCAGTGTCATGGCACGGTGCTATAAGGTTCAGTGTCCCTAGCAAGATGTAATGCTGAAGTCACTAGAACTCCTAGTAAGACTAAATGGATTTTTTGTTGTTGTTGTTCCATGCTTGTATATTTAAATTTGGAGTCTTCTGTCAAACTCCATCTGGTTAACAGAAATCACTGGGGCTATGGTCATATGCACCAGCTAATGATCTGGTCTCAGCTGGTCAGCCTAACACCTGCACAACAGATTTTGTGTAAGAAATGGCAATTCTGATCTCAGGGGACTGCTGCCTTCTGTCCTAGAGGCAGCTGTGTCTCAGTGGCAGGTAATGGTCAGTTTGAGTGCTCAGAAAGAAGAAGGGTTCTGTCAATGGAAATTAATATTCTTCTGGCTTGGAAACAAAGTACAACGTCCCTCAGGGCAAGAAGGGAATTCCAGTCTACAGCCATTATTTGATGGAATTGTTTCCAATTACATACCCTCTGAACTCCTTAATTCACAAACTCTTTTTTTCTAGGGGTAATAACGCTTCTAAAAAGCCTCGTTAAGGCTGTGTGTGGAGAGAGAGAATTTCTTAACTGCTTCAGCTAGCACTTCAGTGCAGGATATGAACGCCAAGAACCCCTCTAAAGTTCATGCAACTATCGAAAACATAAAAATTCAATTGCACTGCTGTGAAATGCACACCAAATCCTCTAGCAGACCATAGAATTGGGACCATAGAGCAGACGTGAAATCCATTGGAATGGTCACGGACACCTTGAGAGCATGCTTGGAATAGATGGTGTAGCATGGTTGTGTCAAGGGGATGCTCTGTGGATGACCCGTCGGGCTGGGCACTGCTGAGGGCCATGCACAGAAGGGAAGTGCATGTCAGACTTTCCTTAGGAAAACTAAATAGCAAAGAGACTAAGGGATGAGCTGAACTTTCACATGTGTACAGTTCTACATTACACTCATTCTGGAAATCTGGCTGTAAGTCTAATGGTGGCTATCTGGAATGGGTAAGATATCAGAGGTGGGTAGGATATTCCTCAATATTCTTTACTTAACAGTTCAGTGTCATAGCCTTAAATTTTCCTTCATGAACTTTAAAATGGGAAAGACAATTATTTGGGCCCTTCTCTATCACCCTCTTCTCCATAACCCAGAGCTGAACTCTTAAACCTCTGAAAGTATGTCTGTAACTAGACTGAGTCCTCGACTTTTAGAAGCTAAACCACAGCTGAGGGCAGCTAATGAGACACAAGCAAGCAGAGAAGGAGTGATGGTGTTTTGAATCTCTACAGGGTTGGTTTTTTCTCCTTTATAAAGTCCCCAAAGTTTTGTAGTCTCCATGTAAACATAAAAGATGCAGGCCCTCTTAGTCCAATGCAGCAGGTTCGTCTTTTCATGTGCTAAGTGCTCTGAACAAAATTCTGTGAATGCTTAGAAACAGACTCAAGTTCCATAACTGTGGGCTCCTGAGGTGTTAGGGTTGAGGAGGGAGGTTGAGGAGATGTAAATCTGTGCCACTTTCTGATTTTTTCTGGGAGATTCTAAACCCAAAGCATTTGTCATATTCTTTCATGATGTTCCTTAGCCTATTATTATTTTCTAATCAGCTGTCTCTCCAGTGGACAACACGGCTTGCTTTCTAGGGTCATTGCGTTTGACTTACCACACCTTACTTCTACAATAATTAAGACTTGCATAGTATTCTTTATTTCCTTTGCTCTCTTTCTGGGACTTTTTCTACTTCTGGTTTTTGCTCTTCTGCTCCTTTGATAGAGGCTACAAGTTTGTTGGAAAGTGTTTTGCTGTCTGCAATGTACATGGAATAGAAGTGCTGTGGATTTTTGTTACTAGACACCTACTCCACGGCTTCTTTTGTCTGCAAGGAACTAGAATTGGTGACTTTGTAATAGCTGGTACTGAGAGCTCCAAGTGTAACGATGAAATTAGGTGGTACTTGCACTTCATTCCCCTTCCTCAGCCTTTCTCTTGCCTATTATGGCTCAGAAAGACTGTGGCAGCCTCAGCATCTCAAAAAGATCAAGGAGATGGCACTTACATTCATTGTAAATATCAGACAAAATAAAAATCCTCTGTCTTTCCAGTTATGTGATGTTTTTGACCAATGGGAGATTCATAGGAAGAAAAACCTACAAGGAGCAAGATAAAAAAAGGAAAGGAACAGAATGCGATGGAAGTACAAGAGGTAGATGTGGAGTGTTACCATGGGGTTTGGGCATCCTAATTCTGCCTTGGCGACTAATTATATTAGGGCTTCTATATCAATCCAAGGAGTGCTCCAATGAAAGATAAGATAAGGAATTGTTAATGGAAGGAGATGGAAGATACAGTCATGAAGAAAAAAAAAAGGGGGAATTGTACAACCTTATAGAATTGAAATTCAGAGGCATCTGAAGGTTGGACCGCAAAGACAAATCTGCATGCTCCTTCACTGATGGTCTCCATATGAAATACAGTAAGCTGTGAGGTAATTGTTAACCTCCAGGATCAAGCAAGACTAGCACATTTGAGAATGGGAAACTTGCCACATCATCCTTAGCTCTCCGCAAAACAACAATGCTGGCATCTGAGAATAGATTGCTTAACGTGCAACAGCAATAAGGCCACCTGGCCCAGAAGCAGAAACTTTTGATGATCAAACACCATCTTGCTGAGTTGTGCTAAGTCTTTGAGACTCCTGGATAGCACGCACCTCTGAAATGCAGCAGGTCTTACCAGTTGATAGCATTAGCTACTACTTCGTCTTCTCTTTCCAGCTGTTTGTTGTTTCACTTTGTTTTGTTAAATTAACCCAGCATTCTGAAGGAGAGGGCTATGCAGCAGTCACTCTTGTGTTTAACTTCCTTCATAAAAACAGCTGCTGTCAGACAGTGTTGGGGTTGCAGTGATTACAAGATCGTTTACATAAATCACTCTCCCGAAACTCATTTGTCTTAACAAGTTCTTGTATCAATGTTCTCTTTATTATCTCTCCTTGGGAAGGCTTGCAGTCTGCCTCAAGACCCTCAGTCTGTCAAAGAAGGAGGCAAAATGAAGGCAACTGAGTAAGTGTATTAAAAACTACACAAGTATTACAACAGATTGACTGTTGCACCTGCATGGCCCTACAAATGCTGTCCAGGGAAATGCAAGGCAAAATAGAGTTTTGTTTTTTACTTCTTTAGCATTTATTAAGACTACTGCATATGACATTGTATTTTTAATTTCATACCTCCTTTCCTCTTGCAGTTTTTACTCAAACTTATCTTCTTTTTCTTTTGTGTCAGATCCTTACTGAATGGAATGTGGGGCTTTTGGTCTTGACAATGCATGTCAGGGAAGAAGTAGGGGATGAGGGATAAAGGTAGGGTAACTTTTATTCCATTTTGGGAGGGTTTTAATGATGATGATGATAATTATTTTCTTTGAGGTTTTTTGTACTAAAATACCGGAGTGTGGAAGGAAAGTAGTACCGTCTGTTGGCTTCATGTGATGTTCCTATATGTGATTCTTCAGTATCCTTGACTGAATCCAACAAAAAGGAGGAAATAGGGGAACGAAGACTTCATGCTTTGAGTGTCTGGAAAATAAAATCTGTTGTGAAAAGATTGCTAAAAAAATCAAGTTAAAAGAAAAAAAGTGTTTTTCAATGCATCTTTGTCTCACTCGTGATAGAACCAGGATGGGCATGAACTTTGAGATATGCAGCAATGCACAGAACAGCTGCTGTGGCATTGGGACCCATGCCATGTCCAATTGTTCTCTTACAGACAGCAGCCACTGTTGACTACAGCATTACCCTTCTTCTTGTTGCTTATTCAACATATTTTTTTAGTTAGCAATGCAGCCTGTATTTCTACCAAGGCTGAAATAGCCTTCCCTATTAACTGTTCAATCCAGCTACTGAAAGTTTAATTAAATCTGCATCGTTGCCTGTGGGCCCATTAGAACTCCAAGGGCCTCTGCTCTCTCCTCACTTACGTCCGTTCATGGCTGTGGGCTTCTTCTGGATTGGTTTCATTGCCTTTAATGGTTACTCTCCATTTGTGCTAAGGTAAACAAAACAGGAATTATATGCTAAGCGTCTAGAAGACATTGGGAACACACAAAATATGTGAGTAATTTTCTTGTTTAGATCTATAGTTCATTCTGTAGAAAATCAGTTTTGGAGACTGCTTTTAATGCTGTTTGGGACATGGCTTGATCTATCTTTTCTTGAAAACCTATTCTTATGTAATTAATAATTAAAACAACATCAAAAGCCTGATTGAGAAAATTTGTTTGGATTCTTCATAGTCAAATCCCCAAACAGCCAATGAACGCAAATCCAAAAATCCTGTGCCCTGGAAATTCAGCAAGTCTTTATACCCAGGAGATTTTCAGCTATCTATGGAATTGTTACTCTCTCTCCACCAACGTAATTGCGGTTTGGTGAGCAATGTGGGGCATCACAAGTTCTCAGGGGCACAACTGTGTGCAACATGCGGCTACACAAATAGGTGCAAGCATTCCCACTCATGTGCCAGTATTGTGCCATTAAAACACCATTCCCATCTTGCAAAGCAGGCCAGAAATATCCTCAGTGGATGGATTTGCTATTATTAACTAGAATACCTATTAGCAAATGAGGCGATTTCTGGCTTGATGCTAGTGGAAATCACAAGGCTGTAAGGACAAAGAACAGCCTGAACTACTCAGTGAAAAGGAATTCCCTGAGAAAAAGAACTTTACAAAGGATGAGGGAAAGGGAGGGGTCAGTAGCAAGTAAACAACCCACACTTGCACACATCACAATGATGGTCAGGATAAAATTGAGATGTCACTTTTCCAGATTCACACCAAGTTCTCTTTTATCTAAGTTCAGAAATACAAAGCTAAAGAGCCTTTCCTGCTGCATTTGAGGACCATTTTTTTTCTTCCTAATTTGTATGAATACCAGTGCTTGGGAAAGTGAAAAATTAATAGCAACTGTTTGGTGCCAAGCACAGCGCAGGCTTCCTTTGTGCAGCTCTGCAGTTTCTCCTCACCTGCAGAACCTCCACTAGTCCTGAGCACCCATGCAGCTGCCTGTACACCCAAACCCTGCTAGCTCAGACGTTTTCATCCATATAACTCTGCTGCTGATGCAGAAAGCTGCCTATGTTATCGTTTGTTGCTCCAGTGTGGATTGTTCATGCAGCTCTGCTGACGTGTTAGAATCTTGTCTTACTCTTTCCCACGTTATTGCAGTTTTGCTCCTTCACCTGTCTGACCACGTGCAGCATTTGCTAGTCCTTTGCACAACACTCAGTCTTCGACCGAGTCCTGAAGCGTCACTTCTTCCAGCTCTCCATGTCTCTTCCTTAAAATGCAGAGCTCTTGCATTCATCTCAATACTGCCCAGCAACTCCTATCTCATAAATGCAGTTTTGGACTTGCACAGCGGCTCTGCTTGGTTTGGGTTCACCATCTGGGGAAATACCCACATAAAGGGTACAAAAACATCACTAAGCTCAGTTTACTTTATCTTAAGGTAGACCCATAGTAGTCTTCTAGCATGATAGCCACTGTATGGACTTCTTGCCATCAGAGCTCTCCCCACCTAGCAGAGCGTAGTGGCAGTAGACAAAATGTACTTTTTCAGTTTAAATAGGAGCATCCCCTATTATGGTGTTGGAATCAATAAATACATCTCTAAAGTTTGTGTCAAAATAAACCTGTGACTGCTGATGATCCTACAGCACCTGCCACACCGTCTGCTACAACAGCTCAGAAATGGAGCGGCAAAAAAGGTTATACATCTTTCAGTTCCATGGACTGTGGTCTGACGGTTGATACTGATGAAGGCTATGCTTGATTTTAGTAGCATATGTAACTATGGCTCTTTGTTTCAATGTATAGTAGGAACTGTGTAACAGGTACATAGGTTGCATTTTGCTTGCCTCCTCAGCACTCCCACCTGTAGTTTTTTGTGCACCATCAAAATTTTCCCAAGCTCAACATTCTCTTGCTTAGAAGCCTCTACTTAGTTCTTTCCTTCTTATAGCATGATTTCCTTTTTGCTTACTCAGAGCTGCTTCTAGTTTTTTTTTAAAAAACATTGGGCAAATCTTCTCTTTCATCTTTCCTTACTGATGATTTTGTTAATTCAGTGGATTCCTGAAACCCATGCAAGTCACCAGATGTAAAAACTGGATATATGTGACATAAAGCACATCTCACCTACTGTCATAGTTTAACTCCAGCTGGCAACTAGGACCATGCAGCTGTTTACTCACTCCCCTCACCATCCCCCCTACGCCCCCACCCCCCCACCACCCCCGAGGAGGGTAGGGAGAAGAGGGAGAAAAAGGGGGGGAAAAAACCAACCAATACCTCATGGGTTGAGATAAAGATGGTTAAATAATAATGGTAAAAGAATATATAAAATAAGTGATGCAATACAATTGCTCACCACTCGATGATCGATTTCCCAGCCTGTCCTGAGCAGCAATCGCATATTCCTGCCCCCCAGCCAATCCCCATTTATATACTGAGCATGATGCCTATGGTATGGAATATTCCTTTGGCCAGTTTGTCCTACCTATGCTCCCCCTCAGCTTCTATGAGAAGCTGAAAAGGTCCTTGCCTTAATATAAAGATTACTTAGCAACAACTAAAACAATATGTGTTAGCAACATTATTGTCATACTAAATCCAAACCATAACAGCTACTAGGAAGAAAATTAACTCTATCCCAGCTGAAACCAGGACAATGACTTTAATAAAGGGAGTAGTAATACAGAAATGTCATTAAATTGGTCATAGTTTAGCTATTTTTTGTGATGTATCTCCAAGTAGTGGCATACTGGATCCCAAGGAAACAGTTACTAATTGTGCCTCTGGTTAGTGTTCACCTCAGGGAATTCAAAACTGCAGCAAATAAAACCAGAATGGAGAAATAAAAAATAGAGCTGGAAGATAAAGGAGAGACGGGTCCTGATCCTCTGAGGTGCTGAGTCCTTTCAAATCGAGGAAATCGGTATACTCCTACAATACAACCTGAGAGGAAAAGCAACCAACGTAAATAGCTCCTTGCTGGTAAGAGAAAGGAATTCCAGAAACATCCAAGGCACGTTCACATCCTGAAGGCATTCTTGCCCTTGTTCCAGATCTCCCTTGCCATCTCTGTCATTACTAAATGCAGCCTAGGTCTATACTGAATGCAACCCTTGACTGTGGGAAATGTATTCGAGTTGGAAAAGAATTCCCAGAGCATGCCCCCCCTCCCTCTCATACATGCTCGAGAGTGTGCCAAAGAGCACCCTTTGGGTTTGTAAAACACTGGGGCCTGTCCCCACACCAAATGAAGAACCAGGCAGGATGGAGGATCCCTATCAAAGTGATGTCCCCAGGTAACAGCTAATCAGACTGAGCTAGTGAAGCTCTGTATCACAAACAAGAGGGACAGGGGAACACAAATGTTCTTCTTATTACTGGAAATTAAAACCTCAGCCCAGAATCCATTAAGCCACACATATCAGTCATGCAAGAGATCTCCTCGGGTGAGGCAGGAAAAATCTGACAGAGCAAGACTTTGAGACTGTCTGCATGACTTGGTGATTGCATGTACTGCTGTTACCGTGTCAGGGGAGGAGGGGATGGAGGCAGCAGACCCCAGTATGGCTCTGTATTTAATAGGAGAACTGGGGGAGGGAAAATATAGCTGTGGGAAGAAGAAACTGCGTCTTCCTAAGGCAGTGGTTTTTGGAGAAGGTACTGTGTCAACTTATTCACATGCACAGATGTGATAATTGCTTTCCGCTTCCCTAGCTCACATGCAGAGCCTACCTCTGTGGGAGGCTTTTCCTTTCGCTCCCACAAAAGGAGTATTTTTGGTGTCTTCTATGTGCTTGGTGAGCTTTCTCCCATCAAACCAGACTGAAATATCAGAGACTTAACCTACCTTCTCTCGCTGCCCCCCTCCCTTCATCGTTCTGTGCAACTTGTACATTGCAAGAAACAAAACACGCTCCAGCACGCGTGTGTGGTTTCTTCCATTTTTTTGCGTCAATACATTTACACCACTTTTTTACTCTGACACATTTCTTTGCTGGACTAGTTGCTTTTGTAAACCTTGCTGGACTTGCATGCAATACGCATTCACAGCCTTGCCAACCTGAAACCATGTGTCTCAATTCCTCCCCAAATTCAATATTCAATTTTACCTCCAGCATCCACTGCTCTTTCTTTCTAGTGTACACAACTGACACCAATCATGAATGGCTGTTAAGGGGTTTTGGCCAAGTTATGGATCTTTAATTGCCCAAAACTTTTCCTGATATCAAGCTGTCCAGGGAGTGAATCAAATTTCAGGATTTAGAGCAATGTTATTTATGCCATAGAAGTGACCTCGTAACATTTAACACTTCTTGTCCTGTTTGTGTCTTTCTTTCAAGGCATTGTAGCCTACTTGACAGATCAGAGCCCTGGGACACAGGTTTTACTCTCAGCTTTGACTAGCTGGGTGAACGCAAGCAAAACATTTCCCATGTCTTCATCCCCTTCAGTAAAATGAGGACTACCATTGTCAGCACTGAAAGGTCTACTGATAAAGAGTAATCTAGAAGAGATGGTGTTATTATTATTATTACTACTACTACTACTACCACCACCTATTTTTGCATGGTATTTCTATCATTCATCCTGCAGCAAGATCTTGCCACGGTTAGAGGTGTACTAGAGGAAAAGCTCACATACTTGCTATTTGCTGCACTTTTAGACATCGATAAGGACACATATGAGCAATATTCCACCCGTGAATAAGTGCACTACTTCCCAAAGCACTTTAGAAAACATAACATTACTGTGTGCATGTACTCATCTCTGAAATGCAGCTGTTTCTGGTGTTAGATATGACAGTTGGCCATGGCAGCCTGCAATGAAGCCTTGTAAAAAACTGCAGCAGAGGAATGTCCCTGGTTTCTTATGCTTTATAAGTCATATTATCATTTGTGCTTGAGGTAGTGGGATGTAAATTGCTCAGCAAGGATTTGCTAGCATTTCAAACCCATGTCCCACAAAAGAAAATAACTTCACAAGAAGGAAGACAATGAAGAATGGAGCCTGTTGTCAATTAAGAAGAACAGTGAGAGAAATGTGATAACAAATTTATGCCAGCATGTGAACAGGGATAACACCTTTGCTTTCTGTGTGTGTAACTCCTGTGAAGGGACACAGGTGGTCAATGTCCCCAACATGTAATCTGAAAAAAAGGTGCTAACACCAGGCAGAGACACCCTGAAAAGGATGCTATCTGCAGATGGACTCCACTGTCCTCTCCTAGCACTCTGGGTATTTCTTGGAGATCTCCCAGACACTGCCTGGCCAGGTTAAATTGCATTGCTTTATGAGATCTGATAAACCTCCAATCCCACAGCAATGAGAACTAGCCACATACACTCTGAGCATACAGTAGTGGGCTCCCTTCTTAAACCCAGGAGCTGCCTGCTGGGGTGCTGGCTTCCATCAGTATCTGTTAAGGATAATGTTCAGTGTGTGTTGTTTATTATTAATTTCTCCTCAGAAAGAAGCTTCATAAAAATAGAACATAAACCCCTGTCATTCCTTCCCTCCCCCCAGTTACACTGAAGCATCGTTACAGTCGCACATGTAAATGAATCAAGCATTCAAAAATTTCACAGCCTCTGCAGGATAAGGTTATGGGGCTCCTGGCTCTCTTGCATTCTACAGTTTCCACTAGGGCCTTTCCCCTTCCCCTTGTAACTCCTCCCCACTGTTGTTGACTCTTCCACCAGCTTGTATCTCCCTGCACAGACAGCCTCTGCGGAACCCAGAAGTATGGTATACCCTATCTTGTGACTGCTGCAGAGGCCTTGGAGACCATGCACATGTGCACACCCCTGGGATGTAGTCCTGAGGCAATGCTCCAGCCATGCTTTCAGGCTTGGGATTTGAAGCGTAGGTTAATATAGACTTAAAACCAGCCTGAAGGTTGCTCTTAGCAGAGAGTAGAAACACTGTAGATGCCTCTCAACCTCTTCCCCTGTCACCAATATCTCCTTTTTTCTGCCTGAAAGTAAACGAAATTTGGCTGAAGTCTGATCCCTCCCTTAAAAACAAGAAGATTCTTTCTTCCACCTTTGGGAGGCTAAATACCTTTAAATGTCTGAGACTGAAACTCTGTGCCAATGCTTTTCATCCATCAAGGATACAATCTGGTATTCCCTATCTGCTTGGCTGGGTAAGAGCCATGGTAAATGAGGTGATAAAGGTGGTATAATAGTTCCAGTCAGAGCATGTCTAGTGAAGTCAATATTTATGTATTCAGCTTGACAAAGATGAGAAGCTCACTCCTTTCTTGGCAGAAACAAGGGACCAGCAGCGGATGTTGCTGCAGCTAACATGGAGATCAGTATTTTCCCAAATGAGTAATAAAGAATTCTTGGGGGAAACATTACAGCAGTTGGCTGTGCCATCCCAAATGATTGCCATGGCAAGTATGCACAGAATCTAATAGGCTAAGAGCTAACTCAAACTAATGAGCTCCCGTGGTGGGACAGAAGTCAGTCCAAGAAGATCCGTAACATCAGAAGTTATATGTTCTCTCAGGTCCCTTCAAATTTGAAGCCACTTAACTAAGTGAGTACAGCCATTCAGATTTACAGTTAAGTGGTAACATAATCTGGCTCTTAGACTTACCCAGATGATTGTAAAATACTGCAAATTACTGATCAGAGCTGTGCTATCTATAGATAGACTGATCAGTCTATCTATATCAGGAGTTTGACTAGATATAGATTTATTGGCATAAAGCTTTATAGAAGAAAACTGCTTGAAGAGAGGCCTTTGGCATAAGAACCAGGGAATGCCCAGAGAAAAGGGAGAAGATTTCTCAGATTCTTTGCTAGTTCAGATGAAGGTTAGTGGTCCAGTGTGCATGGATATCAACATGGGCCCTTAGGACAAATACAGATACTCAGTTACTATGGTGAAGGAGGCCATGTGAGTACCTAGGCAGACACAGGCAATTTACTGGTGTCCTACTGGGAATGGATTTGCAAATTAAAAACCAGCAAATGAAAGACAAGGACATTTGTGTGAATTCTGAACTAAGTGAAGAGCTGAAACTTTTCCTGGAACAGCCCAAGACAGGCGGAAAGAGCATTTCTCACAGAGGGGCAAAACCAAGGAAAGACAGGTCTGAGCTTGGTTCCATAACTGAAGTAGAAAGGTAACAATCTCTACAAATCTGCAGAGGTACCCTCTCTTTTGGAAAATGCTATCATGTATAAAGTCCGTTAAGAACCTCAGGACCAAAACCACACTGCTCTGGAAGGCAGATCTGAAGATGTCGCGTGTAGGCAGTGCCCACCCAGGCACAGCAACGCCAAGATGCTGGATGCTGAGGCTGAAGGAGGTGCTGTCAGAGTAACTCTCCCACTGGAGCAGGTTAGTGAGAGCCACTTTGGAGGACTGCCTAGAAATCGACATCACAGAGACAAACAGATTGACAGCAAGGTCCTGAATTTTAATAGAAAGGTCAGAATTTGAACAAACATCGGAGTACAGCAAAACCTAAAGAAAACTCCAAGCCTCCTAAAGATCTATAGTATTTTCAGTGTCAACTTTCTACTAATCTTGAGAATTACATAGATGCTTCAGTGTGCTTCAGCAAATATAAATTAACCTCTCTAGTAATAACTGTCTCAGCAGCAGCCCATGCCCACACAAATGTTGGCAGGTGGATTAAGACGATTCACCAACTCCAGATGCAGAGCCAGGAGAAGCAACAGATGCCATTTGTCAATGGTAAACCTTCACCTAGGTTCGCCCTGAATTCCTACAGTAATTTCACAATTCTTTATAATTTTAATATTCCAAGACTTTTAAGGGGCTATTACACATAGAACACCAGCTCCAAGAAAGGATCACACGATTTGGAGTGGACTGTTCAGCCATTTTGATATACTGGTGAGCTAAATAAAAAAATTATGTAGGAGTTGGTCTTTATTGCCTGGGTTCTTAAGCAAAATGTGTTTTCTGTGACCATATAATCTTTTCCTTTTTCCTTCTATGCATGTGTGACTCCCTCTTCCTCTGTGTCGGTGTGTGTGTCTATGTTACTTCCTACTTTGTAACTGCAGATCCCACTGTGAGTTTCAACCCAGTTTGAGTGAGTAACAGTGATCTCAAAGATACTAACCTCTTACAAGTTCCATGAAAATCACTGGCAGGGTGTAACAGACGGAACTTTGTAGGTTCTCCACTAAGGGAAAGGCTGCCGAGCGAACTGAAGCCATTACTCCACACAGAAGTCTCCATGTTGGAGAGAAATGTTATAAAAGCCTCAACACCAGGAGAAGCTTAGATCAGAACTCACATCTTGTTAGGCATCAGAAAATGTAACTGTGACACAAATCTTCTGGAAACCAAGCTTCATTAGCTCTGCCGCTCTCAGACCCCCTTGTTTTCAGCTAGAAGAGGGCAGGAAGGATAAGGTTTGCCATTTTTAATTTATTATTCAAAATCACTTCAATTTCACCAAAATGTCCCCTCTTAGATGTGACTAATCATGGAAAATATTGATTGCCTTCTATTCCTCTCAGAAAGTGCAACTTCAGAGCGCATGAAGATAACAGCTGATCAATGAGCATAATCTTAGCAAAAGCAATAAAAATAATACCTGTATGAGAAGCAGACTTAAGGTTCATGCAAAGAGTAGAGAAAAGAAAAAACATTATCAGACAGAGCCAATATATTTTTATAACCCTGCAGCAACAAAACTCTTACCACCTTATTTTAAAGTACCATATGAAAACATTACAAACCTATTATACGAAGAATCAGAATGTTGCTTAATGGTTTTCTCGTTGTTCACTGTTATTTCTGTGATGAGTTGCTATCCATTGCTATTGTCAACACTCATTTACACTAGCAGATGCATGTGTATTTGTGTGTGAGGACAGCTATGCAAAATTTGGTACAGATCCTCAGGTGATGTAAATTGTCATGGCTGTACTGACGTCAGTAAATATACACTGATTTCCTCCAGCAGACGATTTGCTTTTCTGTATGTAAAAAGCACAGAAACTAGGTACTGTTTCAACTTCGCTCTTAGACACTTACTGTAGACAAATGCTCATGCAAATACATTTTCTCTTCTATGTGTAAATACACATATTGCCTTGCAGTACACATTGCAAGTAATGACAGGAGCTTTATGCTGCTTCCTATGCTGAAATTTATAAAAAAGATCATTCCTGATCTACCTGCCCACTCTTATCTGTAACAATAGATCTCCAACTGCTTTGCTGCAGATCTTAAAATACACAGAGATGAAAGGGACTGTCCGACATCACAAGTCTGTTAAAAATACATTTAGGAGGAATTAAACTTCGATCTTAAGACTGTTAGTCCAGTGGTTTAACTAAGAGATCTTAAACAGAGCCACTGGGCAGAACAAATCCAGTAGCCAAGACTCTCATTTTCTCACCTAGGGCTTAGCTAAAAGAAATTACAAACTCCAGTATAGATGAATACAAGAATATTAATAGTTTGCTTCAAGATATACCTCTCTGAGGGAAAAAACATGTATATAATTTTTTTTAAAACTATGAAAAAGAAAGGCAAATGGTCACATTTCAGGCTCTGTCTTCATAAATGACTCTCTTCTTTTTTCCTTATTTGCTCTTATATGGTTCCATGGATTGTGGACCAAGTAATGTTCGCAGGCTATAGGTAATTCTATAATAAGTGAAATATTTTCCATCTGTTAAACAGAGGAACGTTTCTGGCTTTCTATAATGTTTTCCTAAGGAGGAAATAACAAAAGGTTTCATAATCAAGAATGGAAAAAGACAAATAAACCACTGCTGAACTAGGAAAGGAAAAAACAAGCAACCTAACAAGGCATTTATTGGGAAAATAATGGGAAAGCAGAAGATGGGTAAACACTACGTACAGAAAGATTAAGGTAGAGAGACGGTAGCTCTTTTTTACTGTTTCTACTTGGATTCCAAGGCAGAAGGGAAAAAAATAAAACTGGGAAATTTCTACAGTCTAATACATCTGTTTGTCTAGAGGTATTTTTACTTGCAGAAGTGTACTGCATTTTATCATGTGAACACTTTTTTTGAACGAGTAGGTAGAAGCCATAATTAATAGAAGACCAGACTTCTAGCTGACAGGCTCTGGTCTGGCATCAGCTAAGGACTAGGAGAGCATCCCAAGGCTAGATTTCTCTGGCTTACTCTGACTAAAAGTGAAAATAATTTCAAGTATGGTGTAGGTGGGAATGTGTACAGTCTATGCCTCTTATGGGTAGCCACTTTCCATGTGCATAAACTGTATGAACCATGCCTAAATTGTATATTCCTCTGTTTGCACCATTTTATGAAGGACATGGAAGTATCAGTCAGTTGCTTGTTGCAATCTCAGAACAATGGGTGTCCTTCCATGCTGTACATGCTGCAAAGAAAGGGACAGCCAGCCTTAGAGTCACCTGGCACTGCGTTCCTGGCAGGAATTCTCAAGGGCGTTGTTAATACCTATTCATTTGGGACATTTTTCCATTTATACCTCTTCCAATCCA
The DNA here is from genome assembly GCF_964199755.1 of Larus michahellis. Lineage (NCBI taxonomy): Eukaryota > Metazoa > Chordata > Aves > Charadriiformes > Laridae > Larus > Larus michahellis. Next base: position 66,769,553 of record NC_133896.1, on the reverse strand, counting down.
TTGCTCCTGAAGTCCTCTCATAGAGCCTTACCTTGGATCTGCCTGGGAAGTGACACCAAATGGGTCAATACAAAACATATGGAAGAAAGGCACCCTTGCCACAAGAGAAGAGCAGCCTGATTGCAACAGAACATAGAGCCGAGTGACATAAAAATATCACCATCTTATCAGAAAAACAAAATAATGCATTTGCATCCCTCCTCATTTAAGCATTTAAATATTCACCTTTTTTTGCTGCTGCTTTCAGTCCTTGGCTTCTCTTGTTAAAAGATCACTGTGAGTCTTTGTTACCCAAGGTACTGCTCTAACTGGGCTCAGGAGACAGATACACAGGTAGTATCTATCCAAAGCACCACTAGGCAGTATTTCACACAGATTTCTTCCTTGTTATTACTTCCTGAAGCTTCCATCCCACCAGTGAGATTTCCCACAATAGTATTTTCAGCCTTGACACTGTGTTGCTCGGGCTGGGACCTTATACAGCATCATATAGAGGTGCTGTCCCTGTAGGAGGAATTCCTCATGCCGTCTTTACTCAGCAATATTATACCTAGAACTTCATCCTGAACCGTTCCTAAGCTGAGACTTTTTCCTTCTCTCACTTATCTGTTATTTATTAAATATTGTTGTGAATCATTAATTCCATATTCCTCTGCCCGGGATTTTACAGGCCCTGATGTAGATACCTGTGACACAGGTACGTCCACGTCATAAAGTATGTCTTACACTACAATGTGAATGGAACCAGTATGGATATATCTTTAAATGGGGCAAGAGTCTACGTTCTTTTTTCCTCTCATTATACTCTTTATTTCAAAATCATCTAAGCAGGGCTTTAGCATCTGTGTAGCTATGCCAATGCAGACCTCTGTCATTTGAAACCAGCTTACAGCACTCTACTCCAAATAACTTTTGATGCTGAAACGGTACATTGCTAGCAGGGATTTGCACCACCAATGCAACTATTTTTGGTGTGTGAAAGCTCAAGGAGTTAAACTCTGAAATAGGCTGGGGGAAATCTGAATCTGAAAGAATGAAAGCAGAGGGCAAACGTAGCATTCCTTGTGCACCCTAAGTGAAAGGAGTGGGTATCTGGGGTGCACTAGCCATTCAGAGTTGTTCTGGTCATCTTCTTTTCTTTTTCTTTTTTCTTTTTTTGTGCTGGTGCAATGCGCAAATATAGCAAAATATGTTAATAGTAAGCCATAATATTTACAATTATTGTTGGTATCCATTGAAATCAGTGGGATTTTGTCTAATGCCTTTACCCTGGAGATAATCCATAGAATAGAACATTAATGCATAGTTAAAAAGAAAAATTATGGAAAACAGCACGTCTGCATATGCAATATCTTAATGTTAAAGTTACATAATTGAGCTTTTGAAATTAAAACAAAATATAGCAAACAGCCTCAGACCACAACAGCAACTAAGTGACTCTAACACTTGCCTCTTTACTAAGATAAAAAATACTATCCTAAACCAATACAAAATAAAATAAAATAGTTTTCAGCCCAATGCAAATCCAAATGAGGTTTAAGACCTCTGGGAAAATGCAATTTTAGGAAATTTCTTCTGAGAGTTTTAACAGTTTGTTTTGCATGATGAGATATCTTGTAGAGCAAGCACAGGCTAATAATTTAAAGGCAGTACTAAGATTCTTTATGTCATGCTAGACAAATACTGTTTCTATACCTTGTTTTCACTGTTGGTGACATGGTTAAAAGAAGACTTTAATGCTACTTTAATGCAGAATGTTTGTAAATTGCGCCCATGTCTTTTGATGGAATGAACTACCATGGATTATTAGCTATTATTCTAATTGTATTTATCAAAGTGAGTTTTCCAGGTAATGCATGGGCTCAAAATCTGAAGCCCTTCCATGGGCAGGGCTCCTACCGAGAGTTTCACTGATAAAAACCAGCAGGATTTGGGCCATTTAAACTTAATCTGCTAAATTCAACCCTGTGGCGTTTCCCTGATACTCAGTGAAGGGTGCTGGGGATTATCAAAGGAGGTAGTATTCTGATAAAGGAGGGAAGGAAAATTTATACTCACAGGATTTGACAATACTTTGGGTTGGTCCCTTAAGACAAGAGGCTGCCTTGTAAGGGTGATCTAAGCTATGCTAATTTGGTAACCTGTATTTTTGAAGCAAAACATTCCATGACGAATGACCTTATTTTTTTGTTTTTAAAGCTATGAGGCGCTTATGCAATAGACTCCTAAGGTAGAAAGAGACAGATGCCGCGGAATAATAATCAGCCTAATTCTTGCTGAGAATCTCTGCAAAAATCTTTCTCCTTGCCTCTCCTTTCATAGGTAAGCTCAGTGCTACCTTTCTCACACAATGACATGCAGCAGCAATTAGTGGGCCTCTGTATAACTCAGGAATTCTTCCCTTTCTAGAGATGGGCTTGTTTTCTGTTCTCTTTTAAAATGTACACTTTTTTTTTTTTTAAAAAAAAGGGGGGGCTTTATAAAAAGAAAACTTATCAATTTTCTGATAAAAGCAAATGACGAAAATAAGACTGAACTTTTCTTTAAAACAATTGAGCTGCTTCAGTTGCTTTTTATTCCAAGTCCCTTACAGAAGACTGCCCCAGTTGACATGAAATAGTCACAAGTGTCCAAAAGCTCAGGTCTTCACTTCTGTCCAGGGCTTGAGGTGAGCTGGGCTGCAAAAAAACTCAAACCTCAATCCTGACTCAAAATGAACAAAATCCCAGGGCCGTGACTCAGGTAAGAAGGGCCAGCAGAAGCACACTTAAACATGCTGCCAGAACCTCCTGTCTTGTGAGAGGCGAAGGAAATTCCATTACTGGGCAGTGACAACCAGGCACTGCCTGGGTGCTGCTTTAACCCTCGTTTTCAGCCGCTGCATCCTGACATGCTAAAATATAATTTCTGTTCTGTTTAGAGTGGCCATTTTCTGTAGTGAACAGTCAGTTCCTATGCTCTCAGCTAAGAGAAAAAAAATTAGATAACAATGAGTTTCAGGGTTTATAACATAGAGAAAAATATGTTCAGATGTGGGGAGGAACGAAGGGAGTGCGGGTACCTCCTCCATGTATGTATTAAAGTATATGTCTCCTGCTGTCATACAAAAGCAAAAATACAACTCTCAGGTTGGCCAGCTGGATCATAAGGGATATTGGGCATGCTGTCAATAGGTGATGAAAGATTCCCCCACCTCCATCCAAGTTGTCTTTAAGTTAGGTTTTGCGGTCTCTTTGATTTCCTTCTAACAGTCAGAGATGAGAGAGGATGAAACCCAGCATATACAATCAATGGGGGGAAAAAAAGAACCTGCAGGACTGAGAAATGTAGACTGTTCTGCATCTCTCTCATGTTTCCTTTTCTATACAAAGATTTTGGTTTGCCTAAGCTATAGAAGGAAACAGAAGCAGTCTATTTTAATCTTCCTGAGTGAAGAGCGCTGCAGGGATTGCTCTGTTATCCCTAGCAGCAGCCCTGACTTTCCACAAAAAGGCTACATCCATCCATCTATTTATCTGAAATATAAAGATTATCATACGATATACCAGCGATCAACTGTGTTCTTAATCCACTTCTCTTTGTGCATTTTGGTATGAAGAAAAAAATCTACAATTCTTCCCCCAATCAAACCTCACTGCCAAAAAAGCTCAGATAAGAAGGAGGTATTTAGACTTATGCATAGAAGCTGATTCTTCAATCTGTGTAATGACGTATGTTAGAAACTCTGTTCAGAAGAAAGGAAAGCCCTTGCTGATACAGTATTTCTAACAGAGCCTTCACTGCAGGGATTCACTATTGAAAAAACAATGAGTTTGATTATGCATTTTTATATGGGTTTCTTACCGGTTTGACTCCAGTGACTTAAACTATGCAATTCTGGATTTGCACCAATCAGCATGAATTCAGACTCTGTCCCTATGTCTTTTTAAAACTCCATCTATTGCATGATGAATAGGGGCCAGATCCTGCACATGCTTACTACCTATATTAATACTCTGAGTAGCCCACTCACTTCCTTTAAGTTGTGACTGCAAAATTGAGTCTTACAGTGCAGTATTTTACAAGTATGGATCTGCCTTTTGGGATTCAAGCATGCCTTCATCGTACATATTCCTTTAATAGTATTTCTTTCAATAGTAATTTCTCCGCTGATTTTCACAGAATCACATGATAGATGCTTAGCTGTTATGAATGTAACTCAACACCAGATGAAAATCCAGCTCCATGTTGTAGCTATGCTTGTTATTGAAAACAAACATGAGAGAAAAGGGTCCCTTTTATTTAAAGTGTCAAAAGAGACAAGGAAGACGTTTTGGGCTATACAGTGTGCTGTGTACTTCATTTGTTTTGACATTACTATAACCAAAACAATAGAGTTCATTCTAGGAAGGAAATTCCAATCTACTTTTACTACTTATATTAGCTTTTCTTACATAAAGGAAGCCACATCAGAAACTATGCTCCTTCTCATCCTAACTTCACTAACTCTGGCTTACAACCAGAAAGCATTCCCCTGCTTTCAAAGTGCCTAAACAAAGGAAATTACAATCCTGAGTGCAGTTCTAATTACCAGCTGGTGAACTGTTGCCATATACTGGATGCGTAATCCAAGAAAACGTGACTCTTCAATAGTAGCCTCTTCCACCACCTATAGTGCTGGAATGCTCATCCTTGTTTACTACTATACATGCATGCACATAGACCATTATCAGTATTCAGTACTAGCAAATACTTTGTCCTTTTGAAGAGCTGGATCAGTGTCAGGTGCCACTCACCAAAAAAAACGACAAGAAGACAACCCACGCACAAGTGCAATAAGCATCCTAAATGTCAAACATATGTACAGCATCTATATCTCTATGAACATATATGCATCATGTGTGATACAATGCATACCCTAGATCCCTTACATCAGTGAGGGCAGGGAAATCCCAGCTCATTTCAGGGATGATGGGGGTTTTTTTGACAGATACCAGGGACTTAAGGCAAACAGAAGCTGACACAATGCTGCTGTCCTTTGCAAATCTCCCTGCCTGGGCTAAACCGCACTCATCTTTGATCAAAGACTTACTTATTTATGACAGACAAAGAGGGCACGATGCTGTGGGTGAGCACGGCGGGCGAGCAGCCCGAGTGGGTTCAAACGGGCCACGGACACTTGTGCATTAAAATAAAAGCGGTGAACTGGGAGGCAAATGCCTCTTGGAAGCAGCATCCAGGCTGCTTCTTTTGCACTCTGCCTGCTCTCCCCGAGAACGCATCGAGGGAGGGATTCCCCACCCACCCACACACTGCCTCTCTCCGTGCAAGGCTGCAGGGGGTATAACCCAGTTCCCTCTTGGATCCGGGCCCGGAAAGAGCCCGTTACGCTCCCGTTCCCCCCCCCGCCCCCCTCTCCTCCCCTCCCCCCCCCCCGCCTCACTTACTCCGGTCTCCGGCTCAGGACGCCTTTGCCGATGGCCTGGGGGGTCTTGTGCTGGAGCAGAGCGGCGCAGCAGCCCTTCTCCCTGCCGTCCTTCTCCGCGGGGTGCTGGTGGGACTGGAGAGGGGGGTGCTGGTGGCCGGCAGCCCGCCCGCTGCCGCCGGGGCCCGCCGGTGCCGGCTTGCCCGCCGGCGGCGGCGGCGGCTGCGGCGGCGGCTGCTGCGCCGGGAGCTGTTGGTGGTGCTGGAGCGGGTCGGGCTGGCCCGGCGGCGGCGGTGGCGGCGGCGGGGTCTGCTCGGCCGGGGCGCCCTGTGGCGGCGCGGGGGCGGCCGGCGGCTCGGCGGGGGCCGGCTGCTGCCCGCGGAGGTTGCGGTTCTCGGTGCTCAGCTCGTCCAGTCGCCGCTCCAGCTCGTCGATGCGCTGCCGCTGGGTGTGGATGAGGCTCTGCTGGTTCTGCACGATAGCGGTGAGCTCCTTCAGGTAGAGGACGGCGCGCACCGGGTTCTCCAGCAGGCTCTCCATGCCCCGGCTGCCGGCCGGGGCCCCCCTGCCCGGCGCTCCGGCGAGAGAGGCGCCGGGCTGCGGGGAGGCGCCTCAACGCCCCACGCGCGCGCGCGCGCGACCAACGGCCGCTCGCTCCTTCGCTCACTCGCGCGCGCGCCTGCCCGCCCGCCCGCGCGCGCGCGCGCGCCAGGCACGGCGAGGACCGGGGGAGAAGCGGGGGGTGGGGTCTCTGCGGCGGATCCCGCCCTCCCCCTCCGCCCCCTCCGCGCCGGTCCGCGCAAGCGCGGGAGGGCGCCCGGGCAGAGGGCTGGGGGTCTCGCCGAGCTGCTGGGGTTGGGCCGGTGTCCCTGAGAGGAAAGCTGGCGTGGCGTTAACCCGCCGCCGGCCCCGGCGAGGCGGCGGGAGCAGCTCCGGCCCCTTCCCTGTGGTGACGACCTCGCGGCGGTGCTGAGGGGAGCCCGCGGCGGGAGGTGGGAAGCGGCGGCGCGACCCGGCCTGGCCGTGCCTCTCTGCGGAGCCCTTCGCCGCCTCTCCAACAGCCCGCTCTTCGCTCCTCCCTGAACAGCACCTCTGGGTGTTGCTGTTCTAGGTGTATGCGCGATCGCAGCCCAGAAACCCAGCCGCATCCTGGGCCGCATCAAAAGTAGCGTGGCCGGCAGGTTGAGGGAGGTGATTCTGCCCCTCCGCTCCGCTCTGCTCTGGTGAGACCCCACCTGGAGTACTGCATCCAGCTCTGGAGTCCTCACCACAAGAAGGACATGGACCTGTTGGAACGGGTCCAGCGGAGGGCCACAAAGATGACCAAAGGGCTGGAGCCCCTGTCCTATAGGGACAGGCTGAGAGAGTTGGGGTTGTTCAGCCTGGAGAAGAGAAGGCTCTGGGGAGACCTTATAGCGGCCTTCCAGTACTTAAAGGGGGCCTATAGGAAAGGTGGGAAGGACTTTTTACAAGGGTATGTAGTGACAGGACGAGGGGCAATGGTTTCAAATGGGGAGAATGTAGATTTAGGTTCGATATCAGGAAGAAATTCTTCACTATGAGGGTGGTGAGACACTGGCACAGGTTGCCCAGGGAAGCTGTGGATGCCCCATCCCTGGAAGTGTTCAAGGCCAGGCTGGATGCAGCTCTGAGCAGCCTGGTCTAGTGGGAGGTGTCCCTGCCCATGGCAGGGGGGTTGGAACTAGATGATCTTTAAGGTCCCTTCCAACCTAAACCATTCTATGATTCTATTCTCTTTTTTTTCCAGGGTGACTTAGTGATTTTTTTTCTTAAAAGTGACTTGAATAATTGTAGCTGGTTTTGGCAGCCCTGATGAAAACGGTCCTGTTTTTCACTCTACCTTGTTAGGATGCAGAAGGCAGGACTAAATCGGAACCTGAGGAATTACCTCCTGAATGTATTCATTCAGGTAACTGAAGGAGTTACCAAGGAAAATGAATGTTAGAGGTATCTGGTGCTTCCCTGCAAGTTTGTCACTCCTTTGAGTCTTTGGTGACCTTTAGGTTCTTCAGAAGAAAACTAGGACTTATTGTGGAGTTTTGCTGGGATGTGTGGAGGCTGTGGATGTAAAACCACAGAAGTGACAGGCAGGGCCTTTGCTGTTAGACTCCGTGCAGATTTTCTTAATTTCTCAAGAAATACCTTCCCTTGCCTTTCCTCATCCACAGCCTTAAGAGTTCACAAACTTACAACCTTGGGTCTGAGGAACTATCTGTGTGCTTCTGCTATATTCATCAATAAGAAACCTGGCTAAGGTTCATAAACTTTCAGGAACTGCTGTGTAAATCCATGAGCAATTTTGATTATTTCAGTAAAGGGTAAAAAAGTGGCATCCTTTCCAATCACTGTGGACACTGAAGATTCAGGAGCAGACAGACTTGATTTTAGGCAAGCATGTCAGTAGATTTGACTGAGTGTACAAAAAGTGCAAGGCCATAGAATTTTTAAGTAGGTGATTTTGAGTGTAGAACTACTCTTGTTTTGCCTTTTCAGATCAGTAAAAACTGCACCGTAGCAAGGATTTCCTGAAGTGAGGAACCAAGCAATGTAAAGGAGAATCTGTTTCAGATGAGCTGAAAGGTGTATTTCCAGTCTTTTCTGTTCACAGATAGCCCTGGGAATGTAAACTGATGCAAACAGGATCACCAGGATTAGAAGCTGTTCACAGACTCCTCCTAAAAAAGAACTGCTATTCACAGTTCTCTTGCAAGCACATAGAGATGGCTTTGGGGGATCGCAAAACATTGCCATATGTCCCCTGTGTGTTGGGGGAAGACCCCAGAGTGAACTCTAAGGAGTAAGAGCATTCAAACCCCACACACTTAGGATTTTATTGGGGAGTTTTATGGGAGACCTCCCTCCATCTCATTGCCTAGTGTGTCATTAATGTTTTGTGATGGGATTGACTGAGCAGTAATTGGCATTATTTAGCAAGGGGAATTTAGCAAGGTTATAGGGGAATGCAAAAAAAGGCACACACAGAAAGAGAGGGGAGGTGAAAACACCTAAGCTATATTTGGGGAAGAGTGGAAGTGATCGTTTGGGAAATTGTGCCGGTATGCTGCCTCCTTTCAGAGACACCGCTGAGCAGCACCATTTCAGTCTTGCCTCAGAGGAACAGAGTCCAGGGACACCAATGGAAATAACATGTTTTTGGCATTAATGCATTCTGGGAAACAACCAAGGATGGCTATGGGTACGCTCACATATGTATGTACACACACACACACATATACATACACCATGTTACCTTGTCCTTGTAAGGAGAGACTTCAGGCAGAGATTGTTTATCTTGCAGAACTGAGGAGGCTGTTTTAACTCTTCAGGCAAGCCCTGTGCAGAGTTCTGTCTTTGCAGTGGACATCATATTCCTTTGCAGCTCAGCTGGATAAAAGCAATGAAGAAATACGGGTCGTAGACATAGTACTGGCTTGTCCAAGTGTAGTCAGCCAGGTCGTTGCATGTATTCTTAAGGGAATATGAACTAAAAAGAAAAAATCATCCTGGTTTGGATAACTGGGGGTGCGAAAAACAGCTTGTAAGTTTTGTGTCACGGTGCTTGAATGCCTATCAGAAGATGTGACTTTTATTGCAAAGAGTGAACCCAATGTATTCATTCACTGTTTCTGCACCTTTAATTTGCTTGACCAGCCTCATTAGCCTAGTTTCTACTAATAAATCTTTGTCATAAATTAAACAGAGACCTACAGCCATGGATTGGTAAGCTAAAAACAAGAAGGCTATCAGAATCAGAAAGAAACCTGTTTTCTATGCAGGTGAGGTGACTGGTAGACAAAAATGGTAAGACCAGCCCTGACCTTCCAGGTTTCTACAGAGAGCACGTGCCAAAGGAAAATGCAGCGGAATGCTTTTGTGCCTGACATGAAAGAGTATGCAGGGATCTCCTTACAAAACTTCAAGATGTAATAGAGTTGCTTAATCCTCCATAATGAGAAAATTCAATGAAGACACAGTATTCATTCAGGAGGAATCTGCAAGGATATCAGAAGAAGCTGAATGTCTTCTTTCGTTCCGTAAGCAAGAATCCTGCATAGCTAGGAAACGCCTCCTCTTTTATGCGGCCATCATTGTGTCCCTTTGATTGTGCTGCCACAATACCTAGCATACATCATTTGCAAAGCTCTGCACATCAGTGAAGTAAGCGTTACTGTTCCAAAGAAGGTGAATGTTAGGACTGTAGTGATCAAAACCAGGGCAATAAGGACACAGAGTGGTTAAGTGACTTGTCCAAGGCCATGCAGGAAGCCGGGGGGAACAGGTCTCTGATTTCAAGCATCTTTGGCATTTAGCCCAATCTTCGGGTTATTAAATGCTGCTCCTTCTCTCTTCAGGAGAGATGATATCTAGAGGGAAACAATGGTGAAGATAAGGAAAAGTATGAATTTTGTTAAAATTATTTTTGCCATAGAAAATTTGTTGGTATTGTATTTTTCAAAGTCCTGATTCTTTTCAGTCCATTCCAGAAAAAATAATAATGAATAATAATGGATTAATTATGTTATTATGGAATAAAGTGCTTCCCTTATCTACTTAGCAAGGTGCTTGGGCATTGCATAGACAATTACAAATAAAGTGCAGCAGTAGTAATTAAAATAAGCATGCATTATAAAAACAAACCCAAATGCAAATGATTCAAGCCCCAGGATTTAATGGAAAGGTCTAATACTACATGATTTAATTTTATATTTGTTTAGCTATTTAATTCAGTCAGAGCAGAGCGAATCCATAAATAAGGGTATTCTAATAAGCATACACGATAGGAAAGGTAGTAACATCTTCAGGTGTTTCATCTGCAGAAAAATTTTCACTGCAGAGTGTTCTTGTAACATTTTCTGAGAGGTCCTAATCCCACTTTAATTTGCAGCAGCTCACTGAAACTTGATGTGACCAAATCTCTCCAGTCATTTGACAGGTAGAGACTTCCCGTGTTTTTCCATTTGAAATTCTGTTCAAGGCATTTCCCTCCTCTCAGTTATGCTCCATCTCCTTCTCCTGGATAGGAGCTCCTTACAGCAAATCCAGGCAGTCTTCTCTCTATTTCTTGTATTTGAGCCCATTCTCCTCCACCTTCCATGGCCAGGCCTTGCAAGGTAACAACTTTCTCCTGGTAATTCGGTATCCAAAGTGATACCCGTTTGAGATGCAGGGCATCTAGTTTAGGTTCCCAGCTAGGATTTATGGTCATATTATCATAAGCTTACGAGCTTATGGTAAGGCTTTTTATACTTCTATAAGACATATATTTCTATTGTCTTTCTTTTAGGAGAAGGAGAGTTGTGTACAAGCGCACCTGAATGCAACAAAGATTATTGGTATTCAAGGTCAAGTCCTTAATACTCAAGGAAAGGCAGATTTAATGTTGGCCAACCCACCTTAATTAATCTAACGTTTTCTCCCCTTCTTCCTGTCTCTCTCAAAACTGTGTCAGAATCTCAAGTGAAATCCCCACAGCCAGTGTTTCCCACTGGATCCATTCTCGTCCAGTTCTTAAGAAGTACACACAAGGAAGCATAACACAAATCAGATAAAAAAGACGGAATTAGAGGAAAAGATGGGAGGGAAGAGACGCAAGAATCGTAGTCTTGTGTTGCCACCTTCCATCCTGATTTCTGGGGGAAGATGGGGCGTTTTCAGCTCCACCTGGATGTTAACAGCTGCTTGCGTAGAGATTCTCAGAAATGCTGCAAACAGCCTACAGACCAAAAAAAAAAAATTCTGCAGGAATTAGATGAATAATTTCAAAATAGAGGATAGAATCAAGACAATCACAATGTACTCATGCATAATTCATGGCTGGGGAAAAAAATCTGCATCTCCTGAATGCTTCTTTCACTCAGGCTTCTTTCACTTGAGGCCTCATCCAAAACTATTCAGATCAATGAGAGATGTTTCACCATCTTGAGTCTACGCCAAGTCGCTATCTGCTTACACCTGTTAAACAGATGGATAAAAAGAAGCTAAGACCAAATAAAGTCTGCTGCCCACCATCATATAGGACACCACTGAGGGTCTGTAATTAGAAAGCGTTGAGTCAACAGCAGTGCTCCCTCTGTTTCAGATGAGCGTTGGGTAAAGGCAGGAGGAGTCCTCTGGCACCTTCTACCTCAGTCCAGTGCCTAAAAGCCAGGTAGCATTGTCTGCAGCCCTACCTATGTTCTTTAATTTGAAATCTGCAACAAGGTGAATTCTCTGTCTCTCCTGTTGGGGATGTTGAATTGTTCATTCCTACTGATACCACAAAATCAGAAGCAAAGGGAAAATACCTTGTTCTATAAATCGAACATAAAGAGCTGAGATGTGGTAAGGACAAATACTTCGGTTTCTTTCAATGTTTTGGGTTTTTTTTTATTCTCTTCAGTGGAATACAGCTAAGCTGACATATAAATATTTTAAAACAGCTGCTCATCAGGAAAAAGGTACAAATTCTGTATTGTAGCCTTAATTGAAATGTGTATTTTTGGCACATTTTAAAATCTTGACTGTATTTGAACTGTGCTATTGCAGCCTTGCATTATTTACTGCAAATTAAAAGGAATTGAGATCCCTCTTTACAATGTACTTTCCCTTTTAATGTTGCTAAATGTCACATTATCTCTTGTCTTTTTCATGAAATTAAGCTTTGACCACTTAATTGATTAATTCTAGAGAGCAAAAGCTACACAGAGACATTTTCTTCAGAGTCAGTCAGGTTTTTGTTTGAACTGACAGTTGTTCAGTCTTTTGTAAATACTGCAGTAAAATGAAAAAATGGAAATGAGCTTGATTCTCCAAATCTTATCTGACTAGTCCCACTGAATTACATGGAGATCTTCCGATGGGACGAGTTTGTGTGATCTGACCTTGCATAAGACACACAGAATAAAAAGAGAGGAAAAAAAAAAAAAGAAGAAATGGAATAATGTTAAGTCTAAACTCATACTCCAACTAGAAGCTTTTTCTGCAGTGACAGAGATCAAATGCTGTCAAGAAAACAAAAACCATGCGCGAATAGTATACATTTCAGCTAAGGGTACAAGATACCATTTTTCTGATAAGCAGCTGTTTAAAATATTTATATGTCAGCTTAGCTGCGTTCCACTGAGGAGGAGAAAAAAAAACAACAAACAAACCACATTGACAGAAACTGAAGTATTTGTCCTTACCACATCTCAGCTCTTTATGTTTGATTTATAGAACAAGGTATTTTCCCTTTGCTTCTGATTTTGTGGTATCAGTAGGAATGAACAATTCAACATCCCCAACAGGAGAGAGAATTCACCTTGTTGCAGACTTCAGTTTAAAGAAGGTAGGGCTGCAGACCATACCACCTGGCTTTTTCGGTGCAGGACTAAGGATGAAGATGCCAGAGGACTCCTCCTACCTTTTCTCACTGCAGAGGGAGCACTGCTGTTGACTCCAGCGCTTTCTGGTGACAGACCCTCCGTGGTGACCTGTTCCACCTTGACAGTGTGGCTTGTGTGGTCTGTGCTCCCGTTATGTAAGAGGGGTAGGCAGATGCTGATTTCTCAGGGAAATTAAGGCCAGGACAAATCAATAATGCAGCTGGCCTGACGTGCGACCTACCGTATAATCTCATCAGTTACTGAACCTGGAACACGAGTTTAAGAAAAACGTATCTCCAGAAATGCCTCTGCTACCACTGTGAAGACAGTAAAAGGTAGAGCATTTGTCTCATTCCTTGATATTTTGTCACTATAGTTAATCTCTCTCATTGTTGACAAGTTGGAATATTTTTCTCATTTGAATGTATCTTTTTTATTTTCCAGCCATGAGTATTTATGCCGTTCTCCGTTAGGGTAAAGAGCTCTTTAGTCCTAAAGCTTTTCTGTCCTTGAAGATGATTGATCAGATCACCTGATGATATTATTTTTAGCAAGCTAAATGGACTGAACTCTTTAAATGATGCATTTTTAAAAAAAAAAAACTTGAGTATCTTTTTTTTTTTGACTTTTGAGGTAATCCTTCAGACTTGCTGATGCACAATGTGGTCCAACTAGAGGCAGGCCAAATATTTGTTGAAGAGGTCACTGCTCAGATGTGTTCCTGTCTCTTGTTGCTCATTATTTATGGGGTCAGGCTTCTACTCAGGTTAACCTTTGTCTTCAAATCTGCTTGCAGACCGGATCCTTTGTGCTCAGACATGCTGACTTGTGATAAACATTTCTGTGTTCTATTTTGGTGTCTGAAAGCATTTCAAGGAGCAAATGAAGAGACAATAAGGATCCTGTGACTCAAAACCAACAGAACTTGCTCCAGACACTTCTTTGAGGAACATGGCAGAATTGCTTCGGACAGCTACCACCATCCACATTCCTGCAACTGACTCCATACGGTAGGACCTCTGTCTACACAGCCTCTCGCAAAGGACACAACCAATCACTCTGGTTTGGGAGACCCAGATGTAAAGAGCAGGAGATAGGTCAAGCGGTGGCAGATCACAAGCCTAGTTTTTGTGTTGCATGCATTAGCCTAACGTAAGGTTAAGCTCAGGGTGCAAGCCCATTCTGTCTTGTGAATTTCTTCACAACTGATGGGATTTTGGAAATGGTTGAAGCCAATCTAGTGGCCAGGCATGCAGCTGAAACCTTACAATATTTAACTTGGACAGAGAGAAATTCCCCACTGATTTGCTGGCTACTACATTTGCCCATCTCCCAGGTAAAAGCAGCCTAGCAGACCTTTTCAGATAGTGATCATAAGTATCTTCTCAAACACCACTACACTCACTTTTAAAAGAGGGGAAAAAAGAAATAAAATTGCCAGAAGCTCACAGCAGCGCTGCTGCTTCTTTCCATCCCATGCAGAGATGACAGCTCAGTTACTCCTTCCCTCTGCAGCACTCTCTGCAGCACACACCTTGGGAAGGTGGAGAGACAAATGGCAAAGGATAAGGGGTCTTGTCCCTGGAGGGAGGGAGGGAGGGCTTAGGAGCCAGAATCCGTAATAGTGGCTGGATGGTGGGGAGAGAAACCAACGTGAATTGGGAAGCATGACACATAGGGAGACCGGTGAAGAATTGACAGGGATCCAGGGACTGAGGATCCATCCACAAGCTGTTAGTCACTGGGGGCGGCCGAACTGAGGCAGGGGGAAGGCTGGTGTTTGGTGTGCAGGCAAGACTGATGTGGAAATTGTGGAAGAGAACTGAATGTGCAGAAGGAGGGCAAGAGGTATCTGAAGTGCTTCTCAGTAAACTGAAGAGAATGGTGGAGTATTTGTTATAAAGACACGCTGAATATGGTCAAAAGGAAGACTCAAATCGTGAAAGTCAGGTTGAAGTCCACTGTGTAAGACTTTAAGAGCATATAAATGACAAAAATCAGATGCCTAAGAAAGAGAATTGCGGTGGGAGCAGCACAAAGTGATACTTCCCCAACATATGCTTCCATCCAGACTTCCTGAACCAGAGTTGATACCCTTGTATTAAAAAAAAAAAGCCCTCAGTAGTTTTCTCTTCTAGCAGCTTGTCTGGTGTCACCTTGAACCTGTCTGAATTTTTAGTATTCACACCATCCTGTAGCAGGGAGTATCAAATCTTTGTTCCAGCTATACTTACCTAACGCTCTTTTTGTGCACTACTGAGGAACAAGGATAGCATCACATGCCTGAACGGGGGATCAAGGCCACATGAATAAACAGAATCCTCTCTCCAAAGATGCGACCACGCAGGAGAAGGCAGGTACCTATGACTCAGTCAAAAGACACCACTAGTCTTTCCACTGACTCTGTCTTAATTTCAGGTCTGGATCTTAAAGCAGCCAGAGTTATTTGCTGATGTCTTAAGTTATGATTTGTTTAAAAGCTTCCCATCTGTTCAGGTTTGTACTCTGTTTCATACATATCTAAATTACTGCTGGATGGATGTGGCAGAGTGATGAGTTTGGAAACATTCTCATTGTTTTTTAATTTCTTATGTGCTATGTGTTTTACAGAGATCAGCACAAAAAGGCAAAACACAACCAACTGTGACAGAATATATAAAACAGCATGAGCTGCCTACAGATAAATGAAAACAGTCCAAAATAATAGAGACCAACGTGAATCATGACCAATAAGCATATTTGTAATAATAAACATGTCATCTGTGTCAGATAAACAAATCACAAATATTTATTAAGATAACAAACAGATTATTAATAGAGAGACATCCCAAATGCAGAACATGTCTCTCAGTCCTAGTAGATATGAATTAGCAGCCAAATCTGCCAAAATAAATCTGGCGCTCTCACAGAGGTCATCATACCTAACAAATTTTTTTTTAAAAAGAAAAAAAAAAAGGAGAGTACAAAGAAGGAGAGAACAAACAGGCATTTTTTTTTTTTTTAAATTTCTACTAGTATGACATAGTTTAGAGAGATCAGCCTGCATTAGCGCTACTAAAGATGATATAAGCATGATGATGATAAGAAAAAACTGGAGGCAGGGTTGAGGGAGAGGCTTCCCCTGGTAGCTGCGGTTCTGACCCCAATCCTATAAGCTGCTCCAGGCGAGCAGGTGCATGAGGCCTCATTCTGAAATCAGTGGGTTCAAGCCAAGCACAACAATCTGTCTAGCCAGAGCATCAGCCTGCAGTTACCATTCACCTCCTTTTGCTAGTCTTTCTGATGCAGGTAAGACTTTGTTGGTATGGCATGAGTTCTGATGTTCTGAAAAAATGTGACAGAGTATTTATTCTTTGTCTCTGGTGGTTGCAGAATGAAGCCAGTCAGTTTAAATAGTGAACCAAAGTTAATTTGCAGGAGGAGCTAAATAAAAACAGTTGTTTCTTAACAGTTGTTTCAAAGCTGGCACTAGTGCATCATGCAGGTGATGGATGTACAGTCCTCAGCTTCTGGAAACGGAGAGGCTGAGGTTGTAGCAGCAGTGGGAATTCTTCCATAACACACATTCTGTATGTTTCACAGCATAGATTACAGGACATAAACAGTATTAAACCAAACTGAACAAAACAGACCTATAAAATACTGAATGTGACTGAAACAATATTGGTTCTGGCATTAATTTGTTGTATTTCCTTCCCTTCTATGAAGGTAATGGTGCACACTGAAGGCCAGGCTCCTGCTGCCTCCACACAGATATATTCAAAGAGGGAAATGAGGAACGTCTAATAGGACGGTCTGCCTGTCCTGGATGGGTCTCCAAAGAAGAGAAAGAGCAAAAACTACCTCATCACTGCTAGTGCTGGTTCAGATAAACCCAGGGAGTTACTGTGATGGGAGCCCAGGTGGAGATGGCGTTCTGGCAACTGCTGGCATTTTTACCACCCACTGTAGTAATTAACCCTCTTCATCCTTGCTGGCACTTCCAGTGGTGTCACTGCTGCTTCAGCTGAACTCATAGGTAGCCCCAATTGGAACCTGTCCTGCTTAAACAACTATGCTATAGCCAGCATTCTGACTGTTCATTGGGCTCCTGAAAAATTAAAACCTTCTCTTACGGCTAAGAGTCGAGCTATGTAGAGCTAAAGGCAAGGGTTCACTACATGCTTGCAAAGTCAGAGAGTAAAATTCCCATTGACTTTAGCAGCAGACGAGAGTTCACCCTGCGTGACATCTACGTTCCTTTTCCAGAGGTTCTGGGGTAGTGGCGAATATGAAGTACTTTGCAGCAATAGAGGCGTGGTGGAGTATTGTGCGACAGTTTGCATGACTACAGGAAATAAAGCCCAAAATAAAATCAGGAGCTCTCAACTGTAAATACCAGTCAGCACAGTAAGAGGTAGGTGCTGCCCCTACTTCCCACTGGAGCTAGTGCCATTATGGCCAGGCCAGTCTGAGTTTTAAGGAATGTTCTTGTAGCTGATTTATATTTTCATTTGTGTTCTGCTAAGTCCTGCTTACTCATTTTGAGGTACCCAGAAAGATTCCTCCTCTTCATGTTTATATATTTGGATTCTTTCAGATATTCTTTCCCACCCGCAGTAGATGTTTTGTGAAGGTCCGGAGTCCTTTGACTCTTTTCCTTACAAGCCAGCTTCTTGCTCCTAATGCTGTTTGACTTACCTGTCCTGGCCATCTCCATGCTCAGCCTATTTCCCTGTATGCCGGAAAGGTCAAGTCTGTAAGTCCTCCGCACCGTATGCGGACACATCTACAACCATCCACTTTAAAGGCAGGAGTACCCCAAGGCTTTGCAGGCAGAGGAAAGCCATGATGTGTCACTATATTCAGGGCAGGATGCAGCCTGGCAGCAAAATATTTGGGCAAAAATAGATAGAAAAAATAGAGAGGCCCCCTCGAACAAGCTTACGGGATTTCTGGGCTCAACCCTGATTCTCTGCATTCAACGGGAAATTCAAGGACATATTCATGATCCGTATAGATTTGAGAACACGTCTTTTGTTGTTGATTGAAATTCAGCCTGAACTGAGAGGTTAGGAGCTTGGCGGTGGTCCTGTCTTCCTTCCTGCGGAAAATTCTTGGTTCCTGGCTTGGTTTAGTGGATGTGCTCACCCAGTACCGAAGGCCGTGGTGAAAATAGATGTAGTGAATTATTTGTCACAAATTGCTTATTTGCCAAAATAAACATTCAGTCAATAGAAAATTATTTGTGAATTTGAGAGGCACTCACTGAACATTTCGGGCATTTAAAACAATGAGGACAACATTTATAGGAACAACAAAATGCTTCTTTTTGATGTATTTTTAAGCAAATTGTTTGGATGTCCTAGATGAAGTCATAAGGTAGGAGGGACAGAGGGGAGTCCTACCCCATCACCCAGCTACAGTCTTTCTGTTCAGCAGCTCCTGGTCAGGATGCCAACAGGGACCATGACAGAACCATGTCACATGCCACCGGTGTGCACAAATGTCACCTGTTTCTCAAGGAAAAGGCTTTAACATTGGTGCACAAGGCGCACCCCCTTCCTGCTCTCCAGTTTGTATGAAACCCCCCAGACTTGTGAGTTTTGAGGGTGAGGTTTTTTCTAAGCCCTTTGTCTTTTCCCAAGAGCAGGGAAAAAAAATAAAACCTGGAACAGTTATTTATTGATGCTTAACTTTACTATTTTTTTTAAGAATGAGCTATGCGGTTTAGCTAGCACATAGAAGTGCTATTGGAAATATTTATTAAATAAATTCACTGGTTTTATTACGAAACAATGACAAAGATACTGTTAAAATGGATGTTGTGTTGCACACTATTATATTTGCCTGTTCACATCTCTAAAATGGAGGGGGGAATTAAAGTCTGAAGTGATAGATACATATCCTACTGCTTTGTAAATGAAAAGAAAGATTATAACTGTAGGCCTTAGAAATAGAATTTCTATTCTATAACAACATTCTGATGTTATAATACAGATGCAAAATAAATTCATGTTTCTAGAGAAAAATCTTGTGAAATTAACATGGCACCTTGGTATACAGTTATTACAAGGCAGTTAATATGGCATCATTTTATGGACCACCAGGAAGTTTGGCCTGCAGCGCAGAGGAATTATAATAGCCTGATATGGTGAGCTTTGAAATGAAATAACGTCATGTGAATACTTAACAGCAATAGAAAGCAGCTGAAAGATTGAAATGCAAGAGTAATAACATCACTGGCAACGTTTAACATGTATTTCACTGCTCATTCAGAAAGAAAATATTTCATGTAAGAATTTCAAGTTTTCACTAGATTTCCAGTTGAGTAGAAATTGGAAAAACATCTCTGAAGGTGATGCCCAGGCTCTTCTATGAATCTAGTCCTTTGATTTTTTTGCATATACCTCGAAAAAAATAGGAGAACTAAACTTGGTCCCAAACAAACAAATAGCAAATAATTTACCCTAAAACTATGGAATTTTTATTATTTACCAAATACACTGAAAACAGTTTGGTTTGGGGTTGACTTAGAAAAAAACAGAGTTTAATTTTTTGGTTCAACAACTGAGTCAAATAATCAATTATTCACACAACCGAGCCATCTGAACACCCACTTAAATCCTAAAATAGGAGCTTGCCACTGACAGCAAAAAGTTTGGATGAACTTCTTCTCACAGGGGTGAGTCTCATTCCCAGGCAATATTGATTTCTGTTACTTAGTTTTTCTATTTGAAAAGATGAAAAATTGTTTCCAGCTTGGAACTAACTCTGCAGGAACAAGCTTTTATTAAAGAAATTTTTGCAGTGCAAATTTTTCTTTACCACATATTACTTCATTTTCTGAAATATGCTTCTAAGAGGCAACGTCAAAAGTACAATTAAATGGTGCAGGACTGAGTCCTAATTGATGGTGACAATAATTAAAATGAATTATTTCATGAAAGCTTTTTTTTTTTTTTTCCTGCTTTCACCCCTCATTATTCTGTTTGGAAACAGACTGTCCTAAAATGTATTGAGTGTCCTGCTGTCGCTATTTAGACAAGCATTTGTCAGTAGGTTCTTAATATACGCTAATATTTTCAATAGGCTTTTAATAGAACATCTTCCTCTCTCTCTAGTTATATTTAATCTTTAATATAGGGTCTTGCATCTCTTTTCACGCTTCTCTTTTTATTAACTTTCCAGATATATTCAGAAATCCCCTAATTTGCATCCAGCAATGATTTATGTCTTGAAGCATTAAAATGTACATTTAAAAAACATTGAAGCTAATGTAGGAAACTGATAAAATGCTATTAAAAGTTCCCAGTTTAAATATACGTGATTTGAAAAATATGAATTTTTAAAGGAGCTATTTTTAAAAAAATGAATAAATGTTCTTGAAAATTCCATCTCTTTTTTTTTTCTTCCTTTAGGAATTTAATCCAGAAGATAAAAAAGAAAAAAAGCATGTCCAAACCTGGGTAGGGAGCGCAGTCAATTTTCATCAGAATGCTGACATTTATTTGAGCCTTTCAGAATGGCAAAAAAAAAAAAAATTAACCTTCAATTTTTTTGGGGGAAACAAGGTCTAATATTTAGCACCCACGTTGTTCTAAAGGAACTTAACGGAGGTGGTCAGAGTCAAAAGAAGGATGATGTTCACCATGGCTTGCTAACATGGTAGCTGGTAGTCATAGCTGGCTCCTTCATCCTCGGGTTAATGTCCTCTTCACGTGGGAGAGGGGGATTAGTCAGTTTGTGGCAACTCCTAACTTCACTCTAGCAATAGAATGGGGTTCAGATCTGAAACAAAGCGGAGAAGCTTTGGGTAGCTAGCTTTTGGTTTGAGTATGCAATGGTAACTGGGACTGCATGGCAAATAACTGGGTGTCTGAGAGTGTTGCAGGTTCTGTGAGTCTTGTATGTGTTGTCTTTAAAATTAAACAAGTCATCTGTGCCTGTTACAAGCATGGTTAAGTGGACGCCTTAGAATACTTGTTGCTTTTCTCTTACGGCCATGGCTGTTCTTAATATTTCTCCCTTTCCTTTATTTTTTTTTTAAAGATCTGGTATGGAATGTTTGATCTCTTGCCAGGTAGCCTAGCGGGAATACTCTGCTCAGTTATGCAAGAAGCATGGATTTGATCCCTAACTCCTGTTACCATGCTCTTAGGAATACATGGTTACAAAAATAAAAGCATTAGCCTGCAGCCATACTGCTGTGTGCTGCGCTCTCGTCAGATCTCACGTGTTCAGCAAGGTCAGCCCTGCTCAGGACTCACAGAGTTGGGGGTGCTGTGGGCATGCGGAAGGGAGCCACAGAATAAAAGAATGTGCGTGAAACACTGTCCTCGTCTGTGCTGCACTCCAGGGAGTTTCTACTCTCTTGTTGTCTATTTTTTGTCACCTTTTTTCCCTCGTATGTACCATTATTTCATAAACATCCATTTTTTTCTTTTTTTTTCTTTTTTTTTTTTATTTTAAGTCAACAAAGGCAATTCCTGTGAGCATGCAGAACTGTATGGATGCAATGCTAAGAATGGCATTTTGGAATTCCTAGCTAAGAGTCTTCCCAGCGACTCTTAGGACAGAGACCTTTGCAATCCAGCTTTCCCTTACAGACCAGTTCAAGTTGCGTCAATACGAGACACTAGTTTGGTGCAACTGTACAAAAAGATACCATTTTAACCTATGCTAGTAATACACAAATCATTTGATACTCATGTGTGCCTTGAAGAAGTTGCATTATGATCGTTAATCATGTATTTTTTTCCAGCACTGCCCCAGAACCAGCCACAGCCTGAGCCCTAGGTGAAACACTGCAGCACGTTGTGCCCTGGAGAGCTTACAGTCTGATGGGCAGTGCAGGCACAGGACGTCAGAAGGGCTCTGGCACTCCTCAAGCGTGAGGAATATGATGCTGGTGAGTGACGTTTAAAGGTGTGAGTCCAGGGCTGAGCTGGAGGCTTGGATGGCAGGGAGGAAAGCGTAGAAGCAGAAGGGGTTGAGGAGGGGACTTTGAGAAGAGTGGCAGAGGAGAAGGCAAAGGGGGACAGATAACGGTGCTTCACTCAACTTCAGGCTCTAGTTTGTTCCACTCCACCGCATCTTACGCCAAAACCTCCATTATCAGGGGAAGAGGAAGGCCACATGTTTAGGGGTAAATAGTGGGAAAAATGTCTCCGCAAATCTGAGACAGAAGACAGAAGGACAAGTGGCTGTAGTTGTTCCTTATTTTATCCCCCTGCAATAAGAACACCTCAGAGGTAATGCAGATATTAATGTTATACTTAGAGCATCTATACTTCTAGGGGAAAAATACCCAAACCAGTACTGAGCGTATTAGTTTTGTCTCCCAAATGACAGAACATTGCTTAGTTATGTCTATTTACAACATTCTGTGAGCGTGTACTGACCGGTAGTGTGCACTCAGAGGGAGTGCTAATTGTCACCAGACGCAGAAAAAGGGACAGATGTTCAAGGAGAGTCCTGCCTGTTCTCCTAAGGCAACGTGACAAGCAAAACATTACAGTCAGACCTGAAGCAAAACCTGAGGTCCAAATACTTCTAAGTGTTAGGTGAGCCCAACCCTACGTCCAACTGCAATAGCAAAACATTCCTCAGATCTGAGAAAAAGCAAAGCAAGAGGGATGTCTGGAGTAAGATCTGATCTGTTTTCTGGCCCCCTCCTGACCTTGTGCAAAAGCAACTCAGCCAGCTCTGTCTGAATGTTTGACAAACGCTATTCAACAGACTACAAGAAATTTCCAGCATCTTCAAAACACACAACCACAGCAGCACTCTGTATTCTCCTCACCTTCGCTTTTTACATTTTCCCTTCAGGTTCTGAGTTATATGTTATTAAATTTTGGTGTAAAACATTATAATAAATAATAAGTAGCAACATTTTCCATCCTAAAGATATCAAAGATGGAAAAATATTATTGTTTCCATTTTTCTAGTGAGGAAAGTGAGGCACTAATTACTTGCCCAAGGTGACTTTGCTCAGTAAAAGATACTGCAGCAAGAGAAAGAGCAAATTAATTTAATGTTTTGAAGGTTGGGTTTGTTGGTTTGCTTTTTTTTCACTTGAGAAAAAGCACTCTGATGGGAAAATGCAGTTTCAGAAAAGTGAAAATGAGTTCAAATGTAATGTGAATCTAAAAGGGTTGGCTCTTGCGCATGAATTTGTGGCTGTGACACAACAACAGATGAGTGATCAGTTTGTGTGTAGATAATTGCAATGAGTCTAGCCTACAGGAAAAAAATGTCTTTATGCAAGAGTTCTGGACACGATGGAAGCGCTTGAATATTGCCGTGATGGAGAAGCTAACAGACAGAATAAGCACTCTCGACAGTTAGCCAGAGAGCAGCATGCAAAAGCACAGAAAGCCTGACGTGCCCTGAGCTGCTCTGGATCAGCCAGTTGCCCACAGTGAGGATTGGGCCGGCAAATGACAGCAAAGGAGAGCGTGCAAAGCCTCCACACAGCCCGCAAGAAGATCAGTGGAAACATCTGGCTTCACTTATTCAGGGGGCCAAGGGTAAAAACAGGTTCTGACTGAGGGGGGTCCAGGTCACTATATTGCCACTGCAGAACAAAGTGACTCAAAGTGGCAGTGCCACCATGCATAAATAGGATCTCTCTGTGCCTCCCCTCCACCCACAACTTGTGCTTCCCGTTGGTATCGACTTGGGCAATGGCTCCGGGAAAGCCAGAAGGCATTTTCCAAACCAGCAGTTAGCGCGTTTCCTGACTGCAAAGCCTCTGCCATGCTGTCATGCAGGACCTGGCGCACCATGAGGTGCTGCTTTTTGCCCCCTGTGAAAAATCACGTTTTGCTGGCTGCCTGGGAAGAAGGACCTCCCTCTAAATCTTCCTGTACCTGGGCAACAGTGGGTAGCAGTGCTCCTTTTGTTAGGGAAGAAAAACACTGTGCGCGATTTTGGTTTTGTTGGTGGAACTTGCCAATGCGATGTAGCAGCAGGACGAGCTTGGTGGCTGTAGGTGCCAGTCGGCTCCCTGAGAACAGCCCTTGCTTAAGCAAGAGGATTCTGTCCTCAGGACCACTGAAAATGAGCCAGTGAAAGGTTATGAAATGTAGCCAGTAAACATTGTTCTGGAGAGAGAAGAAAATGTGTCCATTATTCCACTGTCTGGGAATGGTGTCACTCGGTCTCCACCAGCCACTTGCGTGGGCTGAGTGTGCAGCTGGCCGGAGACTAGTGCCTCTGCGGTGGAATTAAATACTGTGTGAAGCAGCTGCTCTCCTGATTTGCCTCCAGACTCTTTCTGTGCTGTTATTAACACCTATTTGTGTTAATACAATAAACGAGATATAGGTCTTGTCTGCACAGGTTGACATATGGCAAGGTTACACTGGAGTTCATTACGATTTACAGCCTCTCACCAGCTACCAGCATCTTCCTGGTGCTTTGTCCAGTCCTCTGCTACCCTGCCATTGCTTCTCACGTGGGGATCGCTCTATCCCTGCCGTTCCAGCATCCTCCCACCCTAAGATTCACTGTCTTCCCTTTCTTTGTCCAGTTCTTGTTAGCTCTCTTTTTGCCTTGTACTGATGAATTTTGCGAGCCTGCTGGCTCCTCTTCCTCCGGGCGGCTGGGACGGGGACGCGGGAAGGGGCTGCATCAGTCTGCCATCACCTCTTGCTTTCTCTTCAATTTTAAACATGCATTGAATTGGATTTTTATCCGAGCAGCAGAAAGCATTCGGAGGGCTTTCTGTCAGCAGTATATAAATAAAAATGGATCAGAATAGATTGGATTGTTGCTTCTTACATCCGCTTCCCTATTTTGTTTTTGACAGGTCCTGACACCCACACACACGCTCCTTGCTCAGACTCCGCTAGATCTGCTTTTTTGTCTGCTTTGAGTTTTTTGGCAGGATTTTCCATTCCTCATAACCTTCTTCCCTTACAGAGACTTTCAGCAGCTGTTACCCTCATCCTCAGCTCTTGGGCCTTGTGCCCTTAACGCTCCTCTCCATGCTGATGGGTCGTACCAGGCCCATCATTCAACCATCACAGGGGCAAGCACCGCACCCTCCTGCAGGCTCTGAAACGGAGAAGCAGCTGCTGCTGGCTCCTGATCTCCTTCGCAACTCCAACAGGTCCAACGTTTCTCCCGCCCTTCATTCCACGCTTCCCACTGCAAAGGAGTGGAACCGAGCAAAGAATCTGCAGCAGGTAATTTATGTAATGGATTTACCCTTTTTTCCCAAGTTGAATATGCTTGAGCAGGTCTTGATGTCTTCAAGTGCATTCACTTTTTGAAAAGGCTTGCCTCTTTTTTTTTCCTTGTGCACTGTTTTTAATGCTACGTATCAATCACTAATGTTCCCTGTGTGCATTCAAAAACTGGTATTTGCTATTCAAATAGCATTACGTTGTAACTGTTGAAATAAGTCTTGAGGAATTGTTTCTGATCCTAAAGTGGATGAGCATGCAAATACCTCTGTCATGTGTAGCACATACCCCTTTAAAATGCAGTTTTAATATTTACAGATGCACTCTTGAAATTCAGTTTTCATCAATATTTGTGCTGGAAGAACTTGTTTGCTTGAATGTGTGCATAAAGGCGAGTATAAAAGCAACACAAGAACAAACTAGTAGAATGTACTTTAAAATATATATATATATATTCATTATTTTTTAAAGCAAATTTTTAAATTGCCCTACTCTAAACATGAGCACTTGAGAGAAAACAAACAAGCGTGTGGGTCAGAGATTCCCCCCTTTCCTTGCCCTGCTCCATACCAGATACGTGGAAGCAGAAAAGCAGCCAGGCGCAGAAGCAGGGCTGAGCGTGGCAACAAAAAAACCCACAACACGTGTGGGATTTTCTCTCAAACCATGACTCTATGACATGCGGGCAGGGCCCAGGCTGAGAGCTGTGCCCACAGCCCCTTCCCTGCGCGGTGGGGCACTGCTCATAGAACGGCCGTGGTCCGACGGGGTGTCCGTCTGCGGAACTCTGCTGGAGGCCACCACCGCCCTGGCGAGGCACCCGGCAATGCTCCCCGGGCTGTCGGTGCCCTGTCACGGGACAGGCATGGTGAAGGCAAAGCAGGCAAGATGCCGCTAAGGAAGAAAAGACCTTGGCCAACCAAAGAAAACAGATGTGTTGTATCAGCCTGTAGATAGCAAAAAGACACAGGGAACATAACTTAGGGAAACCAGGGTATTTGGTTAAAACAACAAGGCTGTTGGTTGCTACAAAGTGTTGAAAATACAAAGCACGTGCCCTTTACGTGAACTCAGCTCATTATAATATGAAAACCACACCTGCAAATCTTAAGCTATAGGCCTCCTGCATGAGACCCCCTACTCACTGAGCAGGTGTAGTAATTTACATATATACAATCATAGCATTGTCTAGGTTGGAAGGGCCCTTTAAGATCATAGAGTCCAACCGTTAACACTGCCAAAACCACCACTAAACCCTGTCCCTCAGCACCACGTCTACACGTCTTTTACCAGGGATGGTGTGGCGGTGTGCTCTCCCCTTTTCCCCTTTTCCCCTTTCCCCCGTCCCGGCTCCTGCTCAAGCCATGGCCATCAGCGGGAGTTGCTACAAGTTGCACTTGAACTTTGGGGGATGGCGGGCAACATAGTCAAAACACTGTCTGGAGTGGGGACCTAGCTATCTTGTTCCCATGAGAATATGACTATAGGTCAATTATCTTACTCCATAAATAGCGGACAGCCCAAGAGCCCTTTGAGCTCTCCTGCACGGCAGCAGGCTGCACGACAGGACCTCCCCTTGAGTGGGGACGCTCGCTTAAGGTTCTTCTCCTCGAGGTTGAGAGATTCCTCGCCGCAACAGATTCTCAGTAAGTGACTAATAGCATGATAAACTTTGAAATCTTAGCTAAGTGATACAAGGATTGATTGCGCATATATAATCCTTTAGACATAAACCATTGACCAAGTCTGGGACTAGGACTGGATCCAGCCGCACCCAGACTCCTCTCTGAGAAGGAGTTTAGACAGCCAGGGGGTCCTTTCCGAACCTCGTGACTCAACGGGAGGGTCTCCCTGACAGCTGGTCTGACCCTGGCCTCTATGCGGTAAATAATCAGGTGTACCCTGGCATCGAATCTCGTAAAACACTGTCGCATTCACTACTAACTTTGTTAAATCACTGTTTTATGTTAATAAACATTTCACTGCTTCTCTCTTACAAGTGAAGTTAATCACTCCGCCCACGACAGATGGCAATTCCACCTCTTCCTGGGCAGCCTGTTCCAATGCTTGATAACCCTTTCAGTGAACAGGTTTTTCCTAATGTCGAATCTAAAACTCCCCTGGCAAATATACTAGATAGATAGATAGGTACTATACACAGGAATGGACTGTATCTTTAATTTGAAGTGAGAACACAAGTAGCTAAGAGGAGCTTATTGTGAAATCACAAGCCACCAATGATTAGTATGTCAATTAGTTGCTTTTCGTAAAACGTAAAAGCTTGCAGTTCATAAGCCAAGGTGCCCTAGCTTTGTGGAGCTCCCACCTAGCACCCATCCCTGCACAGACACAAAACTAACACGTATCTCCACTTTGTGTGTAGATCGGCTCTTCACACAGCAGGCAGAACGCCCAGCTTTGGGACAGCAGGGCAGGCAGGGCAGGCCGCCCGCTTCCATTGCCCACCACCTGGGCCTCCAAAGGCCACACAGGGACCAGGCCAGCACGGCAGCCGGGGCACAGGGGATGGTGGCGGTGCCGAGGAGGGGTTGAGGCGGGGCAGAGGAGACAGCGCCCGGCCCAGCAGCCCCCGGAAATGGCGACCGGCGCGGGCAGCTACCGTCCCGCAACATGGCGGACGCCCCCCGCCGCTGGAGTCGGCCTCGCGCTCCGCGCCCCACCCTCAGCCGCGCGCATGCGCGGCCCCACCCTCGGCCCGGCCCAGGGGCGTGAAGCGAGACGCCCGGGGCGCCCGAACCGGGCGGAAGTGACGGATGACAGGGGGCGGAAGCGGCGCCCCGCGCCGCTTCCTGCTTGGGCGGCGGGGCGTGTCTGGCTGGTGGCAGGTGAGGGGCGCGCGGCGCGGCAGGGAGCGCGCGCCGGGCTGGGCCTGGCCCCGCCCCCTTCCCCCGCCGTTCTGTGCCCGGCGGCTGGGGCGGGCTCGGGGCGGCCTGGCCGGGCCCGCGGCGACGGGGTGGCCCGCGGCTGGCGGAGGGCGCCGAGAACGGCTTCGGATGGGCTCGGCGGCGAGGGGCCGGAGCTCGGGACCGGGGGGGTCCTTCCTTCCTTCCCTCCCTCCCTCCCTCTGTCCCGTTGGGCCTGAGCGGGGCGGGAGGCGCCGGCGGGGCCCCGTAGGCGGCCGTGAGGGGCTGCTGCGGGGTGGGCGGCCTGTCACCCGCCGGTGGGACGCTGCTGGTGGTGGCTACGGGCTCTGCCCTTCGGGGGCTCGGCCGGGTCTTCGGAAGAAGAGCTCGGTAATGTGGAATGGGAGTTGTACAGCACCTGTTTGGGTGGGATAACGGGTTTAGAAAACCTTTTTTATTCTCTTCTCACACGGTGCCTCAGTGCTGAGCCATGAAATAGGTTGGAAAAGCTGCCAGGCAGGTGTGGAGTGTGGAAATTGGAACTTGGCAATGAAATGTGGGACAGTTGGACTCAACATTGCGCTTTGGGGAGTGGGAAGGGCGATGCCCTCTCTCCATGTGGGTTAGGTACCCTGTCGTGACTGACATGGTGCTGCAGCCTGAAGGGAGTCACAAAAAAGAGAAAGACGTGTCCAAGACAGAGGGTCAGAGGACTCTGGGATGTGCGTTACGTGATTTTTACTCAGAAAGTTGGCAAATGACTTGTAATAGGATTCTGGGGGGTTTGTACTATTCCAAGGAACGACTGGTTGCTATTAACAGTTAGCTAATTCAAAGAGCACCACAGATTATAAAAAAAACTTAACTTCTAGTCCATAAGTGCATCAGCACCATTTGCTACCTGGAGTACTGGCAAATCAGTTTTAATATGGATTGCCTTCAAGTTGCACAAGGACATGTTCCTCACTCCCAAGCTGGTAGCTGTGATGTTGTAATGATTTGTCAAATGAAAACACGTTGTCAATGTTTGCAAGTGAACCCAAGTGCTGTTGTGATAATTGCACTTATTGTATTATTTATTTTTCTACATTCAAAATAAAGAATGAGTCAGCCAACGCTCAAAAGACAACAGGGCTACTAGACCTAGCTGTACACATGAAGAAAGGCTGCTGATGGACTTAGTGAACATTGTGAATCTACATCCAGCTGTGATGACCATTGTTACTATTTATTTTAGTAATCAACAGAAGTCCTATTCTGGTGAGGTTTTTCCCTCTTCTTCTTCTTCTCTTTTTGTTTTTTGTTTTTTTTTTTTTAAGTGATGTGGCTCAAGTGTTGAGTGGTTGGACAGCACCTGGATTTTCCCAAAGGCCTCTCAAAAAAGGAGGCTTTTTGTACCTGGGGCGAGTAGACTAATTCTTGACTCCGCTCGCTTCTACAGTGCAGCTTCCAACAAGGAGTGTGGGATGGTGCCAGCTGTGGTTGTGGCATTTCATGTGATTCAGGCAAATGTCAGCTAGGAGCTTGCTTGAGATGACCTATTTATTTCATTTAGGTTGCACAGCGGGGATTGCTGGCAGTGATTTGCAGACCGGGTTGACCTATCCTGGAGTAGATGAAGTAGAAGCTAAAACTGTCCCTATTTCTTGCCAGTTCTCTGAAAGACAGAGCCTTCCTTGAGCAGTGAAAGGAAGTGGAGCGGATAGTGCTGCTCTTGCTAGAGGCAAGGGCTGGAAGCAAAGTGATTTTGGCACGTCCTTGGAGAGGCATTCTGTGTCTTGGTTTTCTGGGGAGTCGGAGGTGCTCTAGTCAACTATCCCTCGCTTAGACTTTCTTTTAGGAGAGTTAGCGAAGGGCTGATAGGTTCTTCTGGTATTTAATTATGTTTGTCTTTTCTTAGTAGCAAAGCTGGGATGTAAAGGCTGCCTGGTATGCCTCTGTATTCCTGGGATGCTTTGGCTGGGGGGAAGTAGCCACACTTCCAGAGAGCCTGTGGGCAGAAAAATGCCTGAGGCACTCCCAGAGCAGCACAGGCTGTTAGTCTTAGCATCTACCCTTCTTCTATCACTCTGGATATTTAAGCTGAGTTTTTAATCTTCATTCCTTCAGATAAAAAGTGCTGTTCTCATCTCTCAATTCAGGAGTTCATTGGCAAGAAAACTGAAAGCAGATAATCTTTGGAACTACTCTGTAGTCTGGGTTCTGGTAATACCAGGTAACTGCAGTCACTGCACACTTGGCCTGAGCAGTAAAAGAGAAGGGTAGAAATTGAAGGCTCGGGAAAAATAGTACTGAGATAAGCCTAAAAGCAAGGCAGGTTGTTTTTTTTTTGTTTTTTTTTTTTTTTTTTGATTAAAGATAATGTGTAGAGGAAGAGGAGGATTATGTTTGAAATTGCAATGTTTCCTGTGGCTGTGGTGTTTGAGCTTGAAGGGAATCACTTTTATCACTCAAAAAGCAATTTCTGTAGCTAATCAACTCTGCTTAGACTCCTTCACAAGATAACCTTTGCCAGAAAATAGTCCATCCAGCAGCTTGTTTAGTGGGTTATTGATTTCTGAGGTGTCATTCTTTTGACCCAGCTTTTTGTCAGCTCCTGTCATCCAGGCCACCCTGTAGGGATGTTCCTTCTAGCAAATGGGAACAGACTTGAAGACACTTGCTTATAGTGAGTGAGTTCCTCTCCTGTCATCTTGCAGAAAAGCAAGCATGCCCTTTGCTTTTGATTGTGTAAAACAGACAGGAACTGGTTTGGTTGCTTCAGTTGTTGCCTTCATTAAACATCTCAGGTTCTGTTGTAACATAGTGCATGTAGGGCATGGGTGCCGTAAAACTCCAGAACTTTGGAGCACAGGGTACTGAATCTGGAGGTGAAAAATAGGACATTGCTAGTGTGGGTCTGGGGCAGCGAGATGTGGCAATGGTTAGATTTGCAGCTAAGGTCATTCTGCATGAGACTGAAGCTGATTTTTTGCATCAGAAAATTAGAGGAAAAAATTAACTGGATATTTTAATATATTTTTTTAGGATAGTGCTATGGTTTTGCAAGTATGTATTTGTTGCTGTGGTCTGATAGCAGCTCCTTATTTTTCTGAACCAAATGTTCTGGAGGAAGCTCTACATCAGCATTTCAGCTCGCCTGCTTTTGAAATACTTCAGCATTTAAGAGAACTTACTGCAGTGAAATGGCACTGCGAGGGACTTTTGGCATAGCCTGTGGCTTCTGTATACTTCAGCCGCACAAAACCAAAGCACCTCCACTTAGGAAATCAAATGAAGAGCAGTGTCTGGATGTTTGGGCTGGGATTCTCAGCATTACTTTTGATGTGTGTATTGTAGGTGTAGCTAAGATGTTTGCTTAGGCTTCTTTTATTACAAATAATGAGAGGAAGGGAGAGCAGGCAATTAGCATAGTGCTTTTGGTCAGTTTTAAATGGCTGCCTTAGAATCAGATCAATTGTTCATTAGAGCGCCTAATTGTCTCCATTAATGATGAAAGCTGAAGGTGACAGTTGCAGAGTGGGTTATCTGATTAACTTTAGATATCAACATCTGCCCATAAAATGAGCTTTATGTATCTAGCTGAAGGAAAGCAGTTTCAGCCTGTGCTTAGCTTTCTCAGCAAGGTGATGCAGCCATCAGCTGCGTGCCTCATGGCAGTGAGGGCTGCTGTCTGTGCTTCGCAAAGCTCTGCAAGACAGTACTGACTTAGAGGCCATCTTAGCTTGTGGAGCTGAGAGGGTCGAAGTGAACTTCTAAATTCTTTTAAGTCTCTACCTTTCAGATTCTCCTTAAAAAAATAATTTAATGTAGTAGCATTCTGTCTTCTGGAGAGTTGCTATAATTTCATTTTACCTGATCTATCTTTAAATGTCTCGTAACATGAGCTTACCGGTGCGGCAGAAAAAGCTTTTCCTTTTCCCACAGCTGCTGCTAGGACAGATGAGGTGAGACTGCTTCAGTGATGTAATCCACTCCTGCCATTTCCAAGCAGAATATTGCCCCACGAGGCCAGGATATGCAGTGTGTGAAATGCAGCGCGAGCCCCTGAGTCCTGCTGCGTGTCAGGTCACGCTCCTCAGTGCTCTGCAGTTTCTGCAGGGCCGTGGTGTGATATGGGAGGCTGACTCCATTTGAAAAAATCTTGGCTGTTCAGGCAGTCCCATATCAATGAGTGACTTCTGGAACTATCCCCACGTATCTGGAGATGCCTTGTAGGATTCGTTTTTTACTTTTTTTATGTTGTTCTTCTGAGATTATGCTATACTGTAAGGACAGGCTGAAAGTATGAGGTTGATGAGATTAAGTGTCTCTCTAAAGCTGTAGCAGAGGAGCAGAAATGGCTTTTACAGCTGTGTCTAGGTTAACTTTGATGTAGATCTGGCCATGATGTGCTCCTGCTGCTCTGAGGGGAAGCGAGAATGATAGCTTCTAAAGCTTCGTGCTTTTTCTGCACCCCTTGCCCATCTCTGTGCCTGGGGAGCTCCAGTTGCCCAGTTTAATTCGCTCATTGAAAGTGGGCAGGTTGGGACAGCTGGAACGGAGAGCTCTCTTGCTCCAGAAATGGTGCTAGGAAGTAAAATCTTAACTGATGCCAGGCCCTCCAAAGATGGAGAAACCCCACTCTTACATAGTTTTGTCTAAAATAGCTACTATAGGTCTTGAGGCCCAAAGTGGTAACGTCTACAACAGAGTTTGAGGATGCAACTATAAGAGATGTCTAGTAACATGAGCACCCTGGTGGAGTACAGCCTGCTACGGGTCCTAATTATGGTCTTATTAATGCTTTCTTTCATCACTGCCTTCCAGCCTTCAGATGGTGATTAGACCTATTTATAGGGGCAGAGTTCCTTAATATTCAGCACAGTGCACCTCTTGCCAATCAAATCAGTACCATCTGCATCTTTGATTGCTGCTTAATAACACTGTAGAACATGGTTAATTAAAAAATATAAATAGACTTTTCATCCTCTTAACTTATCAAAGTGCTTCTCTCCTCCTCCCTTCCCCCCCACCCCCTCCCCTCCTTCAAAAAGGTAAAGTTGGCTTAGCACAGGGACTGCGGTGAACCTCTCATCTCACTGCTGGAAATACATCCTGCTCTCCTACCCAGGATAGTTACCTATTGTGTGCTCTGCTGGAGGACGAAATTTCAACCCCTCCAGTGAATGTCAGCACAGGGCAGAATAATTGTTTGCTGCCCGATAAAATAGGACTTAGATCTAGGCTCTTGTGCTGCGTTTGCCACCGGTGTGTGAGCAACCTCTAGCTTTCATTTCAGTTGCTTGTCTACATCAGTATGAGTGCAGGTGCACCCACTGCCTTATCCTGTCCCTGAACAGGAGGAGCATACGCAAGGACGTGTTTTGCTTTTCTAGCATTTTAAGTCTCTTTTCAAATACAGTTCCCTGGCCTTGCAGCTGGTAAACTCACAGGAGGTCAACTCTGGTAAACTCTGTGGAGGTCAAGGTGATACAATTATGTTTGTGTTTTTTTATTATTTTTTTCTTGGCAGAGTTCATTATGATATTTTATTGGAATGGCCTCTAGGCAAGCTTCTGGTACAACCAAGGTAGGACTTGAATATGCCAGCAGATTTGATCATGCTTTGAAATTCTGTGGGAAGCCTGTGCAGAAAGTAGAGAATAAGGGTGATGTAGTAGTATATTTGGTACAGTACTACAGAGTACTGTAGTTAAGTGTACACTAGTAAAAGTTTGTGATGAGGCATACAGCAGACATTGTAGCAGCTGGGAGCTATGTGAGCTGTAAAAGCCACATTTGGGCATTGCGAGCAGTGTGCTGATGTAGTACGCTAGATTAGAGCAGAGGAAAGTGACAGTAAGCCTGTCAATTTGTTATTGTCATCCAGGATGGGACAACATTTGTCCCTAGGTAAACATGATGGAAAGTATTATGTGTAAGAAATTACTGTCAGTGAGGAATTTGGGGTGGCTTCTCACTGTTAACCAAGTTATGGGTGTGACTTTCCTATCAGAGAAGACAGCACTTTGTGATAAACTGTGCCCAAAGCCTGGCTCTAATCCATCTTGTAAGTGTGTTTAATCTTAACGTGTAGTTCATTTGTGACTTCATCTGTTCCCACTGTGAAACCATCCTGGTGGTAGTGGTGTAGCGGTAAGTGGTGAGGGATATGCAGACTTGGGTTTTATTGTGTATTGCTGGTCTCTGCGTCCTTGCAGGTGGCTACAAGGCATTGATCTTTTATTGGGGTCCTACAAAGGGGAGACATGGGGCTAGAGATAGCCTGTCACTTCTTCTTGGAGATGTTACTGCATGTGGGAATTAAAGGCCTTTAGTTCATTCTGCCTTTCCAGTGCAGAAACAGTAGCAGCAAGTAATTGCTGAAGCAGCCCCTGTATATTTGAAGAATACACGCTGACTTTTTTTGCAGTATTTAAGCCCTCTTCTCCCCTGAGCCCCCTATTCTTAATCCCTTGAAGCATGTAAAGAAAGCAAGTATTGTTGGAGGCTTGCTTTATTCTCCCTTTATTTTCATAGCAAAACATGCATCTGGTAAGTGCTTGTATATAGCTTTACAGTCTCTGCCTGTGTTGAGGGCAGCCAAATTATTTTCTTAATATTGCCTTTGTTTATGTTCCCTTGAAAAATTAAGATATTTTAAGGTTATGGGGTTTCTTTTGTTCATAGATAATGATCTTGGTGATCGGTCCTCCATGGAGCAATATTTTCTAAAGAACTTAGAGGAGTGTTGCTGCTTTTACAGTCTCTGTTTGCTCCATGACAAGTTCTCTTGGGCTTAGCCTTGACATAAGGAGTTTTATTCTTGGGTCCAGGGGGAAGTTACTCAAGGGGTGAGCAAAGTAGGTGGAGTGTTTGTTTCTCTACCTATCCAGAGCAGTGAATTGTATACTTCCTTTTCTGGGTTCAGAGCTGCAAATCCCTATGTAGCCATCAGAGTATTAGACTTCCCTGGGATGATTAAGCAGTACGACCAGTTGTTGGTTCCAGATACTTGAATATCCTGGAGTGCTCAGTCTGTGCCTATCCTGGTGTTAAGTCTTTGGGAAAGGTGAGACAGTCTGGTGGGGGCTGATGTTGCATTTCCCACTGCTGCTGTATTGCTCAGTTTTTGCTGGTGTGATGTTGGAACTGAGAGGGAGAGAGCAGCTTCGGGTGCAGAGGGATAGCCACCAGCCCTGACGAGCTTTGTACCAGCTTGCTTGAGTCTAAAGGCATAGGCAGCTTAAGGCAAAAGTGCGGATCTGAGCAGTTGCTAGCTCTAGTTAAAACTTCCAAATCAGGTTATAGCACTCATAAGCAGGTGGTGCAGTGAGAAAACAGCCTTTTCCTCTTTGTTTGCAATTTAATAAGGCAAATGATGTTATTATATAACAGTAGAGCACATTTGTCTTGATCATGAAAGTTGACACATAAAAAAATATTGAGTAAAGAGTGGCTGGAGCCCTTAGATGCTGCAACTCTTTTCCAGAGCCTCTTTGATCACAAAAAAAAGAGCTGTGTTGCTGTTTCTTCTGCCTTGTGTCACCCATAGGTGGTCACACCACTAATGATTAAATCTCTTGGGTGATCTGACATCTGCATCATGCTTGCTTTGAGTTTTATATGCCCGTTTCTCACTGTAGCATCTGATTATTCCATGTTGGCCATCTAATGCCAGGATGCTGTGCTTTCTGCTGAAACATGCCAGCTCCCTCTTTCAGGTACTGTGATACTGGAACCAGTTGGTTGCTTTGTGGAAGTCGCTTCCATGTGTAAGATAGGAACAGTTTGTTTGTACTTTTGGCGCACATGTTACATGAGGGCTTGGCATGCATTGGACAGGGTGGGAGAGCTGAGATATTTCTAATCTTCAGCACTCTGTTTTTATGTATTGCCTAATAATGGATCATGGCAAGATGTCAAGGAAATGTGCTGCTTCCTTCTCAGTGCACTGGAGGTTGAGATTAAGGAAGAGTCAGTCTTGTTGAGTGACATTCAGTGTTTGCTTTCCTTCCTGACTTTAGTTGGGAATATTTTGAATTTTCCTAATTAAAATCTTCCTTGGTCCTGCAGTTACTGTCTGTTATGGGAAGCAATTCTGCTTTTACTCTAAGCATACGGTTAGGCCTTTACTCAAAGTGTTTGTAAAACTAGCTTGTTTCTCCAGGTAGTTTGGTCACAAGAGATAATAAATAGCAGCTGTAGCATGGGATTTTGCCTGAGTCTAGTAATTTAAAAGGCTGCTGCTGTTTTTCCTGTTTCTTGCTATAAATCTCAGATTTGTTACCTTGCACAGAAAGAATTGTCTCTTGTATCTGTCTCCAATAGCAGTTCCCACAGAGTCTACCACATTTCTCTAATGTGGTTGGTGGGGTTTTTTTAGGAAAGGTGGGATCTGGAGCTCGTGGGAGAGGCTGCATTGAGAAACTGCGAAACTGAAGTTTTCTGACAGGTGAACTGTGACAGTGCAAGCAGGAGGACCTGGGGCTTTTCCTGCTTTGCTCCACTCCTGTGTGCTCCTCCCTTTGCAAGGGAACAGCAGGGCCTGAAGAACAGTCTGCAGCTTCTGAGTGCGACGAAAGAAACGGTTTGTTAGTAGCTAGAGGAGTGCTGCTCCTGAGTGTGAGCATCTGTCAGTCAGCAGCTGAACCGAGCTTGGCTTTAGAAAGGTCACTAAGAATTAGGCTTGGTAAGAGTCTGGGAAATCGTACTGGGGCTGTATAACCTCATCTGGCCTCATGAGGTGAAAAGCTTGGCCCTCTCATCCTGGGGGGCAGGATTACCATTACACGGTAATGGTTTTGATAGTGAAGCAAGTTTAAGAAGTCCCCTTCTTGCCCCTGCTTCCTGCTGTTTCATGACTGGGTAATTACAGCTGTTTATCTGGCTGCAGTAAACTGGGTCATTGAACTGATAAGAGTTAAAAATAGCCATCCCAAACATCAGCAGCATTGATGCAACAGAAGAGTTGTGACCGGTGGCAGGGAGGATCATAAACTTGTTTTGCTGCTGAGCCAAAGTACTTCATAACCGTGCACTTGCTGTGTTATTTGGTCGCTTTGTTCCGCATTGCCAGTCAAATAGTAGATTTGAAAGCAAAAGGGTTCCCGCTTGCTTGTGGTCAGCAGATCAAAAAATGCCATCTCAAAATTAGCTATACTGCTCTCAGATTAGCTTGTATGCTTTACAACTCTAAATAATAATTTCCTGCCTGCTGAATAGGCCCAGTCAAGAAGACTAATCAGTGTGCAAACATTGCTGCTAAAGAGTGTGGATACAAAGTCTGCCTGGCAGTGATGCATGAAGTGAAACAGAGTAGATCTAGGCTTCCTGCAGCAGAGCCAGCTCTTCTGATGGCTGGGCTTGATTTTGCAAATTCGTTGTCTGTGGAAAGGCTCCTAGGTTTCCTCCTTCTTTTACCTCTCATATGATTGATTATTAAATGCACACCCCAAAAAAAACCAACCCAAACCAACCCCAGCCCTCCAAAACCCCACACCCCAAAACAACAGCCACATCACATTTACAGAAAGTCTTTCCTAACCTGCTGTGGTAGGATCAGAAAGGACAAATTTGGAGAGGGTGGATAATGTTTCTTAAATGTACAGGAATAGCTGCAGGCAAGTCTAATCTGATACCTTC
The DNA here is from genome assembly GCF_964199755.1 of Larus michahellis. Classification (NCBI taxonomy): domain Eukaryota; kingdom Metazoa; phylum Chordata; class Aves; order Charadriiformes; family Laridae; genus Larus; species Larus michahellis. The sequence continues at coordinate 66,732,121 of NC_133896.1, read as the reverse complement.
TCATTTTGTGAAGCAAGATTTTCAAGCAAAAATTTAAAGAATGTGTGACGACTTCTCTAATTTTCACCTATTAAACAGTTGGTTTATGCTGTAACTATCTCTTCAGGGTCTTGTTGTGTGAGTTTCTCCAATATGGGCTGTGTTTCTATGTTTTTCTCAGCTTGCTCTGCTGTACAGGCTGGAATACAGTTTACACACCACAGTGCTCCCTGAACTAGCTCCTGCAGACCTCTAAGTGCCGTGGACAGAACATCGTATGTCCTGAGATATCTCTGTCTGTTTCTGATAACTTACTTTTTGATCCTCTTTTGTTTTGCTTCTTTTCAGCTTAATGACTATTTTCTTATATGAATATACAGCACTCTGCATGATGAAACCCTGTAATGAGCAGCTGTAGACTGTTGTTTGTTTTGGTTTTTTTTTGGTTTTTTTTTTTTTTTTTTTACAGTCTGAAAGAGCAAGACACACAGAGAAAATGAGTTTGAAGGGAGTTGTGTAGCCCTAGTTGCAGAGTTTGGGCTAGAAAATGGACACTAGAAATGGACACTCTGTTCATTAATCAGGCTGTCCTAACAGTAATGTATTTGTGAATTTACAATTTCTAATGTGCTCAGAGAAATGCATTTCTTCTCTAGACCCTCCTCTGTGTTCTGGGAACTTTTTTATTACTTTTATGAGCAAAAACATGGGAGGTGGGCTCTTTGGGAATTGCTGAGGGGAGAGGTGAGCAAGGCTGGCAGGATGGAAACATGGCTGACGCATAGCCTTTTTCTGGCTGAACTGTAGCGCGGTGGTATTGGCCCAGTTGCATCCAGGAGCATGCATACTGCTCTGGTGCATGTGTTGAACGCGACTGAAAGACTTCAGTCTTAGGTTTTGTACATGAAAGGATCCTAAAATAAGGAGGCTTTTTTCAAGATAGTTACTAAGGAAAAATCCAGTCACCAGAAGCAATGAGCAGCTCCTGGGAATCTCAGAATGGAAGAACTCTCATTAACCTACTTGGAGCAAAGGCGTGTGTGCACATGCATGCCCTGTAAATTTCATAGCTGCTGTTCTTGGAAGGGAGTGATGGTTGTGTTTCTTGGAGCAGAAGTGTAAGGTGAAATACTGCATTTTGCTAATAGGGTTGAATGACCTGAAATATGACCATCTGGAATAAGAGGATGGGAGGAGGGGACAGGGTGATTTGTGACGAGTCTTATCGCCACCCTGAACTGACTTTGCTCCAAAGTGTGGTCTTTGTTTTCAGCACAGTACTGAGCAGAGATTTGTTAAGTTATCATGCTAAAAATAAAATTATTGTTCCCAAAAGCATTCAGATGAGCAAGAGGCTCCCACCTCACTGTACATGCCTTGGATTTTATTAAAAATACGGTATGTCAACCGTATTACTTGTGTCGTTCTCCTCAGCTCACCGATTCTGTTGTAAATGCTTTCCTAAAATAACTAGGGGAGCAGAGAGTGGAAGTCTCTGAATAAAAGCTGTGATAAAATGGAAGTGTGTTTACTGTAATGACCTATTTGTTCTTTCCTTTAGGCACAATGGCTACAGTAGCCCAGAAGCACTTTTTGGAAGGGCAGACATACTCAGTTCCCCTGATCCAACCGGACTTGCGCAGGGAGGAGGCTGTTCAGCAGGTGGCAGATGCCCTTCAGTATCTGCAAAAGGTGTCAGGCGATATCTTCAACAGGTACGGTGCTGTCACATGGGGGTTGGGGGCTTAGCATGTAGCAATAGGAAACAAAGTGCTGTGATAAGATTGCATCAGTGAAAGGGCATTGCATTGGTAAGCAATGAAACTTCAGAAAAGGGATAAAGAAGGACCAGATGCACTTCAGTAAAAGTTTATTGGATTCGGGTCTGTCACAGTTAAGCATAATGAAATGGCTGCAGTTCGCCAGAGGTTGTTTGTTATTAATTTTTTTATTCAGTGGCAGACTCCCACAAATTGCATTACTGCTTCTGCTGCAGTTATCCTTTATTCCTTCTTGCTCATATTTTGAATGGGAGACTTTCTTACTCAGAGTATCTAGAAGACACATCTTTTTGAGTCATTGTACTTGGAGCAGTGGAATAGAAAATGTCTCTTTGTTCTGATCTCTGGGACCTACAAACTGTTCTCTTTGGGCTTCTGGTGTTTTGCACTTCTCTTTATGTATGTTGGGAGGGCTGAGCGCATGAGAGGGTTTGAGAGGGTCTGTTATTCTCACCTCAGCCTCATAATCCATCTAAACTGATCTTTTCAAGGATTTGGCCCAGACTTGTCACCTCTTGCATATGGTCATTTTTAGGATTGGATATATAAGACTACGTGTATATCAGATCAGAGAGATTCTTGTGTTTGCCTACAAATGCTGGTAGATGGCGTGGTGCCTTTTTTCGTCTGATGCCATGTTTGTTATCTCAGTGCCCTGAGATGGCATATCATATCAATGGTGTAGAAACAGATCAACATTATCTTCTCATATCCTGATTAGCAAAAGTACTTGCTTTGATTTCAGTGGAGATCATGATTACCTAGTATGATTTATTATGGTGTGAGCAGGACCCTGGCATTCTTTCTTCTTATGAGGTTTTGGTTTTGTTTGTTTTGTTTTTTTTTAAGGGCAGATTGAAGTTACGTGATTTTTTGATAATGATACTTTGAAGAGCAGCCTCTGAGGAAAGGGTAGTCACTAAGGCTGAGCTCAGGTCATTGAGGCAAATAAAGGCGCTTCATTGGAATAGTCTTTGTTTGGGCAAGGGAGTGGGAGAGTGCGTAGGCTAGATTAGGTTGAACATAAGGTCTCATTCTTCTATGCACTTCTCATTATGGGAACCCTTCATGCTATAAGGCTGGGAGAAGGCTTTTTAGAGCTGCCAGAAACATGTGGAAGGCACCTTTCAAGCCTGGGAGTGGTTGGCAGTGCATTCCCTCTGTGTGGGGCAAATAAAGCTATTGATATAACTGAAGTGGTTCTTTCTCCATCTGCTTTTTTCTTTTTTCTTTTTTTTCTCCTACTCACTGCTTTGTAACACAGTAGCCTGTAATTTCCCTGGGGAGACAAGCCTGCTGTTTTGTATGCAAGTCACTCCTGAGTCCTGAACAGTGACTGTGATGCCGTTCCCTCGCACTTTGGTGCACTCATGACTTTTAATTACCAATTTTTTCGAACAACAGAGGAGGCTTCATTGGGCTCTTTGTTTGCTTTGCCTTTCCTCTGAGGTCTTGGCTCTCTGATACAATTAATAACGATTTAGTAATTATGCAGGCGTCTGATTAAAAGTTCCGTGACCTTGGTTGTTTCATGCCAATCAAGGGGCAAAGCTTTCAAGGTGAGAACTTTGTCACTTAGTGAAGAGTGACCTTTTATCTTCCCTTTCCTGAGATAGAGCAGCTCTGTCTTCCATTTCCAGGAAGGAGCTGCCTTATCTGGGGAAGTTCTGATCTGCAAAACAGCAGCTTGCAGTGTTGATGGAGAGGAAGCTTGTTCAGTGTGGCAGACTCAGCTGAGTGTGTCAAACTCATTACTTCAGTACTACAAAGATGCAGATGTTCTGGGGTTGTTTTGTGGGAACAGTTGGATTCGTACAGCGCTTTCAAGAGTGGCATGCCGATTTGTAATTTGTTGAAGGTGGAGTGAGAGAGTCTGTCTTTACTCTATGGAAAGAGAAATCTTTCCACAAACAAATCTTTTTTTTTTTTTTTACCACGTTAACTGATGAAAGCTTCTGCTTTGAGTTGTTGCTGACATGACAATTGAGTATGAATTCTTAAAATGACACGTCCATCCCTTGTGCAAGGAAGGTGAGCTCTTTCTTTCTTTCCTTGGAAAATGGCTGAAGGTAACAGTTGTGGTTGTAGAAGAAATATTCCCTGGGCCGGTTAGTGGCTGTGCAGAAGCAACAGTGAAAAGTGCTGGTGGATTCAGTCTTCTTAAGGGGACACCAGAAAGACACTTTTGCATTTGGAGAACTGGGAGAAAGAAGATAAGCAGTGTTCCTCCCCTTCCCCCTGGTTTGGGGAATCTGGGAAATAGCCCATGAGACGAGACTCTGCCAAGCTATCTTCTTTCCAAATGCACTCAAACAAGCTGACTTGCTATTAAGTTTAACTATGCAAGGTATGTGATGAATGAGGCACTCTGCAGGTTTCATTAGCTTGTAGAGAATCAAGGGATGTGCAGGTGCAAAAAACCAGTAAACTATGGCTGAGACCCGGAGCAGACCCACTGGGAACAGCCTTGGAGAGTAGGTCTGTCAGCCCACAGCATCTAAACCTCCTCTGTGCCTTGTTAGCAGTGCACCTGGACTGCGATCTGGAATCACTAAGAAAGAGCAGGGGGTAGCTCAGCTTTCCTCTGTCATATTCCTAACCCTTGGGAGCAGGGACCCATCTGGCCTCTTCCACATGGAGAACAGCAAAGTACCACATCCTGCAGAGGGAGAGAACTGACCTGGGCAGGCTCTTGGCTGCTGGGCTGTACGGGTTGGTGTCTTAGGTCAGTACTGTCAACAGTCCCGTCCTCTTAGGAAGTCCTGTCCTCTTGGGGCTGATATCAGTACTGTGAGGAGATCAAGAGGCTGCACGTACTTTCCAGGGTTGTGTTTTGGAGTAATGGAAGCTTTAACCTTGTGTATGTTAACTGAATTCATGTAATTAATCTGCTGTGGAAGCTGCAGTAAAGATCAGATTCATCGCCTGTAGCTACTGAGATTTTAATACATATCATTACTGCCTAAAACATAAATATTCTAACATAGCCAATCTGACATAATATCTATATGAGTTTAACTCCTGGACTTTTAAGGAGGGCCTTTGATGTAAGTCACAGGAGGCAGAATGACCAATTTAAACACTCAATTAACCAGTAGTCTTTCATCTATTTGTTTCATCATTACCAGCATTTTCTGGGTGACAGCTTGTATTGGAATCGTGTACTATGGAATTTTTTACAGGAATGTGGTTGTGATAAGTACTTCAGATTGGTCACGGGTTTAGCTTTCCTGTGAGATGCCCCTCCTGGTTAACTAGGCTTGCCCTGTGGGATTTCTCAATTTCTGAGGAGAGTTTTTGTTGCCAGGAGATGTTAATAACCTCTGATATGTCAGTTCATTACTCAGAGTGTACACTTCTGTATAACAGATCTGTGGAAAATTGCCTATGCAACTTATCTCGTGGAGTGTTATGGCAGCAGAAAGAAAACAAACACTTGGGGTTGGACTGCTGTTATCAAGGTCCTGATCTCCTTTGCCTGTGATCCAACCACAGGTTGTCCAGTGTACAATATTTCTTATCCTTGTGCTTCTCTTTTTCAGTTTAAGGAAGAATTTCTGGGATGATCTTTTTAAAGATCTTTATTCAGTGTCTTTTGCTTGTCTGGACTAGTATTTTACTAAACAGGCCTATCCTTCTTATTCTTCCCCAATTGGATTCAAATTAATTTCATATTAAATGTTTGAAAATGACTTTAATATTAAATAAAGATTTAACTGAGAGCCACACTTCTGAAAGTGGTAGTTGGAAAACAAAAGCACTGTGGAGATGCTGTCAGGCATGGGGAGGAAGTCTGGTAAGTGTGTGATTAAGGAAGGTAAGGAGTGGCTGGCTAGGCAGCAGGGCCTTAAGGAATGTTTGGGTCAGGAGCGGGGTTGACATGCGAGTAGTCCTGAAATTGAAAATGCAGATAAAACCTTAATCATGAGGTGCATTTGGGTGTTCCTCCTCTTGTTTTAAACTTATTACTGTGATTAGTCATGATGATCAATAGTGGAAATGGGTGACTGACATAAGAATATACTTGATTTAGGAGGTCTGTGGAATGTATTATTAAACATTTGTGTAAACTTGCAAAGAAGGGTCTTGCTGCAGGCTGTGCTGTGTCCTTTGTTGTGCACTGTGGCTCTGGTATGCAGCTTGGACACTGCATTGTAGTTGTTCCTCTGTTGTCTGTAAGGGTTTGACCTTAGTAGAAGGAGAGCAGTAAAGAGAGCTCCATCGTGATGGGTTTCCATTTTGGTGAGTTTACACCAGGAGACTGTCTGTAGGGCGGGGAATCAATTTTTCTCCAGTTTGAGACTGATACAGTTCTTGTTAAGCAACAAGTCACCTCATGGAACTTTGAAGTTGTCCTGGAGGCCATCTGAGAGAGCATGCTAGGTCTAGTTTAGTTTCAGATGCCTCTCTAGAGGGGCTGTAGGAGCAGTCATTCACTGCCAGGAATATTAGGCAGAAATGGTGAGGTAAAGGAATGAGAGGGTGGTCCTGCAGACATGAGGACATGAAGCATGGGGAAGACAGAGTGATGAATTTTGCTTTGCAGATACTGGTTATTCTTGTAGGGGCCTGTTCAACTAGTTTGAATTTTATGGGTTTTTTTTTAAGTGTAGCACACACTTTGTAAGAAACTGCTTATTTATTTTAGCTCTCATGGTCCTCTGGAAGATAAATTTGAAAGCTTGTAGAGGTGTAGCTTGAGAGAGGTTTCCAGGCTATTGGGAAGACTTTAGGAGGTGGTATGCGGGGATGAGATCAGCATGGCTGGAAGGTTGGTGGCAGCTGGCAGTAGCAAGGATCCTATGCCCTCAAAAAGAGGTGAAGGGATAGTGAGTGTTCTGCAGGAGTCCAGATTACAACTCTTTCTGGATGCTGCTAAAATCCTTAAGCTTAAAATCTTGCAGGATCTGAGGCCCAGGCTCAATTCAGATGCCTTGACAGCACATGGAGTGGGGCAGCGGGTGGGACGGGGGCACAGATAGAGCTGTCACAGCTTGAAATGAAATGGGAATAGTAGGAAAGAAGAGACTGAATGGTATTAAGTCATTAAAAGATTGTTCCTTCAAAATGAAACAAACATCATGGAGAATTAGCCAGACAGGATTCTTGCTCATCTCAAAGTGCTGAAAATCTGTGTCTTTTGGACTTCCAGAGATTAAATGTGTCTTTTGAAGGAGAGGAGCAGAATGCTAAATTTGATTCTGCAAGTGAGATGCTTTTTGTGGCATTGTCATTGAAATGTAGTGGTGGTTACTTAAGCCCTTGCTCTAAGTCTACTAACAACAGCCCTTCCACATCAGTTTCTTTCACTAGCAGTCTGTTTATCTTTGAATTCCATTCCCCCAAAAGGAGGGTGATCAATCTGCTCTGCCTTAAGTGATTGAAAGGCAGGCTTGAACTTGATCAGAGAGCTGTAGCCTTCTATACACTAACAAGGCCTTCAGCATAGTTTAAAACAAGCAATTTAAAGAAATGATTGAAGTACTTCACCTTCAGTATCCTCCTTCAAGCAGCCTTAAGCTTTTCGCACCTAATAGCAAGTCTGCAAATAGAGGTACATTTTAATGAATATCTAAAAGACTCAGTGCTGGCATTAATGCAAAATGTTTCTCAAAGCATGAGATGAGTTTGCTTTAGCTACAGAAAGCATTCGGGGGGGGGGGGGCGGAGATGGGCTCTTAATGCCTGATCCTATGTCTGAAAAGAAAATGATGGAACATTGTGCCCAGGATGCTGAAATGGCCGTCCAGGAGCACAAAGGAAATACAAGCCTTACCCATATCCTCAGTCACTAAAAATAAAATGAATGGTTTAGGTGCAATCATGCTAAACTGCTGATATATCAATTTGCTATAAGTAGTAAAAAAAGTGAAGGAAAATGCAAAAGTAGCAGGAGAGGCATTCTCCCGCTTCTGGATTGGTTTCAAAACTGCTTAGCAAAAGGAGGTAGGCAACAATTTCAGACTTACTGGAGCTCTTGAGAGGATTCTCTCTACTCTGACAGGGCCTTTCATGATAGTGGAATATCTAGTGGAAATGTGAGACAGTTTGATCAAAAACAGATGGCATGTGCAATAGGAAAGGCAAACAGTAGAGAGAAACTTAGGTAACTTTGGTGCATATGGTTTGTTGTTTTATTTTAGTTTGTGTTTTTCTTAACCTTGACAGTGTTGTCTCTTGTTTGTACTGTGTGCCCTGTTGGAGAAAACTCAATACTGAGTAGCAGCTTTCAAGTTCTGGTGAGATAATTCTCTCCCTGGTCCTTAAAGACAGTAGGAAGAAGTGTGAGCTGCAGCTACCTACATAAGTGCAACTTAGTGGCTGGAAAAACACACACCAGGATGAGGCTTGGCCATCCTGAGGCCTGAATCCCTTTCTTCCTCTCTGGACAACTTTTATTCAGCTTTTGCAACTCTGGGAGATCAGATCCATTCTCAGAAGGATTTTCCGCTCCTCAAAGGCCGAAGGAGTGATACTGAAAGAGAACAGAGGGAGGCAAGATTGCTGTTTCAATAAAGGAGGGCTTTCCTTTGAAGCTATTTGGTTTATTTTCTTTGTTTGATCATGAGCTTACCTTCTAGAGGATTGATTATGGCAATGCCGATCATTTGTAACAGGCATGTTGCCATCTACAACTGTATGAGTTGGATTTCCTGAAAAAAGGTGTCCCAGAAGAGTCTGTGATAAATCTTAATACACTTAATAAAAATAAGTTCTTGATAGCATGGGAACTTCTTGCTTTGTAGACTCTGTTCATGCAACAGAACTTTGCATCTTGAAGAAAATCATTAATCAAAAAAACCCAAACATTTGGTCCAATCATATACAGTTCATAGTGGCTTTCTGTCTTAATTTTCTTTGCTTTTTGTTCGTATCTTTGTGTCAGCAGGCTAAAAGCCATTTACTACCATCTGTGGACTCCCTATGGCTCAGCAAAACTTTTCTAAAACATTTGAAGAGCTATGATTTTAACAGGAGAGGTGCCACATGTAGTAGCTACCATTGTTTATTATTCAAAGGCCATGTTCCAAAACAGATAAAGCCAATTTCAAAACCATCTATGGAAATAAAGCCTGTAGTAGGAAAAGGCAAAAGAAACAAATATTGGACCTGTTTGTGGAGGTGAGAAGTAATTATCTTGATAAACTTTGCCTTCTTTCACTAACAATTACTTTAAAGCGCAGACAGTTTGAGGACAGTGCTGTGACTAAGTTGAAGGATGGATTGCTTTGTATACCCCCAACTGCTATAAATTGGTTTAAACTTTTATGAGCTACCTTGTAACAAAAAATACAGAGGTATAATTACCTTTGCTTTTACTGCTTTGAGAAGTAGAAGCCCAGGAGGACCTATCTGCTATTGACAAGGTGTAACTCTTTGCTTACTGAACTGTTTCTGGCTTGAAATGGTAGTGTGTGACTAGCCTGGAGCCCGAGCACTATGCAATTGCAGTGAAATAACCTTCTTTGAACTTGAGTGCAGCAGGGTCTGAACCAGCTGATGCATGTGGAGGCTTATGGACTTCAGAAACACTGACTGACGTATTAATGCAGTGAGGTTTTAGGTGGCTGAGAGTTGTAATATCCTAAAGCATAAGAGTAACGTATCAGGCAGTAATAATGGTGGCGATGCATCCATAATAGTCTAAAGGTATGTGAGAGAGAATTCCACACTGAACCCTAAAGAAGGCTTTTCTGCATAACAAGAGCACTGACAGCCCTTTGAGAAAGAGGTAAAAAAATCTGGTATGGGATAGAAGTGGTGGTGATCTGTCCTCCTTACCATGTCCCAGAAAGACTTGTTCCAGTGAGCGGTGCAAATCTTTACAACAGGACCAAGCGTTCACCTTTGTATGTTTACTTTCAGTTAATTCTGAAGCCTAATTATGAAGCTCATGCATGAGCATGTTGACAGCTTTTGTGGGCTCCTCTCTTGAATGTTGTTTCAGAGTTTCTACCCAATTTGGACAGATGCTAACATGTGAATCACCTGTACGTAGTATTTATAAATGTTCGGGGGTGCCTTAAAGGTAGCGTTGAGTTGGAGGAAGGTAGCGTTGAGTTGGAGGTAGGCAGCAGTTTAGTGTGGGCATGGTGGGAATGTGTGGGAGGGAAACAAGTTTTAGAGGGTAGGTGCTGGGTGAGTAGGGCTACAGTGCGTCTCTGGCTGTGGTTTGCTGACAGCTATGGTGCTAATCACTCGGTATGTTAGTGGGATGTCAATGTCAATTCAAGGTCCAGGCAGTGACCTGAGCCTTGAGGGGCTGCCTGGAGAGCAGAATTGGGACTGACCTCCCAGCCACGGCTGTGAGTGGCTAATGCAAAGAGGTCTCATGGCTGCCGTACTTTAGCATGGGAGTGTTAAGTGTGCTTCCATAATGTCTTCCCCTAGTTTTCATGCCCTGAGCAAGTTCTCCAGGAGAACTCTGAAACTCTGCTTGTTGTGCAGCTGAGTAAACTTCCTTTTCTTGAAGTACTCTGGATGGCTGCGGGTAGGAAGGATCCTGATGGACTTGATAGGAGATGCACTGGCTGAGATTTTGTCCAGCAATAAGTCATGTCTATAAACTACTAGGGCAGGAGGTGGCGTTAATTACTAGAGATTTGGAAAAGATCTTATGAACTTCCCCATCCAGAGAGGCATTCCCTTCCCCCCAGTCCCTTACCCTAAGTGGCTGTAGCTATTATTCTCTGGAAATATCCAGGGAGAAGCAGATCATAACAACAAGTCAGTGTGTGCCTCACAGCAGAAGAAATGTTCCCTTTTTTTCTAGTTCCTTAGCCTGCAGGTTTGGCAATATTTTCAGATTTTCCCATTCTGCTTGACACAATTGCCATGTCGTTCTTTTCTTATACAAAGTGATAACTCTACCTTCGCAACCAGCTTCAGACGCTGGACTCTCACACATGTGTTGGAATCATATTCTGTTCCTGTGGATGAGTTCTGTCTACTCACTCAGCCCTGGAGGAAGAGATTCAAATAAGTCACTTTGTTTTACAGGCATGACTTCCATCAGGGATCTAGTGTGGAGAAAACTGTCTGGAAAATAACACAGAGTGGCTTGAAATGTGTATTACAGGCTCCCTCCTATATAAGTGGGAGTGTGCACACTGCAGGGAGAGTTGCGGGAGGAAGCATGAGTGCCAAAGGTCTGTTCTTCACAGCTGACTGGCGGATTAAATTCTCTTTCCATGGTCCTTCCTCCTGACTGTAGCCATGGTGCGGTCACTGGGCTTTTCCAAATGGGGTAGGTTAGAGTTTGGGTGTAAATGCAACTGACAGTTAAGACAGAGCAGCGCTTTTGGAGACAGTGGATCAATTTGCAGTTGCTAATGATGGAGTTCTTGTATTTCTTCCATCTAAATCCTCCAGACAATCATTTTATTGAGGGGATCCCCCATGCTGTGCCACTAGCTGGAGGAGGGGATAAAAATTATTTTTGGAGCCAGGGATAAAGGATTTAGATGGTAAAGTGCGTTAAAGAGAAAACCCCAGGTGGGTAATTTAGTATCCTCTGAGTTGAATTCCATTCTTACTTTATCCAATAATATGATCCTTATTCTGGATTAATATGCATCTTAAAATGCAAATACCTGGGTTTATTTTACTTCTAGGACTTGCATTTTAGGTCTCCCATCAGAGCAGAATAAGACATGCTTGATGATCTTAAGAGGCATAACAGGACATTCCTTTTAGACAAGAAGGTAAAACTGTTGCACTTCTGTGGTAGTGCACAGGAATAGCCTTTCTGATTGTCCGTGAAATATATATAACATGCCAGTCATTCCCGTAGCTCAGCACCAAGAAACTAGAAAGTTCATGGTCTGCACAGTTCAGTTCTCTCTTCGCTTTGGCCTGGCTACTGGGTTTCTTTGGTTTTGCTTCAACAGCAATACTTTCAACAGTGGCATCCTGGATTTTGTTGATTCCAAAACAAATTCAGACTTCATGTGACTCTTTTGAGGGAAGGAGGGTGAGAAGCTCCCAACTCCTCTTGGGTTACTGAGCACCAGGCAGGGTTTTTTTTTAGTTCTTTCTAACATGTAGGTGATTTGGGGGGGGAGGGAAAACACAAACAACCTCACAGCCAAAATCATGCCCTTCATTATGCTTCATGCTTACTTTTCACTGGGATGAGGGGATTAGCTGTTGCTAAAGGCATTGGTCCGTGAGAACGTTTATTGAATGAGTATGTCACAGGGCGAGTGGTTAGGCTATTAAAATTTATGAATTTACGGTCCTGGAAGTTTTGGGGTGGGGAAGGAGGTTTGAAAAGTATGCTGTACAAATTTGTTCTGGTATTATTGTGAAGCTACTATTTCTATTCTCAGTGACTATTTGCGAGTTATGACGGTGGAAAAGATGAGTTTTAAAAGGACAGCGAGGAAAATGAAATCATGTGTCTAGAACCGCTCTAAAAGCGATGTCTGATCACTTATGTGCCACAGACTGTTTCACTGAAGTGACCGAGCATGTGTCGGTCCAAGCAGAGAGACATCTGCTATTTGATGCTGTTAGAAAAATCTCTGTCTGGGGCCCAAAGTTTTTTGGGAAAAAGTAACTGGAAATCCCTCAAGAAAGTGCTGTAATCACTCAGGAAAGGTGTTAAATGGATAACGTGTCATAAAGAGTTACTCTCATTTGTTGAAGAAGCACTCATGCTCAAATTAGCTTGTTGATGGGCATATCATAGAAGGTGCCTTTTGAGATTTGAGTGTGAGTGCAATTGATTGTAGGAAAATGAAAAAGTAACACTAAACAACCTCAGTTTCTGAAGAGCAAATATTTTGAAATAAAAATCTCCAGTTGCAAAAAAAATATGGAAAGAAATCTTTCCTTTAAGAGAAGATGACCTGTTTTGAAAGAGAAGGATCTGGTATGAGAAGTTGTTCATATTGGTAGCAAGGGTGAGAAAGGGAAAAGATGTAGTTGGCAATGAGGTTTTGTAACTAGCAAAGGGCTGATAACTGTTTCTGAGAGAGTTTCTGAGAAACTGTTTCTTATGTGGTTGGGCTTGTTTTCATTGTAGCAAGAGTTTGGGGGAATCTTGGCGGTCAGCGCTGGTCCTCAGAGGATGCTGAGAGGATCATTGGCTGCTGAACAGAACCAGGAAGTGGCAGTGCTTGCATGAGCAGAAGTATCCAGTTGAAGGAAGGCTGGAAGGGAATAGAAGTAATTTGACTGTAAGCTGTTGAAAGTACAGTGATCACTGCAGCAAATATGACGAGCAGAAACACAGTATTGAGAGCAAAACAACTCGCAAGTCATCCTTCAAAAGCTGGTTAGGTCATTTACCAAGTACCTGATGACAACCTCAGTAGGTCAGGACAAAGTGAGGAAAGACCACAGAGGCAGACCCTTATTATGTGCTGGGAGTCAGAAAAGAACTAAGAGTTACAAGAAGAAGAGATGAAGTGCAGTTGTCTTTGAGGGTTTCACAGCTGATGAAACAGACTGCTTTATGGTAGCAAGTCCCTTTTCTTGGTTAGGCTTTCCTTCTCCTGAATATGCAAGTCCAATTGTGCAGGACAGTTGGTTTTTTTTATAGAGAATTATTTTAGTTAGTAACTGTTGTGTGAGTACTATCTTGTAAATGATAGCTCTTAAGTATCTGTTATTGAAAAGACGACTGAAGGTTTCAACTTGTAGCACATGAGTCAAACTCTGTGTGATTGCCATCAGCTTCTGGGAAGTGGGGAAAATTTAAAGTCAATGCAACAAAACTTTACTTTCAAACTTGTGTCTTAAATGTGGGGAGAGGGTATATTTTGGATCCAGAGAAAGAAGTGGTGATGGAGAGAATGGCCAGTGTTTTGCATCAGTGCTTGCTGGCTGTGGTTTATTCTGGAGAGCAGCAGTGGGATGGATTTGGCAATGGGGAGGCACTGAAGAGTGTAGAAGTACTTTCACAGGTGGTCATAAACTCAGTAAAACCAAAAATTAAACAACTACTGAAATGTATATATTAACTCCTGTGAATTAAAGCAAAAATTGTTCAAATTACTGAATGATGGGCTGAAAATCTGGTCTGATGGAACTGTGCTGTGAATTTCTCCAGATTTCCTTTGTCATGGGGCACAAACGTTTTCACTCTTGGTGTCACAAGCAACTGAGATTTAATTAATGCTTGGAAATTGCTTTGAGATCTTTGGGTGAAAAGCAATGAAGTTCTAATGATATTTGATTAAATGCAAAGAGAAGCAATGCTTTCCTTGGAGAATGATTAGAGTTTGAACTTCTATCACGGGGAATCATGTTCCGCTCTGGAGGCAGACGTGTTTTGATCAGCATTCTTATTCTTGGTGACAGTGGCTTGTTTTGGTAGCGGAGATAAACTGATTAGGAGCAGCATTTATGATATGTGTTGTGTTGGCATAAAAGGCCTCCATTCCAACAAACGAGTGGGAGCTCAGCTTACCTGGTACGTTCAGCCTTACATTAGGGTAAGCCCTGTAGTAGAATCTTCACAGATGTTCACTAAATCAGTTCTTATCACACGTGTGCAACTGGGTGCTACTTGGTCAAGAAAACGGATCTAAAACCACTTGGAAGGTATGGGGGAAAGCTAGGAATAAAGAGGATCTTCTGATAAAAAAAGGCTGTCCTCTTGTTCTTCAGTGTTGAGTCAGTGTGGACTGCCTTGCCAGTGGGGAGGAAGGCCCTGCAAATGTCACTTTTCCTTCCCACGTTATCATGGTGATGTCGCGAGGCATCTTTGGCTGCAGTGAGGCACAGGCTAAAAGGGCTGGGGAGGCTGCTGTGGACTTGTTAGTGCTGGTCCCTGCTGATGCTACCTTCAGGTGAAGATCAGAAGAAACAATCAGTTTTGGCTGGTGGCTCATGCGTTTCTCTTGCAACCCCACCTGGGAGAAAGCACAGATCAGACATTTAAATCCAAGCTGATTTGTCTCCTGTGACTACTGCTGATAGGAAATGTAGAGCGTAATGTTGATTAAGAGTGAATTGTATAGCAGAAATGTCCTTTGTGTAGAATCTGGCACAGTGCTGAAATGAAGGCTGGGAAGGAGTTTCTTCTACACTCAGTGGAATCCAAGACCTTTTTAAAGGCATTAGCTCTCCCTGTCCCCAGATTTCGTTCACCACAGGGTCACCGGGGCATTTCTCCACTGCTTACGTTTCCTGTGACTCTGTGTGGTGGTAAACATTTTCTGTTCTGTGGGGACAGCGAGGAAGATCTTTGACTATTCTAAGGAAGGAGCTTTGATGGGAGAAAGAGAAACCAAACCTCATGTTTGTGTACACAGTTGATTAATTTAAGGTTACAAGGTGCCAAAACACCTTCTTAAGCTACCTGCCAAATATGATCCATAACTTCAAGCAACACAGAAACAAAATTTACTTCTGACAGTCTTGTAAAATTCTGTCCAAACAGAATTAGTCTTCCTTTCAAAGTGATTTAGAAAACAAAAATAATAACCAAACACTTAAGGCTATTACTACAAAAGATTGAGCTTCAGTGAGTAACTGCATCTGAGAATTTTGCAAGGATGAGTGAAGACTATATATACAGATAACAAAACAAGTTACTAGTACTTACATCATCTGCTGCCTAGTATCTCAAGACTATGTCTGTGTCTGCTGCTCTGGGAAGCAGCTCCATGGTGTTCAGTATCTGCCCCAACACTACCAGTGCAGGAACTCTAAAGGTCACCTGTGAAACCCCAGCAGTACTGGTAGAAGAACCAGTTTTTCTCATTACTTCTTTTAGACCACACTTCCCAAAAGTTTTCACCACGATGGTAGGACCTGTTTTGTTTATATGTCTTCACACTATTCATGAGGAAGTAGTTTGAGCAAAAGTAGCCTCTATATTTTAAATAGAAGATTTAATTGTGTAATTTCTTTGCATATACAGACTTTCTGCTTAGTGTATATTTCTTCTAAAAACAGGAAAGCCTGTCTGATTTCAGATCAGTCAGTGGTGGGAGGCAAGTAAAAAGGTTGGAAGGCTAAAGAAGAACTTGTTTTTTTACCTTGAGGAAAAAAAAAAGGGAAAGAAAAAAAGAAAAGCTGCTTTTCTGGAGAGGAGAACAAGCTGCAGGGGGAGAGGGAGGAGGGTGCTGTGATGATAGGTCAAAATTCTAAGTTTCCAGTTTTACATAAACTTAATTCACAGTAGTGGGAGCACCTTGTGAAATGAGAGATTAAAAAACAAAATGAAATTATTGTGAGAACATGACCTGTGGAGAGTGATGTATGCCAGATCCTGCTGAGGATAACCTGGCAACCTTGATCACCCTCCAATCTGAAAAGCCGTTCGGCGTCGCAGGAGCGAGGCAATATGTGAATGCTGAAACACCTGCAAATCAGGCTCAAGGAGCAATCAAAGTGTGATAAACATTAATTAGTATAATACCCAAACCCTTAATGGAGGAAGGAACATTGATTACACTATCTCACTTGGGATTTCTTTCTGTCAGAGATGGTATATGATGACAGTTTCTGATTACACTTACTCAGACATGAAGTAAGACTTTAAAAACTGCTTGAATATGGAGAGGGAAGAGCAGAAAGCAAACAAGTTGATCTTTCTTTGAGTGGTTGAATGTGTTTGGCTTTTCATAAAAGCATGCATTTTTGCTTTTTGCCATTCAAACTTTTGAGGTGAATTGGCATTGTGAACTGGCTTTGAATGCTTCCCTGGATCACTATAAACCATAAATGTCTTAGCAGCCTTTCTTGTGCTCTCTCCGCCTTGATCCTGCGATGTTGCCAGCTGCTGGGGCAGGGGGACTGTGTGGGAGTGGGGGGAGTGGGTCTTGGGCTTCTCACAGCCCATTTCTGGCTGTGCTGGTCATTGCTGTGTGAACTCTGAGCTGGCCCACCGCAGCGTGCAGCAATATCCATATGTGGTAAGGCTGTTTGTAAAGCACACTCTAGTGCCTCATAAAACATTATCTTTTGTTAGCCAGCCAGAACACACTTAGATATTCTAGCCTAGCTCTCTAGGCCTGCTTCAGTCTAGTGGATTGTGCATCAAACCCCTGAGTTATGGGTAGCGGGGGCGATGCATTGATGTTTCCCCATCACTTCAGCAGCCTGAGGAGCCATAAAAGCCCATGGCCTTTTCTCAAGAAGATTCTTAGACAAATTAAAACTTGAAAAAGTTTGCGATTTCCTTCTTCTCCACAGCATACAAATAGAAGAGAGCAGTGATGTGCCTCTGGGTCCCAGGAAGGAAGCAAGTGAGGAAGGCCTGAGAGGAAAAGTGGACATTTAGGTCCCTCAGCACCACCTTCTGCTGCTGTTTTCACCATGGGATGATGTCTCCCCTCCCCTCAGAGGTAGTCTGTCCTCACCTCACCAGTGGTTCTCTCACTTCTCGAAACCCACTGAAACTTGTCCTAGGGGTTTAGTGGTATCTCCTTCACCAGTAGTGGTATCATGCTGGTTTTGGCACTGGTGCTGTGGAAGGATGGATGGCAGCCAGCACTGTTATCTTCCCCTGTTACCCTGCTCCAGCACCAGCCACTTGGAGAGTCTGCAGATGTAATAAAATGTAAGATCCATAAACTCCATCCCTTTTAATTCACGCCTCCTGCAGTAAGGGAGGAATTTAATAAAAGCATGCTTTGGAGGAAAAAAAAAGGGGGGGGAAAAAAAAGGCAGCTTGACTTTTAGGCAAAACCGCAAGGTTTTATGGAACAAATTTACCGTATGTACCCTGAAGTTTAGAACAGCAATGCCAAGCATCCCCCTGCTATCTCTCAGGAGCTGGAGCTTGGGCTGGGAGGAGACGAGATGCCTGACTTTCTATGATGTGTGCAGTCCTCATTTAAGGAAAAAAGTCATTTAATACTTCGGCTGCCTTATCCTACTGTGCAACTTCATTTCTCATTCTGCTCTGTAATGTTCTTTCTCCTTGGTTGATCGCTTATTTTTGTACTTCAGACATGAAATTGAAGTTCTTTGGTATTCTAGAGAGGTTTGCTCCCAGCCTTTGCTGCCTTGCCTTTCTCGTTCACCTTGGTGTGGAGCTCGCCTCTTCTCTCTCCCACTTCCCAAGTTTTGTCATCCCTGTCTCTTTGGAGTGATGAGTGCACGCAACAGGGGCAGCAAAGGGGCTCGTGCTGCTGTGATGCTTACCTCCAGCTGAATTCTGTCTTGCTCGGCCACCTTTCTGGGAATTTGTCAGCCTGTCTTTAAAAAAACCTGCTCTGATTTTAAACTTTTTTTCTGATGCTGTCTGACCTCTAGCAACTATAGATGATAAAAATCACAATTCTTTTTCGGTGTTGTGGAGTGCTTGGAGACTCTCATAGAAATATAGTATTATTGCCATTGCTGACAACTGACAGGCAGTGTCCTGGATGCCAGATTCCTAATGCCTCAAATCTTTTTCCTATGGGAGTAAGAGAAAAGTAATTTTTCCCCATGAGCAGACAGTCGCAGCGGAGGAGGTCTTTCAGTAGCTGCCTGAATGTGAGATTTATCGGAGGAGTCATAAGGAAATAACGAGAAGTGATCTGCTCTGTGGCTGCAGATGGGACAGAGGATATGGGGCCGGCAAGGGAGGCAACGAAGTGGGAGGAAGTATTCCTGGGACCTGCTGTGCGTGTTGGAGAGAATTGCCTCTAAAATGGAGAGGAGCTCAAGGCAGCAGGATGAGGGCTCTAGGAGAAAGGAGAAATGAAAAATGAAATCAAAGTTGGGGGTGAAGCACAGGGGACTTGACTGCAAAAAGAGTTCAGAGGGACAAAAGAATGTGGAAAGCTTGAATCAAAGCAGCTGAAAGGTTGGCTTTAATATCTGCTTAGATCAAAAATGAAAGTCTGTATGGATTAAGAGATAATCCACTAGATAGATTTAATCTGCCCACATGTATTGCTTCCCCAAAGAAAAGCATTGGGAGGGGAAGGCTGGTTTGGCTCGGTGCCCAGGATTTGAAGGCAGGTGATATATTCTCTTTTCTTCTGCAGGCCCCCTCTTTGCTTGTCCCAAAAACATGCATCCTGCCCAAAGGGAGGGGCTGTCGCTGTACGCCTCCCGCTTCTTTCCTTAACTCCAGAGTCACATTGAATCTAACTAAAGGGGTTTCTCAAGCAGAAAAGAGCACCGAGAGCAAAATAACACAGCAATGACTAATAGGATAGGCGCAGAGTAGGTTCAGATGCTGATGGTGGTTTTGGCTGTCTGAGCGCAGGGTTCTGAGGGGCAGTAATGGGCCATTTTATTAACGCTTAGCCCTCCTGTCCTGATTGCAATTGCCTTTCAAACAAACGCCACTCAGTAATGCTGTTCTTAAATGGAGGTTGAGGTCTGAATGTCACCTTGCTTCAAGTACTTTGCCCCTGAAATCCATGGCAACATCCCTCTCCACCCCTTCCTGTTTCCTTTCTTTATAAACACCAGGTTGACTCCCTGGAGCAAGTTCAGTTTCCACAGCAGTGGAAATACTAAAGTTACTGGAGGTCACTTGAATGTGAGGGGTTTTTTTCCATGTATTTTTTACGGTATCAATATGGTATATTGTCTCTTTTAACTAACACGTGCAACTGTATCTTGAACTGTACATGTATAACAGTCATGCATTTCTAGGAGCCTGTACATGTGATAGAATTTGGATTAGTTGGATTGAGGGGGTTTAAAAATTTTTTTTCATGTTAACTTGCTCAGCAACAAATAAATTAATTCTGTAGACTGGTGTGTGTTCCTTCTGTGTTGTGTGCCTGCCTCTGTACCACCTCAGGTGAAGGTTTTTGGCATATCTCCTAAGGTCAGTGAGATTTGGCCTGGCAAATCCTAGAGTAGGAGATCACAGGGCAAAGTACAGGATGCCTCAGAGAAGAGCCAACATGGTTTGAAATATCTGAACTGGCGCTGAACAACTTCCCCAGCTTCTGCTGGGAGCAGGCCGTCTGCCCGATACTGCCCTTTCATGGGTGGATTTAATCACTCTCAGTTATGTTTGGTGGGCAGAAGGGATGGATGAAGCTATAGATGTCTTTCCCTTTTGGATGCACCGTTATTGTTGTAGCTAGGGCATGGTAATTGCCAGTCATGCTCTGTTTTTAGGGATGCTTCCTTTTTAAGAGAGGTCCCAGCAAACCTTAAACGAAACAGATGCATGCAGCGTTGTGGCCTGAGAGGTGCTTTGCTTTCTGTTCTTCCCCTGATGCTGTCCACGTGCTACGGAGGTGCACCAAGAAGCACTTTGTAATAGCCAGTGCACTGCACGCCTGGTGGGGACGTAAAGGGAGTTGTGGCACCGTTCCACTCTTAAACCGGATGTCTTAGAGGATGAATGTTAAATGTGGAAGTGGTCAAAGGTGAAAGGTAAGGATAACTGGGATTCCTCAAGAACTCCTTTGCTTCTTCACAGCTAGCAAAAGAGTGAGGGTGGGAAGGGAGAGGAAGAGGTGATACCTGGCGAAGTAGTGGGAATTACGTGGGGCAGAAAAGGGAATGAGGGAAGTGTTTGACTGCCTCACTTCATTCACATTTGTGGAGTGGGAGGGAGGAGAACAGTTACTGGTTTCCAGGCCTGGGCTTGCATAACTATTTGCTTAACACTTTCTTCTGGGAGAGAAACATCTGCCTTCTCAGCCCATGAGAACTGTGTCTGGGAGTCATCAGGGAACTGGCTAAAAGGCAATTGATACCTTGCTTTTATTTGGAGCTTCAGGAAGGATTTGTTGAGTTCATCTAGGAGAGGGATTTACTCTCCTAAAAGGTAAGCGGGTCAATTGCATCATTGATTTGAGGGAGAGAGGCAAAGCAGAAATAAATGACCAGTTTTTTTCAGCTTTGAAGGAAGTAAAAATAGTCAGATGCCTCCAGATGCTGCAAATAGCGTCAATCAATACAGATATGAAACATCTAGAAAAGAGGTGAACTGTGAGGTGGGAAAACTTGCTGGGGAGAGCAGTTAGGGAAGACTTAGGTCCTTCAGTGGCATCTCACACTTTAACAAAACAAGGCAATGGGGTAGCCCTGTGACACACAAAATGTGCTGCAGACAGGTGCTAGGAAATGCACACTGAAAGGAACAACAGAAGCTACTCCAAGAACTGATCAAGTGTATAAGTGATGTGGACTTACTCCACTGAGACAGAGGGGAGGTGTGGGAAGAAAATAATGAACAGATTTGTACGTCGTGCTGGTACAAAGTACAAGCTGTTAGGCTGTATTTAAAATAAAAGGATGGGGAAACGGAGAATAATTCTGAGAGGGAGAATCTCATGAGGTTCAGTTTTGCTCCGAAAAGAATAAAGTAGAAACAGGCTGCGCGCTCTCCTGCCATATGCACAAGGAAGGATTTTCATGCCTCCAGAAGAGGGGAGAATGGCTATAAACAAACAGAAACCCTTAAAGCTATTTAGAGAAAGAAGTGGGGGTCTTTCAGAATGATGCAAGGTGAATAGGCTACTTTTACGTACTGTTTTTTCACTACCTGCTATGGGGGGGGCTTTAGTGGAGTCCATTTCTGTATTGTAATTGGGACCGTGCTGCACAGAGTGAAAATCCTTGAAAAGATGGGTTTGGTACAGTTTGAAAATGGCAATCATGGATCACTGCTATGTCAAATTTGTTGCTAAAAAGAATTACACAGAGTGGGAAAAAAAGCATGGGAGCTCTCTACTCAAAAGCAAAGAGGGACTTTTGGTGAAATTTAAAGACAGTGCTTGAGACTGATCATTTTTTACAGCACAAAACGATCTGATGGAGCTCGTTGCTACAAAACGTTGCTGAAGTAGAGTGCTATCTCTCCTGATGGGTTGTATAGCCATAAAAATATTTTTTGTTGTTTTCATTAGAGGGGTGAAGATTCAGAACAACTTGCAGCTTTTGAGCTTGAAGCTAGGGAGAACCAGCTAGTTAGGTGTGGGGAAGGAAGGTATCCTGAGGAGGTGACTCCATAGTTACCTGCAACTGATGCCTGGTCCCAATGTCCCTCCTAGCCTCTGGTTGAGCCTGTGTGACGGTTCCTGCAGCACAGTAGCGACTGTGCACGGCACACTGGCAGTGTCAGTCATGCCCCTGGCTGCAAGGTGTCTGTGGGAAAGGAATAGGTCCATGTGGTGAATGCAAACGTACTTATCCAGTGACCTCTATCCCCTGCCTCCACAGAGTGCTTTTCACTTCAGTCCCAAAGCATTTTGATGCTGATCTACTTATGCAAAAATTATGCAAGTTAATGTGCTTTATTGTTCCGAACGAAGACCTAATGTTGTTTAACTGATGTGGAAACCAAATCACAAAGGTGTGAAGCAACATTGAAGAAGCTGTGCAACAAACTGCTAGTATAGCAGAGGACAGGATAAGCCTTGTGAGTCCTGAACTCTGCTCATTAGCATGTGTCGCTGTTCATTTTTAACAAGTCATTTTTATTAAAAATGTGTTGGCAGTTGATAACTGGCTGTGGCTTTCTTGTCAGCAGTACCTGCAGAGAGGCATAGGGTGTGTGGCACTCCGGTGTTGCCAAAAAGCTCCAGTTCTCCATCTTTCTGTGCCGTGCCTCAGACAGCTGTGGAAACGTTGTGCTGTGAGTCACAGACTAGATCTACCTTCATGTCAGAGTACATAATGCTCTCAATGGGACCACGACAAGTATATCTCAAACAGCACTATTTTGCCCAATGAAACAATCTAGTCCACCAATATTCACATCCTTCCCTGAGGGCCTGGGCACTGGCTGTTGCCAAAAAAATCTACAGGTCTGGATTCTTCATTTTAACAAAGGTCTTGCCTCGTAGGATCTCTCAGCGGGTGGAGGCCAGCCGGGCACAGCTTCAGGCAATCGGTGAGAGAGTCACGCTTGCCCAAGCGAAGATCGAGAAGATAAAGGGCAGCAAGAAGGCTATTAAGGTAGCAACTTCAGCGAAGGTTGCATGGCCTCCCTTCTCTCTTTACTCCTGATGTAAGCTCTGCAATAGAAAAGGTGCTCAGCTGCCAAGCTGTGCCTTGCATCACCTCTCCATGCCTTGCTGCTGAGCAGGGCTGTGATGAGAATCCCCTTCCTAACCTGGCCAATTTATGATTTTTAGACCCATGAGCCACACAGCTCCTAGCTTTATGAGGTCTAAATAAGTTACTGCCCCAGCTTCTCCCTGAGAAAGAGAAAAGGCATGCGCTGAACTAAGCCAAACACCTTCTCACTTCAGGCTCGTGGACACTTTGACTATTTGAATGAAAACTGCTGTTGGAGAGCTTGCCCTTAGTGCATCTTAATCTCATTGAGCTTTGTAAAACTGGTGAAAACTTCTTTCCCCATTCTTCCTCCATTTAATACAGTGTTTCAAATTCCCTTACCGCCAGTGGATGCCTATGATCTCCTAGTACTTATATATAGGGAGAAGTTCTGACACTTCCACTTTCTGAAGTGACAGCCCATGCATGTTTGGGTCTGTGCAGATAGCCTATATGAGCCTGTTGACTCCAAGCCTCTCCATTCCTGCTGGCAGCACAGACAGTGTGCCTTACTCAACTCTCTGTGTTTCTATAGAGTAGGATTGCCTAGTTGTTGGGATTTTTCAGTCCCTCCTTGTCTCTCCATAGGTATTTTCCAGTGCCAAGTATCCAGCCCCTGAACGGCTGCAGGAGTACAGTTCAATTTTTGCTGGTGCAGAAGACCCAGCTAAACAGAAATGGCCAAGACACAAGATTCAGAGCAAACACCGAGTGCTGGATGAGAAAGCTCTGCAGGTAAGGAGGAGGAGAACAGACCTTGAGATGAACAAGCAAAGAGAAGCTGTGAGGCTGTTAATCTCCTTGATGAAGTAGACCAGGGCTTTAGGATATAGACTGGGAGCAGAATATCTTTTCAGCTTGGCCTGTTGGCAGGGATGTGTGAGGTCAGGCTGGGAAGCTTGTGGAGCTGCTGGTTTGAGAGGGCCATGTTGGTACAAAACCTTGGTGCAGTGGTTGAGTACTCTGGGTGGCTGTTGGCTGCCAACTCTCCGGAGCAGTTCCATTTCCTGAAATACCACTGTTTCCAGCAGCAGTGCTTGTGGGTGCTGCTGGCTGGGCTTAAGCCTTCGGCCGTGCAAGGCAGCTGGGATCAGGGTCATATTTGCTTGAAAAAGTTTCTGAAGGCTCTAATATAAACGATGGTGAGAAGGGAAAGGTAAAAGTGCTTGTTAGTGTGTCAGGAGAAAAAAGGAGTCACTAGAGTGTTTTTCTGTCCCAGGAAAACATCGTGCTTGGGTATTGTCCCTCCCCGATTCCCAACTAAGTTTCACATCTTGGAGGGAAAGTTTGTTTTGCTTCGTTACATCTTTTGTTTGTGCTTTGCTTCTGCTTTGTCTTGTGTTCAGCTGTTGTAGGTTGCAAGACTTTCAGAGAGGGGCTGAATCTCTCAGTACCCAGCACAGTTGGGGTTTCCAGGTGTGCCCGTAGCGCAGATGTCTGCAGCTAGTGGTGTTGAAGGAGGTCCTGAAGTATTGAGTTTTCCTTTTAGCCTGTGGGTTGAGATGCAGGGAGGGGCTTCTTAGGGAGGTCTAAGAAGTGGTGGGTTTGGCAGGAAACACTACCAAAGGAGTCTCCAACAATTTGGGTCAACCTCACCGGCTTGGGAGGAGGGGAGGAAGAATTGCTGTGTTTAAAGTTTAAAAGTTGCTGTGTATGCGCCGTGCCAGGAGTAGTGGATGTACTCGTCCTGGCAGGTTAGGGATCAACCTGACAACTTCCCTGCTCTCCACCCCTAAAGAGACTTCCTTCCTCATCCTTGTGTGCCTTGGCCCAAAAATAAAGCTGCCACTGAATAATTTATCACGATAAACTTGTCTGAGTTTTAATGGAGTTGAGACCTGACACAGTCAGGTAGTTATGAATATTTCAGCCAGGCCAGGGAAACAGGGTTGCTGGCCGAATGGACAGCTGGCAAACTCAAGCGGGGTTCGTGCTTCCTTTGAGCCCTGGCTGTAGCGCAAGGCAGAGCTGCACGGGACCTGCTGCTGGCTGCCCAGGGGATGCTGGTTACGGTTGTGCTGTCTGGCTGGTGGCCCCATCCCATCAGAGCGTGTGGGGGGAGCAGAGGTACATGGTGAGTGGGCAGGGGAGATGCTCTCCCGCCCTGAAGGGCTGGTGCCAGTGTACAGCCCCTCGTGCGGGGAGGGGATCAAGAAGAGCGTCAGCTGGTGAAAAACAGTGTCCTGCAAAGAGTGAATGCTATGCCTGTCCAACCGGCCTGCTGGCTCCAGCAGGCTCTGCTGTCTGTCTGCAATGTCACCTCTTCCCTGTCCCACGTGGTCTCTACCTTTGCCATCTTCTGCCCTTCATGGCCCAGGCTGCCATCACCACAGGGACTTTCTTGTAGGCCCCATGGGATGTTTGTATTTGTTCCTCCCTTCCTGTGGCCCATCTTTCGATCCTCCCTTGGGGTTGCTGATCTTTCTCTGGCTTTGTTGACCCTACCTGATGCAGTGGTCTTGTTACTCTTGCCAAGCTCACGGACACACTAACTCCTGCAGCTCTTCTGTGGGGCATGAGGATGCCGCTGTGCTGGCGAGTGGCTGTCAGCTGATGAACGATGGAGGGGCCTGCACCAGGAGCAGCTGGTGTGCTGAGTGGGGCTTGGTGCGGCCGAGCTCTGACCACGTTCCAGGGGGACAGGCCCTGCTTGGCCATAGCTGAGCATGGAGCCTGATGTGCCTTGCAGTAATAAAATGTGACAGAGGGAAGTCTAATGTTTGCATTTATGCCCTCCTCAATTATTCAGAGCTTTCAGCAGAGGCTCGCTGCCTGTTTTCACTTCTAATGAGGGCCTCTTTGCTGGGAGCAGTTGCAGTGGCCTTTGCTAACTTCGCTCACAGACGCACACACAGGCCCCACCAGGAAAGCAAGCTCTGCTCTTGTCAGTTTGAGGGTAAGTGGTGGCAGCCTGTGCTCAGCGCTTAGGGTTTATGCTCTGCGGGGAACGCAGCTGATTTAGAAATATATGTGGTTCTGCAGTTCATTTAAAAATGCTTCCCTCCTGGGGAAACTCCTTTCCCCCTCCACACCCCAAGCAAGTGAAAACTCAGCTGTTGAGAGGACACTGTTTAGGCTGGTAAGCACTGATGGGTAAGTGTCAGAAACAGGGTCCCTGTGGTAAGCCTGCGAAGACACTTGCTTTGCACGTTGCTGTGGTGGCAGATAGGCAGGGGTTCAACAGTGAGTTGGCTGCAGCCCTGTGGGGCTTTTGGTTGCTGGGCACTGCCTTTGCGGTGGGACCTGTCTCCGGGTGCTGCAAGTGCCCCACAGAAGGCTGCGAAATGGGGTAGGAGACATGGTCCACCTGGGCTTGGGAAGAGGTTCAAGAAAAAGTTATGGTCCACCGCTGGAGTAACCCCACAAGGCTTCAAAAATGTCAGTATCTGGGCATGTCCTTATGAATTCCGCCTCTTTTGGAGTCCACCATGGCCCTGGGGAGGCTAAGCCAGCTTTTTGGCACTTGCTCATCTTCAAGTGCTTTTCCAACTAGCTTCAGCACGCCATTGGCATGGGGGGAATGACGTTTCTGGTGTAGCACACCAATTTCCTTTTATAATAGTGTGTGCTTAATAAAACTTAAGCACCAGGATGACTTAATATATTTTTAACTGTAGACTCTTAGGAAGAAAAATTCCTGGAAATGCAGCATCCTTAAGGGTGTGATTCTGCCGGTGCCAAACCCCAGGTTGGGGTGTTTGAGCACTCAAGTGCTTCCCATGACCTCAGTACATCGAGGTTGCTGAACCTTTGGCTTAAGACCTTAATGTCCCTATAAGAAAACTAATTTTTAAATGGCATGTTAACTTGTGGAATTCACAGTTGCAGGATATTATTGATGGTACGTAGCTGTTCTAAATTGCAAAACAGTTCTAGGCAGTTGAATAAGACTAGCACTTTGGTGGCATTTAAATGAAAAGGATTACGTAGAGCCTCACGTTTCAGAGTAATACTCATGCTTAGTGCTTTTATAACTTCCTTAGATGAGAGCTATAAGTAAATGTAGGTAATGGTTGGTTTCTCACTACGCCCTTAAAGTGACGCACAGTCTTCCAGTGCTAATTGAAATCTACAAAGAGAGAATTAAAAAAATATATATATGACTTGAGGGCTAACTGTGTGTGAACAGTTCTAGCAAAAACATCAGTACTCCCTCATGCTTAAAAAATTAAACATTGGGAAATGAATATTAATGATCAAAAGAACCTTTATTTTTGAATCTCTGCTTTTACAGTCTCTAAATAACAATTTATATATTTTTGCCTACTTGCTTCTGTAAAAATTCAAGATGTTTCAGTGTACTTTCTGCAAGTTGGAATGTGTTATTTTAGGGGAAAAATATTAAATCAAAACCTCCCAGGTCTTTTCTTACAGCATTTTATAGACTCAGAACATCATACAAACTCTTAGTGGATTAACTGAGCTGTGACTAAGCCATTTCCCAGCATTTCTGGCTACTAAATTCAAGACTGAAATTTCAATCAGCAGGAACTGCTTATTTCACTGAGATGGGTCTTAAAACCGAGCAAACAGTGGTCTCCATTTCTCCCATACAAGTACAAAGAGGGAAGGACGACTCAGAGGATGGGATAGAGCAGGGATGCTGGCAGTAGTGAGGCAGTAGGAAGCTGTGGACAGTATTTGGAGTGGCTCATTTGGTCATCTTCTGGTGACAGAAGTAAACCTCAAGAGCGTGGCCAATTATTTAGTCTGACAAACTGCCCTGGTTAGTGCTCTGGTTTCTTCTGGTATGAACGCTTACCACCTCGCAGCTGCCAGGCTGCTGCTTGTCCTAGTTTGTGAAGAAAGAACAGGAGCTGTGAAGGGGCTGAGGAAAGATGTAGGGAGGGGTCTGACATGGAGGTTTGTCCGTCCCGGGCTGTCTCTGGGTTCAGGAACTGAATCCTTTCCTCCCTCTACAGCAAAGCTTGCTGTGGGCGCTGAGCTTTGTCCCCCAGAGCATCTGTCAGCAGGCGCTGTCATGCTAGCTGAAGCACTGGTCTGATCTGGGATGGCAATTCCTGTGCTCTATAAAAGTCAAGCAGTTCAGATGTAATAAGTCCTTTTCTAAAGGGAGCTCTATTTATTATGCATGAAGTTTTAGAACCGAGAGAGAGGAGATTTCAGTTCATTAGAGTTGAAAACTCCTGCAAATCCCTCAGGCTTTGCAAAACCATCTGGCACACGTTCCACCCTGCGCACTCCCTTCTGCCTGATCTCTTGCCTAGTGCAGGCACTCTCTTTTTTCCTAACCTCTTTTTCCTTTGCTTTCCCTGCATACCCCACCGGTGGGATCACATCTCTTAAAACATCAACTGAAGGCAGCAGAGGGGAGGTAATAGAGATGTTTGGGGGACTCTGCCTGCGTGAAGATGTCTAGTAGTTGGAGATACTGTAAGAAATGCCTTTTAGATTGTGGTGATTGATCCCTGCCTCTGGCTGTACAGCTGGAGTGGTTGTATTATTTTGGTGGATCTTTGCCACAGCCAGCGCCTGTTCAACGTGACCCAAAAGCACGTGCCATGATTCTGAACTGCTGAGATTTGTCATGAGTGTGGGGTTGCAACATTGTCCTTGTGCTTCCTTGCTCAAAGGGAGGTGGAGAGGGAGCAGTAGGGTTTCCAGACCATGCCGTGGATCCAGCAGTGTGGGTTATGGTACCTGGGGAGAGCTGTCTCAGCAGCTTTGATTTTTGGGTGTTAACACCTGTTATCTGTCTTCTTGCAGGAGAAGCTCAAGTACTTCCCTGTGTGCGTGAGCACCAAAATTCACCAGGAGGATGATGCAGAAGAAGGCCTTGGCAGCCTCCCCAGGAACATCAGCTCCCTCAGCTCCCTGCTGCTCTTCAATACCACCGAGAACTTGTGAGAGCTGGAGCAGCACTGTGCTGCTCACCTGCCCCTGCTTGTCCTCAGAGGAGCTTTCCCTTCCCCAGGGACAGCAATAACTTCTTGCTTTCCTGGGTGCCTCTCATAGCAGGCTCCTGCCAGGACAGGGTTTCGTACCGCTCTGTTGGCTTCCACCTAGCCACCCTTTCTTCCCCGCTCTTCCCCTTGGATGGAAGGGTTGTTTTGTCTGCACCTGATCTTCCATTCACCTGCTTTCAACGCGATTTTGTGCTTCCCTTCCCCGACTTAGTTTTTCCTGTCATCCCTCCGTAATTTTTCTCCAGCCTTGAGAGCTGCTGTCACTCGTGCCCTTCTCTGTCCCATATGCCAGCCTAGGTACTGCTTCTTCTCCTGATGATTCCTCACAGCAGCACTTCACTGCTCTCTCTGCTTTAATGTCTCCACTGCCTCCCTCACTGCAGTTCCCCTTCCCATTGGGCTTTGCCTTAAGGTTCCCCCTTCTGTTCATATTGAAGAGCTTCTTTAAGCCCTTCTTGAGCTTTCAGCTGCTGGACTCCCCCTTTCTTCTCCTAAGCCATGGATTATTTCCCCTCTTTGTCTTTCCTCCTGGCCCTTGAGTGTCAAGTCACCAGGAGAGACTGATGTCTCCTGCTGCAGGCTGTAGGAAGGTTTCAGGCCAGGTGGTGGGAAGGGGAGAGCTTGATGATGAAGGCAGTGCAGTGGGCCTTTGCTTTAGGAGAAATGCAGAGGCTGCGCTGGCAGGGTGAGGAGCTGATCACCTCCTGGTTGTGGCGGGGTGAGACAGGAAAATGGGGCTTAAAGATGGAAACTGGAAGGCCCAACATGATCCACCTTCTTGAGTGAGTCAGGAGGTCCCCTCCTCCAAGGCATTCTTGGGTATGCTGTTTCTTTCTGGCCTTGGCTCTCGGGGCAGCATCACTGAAATATTTGTCCTTTACCCTTAGGTACAAGAAGTATGTTTTCTTAGATCCTCTGGCTGGAGCAGTGACCAAGACCCATGTGGCTCTGGAAACAGAGACAGAAGAGAAGCTCTTTGATGCTCCTCTCTCCATTACCAAAAGGGGACAGCTGGACCGACAGGTGAGATGAGCTGCTTCCCTTCAGAGGATTGTGCTCAGCCCTCTGAGGGGAGAGGGCTTCTGTACGGTGTGGAGCAGGTAGGAGAATGGCCCCTCATGGGGCTGCAGAGTGTCTCACTTATCAGAAGGACCATGCCTGTTTTTGTGCTTGAAGTCCTTGTGTGAGCTTGATGGGCGAGACAAAACCCTCAAACTTGGCAGGTGTTTCTCTCTGCTCAAGCCTTTGCCGAGTGCTGTGAGAAGAGTAACGTGATATCAGTTCACCTTGCTGCTAGACCTCAGGGCTATAAAGGAGTTTGGTGACTCCATCACTTGATCATCCCCTTTGTGCTAACTCCTGAGCCTCATGAGTCTGAGGGTGAGCTGCCACTGCTTGAAGGTGCCTGGCAGGGGATCTGATCCCCATCATTCCTGCTGGGAAGGGGCATCTGCCTCTGTATGGTTTGGGGCTGGGGAAAGGAGCCTGGGAACCATTTGCTCATCATGTTGGACTGGTGGAGACAGCATTGTATTTAGTAAATAAAATTCTTTATTCACAGCTCATCTTCAGTACCGGTTTGCCCATGTGCTAAACACAAAAGCAAATCTCTGTAACTACTTGATTTTGTTTCTCCTGCATCTTAGTCTTAGAAACGGTTCTAGCACGTTTCCCTTCTGGAGAAGAAGGGACTGGCTTATGTAGTCTGTGAAAGTTGGTGCATGTAACCTTCAGAGGAGGAGAGAGTCAACTTGCAAGAAACTAGGAAGAGTCCTGTACCTCTTCCTCCTCCTGCAGCCTGCGTTTTCCAAGCCTGCTCTGCAGGGGGTAGGCTCTGAGCACAGGGAGTTGCCACAGGACAAGTGCACAGAGTTGTAGGGGTAGCTGATGAGTGGCCAGTGTACCAAGGCACACAAGCTCAGCTCTGACTGCCTCTCAGGCTGTTCCCTGCAATGCCCCTGTTTCTGCAAGGGAAAGCAAGTGCGTAGTCACTGCCTTATCTTTTTGGTTTGGGTTTCTTTTAGGTAGCTGAAAATTACTTCTACGTGCCGGATCTGGGCCAGGTCCCTGAGATCGATGTGCCATCCTACCTGCCAGACCTGCCCGGCATTGCTGCAGATCTCATGTACAGTGCTGATCTGGGCCCTGGCATCGCACCATCTGCCCCGAGCAGTGCTATTCCTGAGCTGCCCACTTTCAACACTGAGTCAGTGGAGCCTTTGCAACCAGGTATTTCCATTCCCTGCTCCCAGGACCCCGTGAAGGAGGAAGGCAGGGATTGCTAGAAGGTGGAGACAAGGCAGAAAGTCCCTTGGTGGAGATTTCAAAATGGGTGTTGGAGATAACCTCTGGCTTGTGCTTGGGCCTGAGTCAAAGCTGCAACCTGCTCAAGTGCTGGCCAGACTCCAGGCACCTCACCTCTCTCACCCCCTGGCATGGCTGGGGAGGAGGGAGTGCAGTGTGCAGGGACTGGCCTCGTGGCAGCCTGGCGGGATGCCCTTGGGTGAGCTGGGCAGGCCCCTGGGGAGGGCAGAGTAGGGGGATCTCAAACCCTGCCTTGGCCTTGCCTGCTGTTAAGAGATATTGCAGAGGGTGGGAGCGTTCTGCTGCACCGTGTGTGCAGAGGACTCTGATCTGTTGCCACTGAGGCATGCAAAGCTCTGAGCTGAAGCTCTCAGTGTGCTGTCCTCTGGGACTCTTCAGATGCAACTTCTTTCATCTTTCAGACCTTCAAGATGCTGAGCTATTGCCGCCGCCTCCACCACCACCTCCCCCTCCACCTCCTGTTATACCAACTACTGTGCCTCCTCCGCCGCCCCTGCCCCAGCCCACAGCCCCCTCTGAGCCCTCCCGGACAGCGAGCGAGGAGAGCAGCAATGCAGTGCCTGCAGGTAAGGGCTGGGCGTCTCCACAGCTTCACCAGCAGAATCTAACTCTGACTCCTTGGCTTCAGCCCATCTCCTCGGTTGGTTCCCTGCAGCTTCACAGCCTTCTGGCAGAGGAGGGAAGTTGCGGTGGGAGGGAAAGCTGCTCCCGCCTGCCTGGGAGCTGCAAGGATTCGGTTCCCCCTTGGCGGGGCTGCTGCTGGCTGGGCTGAGCACAAGCCCGTCACTGAGAGGTGTCTAGGCCTGGCTCACAGCCCTGAGCTGAAGCTGGTGGGGTGCTGGAGCAGCCCTTTCCATGGGGATTTGGCTGGGCCTGTAGCTGCTGCACTGACCCATGGCTGCTGCTTGTCCTTCCTGTCCCTGCAGCTTTGGTCCAGGGAGCCCCGAAGGAGGTGGTGAACCCCTCTACTGGGCGTGCCAGTCTCCTGGAGTCCATCCGACAGGCTGGTGGCATTGGGAAGGCCAACCTCCGTAGTGTCAAGGAGAGGAAGCTGGAGAAGAAGAAGCAGAAGGAACAAGAACAAGGTGCTGAGGCTCTTCAGCAGAACTTATCTTTCTTGCCGTCAGGCTGGGGAGGTGTGGGTCTGGGGGGAAACGGACAAGCCAGGAGCACAATGAACATGCAGAGCAGAAAGGCATTGTGTCTCCTCACAGGCCAGTGTAGGTCTTGGGTGGTTCCCATTCAGCCAAAGCTCTACGAACTTGCTAAACCCCATCTGCCAGAAGGGCATTTGTGTTCTTGATGGAGACCCGCTCTGTTTCAGGGCGCGCGTAGAAGTTGCACATGTGCTGCATGGGGGCACACAAAGGAAACCTTGGGGCCAAGAGGAGCAGGGCCGAGCTGGTTTGAGCATGTTGGTTTAGGTAGCTGGGGAGGGTATTGATGGAGCTGGTTTGGCAGAATAAGACTACAAATGCCCAGTCCCTCTTGCCCCTCAAGGAATGCCACAGAGGATGCGGAGAAGGCGGAGTTACTGAATGCCTTCTTTGCTTTGGTCTTTACTGCTTGGCCCAGCCCTCAGGAGTCACAGACTTTGAAGAAAGTAACAGGGAAAGAGGAAGACTTCCCCTTGGTTGAGGAGGATCGGGTGAGAGATCAGTTAGGTCAATTAGATATTCACAAGTCCATGGGCCCCAATGGGATGCACCCAAGAGTGCTGAGGGAGCTGGTGGAGGTCATTGCTGGGCCGCTCTCCATCATCTTTGAAAGGTCCTGGAGAACAGGCAAGGTGTCTGAGGACTGGAGGAAAGCCAGTGTCACTCCAGCCTTCAAAAAGGGCAAGGAGGAGGAGCCGGGGAACTACAAGTTGGTCAGCCTCACCTCCATCCCTGGAAAGATGATGGAACAGCTCGTTCTGGGCATCATCTCAAGGCATGTGGAGGAAAAGAAAGCTATCAGAAGTACTCAACATGGATTCACCAAGGGGAAATCATGTCTGACTAATCTGATAGCCTTCTGTGATGGCATGACTGGATGGATAGATGAGGGGAGGGAGGCAGATGTGGTCTACCTTGCCTTAAGCAAGGCGTTTGACACGGTCTCCCACAGCATCTCATAGGGAAGCTTAGTAAGAGTGGGCTTGATGAATGGATAGATAACTGGTTGAAAGACAGAGCTCAGAGGGTCATGATTAGGGGCACAGAGTCTAGTTGGAGGTCAGTGATGAGTGGTGTTCCCCAGGGGTCAGTACTGGGTCCAGTCCTCTTCAATATATTCATCAATGACCTGGGTGAAGGGACAGAGTGCACCCTCAGCAAGTTTGCTGATGACACAAAGCTGGGTGGGGTGGCCGACACACTGGAAGGCTGTGCCGCCAGACAGAGGGACCTGGACAGGCTGGAGAGTTGGGCAGAGAGGAACCTTGTGAAATTCAACAAGGACAACTGTAGGGTGCTGCACCTGGGGAGGAATAACCCCCTGCACCAGTACAGGTTGGGGGCTGACCTGCTGGAGAGCAGCTCAGCTGAAAGAGACTGGGGAGTCCTGGTGGACAACAGGATGACCATGAGCCAGCAATGTGCCCTTGTGGCCAAGAAGGCCAATGTCATCCTGGGGTGCATCAAGATGTGTGTGGCCAGCAGGTTGAGGGAGGTCATCCTCCCCCTCTACTCTGCCTTGGTGAGGCCATTTCTGGGCTCCCTGGTTCAAGAAGGACAGGGAACTGCTGGAGAGGGTACAGCAAAGGGCTACAAAGATGATTAGGGGATTGGAACACCTCTCTTATGAAGAAAGGCTGAGGGATTTGGGTCTTTTTAGTCCGGAAGAAAGATGGCTGAGGGGGGATTTTATCAATGCTTATAAATACTTAAAGGGTGGGTGTCAGGAGGATGGGGCCAGGCTCTTTTCAGTGGTGCCCAGGGACAGGACAAGAGGTAACAGGCACAAACGTGAGCACAGGAAGTTCCACCTAAGCATGAGGAGGAACTTCTTTCCTTTGAGGGTGGCAGAGCACTGGAACAGGCTGCCCAGAGAGGTGCTGGAGTCTCCGGCTGTGGAGATATTCAAAACCCACCTGGACACGTTCCTGTGCAACCTGCTGTAGGTGACCCTGCTCTGGCAGGGGGCTTGGACTAGATCGTCTCCAGAGGTCCCTTCCAACCCTACGATTCTGTGATTTCTGCATTTCCCCAGAAGATGATCGTTACCCTGCAGTGCCTGGAGTTTTCCTGACCTGAAATTAGACTATAGTGGGAAAGAGTAGGGGTGTGACACAGGATTAGAGGGGGGGGTTCATTTTTTTTTTTCTTTAATCTGCAGGCGGTATTGTAGGAGAATGCTTTCACTGTAGTGCTAGGTTCAGACTGACGCTTCTTCTTGCCTGACTTGTTTTGCCCTTTTTTCAGTGAGAGCTACAGGACAAGGTGGCGATTTGATGTCAGACCTCTTCAACAAACTGGTGCTGAGGCGCAAAGGTACTGTCCTGCAGGGTGGGTGGCGCCTTTCCCCTAGGAAGGAGGGAGAGCGCTTTCTGGCAGCTCAGTTGTGTCAGCCACAGCCCTACTAAAAGGAACAGAGACGCTTTCCCCAGTGCATGTGCCACAGCGTGGCTGGGAGTGTCTTTACAGGGGGTGAGCAGAGGAATCGCCACCCCAAGTCCAGCTGGAGGAGGTCGTGTGTCCGAGGCAGAGGACAGGCTCTCTGAAAGCTGCCTCTGAGGAAGGGACAGCGGTGTCTTTTAATTCAGTGCTGGGCCAGTTGGGTCCCTTGCCCATGGGGGCACCTGAGTTGCCCCAAGGCCGTGGCAGGTACCTGGGGCATTTAGGGCCAGTGTCACCCCTTAGCGCCTGGCACAGGGCAGAGGATGTGGACTTGCTCAGGTGGAGCTGTAGTTAAATGAGCCCTGGCACAAGTGTATTAGCCATTCTTGCCTGGGTCACCTGGGTGCTGGGGGGTTTCCCCTCTCCTTTGCTGACCCTTCCTGTTCTCTAGTCCCCAGGTGTCACTTACCGGTGATTTTCCTTCCCTCGCAGGTATTTCAGGGAAAGGGCCGGGAGCCTCTGGAAATCCTGATGCTCCTGGAAGTCCTGCTGGTGCCTTTGCTCGTATGTCGGACTCAATACCACCCCTCCCACCCCCACAGCAGCCTGCGGGTGAGGAGGATGAGGATGACTGGGAGTCATAGATGGGGGTCAGTTGAGTGTCAGTGCAAATCCCAGGACTCTTGAACTAAGCACCTTTGAGAGACACTACCCTGTAGAAGCACCTCCTGGAGGGGGGGCACTGGCATGGCAGGGGCACCCTCTTGTATCTTTCTGAAGAAGAGCATGAGCAACAGGACTAACCGCTGACGAGGTTACAGTTAGCAATGAGGAGTTCTGCTGTCTGCTGTTTTCCACCCCAAATACTACATTCCATCTCCAGTGCTGCTGTTGCTCATGCTGGCGCAATAAATCCTGCCTTAGCTGGCGGGCAGTGGGGCACCCTGTGCTCAGAGGATCAGAACTAGCATTGCTCCTGATTTAAAGGGCCCTCCGTCTTTCCTAATGTGACTGGTGATGACTGCAAAAGCATCTCTTGCAGGCACACAGCCATTGCCTCATTTGTCTTCTCGCTGCTCGCTTGCTGAAGCTCCTGTTTGCCCATTTGCTTGGTTGTGGCGAGACAAGAGAATGAGTGTGAGAGTGTGTGTGTGTGTGTGTGTCCCTTCCTTCAAGTCTAATTCCTGGTGCCTCTGCACTTGCTGGTTTCTTTCTCTACCTGGCTTATGGTAATTTTTTGCCTGTTCCTGTCAGAAAAATTTCAATAAAGTTGAAGGAAGCAGATTGTTGCAGTCTTCGCTTTGGTAAAAGCGGGAAACGTGCTCAATTAAGTGTCTTAAGGGAAAGCCCAGCTGTCCATGGGCAGGGGCTAAGCCTTACAACCCAGCACCACCAGGCACAGGGCTGGCGGTCACCAGCTCTTACAAGCAGGTGTCCCCCACTCCCACTGCTGCTTTCATGGGGGTGATGGCAGAGCTTGTGCTGGAGGCTGGGGTTTGTACCCACTGAAGGGGCAGGAGACTCATCACAGAAGTTTCTCAGAAGCAGCTGCTTCTTTCCCTGTGGGGCTAATTAACATATAGGGACTAGGTACCAGCGCTGTGCCTAATTATAAGTGCTTTCCTCATTGTGAAGAGCCTTGAGAGGTAGGATGCAGCTGCTGAAACGGGCAAGGAGGAAAAAAGAAGCTCCTGAGAATAGATTTTGCTCAGGATGACGGAAAGAGCTGAGGGATTACATAGCCATGCCTGTTGTTATCGCTGTCCTCCAGCCCTGACCCATGACCTAGGAAAGAACCCCAGGAAGGTCACCATTTTCCACAGAAAGTTACTTTGAATTTAAAAACCTAGGCAGTAAAAAGAGCAGGGCAATCCTGTGCTTAAGCATGATCAAAGGAGAAGTGCTGTGCTGTATTGTGGCCATATCTTTATTCCCCTTGAAAGAACAAACCGCTCTTTGAATCTATTGCCTGCTTGAAGCAAGGTAGAAAGAAGGGGATGAGATGCGTTAGCCATAACTACCCCATGTCTTACCAGTCTGACTGTGTAATTCCAACATGACACAAACTAATGGCCTGATAGGTCACAGTTCTTGTGAAAAGCTCTATGTTTTCATTGGTCGTCAAGCCCCCTGCACTTCGTGGTTGATGGGAAAAGGCAGATTTGTTCAGTCGAAATAATTATACTCCCCATACTTAAGTGTTCGGGTTGAAAATATTTAATCAATTTAAATAAAACCTTAACAGCTGTAAACAAATGGAAGCCTACCGCTACGACCTTCACCCGCCTCAGACCTACAACCAGTTTCCCTCCTGGTTATGGGACTGAAGGCTGTCTCAGCGTCATAGTGCTCAGATACTGAACAGCAAACATCCTCAAAGAAGGCAGAAGGTGGAGATTCACAAACTCCTTGGTACAGAAAAGCAGGAATTTGTGTTGCTTCAGAGGTGCAGCTCAGAGAGTTGACTCTAGAGCCTGTTCTCTGGTCCGCATCACAAAAGCATCCGACTTCCCTCGATGGAACTAGGAACACACAAAACCAGACAGTTTGCCTCTGGCCTTACTCTAAAGTGAAGGTTTGAGGAAAGTACAGGTGAGTACAGCAGGAAACAGTTTTGGTAGCAGTACATAAGATAAAAGTTCCGACCTTTCTTAACTCTGCAAACGCTGATCCAAACGCAGGTTTCACCTGGGTTCTCTCCCTGATCCACTGCGGCAGTTTGTTAAAGATGGCGGGGCGTGCGTACCTGTGGTCCAGGAGCAGGATGCTTGCAAAGTCCTTCTGATGGCGAATGGCTCTGCCTGTACAGAGCGTACAACCAGATTAAAACAGTCCACTCAAGTGTTTGTTCTCAGGCAAGGAAGCTCATGTTCCCATCATCTGTTCTTAGACTGACTGGTAACGTGTCCTTTTTCCCACCCTCCTACTTCAGCGCAGGCACATTTTGTATCCCCCAGCCTGTCCAAGGAAGGATGAATTACCTATCGACTGGTTTACTGCCTTCATGCACAGGTTTTCAATCAGCACTCTGCTAGGTGCCTGGCCAGCAGCTCTGGGCTGGAAAGGAGAAAGAGGTAAGACTGAACATGAGGCAGATGTAAATCAAACCAGGGAGCCTTAAGAACAAAGCGAGGCAAATGCTTTTACCCCTGCAGAGTGAATGGGTGACCAAGCAGACCCCAAGCTGAGAGTAAGGAGGAACAGAAGAAAGGCTGTAGTCAGAAAGCTATGTGGAGCATTCACAAAGAGCCAGCCCAAGGCACCCTTGACGGTAGACAACTTGCCCCAGCTGCCCAGGAGCAGCGTCTCCAGTGGACAGTGAGAAAGAACAAGTGAGCCAAATGGAGAAGTGATCCCACCACCCTGCCACCTCCTCTGGGGTGAAAGGACCTTGCTCGCCTTGGAACTCAAGAGTTCCCAGTGAGTCCCAGGGGTGTTTCCCTCCACTGAGCTTCTTCCCTGTGTTTAGTGCCACCTGGACACATGGAGAAGGCTATGCTCTCGGTACCACACAGCCTGGGAAACGAGGGCAAGCTCAAAGAGAAAAAAAATCTTTGAAGGCAGCCCAGGGACTCATGTGCTGGGAGGAAAGTTAATACTAAAAGGCTAAAGTGAAAGAGGCAGAGGTGTAAGTGTCTCCGTTACCATTGTTTTGTCAAGCCAAGTCATTTTTTCCTGGAGCTCTGGAGATTTAATGTTGGGGTAAGGCATTCCCACCATAATCACACACCTGCAAGGGAGGACTGCATTATTCTTAATGTCTCATCCTAGAGCACTTTGCCAACAGACTGATAAATTAGAGGTCACTGCACCCCTGAAAGACAGCCAGCCCTGAAAACCAAAGGCAGCAATAAAGCACAGCAGTCTGACAAACGTTCTGAATGGAAAACTGCAGAGGGATTCAGGGTGCCAGAACAAGGGATTATCTAGCACAGCAAGCCTAACTGCATTACTCACACGTAAAGTACTCCGGACAAGCGGGTTTTACACCACCCACCAGACTTGGTCCTGTTGGTTTAAGCCTCAGCCCAAGCCATGTGCTCCCCGGGATATTCTATCTATGCAAGTACTGACGTGTCCATCGTGCTTGGGGTCACTGCACCACAAGCCCAGTGCTCACCTTCCAAAGAGCAGCCACCTTACCTTCCCAGGTCATCAGAGAAGTTGATCCCTTCGCTCATTTTGCCTCCAACTACAGAAAGCAGCAGGGCTCCCGTCATCTGTCCTCCTGCCTGGCTGCAGCGCTGCAGGAGAGGGACCAGCAACTTAAACCAGAGTAGGGAAGAATTCTGTGCTGCAGAAACACTCCCACACCTGGGCCAGAGCCCTCTTGCCTCGTTAAAAGCTGCAATCCCCTCTTGGGCAGCACTCCCATGCTAGCTCAGCTTACCTTTATGCACTTAGCGTATTCCACCAGCACCTGCTCCACCTGGTTGGTTTTCTTTGGCTCCTGAAAGATCTGTCACAGGCAGCGCATCAGTCGCAGCAATAGGAAGCAAACAGTTTAAAGGAAGCAAATAATTTTACTCCCATGCCATTACACAGCGCATCGAAGTAAGATCAGGGAAAGGCAAATTGCCTGAAAAACCAACTTAACCGGCACCTTTCCCCTCCGCCCTGGAAAAGCACTGCATGCTCACTATGGGGCTCTTCAGCTGCGCTCCGAAGGGAGCAGCAGCTGCTCCAACGTTCCCTTTCAGCTTTGGCAGACTTGTCTAATTCTGCAAGAAGTTAAAAGTCACCCAAGAGCCGAAAGGCAGGAAAGCAACGTGCACCTCTCCCACCTACAAATAAAGACCCAGCGGGGCAAGGAGACCCTCCTGCTCCAAGATCGTGGAGGACAGTGACAGGACCAATCAATTCGAATCACCAATTAATTCCAAATAGTAGCTCTCCTTGCCCAATGAATAAATTAGTTTTCTATGCAAAGCATAAAGTAATATTTCTTTATGTTATCCTAGCATGCCTAATTAGTTACTGAAAGCCCCTGCATTTAATTAAGCTGCATTTTGATAGATGCTGCACCTTGGCCTAAATCACAAGTTGTTTTCCTAGTAAACAAGAGCTGCAACATCTGTCTTTCCTGTGACAGTGAAGAACTAAAGGATGTGTTTTCTCTCAGTTAGCAAGTACTATCAAATTTTACCAACTGGAATCAGTCTTTCAGTAGAAAAATAACTGGCAATTACAAATATAAGCCAAAACTCTTTCACTTACTAAACAGCAGCTATTTAATCCTCTGATTTAAATTAATTTTCCCTGTGTAATTTATATATAATCTCAGTATGATCTCACCACAGCCACGACTTTAACCTTCCTCTGCTATGATATGATCTTGTGTGTGGGCAGCTGGAAGTCACACTTGCCGCACTTCTACCAAATTGCTTTGCTAACGCGTATCCAATTTGCTGGAGACTGCAAAGGCCGAACGAGAACAAATGAGAGTTGAAAGGTAGAGCAAGCTGCGTGATTAAGCCACAAAGCCTTGGAGGCACCAGGCAGACGGCTGGGACCGTGACAGAACACACCTGAAAGGCACTATGAGCGATAGCTGTACAAACGCATGGAGAAGCTGAAGCATAGCGCTTCCACCACAAAAACCTACAGGCAGATCCATGTGTGGGAATACCGGCACCAAGGCTCTGAATTATCTGGGACTGCGCTCTCCTAACCACGTGGTAAATTATTTAGCTGTTAGTAAACAGAAGTTACAGCCAGCGTACATGTAGTTCTTCCTCCCCCTCCCCAGTACATGACCCAAGACCCCTGGCCCCACACCCTGAGACAGTGGGACTGCCTGACCCTCAATATCCAACCTTCAAATACTTGTTAGAGTCATAGCAGAGGTTTCGTATTTCCCCATTCAACGTTCTCATCACCCCTTCAACAGAAGTCACTGCTGCTAGTCTTTCAATTCTCCACTCTGCACTTCTACCACAAGAACACCATTTGTCCTATGAACTGGAGTCTGGTCCCATTCTGCCCAGCCCTTAGTTATGCCGGTCTGCGTGCAAGGGACACATAGCTGAGCCTGGGAAAGACAAATTCCCCATAAGAGCTCAACCTGAACAGCCCCCCCAGCCACACAGAAGCAAGCTTGCTGGTTATGGAAAGCGAGGATTGTCTCCCCCCATGGCCACGACACAGACTGTGCGCTTAAAGAGTCTATAGCTGCATTTAATCTCATTTAGATCCCAGCTCAGCGATCAGCCGCCCGGTAAGTATCATTTATTCATTACTGTAGGGATTGGCTAGATAAACATCCTCTCTGCTCTGCTGTGCAGAGTAGGAGAACAACTCAGAGAGAAGCCTGTAACGCATAGATAATTCTTTGAATTTTGAAACCTCCATTTAAAGTAGCAACTGTCCCTGGCTGCACAGTTACCTTCTTCTTAGCCGCCAGGCGGGTGAGCAGCCCCGTCTTCTCCCAGTGTGCGTACACCTGCTTCTCATATTCGTAGGAAGGGAAGAAACAGACCACACCCCCTGGGACCACGTTGCACAGGTTGCAAAGGATTCGACCCGTCTCATCCATCTGCAAAAGAGACAAGAGCATATGGCAGCTGGCAGGAGCTCCAGCTAATGCCACTCCAATTCTGTGCACAATCCCAGGATCACACCTCCCCTCTGACATGTCTTAAAAAATGTAGGAAATAGGTCAGGTCGAAGAGAGCTCTCTAGGGGAGCTGGGAATCACCAAAAAGCTCTTTACTGCTTGGCCTCTCCTCCCGATCCAGGGTTTCTGTTACTGCTGTGGAGCAGTGGTCATTCAGGAAAGGAGTGTTTATGTCCATTGTCCCAGTGGATGGGACCTGTCACACTAGAACAGATGTGGAGAGCTAGCTGGCACATCTGGTGGAGACTGAGCAGGGGCAGAGCAGACCTAGTGTCTGGCCTCGGGTGCTTACTGGCCCACCAAAGGAAGAAGGAAAAAGTGCAGAAACATCTGCTGCTGCCCCTATGGTTTGGGCTGCACTTTGCAAGGCCACCAAAATCCACTGCCACTAAGCCCTTCAAACTATGAAGCCCAGTCAGAAATCTCCTTCTGATGTCCAGCGCACAAATGCAGGATCTCTGTACAGCCAAACAGGAGCTAGTACTCCTCACCTCCAACAGCCACCTCTGAGCAGGCAGCTCAAAAACCCCTTTCACTGGTCTTCTTTCCCAATTACGTGGCAACATATCTACCCCAAATCCCTTGGATTTCCCTTGCCGCGGCTTTTGATCAACCCACCTTTCAAACAAGAGAGCACACTGTCCTATGAAACATAAGCACGTGAAGCAAAAAAGAGATACCAAAGAAGGGAACAAAGGAAAGACCAACCATCTGGGGCAGGTCCCTTGTCTGGTAGGTGAACTCCAGCTGCTGGTTGGAAGGACCACTGCAGAGGATTATGGGTAAAATGTTTTCCGGAGGAATCACATGTCCTGGAGAAAAAAAAACAAGTAGTGAGAGTCAACATCACTGCTGCGTGCACAAAACTCACGAGCTGAACAGCTTTACCTGCGTGCAGCAAGGCACACATTTGCCTAAGTCACTCAGCTGCTCTGACTTCCACCCCTGAGCCCCTGGGCAGTCGGCACAGCACACTGCCCGCTGATGCGGGGCAGCTCAGAGGGGAAGGGACCTAGCACTCCTCTGCTGCCATCAAAGACGCCACGTTGCTTAGAGTGCTGACAAAACAGCATCAAAGGCAAACTGCAAAACTCAGGTTCTGCAGAGACAGATTATGATCCCCTCCCTGCCACCCTGGCACGCTCACCACAAGAGAACTC
Source organism: Larus michahellis (assembly GCF_964199755.1). Taxonomy (NCBI): domain Eukaryota; kingdom Metazoa; phylum Chordata; class Aves; order Charadriiformes; family Laridae; genus Larus; species Larus michahellis. Next base: position 66,689,863 of record NC_133896.1, on the reverse strand, counting down.
CACGACACGAGCAGGGTCCACGCCGGCACAGGACAGCAGCTGCTCTCGGAAATCAGCCACCTACGAACCACACAAAGCCAAAGAGAGGTAAAGCACCAGCGTCCCAAAAGACACTTCATCAGCAACAGCGGTACTGCTCCTTGAGCAGCAGTGTCAAGGGAGAGCTGGTCAGCCCCGTCCGGTGGGCTGCTGGCCTGGGGCAGATGGGCTCTCTCTGTGATGGGAAAATCAAGGGCATGGGAAGGCCAATGCCATGCACAGGGCAGGGCTGGGAGGCACGCTGGAGTTAAAGGGCACGCAGAAGGAGAAAGGGCTGGCAAACATCCTGCAAGGTCAGCCGCAGCCTGAAGCAAAGAGCTCACTCGCCCTCAGCAACACAAGGGCCAGCACGACCGCCTGGCCCCCAGCACCGCACTGCCCACCCCGCGCAGCGACCACCAGGACAAGCATGATGGGCGTGGGGGGGTTCTTTCTCCTTTCAGCACTCATGGTCCTGAGCCTTACCATGGCCCCGCTGCACATGGCAGGTCCCCTGCCTGCAACCACCCAGCCTCTCTTCGCCCAGCACGCCCCAATTTCAGACTTCCCCAGGCCCAAACACCCACCACCAGGACCCCCATGCACCGCACAGACCACAGCTTGGATGGCAACTACATCCTTTCTCTGAGCCGCAGCATGAAGGACTGAAAGTTGGAACAGTGGCCTTCCAAAAAGGAGATCCTGCCCTTCACACCCTCTTTCCCTCCCTTGTCACCAGAACGGCAAAGAGGAAGTTTCAGGACGTTCGCGTCCAGGCAAAGGATAAATGTAATTAACTGGGATATCTGACAGACCCCACTGCATCTGTACAACACAATCACGCTGTCTCAGCCACTAAAGCAATGGGAGAAGGATGGTAAGTTGCCTGCCATAATACCAATACTGAAGTCTTGATTTTTCTGAAGGATCCCCTGGGAGATGGTCCCCGTGGGATCCCTGTCCCTTTAGACGTCGGATGGCTTTACGAGGCCCTCTGACTGCTACCCACACTAGTTCCAACCTACCACGAGCTCAGCCTCAGCCTGTATTGTCTTGAGGACGAGAAAGGCTGACAAGGCCAATCCTGCCCTGACACCTACAACTTTTTGCATACACAGGCAGTGTGACACCTCATGCAGGGAAACCGTACCAGGGAGATGATAGGGTAGGTAGGAAAGGTCTTTTCCCAAACACGCCATGGGAAGTGAGAAGAGCACACCCCAGTGGGGCCAAGCTGCTATCTTTCCGTGCGTGCTTGCAGATAGCACCAGAGACCTCCTCAGAGCTCAGCATAGCATCCTTATTCCCTCACCGGCTGCATGGTGCCCCCAGCAATGATTACAGCACGGCATTCTTCCACCACCTTGGCAAAGTGGACAGCTGGATTCAGCAAGAGGAATTTCAGGCTGCTCTGACCAACTGTGCCTGGGAAAAGGAGAGAGACAACATCAGGAACTAGCTGTGACACACAGGGATATGAGGAGATTCTCCCTCCTGCCCTGGGCACTGTGGGAGGTCCCCACCTCTCAAAGCAAGGACTGGCTATTCAACACTCCCAGGGGCAGCAGCAGGTAACACCAACCTGGAAGTTACCTTCTGCTTCCAGACCTTCCTGGAGCAGTAGAAGAGGTGCAGTAAATCGCAAGACAAAAACTGACATCCAAAGCGGGAGCAGAGCTTGGCAAACCCCGGCCCCAGTGCCCTTGGTTAAGATTCCTTTGGGTTCATGAGCATCCTCAGACAGACCAAGCCTGCCAGTCTGCATCATGGACGGCACACATATGTTGCCACAGGCTCCCCCCAGGCTCAGGATCTCCTCCCCCACTGCCAGTGAAGCACCCTGCTTGCGACTTATGCCACCTTCTCCCCAGCTCACCCTTTCTAGTACCTTGCCTGTTGAGAATGACTCGGCCATCTTGGTTTGCATTTGTGAGGGCTGAGAGAAATCCTTCAATCTGCATCAGTGGAGAGGCAGTTCGGAGCTGCTCATTCTCAGGCTCCACGGGAGGGCTCTGGGGAGTACCTGCTGGTCCGAAGAGAAGGCAACTTAGGCCACATTTCCGAAGACAGGGACTAAGCATGAAATACAGATGGGTCCCTTCTACAGGAACATGATACCTAGCCTACATATGCAGGCAGAGAACAAAGATCCAATAAAGAAGAAAACCCAAATTCTGTCTCATTGCTAGGATAAAAGCAGCAGCTCTGGCTTTTGTAGCTGGCACCACTAAACAGAGCTACCCACAGTAGCTCAGGTCCCAGAGCCATCAGCTCACAGCAGTGCAAAGCCTGAGCGCATGCAGTGTAAACACAGAATCGCATCACCATTCAGCTTGGAAGGGACCTCGGGAGATCTTCTAATCATATGTATAGTTGCCTTAGTCATCTAGTCAGATATATTAAAAACTACCTGTGCAGGACAGCTTCTGCAGTCTCTCGTTCTTCATATCTGCCTCCCCCCTTTCCTCCTGCAGAGAGATGCAGCTTCCGCATCCTCACTTTGTCTGCAGATGCACAAGTGGAAGATGTCTGAACTCACCTTCTTTATCAGATCCCTGCTGGAGGGTCAGAAGAAAGTTCTGCAAGCCAGCCAACTTCTGGTTCTCCTTGTTGGTCTTCACAGCTGTGGCAGGGCCTCCATATCGCTCCACAAACCCAAAAAGCTGCCAAGCAAAAGCCAGTAAGACTAAGACTACCAACAGCAGAATCAGACAAGATAAAAACAGGTTTGCTGACCTGCCACAGAAAAAATTCCTTGGTAGGTGTTTGCAAACCAGCCCAATCCCAATCTATCAGCCCAGAGTTCCCATTACTTCGCTTCACTCTTTGAATCAGACCCAAAGCCAGTCTCTGATGCTCGTGCCCCCAGTGCAGTGCAGTGCGGCCTACCAGGCTGGCGAGTTTGAGGCCAAGCAGCACAGAATTAGCACCCACTGGAATACTGTGGTACACCATGTTGTATGTTTCTTTGCTGCATAAACAAAGAATAACCTGCCCATACGGTGCTTTTTGCAAGAACCATTTTGTTTGCAGAGGAGAGCAAGGCGGAGAAAACAGGCTCCCACTCCCAGCTGCTGCATCTTCCACTTCAAACTCAATGTGGAAACAGCATTTGAATGCTGTTGACCATAAAGCCTCAGGGGCAGTACCTTCCTGCTGATGAGGCTCTTCTCACAGTAACGCTGAACCTGTTGGAGGAAAACAGAAAAAATGAACTGGCATTCAGCATCCCTTCTCCCATCCTGCTGCCCTTGATCCCTGTCCAGCAGGGATATCACCTGACGTTCTTGATGTGCTTTTGGGGAGGGTTGCACAGTTCTTTGTGAGTGTTGCCTCCCAGACAACAACTTATTACAAAGGCATTGCTTCCAGGGTGGAAACACATGGTGTTAAGGTGCTGCGTTTGGAGGTTCGAGGGATGGGTTCGGTTACTGGAGTAGTATAGTTTCTTCATCCTCAACCCTTACAGTTTAGCTTTGCCTACAGGCAGCCTCCGCACTCGTACATGTTTAATTGCTTGCTTCCCTCTACCCCAAGACCACCTATCCAGCTTTAATGCCCAGTTATCCAGACAGCAGCGGAAGAGATCTATACACTGGAGAGGTGGGGAGGATCTGCTTGAAAGCAGATTCTGCCACGTGAGCCTTGGCTCTGCTTCCAGCTCTCTCACACGTTTCCTGATAAGCTTGAACAAGTCACCACTACCCGTCACCCAGCAGGCAACAACATTTGCATTACCTTGAAGAGGTTGATATTGTCAATCTGGCTCTGAAATAGAAAGTCATTGATGGATTTTAGCACTGTCCCTGAAAGAAAACGGGGGAAAGGAGAAAAAAAAAATTATTAGCTGCTGGGCCTGCAGGTCCTTACTGCCCACCTCCATGTCCCTGACTGATGACTGCATACCCTAGGTGTTCACTCCAGTCTTACCTGTTTGGGAAACTGCCTGACAGTTAGGATTTTGTTTCACATTACCTGTAAAACACGAAACCAAGTCAAGGAAGGCTTACAATGGGTCCGTCTTAAAATTAAGCGAAAGACTAACAACTGAGCTGAAAGTGACACTGCACCAGGACAAAACCCAAGAAATAACTATACATCTGCAAAACGTACCTATACAAACAAAACATCAGCTCCTGCTCTGTTTCAATTTCCCCCGTAAGGTAGCCCTACATTGTAGGACAAGCGTGCTGCTGCTGCATCCTAAGAAACAGCACCTACATTCCTTCTGTAGCAGGAGGCAGCAGGTAGGGTGGGTGTGTACAAACGCTCACACACTACACAGTCATCATGCTGCAAAGATGAAGGGACAGGGACTGCAATGCACCCCTCACCCCTCCTCAATGCAGCAAGCGGGGAGCTGGGAAGCGCATAGGCTGGCAGGCGATTGGGAAGAGAGGAAAACCTGAGGACAGCTGCACGCCCAGACCCCGACAGCCAGAACAGGATTAATTGCTGCCACTCACTGCGTTTTATGTCCTAGTGTTTAACACCCACCTCACATCTCGCTTTTGCGGCCTCAATCATGAAGCTGTACACAGGCTGCTTTTTCTAATGAAAGCACTTAACTGAGGGTGAGGAAGAGAAGAGTGGCAGGAACAGAGTCGGAAGAGAAGTACATGCTTGAGAGAAAGGCAGAGAGCACCACCAGGCCCCTGCCCCAAAGAGCTGCATTTCCTCTGGGCAAGGAGGAAGCTCTTTATGAATTTACGGCAGGCTCTCCTCAAGACACACTGAGGTCTCGCAAACAGATCATTAGAGGAAAGGGGTGCTGAGAATTACAGTGGATTTAAAAATCACAGCAAAATAATATTTTCTCACAAAGGAAAGGCACCACTCAAGAAAAACCCCTTCTGCAGAGGCACGCCTGACACCGGTAGAGGCCGTGTTACCAGATTGCCCAGAAGATTTATTCAGTGCAGCTGTTGCGCTGTCCTGATCACTGTCACACATCTGTTGTATTCCTCACTTAGCATTCTACCTCATCCCCACTCAAATCAGATCTGAAAACCACACAGAAAGAGAAGGAAACTGCCTCTATCAACTTATGATGTCATGTGCTGCTCCTCAGCTAATCAAACAAAGACAGGGGTTCAGGCAGACACCAGTCAACATCCCCATGTTACTAAACAGCCTGAGAAATAAAATTACTGGCATCTAAACCTATACCTGTGCAACACTTCCCCACAGTCTCTGCAGAGGGGAAAGGGGAACAGTGCTCTGAGGAAGCACCAAGTAGCTCAGAGCCTTTCAGCATCCCTGGAGACAGAACAGGTTTACTTACCTCCCAGCACGGCCACAAACTGCTCCAGCAAATACAGGATCTGCTTAATGTACATCAAGTTCTTTGCCTTCAAACGTTTCCTATGAAAAAGGAGACAGGTATTAGGCCCCAAAACATCTTCAGGGACTAACTCAAGCTGAGCTGCAGAGACAAGTGCCTGAACTCCCCTTCATTTTGGGGAGACAGGAACCAAGAACAATTTCCCCCAGGCTCACTCTCCCTATTTGTAACAGGGCACAGACCCCTCGATATCCTGCCCAAGGTCACCCTAGAGCACTCACCCATGCACCCCACACTGTTCCTACCATCGCCCTTCCCCTCACACATTAATTACAGTTTGTTTATTACAATGGCAGTGATGTCTCAAGTCCCTGCTGCAATAATGCTCTGCAAATGCAAAGTTATTAGCATTAGATAGAGCACAATAATCAATCACTGCAGGGACGACAAGATGCAAGATTTGGCCAGAGCCAAAAACTACATATAGCTTCCTCCTCCTCAGAGCTTACTGCCTCTGCCATAATGCCAGTAGCACACGAAAGGCTAAGGTCCAAGACAGACATGAAAGACTGAACCTTTTGAAACTCTGCATCACAAAGCAGGAGCGATTAGAGGGAGATACTGGGAAAGGAACTGAGAGCATAAGGAAAAACCAGAATCCTCAGGGTATTCCCCTTCTCACTGCTTCATACCAGCCCCAGGAGTCCGACTTAGACGGATTCTAGACAGAGATAATGAAGCAAGTAGCTTTTTATCTGCAAAGTATTAATGCAAATAACTTTCCACCAGGGAAAAGCAAGAAAGACCTTGTAGACATGAGACAAGCCATGGCATTCACACTGCCTGCCGCTGCCGCGCTATTTTCCTCAGAGATCCTCACCTGTACCGCTCCATGTACTGCAACAGCTGGGAGTGGGCACAGCACAGCTACACGAACAAAAAAAAAAAAAGGAGCTGTTATTACGAAGGAGTCAAGAAAGGGCGCTCCGCTGGATGCAGAGCTCACTCACGGTTAACAAGTCAGGCTGTGACTCACCTGAGAGCCACTGACCTCCGCACTATGGATACAGGTGATGGTGTCTATGAGGTTGTGGGCCTCATCAATGATTACGACCTGGTCCTTCAGCTTGATCCCAGCAGCGTTCCTGGTAGGCTCATGCAAGAGCATCTGATAGGGCAGCACCACCAGCTACAGGAGAAGCACACACTGCCCTGATTCTAGCTCTCATCCTTACAAACGGAGGGCACTCCCCAGCCACTCATTAAAGGCCCATATCACTTGGCCTCGCAGAATTTGGTCAAGTTACTTATTCTTATTATGGAAAAGGTAGGAAGAGAGACAGGAGCACATGCTTGACAGGTGCACTGGGATGTAAGCTAAAGAGAAATGACTATGCTACAACTGCGTATCGGCTCAGGTTACCTTCCGAACCTCCTTTGAAGCACTGAATGCACGTCTTCTGATAGAGAGCCAAGCAAGGAAGAAGAGCGGTGACAAGAACTAAGATTACACCCATGTACCCGTATTGCCTCACTGTTATTGAGCCTTTCAAGTATTTTAGAGTGCTGAGACGTACTCCCAGCCTCCCTACTAACTTCAAATGGGTATTCTCATTTTCCTTTGCTTTCCCAGCAAAGCTACAGCTGACAGAAGCACAGCCTGTTTACAAACTCCCACAATATTGAGTAACAGTACTGGGGAGAGCAAGTAATTGGTTTATTCTTAGAGCCTCTGGCATTAATTCTGCTAAAACTGTGTACATCTTACCTGAGCAGCAGGAATGGCGTATCGACTCCCATAATATGGGCAGGCTTTGGTCTCCCTTCCCAAAGCCACCAACTGCTCAATATCCTTCACTTCCACTAGAACTTCATCACGGAGAAACTGCATTTGCTCATAGGAATAAAATGGGCATACAGTGCGACTCACACGTCTCTTCTTCCCTTCCATCTCTTCATCACTCTTCTTTTCTAAGAGCAGAAATCAAAACAAAGCTGTGAGCAACACATAGCCTAAAACAACCACTTTGCAGAATATCCTGGATTTCAAAGCAGGCTTTGTCATGTGTATTTTTGACCTATCATGTATTTAAATACTATTCAGCAGTAACATTTCCATCTCTGCAGTGGACACTACTCTTACCAGTTAAGATTTACCCACGTGACGTTTCCCAACATTTCTAGTACTGAGTTACAAAGACAGTTATCCTCCTTTGCGGAAGTCCTGACCAACTTAAGACACTCAGAAAACACATACAGTTCTCAGCACCCTAGCCTGGAGGACAAGAAAGTAAAAGCACTAAGGATCTTTAGCTCTGCTCCTCCAACGTGCCATTTTCAAGCTCCTACCACTCTCTTGCTAGAACTGATCGACAGAGCACATTATGTCCACACTCTCATTTAGCAGTAATTGCTTCCCCAGGCTGGAAGTGTTTCCTACCATGTTTGTTCTTTTGCATCTCCATGCAGCGGTCATTGATGAGCTGGAGAGCCCCCAAGCGTCGCACCTCCTCATTCACACACAGGTTCTTGGACATGCAAAGAGAGGAAGCGGTAGGGGGTCATTAAGCACCGAGTGCCCCCGTGTACACCCTTTACTGTAAAATAAAAGATTTCTTTAAAGCAATCTCAGGCCAGATTCTGGAATGGAAAAGTCTATCGGTAAGACATTGTGCATACTAACTGCTACAAATATGCTCGAAACCCATAAAAACTTATCAAGGCAAAAAAAAAAAAAAAGAGAAAAGGCGCACTGAGACAGCTTACTGCTACATAACAGCTTCTAAAAAATGCTACCAGAAATAATACTAAGAGGAGCGCCTTGCCAGTGACTCAGACATCTGTAATCTTCCACATCAGAAAAGGTAAACCAGATTTTTGCATTTACATCAAAGGGTAAATGGCAAAAACACAGCTCACAGCAAAACAGGCATCGCACAGATCTGTGTCACGACACATGACTGCTTTAGTTTTTCAATGGGAGATTCAGTCAGTCCCTGAGATGCCCTCTGTGGTGTCACGTCTACACACCTCCTCCCAAAGGTTCCCACATTAGGTTAACATGCACTCTGGGTTCCTTGTGAACAATGCCACGTACCTGCCTGGATCCCAAGGAAACCAGACGTGTGTCTTTGCCAAAAGGACTTTTTTGCACCTCCCGCACAAACTGAGACAGCTGGGAGTGAGTGCGGCTGCAGTAATAAATCTACAATGAGGAAGAACAAATGAAAGACAAGGAGAACATGGAAACCAATCCCCTCCCTACAACCAATCCTGCAAGGAAGCAGCTAAGCACCTAAACAGGGTTAATCTTGCTCAAGCCTTCAAAAACACAAGGGAAAGCACCTGTTGTCACCTTACAACTGCTGAGGACAACAGTTATATCTTTATTTTCTCCTATGCATTTGTCTTTGTCTTCCTTTAATTTTCTAAGGTCCCTATAATAACAGGGACTCACCATTGGAGCGTAATAAAAAACGGTCTCCTGCATTGTGCTTCTACAGCAAGCCACAGCAAAAATTCAGCAGTGTTAGCAGAGCAAGCTGCTTCGGCAGCCAGTGTAGTCCAGAAGGAGATGAGCACAGCAGAACTGGTCGCTATTATCAACAAACTTGGCAGTTCTTGAATGCTAGTTCCTAAATCCCTCTGTACTGCATGACTCTGGGAAGGGTGCAAGGAAGCCATAATTCTGCTCACTCCTACACCGTTCTATGAGGTGGCACTATTTACTTTCCTCATCTCACCTTAGTCACATGCTCCTCTTCCAAATCATCATCATCATCTTCCAGCCTAAGAAAAGAGAAAGCTCAAATAGTTTCCTTTCAGCAGATCACTGACAGTTAGAAGCAAATGATGCTCTACTACAAGAGAGAGGTCTCAAGAGACATGGTTATGTCATCTCAAGAAGAGATCCTCAGATCTTAACTCAGGAGGTAAAAGAAAAATCGACTTTTTAAGAATAGCGTAACAGTGCACAATCAAGTCAAGCCTTGCTCTTTAAAAGAAAAATGTCTGTAGGGCTGTGTCTTTAGCAACTTCAAGAAATATATTTTTTCTTTTAAATCTGGTGTTTCTAAGCCCCAGGCACAAACTAATCAGTGCTATACTATTCTTTGGTGAACTTATTTATTTATTTTTGTAAAACTTTCCCTTTAGAGACAATTTACCACCCTCGAGCTATTGCATAAAGAAAAGCTTCAGGAAGACATTTAGCTGCCATAGAGTTCCTCAAAGGCAACAGCAGTTTAATGTTTGATAACTACATATAAACGAAGTAGTTAAGCATTTTGCAATTTTTAAGGCAGGAGAATCTGTCTAGATACTAATTAGTAAATTTGTATTTTAAATGTATTTGACTTTTCATGCTGAAGTATGGCTTCTGGCTTTCTGCATAAAGCAAACGTATGAGAAGAAGAGTGTGCATGAGGTTTTCATGCTGAAGCTTGGTCTTTAGAAATGTCAATATCTCTCCCTTTAGAGTATCAAAAGCACTAATGCCAGCACTAATCCGCAGGACCGACAGCTTCCTCTGCTGCCCTGAGCTCCATTTTGCTTTTCTAATGCAAGGAACTTGATTTCAAGTCATTCACTCATCACCCAGAGGTGTTCTTTGGGAGTTCTTTGGGAAACCAGGTATGGATAAAGGCAGGACATTGCCACACATTTTAAGAAAGATGCACTGCCTCAGAAAACCCTTCAGGTCACTCTGAGCAGTCTAACAAAAGCTTAAAAAACCAAACAAAAGAAAATCCCACAAAACCACCAAACCAACCAACTAAACAAACAAACCCCCAGAACAGCCGCTACCTTACACAGCTTGAGTGGGAGAGAAACTCCAGATCTGCACAAATCACAGGTGTGTGTGATTTGTGCAGCCTTAATCAAGGCAAGCCAAAAATGATAAAGAAAATGTTTCTTTGGCATAGAACTCCCTCAGTCCCTGTCCTTACCCAGTTACCACTTTCTTTTCTTCGTCACTCTCATATTCAGCAAGAATCAGCTCCTCCTCGTTGTGATCCAGCTGCTCTACAACATCCGCTCCAGTGCCCTCTGAAAGAACCTCCTTGCTGAGCTGAAGAAGACGTTTTGTCTCATCCTCCTCAGATCTCTGAGAGGAACACACGATCACATCATTGCTCATGCAGTGAGAGAGGTAGGACACTCATTGCCTTATGCCACAGACAGGTCAGAAAGCAGCAGAGTCCCTCACCCCATAACACAGGGAATGGCTTGCTGGGTAAACCCCCAGCAGGACAAGCAAACTGTATCAAGGGTGTCTGAAGCTGTTCAGCTCCACAGAATGCAGCTGTTACCAACAACCAAAGACTTGCCCGCACAGTCATATATGAAGGGGGAAACATGAAGAACCTCCCATGCAAAACGCCTACCAACAGATCCTGAAACAACAATATCCGTGTAATCCAGCATTAGTTGCTTAAAGCGGTCCACAAAAGATGTCTGCCTGAGAAAAAACTGTGTGTAAATAAACTCAACCAACCAAATGTATAAGGACATAATCAAACGCTCTGTCTACACTTCAGTCAAAGCTAGGATAAACTCAGTGTCTGTTTCAGTACACAGAGCACAAGACTTCTCTTGCTGTTTTTTCTCCAGTTATGTGGTTCTTATTCTAATGTAGGTCTACCCTTCTACAAAAATTCCATTAAACTTTTTAAGAATAGTTTTCTGATTAACTTTTGATTTCTGATAAAGAAGAGTTCATTTTTTCAATCTGAAAACATTATCTTCCCACTTCAGTGACCGTTCTTTTACCACAGCATTATAAAGAAACGCAGTAAGTGAGCACTACAGAGGAGACGAAACAGTTGTTTTCCCAAATCTCTATAATATTTCTCTAATTTCCTTTTTTCCTTTTTATCAAGCTTCTCATTTCACATGCTCTTCATCCTCTTTTAAGAGACAAAAAGTTCTTTGTTCCGCTTGTTTTTTGTTTGCCGTTCACTCCTGAACCTTTGCTATTTCTGCCATATCCTTTTAATAGAAGTTAACCAAAACATAACAGAGCACTTGACATGGAGCACACTAGAAACTAATAGCCTGGCAGCCTAATAAATTTGCCTGTTTGGGGACTTGAAGTGGCTATTTCTCGGAAGTTTGACTCATACCATCAAAAAGCTCTTAAAGTCAAGAGTACTGAAACCAGTTCACCCATCTAAATGACAGGAAAATAGATGTCTCAACTTTTTGTATGTAGAAAAGAGACATTTCTGAACAACACAGCCATGTTTTCTGTGAAAATAAACAAATACAATCGTTCCCTAGCGGTGAACGAAGTACAACCTGGCTTTTTTTGAGGGAGGTTTCTGTTCCCATGATCTTAAATTTAATCCCAGCTCTACAGGTTTTATTCCAGAAGTACAGAGTGTTCACACACGCTCATAAAACAGAGAGCTTTCTAAAAAAAACAAATTCAAGTATTAAAGCTTTTAAAACACAAGCAGAGGGCCAGAAGGCCATCAGAACACAGACCCTTTCCATCCACACGCAAATGTTGTCACGGGAAATTCTCTATGCGCAAACTGTTTTTCACACCTGTACTTTAAAAATAAAACCTAACCAAAAATTTTGAAAGGCCAATGTACGCAACCAAATACAAAGAGCTCCCCAAAAAGACGGGTTGGAAAATTCAGAGAAAAGTTGCAGATATAAGCAACTATGAACAACACTTGAGGTAACCAAAACAGAAAGCTCTAATCTCTGCGGGATAACTCACCTTCCTCTTTGCTGCATATTTTAACTGCACGTTATGGCGGATTTTCTCAAGACGTTCTTCTCGCTTTTTCCTCCTGATCTGCTCTTCCTAAAATAAAAGGAGAGTGAAGGAAGGATGAAGTGTATTTAGCCCTAAACCCCGGGTACAATTACTTTCCTGTGCCCTGGTGCCATGGTTTAACAATAATGGAAAAGGAAATAATAATAATAATAATGACACAAGTCGCTCTCACTGCCCAGTGAATTGGAACCATCCTGAGCAGTGATCACAGATCCCATGCCCCTGCCAACCCCCATTTATATACCGAGCAGGACGTCTATGGCACGGAACATTCCATTGGCCATTCTGTTGTGCTGTCTATATTCCTTCTCAGCTTTTACAGGAAGCTGAAAAGAGTCCCTGAAAAGCATAAACATCGCTTATCAGCAACTAAAACAATATGCATTACTGACATTCTTTTCACAGCAATCACTAGAGAAAATTAACTCTTTCCCAGCTGAAACCAGGCCACGTGGGTAAAGGAAAAAATTAGCTTTGGAACAAAACTGTCCACGCACTGCCCCTTTCTCCTGAAATGCTATTATGTTACTGTGTGGCCAGCAGGTCAAGGGAGATGATTCTGCCCCTCTACTCCACTCTGGTGAGACCTCTGGTGGAGTACTGTGTGCAGCCCTGGAGTCCTCAGCACAAGAAGGACATGGACCTGTTGGAATGGGTCCAGCAGAGGGCCATGAAGATGATCAGAGGGCTGGAGCACCAGTGCTATGAAGACAGGCTAAGAGAGTTGGGGTTGTTCAGCCTGGAGAAGAGAAGGCTCTGGGGAGACCTTGTAGCGGCCTTCCAGTACCTAAAGGGAGCCTACGGGAAGGATGGGGAGGGACTTTTTATCAGGCAGTGTTATGATAGCACAGGGGATAACAGCTTCGAACTGAAAGAGGGTAGATTTAGATTGGATATCAGCAAGAAATTCTTTACTGTGAGGGTGGTGAGGCACTGGAACCAGTTGCCCAGGGAAGTTGTGGAGGCCCCATCCCTGGAAGTGTTCAAGGCCAGGCTGGATGGGGCTTTGAGCAGCCTGGTCTAGTGGGAGGTGTCCCTGCCCAGGGCAGGGGGTTGGAACTAGATGATCTTTAAGGTCCCTTCCAACCCGAACCATTCTGCGATCCTATGTTCAGAGCAATACAGTTTCCTATGTTGTGCAACCTGCACGGCAATGCCTCATTCCTCCTAAGTGAAACAAAGTCCCGTGAAAGACAAAGACCAGCACCAAAGCACCAAAGTTTGCCTCACGTCTTTTTCCAGCCACCACCCAGGCTATCAGCTTTCTGATCCTCACCCCTACTTATTTTATCCATCCTCTACATACAAGCATATGACCTTTAGCCTGTCCACCATGTCCCGCTCTTCTTTCTTCTGCACAAATGCCGTAACCCAGTCCGGTTCCCCAGCCGTGTCCTTGCTCTCCGGGTCTCCCGGCTCGGCTGAAGGCAGCTGCTGCTTCTTCTTCTCCTCCTGCCCGCTCTCCTCCAGCGCCAGAAGTCGCGCTTCCTCCCGCTGCTTTTTCTCCTGGAAGTCCCGGAGCCAGGAGAGGGCCCCGCAGATGAGGCTCAGTGATTTTCCCTGCCGGAGAGAAGGGACATGGAGCCCTGCCGTCCCCTGCAGCGCTGCCCCCGCCACGGGGGCCACCCGCCCACTGACAGCCCCCTCCGAGCGGCACCGGGCCCAGGCCTTGCCGCTTTCCCCGGGTAACACCGTCTCACCCCACCTGGGGGGGGCCTCCCGCCTCCTCCCTGCCGTCCCGCCGCGCTGGCCTCACCGTGCCCGTGGGGCTCTCGAAGATGCCGACCCGGCCGGCCTCCAGCGCGCCGTACAGCGCCGCCATGAACCGCTCCTGGATGAGGTAGGGCGTGTAGGGGAAGGGGAACCGGCCCCCCACGGGTGCTGCCGCTGCCTCCCCGCTCTCCATCCCGCGCCGCCGCCGCCGCCCCGCTTCGAACCGAGCGCCGGGGACGCACCGCCCCCTTCCCGTGACGCTCCCGCGCGGCCGGAAGGCCCGCTCCTCCCCCGGGGCCGCCGGGCCCTCGCCGGCCGGGTCGGGCCGGGCCGGGCCTGGTCGGGCCGGGCGAGTCAGCGGAGCCGCAGGGCCGGGCGGGGGGATCGGGGACGGCGGCGGAGGGGCGGCTGCGCGGCCGCTCGTAGGCCACGGGGTCGGGGAAGGGCGAGCCCCGGCAGCGCGGCGGTTCTCCCCGTGCCGGTCAGGTCGCCCTTCGGCAGCCCCGCGCCGCGCCAAACCCGGCAGAAAACTGTGTTATACTGGGGGAAAAAAAAAGGTTTTATTTAGGGTGGAAACACATAGGTAGTCATAAAACATGGCAATGTAGAGGAGGTTTATGCAATACGCGGTTGTTAGCGTAGTAATAAATGCAAATAGAGTAATTCCTAACTGCTAACACTGGACTTTATATGTTAATATTTTACAAACAACTAAAGAAGAGTACTCAATTGTAAAAAAGGACTACAAAACCGCAAACAACCTCTGGACTACCAGTAGGAACCCATCGAGTACCAATTCCAACTCTGACATCTTGCGGGGGGGGGGTATTTTTTTTTTTTTTGGTTAAACAAGGTAAGGCCACATTTTTGCCCACGTTTTGTTGACAGCCCACGTTGGAAGGTGCATCGAACCAGCAGGGAGAAAACTGACACAGACTAGCCACGGGCCACGTTCCGACTGGAAACGCACGAGCATCCCTGTTTCCTGGGCACAGCCACGACCGTCCTGCGTAGCTCAGCTGCCACGTCAGCCAGGCTTGACGTGCGGAGGTAGGAATTCATTGTCCCATGTCAGATTTGGAAAAGAGGAAGAAAAGACAAACAGATCGAAGTTCAGCTCCTAGGCCTTAGACTCAAAAGATTTGGAAGCGCCTTGTCAGACACTGGGTAAACTTACTACATTCATGAAAAATAAGGGAAGGTAACAAAAAAAGAGAGTTCCTAAGACTCCTACAGTGTCTAACAAGCCAAAGTTTTGAGTCAGAACCAACCTGGAACTTTTTATTTTCATCTTCACTTTAGTCAAAAAGTTATTTTACAAGACTGATTCTCCCAGTTGCTATTCTACCGCGTATTTACCTGATGCCCATTCCTCAGGCTCTCAGCGCTCTTCCTAAACCACCAGCGCTCAGCTCTTAGGACTAACTCCCTGCTTCCAGACCTCCTAATGTTTTTTGTGCTGCTGGGCTTAAACACCCAGCCCCGACACTTAGAGTTACCACAACTCCAGTCAGTCTCTTCGCGCTGTGGTTCTCATCACCCACCTTCTTCAGGTGCCCCCAAACACTGCTTTTGGTTCCTGGCCCAAACACCCGCTCCAGCCCTTTATGGCAGAAGTGAGCGGGAAGTGAGCATTCTCCTACCCACCGTACATTTATAAGGTCTCTTGGCCAGGTGGATTTTCAAATGCACTTTAAGCGTCGAGCTTTTCCGGAAGCTTTTCCCACACTCGCCGCACTCGTAGGGCTTGGCTCCTGCGTGGATCCTCAGGTGGGCACCGAGGGCTGAGCTGTGCCTGAATGTTTTTCCACACTCCTCGCACTTGTAGGGTCTCTCCCCGCGGTGGATCCTCAGGTGGACGTTGAGAGCCGAGCTCCGACGGAAGCTGTCCCCGCACTCCACGCAGATGTAGGGCCGCTCCTCGGCGTGCGTGGTCTGGTGCTTGGCCAGAGTGGAGCGGTCGCTGCACCTCCGGCCGCACTCAGCGCACTGGTAGGGGCTGGGCAGGAGGCCGCCGTGGTACATGGGCAAGGCCTTCCCACCGTGGATCCGGCGATGAGTGGTGAGTGCTGAGCTCTGGCTAAAGCCCTTCCCGCACACAGGGCACTTGTAGGGCTTCTCGCCCGTGTGCGTTCGCATGTGAGTCACCAGCGAGGAGCTCTGCCGGAAGGTTTTCCTGCACTCGGTGCACTCATATGGCTTCTCTCCCGTGTGGATCCTCTGATGCCGAATGATGGCTGAGCTGTCCCGGAAACGCTTCCCGCACTCCTGACACTTGTGGGGCTTCTCTCCGGTGTGGACTCTCCGGTGTATGATCAGGGAGGAGCGGTCACTGAAGCTTTTCTCGCACCGGGGGCAATGAAAGGGTTTCTCACCCTTGTGGCTTCGCTGGTGGACGATGAGATGCGAATTCTGGCTGAAGCTCTTCCCGCATTCGTTGCACTGGTAGTGTCTCTCTCCCGTGTGGGTCCGCTGGTGCCTGATGACATTGGACCTCTGGCTGAAGGTCTTCTCGCACTCGTTGCACTGGTAGGGCTTCTCACCGGTGTGGATCCGCTGGTGTTTGATCAGGTCCGAGTTGCGGGTGAAACTCTTCCCACATTCAGAGCAGCTGAAGGGTTTCTCTGCCAGGTGGATCCTCTGGTGCTGGCTCAGGTACGAGCTCCGGCTGAAGCTCTTCCCACATTCGGGACACTCGTAGGTTTTCTCTCCCACCTGCTGAATCCAAATGGCACCGTTCCCACACACAGGTGGGTCTGGCTTGTCCCCAGCAAGGATAACCTTGCTGATGTGGGCGCTACCACTGTCCTCGCACTCCCAGACTTCCATCCCACAGGGAGTCACCATTCCCAGTCTCTTTCCAAAAGACGTCTCCACCTCACTTTCCATC
Organism: Larus michahellis; assembly: GCF_964199755.1. Taxonomy (NCBI): domain Eukaryota; kingdom Metazoa; phylum Chordata; class Aves; order Charadriiformes; family Laridae; genus Larus; species Larus michahellis. Next base: position 66,673,165 of record NC_133896.1, on the reverse strand, counting down.
TCCAGCTCCTGCTTGCAGTCCTGTCTTTGATCGGTGTCCTGGAGGGTATCTCCTGTGAGCTTTCTGGAGGGGAACAGATGCAGTTCAGCTCTGATAGGACTTTCCTGATGAAGCTTGCCCTTCTGTGTGTCGCCCATGGTCGTGTCACCTGCTGGAGTGAACAGAGGAACTAGCAATAAATAACCCCCCCGGCTTCTCTGTGGGAGAAGTCCAACCAGGGCAACCGCAGAGACCTGCTGCACGTCACCTGCCATTAGCTAACAGCCCAGGAGCCAGCTCCTCGGTATCTTCTCTGGGCAGAATGAGGGCACGGAGACCGAGGAGCATGGGAAGCGAGTGTGACCCAAGGATGGGCGGCCACTGTGGCACCGACTGCAAAGAGGGTCCTCTGTCATAAAGTCACAGCCCTAAAGGACAAAACCTGTCACTTGCTTGTCCTCAAAGTTCCCATGCCTAGCGAGGTTAGAGGAACATCATCACTGCTCTCCTCAACAACCCCCACTGTAGCTGCTTCTCTTCCCGTTGCCTATGAATCACTGCTCTTCTTACAGCATTCCCATGCTTAATCAAGGAAGCAGCCAACACCACAGGAACATTCACCCTGCCAAGTAGACTATTTTCTTTCTTCTTTCCAGTCATAGCCCTTTTCCTTAAAAAGAAAGCCCTACATATTCTGCAGCAAATGGTATCTGGATTTTGTCTGCAGAACACAAAGGAAAGTGGGTGGAACGGTGAACTGTTTTATTAACCAAGCATGGAAATTAACATTTAGACTGAAACATTTAGAAGCTCCTGGTTTTTTATTAGTTATGCGTATATGGAGAACACACCTTGGAAATGGATGCTGCAGTGTCAGGTAAGCCAATTAGCTGGGTGGCACTGCTCACAGAAGTAACATTGTCCTCTTACATGTGGGAGGTCAGAATACTAGACAAATGCAGCAGGATAAACCCCTCAGATTTTGTTTCGGGTGATCTGCTGATTTTGGAAGACAACACCACACTAGTTATACTGATTTCCAAAGTTTTGTTCACAACACTCAGGGCTGAGAAACATTTGTAGTACAAATAAAGGTAGAACACCAGCCCAAGGCATGCACCCCAAGACAGCAAAGTGACCAATAAAACATTTAAAATGTTCTCAGCGTGAAAGGAAGAAAAAGCCACACTTTGGTTAGTTATGCCTTCTAACATTCTGAGTATAGTCTTTGCTGAAAAATATACAAGATTTGATTTCATTTTGGATAGGCTCTTTTTTAAAGGATGTTAGATTCTCCAGGAGCGTGTTTCATCTGCCTACGAATCTGCCTGAAAGCAGAATCTATATAGCATGGGAGCGGAAGAGGCAGGATGAGCGTAGAGCGTGCAGCACAGCACATGCCAAATTTTCAGCATTCAGCTCTTTTCTTCCCTTCCCAGACATGCTCTATTTAATTTCTCACCTTGTGAGCAGTCTCTCTACTGTCTCGGTGTTTAGCTGCTTCTGGCCGCAGAGCTGTTTCTCTTCACTCCATCCAGGAGGTTAAAGCCCAGTCAGGGACTGCAGATCCTGCTCAGAGGAAAGAAAACAGATGTAATAAATACCCAGCATATTAGCGGTGCTGTAGAGTGAGATTACAGGAGAGTAAGTATTTAGGAGACGAAAGCAACCTAGACCAGAGAAAAATGACACCCAGAAACAAGAGTCAGGGTCACTGTCTGCTCTGCCACACATCGTGACGCCACCGTTTAGGTCCAGTAATGAGAGCCAGCTCACATAGCAAAGATGGGCTCAACTACACATGCTGCGGAGAGCTGCCTGCCAGCTTGCTGCCTTCTCACAAGTGTCTGGATGTTCCTTCTGCTGCGCTTCCAGACCAAAAATGCCTCCTACTGAGTTTTGCATAAGAAAAAAATATTGATTCCTCAAACCATTTTTTCTCCGTCCCCTTTCTTCCTAATGAACTAAATGAGCACATAATGTAGTTAATGCCGTTCTGTTCTGCAGGCAGAGGAAAGGTGCTGCCTTCACAACTGGGCTGCCTTCTGCCACTGCCTGGCGTCTCATTTGTTTCCTTTACCGAAGGAGTATTGCGCTTGGTTGCTCTCAGTGGCCCAGCCAGGCACGCACAGCTCTGGGTGAGAGAAGAGATTTTGGTCTGCTCACACATTATCGACAGCAGCAGTCCGAAGGCCGAATTTCCTGTCCTGTGGTACAGAAAAATGGCAATTTGGCTGCCTCGTTCCAGAAGGTGTTTACAGGGCTGGTAGCAAGAAGAAAAACACTCACACACAGACCTGTTTATGCATGAACACCGAGATGGTTTAATCCGCCAACATGCAGTCCCACTTCTCAAGGATCTCTTTTTCAGAGCAGAAGTAAGCTGCACAAGAGCGGGATTTGTGGGATAGAAAATTAGGTCACCCATTTAGCTTTAGCACTACATTTGTGCAGCGGTACTTGTACAGAGGCATTTTAAGATGCTGAGGGCTCAGTGACATCCTAGAAATGTACAGGTTACAGAAAGAAAATGCCTAAAAACCACACGTGTGCATGCCAGCTCTGCAATGGTGTGGCACCATTTTTGTCACGTGGATTCCCACCATGCCAGTACAAACAAGTGTAAAATTACTCACGACTGGGCGTTCGTCAGAAAAGGAAATGTAAACCAGCATCTTGTCCTTCCAAAATGATAAACAAACTGAACTGGCTGCTTGGTGGTGTATCAGAGGAGGGCATTGTGATAGACATCGGTTGCCAGGCCATCCCAAAGGCAGAGGGAAGACTTCCACACCTGCATAATGCCACGATGATAGAAGAAGGCCCCTGATAGAATGGCACGCTGACGTTTTGTTGGCTCTGCCTCAGCCTGGAGTGACGCCCTTCCTGCTCCCCAACGCCTCCTTCACGGTGGATTTGGTAGGCATCACCCCTTGGGGAGAGGGTGTTTCCACTCCTCCCGGCAGCAGGCAGCAGCTGCAGGCTCTGGTCCCAGGTATGAGGCAGGGAAGCCAAGGTCTTCCTACCCATAGGACATCCCCCCATCCACCTATGAGACAGTGCTGCTTTGCAAGCAAGCCTCACCCTGCTGAACCATCCTTCTGATTTCAGGAGGAGAGAAACATCCTTCCGGACGAGCACATGGTCAACATGCACCCTAAAACTGGTGGGTGAGCACCTACAGAAGGCAGACAGCCGATGCAGGAGATGGCTGATGCTGTGCAGAGCCAGGCAGGTTGTGGGATACAGCAGAAAAGCACATTGTGTGGTGTGTAGTAAAGATCTGTCCCTAAACAAGATGGGAAACCTGAAACGCCACCAAGCACCTGACAGGGAGAAGGTGCTGGTCTCCAAGGAAACCATGTTTGGACAAAGCTGAGTCCCCAAGGAGCATCCTGGCTGATGAGGTACCCTGGTCCTTTTGAGGAATGAGAGAGGTGACCTGTAACGTGGGGAGGTGATGGGCCACACCGAGCTCCCATGATGACAGACAGATGGAGGCCCCAAAGGGGCTGCCCCATGAAGGACATGGCTGGCCAGGAGCAGGCAAGCCACCACCAAGACCACAAGCCTTGGGGAGGCAGGAGAGGCACGGAGAACAGAAACCTGCCGTGGATGTCAACACGGGGAAACCAAACATTCTCTGTGGGGGCTTTCTCTGGGTTTGGACCCCATAGCACAGCAAGGAGGCGGGCAGGCCCTGCTGCCACAGGAGGTGGGCCATGTCCAAACTCAGCCTCAGGCAGGCAGCTGACACTGCCCTCCCCGGGGCAGGAGGGGAGGCAGAGGGCGGCAGGGGCAGCTGAGGGAGGAATGGTGGGAACAGAGGCGTTTGTGACACCACCAGCCATGCCGCCTCCCCCAGGTCTCCTGGGCAGACCCAGCGGGGCAGGAGGAGGACGCAGGCAGGCGGGCAAAGCAGCAGAGGTGACACTTTTGACAGCACAGGCTGTTACAGCACCGCTCGCATTGCGATGTCGGCCACATGGGCTTGTCTGGTTTTGTCCGGTGAGTAAGAAATGTCTCTCCTTCAAAACTGGTTGTGAGGAAGGGCAGCCAACCCTCCCCCAACGCTCCTCAGCTTTGGCAATCTGGAGGCGAGAGGAAGAGACAGGAGCACCTTCGAACGCCTCAGGTGCAAAGACCTCAGGTGCTTAAAATGTTGCCAGTCTTCACCCGTCGGAGCTAGTATTTTATTCATCAAGAAGGGCCAGAGAGTAACCAAGGAGCCGGGGAGAAGGAATTGAAGCTGGATTCAGTGGGCAGAGGCTGGAGCAGAAACAGAGACTGGAGGCGCTATGGTGGGGACAGCTGGGCACGTAAACCAGACACGAGCACAAAGGCAGAGATCTGGACTTGATCCACAAGGCCAGAAGGGAAGAGCTGGCCAGGTGAAGCAACAGGGGAGGCAAGAGAAAGAGGTCTGAGAGAAGACCTTGGTTAAAGACAAAGAGAAAAGGATATAGCTGGAAGAAATTGATAGAAAGGCCAGGCTGCTCTGGCCGCAGCCTGGTGGGAGACCATGGAGGGGTCCCATGTTCCCCTGCTTTCTGCAAACCCCCCCAGTCACCTGGCAAAGTGTGGTGCTCTCCTCTCCTATTGCCTCACCGAGTGCTCAGTAACCCCCGCTGTCCTCTTGGGGAGAATGTTACATGGTTTTGTTTGATCCTGCTGCATCTACATCTTCCTGTGCAACCTGCTCTAGGTGACCCTGCTCTGGCAGGGGGGTTGGACCAGATGATCTTCAGAGGGCCCTTCCGACCCCTACCATTCTGTGATTCTGTGATTCTGTGATACAGACACATAGGTGTTAATAAGATGGCATAGGTGTTAATAAGATGGCATAGATGTTAACAAGATACAGGCCATGAGGAAGTTTTTAAGTTTGTTTTTACCAAAAGAAAAAAAAAAACAACAAAAGATGTCATAGGTTAAGACACTATGACAGAGGTTGCAAAGTCAAACTTGGAGCACACCTGAATCACAGTCATTTTGCCATCTTAGATTTGTTCCCTTGTGCATGGATGTAGTACTCCAGCTCTTTAATTTCCTGGCTTCACTGTTTTCACACGGGTTTTGGCTTTAGTCCCTGGATGGACATTGCCTTTCTAATGAGCAGCTATTTGGTACGTTATGTCACCCTTAGTGTTCAGTGTTTGACTCTCTGATTTATTTACTGATCCCATTTGAACTCTGCTATAGACAGAATGACTCATTTCCTCATGAACTTTTAACATACTCTGTGTTTTAGAGCTTCACAGCTATTAATTGGTTTATAGTGATCTTGCAAATGGCAAAATGAGGGCAAAGAGGGATTAAAGTCAAAAACATCCACTACTTTTAGAATCTCAGTTTGAGACATCTCAACCCTGGCTTCTCAGAGTACATGCGCTAATGTAGCACTTACTTGCCATTCCAAATACACCACATGCAGACTCCAAAACTGCAAGAGAGCTCAGCCTTCCTATAAAAGGCAACCCACAAGGTAAGGAAAATGACATTAATAACATGCTCAGAAACTTGGTACTTGCCTAGCATCACACAGGAGCCTCTGTGGTATAGCCAGGAATAAAACCTACTTCTTGGAGGAGTATCCACAAAACTACCCTTGCCCTTCCAGCATCTGCCTGACTCATTCTTCCATACACCTTCCAAGCTGTGGGAAATGAGGCAGATGACCTGCACATAGCAAGTGCCTAACCCCAGCGACTGATTCCCTGCCAGAGCAGGTCCATTCCCTATACTGAAGGAGCTGCAAGTCTCAAGGAAAGAAGAGTAGCTTGCTGTGTACTTGAAGAATGTATAAAAAGCATATGCAAGACGAGGTGAAATTAAGATTGCACATGACGCTTTTATTTGGGCACATCTAACCTCCAAATGTTGGATTTCACAAGCTTTCATAATGTTCTTTACAGGGAAGAACTGGCTGTAAGTTTTGCATGAGGGTTCAGTCCATGTTTGGACCATTGTAAGGGCATACACACATCCACTGGGGAATGCTCTATTAACTCAAGGGGCCTGGACCTACTTATCCAGAGGAAGAGAATTTTCAGAGGCCAAAATCTGGAAAGGAACCAGTCTCCTTGCTCCAGCCCTGATAGCAGAGCTACATTCCCAGTTTCAGCCATAACTTCCAAGACATTTCTCCCAGTTCAGGATTTGAATCTCCAGAGCTTTGGTCAAGGTACCTTAGCCGTGTACTGTCCCCAAAATCTTACACCCCTTTCAACATGGGGAGAGGAGGTTTTCCCCAGGTCTAGACCCCCATCTTGAGCCTGTTACTGCATTTCCCATGTGCTGGATCCTGCACCCAGAGAAGACAACAGAGATCTGGGTTCAGCCCTCCAGCTCCTCTGCATGTGCCATGGTTAGCGTTTCCTTCTCCCCCTGACTCCCTGCATTTTATTTTTCACCAGTGCTCTTGGGTTGGAGCTACACAGACGGCCTTCAGGCTGGGAAAGCGCAGCAGCTGGGAACACCACTCTCCAACCAGGAGTACCGTCAGTTCTTCAGGTCCCTCCGGGCCACCCACCGCGCCAGCACTGCCTGCCTCCTTCGTGAACTGTACGGCTGCCAGAACCCCCTGGTCCGGAGACTGGACGAGTACGAAAACCATGGAGTCATCCCTGAGGGTAAAGCCAACCGTGACTCCCAAGGGCAGGCAGATGGATGGGGGTCCTGCATGGCCAGCACTAGACCTGATTGCTGGAAGGGGAAGGAGACTTGTGAGCCAGTGGAGGAGAGGGGTGGGTAGCGATCCTGCAGTGAGAAGACATCTGCTTATGAGCATCCTCTCTCACACTTGATTGCATCCACGTGTGTCCCCAGGGCCAGCCTCCTCTCATGCCTTGGGTCATGGAGACGACCAAGAAGCGGTAGCGTTTCAGGGAGGCCCCTGAATGGCACGGTGGTTTTCATGGAAGATGCCATTCAACAGTGAGGTTATTACTGAGAGCTGGTGGGACCCCAGCACTGAAGTTTATCACTGAGTTTGTGTCTTTGTTTTCCTCTTTCTAGGGCCCATATGCTCTGAACTGCCAGGAACTCTTTTCTTCCCTGACTTCTGCACCTTTTCTTTTTATCGCTGTACTAGGAAAAGGTACTTCATTAAGGTGAGTTATTTAGCTGTTTCCTAAAGATCATGGTATGCTCTGAGCAATGATCAGGAAAAAGGGAGAGCCTTGAAAATAAGAAAGTGGGAAAACAGGAGGCTAAAAGACAGGGATGACAGAAGAGAGCCATGGGCAGCCCACTTTCCAGGGGTGCTCACACCAAGCTGACTAGCTGACAGATGGCACTTTGAGCCACTTGACAAAAAGGAGACTTTGGGGAAGGTATTCTTGAAGAAAATGAACCTCTGAGGACCACCTCAGCCCTTATCACCAGCTCTCACTCCCAAGCAAGATGAGACAATCTAGGCTACTGCAGGAGAAAGGGCGGGTGATTCATGGGAAGAAAAGTAAGGAGAAAGACAACTGGTGGTCACAAGAAGAGATTTGTGGGGAGACTTAACCAGGAAAGGAGATGAAGGTTTCTTTCCTGTCTTGGGCTCATCTTTGTAGGGAATGGGAAAGATGGGATTGTGCATTGAGTGCTAACCCCGCAGAACAGGGGGGTGGCTAGGTGCCTACTGCCCAGGCCCGCCATCTCCACAGAGGTGTGTTTTCTCCTCCACAGAGGATTGCATGCCCAGGAAAGACAAAAGCTGAGCTGGACAGCACACAAGCCTTCAACGGCATGACTAGGAGCAGTGATGCCATGTTGTCCAGCATCTTTAGTCGCCAGCCCCTATTTCCGACACCTCCCACAACGGCCCAGCCAGCCCACCCCATCCCTCACACGGAAATAGCTATGATTCCCAACTCCTTACCTGAGGTCACACCACGGTCGAGGAAAATGCAACTAAATCCTTCTGACCCACAAGCCACAAAAGTGGCAGCCAGTGGCCAGCAGCAAAGACAGATGCCCACCACTGATTTCCAAGATCTCCTCCTGAGGCTGCAAGACACCCATGTGCAGAGTGCAATGCAGACACTTCAGCAGTTGTTGACCATGGGGAAAGCAGTGGGGGAGGAAGAGTTGCAGGCTGCCGCCCAGAAGCTGCTGGTGGCCCTGAACCATGCAGGTGTGTCTCAGTCAGCAACCAGCACTGATACAGGACACAGAAGAGAGAAGTGAGCAGCAAAGGAGGGTCAGCCATTGTGGCTCTTCTACGTGGTGTCGAGTCAGACACGCTGTCTCAGGGATGTATGGGAAGATGGAAACAAGTGAAGGTGTCCTCCTTCCTAGCCCTCAGGCATCGTCAAGGTTGACAGTGCTTCCCCAGGCCAACAGTGTGGGAACCAAGGGGAAAAGCCATCTTTTCCGCGTGCACGGTAAAACCCAGGCATGTGAAATGGTATCGCTCAGGATTCAGGGAGACAGATGTTCTCCCCTCAGCAATAACTGTATTGAAGAGATACTGTCTTCTACCCGCTGTTGTTTGATTTGGGAGATGACTAGTCTTGAATAAAGCAAGATGGAATAATAACTATTTTTTCCTGCTTGGGGTTGTACCTCTACCGCTATCTATCTGTCCTTGGCTGAGAGATGGGGTTTGTTGTGTCATTCAGTGAATGTCATGGGAGAACACTAGTCTTTCTTCATGAAGTATAGGTGTTTCTGCTCAGAAGCATTAAGGGAAGAATCTTCTTTGGAAGTATGTGCATGAATAGACACACATATGCACACAAGGGGTGCTCTCTAACTGCAGGAAGGCCTTACCCTGCAAGGGAGCTGCTGGGCTAACATTCTCCTTGGATTGGTGTTTGTGTGTGGTTGTCACCTACTTCTGAAATAGATGCTATGAAACACACAGGATAAATATTCATATTAAGAATCTCCTCTTGTCTCTCTCAGAAAATCAGAGAGTCTGATTTATGGGAACTTTGGCTGAAGTGCTGTTCCTTTTATAAACACTGGATATACCTGTAAGTAAAACCATGTGAAGCATCTGGAACCAGCAGTTGCTGTTAAAAGCAGAGTGGAAACTCTCCAGGAACCAGCTCTGCTTTTCTGTGTCTCCGCTCACAGTGAGTTCAGAGCTACCTCAAACCTACTCTAAACTCCAGTGGTTGGTCTTGGCTTTTAAGAGACCCCCATTAAAGTGAGAATCATAGAATCATAGAATGGTTTGGGTTGGAAGGGACCTTAAAGATCATCCAGTTCCAACCCTCCTGCCATGGGCAGGGACACCTCCCACTAGACCAGGCTGCTCACAGCCCCATCCAGCCTGGCCTTGAACACTTCCAGGGATGGGGCATCCACCACCTCCCTGGGCAACCTGTTCCAGTGCCTCACCACCCTCACAGTAAAGAATTTCTTTCTAATATCTAATCTAAATCTCCACTCTTTCAGTTTAAAACTGTTGCCAATCCCCTACTCACCCCTCCTCCTACAGACCTTCCTGTAATCTGTTCCACCGAGGGCTGTGAGGAGAAAGGGGGCAAAGGCAGGTCTCCCTGGGGATGGACAACACCAAGCACATCCCCGTGGAGAGGGTCGGGGATGTCAACCTTCCCTTTACTCTGCCCGAGTGACACAAACACAGCTGAGCGAAATACAGGCTCTGCCTCTACCCATTGAAGGAAGTCCTTGGAAGATCTCAAAAACAGGTCCTCCACTTGTCCTGGGAAGAGTAGTCTTTCACAAGGCCAAAGGCAGGTCCCACATGGGAAAAGTGCAAGCCCCTGAACAGGAGTGTTTGCTTGCTTTCATATGGAGGACTGCCCAGCACATAGCCCTTACTGTGTGGGACCCTAACAAAACACCGGCTGCTCTGGCCTCACCACGGCACCCCAGCTCCTTCTCCCTAGAAAGAGCCCAAAGCTGTCGCATGCAGGCACCGGGGCTTCGCATCCCCTCCGGCTGCCTGGACAATGACAGCTCCTCCAGCCCCAGCAACGGGGCAGCCCTTGCAGCACCCTTGCCTGCCACCACCACCCTCGGCTCCCGTGCCTTGGTACACGCGTGGGGTGCCCAGATTTGTCCACAGGGAGCCGAACGTGAGTGAATTCCCTACCCAGATGGCTCCGGCCGGGCCCTCCGCGATGCCACCTTTCGGCTGCCCTCCCCTCCGGGGCGGCGGGGGGCCGCAGGCCGCGGAGAGCGGCTCACCCCCGACCGTGCCCGCCCGCCCCTCATCGGGCGGGGGGTCCCCGGCCACTTGCCCGCCCCCGACCCAGCGCCGCCCGCCCCGGTCCCCCGGCGGCCGTGACAATGTCACCTCGTTCCCCTACCGCGGCGAGACGCCGCGCTCCCGGCCCGTTACTTCGTGGGGCTCCGCTCGCCCCGGCCCGGCCCCCTCCGCATCCGACCCCGCTTTTGTCGCGGCCGAGGAGCCGCGCTTTCCCCCCGGCGGACTTACCGGGGCCGGGGCCATGTGCGCGGCGGAGGCGGCGGCGGGCGGAGGCCGAGGCGGGGGCGGCGGCGGCGGCGGGGCCGAGGGGAGGCGGCGGGGCAGGGGGGCGGCGGCGGCGGAGGGGCCGGGCGGCGGCGCTGCGGGGCCGCGGTGCGCCCCGATCGGCTCCGCTCCGCTCGGCTCCGCTCGCTGGTGTTAACCCTTGTCTGCGCCGGACGCGGCCCCGCCGCCTCCGACGGGGCTGGGGGAGGGGGGGAGTGTCCCCCAGGGCCGCCTCCGGGAGGGAGGCTCGGCCTCGGCACGGTGCGGGGCAGCGGAGACCCGCCGGGGGGGCGGCGGGGTCACTGTCAGCCTCGGGGACCGGCGTGTCCGAGGTCCCCGGCAAGGGGGGTGGCGGGGGGCGGGCGTGGGTTTGCGTCCTGCTGGGACGCTCCAGAGGCGAGAACACGGTCAGCTCCGGCCACGTCTCGTCCCTGTCCAGACACGGGGCGGCCAACAACATGGCACAAGTCCCAGGGAACCGTGACCCCTGGATTTTCCTCCCCGTCCATGTTTTACCGTGCCCCCAGCCCCTGGCAGGTAGGGAAGCACCGATGCTAAAGTGAAAAGCCCAGAGCTGCTTTCTATCACAAACTCTTGGTGACAGGATGGTTATTTTCTTCCCTGGGGACGCTTTCCTGCAGGTGAGTGGAGGCTTCGCTCTGCTGCTGTGCCTAAAGGTTTTCTTCAGAAACAGATGCTGTCACCACGGCATCTTTTGCTGTTTGGGCACAGCGTAATGCATCCCAGGGCCGTATGTGCAGATAGCTTATGCCACAGGAAAGGATCCATCCACTCCAGGTAAAATTTATCTGTTACCGAACATTCTGCAAGTGCTGCTGATGCACAGGCGTTCAGCAGGGTGTTTTTTCCCCAGGGGAATGCAGGAATGGCTGTTCTGTTTAAATGAGGCGCAGCAGTAAAGGGCTGAGGTACGTGGCAATGAGTTTCTAGCAGTGACTGAAATATTTTCTATGGGATTTTGGGAAGAATGGTGGGATACTGTTTACCAAGCCCTCCACACATGCAGCTGAATAAAAAGTTTATCATTTTTCAGGGGGCAACTGACTTCTCAGCGGCCTGTGGATGGTTCATCGACTCCTGCAGAAGTTTCTTAATCTTGAGAGATAGAAAAGCACTAATCACACAAGCAGAGAAGAATAACAACGTGCCCCATAGGTGATTTCAAAAAAATTAACTTTATGATTCAGGAACTTGGTAAATACTGGGTGATTTCCTTATTTCTAATTGCCTCAGCAACACTAAAGGGGATTCTCATCTCCACCTTGACAACAAGAGCCCAACTGTCTTTCCTTCCGATCCATGGACAGCAACATTTCCAAAGATAGAGAGAGCAGGGTCATTCCTAAATACAAAGTCTAGCCTGACCAATGCGGTTTCTGACTCCAAAGGTATTAGACAGACATGGAGCTTGAGCAAATCTAGACTTTGCCACCTTCCCTTTGCAGCAGGAAGGACTTTGCACGCATCGCACATGCTTTCTAGTGAGTCCTGCCCCAGTTCCCTCTGCCTTTCTTTTGAAGACGACACTCCCTTGTAGGATAGGCGAGTAAAATTAATACCACTGGTAGCAAAAAGCAAAACAGTTGTGCAAAAGGTCCAGCTACCAGAGCATAGGTCCAAATATTGATAGGTAAAGGAGGGAAGGGGAGGCATTTCTGATGGATGTGCAGAGTGAGATCTCTGCCTTTTATTGTAGAGAGTGCTGCCAAAGACCACACGCAGCACAGCTCTGATAACAAACTACATGGGACATGGGAAAAATCTGTTTCAGCAACAGTTTGTATCAAAAGCAGATTATGAAAGACCTAAATTGTCACTTATTACTTTGTGCTAATCAGTATTCCACAGTAAGAGCACTGGTATTATCAGCGTTTGCCATGTGATTTATGAGCCCAAGCCCAGTTATCACCTATGGCCTTTGCTGCAATCTTCCACCCTGTCTATGTTTTTGCCTTTCACTGGTATGCTGGTTTCTGCCTCCTGAGAGCGTACTTCGGTGAGTATCCTGTACCTGACTGGCTTGCGTCTCAAATAGAACTGTCAACTGAATTTTTCAAAGCAGTACCAGGGCATTAGCTAAATGTCCTTGACTAGTTTAAACACCACTCGGGAAACCCCCATTTTTAAACTCAAAATAAGGACCTGATGGTCCTACCTCTCACTGTTCACCTGTTGCCCCAGCGTGCCCTGTAAACCTGGCTTCATACTAAATCAGTTCCACCATTTTTTTGGCAGCCGTACCTTCAGCAGCCCAGCATAGTGGGTCCTTTCCACAGACATTATCCGTATGACACGACCGACTCTGCACTGCAGGCACACAAGAAAGCAGAAATTGTGAAAACACAAGTCATCCCACTCACTAGCCCCATGAAATCCCACCTCTTTCCCCACAAGTGCTGCTGTCTACAAATGATGTCAAGACACACCAAATTCACTCCATGGTAAAGAAATTTCGCCACCTGTTTGGGCAGAGGATGCCTCCACAACTTTTCAATGCCATTTCTGACAGCAGTCCCACTGGGGGCACCTGACCACAGGTTCCACCGGAGTGCAGCCCAACAAAGCAGGTTTCATGACATCTTTATCAACCTTCTGCCGTTCCATCCGCTGCACAGGTAACAACAGCTGTTTGCAGCAGGCAGAGATTTTTCTTCACTGGGGATTCAAGAGCAGCTAGCGTCGTGCTTTCTCCACATGCCATTTATGGACCATTAAGCTTTTGTAGGCATTTACTTATCTCTGCTTTCTCTAATTCCTTCTGTGTTGTGAGGCACCTGTGGCCGAAAAAAGTAGAGTTCGCCATAATACAACAGAAAATGGCTTTTCTGAGCCACATTACCCCTCATTCCCGCTACCTTTATCACAAATCAAGTCTTAAAATATTTTCTCTGAAACTGAGGGCAAGAGCTATTAATTCCAGATAAAAGTGTATCATACATCAGCCTTCACTGATTTTCTGTCTGCCTGAAGGTTAATAGCAACACCAACTGTATTACACTATATAGTAATGAAAAAAAAGGGAAACATTACACATTCCAATTTAAGTTTAAAGGAAACTGGAGTCAATGAAAAAGGTTGACAAGTCTTACTTTGTGACTATCCAAAAACGTCCAGATCAGTCTCCTCAGATTGCATTTCACGGTCTCGCCATATGAGTCCTCACCCTCATTTTCTTTTTTGTTTTAATCTTGGTAGTAATAGGATCACTATTTTCTAGTTTCCTTGATGGTTATGATCTTTGGCAGTCTCACACATCTTAAGAGCATATTCCTTTAGTTAAGGACTCAAGTCCTTAAAAAAATCTTCTTTGTTAATTAAGAGGTGAAAAAGCCCAGCCCACTATATATTAGAAAGAAATACTTTAAATAACTCTGAAAACTCAAACATGAAACTAGAATCAACAATTCCCAATTCAGTGAGTCCAATTTAATTTTCTTTTTTTGCCAGTATTCTGAAACAACTGATTAAGTCTTTCAAAGCTGACTAAAGTTGAGTCAATTATTCCAGCTCCCTCTGAAATAAACAGTTTTGCGGCTAAAGTTGGCTACAGTTGGCTGGAAATCTTAATTACTTGTTTGCCCATTAGGCACAGCCTTTCAAAGCAAACAAGATCCGAGTTTGTAATTACAGGTACGTTACTTGAGAGATTTTCAGAAAACCGAGAGATACGTGGAAGAAGCAACAAGAAACCGGTTTCTATGCACATAACTTTCAAAGAAATAAAGCTTTAAAACATTCTGAAATACACAGTAAAAAGTCTCCCAAAGACCTTACTCTGCTCCCACAGCAATGCTCTGAGGACTGGGAGAAAAATCAAGTTTATTTTTCCATAACTGTAAAGTAAACAAGCTTGTTTTTCCTAGCTTCCGTTTGTGTAGCTGAGGGGTCTCATTACTTTCACAAGTAATAGAAAAGTAAATCTCTGACTTGTCTATGAGGCATTCATATATATTCTGCCGCTCGGTGATCATGGATCCCTGATTATACAGGTGTCAGCAGCCAGCTAAAGCAGCAGTTCCTCCTAGCGATCACCTACACACATGGCAAACGCAAAGGTCCACCTTGTCAAGCATGTTGTCTCAAGCAAGCGGTCAGTAAGCTGTTTGTAGGAGGAATAGGATACGGACAGGTACATGCTGTAAATCTCCTAAAGGTGTTGCAGAAGAATATTAAGTGCAAGAAAGCAGTAGGGAAGAGGGGAAAAAAAAATCTTTCATTTTGAGTATTCACATCTGTGAGGTGCAGCGGTCCTAAAAAAGCTTACAAACAGAGTTCTCGAGGCCCCACGTGGAGGTGCGATTGGTACCTTCAGCATTGCAACTTAACCACTACAAAGCTAAGGAAGAGAAGCCACAAGATGGAAGAGGGAGTCAAAAGTTTCACATCTGACACAACAGAAACCCCATTTATCCCCATATTGCTCCGGTAAAACTCAGCGTCCACGGTTTTCATCTCTCAGCACTACCAACAAAAGGTAGCCTTTGAGTGTATTTCCCCGAAATAGTCTGGTACAAATGGATATAGGTTTTTTCTCTGTGTAGGTTCTCCAAAGTGAAATAAGATCAGAGATGCTGCTGCCGTCTCACCAGGTTCAATACACACTTGGCATTCAATTTTCTGACAATGAGAATCCCCATCAAATTCATTCTGCCCCCACCATCCAGAAAGACTCACCCTTTCTTGCCTGAACAACACCTACGCATGAGCTCCTCTACTGGTACATGAAAACAGGTGCTATAAACAAAGCCACCATTCAGTCACAGCCAAAGATGAGACAGCAAAATCAGACTAAATTTAAATGTATTCCCAGCTTTACGGTAAGCAGACTATTTACTAAGACTTTTGTACCACCATGCCTTGCCACGGAATCCAAGACATTGGTCTGTTTATTTTACCAACATCACACACTTGAGCTGTGCACAACCCAACCCAAGCGGCTCCTTCCAGAGCTTGTCTACCCACCATGTCACAGAATCACAGAATCACAGAATCACAGAATCACAGAATGGTAGGGGTTGGAAGGGACCTCTGGAGATCATCTAGTCCAACCCCCCTGCCAGAGCAGGGTCACCTACAGCAGGTTGCACAGGACCGTGTCCAGACGGGTTTTGAATATCTCCAGAGACGGAGACTCCACCACCTCTCTGGGCAGCCTGTTCCAGTGCTCTGCCACCCTCAAAGGAAAGAAGTTCCTCCTCATGTTGAGATGGAACTTCCAATGTTCAAGTTTGTGCCTGTTACCTCTTGTCCTGTCCCTGGGCACCGCTGAAAAAAGACTGGCCCCATCCTTCTGACACCCACCCTTTAAGTATTTATAAGCATTGATAAGATCCCCCCTCAGTTGTCCTTTTTGCAGACTAAAAAGACCCAAATCCCTCAACCTTTCTTCATAAGAGAGGTGTTCCAGTCCCCTAATCATCTTGGTAGCCCTTGTCTGCTTTCTCTGGCACCCCCCAGCAGTGCCTTGTTTTTGTGGGAGAGCTGGATCCATCCTTTGCTGCATGGCCAGAGAAGTGGGAGTCCTGGAAGTGGGAACGGCCAGGGAAGGAAAGAGGAGACAGAGGAGGTGAAAGGGGTGATGGCCATGGAGGTGGGGTGTGGTTGAGGGTAGCTGAAGGGTTTGATAGGCAACCACCAGCCTGTTCTGGTCAGGGGAGATCAATGTGGTGTGGGTTTTTCCTACAACAGGCAGTAGGAGCAGTGGAAGGTACCCAGAGATCCTAAACTGGTGGCACCGAAAGGTCTGGGGCATTTGCTCACGAGTGCACGTGGACTCACGAGCATGGTGAAACTCCAGCTGGAGAAACAGCGCTTATAGTCAGTCGGTCATGCGTCTGCTGGAAGAGACACTAAGGAGCTGTTGTCCTCCACCTGGTAGGGAAGGAGCTCTGGTGAGACAGTCCTTGTGCCAGCTGCAGAGCTCACCACTGTGGCTAGAGACGTGTTAGTGACATTAACAGGAATGGAAAGATACAGGCTTGCAAACACTTGCCAAGTTACTTTTAGCTGCCCTTTAAACCCTTGAACCACAGTTTAGAATAAACAACAACAAAAAAAGAAAACATACCGAGAGCATCCAACCATACAAGTTCAAAATGCTGTTTCAGTGTTTTTTGTGCTCCTTGGGAAGCAGACCTTAAGTAGGGTTTATGGTAGGGAGAGTTAATACAAGTGTATGATACAGTAAGCAAGTGTAGGCACCAGAATTGGGTTTCTCTGAAGTGTGATCTTCTCGGGCCAGTTCTCACTGATCTTCTTAACAATAGCATATATTACGCCTCCCTCTTTCTTTTTTTTTTTCGCCCCCCGCTATCATTCTTGTACAGAATAAAAAATAAAATGGCATTAGCTGCTCTAACAGCATGCAAAATGTCTTTCAGGAGCTCCTGCCGATCTCTGCTTGATTTCAGTAGAGTCTTTTCATGCACTGCTTCCCCAGGCTTCATCTCCATATTCTTCTTGTCTCCCCAAAGCCTGTCCTTCAGGCATTTGTATTCTGAAGGAGAAAGAAGCGATCTCCTTGTCAGGCAGAGCTCCATGAGTCCACAGAGTCTTGGTTTTGTATGCAGGCTGCATCTCCTTGCGCTTTAGTATCCTTGTTCCCCATGAAATAGTATGACTCTTGCATAGCGTCAACTGTATTTATAACCACCCAAATTAGTCCCGTACTAGTAAGTTTTGTTCTCAACCACCTCTTAAAATAAAGGGAGACTGTGTTTTAAAGGCAGTTGCTCAAGCTCAACAACAGCAGAGTCTCTCGTAGATCTGGTAGTTTTTTGAAGAAATCTCATGTATCTTATTTCCATTTTTCAGCAGACCTTTCAATACAGGATATCTAGGACCAGAGGTTACGTGGTGGAATCTCCCCCGTCAGTCCTTGAAAATGGTTGAAAATCCTGTTCTTTGAACCACGGCTCATTACTCAGCCCCCTTCTGTGGCTGTCTGCCTGGCAAATGCAGATACGACGGGCATTAGGAGATGGTCTAACGCTAGATTCCCTATAGCACAACCACAGGGAAATGCAAATAATGATCCAACACTGCAATGTCTCTATCAGAAAAGCAAAGTATAACTGTATTAACACTTACTTCAAACCATGGCTGTAATGCGTCCTGATCTGTCAGGGTGACTTCTCTTCTTTCTGAAGTTGATATTTTGAAAAAAACAGCTCATTTTTACAATTTTCTTTATGTCTGAGTTTTTATGAAGCTGCTACATGTACATAGCTTCTGCTTCCTATTTACATTTTTCTATACCCATATGAGCCTGCTGAATTCTCCAAAGAATATCAGATTTCGATGCACTTTGCACTGCTCTTCTCTTACCTCTAAAGACCAGACCATTCTTTGCAGCAAACTCCAGTTTGAAATGGTAATGTGAGCTTGCTGTGTAATTCCCCAACTCCTTTGCAGTGACAGCCGTAATGCCTTTTTATAATCTCTCATCTCTTACTGTGCCTCTGCAAATTTATTCCACGTTTCTGAGAGCAAGCAATTCCCTTTCCTCATATTTATGTGCATTATATCTCCGGGTTCCTTTATCTTGTATAAGTCATGTTTTCAAACCTAATATTGTCTCTTTGTTTCCAGCAGCTATAATAAACAAAATATACAACGAACAGTGTAAGACCAGGGCAAGTATATATATATCTGTGCCTAACTTGCTTAGACCTGCTCTCGCTCTGAAAGAGGCAACGTCATCTTCTTTACTGCCCTTTTAGCCTCTTCATCCTCAGCACCAGCAGGAAATCAAGGCCTTTCAGAACTCCCTCCTCAGTCCCTCTATATGCACATACATTGGATAAAAACGTAATTCTCCCTTTTCTGAAGGCTGAGATTCTTGTGTAAAATCACAGGGTTTTAGACACAGAGGACTGAAGGAAAACCTAAGGTCTCACAAGAAAGAAGAATCCCAAAAGACAGAAGCACTGCTGTTCCATCCCACACCCCCAGCTGCCTGTAATGCCATCCTTTCCATCAGTCAGATCCCCCTGCAGCACATTAGTTTATATAGGGAAAAGCTGATCCCTTCAGAGACTTACCATAACTCCATGGACTGAAGAAGACCAACATGGGAACATGCAGGGCTAGTGCAGAGGCTGGATCCAGCTGCGAGCCAGATTGCTCTTTTTTTGGGGGGGGGGGGACAAACAGCAGCTATGAATATAGGTTTATAATTACACATTCAGATCCTCATTGCTTAATTATTGCCATGCAGTAAGACACACGACAGGCACCTGTGGCACATTATTATAAAGCAATAGTATGAATGTTATGGAAGTCACCAGTGTCTGAGAGAAGTTCAGTCCTTGACTTGTGCCGATGGAGAATGCGCTTTTCTTAAGAACGAAGTCACAGGTTTATATATCTTACACACTCTCATGTGGACCACTTATAACACCTAAGAAACTACACCACAGTGTCACAGGAAGGTCTATTTAAGAGGCCTGTAGAACATCTTGACTTTTGGACCATTTGTGGTTCCTGCCCCTTGAGGTAGGGAGGCAGTATCTCAAGCACTGCTTTTCCCAAACCTTTATCTCAAAAAACCCCACTCATTCTATATGGCATGGCAGGTCTGATACATAATTTAGCTATGCAACAGTAGACATTAATGTAATTATTTGAAATATAGATATTATGGCTGGGTGCAAGATCAAACTTCCTAAAAGCACTTTCCATCAAGTATTCCGTGAATGATATTTAAGATTGCACACAATATTCTAAATCTGAACTCTTACCAAGTTGAATGGTTGAACTAGCAGTTAAGCTCTTACTCTTAAAATATTTAATTAAGTCTCATATATAGCTTGGTGAGACATTAATTATTTCACTGTCTTGGAACTAATCCATAAGTCTAAGGAGCTCACAGGTATATTTGGTAATACAGCTCCTATAAATTCCAAAGGACAAAGTGGAATGAATAATTTTATTTTCCCATTAACGTGTTAGATATGCCTTACATACAGCATCAAATCTGGGCTGAACGGAGAACTAGAAGTAGAAATGCCCAGAACACATCACTAAAAGTTCAAAGTCCACTGTACGGTTGTAAAAATGTAGTCAAAATTTGTACAGTAACTTGATGTCTGTGATGCAGCCACTCATTGGGAATCTGTCTATAATTTCCAAACTGATATATTCAGTAAGTCCCATCTGTGTAATTAAAACCACTGACACAGTTTCATACTTGCAGATATTGCAAGTATACAGCCAGATCCCTTTCCATGCCAGCATCCAGTATGAAATCTATCTTTTTTCCTGCAGTTTCGTATGTCTGACGTAATTTCACACACAAATCCTGCTTGCACTCAGCTCCCAGAATGTCTCCCCGCTGCTGCCTTCCTAGGGTGAACTTTGGTCTAAATCCTTCTGATCATTACCAATCCTGATCCAGAGTTTTTTCCAAGTTATAGGGCGCATCTCTAGTCTTTCACAGCGGCTTCCGATCACAAACCATAAAAGAGTGGGCCGAAGCAAAAAATTCCATTGCAGGAGCGCAGTGTTCTGATTCTTATTTGTATATAACAGAGCATTCTCATTTTCTTTTCATAATTACTCAATGGCCTATCTTCTGTGGTTTACTGCCTGCTGGGTAATGGCTCCTCTCTAATCAATTTTAGATTATTTTTCTCCATATTTATTCGTCTCTTCCTTTACAGCCCTTTTAAACCAAAATCAATTTCACTTTTGCCTCAAATAGCCACGCTGGTTGTGCAAGGATAGATTCTTGAAATCCATTCCTGGAATCCAAATTAGAGTTCGCACCATATTAATCCTGGTCTTAAACAGAGAAGCACACGCGCATTCAGCTCTCCTGAGCTCCTGGCCAAGGCACATTGTAACCACCCACAATTTAGCTGACAACTGCTACACGTGCACAGAGATCCCAAACAACTCTCGAGCTCAGCTTTGTGTTTTCAGCATCCTAAGTCTGCATTCAACATCCAACATAAACCCATCCCTGGGTGCTCTTCCAGTACTAACAGCAGCTCTGTACCCAGTCAGCACGTACAGCGCCACGCAAAGCACTCTTCTGTGGCAGCATTTTACGATGCCCAAAACACACTTATTCATAGAATCATAGAATCATAGAATGGTATGAGTTGGAAGGGACCTTAAAGGTGACCAAGTTCCAACCCCCCTGCCCTGGGCAGGGACACCTCCCACTAGACCAGGCTGCTCAAAGCCCCATCCAGCCTGGCCTTGAACACTTCCAGGGATGGGGCATCCACAGCTTCCCTGGGCAACCTGTTCCAGTGCCTCACCACCCTCACAGTAAAGAATTTCTTCCTGATATCTAATCTAAATCTCTCCCCTTTCAGTTTAAAACCGTTACCCCTCATCCTGTCGCTCCACTTCCTGATAAAGAGTTCCTCCCTATCTTTCCTGTAGGTACTGGAAGGCCGCTATAAGGTCTCCCCAGAGCCTTCTCTTCTCCAGGCTGAACAACCCCAACTCTCTCAGCCTGTCCTCATAGCATAGGTTCTCCAGCCCTCTGATCATCTCCATGGCCCTCTTCTGGACCCGTTCGAACAGGTCCATGTCCTTCTTGTGGTGAGGACTCCAGAGCTCGACGCAGTACTCCAGGTGGGGTCTCACCAGGGCAGAGTAGAGGGGTAGAATCACCTCCCTCAACCTGCTGGCCACGCTTCTTTTGATGCAGCCCAGGATGCAGTTGGCTTTCCTGCCTTTGCATTGCACCAAACAAGAGCTACACATGGCTTTGTGGTGGCTGGCACTTACTCTGCAGAAAGCAAGCAGGGAAAGAACAATGTCCTAATGTCCTTTACTGCTGCACATCCTTAATTAAGGTCCTGATTCGCAGTCATCTGCCATCAGCTTGCTGACTATCCTCTGCGCTCTGCTACAACCATACAGCAGACTGGATCTCTCTGGACATATAGGTGTCTTTGCCGTGTGACTGTATGGCATTGGTGTCATGACCCATCCTACTGCCCTTCATCCCCAAAGTTATATGGGTCACCTGCAGTACAGCACAAAAGAGTGGGTCCCGGGAGGGAGGAGAGGGCGTCTGGCCTGTGGCAGAACAGAGCAAGAGAAGGAGGGGTGAATGCATACATATGCTGCTGGATGGAAGAGGAACTTACACGGAAAGGCAGGAGCAAACCTGAGCCTGCCATGCTCCGTTGCCTGATGCGTTACAGTGACACCGCGAAGCCACATGCTTTCCTAGGACATGTCTTCTACCAAAGGTCCTGAGTCCAACATCTCTCACCACAACGCCTGACATGAAGAGAAGCTGCACAAGAGATGAGCAAAACAAAAGGGAAGGGGTTGGCATGGAGGCATGAACATGCCCACAGTGCTGCTCGTGCCTTCTGGGGGAGCTACGTGCGTGCGTGACTGTGTCCATTGCCGAAGCCCAGGGAAGGGTGGGCTGTTGTAGAGCGATTCCTATCTGTGTTAGGGCATCAACCACCTCACACTCCCTCGCCTCACTCCACAGTGCCTGTATCCATCCAGCTGTGATGCTTCACAGTATGAGGACACTCAGGCCAGGTGGAAAGAGGAGATGTTTTGTAGCAGCCAGTGACAGCTGGGGAGACTCTGGAGTACGGTAAAGTGCTGCAGAGCACATGTGGACCTTGGGAGACCTCAGGGAGTCACTGCTTACAGAAACCATCACTGTGCACAGAAACCAAAAGGATATAGAGAGTTTGGGAACACCTGCAGAAGAGGAACTGTAAGCAAGGTCTTCTCCTTGAGCAAAGGCTACCACGACAGCTCACAGACCATAATGGTGAGGCCAAGAGACAGTAGTAAGGAAATATACCTGGCAGAAGAGCATATGTGGTGTCTTCACAGGAGCTCTGGAGTTCAGTAGTGTTATCCTTTCTTCCCTCACAAGTCCATGAGGAGGAGAAGGGACCATAACACACCCATCTGCAGCAGCACCTCCTGCATGTGCAACCATCGCTGTGTTGCAGAGAGGTTCCTCTGTTATTCACTGCCAGGGCCCATTCCTCCTCCTGGAAGCACAATGAGAGGAGGGGTTGTGAGTGCCCCATGGCCCCACAACATGGGCAGGTTTTTGTGCCAACACGAAAAGTCAAATTTGTCCTAAAAAACAAACAGAAAAATTATTAAGGACTAATTCACACCCAAGGCAGCACTTCCCAAACATAATGTGTCTCAACTCTTACCTTTTGGTATTTATGACCCTCTCGATACAAGGTAGTAGATATACACTGGTGCAGTCTCTAACTTACCTACGGACTCTCAGTGGTGGGGCATGTAGATGAAGTGGGAGGAAGACCTGAAAATCTGCGTTGTAGATCCTAATGATTAGGAGCTTCTGGATGTCTCGGTGCTGGAGTTCCTTCCAAATGAAAGCCACTTTCTTCTCTGCAGTAGGGAAGTTAAAAGAAAGAACCAGCAGGTGAGGGAAAACAACACTGCTGTAATGAAAGATGAAAGAGAGTCTAGACACCAAAGCCAATACAGAGAGAAATAAGGCAGATTTCAGATAAAGGATAGGCAAAGAGAGAGAGAGAGGGAAGAAAGCCAAATCTTCAGAAGTCTGAAAAAGATAGTAGCAGAAATATTTTTTATGTGTATGCAGGTAAATCCTGGTTTTTTCCTCTCTCAGCAATTTAGTGTAATAAATTAGAGGAAATGGCTGCTGATGTTTAAAAGTGCAGATATTTAATATCCCCGGTTCTTTTTCCTGCCTAGGCATAAAGCTGTCTGCATCTTGAGACAATGACGAGGTGAACTGGTTTAAAGGTGAGGAAAGATTTAATGCTGACTTTCCATCTAAGCGCATTACCTACCACCAGACCAGCCTGACAGCCCGTAAAACCCGAGAGCTCCTTTTGGGACTCCAATTTCTCCCATTTGTGTGAGGGAGCAGAATCAGCTCAAAAGTGTCCTTAGAGGCTGCAGTGCATTAGTAGGGGTGGAGGGGTGACACTACAAGAATACTGTGGGTGCGCGGGGATCCCCCAAACTTGCCCTGAGAGCAGCCAGTCTTAAGGAAAATCCCTGTCATCCATTCCAAGCAGGGGCAATGTCAGAGTCCCCGGCTGACTGAGACGATGTCTCCCTGTGATGGTGTTTCCCAAACCTTTTAAACTCACCTCTCCTCTCACCTTTTTTTTTCTTCATCTGTCTTTATGCGATCTCCTTAAGTGTTCACACCATGACTAGACTTTCAAGATACAATTCCATGTAGTTTGGATATGTCCCTTATCATGACTAAATCAGGATCATTTAATTTTATTACTCAAGTTTTATAGATGATTTTTTTTTTTGTAATGAAACTTTAAAAATAATCTGTGGGAAGAATGCTTTGCAGAAGAGAAAAGCATAAGGAAAAACTCTGTTCTTAGAAGTATGATGCAGTAATAAATTTGTGTGTATAAAACTGGAGAGCTCTCTCTCTAAGGGGCTGTTCTGTGCTTGTTCAGAGAGTATCTTTGGAGGCAGCCAGCAGGTTTTCATTAAAAAAGAAGTATGATGTGAGGAGATAATCCCAGGTTAGTGGTGCTCAGGTGGGTGCCTGTTTGTTTAAGCATCTTTTCATGTTATAGCTCCTTGGAGAGGAAGAGGGGTCATATTTAAGAATAAGAACAACTATTTGAGTGTAATGCCCAGTATGAGAAAAAATCCTGTACAAAAGCTTTAGATCTGACTTCTCTGTAGGATTTCTTTTTTGAGGGGCTGGATGTCATCTTACAGCTGAGGAAAGAAAAAGAAGAATAGAACAGAATGAAAAAAAAGAGGAGGATTGGAAATTAGAGAGGGAAATTGTGTAGATGTGGGAGGAAAAAAATAACAGGAAGAAAAAGAAACTTATTTTAAATAGGAAAATAACAAAAAATGGAGGGAGGCAGAAAAATGGGTAAATGAGGATAAAAGGAAAATCAGCTTCCCAGGATAAGGAAAGAGGTGGCCAATATCTTTATGAGGCCACTCCATCGCCATCAAATGTCTTGGAGATTGGGGAGGTTCCTGGTGACTGGAAAAAGACAAGTGTCACACTCATCTTCAAGAAAAGCAGGAAAGACGATCCAGGGACAGGCAGCTCAGTCAGCCAACCTCTGTGCCTGGGAAAGGCTGCGAAGCAAATCCCAGCACATGAATAATAAGGTAGTTAGAAACAGCCAGCATGGACTTACCAAAGCCTGACCGTGTCTATGATTGCTGCCTATGATGACTTTGTTTGAAATCACAGCAAAACTGGTGAGATATGGCCTTGATAAGCAGACTGTAAGTTGAATGGAAAAATGTCTGGGCCACTGGGCTCAAAGGAGAAAGATACCTAGTCCAAAATCGAGCTGATGATCAGTTACTAGGGGTACCACAGTCCCTGCAGGAGGGCAGGGCTGCCGTTCAGAGAGACCTGTGCAGGCTGGAGAAAGGGGCCATCAGGAACCACATGAAGGTCAGCATGAAGTTCAAAAGGAAATGCAGGTCCCACATCTGGACAGGAATAACCCTGTGCCCCAGCACAGCCTGGGGCGGACTGGCTGGGAAGTGGCTCTGCAGAAAAGGCCCTGGGGGTCCTGGTGGACAAACTGACCATGAGCCAGCAGTGCGTCCTTGCAGCAAAGGTGGCCAACAGACTCCTGGGCTGCATTAGGAAGAGCCCTGCCAGCAGGTGTGATCCTTCGCCTCTGTATGATACCTGTGGGACTACATTTGTGTACTGTGTGCAGTTTTGGTGTCCCCATTGCAAGAAAAACAGCCAGTCCAAGCCAAAACAAGCAAGTCCAATGCAGAGCTACCAAGATGGTCAGGGGGCTAGAGCTCCTGTGGCATAAGGAGAGGCTGAGCGAGCCATGTCTGTGCAGCCTGAAGAAGAGAAGGCTCAGGGGTGATTTTGGTTTGGGCTGCAACTACCTGGTCAGAGGATCTAGAGAATCTAGAGCCAGACTCTTCTCAGAGGTGCATGGTGACAAGACAAGAGGTGGACAAAGTTGTGACATGGGAAGTTCTGTTTAGATGTAAGGAAGAAAAATACCACCATGAGGGTGTCAGATACTGGAGGAGGTTTCCCAGAGAAGTTGGAGACTCTCCAGCCTGACCAAGTTGGACCTGCCCTTCTAGTTTGTAGGTGAACAAAGGCATTTCAAAATGGAAGTGGCAGATGACAGAAAGAGGCACTAAAAAGACAAGTGTAGAATGAAGGAACAACAGAATATAGACAAGGAGAAGAGAGATGGAAAAAACAAATACACAAAAAAGGCCTGGTGGAAAATGCCAGAAGGTAGCACAGATAGATACCCAAAAATGGACATAGTGACATTTCAGAGCAAAGAAGCAGGAGGAAAGTTCCCTGGAAAAGACTGACAGCAAGTGAAGGGTCTCTGTTACTCTGCAGACCTTCATAAAAGGAAAATGAGGGTAAGAAAAGCAGCCTAAAGCAAAAACCTAGATTTGCAGATGCCAGAATGTGGATCAGAACAAATAGAAAATAAAACTAAGTTGTTTGGTCCTCTTTCTTTCTTCTAGAAACGTAGAAACTTCTGCCAGCTGAAACGCAAACAGCAAGCACCTCCATGAAAGCACAACTAATGAAGCTGGGTTTCCCATTCAGTCACATAATTCCCATTCCTTTCCCTTCCCATATGTTCCTTCTAACCCCTTCATACCTCCTAATGTCCCTCACAGCACCTTTTGCTCCCTCCTCTTTCATGCTATTCTTCTAGCCCTTCCTCCTCTCCTCTCCTCTCCCTCTCCTCTCCTCTCCCTCTCCTCTCCTCTCCTCTCCTCTCCTCTCCTCTCCTCTCCTCTCCTCTCCTCTCCTCTCCTCTCCTCTCCTCTCCTCTCCTCTCCTCTCCTCTCCTCTCCTCTCCTCTCCTCTCCTCTCCCTCTCCTCTCCCTCTCCTCTCCTCTCCTCTCCTCTCCTCTCCTCTCCTCTCCTCTCCTCTCCTCTCCTCTCCTCTCCTCTCCTCTCCTCTCCCTCTCCTCTCCCTCTCCTCTCCCCTCCCTCTCCCCTCCCTCTCCCCTCCCTCTCCTCTCCTCTCCTCTCCCTCTCCTCTCCTCTCCCTCTCCTCTCCTCTCCTCTCCTCTCCTCTCCTCTCCTCTCCTCTCCTCTCCTCTCCTCTCCTCTCCTCTCCTCTCCTCTCCTCTCCTCTCCTCTCCTCTCCCTCTCCTCTCCCTCTCCCCTCCCTCTCCCCTCCCTCTCCTCTCCTCTCCTTTCTGCTGGGGGTGGTTTGAGCTGGGCCATACAGTTAATGTATCGGTGGCTAATGACTAGTAGCAAAACGTAAGCCTTTCGCTCAGTGGTGGCGCTCGTCTGGACCTATCAGAAGTACTATCATTATATCACCCAGTGACCCAGCCACCAAAAACTGCAGCAACTTCATGTCCTCTGCACCACCCTCCCCCAGTCAAATCTGATTAAACTGGTAAAGGAGTTGACAAATGGCGAGGGACTAGCTGGTAAAGTGACAGCAAACACAGACAGATGAAAATGCTGTGCTTGGACAAGCTTTGTTTCCTTTGGAAACCAGACTTCAACCAACTCTACGTTGAATGCTCTTCCTTCCCTCTGAGAAATTCTCATTTAGGCAGGGTCTGGTGGACCATGCAGGATTCCCAGTGCCCAGCTTCATGTTTTACCCAGGACATCACACCGTTTCCCAGTAAAGCCACGCAGCCCTCCAGATGTGCGCACAGCACCCAGTGCACAACCAAGCCACCCCATCTGGTTTGCAGGTCACGCTTGTCCCCGTTAACATCCCTCCTACCAGAGTCGGGTTATACAAATGCCATCCAGTACATGGCACTCTTCTTTTGTGCCTTAAAAGTAACAATCTTCAAAAGGTCTTGGCTCTTGCTTTCTTAAGAGGATCTAGTTTTTTGTTCCTGTGCCCAGCAGATTTTTGGCCTCTGAGTTGCTGGGTGCCAAGCGTTGGCCCTCATGTCCCCAAGTGCATCATATGCCACCCAGTGCTAGTTTTGCCCAGATGAGTTCTGGATAACTAGAGAGTAAAATACTATTGTAAAATATTGGGCCTCCACACGTGGTTAATAAATAATGTTTTATAGGGTGATTTTTTTACTGTATATTGGAAAAGCACCATATATTTATAATAGCAATGTTTCTGAGAAAGGTTAAATGTGTCACTGCTAAAGAAAATGTATTACAAACCTGATATTGCCGGAAGGGCAAGTGGTCTTTTCCAAGAAGCCAAAAACAAACTAAGGTCTTGAAAAATGACAGGCAGGAGCAAGGCGCTCACAGCTTTGTCCCTAGGTGGCACAAATCAATTCGAAGAGAAACGGAATTACTGTTTCAGATGCGGATGCACAACAGCAGGCTGGGTTGGCCAGTTCTCAGACCACGGCAGCAGCGGTAGCAGCTCTGCCTATATATGCCTAAGCCAAGCTCTTCAGCTAAATGACAAGATGGGAGACTGCGTTGCCACTAGTTAGGCAGGCCACTTTCTTGCGTGTTTCAGAATTATGGTTCCATTAGGATTAAAAAAATTGTAACCAAGTCTTCAAACACAATACTCAAACACCTTATTCACCACTTTGCTACCAAGAACGAAGTCAAAGCTGATGCTGTAAAGCAATTTAATAGCACTTTAAAATCTGGGATGCAGAAGTATTTTACAACCCACAACACTTCTTGCTACATGGATGTGTTAGCAGTGTTTATGTACCAGAGCTAACTGCAGCTCTCACAGACATCTGTACAGCAGCCTTGAAGGCCTGACTACCTCGTACTCCCGAAAGGCTTGGGAAACTATTTAAGGGAAGTTGGATGTTTTGGGTTTGTATTTTTTTTAAATAAAAAAAATTTGTAAAAATGAGGTGCTTTGTCTTTTTAAGAAAAGGAACCATCGAGTTAGTTTGTGGATGGTTATTCACTGATGACATTTTCACAGTGACTGAAAGCATGGACCCGTCACACAGAATCACTTATCAAACAAAAGACTACAAAGGTGTGGTAATTCGTGGCTATTTTTACCCTGAAGAAGTACAAAGTGCTCATGTCAAACAGCATGTTTGCTGGACTGGAAGATTTGTACCTCGAGAAATAGAAAGGGGATAAGGCAGTGGTTATTGCTGAGTTGATTGGAATGGCTTCCTAAATCCCACACACGGGAGGATATTTCCCACGTCTGCAACACTTGGATGCAATGCTTTCCAGAACGAATATGTAACAGGGAGGTTTCCATCACTCTTCCCAGCAAAGTCAGCACCTGGGTATTCCAACAAAATCCAAATCTGTCTTTCCAATACAGTTAGTAACACCCTTGGACCTCTTGGGAAGCAAGTGTAATGGAAACACACCAGCCCTATGACTGAAAAACACAGTTTTTCAAAATCTGTTATATGGGTAAGAAATAACCATAGCTTTTGTTTAGTCCTCCAGGGATTACTTCTCCAAAGTTTAACATGTCAGTCCATAACTTCTGAGCTCATCATCTGATGGATGATGTGCTTGGAGTGAAAGTAACCTGAAAGCTTTGTATAGCACTTGGGCATTTTTCATCACATATCATCTAATGGGCACCACTGCATTGAAAAACCTTTTATCTTCCTTTTTCTGCAGATGTTTCCAAAGGATTCAACTTTTTGAAGCCCTCAACAGGCACTGCAGAATACTAGTGTTTGAGGGGCCATCTGCATTGCTGTTGTGTTGCATACTTATCCAGGACAAAAAAGCCAACTAATTTGTTTCCACTTCTTATGACTATCCACATTATATTCCTGTGAGTAAACATCCTACTGGCACCACTTCATTGCAATAATTTCAGATCAGAACCGAGATATTTAATTTTTATTTTGGCAAGGTGATGATTGAACTGTATCCCCACAAACCTCTGCAGAAATCTGAAAAAACACTTCAGACCAACAAGAATTGAGATGGTGAAAATTATGGGGATCCTAAACAATTGTGTAGCCTGGATGCATCCTTAGTACATGGGATTCTCTATGACCTATGGAAGAAGGGCTATTGTCCTTTGAAAAACTGCAGTTTGGGGAGCAGGAGAAGTAGAGACTACTAACTGATATATTAAAATGGCCGTATAAAATACTGCCAAAAGTATTTTATGTTACATCTCCAAAACTGTTTTCAACAATGGGGTGAACCTGCTATATGGAGGATTTCAAGAAGTCTTACAAGAAGTGCATCTTACCACAATACACAGGATACTTCTAAGTCTCTCAGGAGAAAAGTTGTGAAACATCTAGTCTGCTGTAGATGAAAAACTTAGAAGAAGCTGGGAAGAAAGACAAAGAGCTCTCCTGAGGGTGAAAGAGATGGTTAAAGATGGCTTTTCTCACTGTCGGTCTAAAGAGTGTACTAAATCTAAAGCAGATCTGTTCCAAATAACTCCCACACAGACCTGGAGACAGAAAAAAACCTATTCATTGAGGTGCCAGTAATCAAAAAGACAGCAAAATTTAACTTTAGTCCAGTATACCTCCCATTATTTCACCAGCTGTTTTAAGACAATAACTTTTATTACTCATGCTTTTTATGAGGGTCTTTTTCTTTAGCATCCTTGTCAAAAGCATGTTTTCTTTTAAGATGCTGAAGGCTGTTTTTGAAATGGCTGCTACTAAATTGTCTAAGGCAGAACAGAATATAGCTTGCTTCTGTCGGGGGGGGGCTCCCTTTAAGAGGGTCATATTTCTCTTAATGCAGCTGGACAGGCTTTCTTTCAGCAGGAGTAGACCTTAAAAAGTGTTTGTTACTATATCATCTCATTTTATACTCAGAGATTGCTTTTCAGAAGATATAAACCAGTAGGCAATGTAGAAGGTAAAGTCTAAAAATCTGGAGTGTAAAAGCATTTAATGCCAATACTGGATATTTGCAAGGTTTGCTGTTAGCATCCTCAAAAGCTTCTGGAAGGAACAGACTGGTGCATGTTGTATTCCCATGAACAGAGACTCTTCCACTCCAAAAAAATGTTACATCAAGGGAACAGGTATGATACAGATTGCAGAAGCGGACATTAGCAAAGACTGTGATGTGTTTCCAAGCAATGTTATCAATGCGTTGCATAGTAAGATCTCAAGATCTGAGGGAAACAACAAGTGAAAGGCTTCATCAGAATCTCCCACACCAGCTGGGTTGGAAGCATTATCCTTTGGACAAATTTCCCTTCCAGGCGGGAAGCAATGGGGCTGTTTGTCGCTCAGCAGGCTCCATCCCTATCCTGCAGCTCCATAAATGCACCTCGTCTCATGTATGGAAACCAACAGCAAACGCATTTTCTTTTCCTTGATCTGTGCAACACATGGGACAACCCACAGCTTCTAAGATGTGGGGTTTTTTTCTTTTCCCCTTCCAGCTAGAGGCCAGTCCCTAGCAGCAGACCCAGAGGAGATAGTGGTATCAATACTGTTTAACACATTTATTAATGACCCGGACAAGGAGGCAGAGTGCACCCTCAGATTATCCAAAATTGAGAGGAGTGGTTGATACGCCAAAGAGTTGTGCTGCCATCCAGAGTGACATCAACAAGATGGAGAAATGGGCTGACAGGAACCTCATGAAGTTCAACAAGGAGAAGTTCAAAATCCTGCGCCTGGGAAGGATCAATCCCATGCATCAGTCTAGTTTGAAGAAGAGAAGACTCACTGGGACCTTATCCATGTGTATAAACACCTGATAGGAGGGACTAAAGAAGACAGAGACAGGAATTTTGCAGTGGTGCCCAGTGGAAGGTTGAGAAGCAATGGGCACAAACCAAAATACAGGATTAAACATAAGAAAAAGCTTTTTTACCTTGAGGGTGGCCAGACACTGGAACAGGTTGCCCAGAGGAGTTGTGGAGTCTCCATCCTTGGAGGTATTCAAAACCTGACTAGACACAGCCCTTGGCAACCTGCTGTAGGTGACCCTGTTCTGAGCAGGGCTTGGACTGGAGATCTCCAAAGGTGCCTTCACACCGCAGCGATTCTGCAGTTCTGGGGTGATAATGGTCAGCCTGGTCCCAGGAAGCTCTCAGGGCATTTTATGACTAAGGCACTAGTGGACATTAGCCTTTTTAGACCATTCCCATGACAGATGCTAGTCCAGGGCTGAAAACAAGGTTGTCCTAGAACAGCAAGGAAACCACAGGTAGGTCTTCGATGCACCTATTTTTACTCATCTTAATTCTGCCTTCAAGATGAGTCAGAGCTGGAAGTTTTGCTGAATTCTAGATTAGGATGTTTCTGAAGACCAAAACAAAACTCTAAATGGTTTATGATTTTATTCTATCGGCCAGTAGAGGGAGGAAAGAGAGAGAAAATGGAAAGAGTCATTCTTGATTCTCGGAGGCTGAATAGCTGTTCTCTTTCATATTGGCACCAGGACTTCACAGCCCTGGAGCCAAATTTGCTCTGTCAGAGCTATTGTAATGGATGAAACTGCATGAGATTTAGTTATTCTCTTAGATACTGTAACCACACCTAACATGCTGCTGTGTGGCTGACACCAAGGCCTGAATCCAGCTGTAATCTGTCCTGACAGTTGACATCAGTGTGAACAACTGGACTCAGCACAGGTTTCCGTAAACCTAGAACTGCATTAAAGTCTGTGTCTCATTTAAACTTTTTGTCTCCTACCAAGGCTGTAAAGTGATGGAATGAATCCTCTCCAGCCATTCACAAGGATGTTCTCTTGTACAAAGCGAGGAGAAAGCACTCGCAGGTGTTTGTGTCCAGCAGCTACCCCTGAACTGCACCCTGGACTGAAAGGGGACAGGGGAGAAGATCAGCCCCCACACCCCAACCTACCTATGGCTTTCAATGTTTCATTGCTGAGGGAAAAAGTACTGTTCTTTTCTCTTCTGATACCCTATCACTAGGCAAAGTGAGGACTTCCTAAGTGTTTTGCTCACGTGTAATGCTGAAACAAGTTAACCTCACAAAAGCTAAGGTTGCAGGACCTGCCCCGGCTCAATCCCACCACTTCTAACAGAGTTGCATTTATATGCCGTTTTTTAATATAGCAACAGATTATAAATAATGGATTTACTGCTGAAAGTTATTGATGGAGAAATACAGGAAAATAAGTTACAGCTTGAACTAAAATTAGATCATCCATCTGTGTCCAATTTCAAATACTCACTTGGTTCTGGCCCGAGTAAGCCCCAAGGTGAACGGGATCCAGGTTGAACTGCTGCACCAATGCTGTTCTGGCATTAAACTGCATGAGCTGCACCAGACATCTTCATTAGTCCCTCTTCTTCTCCAGAACTCCATGTTGGCGGTTTTAATAGAGTTCTGCTCTCAAAATAGTATTTCCAGGAGTGCATAAATGGTGTCGAGTCCCAAGTGCAATTTTCAGAGCTGAATGTATAGCATGTAAAAGCCAGTCAATCAATCCTCGGTGACACAGATTCTTCTGCATATAATTGCCTCATAAACAGCCCTTTGGAAAAATTTTGCTCAGGTTTGAGCCTGGCTCCTGATTGAGATGTCTGTGAAACTTCTGTTTGAGTTTTGTAGCTTGCTATGCACACGTAGTTACTCTACACAACCTTTTCTAGTGTGGAAAATGCACAGCCTTTGGAAGTCTTTTTACAGAAAAATGAGAAAGAAAAAACACGATGGAGATTCTCTCTCCTTGATTTGTTATTTTAATGTGCCAAATTCCTCCCAGCTGAATTTGATGGCAAATGAAGAGACATTTTGTGTACAGTTGAAAACTGCAATACAGTCAAGGGTGGATCACATTCTTCTCAAAGATTACTACAAACCTTAAATGAACACAGAGACATGTCCACGCGGTGGCAGCAGAGGAGGGAAGTGAGAAAACATCCACAGGAAGCCCGAAGATAAACATTAGTGACCTGAGGTGGAGCATTTCTTAGTTAAGTGTACATTTAAGTGCATGCATCTTCAAAACCGGGACTGTGAGCCAATGCACTGAGCATCCGTGACTACCCAAATCCAGCCAGAAGGCGGAAGTCTACACACCACCTCAATGAGAAGCACGTTCACCTGGCACTATCTGGGAGGGAAGTTGCTCTTGAGAGGGAAAGTAGATGTCTAAGTTTACAGCGTGCCATGCCACCTACCGTAAAGGCACATTTTCCGTCCTGTGTCTCACGGATCCTCTCAACACCCAGCAGCACCTAGAATTGAGGAGCAGATTTCATCAGCTGGAAACAGAGCAGCAGGAGCAGGTAGAGGGCAGCAAGAATTGACAGAGGTTTCCCTCTGTACCCCAGCCTGCCGTGTACATTAGCGATGTGGCATCCACCTGTAAGAAGTCTCTCACTATTGCTGGTAAATCTAGGAAATAAAAATCTCAGCTTTAAGGAAGCCTGCAGCTCACTTGCCTTTGGTCAAGCAGGATGAAAAAGCTGAGGGGGAGGAAAAAAAAGAAAAAAAGATGTGTAGGGACCTGCTTGGACTCACAGCCTTGTGAAGAAACCACAGGACAAGGGTGATCTGTGTTGAACACAAACTGTACAGCATCCTTCACACGCCAAGCTGGCCCGATAGTTATTCCCTGGCTCATTGCCATGTGCATGTACACGCTCGTCTTCTCTCTCCCAGGAAGACCGTTTCAGCTGTCACAGGTCAGGGATAAAGAAAAATGAGCTTAATAAAACCAGAATCAGAGAAGAAAAACCCTCAAGCAACTAAATCATGGTTTTCTACTTTGAGAAATACCTGGTATAATTGAGTCTGTTCCATCTTTTTAAAAGTCAGCTCTGTTTTGCCTCTTGCAAGCCAGGTGGGTGCGTCCTTTCTTCTGACCCACCACTCTGAAAGGCTCCAATAGCTAAACAAGGCACCCAGCAGTCCCCAGACTCCCAACCGGTACTGGACTGTGCTGATATTGCCAGACAGGTCACCTCTGTGCAGATCTCGCAGGGAGCTAGGGAGGAGTAGGCTACAGCACATGTTTTTGCTAAATTTAGTGCTCTTACTTTGGTGCAAAAAATATCAGCCGAGCTAGAGAAGGCAGTGACAGAGTAAGGTGCTCCTCCGGCTTTTCAGAGGAACTGTATTTCCTCAGAAACTGCTGTGATGAGGAGAGGAACAATTATGAAGGAATTAAACACAATTTTACCCATTTAAGTGTTTTCCTGATCAGAAAGTGAGAACAGCCTGCCTTCCAACTGATTTCACTACCAGATATCCCAAGCAGTGTTGCATTCACAGGGGGAAAAACTCCTTCTCTGACCTCTGCAGTGCCAACAGTAGACCAACCACAAAAGAAAGGCCCCAGCGCCAGTTTCCTGAGTGCTTCCAGGTCCTCAGGAAGTGGTGTCTGTACCTTCGTGTATGATGGGGTATGTGTCCCCAGGATACAGGACAGCAGAAATGCAGTTTTCCATAAGGACTGGGGCTGAGCGCTGGCAATAGTGTTTAGGGTAGCGCTGTATCACGGAGATCTGAAACCCAGTTTGAGCACGATCTGCAGTTGCCATTAACCGGGACTCCTCTCCGTGGTCAGTGCAAGAAAGGGAGGAAACAGCAGTGGTTAGGGAGCCTGGGACACCTATCATTGGCTGTCTTCACTTGATGACCAAGCCTTCAGGACCCAGGTCTACTCTCCAACCTACAGCTACGGCCAAAGAGCTCTCACTCACAAATAAAACTTCTGTGCCCTCCTCTTCTGGAACCTGCTCTTTTATTTGCAAGTCTAAACATGGAGACTGTTGTGATTTTAGAGCATGGCGTGATCCTGACACCGTGCCTACACATACAAGTCCTTGTTCTCTGCCTACACTCACACTCCCCAGCCTCTTCTCTGAGTCCCAGCTCTCCTGTCCCCCCTAAGTACTAAATCTCATATACAAAGGCAAGCTAAATATAATTTAGGGTACATACTAGAAGCATTTAGCTGGAAGCAGTGGAAAGTCACTCGCCAGGACCCTGCTGTTACAATTTGCCGCAGTGAGCAGACTCCTATCCATAACACATGGATTTCCACAAGGAAATTCAAAGTG
The DNA here is from genome assembly GCF_964199755.1 of Larus michahellis. Taxonomy (NCBI): domain Eukaryota; kingdom Metazoa; phylum Chordata; class Aves; order Charadriiformes; family Laridae; genus Larus; species Larus michahellis. The sequence continues at coordinate 66,637,828 of NC_133896.1, read as the reverse complement.
CTTAAATCTAGCACAACTCCACTTTGCTGGTCAGAGGCAGCAGCAATGTCCCGTCAAGGGACTGGACCTCCCTTGTACCTCAGTGGGGGTGATACAGGGTGATTGATAGCATTTCTGTGAGATGCCTTAGACAAGGGAGAGAAAGGACCCGGGGCTTTAGACCATGCTTCACACAGGAGAAGGTCAACAAGGCCAGACATAGCTTAATAGAGGACAAGCCAATTAATAGCCATATGACTAGGTGCTGTCGATTTTAAAAGTCATTTTGAACGGAAGAGAAGCCACCTCCCCCCAGCTCTGCTGAAGCCCCAGCTGATTTCCACCTTATAAAATGACGTTTTTCAATAGACTGGATAGAAGTTAGTATTTACTAAGCCAGAGACCACTATTCTCTCAAAAAAATCACACACTGAAACTATTTATGCTACCCTTGATACACATGAATTTCAGGACTTGCTAGTCAGCAATAGATTTTTGCTCCTTTTTTTAACAGAAATATGGCATTTAATAGTTCCATTCAGGACTAGCGGCCAAGCAACTGTGAGTTCTTGAGCAGGCAGGCCCAGCTAATTTCAAAATGGATTGCTCTGTGAAGGAAGGATAGCACTTCCCAGATCACAGAAATGGTTTACTGGCCCCAGTCTCATATAAAACAGTCTCTTGGTGGAGAGCTAAACAGTTTTAAAAGGTGTCAGAGAAACCATTAGGCAATAAAAATTCACAGAGCAATTTTGCCAGAGAAAAAGCATAAATAAAAAGTGCATCATTTCTCTCCCAGACTTTCTTGCAAGTCAGCGGCATTCAGAGAGATGTGCCACAGCTCGAGCTGAGCTAAAGGTAATTAAAAAGCGTTGGCTGTCTTGTGTCAGAATTTCAGCTTGTACTCAGGCGCTTTAATCAGAAAAGCAGCAATTGTATAAATGGTGCCACTGGATGAAGGGAGAGCAGAGAGTACAGCAAGCATAGATCAAATCCTGTATGTATATTGAAAAGAAAAAAAAGCAACTGATCCTTATTTATGTACGGGTGCATTCACTCCGTAGCCAAAGAAAACATACACAGAAAGAACTGCCTCTTGCAAGGAAATGTAAATGCTAAAATGCAGCGTCCAGCCAGTTCGGGCTATTTTGCTTCAAGGATATACTGATTTGCTTTTGACTTTGTAAGTTTTAGTTATGTCAAATGTTACAGATTCTTCTTGGAGGTCTTTCAGCCCATAAAGAAATATGACAGGCTACTTAGAGCATTAACAGGAAGAAATCTGAGCCCCACCATTAAGCAGAGCTATTCTGGGGGAAGAGTATTCAAAAATTTGGGGTTTGCTTGTGTTGTTTTTTTTTTTTTCATTAAAAAAACCCAAACAAAATTCATGCCATTCATGTTAATCCAGCAGTTGCTAAAATTTAAAAGAACCCTGCTTATTAAATCAGCAGCTTGTAGTTTCTTGCGAAACTACTTTTAAGCAAAGAGAAAAAAAATCCACAAAGCGGGAACAGTGAACCAGGATAACATCTCCATCGCAATTAAGCAGAACATGCCTCTTTGATAGGACAATCAGCTTCGTGCAGTAACTGCTAATAGAAGGACATTTCTAGCAGCATCGGGACATGCTGCGTTCCTGGATACTTGAGAATTTTTAATGAGAAGCCTATTTGGGATTTCATAGCCCCATATCTTGTGCCATAAAAAGCTCATACACAGCATTCCAGCACATCCAGCTAGTGCCAGGCAGCAGCTCTCCCTCTCCCTCCAGGCCTTAATATACAAACCCCAGAGCCTACAGAACAAGAAAGCCAAGTTAGCTCAAACTGCAACTTGGGCAGGTGGAGGAGATGGCGGTCAGGAGAACTTCCTCCTGATTTTGAATTCCTCTGTTGGCAATATAGTCAAACGGCATAGAAGAATTATAACTGGTGCAGTATACACTTGCCTTGTCCTCTCTAAGCGGAAAAACATCAGTGCTGCGGGATTTGTGCATGAGGTATTTCTGAAGGGGTGAAGCGGGAATAACATTTGCAGTGTGGTAAAGCCACTCTCCTGGAGAGCAGTGCCATTCCCCAAAAAAGCAATGCTGTGTAGATTAATTTATGATCTCCTCTTGCTTCACACAGGTCTAGAACTAGAGGAAAGAGCTCATTAGGGTCCAGGCTTTTGGGCATTACTTGTCATGCTCTAATTATGCAACTCCAGTTTCCCCCGCCTTTGCTGCCTCCTCCTTCAGTATCTCTGTGCCTCTTCCTGCAAAGGCTGCAAATAATTCTTGGTTCTGCTGTTCTCTTTTTCCCTGTGAGTATATTCCTAATATGAGAGCCAGGCTTGCTTGTAAAAAGGGGCAGAGGGAAATCTCCTCTGTACAAAGAGCTGCACCTCACCCTGGGCCAGGGTGCTCTCTTCTCTTACCAAGTGTCTTTGCATCAAACAGATCATAGAATGGTTCGGGCTGGGAAGGGACCTTAAAGATCATCTAGTTCCAACCCCCCTGCCATGGGCAGGGACACCTCCCACTAGACCAGGCTGCTCAAAGCCCCATCCAGCCTGGCCTTGAACACTTCCAGGGATGGGACATCCACAACTTCTCTGGGAAACCTGTTCCAGTGCCTCACCACCCTCACAGTAAAGCATTTCTTTCTAATATCTAATCTAAATCTACCCTCTTCCAGTTTGAAACCATTACCCCTCTTCCTGCCGCTCCACTTCCTGATAAAGAGTCCCTCCCCATCTTTCCTGTAGGGCACCTTTAGGTACTGGAAGGCCGCTACAAGGTCTCCTTGGAGCCTTCTCTTCTCCAGGCTGAAAAACCCCAACTCTCTCCGCCTGTCCTCATAGCATAGGTTCTCCAGCCCTCTGATCATCTTCGTGGCCCTCTGCTGGACCCATTCCAACAGGTCCATGTCCTTCTTGTGGTGAGGACTCCAGAGCTGGACGCAGTACTCCAGGTGGGGTCTCACCAGAGTGGAGTAGAGGGGCAGAATCCCTCCTCCCTCGACCTGCTGGCCACGCTTCTCTTGATGCCACCCAGGATGGCTTTCTGGGCTGCAAGCTCACATTGCTGGCTCATGTTGAGCTTCTGATCAACCAACACCCCAAAGTCCTTCTCCTCAGGGCTGCTCTCAATCCATTCTCTGGCCAGCTTGTATTTGCGCTTGGGATTGCCCTGACCCATGTGCAGGACTTTGCACTTGGCCCTGTTGGATTTCATGAGGTTTGACCAGGCCCACCTCTCAAGCCTGTCCAGGTCCCTCTGGATGAGATGGTCCAAAAGGAGAGTGTGCAGCAGATCTTGAGGAACAACATAAACAGCAGATCCTCTATGCGTCCATTTCAGTTCTAGCTCTGCACTGGAAGTCCAAATTATTTTATGTGGTGACAATTTCCTTAGCAGTCAATAGTTATGCGCCTTAGTACCTGGCTGCCCATTTCTAGGTCAGTAAAGAAAAAACATTCAGGTGAATATTAATTGCTTCTCTTCAGCTTTACCAGAAGATTTCCAACAGTCTTGTACCAGTGCAATTTAAGGTATAAAATCCGCTATGGCAGGCCAGGGTTTTCTGTTGCCACCACAAGTGTGCCCCAGAGCTGGTTTCGCCCTGCAGCCCTCCCGGTCTCACAAGGCACGGGCAGGACCATGCCTGGGATGAGGCTGTCACTTCACTGTGCAACACATCCTTTTCCAGATGTAAGAAGTGGTTACTGGCATGTCAGGAGTCCTGAGAACTGGTTTCCTTCTCCCTAGCTCCCTGCCACCAAGAGCAGGCATGGTGACCCATCCTACCCCCAGAGTTTTGGAGGTTTCAGTGAGTAGGTTATTCACCCAATGGCACCCACATTTTCACAATAGGAAGCCTCCCTGGTCTGCGATACAGCACTGAATTACAAACCCTAAGCTGCTCTATTTGCACAGCTGAAGACACATTGGGGAAATCACATCTTTGAGCCAAAACCAACAACACGCTTGCTGTCATGATGGCAGAGCAGTTTTTTAAAGTTAGTTATAACACAACAAGTCAGTCATCGGCAACAGCAGCCTGACAAAATACCGCAATTTACAGCTCCGCTAGTTCAGGGGAACTATTATTTTTGTAAAGATTGACTGATGTTTTCTGAATTGTGCTAGAATATGAGGTTTTCTTTCCAAAAGCAGCATGGGATGGGGATAGGAGAGAGAAGCATTTCTTTTAAACAACAGAGAGACTAGTATTTGGTAAGTCAAAAGATCATGTGTGCAACTGTCGAATTATTAAACCATGAGTAGTACCTGAATGACTTGCTGTAAGGGCAGGCTGTGGTGCTTCAGCCATTTTGGCAGCCGATAGTTGCCCAGTTCACTTGGCTAGACAACAGCCATCAGGTTTTTTCACCACAAACACCCCTATGTTTATATTTCCATATTTAAGGGGACTGCAATATACAGCAGAGAGATGGACAAGAGCCTGCTGTCTTCTGTTTAAAGGACAGACGGGTCTGTAGTGCACAACAGTGCTGAAACCAGAGGAGATGGATGGAGGCAGAGGTTTCCTGGCTTGTAATTCACTGATACGTGCTGATAGGGCTAAGCATTAAAACCCTTCAAATACACTTCACTTCCAAGTCTGTGCTTTAGATAAGTCAGACACCACCTTTCCCTCCCCCAAGAAACTATATTTAAACCCTTCCATTTCAAACAAAAAATCAAGCTTCTGGCAAATGGAATTGTGTCAGCGTGGCCTTCCTAACATGTGAGACAAGGCTAAGAGCTTGGCATAGCTAAATCTCTCTGAAACCTGAAGGTATATTTACAATGGATGAGCCATCACACCAAATTCCAGATTGCTTCCTTTTCTGTGAAGTAACACTGCAGCTGAAGCAGTCCATCTCAGCTATCCATCCTGCTGCAGCAGCTACTTCCCTCTGGTAAATCAGGTTAGCTGAGATGAACAGGGGGTACCAATTTTATTCTGACAGATGAGCACCAGCTGTGTAAAGGACTTGATGCTAAACAGGCACCCAAAACACTGAAGGATAGTATTTCCTAGGCACCTTTCAGAAACTGAATTTATATCAGCGCTACAGCACCACAACATTTGCTGCAGTAAAAAGAGGATTTCTGAAAGCAAGTGTTTAAATTTGAACTTCCAAAGAGGAAAGGTTTGCAGGAAGGTGACCTGAATGACAAACATTTCCCCAGTATACATCACAACCTCTATACTGAGGAAAAATAAACAAAAAACCTGAAAACCTCCCGTTCATGTTAATCAAACATTTTGGTTTGTAACAGATGAAATCCAGTGTCCGCAGTCAGAAAGCCCGGTGTAGACTGCTGGTGATTCCGGATGGCACTTGTCACTGCCCCAGCTTGCAGTACCAGCCAGATTATAATGCCCGTCAGTCACACAGAACAGCGGCCACCCAGAGTCTCCCTGAAAGAGGGAAAAGAGGGAGGAGAGAGAAGGAGAAAGCAAGGAGCTGTCACCTGCCAACAGTGTCAAAAACATTCACATCCAGGAAGCCAGGGGAGGGCATGGCTCTGGGTCCTGGTCGTGTGCAGCGCAGCATCCCCACCCCCTCGATTACGTAGCGTGCAAAAAGCTTCTCCCACCAATGTTGGTCTCTCCAATATTTTGTCCCCAGTAGTTTGCACAGGCCTGGTGGGAGAGGAGAGAGATCTCTGCTTGTTGGAGCCCGGCAGCCGGTTCTTCTTCCTCTGGGAAAGGCAGCAGTGTCAGGGATGCTGCAGCAGTAGGAGTCACGCTGCATTAACTGCCCCGCAACTCTCCTGGTGGCAATTCATGCGCTTTTAGGGGCAGACCCCAGCCTGGGGATTACTTCCCTTTACACATATGCTATCCAGTGTTGCATAAAACAGTATTTTATACGCTTCAGAAGAAGGACTCTCTCTCCAGACAGTTGTATGGAGCCATCTTAGCTTTTGCAGTCGATGCAGCCCGGAGCGGAGCCCTACAAGGCTGGGAGGTGTGCAGCTGGCAGAGGGAATCAAGCCCATCAGCCAGGAGTAGTAACAGGGTGGCAGTCACCAGGGGGAAGCGTGCATGATATATTAAGCCCTATAGTCCCCATGTGTCTCCCTTGTCTCTCATAAGGGTCACCAAAAGACCTGAAGGGTTGGGGCAAGCCCCTGAGAGAAAGCAAAGGCAGCACACCACCAGGGACGAAAGCCACTTGCAGGACACAAATGAACACTCGCAAACCTTCTGGCAGCGTCCCCGAGTCAGCCATCATCCCACCAGCCTTCCCAGATTAACCTCCAGACAGCTAGTAGCGTGCTTCCTTGCCGCTATCTGTGCTAGGCTCTGGCTAAGGACCGGTCAGACGGGACACAGACCAGCTCCGCGCCAGCTGCATTCAGGCACATGGACCCCACGTCTCCCGCCAGAGGGGTCCATGGCTATTTTGAACAAGGAGGTGGTACAGCTCTCTTCAATTTTAAGTTTCTCCACTCCAGCCACCAAGCTGTCCCAAGGAGACACTGTGACTAGGAGGTATCTGACCATGCCGACGAGCAGTGAGGGTGATGCAGGTCAGAGGCCCCAGGCATTGAGACACCATGAGAGTGACCTCATCTCCCTTGGATTTGTTCCCCTTTGCTTAGCCTCCACCTTGGCTTTGTCTTTCCCAAACTGTCAGCTTTCCGACAGAAAAGGGCACCTAGCTCCTATCTGAGAAGCGTTTCACATGCTGCAGGCAGCATTTGGGGAGAGGGAGGGGGGCAGCACTGCCCTCGATAGGTCAAATGTGCTCTTTCATGTCCGAGTAACCTGTGCTTACTGCCAGCTCCCGTCTCCCCCCATCCTGCTGTTAAGCATCTTGCGGCAGTACTTTCTTCCTCCCCGCTGCCTGGTGAGCAAGTTGTTGCCCCAGAACCGCCTGTGTTGGAAAGCAAATTCCCATCGACACCAGGTACGGCTTCCCTGCTCTTTCTTATGTCAGTGCCCTGCTTTTCTTGCCTCAACTGCCTGCTTCACTTCCCCTCCTCCCAAATTTCCCATAACCAGACTGCAAAACAGATGAGACAGAGATTTAATAATGTATGTGCTCCCTCGCTGTACTCGCTGGATGCCTGAGAGTGCTGTTTTAATGAGTCAAATCTGGCTTTCTCCTAATACCACTGTGAGGCCACAGCACAGTCAATCTTTTGAAAGCTGTTTTTAAGAAGATGAGAGAGGACACCCTCCAAAGATACATGGATCTAGAGGGTTAAGGGAAGACAATTTCCTCAGGCCAGTTTGCCCTAGGACCTCGCTCCTTGAGTGCAGAAGCCTCCCATCATCGGTGCAGGTAGTTAGGCAGCTCTTGAAAGGACTGTGCCATTTTCTTTGTGGATACTATTAACAGGACATGGCGAGATCCGTATGCTTATATAGCCTCCTTATTCACGTGCTCCGTTCTTGTGCCCCAGCTCTATTTAGATCACAGTTCCCCACTGCTTAACATTTGTCTTCAGTTCTTCCCCTTTCCTTCCCCCAAGTCCTGCCCCAAGTTGCACATAGCAAATTGGAAGGAGTAATTTCTCTCAGCCCTTATGCAAGCTTTGCACTTCATTGTGTAAAATCTAAATGATACACTGCAGTAAAATATTCCTCTGACAAGAGTATTCTGTGGTTTAGACAGAGAGCACAGGCAACTGAAAAGCTTTGTCTTTAAATTTCAGCCCCTGCTATCTCAGACATTACTTTGCCACCAGCACAGAGGTGCATATCATATTAGTGCTGTGCATACCGATCTTTGTGGAGAGGAAAATAAGAGCAGCTCCCTTGGGACACACAGGCTTATTTTTGGCTCGTTAACTTCAATGGTCAATAGTAGAGCTGTGACAGGTTGGGAAGACAGGTAGAACAGGTGATCTTTGCTATTCTCAAGATCACATCTAGCCTACACTTATACGTTAAAGGCACAGGCAAGTCTGCTTGGATAAGCCTGATTTAAAGCCTGTTGACAGCAGCAGAAGCATTCCTAACCCTCATGCTGTATTTTAACCAGGTAATAGGAAACAAGCCTGTCTGAAGGCTCACTGTTCATTTCACTCCTAGCATCCCTTAGTGTGTAAGATACACAAGTGCCCTCCCGCCCCCCTCCCCACACACCTGTGCCCCATGTCAGGGTCTTATTATGCTCATTAACCCCAGCACAGCTGAATATGGTGGGCTCCAAGCAGTACATGACTCAATGGGTTTCTGCAGCTCCAGGAGTGCCATTTCTGAAGGGAAACCCACCAAAGGCATAGCATGTGAGCATGGCTTCCACAAGCATGGGGTAATCTTTCACAGTTGGCAACAAGTATTTATTTCCCCAGAACTGTTTTGTCTGAGCACTGGGCAAGGAAGAGGGAAAACAAACACATTTTTCAGTCTAAAAAACTCATAGTTCAGACAACAGGAAGAGTCCAATGTTCCCTTGTAACATTTGCTGCAAAGAAACACTGGGGCACCAGTGAAGCAACACTTCAAGACTTATAACCTTGCATGCTCTGGGGTGAGAGGACATTGCCCACCTGAAGTTACAGCGTGCCACTGTCAGGACCCATCTTTCATCAATTAGAAAGCCTCTACAGAAGTGTTGACCCTCACACTGCAGGCTGGCCAGACAGGGCCAGGACACCAGGGTTCACCAGCTGCTTTCACCCATACTGGGCTTCCCACATGGGTCGGCCAGCGATTTAGTACTTGTTGCAGGCCCCAGCACATGGAATGGATCCACTGCTGGAAATTTACATTTCTCTGGAATTACTTCCTCACTGTTAGTGAGGATATTTTGGTTGGTTTGGGTTGGGTTTTTTTGTTAAAGAAAATTGGTCACAGCCAGGTGAGCTAATATGCTCCAAGACCAATCCAATCACCAATCCAATTGGCTCCAGTCCACCAATCATTCTGGACAGCCATGTCCACCAAAGGCTCCACAACAGCCCACTGGTGGGATTGAAGCCTCTGTATTGGAGAGAGTTGGGAATACTTTGCTCTGATTTTCCCTTCAAAAGAACAGAAGCTGTCCATACATGGTATGCCAAAAAATAAAGTCCTCAACTAATACCAGTTCAGGAAGGACTTGAACCTTGATGTCCCAGACGTGTATGGGCAACATGTACTGGGTAAGCAGCTCTCCACAGATTTTTCAGGAAGTCACATTCTGCAGGTGACAAGCATTTCCTGACCCCTTTTTTTAGACAAAACTGTATTTATGAAGTGTTTCCATTACAGTAAGTCTCCATTTTCTAAAAGTAGTTCACTAAAGTGTTCCCAACTGTCTCCAAATTAAACAGTGCATAAATAACCTGTATCCCACCACCACCAGATTTCACTGATCACAGAGGTGTTAGCATGAGAAAGGAAAGAAACAAAACTAGAAGTGAACAGTGCTTACTTTCCTCAGAAACTGGTAATGCAAAGGATAAGTCTAGGGGGAAAAAAGATTTAACAGAAAATAAGTCCATCAGAAGCTTGTCATTGGTTGAGTTGGTTTGGAGAAACCTACTGAGATTTTTAAGGGCTGAGATACAACACATCTCCTATTTCCCCTCTTTTGGTGGCACTCTGGATCGCGCCATGGGAATTAACCTTTGTATAACAGGCTCCCTCTATCCCATCTGGGTGCCCCAGGAAAAGGTACAACCCTCTAGTAAAGGCAACCAAGCTCTCGAGCAAAAGTTAGCAGAGATAGATTAAATTGTTCAGCATTCTGCTTCCTGTTTATAGTGTCAGGTTCCAGACAGTGGTTATTAATTAATCAGAGGTCAGTTACATGCTGACACCAATCGTTCCTCCCAATAAGCATCTGCTTAAAACAAAAACAAGCCGACCCAACAACTAGTTTAAATAAACAGCCATTCCTCAGGGACGTTTCTGTATTTGGCTTGGTGGCAGTGAGAACAGCAGAGATAAGAGGACTACCACCTAGTGTGAAGTGCCTGGGGTGAGCACTAAATTAACTTGCTGCAGTTTTGGGTGCATCAGAGCACGGAAGAATATCTTGAAGTGACCTCAGACAACAGCTTTTGGGGAAGCTCATTCAGCAAATAAACATTACGAATGTCCCTGCCTGTAACCTTCAATACATTTTTAACAACAGGATTGCTTCGTGGCATAGGCAGGGAAAGACCCAGAGCCTTACTTACATTGGCTGCTGCCTTCCAGCTCACTGCCTTGGCTGCTGACACAACACTTCAAGAAGGATTTTGAAGTCTCTGTATCCCACAGATTCATCGGTTTTGAAATGCGGCATCAGGAAGCTGCTGCCGGAGAACATGCTACAAGATATTGTCCGGCCACGTTAAGTTTCCTGGTGAGGGGAAGAAGAAAATACTGTAGTTGTAGTCATTGCCAAGTAGTTTGAGAGGCAGCCCCTACACTTGTTTCCAGGGACAGACTTTTTAATCCAAGCTTTGTCATACTCAGAGGTACTAGTGGATGCCAGGATTTCTCTGAGGTCTTTCAAGAGGTACATCTCTAGTGGCCTATGCAATATCATTCCCTACCCGGGCTGAAGAGGTGAAGCCTAGTGCAATGGCCAAATTGTTCTCATGCTCTATGAGAGTGCATCTCTCATACTTTAGTGAGATGACTTCAATAACCAGTTCTCTAAATGTCTACTTACGAGAGAGGAAAAAGGCAGGAGACAGTGGGAGAACGAAGAAGGCATGAAGCCATTTCAGTGAACATTTCTGTACCCAAAGATCCTGATGTCCATATGGCACAGCGGCATCTGCTCAAACTATTTCAGACACAGAGTGAGACAAGTACCAAGATGCAAAGGGTTAAGGAACAAAGGGTTTCAAAGAAGGATTGATAGAAGCATCCCCTCAGATACAGCCATGATGCTGGAAGTCAAGAGCTGCTGAGTCCAGGCCACTTCTACTGAAGAAGCCCCGGGTGACAAGAGCTGCTCTCAGCAGCTCTCAGGAAGCCTGCTGTCACTTGGCCCTGCCATGCAGGGACTAATCAGAGAGCGTTGCCCTCCTCCCTGCCTCCCATACCCCACAACTGAAGGGAATTTGGTCACCTTCAGTAAATAAAAGGGATCAGAAGAGGAAGACAGTAAATGAACATGCAGTTCAACCTACCCAGAAGCCTTGAAGAGAGAGATGTGGTCCACCATAAACACTCAAATGATCCCAATGCAATCCATTGCATCCTCAGTTACAAAATCGTTAAGTACAGCCTTCAGCTTATTTCCTCAAGCAGAATAAATTGTCCAAGTGCAGTTCAGTACGTCAGGGTAAATGCCAGGGTAACTGAGAGATATTATTTCAATGGCTCCAACTGGAATTAGATCAAAGCCTGGGCACTCTTAAAATAAAAGGAAAAAACAACCATATCACAAAGAGAAAACTGTTTCTGCATGAATTTCCTTAAGCAGGCCTATTAATATTGCAGAAATAAGAGATCTTAGTGTTGGATTTTAAGTTCTGTTGGTTGAAGTGAACTTTTGCATGGCTTCAAAGCATGAGTTCTATGTGCCATGTACACAGAGCATTTGTTCAACCAAGAAAAGGACTACAGACTTGGAAAACTACTTGAACTCTGAAAAATTATCTAGAAGCCAGACACCGAGACCCCACATACAGGATCATTTGGCATAACTAATCCTAATGAGCCAAATTCAAACTTAAAAATTTATTAGCCACTCCTAAGGTGTTTACATAGATGTTCCTTTTGCCTTCCATTTATAGGTGCCACAAAGCTGATCAAAATGCAGAATGCCACGTTGTAGGCATGTTAATGTTTTAATTACACGGTTTTGTGGAATAGTCTGCATTGTTTTCAGGAGTTCCATAAATAAAACTGGCTCTCATCGCACCCCAGTTTACTGGGGTGAAGGGAGAGCAGGGCTGACAGCATATTTCCTGGGGTGATAAGAGAGAGGAGACTGAGCCTGCTGGAAACAGGAAAGAAGTGGAAGCTTGACGAGGCTTTTAAAATTCCACCTTGAAGGTCCCTGTGGCTGAACAGCTGGGAACATGCTTCAGGCAGGCGGGTCAACCTGGCTAAAGCTCAAGTCCTCGTACAAAGTGCAGAGATGGGTTCAAGGATCTTGGATCCAACGTATTTGATATTGTTGGAATTAGCTAAGGTTTGGGATTTTTTTGATGGGGTTTTGTTTTGTTTTTTCCTTCAAGTAGCTATTCATTTCTGCAGGCATTTCTCCTAGCAGCTCTGTCAGGAGGAATTGAAAGTGAACACAGCAAAAGAGAGCTGTGCTGGTTGAAGAAAGTACATTAAGTACTGACGTGGCTAATGGTGGTGGTGACAGTCTCATACCCAAGTGTTCAAACTTACCTGTGGCAGAGGTTAACCCCCCAAGCCACAAGTACAGAATGTGCATAAAAGGAGATGAAGGCAGGGTTTTTGTTTTGTTTTGTTTCATTGTTTTGGTTTTTTTGTTTTTTTTAATAGGATTTTCCTCTTTGTGGAAAGTTAAAACCAGTCTTACCTTTGTCAGCAGCCTTGGTGTTTCCATATTTCAGGCCTAAAAGGAAAGCACTGCCTTAACCTGAAGCCCACAAACGCAGAGGAGGTTACAGGACTGTTCTGGGGAAGGGAGCCTGAGCCAAGAGGAGTTTTCAGCCAGGCTGCCCGTGAACGGAAAAGGCAACTCCTGGTTTTCAGAGATAGGGCTTGGAGCGCATCTTGGAAATGTGTGTGTGCACATCACGAAAAAGCGGACATACCTCTGTTGATGGTGCTGTAAGTCTGATGAATTTTAAGTTGAGAAATTTAATTGCTGCAATTCACTTCCGAAGCCTAACACGCTTGCCTGGTGCATGGAGAAACAGATGTGGTCATTCACCCAGCAGTGAGGAGCACAGGTAAGACAGGAGAAAGGGGGATGGGGGAAGGAGATTGGATGTGGCTCAAGTCGCTAGAAATGCAAAACAGTTTGCTTCCACAAAAACAGAAGAGTCAGACTGGACGCATCTCTCCAGCTCCAAGTTTCTTTCGTCTGAGGCGTTAAATTTGCTTAATGGTGCCAGGGCAATGCTATTCACAGAGAAAACTATCCGCCCGTGTCACCAGCCGAACCCTGGCCTGGGAAGCAAGAAAAGGAGGGAGGTTTCCTGTGGCCTTTGAGCTTAGAGCCCAATTAACTGCGTAGGTCCCTGGCCGTATGGCAGAGGTGAGGTTTTGGGGGGAGCAGTGGTAACAGCAGCACCCAACAGCAGTTTTGCCTACTAGGTGCAGAAGCCGAAGAGAAATTATTGAAGGAATAACAGCCAGACCGTGGGGACAGGGGATTCTGGTTTTGTAAAGCAGAATGGAAAGGGGCATACAGAGAGCAACAGCTAAGTCGGTTATCTCCTTTTTACAGCTTCATAGTGGGGACCACAGGAGTTAGATCACTACTTACGCATTTAATCATCAGCGCTCAAGATTGCTAATAGATCGCTCATTCTTAATGGCCATTTCCCTTCAGAACAGACCTGAGACTGTTTAATACATCACTCAACATCTTCAGAAAACACATAAACAGCATGGAAGCTTTTTCGTTCTTAAATAACTTTTTTTTCCCTATTTTTCCTTCTTTTTTTTTTAAATATAACAGCCATACTTTAGGCTCTATTTCTCTACCCCCACCCCAAAATCTTAATAGACTTACCAGATAATATATCCTGAACAAAGTAAGTCAGGAGAAAGCCTTTCATAGCTGCCTCAGCCCTGGAAGTGAAGGTCACTGCCACCACTGAACCTCCAGATTTTATGGGATAGAGGGAAGCATCACCACAGAAGCTGCCTGCGAAAGAGACCAAGATGGGACATCAGCCTTCCACTTTCCCCTGTTTCTCTGGAGGGCTGTAAGGCTAAGCCTTGCAAAATGCAGTGTCAGAAAAGATTTCCCTTTCTAAAAGCCTCTTAATGATGGCCCTCAGCTTTGAATTCATGCATTGGACTACAGATGTGTCCAGAAGGTAGCTTGCTATGCTTGCAACCAGAATGGTAACTAAATGGTAACTAAAATAGTTAGAGGCGCCCGTTATAACCACTACAAACCACTAGTGTCAAGTGCCCACCACCTGGACTACCTTCATTGGAAGAAATTCCTGGTCTGACAGGCAGCCCCCACCTCAGGCTCTTTTGTGCAAGACATCATGCAACACCTGCAAGACCGTGGGACACTCATATTCCCTGGGGGAGTAACTGAGACCTGGCACTGAGGAACCCTGTACCGGAACACTAAATTTCCAGTCTATGCTTTCTCCTCCTGATATGGAAGATACTTGCACAGCTTCATTTCCGCAGCAATATCCTACATAACCAAGCCAATACCTCCCTAGTCAGGATGGGTAGGTACCTCCTCTGGCATAGCAGGGCAGTAGGAAAAGCTTCCCTTCCCTTGGCTCCATCACTTTGACCTGCTGCCATTGGCACACAGCTTCAGACACACACAGCAAGTTGTCATGCTGCAAGTTCAAGCCTGGGAAAGAGAAACCCAGACAGACTCACGTTGTTCCAAGGCAAAGCCATGCCATGATCAGGACCTCGCATCCAATACGTTTGATTGCAACAGTATTTCTAGCGAGGGAAAGATACTGAGCTAGCTGAAGTAGTTCCAAATGTTATCAGAAATCCCTCCTGGAGCATGGAAGTGTGCCATGTAAAACTCCCTTGCCTGTCTGCAAATGAACCTTAGTTCAGCTCCTCTGTTTGTCTCACCCCAGCATTAAGGTGAGCTCTCCCTCACCTATTAACTCTTTGGTTAGTCCAAATCCTTCATGGACTGTGACATGACATCCTTCATGGCCGTGACAATTAGACAGATTTCTTTCAGTCCAGAAGTCCGTGACTGCAAGCTGAATAATGGATTTTAATGGGGCTACAATTCTCCAGTGGCAGCTGTAGCACAAAGTAAAGAACAAAGTCACAATGCCGGCATATTTTACAATTGGCTCTTATTTCCTAGGGATAGCTATCAAAATGTGAGCAAAGGCAAAAGGGATTGTAATGCCTATTAAAAAGAGAAAAGGGGAAAGAAAAATCAAAGTGGGATACTGGTCCAAATCTATTTCGGTCATATTATTCATTATTTCTGAAGTTAAGCTTTCAAACAGTTTAGTAGCCTATGTTATTGCCACGTGAATGGAAAGTTATCGCTTACCCTAACTAAGCACAATAAAGGGAGGAAGAAAGGAAACAGATGAAAGTGCCAAAAGATTTTTAGTAACATAGTTTAGCACCACCATTGTTAAACCCTCAGTTACGCCATGTTCAGGCCTCTGACATGATTTATGATGAGAGCTTTGCCCAGAGGTGTCAGATTTTTCTTCTGTTTGCTGGAAAGAAGGTACTGGTCCCCCCCAGATTTCCTAACTCTCTCCGAGGAACTCACAGAGTTTTCTAAAAATGCTCTGAAATACCTATAGGTTCATACAAAACCACACCACAGCTATTTGCAGACTTTTGTGTGAGAGTTCCAAAAGACAGAAGAATGTAGGTGCTCACCTGGTGGCATCTGCGTGTCTCATGGGGCATCCCAGTGACTGCATCATCCCTCCCTGATCTGTAAGGATGACATCCGTCCATCATGACAACTCTGAGGTCGCCTTCCTGGGAACAATTTTTTGGGCATTGTTAGGTTTTTGTCCTAGGAAGAATAAGAATGTAGAGCATGAAATTCAGCTTTACTATTAACTTTTATATGGACTTTCACCGGGGAATAGGGCAATTCCTATATGACACATCACCCCCACTGAAAAGCGTGCATCATGGGTGAGAGCCAATTCAGAGAGCAAGAACCTTGACATGCTCATTTTGAAAGTTCATCTGGAAAAATATGTGTTCAATTAGAGGACAAACCAATTGGGAGAGCTACTACATTCCTATTCTACCATCCAGACCTACAAAACTCAAACTTACTTTTGCCTTGATTCAAGCTTCAGCATTTTGCCATGTCAGTCAGTTTTACCCAGGCTAAAGCTTAGGAGAGCTCTATTTTCACACGTTTGGAGAACACGTCTGTATGGAAAATCTCCAGAAAGCCCACAAAGGTGTCTTGAAAACAAGTACATACTCTTTAGACAAGAATGGTTGTACTGCTTGACTGTACAGCTTGATCAGAGCGCCGCCTTCACCACAGGTCCACGGCTCTGGAGGACCACAGGAGACTGCACGGTACCACACAACACAGCTAGAAGCAAATCCAAGCACGATGCCACCGCTGTAAAAACATCATTTGAGAAACATAGGCAAATGTCATACAAGTTACTCTGTGGGGAAAGGCAGAAAAGTGGGGAACTACTCACATTTGAGACATCGTGGATGCCAGTAGTGCAGCTGCTATACAGTCACCTCCTGACAAGGGAGGAGGCAGCACCTCCAGTCCCTGCCCTGCAACCAGTGCCCTACTTCTGACCAGCAAGGATTTGTTCAGTTCATTGCACCATATCAGCTGCCCAAATTCTACCTATAAGGCCAGGCACTTTATTTGCTTTCTGCCCTGAAAAATTGCTAGATAAGTGTTCATTCTTGGACTTAAATTGTAAGTGGGATGGGATAGGGAATTTTTGCCATTACTCCATCTCTACTGATAGGTACTCTCAGTTGTCAAGCACACTAAATTGTTTTCAGGCTAGTTTCTGGCTCTCTGAATTTTCCAGCCTCTTTCTCCTCCATCATACCATCATGCTAAACTTCTAGCTCATGCTGACATCAAAGCCCAAGTCTACGTTTTAGTTTCCTCAGTAAAAGTAATTTGGTTTAGAGACAGGCACCCACTGACTTCTGTTGCTCACTGGCTCTAGAGAATGAGGGGAAAGAAAAAAAAAAGAAAACAGGCTGTTTCAATATGCTGGCATATAAATAGACATAGGAATCTAGTTTAATATACCCAACCTTGAAAAACTGCCAGCCATAACAAATGCTATTACATAGCAGCAAGTCTGTGTGCTGGAGGATGCTCCAGGGAGCTATCTATTAGACTCCTATTCAGGGAAAAGTTTGACTGATGGCCCTATTTCTGATAGTATTTTCCTCTGTCCTGCATATAAATAGTTATGATAGTTAAACTGTTATTCTCAGCTGTAACAGGCATACTTTTAGAATTTTTTTGTGTGCTTTTGTAAATAAGTTCTTGGGGGAAGATAGCTGTGGAGTACTCTAAGAGCTCCTCAGCACGTCCTCTGTATTTCTCCTCTCCTGTCCTTTCACTCCTAACTCGGAATTAACTGACATGCTAAACTGCAGATTTGGTCAGTGGTTTTGGTTTTGGTTTTTTAATTAAAAAAAATATATTCCTAGCATGTCTCATTACCCTAAAGGCCTTTGCCTGGAAGGATTACTAGTGTATTTGGTAACAAAACAGTGTTCTTGTTCAAAACCAGTTTATTTTCCTAACATGAGACCTATGATGACCGTGCACATAGCCATCATCTACACCCAGATAAAAGCTAAATAGGGCCTCTTCCCTAGGGCATTAGCCATCACCACTGGTGTGATGCAAAAGGGTCTACACGGAATAGCTATCACCCAAAAACTTTCTCCAGAGACATTGCTTAATTTTGAAAATATTTGGAGAACACACACACTAGAATTCACCCACAGGACTCCCAAAGGCTGGTGGTAGATTTCTCCACCACACTCTGTCTACCATGATATCAGCATGGATACCTACCCAGGAGAAATGTTTCTGCATAAGTAGTTTATAACATCTGTAATCAAAATAAATTAAACCTAAACAAAAACAGAATAAAGGGGGATGAGGGAGGGGAAGAAACAAACACGTTGACAAGCTAGGAGGGGATGCTGGGAGAAGGAACATCTTCACTAGTCAGAGATCCTTCAGCACACCCAATAAAACCTCTGCAAGATCTAGCCTTCATGAGTTTCCCCCCTCCCCACTTACATTTTGTGCTAAGTTCCAATTAATTCCTTTTGCTTTCAAGTTGTTGCCTGACACTTCCCTTTGATGTCCCTACTCCTTATGTTTCAAAAATTAGTGACTAAGCATTCCTTAGTCACTTTTCTCTGCCATTCATAGCAGTCTTTACAGCCATTGCATTTCTCCTCCCTTATCTTTTCCAGCCTGTTTAGTTTCTCCCTGTAGAGTGCCAAACCAACCCCTGGACACCTGTCAGGCTCCTCTGTACTTCTCGATCCTTTTCAGAACGACAGGGTGCAGAAGGGGGAAGAAGTAAATCAAAGCCTCATAGAGTATTAAAAAAATTGGTTCCTCGGGTTTGTACAGTAGAGCATGTTTTATTCTTTACCCCTTCAGACACCGACACCTTGTTTTGTATTTTTCACAGCTACAAATCTGCTCCAATGACTCTACAATATTTCAGTGATAGTAACTAAATTAAAGCTCATCACTTGTGTACATAAGGGCATGCTGGTTCTCCCTTCTGTCCCAAGACTTCAAGCCAGTGAAGATAGATTGTTTTTCTTTTATATATAAAAGTCTTTATATACTACACAGCTTGTACAGCAGATAAGAAAGCTGGCATTTGACTTGCCATTTCAAACAGACATAGGAGTGTGCTACTGCCCTGCATCTTACCTCTTCCATTTTGTCCCCTACTCTGTGCACAGAGCCTTTAAAATAGGAAGCAAAAAGCATTTCTTCCATGGATTTCAACATGGCCCAACTCACTGGCATAACCTTGATGTGCTCCTGCTCCCTACCACACTGCACTTCAACTGGATTTTACCTAACTGCACAGCGTGGAGTACATGAGCAAACTGCACATGTGGAGATACAGGCCTCCAGAACTCGAGACTTTCCAGTAAAGAACATTAAAACCCTCACTTTAATTTTATTTTAGCTTTTTTTTTTTTTAAATTCTATGGATTGTGTTCATCTAGACTAGTGTATCAGTGACCGGATTGCACTTCATTAGGGTCAGGGTGGGTAGGGTCAGGAAGACCATAGCCCTCTGCACAGGGGAGAATATCTTTTCCGGTATAAAGAGCCACTCCTATTTCCCAGATGCTAATGCTTCCGTGTCATCCATTCCACCTCCAAGAGGCGAATAATACGTACTGTCATTGCACCTCACTTCATTCGTTGTCTCAGAGGGTATGGAGGAAGCGGGGTTGACTTTGAATAAGAAGCTGCCAATACAGGAGGTCACAAGTTACTTATATAGACAAGCATCCATAAGGGTTTGCCCAAATGCCACAGCTTATTT
Organism: Larus michahellis; assembly: GCF_964199755.1. Taxonomy (NCBI): domain Eukaryota; kingdom Metazoa; phylum Chordata; class Aves; order Charadriiformes; family Laridae; genus Larus; species Larus michahellis. The sequence goes on along the minus strand of NC_133896.1, from coordinate 66,618,723 downwards.
CTTAGTGTACTAAGAGGGCTGTTCTCCTACTGGGTCAATGCAGCAAACTGACACACAGATTAAGGTCTTCAGCCAAGTTTACAGCCTGGGCTCTGAAGCTTGAGGTTAGCACATATCGGAGCTGTGCAACTGGGGCTGGAAACACTTTCTGAAGCTGGCCCAAGTGAAAGTGAGAAATTTCTAGCACTGAATGTGCTCAGTTGGATCATTTGTTGTTACCTAGCACTTTCCTTCCTTGCTGGCTCTCTTCATAAATCCCAAGAAACTCCTCTTGTCAGTTCAGTGATGATGTTATTGACAGGTGCTTTACTATAATCTCTGCCATGCCCTTCAGAGACAGCCGGAGTATCCAAGAGCACTCTGTGCTTCCCATGTATCCTGATGAGGAAGGAGCAGAGATAAACCCCCAGGGCTCTTCTAACTCCACTTCTGATGCACATTCTGTGGATAAATGTGCACTTCGGTGATAAAAGCATTAAGAAAAGACAGTGAGAGCTTTTTACAAAACCTGCCAATTCTGCCCATGATTGAAGATAGTCTAGCAGGTCAATAAAGTTAGTGGGAAATGGTTCTCCAATATGTAGTTTTCTTTAAAAAAAAAAAAAAAAAATCCAGTTCCTTGGTGGAAATTTGAATGTCCTGATATCACCGGCACGAGCACAGCTGCTGCAGCCACTCAAAAAGCACACATTTAATTGTCCAAAATGACTGGATCTGATAAAAAGCTTAACCCTACATAGGGCGCCTATATATATTTTAATTTTTTTTTTTAAACCCATTCCCATCAGTTGGATCCTTTCTTAGGCTCCAGCACACAAGCTGGTACAAGCCTGCAGGAGTTCTCAATGTACATGGACACAAGGCAGCACTGTTGCCTTAGCCCGGGAGACCCAGGCAGCAGCCACCAGCTAGGCAGCATAAAGGAGTGAGCTGCCAGGACTCGGAGGAAAGCAGACGTGCTTGCAAATTTGCTGAGCTGTGCTTTGAATCAATGCCCAGAAAACAGATAAACAGATACCAGGTTGGTCACGTACCCAGGCTGACAGTCTTACCAAGCTCAAATGTTCACTCACTGCTGAGGGCAAAATATAATTTATTTATTTTTTTTTTTAAATTGACCTTGTGACCAGCCTTTGACAAGAGTTATGAGATATTATGCTTTTGTTTATGCATTTTCTGGTTGCCCTGAAAGACAGGAGGAGAGGAGGCTCAGCCTGTAGCTGCATGCACACACAGTGCAGTCAGGTTCAACACTTGTTAAATAAGAGACCAAATCAACAGGGAAATATTTGGAAGCATCTGAGTGGTTATAACAGAGCAGGAGGAGAGAAAACAAGATCACTAATGAGAACTGTATGTCCCTTTAGTACCAAGCATAATAGGGTTGTTTGCCTCCCAAGGCAGCAATTTTTAAAGTCATACCCTCTGTAGAGCAGCGTAAATTCTGTTTAAGCGTGCTTCCTCCCACTCCAACATTTATGAGCTTTCTGCTCAGATTGGATGCTGACACCACGCCGCGTCTCCGTGTACCTGCACGGGATGCTGAGAGCGCAGAGGGGGAGAGCTGAGCCCTTCAGACGGGTAGAAATATAATCGTAGAATCATAGAATCCTTCAAATCCAGAAGGGAGATGAGGAACTTTTGCCTCCCAAGGAAGGTGCTGCGGCGTGAACAGCACTGCACAGCAGCAGCGACTGTCAGAGGACACAGGTAGGGAAGCACGATGTGGCTTAACCCACAGTGGAAGAGAGCTCGGCCAAGCTGAGTTAGGGGTAGGGTAGAGTCACAGAATGGTTCGGGTTGGAAGGGACCTTAAAGATCGTCTAGTTCCAACCCCCCTGCCATGGGCAGGGACACCTCCCACTAGACCACACTGCTCAAAGCCCCATCCAGCCTGGCCTTGAACACGTCCAGGGATGGGGCACCCTTCCTCGAGGACAGCTAACCTTAAAAAGAAAAAAACAAAACAAAACATCTTCCACCACAGTCTAGATTGAAAAGCAACGAGTTCATCACACAGCTTTCACGAGGGCAAGGCAAGGGCTCCTGCATGTTGTTGGAGGACGGGGGCCTGTGCTTGCACCAGGGGACAAGGAAGGGAGGGCAGTACAGGAGTAGGTGGGTCTGGAAGGGGGCAAAGCCCAGCAGGCTGAGCCACAGGAGCTTGTCTCTAGGTTCATTTTTAAAATCTTTTTCGCATTCAGGGTGACACCCAATTCAGGTCATTACAGCACCACGTGCTTGCCACGACTTTGAGATCCCCCAGGGATGAGCGGCCCGGCTGAGACAAGCCCCCTCCAGTGCAGGCAAAAGCCTTGCGTGCGTTTCCAGCCCCTGCTAACCAGCCCTGGAGCTGCTGTGCTAACGATGCCCCCACAGTCGCCGGCTCTGCTGCGCTTTCCCGAGGAGAGAAAGCATCCCCCACCTCCTGTTGCTTATCATTTCGGGGGCGCTATTTTTATCTCAGTGGTGCGATGTCTTGGAGCACCGGCGGAGGATGCCAGTGGGAAGAGGAGGAAAGCACACACTGCCTGCCAACAGCCTGGCTGCAGCACAAGCCTGCCAGCAGAGCCAGCAGCACGTCCCCTCCCGAACAGATTGCTTTTCGAAGCCATGAGCAACAGCATTCTCTGATTTGTTGGCAGAGGTGGCGTCACCCAGTAACTCAGGGGTACTTCAGGCTTTTCATCAGTCTTCCTCCAACACTGTCACAGTATTGGATGTGGAGAAATATTTAAATGCTTAACAGGCAGGAGAAGGCACATCAGTAGGATAGGGCTGTTTGGTGTGCTTTAAAAGCAGCAACAAGTTGACAGAGTGCCTCACCCAAGACCCACCGCCCTGTTTAAGCGAAGTACGTGCATAAGAGATTGAGTAATTCTCCCTGACTTAAGAAATTCAGTCCAAAACACAGAAGATAAAAAAAACAATAACTCATTCCAACGATGGTAAAGGAGAGATAGAGGAGATTACGCAGCATACCCCAGTGCACAGGAAACCTGCAGCATCGGTGTCAATGGACCCCTGGCTCCTCTTGCCTGAGCCCACTGCTTCTAGCTGCAACAGAGCCTGTCTTCCCTTGGCTCTGCTCACCAGCCTCCCTCCTCCCCTCATGTACACATACATGCTCTTCCCAGGACAAAATCCAGAGAGCTGCGTCCACTTGCACCGAGATGTCAGGAGACAAACTTGGGCACTGCCCAGTGGCTCCCACACTGAACCAGCCCTGTCACCTTCTTGCAAACCAGGTGCTGCAGCCTCTGGCACACCACAGCTCTGCACCATTCTGCGGCCACCACCCCATCCCCGTCGGCTCTGGGGGCGGCTTTGCAGGCTGCTCCTGTGCCATGGTCTCTGGTGCACCCCCACTTCCCTGCAGCACGCTCCGTTCAGCATCTGAGGAGAGGCACAGCATGCCTAGAGACAGTTAAAGACAAAACTCAGGAACAGTCAGCACGGCCAAGCGCTTCCCGCAACGGGAAGGCAATCGTGTGAAAGTCAGATAAAGGAGCCAATGGTCAGTATCTGGCTCAAAGGGCCCTCGGGGCTTTGAACCTTTTGTATGAAGCCATATGTAAAAGCTGCATGCAATAGTTCAGCCTCCACCTCTGGGAAAGATTTACAGCTACGGAACTGAGCAATTCCCTGCATAAACTGCCTGACCCACAGTAAATCCGTGAAAGCCATTACAGCTTTCAGAGTCAGCGGTCAGCAGCCAGTTGTGTCAGATCCAAAGGTATGGAAGATCTTCAGCCAGCTCCCAGCTTATCTGTGGGGATGGTCTGGCTACCATACAAGTGATGACTTGTTTTGTTAACTGGTTTTGGTTTAGAAGAAAGTTCTCCCTTAGTCAGCACCTGTACTAACATTTCTATTAGGTCAGTGTGGGACTATGAATGATGCCACCGGGGAGAAAAACCAGCAGCTGCAGCACAAAGCAGGAGAGTCCAAGTGTTCATCTGACCTGAGAGTGGAGCATTATCCACAACGTGCTCTTTTCTTTAATATATACTTTAATTTCCTGCTCATAAGTGCAGCACACTTTATTCAGGATACAGGAAAAAAAAAATTAAATTTATTCCTGTAAGCAGAAGTCCTCTATTTTCTGCTGGCAACAATAAAATGAAATACAGGATGGGCAGAAACATGAAAACTCTGTCGAGGATTAGCTCTTTCCTCTTTCTCAAGAAATGCCATGGGACAATCACAGCTATTCACTAAATGGAGAATTACATACTTGGCTGTATGTGTGCACATGCAGGGAAGGAGGAGGCATAAAGCTCTGGAAGACAAATGTTTTGCATCAGCAGTTTCCCAGTGCAACTACTTTGAGCCAAAGCGAAACATTTCTCTAGAATGACAAATCAGTTTGTTTAACACAGAAAAGAGACTTGAAGCTATCTGGTGGCTCTTTGAAATCTCTCAAATCCCATCAGATTAAACAAGCTGAAGTAGTGGATTTCTCCATTGGCTAATGAAACCATAAAGCCAAATTCACCTTGACCTGAGGAGCCTCAGCAGGAAAGAAACTTCTGGGAAAGAAGAAGAGAGCGAGCTGGGGCAGGGAAGCAGTATGACAATGCTGGATACACATGGAGCACCTCAAACAGGTTTGCTCCCCTCATTTCTCTGCATGAGAGCTCCCCAGTTTAAGAAGAGAGGCCTCTTCCTTTTGTAAGGTACCTACCACTTTCATGTAATCACTCCTTATTCACTAGTCTATGCCGCTCTTTCTCTAGCACTTTCTCTGGCAAAATTTATCCCGCAGACTTCCAAATGCAGTGCTAATTATATCTAGTTACACACAAAAGTTCAGTTTACAGTGTTGTCCCAAACTATTCTGCCCATGAAAGTGCGGGTCTGGAAGCCGTTTTCAGCAGCAGCTGCTTTTTTACTGAGAAAAGTATCTATCAAATTTCATATATTCAATTTGAAACCTAGAAGTGTTGAATACAAATCTTACACTTCTGAAACTCCCATCCCAATTTCCAATAAGCTTTGTTTAAAGGAAAGGCATGAGGAAGAGGAGGAAGTGGGGTCTTTCTGCAGGAAGTCACATGGATATATTTTTTCCTCCCTCCTAAGTTGCTTCAAAAAAACCTACCAGACAAAACCTCAGTGCACTTGAAATATTTTATACAAAGGTGTTATATTCTGGACTCACCCCACTTAGGCGAAGGAAACTCACCTTTCATCAGCAGTCTTATCCGGTCCAGGAAAATTCCAATCCTTGAATAGATCCCCTGGTTTCTTTGGGCTGGCACAGCCAACAGCCCAGCTGACAACGCCGCAAAGAGTAAATGGTCCATTTTCCTTCTTGCAAACCAAGGGGACACCCAAACAACCCTAGGAAGCAAGAGAGAGAGGACTCTTATCTCATTTGGCCTCTGCACTGCCGTAGTTAAGAAAAGAGCTGCCGCGGGTCAGATTTGCCCAAGAAAAAGCCTCCGTGCAAGAATCATAGAATCATTAGGGTTGGAAGGGACCTTAAAGATCATCCAGTTCCAAGCCCCTGCCATGGACAGGGACACCTCCCACTAGATCAGGTTGCTCAGAGCCCCGTCCAGCCAGGCCTTAAAAACTTTCAGGGATGGGGCTTCCACCATCTCTCTGGGCAACCTGTGCCAGTGTCTCACCACCCTCACGGTGAAGAACTTTTTCCTAACGTCCAGTCTGAATCGTCCCATCTCTAGTTTTAATCCATTCCCTGTAGTCCTACCATTACCCTACGCCCTAAAAAGTCCCTCACCAGCTTTCTTGTAGGCCCCCTTTAGGTACTGGAAGGCCACTATAAGGTCTCCTCGGAGCCTTCTTTTCTCCAGACTGAACAACCGCAACTCTCTCAGTCTGTCCTCACAGGAGAGGGAGTGCAACTGGTGGTGTAACTCAGCCCTAGCCTGGAATGAAGAGACTGATTTAAAGGCTTGCTTATCGGCGTGGAGTGAAGACTGAGCACTGACTGCAGACAAAATATGATTGAATAGTGCTCTTTAGCGTTACACATAATTTATTAGTCTGCCATAAGACTGTGGTATTGAGCAGAACCCACATTTTAGCTTGACAGTGCCTCAGTCAGAATTACTTCGCCTTTTATTTACTCAGCTGTTCTTACCTGCTGGCCTCACGATTTCAGGGAGATTAGTTAGTTCTTGAACAGTGCTCTGAATACATGAGTTTTATAAAACCAATAGAAGTTTTCATAGTGTATCTTGACAAAAGAGTGTTATGAAACCGTTTCCAAACAAGCTGCAATGGGAAGCGTTTCACTGGGATAAGAGATGGGACTGGGGAAGTGCAAGGGAAGAACATCCTCTCCTCCACCAGTCTCATGAAAATTGTAGTCCAGAGAAAGATTACTAAACTCTGTGGTTCCACTTCCAAGCAACGCTGCACACATTGCATTTATCTTCCATATAGATCAACTGTGTGTATTGTTCTTGTAAGCACTGTTCCCTCCAGGGACAGCAAGTTGTTGGAGCTTTTACCTGTCACTTGCTACACACTCTTCTCCCCTCTCTCCTCCCCTGTCCCTTTCCCCTAGATGGTCTACTGACATCCATATGCAGTCACCTTCAAGAAGCGCTCACCTTTAGTTTTACCTCACCCGACAGGAGTCCTGGCCTCCCACAGAAACAAAGCCAGCAGAAAGCATCCTGGCTACGATCCCTCCAGGGTGACTGAAGTAGTAATTTCTCTCACAGATTTCATTCTCGAGTACAGGCACTCGTGTCTGCTGCAACCGCCTAGCTCGGCTCCCATCTGCTTGTGACATAAATTCAAGGCTAGGTCTGGGAAGAAGAATACGTTATGAGATGGAAATGTAAGTTCTGCTCACAATAGGCAAACACGCAAAATCAGAAGAGCCACTTTCTTTGATGATCCCCCGTCCAGACACAGTGCAGAGGTAAGAAGAGGATAACGTCTCTGTGCTGTTAGACAGACACACTGGCCTCACAGCAGCGTTGTACTCCAAAGGGATGTCTAGCTGCATCAGGACAATGCCAGACTCATAGCTCAGCATGTTGAAGTCAGGATGAACTCTAGTGGTTTTCACCTGTCTCACCTGTGTGGGCAGAGAAGGAACAAGTACCTTCTAAGTGCATCCTGAAAGCGTACTTGTAAAGGAAGAGGGCAAGAACCCCACAAGCAATGACCAAGCTCAAAATAAGTCATGAAAAGAAGGAAACAAAGTGCGAGGACTTTGAAGACAAATCCTCCACTTCCCCCTTTTTCAGTTGAGAAGATTGCTGGGATGGATTATGTAGACCTCCTGAGGCTAGAGGGAAGGCTGATTTCTCCATTGTGCAAACAGAAGCCACTAAGGTTTTGCAGAAGACTAGTGTGTCACTTGTGCTTCTTTTCCACATGTATTTCTCCCTCCACCCCATTAGGAAGAAAGAGTCAGCAAGCTTTTTATAGACAGATATATTGCCCATCACCAAGAGAGTAAGATGCTGAGGACACTCAGTCATCTCTGTGAGATTTTAAGACTTTTTATTGCTAGTAATAAGAACCAGATATAAAACATACTTCTATAAAGTGCAAGTTAGCTGAATGAGACCAGAGTTACTGGATTTCCTTTCACACTCCTCAACCTTTGCTACATATCAGCCTTGCTGTCAACACTGTTTTATCTGTGCAGATAGATCTGGTTTGAGAAATATTGTAGGGGCAAATACACCAAAGTCAACATTTTTAATGGTATTGCTTGGTTTTTACCTGTTCTGTTGACTCTCTCAGGGCTTTACCGTGGTCTCCTACTGTCACAGTCCAGTGCAAGGGTTTATTTGATCTGTATAATGAAAGCAAACATATTGGAGCTACTTACAGTCAGCCACACAGCTTCCTTATTCAGCAGTCATACCTCCCTTCTGGCTCTTCTCTAATTAGCCACTTATTCCCAGGACTGCTGAGCAAGAGCTTCTCACCACAACAAATGCATTGCATCAGTTCTGGCTTTGCTACAGCTCTGAGAGCAGACAGTCCAATTAACTTTAATGGATCTCCTACAAGCAAGACCAAACCGTTGCCTTCTCTAAAATCAGTGATCATGGAGGAAGGGTAGAAGGAAGGTTTCGTAGAGGACATGAAGGTGTGAATATAATTTATAGCTCTCCAGCTCTTTGTGGCCCAGCCCGGAGGAGCAGGAGGAGAACACAGCATGCGGAGAGGAGCAAGAGGTGGCCTGGAGACCTGCTGGTCACACTCAAAGCTGCACACAGTGGGCAACTGTCAGCAGCCACGTAGGGCTGATGACAGCCCCCTCACACTGGTAGTCTCCAAGGAACTTCAGGGTGGCATGCCATGGCCAACAGTGAGGACAGGCTTCCTCAGCCCCACTAACATGTTTGAACAACCGCTGAGGACTAACCAGGTGAAGGCCACAGGTGTGTGCAAGAGAGCCAGAAAACTAATCATACCTTCACAGGCAAGGTTCTTCTTTTCCTAGATGACCTCACACGGTCGATACAGCAAGGCCAAACATGCAGGAGAGAGCAAAGTCATCTGCTCTGTCTGGAAGTGGTGGGGGAAGGAAAAACAGATACACAAAACCTTGAATCCTAAGGAGGTGAGCACTTCAGAGAGCAAACAAGGCTCGGACACTGAAAGTAGGTTTCTCCCATCCTCTACCCTGTGTCCCCGCTGCCAATAGGAAGTGCATGCAAACAGAGTGGAGAGGATGTACCACATGTATGAGAGTGAGAAATGGGGCACCTGCCTATCATTCTCATCCACACAAGAAGTGCATAAAAGGGGACCTGAGGTCAGAAAGCATCTGTCTCACTGCATAATCCTCTTATATGTTAGAAGAAAGCTCCTCAGACCAGATCAACTGAGCAGAATTTAATTTCTTTACCTAAGGGGACATCCTTCAGCGGCAACATCGGTGCAGTAGTTAATCTTGAATCTTCTCTTCCTGCCTCCTTTGCAACAGAGGAAATAAGAGTTAGCTCTGACTTTGGTGGATGGCTCTGGCTTGTCTCCTAAAAAAAAAAAAAAAGTCCCCGCTCTGGAAGGGAAAAGTTATTCATCCCCCTCAAGCAGCAGCTGGCACATACATTCATGAAAGCAGAAAGCAACAATAGCAGACTAGCCCTCAGGATCAAGATTCTCCTCTATAATGAGATTTTCAAGGGGAACATCAAGCCGACAGAATTAACAAGGCTGCTTATTTCAGGTAACAGGAGTTAGTCATCTCATTTCTCAGTGAGAAAAAAAAATGAATTTGATTGATTCATCTCCCTTATTCAGGGAAGGGAGCTCTGCTACAAGTAACTACTTGGTTCTGAAGTTACCTTGACAGAATTCAGCAGGATTAGCCTAAAAAATAAGCTCAGGTGTCTAAGAATAGCTGCAGATGATGCAGACATTGTTAGACACGGCAAGCATCTCTCTGCTAATCTGAACGAACAAAAGTGAGCCAAGCTCTGAACCCTCTAAAAACTGTTCTCCCCATCAAAGTGTACCAGCATGGTATTCCCTGGACTCAGCACTGGTTTGGGAGCTGAGAATCCACAGAGGTTAGCTGTGGGAATGAACAAGAAGCTGTATTACTAAAATGAGAAGTGTCATCCTGTAAGCACTTGTGGCTTTAGCTGATCTAGGTTTCTAAAAAGCCGAAGTCCTAGAGTCTTGGTGACTTTCTGATTAAAACAAGAATTTTGCAGAAGAGGTGCCTGCAAAGCCATGTCAATCAGTGACATCAGTAAGCAATAACAGCCAGAACTGATCTACTACAGTTATGCCACAGGTACACAAAAGTAATCCTAATTTTCTCATAGTGGAATTACAAGTAATCTTCAACAGGCAGTGTGAATACCCTTCATTGCGCAAAACCCCCACACCTGAGAATTGTATTTGCCCTCACTGATGGGTGCAAGCAAAGTCTCTCCTGATTGGTTTACATGTACAGATTGAGGAAGTAGAGAACAGCTGTTAAGACTTTTCTTCCTATTGAGAGCATTCAGTTTGAATAGCATCTGGATGTCCCGTAATTGCAGCTGGATAGGAAGCTTGCACTTTATTCCAGAGGAGCTTTCCTGTAGGAATCTGAATTTCTGATGGCAAAGCTGTGCTGGAAAGCATCAAGTGAAACACTGTGGGATGCTGAAAGCTCTCCCCTGAAAGACTCCAGATCCAAATTTGTCAGCTTTCTTCCCCCCACTTCAATACTCCTTTCCAATGGAAACCAGATTTCTTTTCAAGGAAACTGTAGTGTTAATACTTATTCAGCATTTGGTAAACATGCAACTAAATTACCACCACAAAATAGGTGGGGGAAAAATAGAAGTGGTTTGCCAAAGATCACTTCTCAATGCCAAACCCAGAACAGTTCAAGCCTCTTACCCACCTTATTCGGTGTAAAGAAAAGAGCATCAGCCCCTCATCACTCTGTCTTTTGGTTCACATACAAGCCTGTAAAGAGGTAGCCAGCATTCAACTCAAATATCTTCACTTCTGAGCACCAGATTGCTTTTCACCTTAAGAGTAGACACCAAGCTCTGCTAAAGTGAATGTGGTGCCTGGAAGCTGTTTTTTTTTTTTTTTTTAAAAAAAGCTGGGGTGTTACAACATGCCTTCATTTGGTCCAAGAAGGAGAAACATCTGGAAATACAGACGTTTAAAAAAGGGAAGTTAAGAACATTTATTTCACTAAAGTTAAAGTTTTTTATATTGAAAAAAACGGAAGCAGATTTAAAGCGAGGAATTAAAAAAATATTTCCTTTTGAAAGTGTGGGAAAGCAATGCCTCAGGTTAGCAATTTTTCATTAATGAGATTCCAAGAGAATTAGTTCAATTCATAAAGAATTCATATCCATTTCAGTGGAATTAGACACCCATTGACAACTGCTCCTTCGCCCTGCCTTACTTTGAACATTTCTCGTCTTTAGTGACACTTTGAGCTAAATTGCTCTCGCTCTCTCCTTTGATAGAGAGGTGCAGAGCGGAGGCCTGATCCGGCAGCTCACACTTGTGTGCTCTCCTGGCTCTGGAGCAGAGCATGACCCACGGTCCTACATCCAGCCCCGCAACACCAGGCGGCTCTCCATGACAAAGCACAGCCTTGGACCAGGATGTGAGATCTCCAGTGCCAAGGGTGCACCCGGCCGCATCATGATGGGCAAGACAGACGGGCAAGACTCAAGGCTACGGTAGAAGCCCTTACATTGCCCTTTCAGTGGTACTGAGTAGCATGTTACCATGGTGTATTTTGGTGATTAAACACACCTGTTTCCACAGGGATTTCTCATTTAAGTCTGAAACGATTAGTGCTCACCCAACTGGTTTTCTTCTTCTTCATCACCATAAAGAGTAACTGCATCATAAATGCAGCCCAGGCTAAGTTCCACAGCAAAGTCTTCAAACTTCAGCTGCAAAGCAGACAAGCAAGAGGGAATCATCAAGATTGAAACACTTAACCTTATTAAGCAAGGGCTGGAGAAAAGCTAGGTTTTGGAAGAGTTTGGGCATGGCTTCCCTTGGGGAGTGTGGCACAATTTGCATCAAAAGAGTCTATTTGCAATCTTGTCCTGACTGCTCCTTCCTGTGCGGGGCTACAGACAGGCCTGCAGAGGATGAGGCTGGCCCAAGCTTTGCTTTAAGGCATTTCAGCTGTCATCACCAATGGCAACACTCAATGCCTTGTACTTCTGAACGGTCAGTGTCCCATACGGAGCACCCTTCCAAGAGCTTTTCCTTCAAGCATGGAGAGTGGGTGATTTTTCCTTTGTTTGTTTTGTTTTTAATCCAGACAACAAGTTTTCATGCCAACAGAGCAGCGGCAACCCAAGCAACAGGTCTGCGTACCCTTCAGCATCCCTAGGTTTAACGCTGGTTTTCCAGCCCTTCGCCAAGGCAGCAGGGGAGGAGAGACATTCCTGCTTTGAACAATGTAAATGGCAACGTGGCTCACCGTGGGCTGGGACGAGCTTGGTGGGGTGCTTGCTGCACACAAGCAGCAACAGGCAATAAAGAGTGATGCTGGTGCTATGAGTGGGAACTATTATCAGACAGCCCATGCACAAAGAGAAGCAGACACTTTCATATAAGGAGTAGCCTGGCAGGTTTCGACACTGCCTTGAGGAAAAGGCTGACTGTATTGTTTGCACCACCCTCTCTACCTTCACTTTACCCTCAAATCTGTGATGGACTTCAAGATAAAGCTATCCTGAAATGAGATTGGTGCCTACAGACTTTGAGCGCTTACAACAGTCACAGCCCCTCCATACATGAGTTCGGAGGTGATGTCTAATTGACAAAATATGCCCCGCAAAGAATCAGTGACCTAGAAACCTTGCAATTTACAGTCTTGCGTGTCACAGATGTTTCTGGCAGGATTTTATTGAATCGCTCACCTGAACAGTTCTTAGTGCAGAGGTTTAAGTGCAGTTTCTCCTTTTATTACCTTTATGACATACTCTGCTGGAGCCTCAATGAGCCAGTGGCACTTCGTGTTCCTGGGATACAAGCCAGGGTAATTAGCAGTATCAATCTTCCCCTCTTCCACTAACATTGCGACACTCCCACAGCCCAAACCTGCAATACGCAGACAAGAAAGAAGACAATTGAACAGATGGGATTATACGGTACTTTTAATGAACCCAAATCAACAACTTGACTTTTAAGGAACCCAGGCACACTAAGGATAGTTATTAGTTTAAGGAGGTCAGAAAGGAGAGGAGAGGGGTTTCTACAGCATCATCGGGGTCACCTGCTTCAGAGTTGTTACGACTGTGAAAGTGAGCTTGAAGCTGCATCCAGTGTTGCTCCCATCAGAAACAAATATAACGGTGACCTGTTCCAATGGGCAGCAGAGGGGCCAGCAAGACATCCCCGCAGGATTTATCTGAGGGAGACAAGGAGCTGGTGGTAAGAGCGGGCTGAACATACATACATTTATTCAGGCAAATCTGGCAATGGTTCGTTAGGTTAGATCCCATTGGGAAGGTCTCTTCCCACACTGAATGGAGAGACTGTTTGGCTTTTATTGCCTATTAAACGTTTAGAGGCGGTACAGAGAAATTAAGGGGATGGGACTTCATCCAAAACAACTGCATGAGCAACCAAATATTCCTAGAGGATGAATTGCATGGACCAAGGATTAACATTATTATCAACACATCATCATTAGTACTAAGTTAGAGTGGAGAGGCAGCTAGTATTTGCAGGAAATTTTTATTCTCTATCGGTTCAGTATTAAGCACATCTTACTGAGGGAGAACAAGCCACATTTCTTTTAGTGTCATCTGTACAGTTACCCAGTAATCTGCATGCTTGTTGGGCCCTATAACCAAATTTGAACCAAAGAAGAGCCAGCCTTTGAGCTACTTTTCCAACACAAAAGACACTGGCCTTGCTAATATGTTGGAAACTCATCTGGACATGCACCAGCTAAGCAAGGCTAAGCCCTTGGTTTACTCTGATACCCAGGGTCTTTAAGAGTAAAATAAGTATACTGGAGAAAAGACAGAGGGGGCACAGAATTACATACAGCTGAAATACATTTTTGAGATGCCCACCACAGTGCACTAGATCCCAGCACAAATATGAACGTGTCCCTCAGTCCCACCTGCCCTGCTCCATTTGGGTTGTCGTCTCTAGCTCTTTAGAGTCACAGTGCAAAATACAAAAGGCTTCTCAAAAGTCAGCTAGAATCGCTGTTCTTCGTGACAATGAAGTAACCCTCACTCCAAGGCACCCAGTCTTACAGATCGGCTCTCTTCTGTTCAAATAGAGGGACACACAGTCAAGGTCACATCCCATTTGGTACTCTACATCTAATTCGGTGAAGCGTATCACAATGGTTTTGTCCTCTGGCACTGTTATGTTCTAAGTGCAAACGATAGTAAAGGCACATATCTGCACGGCTGAGCTTAGTCCTCATCAGTCCCACGGTGGGCTGGGAGTTTCCAGCAACTGCTTTCCTGCAAGCACGCACCAGAAGCTGACAACTAATGTCACCAGCTCCACCTGGTAAATTTTATCATCTTCCCCCTTGGTATAAGCCATCTGCGAAGAGAGTTACCAAAAGCAGAGGACCACTGTGAATTTGCTCCACACTAGGTGGGGACTGGCGCTTCCTTACAGCAGTGACAGCTTTGTGCTGTGTGACCGACACGCCGCCAGCCCAGTCCATCTCATTCCCCTGCCTCCTGCAGGAGCTGAAAGCTTCTTTGTGTGAGCTGACATCGATATGGCCAGAGCAAAAGATCAAAGGTACAACAGATCTCTAGCCAGACGCAACCATTTCATGAGTATGGCTCATGCAGAATGTCTTAGAAATAGACTTTGTGTCTTCCTGCCTTCCCCCACAACATTATCCTGCCCAGCAAGCGTAGCTGCGGATTTGCATTGCAGGGAACAAACAGCTCTTGTTATCCGGACACTGCCGAGAGTGGTGCCCAGGCCAGCGGCGGTCAGGGCTTCTGAGTCTTGGGAAACACTTCAGTGGGTGCTCCAAGGAAAATTCGGTGTTTGAAGGCTATGACCAAACTACAGTTACCTGGTGTCAAGGTAACAAGGTATCCTCCGAAGCCTGCCGGTACTGGACGTGGCCACTTTCTCCAAAGAGCTGGGGCGCCTTGGGAACTACACTCCGCACAGCAGCCAGGGAGACAAAAGGGGTTGTATGGGGTATTGCAGTACAGGCAATATTGGTGAAGGCACAGGCTACGGCACTGCAGTTGTTTCAAACACAAAGTGCTTGACATGCAGCTGAGAGAAGCCTCAGATGAGAGCACAGAACTTCTTTCCCAAAGTCCTACTTAAAAAAAAAAAACCCAAACTTTCAGGAGTTGTCCCACCGACACAGCGGGCCCACATTCAGTTCAGCCTGCTAAGAGCTGACGTGGCTACTCCAAGCTCATTTTTAATGAAGCACACCACTTTTATGTTGGCCTCCCCTTCATCTTCTATAGGCATTTGGTCTGCCTGGATCCCGATAACTCTGCTTCGCAAAGGGTAGTGCACCCACTTTGTAGCCACGTGGCTTCTGCTCCTTGCAGTCACTGCTCCCAATTAAGAGGCACCTTCTTAGCTGCAGACAGTCCCCTTTTGAAAGCATAATCATTAAGAATCCCTAGCAAAGCCATAATAGGCTGGGTATTAGTTAATACTGACACCTCAACTTTGATGGCTATGACAGAAATAACACCATCTCTTTAATAACTTTCATTAGCCTTGTGATCAGCTGCACAGAAAAATATAAGTGGCTGGCAGGGAGTCGCTAGACCTGTGCCTAGCTATAAAAGGCACTTCTGATAAACCACTAAAACTGGAGCTCTTAATACGGTGCCCCTCTTCTCATGTGCATTCACAGTTGTATTTGATGAAGAGATAACCCCTGATCGATCCCGCACGCCGTTTCAGGAGCACAACAGCAGCTCAGATCTCGAGCTGGCAGGTACTCAAAGCAGGCTTTTATGAGAGCAGGGCTGGTATGCAGCACTCAGGGGACACCTCGCCAAGCTGGAAGGGCTGCATTCAGCCAGAAAGTCAGCAGCTTGAGTAGCCTTCTGCTTTTCCATGCCCATTTAGGGGATGCATGGGTCAGACCTGCTATTATAACCAGGTTTCTGAAGGGGGACTTATCTATTTAAACTTTTGGTTTTGCCATCCCAAAATAAAAGATAATATACCTTGTTGCTGATGCAGTCGCTGGAAATTAAACAGAACTGCTGTGGGTGGAGGGAGGCAGCAATAACAGGGCAATTTGGATCCCTATGGTGCTAAACAGGAGAGGAAAAACCCTACCAGTAGTCATACCTACCCTGGTGTCATGTGCTGGGCAATGAAGTCCACAAAGACAGACACATGTGAGAAGACGCCTGGTGAGCCCTGGGATGTGGTGCTTCTCTTGAGGGTATCCCATCCTCTGGCACAACTGATGCCCCAGGACACCACACTAGCCAGAGCTCAGGTGCCACCAGTCCTCAGACACACAAGGGGACCTCCAGAGTCAGCCTGTCCAAACACCATTCGGGGAGGAAAGGTGCCATTTATTCCTGTGCCTGCAGCCCCGACCTTTGATGGTGTTGCATGACAGGCCAGCTCTACTGCAGAAGCAAACACAACCTGACTCGCTTCTCCCCAGTCACAGGGGCCTGGCACCATCCATGCTCATTCAGCTGTGCTTGTTTAATCTAAAACGCACCAATCTAAGTTCTGTTCTTTCACTTCCCTGATCTGACTTGCAGTTTGGCAACCTGCCCTTCCCTGTACACAAACCCCTTTTTTCCCCCTGAAGAGTGTAAAAATGAAAGCCTTGTCACCAACAACAGACGCAGCACTGCTTTGAAAACGTTCACGCAAGGTATGACAGAGGGCAGGGAGCTTCCCAAGCTACTGTTTGGTTCAAAACCAAAAAATATTCATGCAAGCACACCCCAAGGAGACTAGCAACAGCTTGGTCAGCAGCCTTCCCTAGGACAGGGCAAGACTGGCCCCAATCACACTGTTAGGACTAGCAGAGAAGTGTTCGGCACTGAGCAAACTCCTCTCTGGCAGCCCATTGCCCAGTGGGACTGCCTGAGCGAAGATATCAGGAGGCTTGAGGGTACGTAAGGGGACATTAAGGGAGAGGTGGGAACTGCCTTCTTTCCAACCTCCTGGCAGCATTGCCTTGGAGTCCCACCACTGAAGGTCCCCACCCCTGTTTTCAGCAGAGGTGGTGGCACTCGCATGCAGAGATGGAGGTCCTGCTGTTAGCAGTGCCCAGGGCAGGTCTAGGCAAGGGGTCAGTCATGCTTCAATCTGCTGCTCACACCCATATGCCCACCCACAAAAGAATCCTCCTGCCTTTAGTATGCTGAAGCTCCTTGTAAAACCCTCGCTTAGCGAAGTGTTGACAGCACTGTCAGAGCTGCTTCTTCCCTTTCTCCCCAGGGGAGACGGTTTTCAGGTGGATAGGACAAGTCTGCTGCCCAGCAGGAGCCAGAGCGGACAAGCTGTTACCCTGCACGCATTCCCTCCCACTGTTGGGAAGCCAGCACGCAGCATGGAGCTCCTCACCGGCGGCAGATTCAAGCCCCTCAGCTGCAGGTCTGGCTGTCCATAAGGGGCAGCTCCACCTCCTGCAGGATGGGAGCCAGCACCTCAGCCACTGCTGGAGCAATCAGGCCACATCCAGCATCTGCAAGACAGCTTGCCCCTCTGGCTGAAAGATAGCCAACAGCCCTGTCACCTGGGAGCCACATCCACCCCTTCCCCAACACCCCAGCATGAGCAGCTGGTTGGTCCCACACCAGTTGCCTGCCTGGGCTGGAGATGTTTTGAAGCAGTTTGGGATCACCAAGCAGAGGCACCCAGCTAGGCGGGTAACGCATTGGTTTTCCCCCAGACAGTGCCTCAAAAGAGGGTTGGAGAGGATCATTCCCCTGCAAGTTGGACAGCAGACATTGATTTCTTCTCCTGAGCACCACACTACAGGGCTGGAGACTTTCAGGGGCCAGGACGAAGCCCCCAGCAAGCTGCTGGTGGTGTGAGAGACCAGCCCCGGCTGGGAGACAGCATGTGCTCTGCTGGGAGGGCTGCTGGGGAGTGGGGGACAGGCAAGTCTCCTCTACTGTGGATGAGCCCCAAACCACTAGGGATGTAAAAATAAAAAGCAACATTCAGAGACATTCTCATGTCCTTTAAAGTGCAATTCCTTTGAGGGAACAATCTCTGGTATGTAGGAGAGAGTATAAAAGAGCATACATTTTTACGTACAAGGGAACTATTCCCACTTTTGTAACACCTTGTAAGGACGGCTCAGCTTCTGAGAGGCTCCGATACGCACACATGAATATGCACAGCAGCACTGCAAAGTGCAACCTTCCCTAATGTGCTCCAAGGTCCCACGCTACAGGAAAACGCTGACCTGCACATCCCTACAGGAGCTGGTCCTCTGACAAGCAGAGGAGACCTGGTGAGCAAAGGCATACTTGAACTTTCCATCTGGCAGGAGTCACCTTCTCTTGCATTTCTGTTTCTGAAAGAAAGTGGCTCCTTTCCCTTATCCATCACCCTTTATTCCTGCAACTGCGACCGGAAGACCCTGACATTCGACTCACCCTCAGACACCTTATCCCAGCCACTAGCCACTCATGGTGTCCCAAACTGGAAGTCTTCGTCCCTGTGGGGAAGGCAGATGGGCCGAATCTCATCTCCCTGCAGAGGAAAGGGTACATAAGCATAAATGAGCTCACAAACCCCGTGCTTCCGGGAGCATGTATGATTTACAGGCACAAACAGCATCCTTCAAGTCACAGTGCTCCATTTCTCCCCTTCCAAAAACGTCACAGTCACATGTGGGTATCCATAAAATGGGAATACAATCTGAAGTTAGTCACATGTAATTGAATTATACATGAGGCAAATTCAGAGAGAGAGATCAGAAAGATTGTTAGCTATCTTTGAATGTTAACTTAAGCGGAAGGATACTTAGGAAGGGGACAAAAGAAGAGGGAGAACAGCATGGCAGAGATGAGGAGACCGGGCTGCCCCTGTATCAGTCTCATATAGTGTGGGAACAGGCCAGCGCTTGTGAGAAACTCCTTACATCGTTCTCCCCAAAGACCGGTGCTGATCAGATCAGAGGAGTTACGCAGGACATGAAAAACTCAAAAGATTCAGCTCCATTCAATCCAGACTCGCATTGGTTAGTTTTCCCTTGATAATGGGAAAAAAACCCACATCACAGTTCTCCTTGGCTGCCTTGACGGGGCATTGGCAGTGCCCAGCCTTCAGAAGGGCTAAGCAGGGAGCCCTGTAGTTTCCTCAAGGGTTGTCCGTGTGACTTTTATGATGCCAAGCAGAGACACATCTGCTCAGCCACAGAGCACAGGCACACAGGCAGCCCTCAAGCAGCCCTCCTCATGCTGCCTGCCAGGATGTCTGAGCCCTGAAATGAACATTTCTTGGGTCTTATTTCCCTTATTCCTGTCATTATGGGCAAACTGTAAGGCTATCACTGCCCGAGCCAGTGATTTGAGACATGACAGTGACAGAAGGTTATTTTATGTTGGCCGATCTGCCATCTGATGGTCACAGGCGGTCATGGCCAGTTGGCTGTAACCCATTGTAGCTCTGTACAACTCGGGGAATTGCCTTGGAAAAGCTTAGGAAGTTAGAGGCTTGTGCCACTTCCCTCATGCCGAGACCCTAAAATTACCTCCAGAGGCTTTTTGCCTTTGTCTGCAGAAGTACTTGGAGCGAGCAGGTTTTAATCCAGCCTGCTCCTCTGTGGGCAGGACCCTTGCAGCAGACTGCTAATAGCCCAGGGCCATGGCCAAGAGGAAGCTGATGGCTTTCCCGCAGCTAGCCAAGAGCTAGTGTTGGCACAACGGGGTTGAAGAAATCCACGCTGGTGCAGCTTGTACAAGGAGAGCACAAGGGAACACAGGAATCTGGTGCAGGAAGAAAGCACTGGTATATCCAGAGCACAGACCCTGACTGAGGGATAGGACAAGAATTAACCCAATTGTGTTACTAGAACATCTCTCTTATGAAGAAAGACTGAGGGACTTGTGTCTTTTCAGTCTGGAAAAAAGACAGCTGAGGGGGGATCTTATCAATGCTTATAAATACTTAAAGGGTGGGTGTCAGGAGGATGGGGCCAGGCTCTTTTCAGTGGTGCCCAGGGACAGGGCAAGAGGTAACAGGCACAAACTTGAACATTGGAAGTTCCGTCTAAACATGAGGAAGAACTTCTTTACTTTGAGGGTGGCAGAGCACTGGAACAGGCTGCCCAGAGAGGTGGTGGAGTCTCCGTCTCTGGAGACATTCAAAACCCACCTGGACACGTTCCTGTGCAACCTGCTGTAGGTGACCCTGCTCTGGCAGGGGGGTCGGACTAGATGATCTCCAGAGGTCCCTTCCAACCCCTACCATTCTGTGATTCTGTGGAAGGAAGAGGGGTGTTTTTTTCTGGACCAGCACATCAGATGAGGTCTTTGCCTGCGTAAAGCACCCTCCCACAGCAGCAGCTCATCCCCCTGGGCTCCTGCTTACCACACTGGGATGGGTGCTGCACGTGGAGCAGGGCCATGTTGCAATCCATGGTTGAACGTAGAGTGGACGATGACACGTGAGACAAGGATGCTCAGCTCCTGCCTGTCTGCCCGCTGGAGGAGACGCTCCTGCACTGTCACCACCAGGCTCTTCAGGAGTTTCCTGATGTAAAAAAACCAAAACAATGCCAGGTTGATGAGGGAAGGGGCTGCTGCCACAAATCCCTCTGCAATTTCCCATCCTGACACTCAGCCTGCAACCCCACAGTGTGCTCCCACCCTGGGAACTGGGGCTGGTGTTCACTAACTGGACTTACAGCGGGGCTGATTTCACATTCGCAGCAATGCAGAGGATCCCCTGAGCTCCAGCTGGAAAAGCCAGACTTACTTTTCAACAGATAAATAGGCTTCTTGTTTCATCTGTTATCCATCAAGCCGCTGTTCATACCTGGGCAGCACAGAGCAGCCAGGAGGCCAGGGGAAGTGCCAGCAGATTTCATTGCCGCCAGCTCGGTACTGGGAAAAGGACAGTTTATCTTCTGACTTGGGGCCCCCCGAACTCCTGTGCCGTTTTTGGCCTTGAAACATCAAGCTCAGCCCTTGTTACCTGCAGTCTGGGATCCTAAAAGACACATGAGAAGCCTTAAAAGCAATGGGAACTGGCTGCCAAAGTAATTTTGGCCCCATAAATCCTCCTTTCTAATGTTGTTATCAGCGCATTTAGGAGATGAAGCAGAGGCCCACATTTAAAAGGTTCACAATTATTTTAAGCAGCTACATGTAGTTTAAATTAACACTAGACAAGTGTATGCCCATTATGGTTTTTCCTGCATATTTTATAAGCAATATAATGTTACAGTTAGACTTCGAGCAATCAGCTCCAACAGTCAAAACACCTTTCAGTATTTCTTTTAGCAATTAGGTAGATAGCTACGCTATCACAGCGGAGATACCCAGTAAACCGGCGGGCAGCAGACCCCACCTTCAGCAAACCAGATCTTCACTAAAGAAGTTTTTTCTCCTCTAGAGACCCAACAAGTGCACTGGGGTGCAGGGTGGGATAGTTTTGGACCCAATGGGAGACATGAACTGGGTTCATTGATCCGGCTGGTACCAGGCACTGTGAGAGACACCCACAGGAGCCGCAGAACTCATCTGCGTTTCGGCTGTCAGCATTTCCCATTTCCAATTCTCACAGCACAGGGCGCAACACAGAAGCGAGTTCATCTGGAGATCTTTGCAATTAGGGATGATTAAAGGTCTGCCTGAATTATTATCAAAATAGGACAAAACCCAGACATGAAGCCTTTTCTCTCCAGACTTTGCTCACTAGAGAGTCCAAGAAACCCCAGTGCCCAGACAAGAGCTTTGAAGTCTGTTCATTGCTGATTTGCAGTAGTTTTATAGATTCTTTTCAAACCCCTGCCCTCATTCTCTTCTCCAACCTCCATGGTGTTACCTGAAATAAAAGCCCTCGAAACCAAAAGTAGTTTAGAGAGGAGATATTGCTTTATTCGACATCGGGTGCTAGGGGGAAAAACCCACAAATCTAGCACATCTTACCGGGGATATTCACCCATTATTTACACACAAAGTATTCCCATAATTCCACCTACCTAATACATAACTCCACCTAGGCTTACATATTCATTAGGATGACTGAATAGTCTTTCTGCACACGCGTATCAAATTTTGCTGCGTCAGCAAAACACTTCTGCGCAAGCGTGAGTGTCTCAGTGGTCATTTGGGTAAGGAGACCCTTCCTCACACTATCCTTTTAAGGTATTGAGTCATCTCAGGACAGTAAAAGTTTACTGGAAGTTTGCCCACTTCTTGAAGATAATAAGGATGTTCTCCAAAGTAGCCACAACTCTATCCTAATTGGTGTAGGAGTACATACCTGACATATAAAAGAACCTTGAAGTGATTAACTGCTTACTATTCCATCCTTGGTGATTAACTACTTCTGATTGTCTCCTCATTATCACTATCTGTAACATCAGCTCAGTGACTAACTATTTTTACATAGTAAGAAGGTCAGTAATTAGCTATTTTCTCATACAGTAAGAAGGTTAGTGAGAAACAATTATTTTAGAAACAAAGCAGAGGCCTGTCTTTGGTAACAATTGGATTGCACCCCTTCGTGAAAGTCCGACTGCTGTGAATTACCACCACCCTATTCTACCCATACGTCCTTTGGAGGTAGCAAGTCCAGGCAGCCTGGCGTGAGGGGGCTGGTAGGCACACACTTTATCACTTTTTTTCCACTCAGGGAAACCCTTCCTTTAATTTCTAATCACTTTCAGCCATAAGTAACAGACCGACTAATGGCACAGCTCAGCTTTAACCTCAGGAGGCTGTTTACTGGAACTGGAAAGTTCCTGTACTTCCCAGCAAAGCCTGCCACCGGGAGTGCCTGGCAATGCAAATGCTGCAGTGATGGGAACATAGGAACAGCATTGGCAGGATAAGACTGGAGAATAAAAGCACCGGATAGTTTTGCACTGAAGAGAGAAACAAGGAGGTGCCTCATTATCAAGGTTAATCTTGCACACTGAAATTTTTATACCATAGCAACTTTCTCATTATTCAACATCAGTCCTCAAAAATGATGCTCAAGTTGAGCAAGAAACAGATGTGAAGCTGACTGGTCTGCAATTACATTATAATGGATTATAAAAGGGCTGGCAAAGGGGCCACTTATATCCTTTTCCCTGCCCATTAAGAGGTCCGTAGCACGACCTGTAAAGCTGGTCTTGCATTAAAAGTACAGAAGCCAATGTGACTGCTAAGAGTAATGGGGCAGTTGCCAGGGCTGCCTTACCAGGAAGCTGCAGCGCTTCTCCTGCTGCCTCAGAAATGCTCCTCTGGTCTTTGCGCTGAACAGGACATGTGAATTTGATTTGCAGTCTCCCTGCATGGGGGAGCCCTCTCCCCAGGCTTTGGGGAGAAACACGCAGAGACCCAGCAGGAGCAAGCGCGGTGCTGGGGGTGCGCAAGTTGCTTGAGGACCCATGGCAGATCTGACTGTGGCAGAGCACTGGCACCATTCAGCCCCAGAGTGGATATTTCCTTCCCTGACTGGGACGTCACACCTGGGCCCAGGAGCTCCCCGTGTCCTAAGAGGGACTTCTCCTGCAAGAGGTGTCAAGAGTGGGTGAGGAGGTCAGGCTGACTTACTGCTCCAGGTTGACCACACAGTGGGCAGCAGTAATAACCACATCTCCTCAGACCAGACCGCCACCACAGTAATGGAAAAGGCCCAGTTTGAGGGACACCTTCACAGAAAAGGTCAGGTATGTTTTGAGATGAGGTGACTCCTGTTTCCTCCCAAAATGTGAAATAACAAAGATCAGCCCAGCCTGGGAAACAACTTTTGCCTCCCAGTATTAGTGTGTGGGATGCCCAGCTGCCTGGAGGCTTGAGGAGTCACTTCCAAGCCCTGGCTGACCCTTGGTAGTCACCTTCAGCCCCAGCAGTGCATGAGAAGAATGAGATCCTGGAGCATCCTGAAACCGAG
Source organism: Larus michahellis (assembly GCF_964199755.1). Taxonomy (NCBI): domain Eukaryota; kingdom Metazoa; phylum Chordata; class Aves; order Charadriiformes; family Laridae; genus Larus; species Larus michahellis. The sequence goes on along the minus strand of NC_133896.1, from coordinate 66,595,212 downwards.
GGGACTGGACAGACATCTCAATCCTCCTCTTTGCCTTCCTGAGCTTCCAGAGCTTGATCCATCCCCCTGACCCCAGCACCCTACCCTCTCCCTACACCACCCCCTGGCTTTGCCTTCCTGCTACTATCTGCATAGATTTTCAAGCTGCTGCATGTGCAGGGACTGGGTTTTGGGGAGAGGGAGGTGGCAAATACTGTTTGCCACAGGTGCCAGCGTTTGCTCTGGCAACACACAAACAAATAGACCTTTTCTAAATAGAACCATGCCCTGCTCAGTTACTCGTAAGGCATCATCCCACAGTCCTTGCTCTGTGCTTGTCCTTATGTCAACACAAACCACCAGGCAAGGTAACTTTCCTCTGCAACAGGGGACCAGGGAGGCGCCCTCCCTTCCAACCTCTACAGCCTCTTTCTATACCATAAACCCCAGCAAATCCTCATCTGTGCACACCACAAAAGCTCTGCAGCTGCATTAGCTCACACCAGCCAGAGATCTCATCTTAACTATTAGATCACCTCATTCTTTCCTGTTTTGGGAGGGGAGTCAGCCTGGGAAGCTAGGTAAGAAGGACTTTTAGTCCAACATCCACTCCTGAGCTAGCAGCGTTCAGTGACTTGAGGATGAAAGAGAGATGCTCCTGCCTCTCCTCCCCCTTCCCCAGGGAAAAGGCAGCGTACTGCAACACAGACCTGCCAGGGATGTCCCCCAGACACCAACTCTCTCCCACCAATGATTCAATTCAAGAGAAGAATCCCAGCTGCAGAGCATCCTCTGGGCTCTTCAGGTCAACGGGATGAACTTCACACTTCAGGCCTACACAGAAGACAGAAACAAGAGTGTTTTGCAGTGAGACAATCCCCCACATGCTCAGATGCATCACCTCAGGCTCTTCTGGGACAAATCCGAGGTGTCACAGCTTTCCCAGCCTCAAGGCAATTATATGGCGATAAATGAAAACACATGGAAACTGCATTTCTTGATAAGAAGCTGATGTGTGCAAAGCTGAGGTCTCCTGTAAGGTACTTTGATGATGTGTGTGCACAGTCATAAAAAAAGAAAATTTAGATTTAATCCAGGAGACTAATTATTCTTAATTAAATGCAACTGGGACTTACAAAATTAAGTAACAAGTGCAACAGGTTACAATGATGCCACCAGACTTTACTCAAAGTTTATTATTTCAAGGCTTCCATACCTTAAGTGCCCTGGTGCACTTAACCTGAGCAAGTAAAGTCATGAAAGACATTGTCTCTGAACTGATAGAGTTCTGCTGGCCCAGCCCTTGCTCTTGGCTTTGGTCTGAAATACATCACAAGGAGACAGAGCTTTCTCACATCGCTTTTGGCACCGATTGTACCTTAGAAACATGGACAATGAGCAGGGGGAAAGTTTGACTTACAGCAGGGTCCAGCTGGGGGTGTCTGGCTCTGATTAAGTTTTAGATGCTTCACTGAACTGTGCAGTTTGAGATAAATTTGTGGCAATCACAGTTAACGTTCTCTGGAAAAACCCCTCAGTCTTCACCCAGCAGGGAGGGATGCACACACTGCCAGGCCTGCTGGACCACGTGCTGGGTGGAGAACAAGGGGTGTGCTGCCTCCCCTGGGTCATCTCGAAAACATGATCATTTCAGCAAAGATCACACAGGAGGGGTGTTCTCAAATACTTGGGAGACACAGAAAAGGAACCAATTGCAATTCCTCATACCGGAGGTCCGCTTCTCCAGACTGTGTGGTTTCAGGAGACGGGTGGCACGAAGTTTCCTCTCCTTTGCTGAGAAGAGGAAAGTAGCTCTTCCTCCACTCCCTTCAGCTGGTCCATGTCTGCATCAGCTAAAAATCGCTTTGTTAATCACTCCTGTCCAATGTGTCTCTCATGCCAATAGGAGGGGTCCCCTGCCTCGCCAAAGCTGGGGTAAGAGTTCAGTTCCCAGGCATGCAAACATAAGCAATATAATGCTCATGATTTAGGAGGTATTTGCATCGTGTTTGTCCCAGGTGAGAGCCTGGAATAACTCACTGGAGTCACCAGGAGGCTGAGTCTGGACCCAAAATGTTACCAGCTATCACAATGACACCCCTCCAGCCCTTTCTTTAACTTTGGGTCCTATGTCCTCCGTGTAGGCTTGAAGGCAACGTTACTTGCTTAACCTTCCCATCAGGTTAGCAGGCATTAGAAAGCCCACCAATCTCTCACACCACCTTACCCAAGAGCCAGTGAACTGAGGAACCCATATCTTTCTCCTCTCCCTGGGCAGCCAGCCACCCCAAGACCTTAGCAGCAACAAGAGGAACTCACCCCACAAGGTTGTGGAGGATCCTCGCACAACTTCTGCAGCACTCCTGGCTGTAGAGGGGCTAACTGAGCTCCTTGCTTCCCCATTCAGCCCAGACTCTCTCTCTCCCTCCCTTTTTTAATACCCTTTTATCATATTCCCAGGATGCTCTCTGGCTTCAAAGCATTCGACTACTGCAGAAAGCACAGTCACAAAATCAGGAACAATTTTCTGAGTCATTGACCTGGACCAAGCTCTCCCTGGCCCGTGCTGCTGACTAGCTTTTCCAACAAGAGACTGTGGTGATTATTGCTATAGCAGCAAGTCTACTAGTGAAGTAGAAAATAAATAGACTTTATCAGTGAGGTAAATGATGGAGAAAACACCATTCCCTTAGGTAGGGAAAGAAATAACATTAGCAACAGCAGAAGGACCAGCATCATGTTAGAGCAGGATAGGAGGGATGGCAGTTATGTGGTTATCTCATCTCTTGCCCCAGCTGGGCAGATCTTTTTAGCGCTAGCTTCATTACCAAATCCTTCTCTTACATATAAGCATCCCCAGGAAAGAAATTTTTACGTGGATGTGAGAGCAGGCCAGACAGGGAGATATAAATATGTTAGCCACTACAGGAGGATGCGTAAGAAAGATTTGAGAACATGGTCCTATTCATTGCTCTCCTAGGCACTTTCCTGACCTGACTGCCCCAGGGTCACCAGTTAGCAAGCTCAGCAGAACCAAGCCATTTGTCTTTCATGCACAAGCAAGGGACCACACCACAGCTGCGCAGCCTGCGTGGGGAATGGCTCACTTGCCACAGCAACCAGGAGAGGGCTGCAGCAAGGAGCATTAGATGGAGAAGGTAAAAAAGGCTTCCAGTCCCAGCAGAGCTGCAGGAAGGGCAGCCCAAAACCACCCACTAGGGACAAGCACATCAAGCTCCGGTATGATTTATGAAAACTGACTGGTTATATTCACCTGTTTGGTACCCTAAAAGAGCAGGTAACTCCTGGGCTCACTGCTATAACGCCCACACTGAGATACATCTCCCCACAGCCCACACACAGGACTCACCGCATGGAACAAGAAGAGACAGCAGCAGCGGGAGAAGCCCTGCTCCCACCACGGCCCAGGGAAAGTACCCAGTGCTGGAGCCTGGCCTGGGCTGTGCTACACACAAGAGACACAGCCCTCCTTCATCCCACCTAATGAGCTCCTTTAATAGATGAGGGGGCCAATGAGTTTTGTCAGGTGAGGCTGCAGGGATGCAAAGCAGGTGGGTTTGGAGGCTCTCTGGCCATGTCTTGCTGGGAGTCACCAGCTCCCTGGGCTTTCCTGTTTGTAGTTTGCTGCCCGCTTTACACAGGGACCATATCAGAAGCTAATGTCCCCCCTCACCATTGCCACTAGCCCTGAGCTGCCTTAATCCTTGCGGTTTGAAACAAATCTTATTGCTTTTGCTAAGGAGAGTTAGCACAGGCAAAGGTGAGTCCAAGCCAAATTCCTTGCCCTGTGGTCTCTCCTTGCCCGGGCCAGCTGGGAAGAGTGTGTTTATAAGGCATGGTGGTGTGTTTGCTTCTTTCTTCCTAGGGGACACCAATATAGTTGGGCACCTCAAGCAGCTTTTAATCTGTGAAGCAATATGTGGGATTTACGGAGAGGCTTAAGTAGCTGCCATACGGATGAGACTGGGAGTGTAACAATAGGACATGGGGGAACGGTTTCAAACTCAAAGAGGGTAGATTTAGATTGGATATCAGCAAGAAATTCTTTACTGTGAGGGTGGTGAGGCACTGGAACAGGTTGCCCAGGGAAGCTGTGGAGGCCCCATCCCTGGAAGTGTTCAAGGCCAGGCTGGATGGGGCTTTGAGCAGCCTGGTCTAATGGGAGGTGTCCCTGCCCATGGCAGGGGGGTTGGAACTAGATGATCTTTAAGGTCCCTTCCAACCCAAACCATTCCATGATTCTGTGAGAATGATTTGACCTTTTTTTACAGGGAGAGCTGCTATCCACATACTGCAAGAGCAACTAAAGCATGGAGGTGCCTTTTCTTTGGGGTCAGGAGCCGCAGAGCCCTGCCAGGTGCTGCAGTGCTTCCAGGCAGGCAGGGCCCCGGCAATCACCCACAGCAGAGCAGACATCTCCACCCCACCTCAGGAGCTGCTGAGCAGCCCAGGGGCTGCACAGCCCGGAGGAGTTGAGTCCTGCCCAACCTGTCCCCACTTGCCATGCCACTGCCTGTCCCCATGGCCACTGCCTGCCCTGTTGGCCAGCTGGCAGTGGGAAGGCCCCTCTCCTGGGAGGCCAAAGGCCAACTACATCTGCAGGCAATGGAGGGAGGCAAGACCATCATGCTATATTCCTTGTTCTGCTGAAAGGGCAAAACCTGCAGACTGCTCCACAGGGCAGGATCCAGGCTGTGACCTGGCCGTACATCTTATTTCTCCATCAGTACAAACAAGGACCTGGGCAGCGGGTCGTTGGTAGCAAGCTCCAATAAGACAACCTGCACTGTTGGGATCTGGGAGAACTTCAGTGTGTATGGGCTGACCTCAATGTGAGCGTGCAATTCCCCTTCATGCTACAGAGGGTTTTGCACACACCAAGATGGCAGGAAACTCTATGGCTTGTGTTACGGGCTTTTGATTCTCCTTTAGGTCCACTTTCAATGGAGATGTTTATCACCATCACGATCACCTGAATGAACCCAAACCCTGGGAGCACACAGGAGCATCTGGGAATGTCTGCCACGAAGAAGGCAATTAGAACAAAATGAGTTTCTTTTAATTTCTGTTCTGTTTTTCTCTTTGCACTCTGTAGAACTGACACATTCCTGACCATGTGTAAAGCCTGACATGAAGAACTTATGCCAGTATAACATGTCCAATCATCAAGACCGTGCAAGCACCAGCCCTCATCCTTTCTCATGCTCAGGCTCCAAAAAATGCCTGCTCCAATATTTCTATATGGCCAGACTCAAATACATGTGCTGCTGCATAGCTGCTCCTACATGACCAATAACTGGGACTCCTTGGGCAGTAAAATGTAAGTCAAGTGGAGTAAGAAACTTTGGCCCTTCCACCTCCAGAAGAACTTGTTCCTGATTGGTCCTAAGGAACAGACCGACTCCATAGCCAAGAAAACAAAACCAGACACAGCACTCACTTTTCTTACTTTTTATATAAAATAGACATTTACATACATTTTCTTTTGCAGAGACTTCGAGCATAACTCCTGTATGTGAAATCTAGCCATAAATCCCACAGTGAAAAAAAGCAAAGACTTTGCAAATTCCTGCACCACTGACATACATCCAGCTGCTGCTAAGTGTGAATTTATTTTTTAAAGATTTCTAATCCACGGGCTGTTTTCTTGTGGTTGGTTGGTTGTTTGTTTTTTTTAAAAAAAAAGATATGCACAACTGATTAAAAAAAAAATTAGGTACAGAAATAAGAACCATATGAACAACAGGCAATGCAAACAACTCCCGCATGAGAGGAACACGCAGCGTGACATCCACTTCAGGCAAAAATTTCTACAGTAATACAGTTGTAGAAGCCATAACTTTTACAGAGGATACCACCGGGGGTATTTTCCAGAAGGAAAAATTTTCAGCAAGGCAGTACAAACATGGCGATGAACTTTTGCACAAAGTTATCGAGATTACCTGAAGCAACTTTGCCACATTAAAACACTAGTGAATGCCAAGCGCGCTTTTTTTTTTGCTTTTTCCTTTTTCTTTTTTTTTTTTTTTTTTTTTGCTGCTGGGTTTAAATGTACATGAAAGCAAAATGGTGCATTTTGAAATTGCTGCAAGAGACTGAAGGTTGGGGAAAAAAAACCCTCTAAGGGCTAATTTTTTCCAAAGATTGTGCATAATTGCATATACGAAAGATAGAAATTGAGCACTTGGTCGACTTAATCACATACAGATTGAGGAGACTTAAGCATATACCAACTGCTTCACCGAGCTGGAGGGCACGTGGGCCAAAAGATCATACAACTATATTCTAAATTGCCTAATTATTAAAATCAGAATGACAATTATCTTCTCTCACCAAATATTGTACACTATATCTGGCCTGGTTTCTGTAACTGTTGAGAAGATTTCATAGTTTTTAGATAATTTTAGGGGCATCCAGCCTCCCCTGCAAGTTAGGCTCTTTATTTTGGATTTTTTTTTTGACTTATACTTCTTCCACCCATGTGCCTGCATGCACACACACCCCCCGCCCGTCCCCGTCAAGATCTCAGGAATGAAGGCCATTTGCACTGCTGCATTCACTTACTGTTTGGCCAAAACAAGTTGCCTGCACATTTGTAGGGAAATCTAGTCCAAGGAGTCTCTGAGAGAGAGAAAATGCCCCCCACTGCATCATTTATCCCAGGGGATGGAAAAAGAATGGAAGCAAAGAACGCTGGACTTTAAATAAGCAATAAAATAAACCAAAACCCATCAGCTGAAAATATTATTCACGGGGAAAGGAAAAACCAACACAATTATTATGTTTTTCATTTAGGATTAAAATGCACAGCGAGTACACGAGAGTCCTGTCTAACCAGCTTTCCGTTAATTCTCCGCTTTAATATTGGTGAGCACTGAGGTTTAGCCAAAGCAACTTGGAGAGAGAGCGAACTCTCCCCCACCAGGTAGAGCTCCAGCCATTTATTAATTTGTAATCTCTGCTAACCATGCTGAGCACTGGAGTTGGCAGAAAACAATGTATTTATAAGTCATTATTTTAGAAGCTGTGCAATGCTAGAGAAAGAGGACATTTCCTATGATTAATTAGCATAATATCCAGTTTATCACAAGGTAAGTCGCTCTATTTATCTTCCACAATAGCATTCCATTTTGGTGGAGGTAACCCATTTCATATCATAGTCCATTCTTCTTCTTCGCCTGCAATAAACCTTTCACTAGATTAATGTCCTGAACGAACACAGCATTTCAGCACGGACGCCAACGAGACAGGGAGTCAAGCTCAACACTTTGCAAGGGTTTAACTGCTTTGGTAGCTTAGGGTCCGAATCGTCCTCCAAATATGCTGCCAGTTCGCGGACCGTCATCCTGCATAGACGGGGTATAAGGTGCTGGTTCAGGAAAGCAGGGTTCGTGACTGAGCCCTCTCTGTAACTACCATAAACCCAGCTCCAAAATGTGGAAGAGTTGGGTTTCGGCATTTAAACGTAATCCGGTTCAGCTGGGATTAAACTCCGTGGATATGCCACCTGCCTAATTCAGGCGAGTGGACGAACATAGGCTATGCCATCCAACCAAACCGCCCCCTCACCGGGAGGATGGTCTCATCTTTCTACGGTATTCTGCAAGTAAGGCAGTGTTGCCAAAAAGGACAATCCTTCTCCAGGATCTGGGAGGGGGACACCCAAAGCTATATTATACTTTTACACGTTCACCAGTTTTGGGAGGTCAAGGTGACTTTGATCAGGTTCTAGGACAAGAACAAGACAATCATTTGTACCAGGTCTCTCAGGAAAGACAAACTAAGCTTTAAGCCGAAGTAAAAAACACAAAACGAAGTCATCCCCCTCACAAAGCATTGCTATAAAAAATACAACTTCTTTTATATTTGAAAAAATATGTTTCATTGGCCACAATTTAAAGCCACACTGTGGTGGGGCTTGTAGAATATATTGTATTTATTTAATATATCTTTATAAGACAAAGTTTATAGCTGATACACATTTTTAAATGAAACGTATCTCCCCCCACCCCTATCCCCCATCCTTCGGGTAGCTGTCAGGGCACTCTGCAGATGCCTGCTATGCCGGGGGCTTTGCATGACACTGCTGCTGGGGGGCTGCACCAAACACTGCTCTGCCAGACCCAAAACTCGCTGCCACGTGTCAGTACCGTAGGCAACCAGCCAGCCTGGGCACACGGCTTTGGTGAACGTGCCCCCAAAGACAGGCTCAGCTTGGGGCAAGGCAGAGAGCTTTACGGTCCAGGTACCTCTGAATACCCCAGCAATGAACCACCTACAGCTCTGCAATGCACGGTGGGCAACCAACTGCTCTCGGAGACCCTTTAAGCTTCGGTTTCCCCATCCCATGGGATTCTGCTGGTGCTAACCCACCTCCTTCCAGCGCCAGGGCTGTGCAAAGCCACTCCACGCATGGCATCCATCAGAGTGCCTACACTGGGGATCTGCAGAAACATCAGGTCAGCAAGTCCACGGTCATAAAAGTTGTGCGACAAGACAAGGGCTGCTGACCCAGCCCCAGGCCTTCAAACCCACCCTTGGCCCTGGAAAGGAAAGGGCTTTCACCCAGCCCAAGCTGGGTGAAAAAGGGAAAATTCACCAGCAAAAGACTTGCTTGGTCTTGGTCCCTGCTGCTTCCTTGGGACTAATGAAGCTGGTTTGAAGGGAGAGAACCCAGAAATGTGCGTCGCCAGCTTCTGCCCCTGATGGTCTCTCCTTGCCACCAACCTTAGGAGCTGGCCTCTGCCTAGCTGTAGCCACTGGCCAGTCTCCTTGGCCAGTGGGGACCAGTACCTCCCAAGTCCAGCCTTGTCTCAGTGGGCACACAAATGTGGCTCCAGTGGGTCCACAAGCCCTTGCAGGGCAGACACTTGTGCCCTCCTGGACTCCGTCTGAGCTCCAAATGCAGTTGGAGTCATGTTAATGATTTGTCAGTAATTTGACCACCAGCAGAGGCTAAACACTGAGCTTTTTAAATGAAGCTAGCGAAGCCACCAGCACAGGGCTGTCCGATCCCACTGAGAGAATTTGGATCTTGCCGAGGTGCCAGGGACAACAACAACTAAGGCTGGGTGCCATGTGGGTCACTGCCACACAGGCTTTTCCTGACAGATATATATCAAGGCCTCACATACCTAATTTGAACTGTCCTTTACTAATAATGCCAAGCCTTGGGCTGCTCTTCTGCAGGGACCAGCCACAATCAAGCTCAGATATAACAACTTTTATGGCGGTTTCCTGCTGCAAGAGGAACAAACTGATGACGTACCCTGATGTCCAAACGCAAAGGCAGTGGCACCAAGCACGATCCCACCAATGCTCGCTGTGAGCTGGTACAAACTCTGGTGGAAGCAGCAGAAGTGCCGTTACAGCAGCACCAGTTTGGTCCAACGTGCTCCGCAGCCATTTGCTTTAGAGACATCCTCAGGGGGAGTTATTCAAGCACGCCTCGGTGGTCCTTCAGACCATACGAGTCACAATGCCCAGGCACCTGGCCAGCTGTGAAGAATACTGCCCAATTTGTATAAAACAGAGAAAATATATTAATTTTTTGATTATTATAAGTTAAATAAATAAAGCTCAAAAATAAAAGCCCCAATTCCGAAGAGAATTTTTTCCCACCTCAGTATTTAAAAATATAGATTTATTACTGATCAGCTATAGGTCATTTTCTGTATCTTTCTGGGGAGGGGATGAGAACACTTTGACAAAGTGTTTTGTCAGTGTTATCACCATGACAAAAGGGCTTTGTCCCTGCACATCCATAAAAAAAGCCTCCTTTGTACCTTTCCAGCCTGGGAAATCTTCCCTAATCTCTCTGTGGCTTTACTTTACCTCCTCCTATATTGATCACTTTGGTTGTTTGTTTTTTGTTTTTTTTTTTTACTGGGGACTGGACAGGAGGACAAGTAATCCTAGAGCTTCCCATTGCCTTTGGATGCTTCCATTTTTTTCAGAGTAATAATTATTTGGCCCAGAAAGAGAGGGCAAAAGGTAAAGCCATATGATATATAACTATACTGACATCATGAACCTGAATTATTACAAAATTACTATCTTATGAGTAAAACATTCAGGTGAGGTTTTCCCTCAAAGGATCATTTGTCCTACTTGTAGAATCATCCTTCTAGGGTGATATTCAGATACTATTTTCCCTTTCTTTAGAATAATTTTCAAGTCATGTTTAAAGCTGCAAAAGTGGCCACGATTTCCTCAGCATTAACCCCTTGAAACCTTTTTATGTGACCATTATGACCATCTTTCCTGGTTCAGAAGGACCTGGCAGCACTTGCAATGAAGCCCATCAGTGGTACTTTACATGGACAAGGTGAGCCTATGTTGAGTAACAGAAGGTGCTACTTCACCCTCGCTGCAATGGACGCGTGCTTTGTCTCCACAGTTTCCCCAGTGACAACCAAGATATTGAAGGTACGTGTCCCACCCACACTCCCGGTGTGATTAAAATGGGTTCAGCCTAAACATAAATCTTGATTAAAGGAAGGTTTTCATTCATTCTTCAGCATGTCCCACAGGAGCTGAGTGTCTCCTGTAACTTTGGTCAAACATAAGCATGCATTCAAAATTTGCCTTCCGTAATTCTGAATCCTATCAAAGTTCCTTCAGCATCACCATCACTTTGAGCAATAGGCTTCCACCATACTTTTCTCCAAGGGGCATGAGTTTCTTTCCACTGGTGATGGAATGCTATGTTTGGTCTTTCTCCTGGACTTCCTGAAACCGTTTCTCCAAGCGATCCAGTTTGGCCAGATTCTCTTTCAGCAACTTGCTGTTTGGAACCAGCTGTAAGGCTTTCTCATAGTAGCCACGAGCAGTGATGTAGCTTCCCTACAAAGAAAATGAGTGACAGATCTCATTTGCATTTCCTGACATAGAAAGTGCATTCCTTGGGAATGGTGAAGACCGTAATACAAAGGGAAAAGAGTTTATAAACCTTGACATTGTTAGATAACAGGAATATTTCTGCATTATGAGATGGATCATCGAGTGTCATTAGCCTAAATTTGATCAAATACACATGGCAAGAAGTAGATTTATATTTTTCTGTTACATTGTAACAGAAGAGTTAATTTTACTTGATGACAGGACAGCTCAAGGACACAATGTGACTCTTTTAAGAGTCACACAATGTGACTCTTTTAAGACCCAAATCATAATGATATGCTAAAGTATTCAAAAAGATAAGCAAACACAAGGTGGGCTGTCTATTTCCATAAATTCATGCCAGTATTCTGCATTAGACGTCTTTATTAAATTAATTAGGCAGAGAGGAATCTTAAAAGTCGACTCACGGTGACATTTTTTAAGGTAGGTCAACAGTTGAAACCGGAAAACTTTAGAGATGGGCAGGTTGCTCCTTGCAGCCTGCCCTCTTACAAATATGGGATTTGCATTGTAGGATACATATTCCCAAGCAACCTGACGAGGACAGACTTTTCTCCTTTTTGGATAAATATGCCAGGGACACTCACTGTTCACAAACATGCAGCTCTTGGCAGCCTGAAACAAATATAGCTTTCTGCCCTGAGTAGTTGTCTCTGCTTTTGACAGCTTAAGGTAAAGAAAGACTGTCATTACCTTGATGTGCTCAATGCCTCCCATATTCATCCAGGCCTGCGCTTGGTCTGGGTTGAGCTCCACAGCCCGTTTATAGCTCTACATAAATATGAAACATTTTTAGGTTAAGAGTCTCAGTCTTCAGACAAAAGCACTGCTTGAGGGGAACAAGAAACGAAGTTTCCTCTCCCCCTGAATCCATTTAAAATATAATTTCAAATTCGTCTCATATACAATGCACAAACTGAACTTCAGTTTCTTTACAGCAGAGGTGACATAACATACTGCTTCACCGCTGAGCTCATCTCACAGGTTTTCCCTGCCCACGGCACCGCATGAGGAGCCAGACCAACCCCTGTGATCCTCTCCCTGGCACCCTGCACCACTGTCGTCTCCTGCACATCAGGGTCATTTCCCTGGGCAGGTGCCTGACACCCACAAGCCATGCGTGGGCTGTGAAGCTCCTTACCTGCAAGGCTTTAATTTGGAGCTGCTACAGCCACCTGCATGGAGGTTTTACAAGGACCTGAGGGCAGTCATAGAATTACAGAATGGTCCGGGTTTAGAAGGGACCTTAAAGACCATCTAGTTCCAACCCCCCTGCCATGGGCAGGGACACCTCCCACTAGACCAGGCTGCTCAAAGCCCCATCCAGCCTGGCCTTGAACGCTTCCAGGGATGGGGCATCCACAACTTCTCTGGGCAACCTGTTCCAGTGCCTCACCACCCTCACAGTAATGAATTTCTTCCTGATATCTAATCTAAGTCTACCCTCTTCCAGTGTAAAACCATTACCCCTCGTGGTCCTATCACTACACTAGAGTCCTATCTCTCCCCACTGCTTCTGCCACTGTGCGTGGGAGAAGAAGCAACGAAGACCTTCAGGACTCTGTCAAACAGCACCGTTTTCATGGTGTCACAACAGGAAAAGATTCAAATCAGGATTAGACACCTCTGGGGACATTGAGAATATTCAGAACTGTCCCAGTAATGATATTCTGTGTGATATTTAATGCTAACATAATTTCTGAGCTATCAAGCCTCCTGCTCCACCACATAAGCCAATCTCTCAGCTATTAGGTGAGATGTAACAATGTGGTGGGCTCTCACAGGTCACCAAGCTTCCAGCTGTGCCTCATGGAGTCGGCCACAACCAGCAAGAGCGGCTGGGGCTGGATGGACCAAGGGTCTGGTCAATGAGAAGAGGCCTAGCTTCCTCCATAATCCCACCATGACTCTGTACTTAACCTCTTAGAGCAGGGAGCTGTATTTTCACCCAGGAATGAGGAAAAAAGTTGCAAGTAAATCTGGCAAAGTTAGCTGCCCCATAGCTGTATCTGTACTGCTGGTGAACTGCTGAGCTCCCACAGCCAACAGCCAGGGTGCATGCACCAGGGAGTATTAGATGAGATGAGCTGACTCTACCTTTTAACCTACAAAACTATCCATAGGGCTTAGAGCAGTCATACCTCGAAAGCCTTGTCAAGGAGATTCTGCTCTCTTAGCTGGTTTCCTTTAGTGAAAAAGAGCTCCGATATGACTTTTGGATCCTTTGGTTTTAGCTGAAGAGCTTTTTCTATAGCTTCAAGTGCCTGTGAAAAAGCAGGAGGACATTATGGTACTGTATTCTGAGCCTTTCCACTTCTCATGCTCTCCTCACCACAAGGGCCTCCCAGCATAATAGTCATCTTCCTCCTCCCCTTTTTTGTCCCACAGTGCTAACACATGTGGAAATGAGTTTTTTAGATGCCTGTGGCAGTGGGTCTGACAGCAGAAGGAGCAGTAAGCAGTAAGAAAACCACACTACCTAGCTTCAGTCCCAGTACCTAGATAAATAGAAGGTTTTAGTGAAAAAATAAATCTACTGGATGTGCACTAAGGCATGTGGCTTGTCTCTGGAGAGATGGAACGTAAAATTCAACTTGAGCTCTCTGTGTGAGCCCTCGGGACAAGGCTACCCCATGGCCATGGTACCTTGACATAGTGCTCCTGCTTGCTGTAGATGGCTGACAGAAGACGGTAGCACTCCAGACACTCTGCATCCTCATTGAGTATATGGTTTGTCATCTTTTCAGCTTCCTTTGTCCGCCCCATCATTGCTAAAACCTGAGCCTGTGGAGCCACATTATAAAGGGTTATGATCATAAAAAACCTCAGCCCTCTTATAATACATGACGCTGCACCCAGCAGCTGGTGCTGGGCTCCTGCTTCTCCTGCTGGTGGTGTTAAGAGGCACCTCAAGGAAAGGCAGGAGGATTAACCCTTCCTAGCAAGAGGCAGGTCAGATTTTCTATATGCCATGTCCTGCTCAGCTGAAAGGCAGTGGCTGAGACACAGGTCTGAGGTCTGGAGTGGTGAGGAGGAAACAAGGAGGATGGGAGAGATGGTCGCTGGATGGCTGGCGTGGAGGTAGAACCAAGCTCTGAGCCTTGGGCAACATTCACACTAACACAGCCATCCCGCTCCACTTGTGTGGCCCTGCCCTGGCCGAGCTCACCCCACACTCACCAGCGCCAGTCGGATCTCTTTGTTTGAAGGCTGCAGTGATGCCGCTTCTCTGTAAACCTGCAACGCTTCTTCATACCGCCCCGTGTTGTAATACAGAGCCCCCAGCGGGGACAGGACTTCAGCCTTCCGGGATACCTTCAGTGCCCTGGAATTTGGTAAAAAGAGATGCTTCCAGGTGGTGCACGGACCAAAGCGGAACACCGAGGTGTGGCCTGCAGTTGGATGGAGCAGCGAAGCTCTGACCTGTGCATGGCACGTTCATCCCACCCCGGGGAGCACAAATTTAATATCACGGGGAGGGATGAGCGTGCTCACAGCAGCAATCCCTTTGGCCACCTGAGAAGGAGAGAGGGGCACCTCCAAAGCAAACGTGAGCATGCAGCAGGGGTGGGGATGGCTGACGCTGGCAGAGCCCAGGGAGCGTGAGCACAAATCAGGATGCCAAAAAGGAGGCAAAAACTCCCAGACAGTCCACCCTGCTACATACTGGGAGTCAGAGCCTGCCTACTGGCACATTGCTGGGAAGGGCTTTGAATTCCTGATAGTGCCAAGGGTTTGGTGCTAGGCTGTGTGGCAGTTATAGCTGCTACTGCTGCTAACAACCTGCTCATGCCACTGAAAAACCTGCGGCTTTGCTGTTAGAGCGTCCCCCAGCCAAAAGCAGCACTGTGTCCATGTTGGGGGCTTGGGAAGTCAACGCTGCCTGAGTCCATGCTGCCTCTCCAAGCATTCCCCAAAAATAGCCAAATAAGCAACGGTAAACCTGGTTTCAAAAAGATGGAGAAGGAATGGGGGAAACACCAAACATGCACCGACAGATTCATGAATTAGAGGTGCTTCAGAGAGACAAGCTGTACAGGGGGAGGAAGGAAACCTCTGTTTCCCCATCCCAAATTCTTACCGCTTGTACCACGCTTCAGCCTCTTTGTTCTGCCCCAGGGAGCGGTGAAGCCTGCCCAGGTTCACCATGGCCACGTGGTGAGCGGGGCTCAGGCGGATGGCCTGCCTGTAGTGGGACACAGCTCGCTCCGGAGCGCCTGGAAAGGAGAACAACCGTTAAACTGCTGCCTCAGAAAAACCCCATCTCAAATTCAGAACGCAGTAATGCTCCAGGTGTTCTTTCAGCTATTGTTTTTTTTTTTTTTGGGGGGGGGGGGGAACTCTTTTGAGAAAGAAATCCTGCCTCAGCCTTTCTAGAGATTAAAAAATAGCTGTCCAAATTAGGATTTAAACTCCAGTATCCAGAGATGATCCTGAGAAATAGATTCTTCTGCGGTGGATTTTTGCAAGTCGAGGGTACAGTCATCGGAAGAAGACTGCTGACTGAAAGCACCCTCCTGCCATGCTGCAGGGGACACTCATCACCCCCCTCTTCTTAAAGACAAAGCCCACCCCAGAGAGGGGGCTGCAGAGCACGTACCACCTCCCAGGAGAGCATCCTTCCACCCTGGCCCACTGGAGACAGGGAGAACAAGCCACCCAGTATTCCCCACAACCCCTGCACAACTGCAAATGGTTTCAGCTCTTTCCAGACAGAGACTATTCCCTCCATCTTTGCTACGCTGGATCTGCTCAGCCTCCACGCACTGCTCAACAGGAATGGGGGTAGCTGCCAGTGACCAGCTAATTCCCATCTCCGGGCAGTAAATCCCAGCCCAGAGGTGCCCACGTGTCTCTTTTGGAGCAGGTAAGCACCGTCCCTGTGTTGCGGAGGAGCCATTGGGTGGCACTGCTTCGCTGTGCGAATACACCTACCGGCGCAAGGTCCCGCAGTCCATGACATCACTCAGCACCACAACAAAATACAACACCGTGCAAGAAGAAAGGTGCCAGACCACCACCCCCAAAGCCTAAAGTTCTATTTCTAATAGTGTATTTTTATTTAGCTAAATAATGGCTTTCCTCAACAAGGATCTTGCAGTGCTTTCCTCAGGCAGGGCCTGCTGACAACCAGCTAAATAAATTAATGGGGCACAGTATAAAGTTCCAGCATTTCAGCAACATGAATATCGTATTTTTAACCCCAGTGCTCGTTTAATTGGTTTCTAGACTCTAGACCAGATAATCTCCTGATGAAAACCAATACTCACGGATCTTTGTCCACCAACAAAGCTTTTGAGTACTGGCATTTTTTAAGCCAAATCACTTCACAATGTATTTAATTCCATTTCTAGCTGGAAAGCAGAACTTGAAAACAGCCTGTGCGTGTTGGGGCACTAAACTTGCTGCTGTGGAAATTTTATTTTCATAGCTTTTCGGATCTAGTTTGGTTTTCCTGAGACTACCTATGCGACATAAAAGTAACATTGACACTTCTCGGCATCTCCTTTACAGGAGAGAGGAGGAACATCTGTAGGGAGATGTAGAAGCACCTAAGATTCACCCAGGGCCAACAATGTCTCTTTCAGGGCAAGACTTTTTCAAAACATCCAGCAGCAGCCTCAATCTTCTCTCACCGCTGAGCAGCCAGATGTTTTTTGCGAATCTCCTTACAAACCATCCTGGGAGGCAGCTGGGTGCGCACCTCAGTGCCTGAGTCAGCCAGTGCCTCCCCTGCTCCACAGGCGGCGGTGATGGGCATCGTTAAGGGAGACACGTTGAGTGTCTATGACCACTGCAGAGCTGTCTAGAGCTATGGCTCCCCAGAGCTGACACTTGCCAGAGGCTTGTTGCACCAAATCCTGCACGTTAATTGGAGTGGTGCTTCGCAGCATCCCCCTGCACCCGCTGGGGAACAGCACAGTCTGTGACGGGCTCGCTACCAGCCACTTCCTTCACGCCTTGTCATGTCTTCAGGAGGGTTATTTACACATCATGCCCAAAGGATCAAAAGTCAGTGGGTTGGTTTTTTCCCTGTTGCTTGTGTGTAGGGAAGTGTAGGAGTAAACCAGGAAAAGTTACCTTTGACTTTGGCAGAATACACAAGCACAAAAAATAGAAAGTGCACTGCACTGCATTTGAACCACAAGCTTTTGGCAGGAATAGGGTGGTTTATCTGGGTTGGGAAGCAAAGATGAGTACAACATCAAGAGTGAAATTACCGAGGAATTTTTATCATCTGCAAGCCTGAATTTTGCCAGGGCACAAATTCAGAACCTCAACCTCTGTCGCTAATGCCACGATGCTTTTTTTGGTTACGAATACTCCTTTTGGCTTCTTATTTATTTTGCACTGGTACTACAGAAGAGTGATGGCTGAGCATCAGCTCAGGAGTAGGACAGCCAGCTGCAGACTGATGGACACCATTGTCCTTTCTTCGCAAGCACCACTGGAGCCAGGCACAGTGTGAAAGGGGCAGAGTGGGTAGCAACCACACACTTTTAAGCCTACAATATTTCATCGCTGAGTCTCAGCTCTGTTCTGGAGGGACCGGAGTGTGACAGTAGTTTGGTTTCCACTAGTCATTTGTCAAACTTGGCCTTGCTTATAAAGCTGTCAATAAAAGGCGGCGATTGCAGTGGCATTTTTTGTTGTTGTTATGTGGATGCCAGGAAGTGCCTGAGTCCAGGGAAGTTGGATGGGAACCAGGAGCCCAGAAAATAAAGGCTTTGGATGTCATTATGTAGCTCCTGAGAAATCATTTCACTCCACAGCATCCTAGGTTTTGTTTTCACAGATGATTGTGGCTTAAAAGCCATGTTTGTTTTTATAGTGGCTGCACTCAACCTTTACAGTCAAAGAGCTGCTTTGTCACCAAGTAGAGCTGCAAGCGCTCCGAAGACCATGACGATCCACTTGTGTGCCTGGGATTTGGCTTGATGGGGCCATGCTTTCCTGGAGAAATGGCAGTATTGTCAGGGTGCTGCCCAGCTCAAATTGAAGAGGACAACTGCCTGTGCAAAGATGGTGAGAAACACTGAAGGAACCAGCCGGGCTGAATGCCACTGCCGCACAGTGCCTGCATTGATTACAAATTTCAGTACGCTGTGCCATCTCAGCAGCGCGGGGATATTTATTTCCAAGCTACAGTGGAGGCACATGTATTGCTTCGGAAGCTTTTGACACCCTTTTAGATGTGTACTGGTGAATAAAACAAATCAATGCAAATAAGGCACAGAGGGAAAAATCCCTTGCTCCTTCTCACTTACCGGTATCAACCAAGAAAACACCGTAGTTGTTATGCAGATCGGAGCTCTCTGGACAATTCTCTATGCCAGCCTTATAGACCTCCTCTGCTTCCTTAAGCCGTTCCTTAAAAGAGAAGGAGATTTCTTAGCCGTGGCAGAAAGGGTGTCAGCACCATTTGCCGTATACCTGCATTTTGTGACAACTCCCTTCCTGCTCGGGGAGCTCGGGGTGCCAGCCCACCCCGTCTTCCAGGTAGCCAAAATTTTACCCCATGGCATAGATGCGATGCAGCTGCCGTCTGGTACCCCAGAGCAATTCAGAGAGCTTTCCCCCCCATACATTCCCAATTGGAGCTACCTGTGAAACAAAAATGACAGCTGGAAAAGGCGGCTTGTGTGCAACATCAGCGAGCCCCAGCTGGGCATGCATTCAGCCGGGAAACGCAGAGTGATGGGGGTTGTGGTGGTTCTAGTGAGAAGTATCTGTCATCTGGGAGCTGATATATTTTAATTTATTTGTTTAATGAGCATCTCGCTGGCTTACTTTTACCCTCCGGAGCTCTGCTGTTCGTTTCCTATGCAGCAGGGAAAATACAAGGAATGAAAGCTTGGCATGCATGACGGCTGGGGGACGGGGAGCTCATGTAGGGGGATGAGGGAAGCTGGAGGAGGATGGGGGCAATGAAAGAGTGGGGAAAATCTGACAGATACAGATTAAAACCAGGCATTGTTAACATGTGAGATGTAGCTCACTGGGACCGACGGGACGTGCCACTGTGCTGATTCCCACATGCGCTGAGCCCTTACATTCTGCATAGATTTCAAGGAGGTTCGTTGGTGCTGAGGGTTTCTGGAAAATACAGATCTTTCCTTTGGGGACACCCTGCCTACGGAAAGTGTCCCACTGGCTGGGTTCTGTCTAGACTGAGCTACGGGCAGCCCGGTCCTGAAACAAAAATAAGGTGCCTTGTTTGCATCGAACAGCAACTTAATAAGGTTTCCATTTCCCTCCAGCCAGGCGGTGCATGCCCGCTGCTGCATGCTCGCTAGTTTGGCTTCTCACTGTCTTCCTTCCCCCCTAACCTCGGAGCCTTGCTGTTGGGTGTATTTATGGAAGGAAGCTGTGCACGGCATGGCGCAGAGGGGTGTCAGGCATGCCTCCAGCACCAAAGACACTTTTTCCAACTCTTCCCCTTCCGCAGAGAGGCATAACCCTACGGCGACAAACCCCATGGCCTCCTGACGATGCTCCCAAGCGAAAGCAGCTGCCTGGGTCTCCACTGAGGAAGGCCTGGAGCCACCAAGCTGAAATGAAAGGTGGGTCCATTCCCAGCTGTGGACTCTCCTCCCCTCAAGTCCTGCAAATCCCGGAGCCTCCAGGGCTTTCTCTGGATTTAAAAGGTGCACTCAATGGCAGCTTTTGTTCTGTAGCTGCTTAAATGTGTGGACTCCTTTCTCACCTCCTATTTCAGAGCTGGAGAGGTGGAATTAAACGCATTGGAAGACTATGACTTGATGAAAGCACAAGGTTTGTTGTGGTTAAGTACTTTCACATTTACATGATAAAGGTCAGCCAACAGAAAAGATAGTGTGTGATAAAACACAGAAACACATTTTTTAAAAGTGCTTGAGTTTGTACATTTTGGATATATTTACGTGAATTGGACATCATTATCCTGCGGGGTCAGCAAAAGTGTAGTGATCGTCAGAACTGACTAAAATGAAGAGCAATTTTTTGAGAAAGCATCTGTGTCACCGAGACATTAACAAGCATATTTTCAAAGTTTTCTGTATTAATGCCTTTTCCTCTAAGTTTAATTTTCAGCCAAGGAATGTGGCTTTGTGTGCACGTATGTCAGTTTTCTTCGTTTTACTTACTGATCATAAACCCGATCTTCAAAGCCAGGAAGGGCTGTGTTAAACTGGATTAGCAGTGCCCCATGTCAAAACATTCACACTCACCAATACTGAGCAATTTCAGCATTTTTATCATGGTTGCTTTTTTGGCACCCAACATCCTGACCCTGCATGCCTCAGGCTCAGCGCAGAGTCTGGGATGATTTCTCTAACAAAGTGTTTGCATTAAGCATAGTCAGAAATTGGGAAGGGTGGGCCCAGCTTTTTGTGCCAGAGCTTTCTCCGCCAGAGCTTTCTCCCTCACAGCCTCTCCTTTTCTTTGGAGAAACGCTCCAAGTTCATCAAGGCTTGATTCTCATTAACACTTAATAATGCCACTCCCAGGCCTTCATGAAACATTCATCAACCTCACAAAATTCAGAAGATTGGCTTAAAAAATGTATGAGATTTTTATGATATTAAAAAAATTATGCATGTGAGAATCTCTCAGTTGAACTCCAGGGTTTTTAAGTCTGGGGTTTTTTTTTTATGGCTCAGTTTTTCAGTCTGGTTATGCCTGAGTAGGCTCTCCTCTGCAGCTGAGCAGGAGAAAAAGTTTCTTCTTAGTGTAGGCTGATATTATGCCATACACACACAAAAAAATCACGTGAATCCAGAAACTAGGGCCTGAAAAGAGCCACGAAGTAGCACGAGATGGCTGATGAAACTCTAAGGGCTGGGAAGAAGGCACTGTCAAAGCGCATCAGAGCAAATCCTGGGGAAGCAGTGCTAGAGGAGTGGTGTGGGAACGGCAAACAAAAATGTTTGATTTCTGATATTAGCACCACTGCAGTGATCATGGAAAACAAGGAAAACAACAATACATTGTGACCAAGTTATGATACCAAGCAGAAAAAGCAGCAAGAAGGGCAAGCATTTATAAAAGGCGTAAACAAGCCAAACTTTTATACAATGTGGCGGTGTTTTTTTCTTTGTCAGCTCTGGCTTCAGAACCAACTACCAAGGAGAGAAGAGGGCAATCACATAGAGTTACAGGCTAATTCCCCGGCACATGAGACATTCCTCTGAGGAGCATTTTTTACAACTGTGGGAGGAAAGGACCCATAAGCCCTATTTCGGATTCACCACCTTTAAAACAGGGGGGAACATGCAGTGTGGGACCGACGAAGGCAATCCCCATACTACTTCACTGAGCTGCTTCCACAAGTTTCCCTCCTTCTTAGCCTTAGTGCAAAGCTGGAGGAGCTGCAGTTTGCCACGGGCATGGTCACCTCGTGAGTTATTTTAATGTGCCGCGTCTGGCATTTCAGCCCCTTTCTACCACATACCAGCAAGAGGGAACCATTTTGGGCTCCCTTTCCCAAAGCTCCACAGCGATGCTGTCTCTGCAACCCACTGCATACTGCCTGGCATCACAGATACCCCAACAGCTGTGGGCCGCAAGTCAACAGAAAGACAGGTTTTTAACTTTCAGCCATTTTGGAAACTATTGCTTGGACAAAGAGGAAAACTCCAGAGTGAAAAATGGGGTCCTGTCATCATCCTTTGGGCTGAAGATGCCAAAATTTCTGCCTGTACTCTTTCAGGAAGCACACAGAGTAAGGGTGTGATTCTGCAGCCCACGGCCACAGACAGCAGCATGTATTTATAGGACAGCCCCCACCATGGTCACTAGGATGGGTGTGCGAGGCAGGAGCTGCACGACCAGGTCGTCATCTGCTGTGGCTGAACAGGAGAAGGTGTTAAAAGCCTGCAGGAAATCACTGTTGTCCAAGGAAACCGTACTATCTATGTGTTTTCCCTACCGCTTACTCAAGTCACAAGAGGATGAACAATCTATACGTACAAGTAGATGAATTATTGCTGGACTTACTGATGGTGTTTGCTTTGGGCAGAAGGCCTCGGGACTCTATAATGGTTTTATTTCTCTGCTGACCTTACAATCGATGGTTCTAATTACTAATTTCAATTAATATTAAAACCAGGTATTACTGCACAGGACTCATGTCCTATACTTGCAGGAGACTCTTCATTGACAGGCTTATTCAAAACACAGTTCCCATTCAATAAGGTTCTTCTTTCAATTCATACGCTGTATTTCTAGGTTCCTGCAGCTGATATTGATAATATTGAAATATTTGAAAGTCACTTAAAAGGGAAAATAAAATAGCACACGTTTCAGTAACCCATATGTATCATAGGTGAATTTTGCAGAGTACCTACATCATTAAAGAAGCCTAAACCAGAACAAGACCTTTGCTTATAGTTTTGCTGAAATTTATCCACTTCCCTTACAGAGAGAAGCTTTCCCTAACCAGGTTAATGGAAACAGTGAAAGACTGGCTTTTTGCTTTGTCTGTATTTGCATTCGGCAACCTTTTAAGAATGCTTTAGCACCCCGTGCTACGGAACAGTTAGATTCTTCTCCCCCTTGAAACTTGGGGGAGAAAAAAAAAGTTTTGAAAAGGCTTGCGGAAGTGTGCTGGAGCTGTGCCGTTATGAAGACCTCATCACCCACCCCCATAGCCCCAGACTGGGGCCATGGGTTGTAGCTGCAGTCTGTGGGAGCACCGCCCGAAGCACAGCATCCCTCATCTGCTGCTGCAGACATGGTGAAAAGCAGGGCTCGGTGCTCTCGAGGTGAGCACCCGCGCTTTGTGGCTTCTCCTGAACTCAAGCATTTTGTGCCTCAATTTCCCTCTTCCTCCACGGGGACAATATTTCACCTCACAGGGACCTTGTAGAAATAAATCACCTAACTACAGAGAGTAGGGAAGGTAATGAGCACGGGGAACAAGCCCGAGAGGAAATGACTAATCCTGTCTCCAGAGCGCAGCCTGGGCCATGCGCAGTAAATAAGGCCTTGGGGCGCATATTGAACAATGAGGTTAAATAAAATATTGAACAGCTGCTCATTAAGAGCGACATAAAGCTAGCGAGCCTTCCCACCTCCTGTACGTGATCATCTACCACGGTAATTAAGGGCCGTATCCCAATGCGTGCATGCAAGGGGCAGAATTCGGGCTGCAGAGGCCACCTGGTTTCTGACATTTCCTAGCTTTGGAGTGATTTATTATGAAATCTCAAGGTTACCCACGTAGGCGTGTGTGTCTGAGGGGGAAGCGCTCGCCTATTCTGCTGTCACAACATTCAAGGTGCGATGCATTAAGACTCCACCATATACGCGGGGAGCTGCAGGGAGGATATTTACTCACAGCTTCAACAGCGATTTAATTCAGAGCCACATCATGTGGGTGTAATCACTCACTGCGAACAAGTTGCCTCCTATCCTGAAAAAAGTCACCCTTAAAGCAGCCTGAGAGCTCTCTGCAGACAGCCGCGGACCCACGCCTGCCACCGCACGCGTGCGAGGCGAGGATGCTCCACGGGGATGCGCAGGAGGTGTTGCGGCTGCGGCAGCAGCGCGTACGCACATGCGCAGAAGGCACGAGAGCTCGAGCGGTGCCTGGTACCTGTTCGGCTAGCAGCGAGGCCAGGCTTGAGTAAGCATCTGCGAACTCTGGACCATACTTAATGGAGTCCCGCAGTAAGATTACAGCTTCTTCCTTCTTCCCTTGGGATCTGCAGGACAGGGAAGGAGGGGAAAAAAGAAAGAAACGTTCCTGTAAGCACATGTTGAGGTCATCCCACTGATTAACTTTAAAGAGACGTGAAAGCCCCCGGCTTGACCTTTTCAACAAGGACTAAATGATTCACTTGTGCCTCCTCTCCGCGGTGTGCATGTCCAGTATCTCCTCGGCCCATCGCTGTTTCCATATGTTATTCTCAGGAGTTGGGAAGACACAGGCTTTAATGAATCCGCCATTTAGTCTGCTATTCAGGCAATCGTCATACTGAGCACTACTCAATGATCCCAGTGAAGACAAAACACCCCCAAAACAGTGCATTCCTCAACCCTGCACACTGAAGAGCAAAAAAGTATTTTATTTTGGCTATCAGGCGAGCAGTGCGGGCCACATGCTCTGTCTGCTGAGACATAACCACTAGATTTTGTAAACTTCTCCAGTCCTACTGTACACCTCCTCTCAATATTTCTCTTTATGACAAATACAGCAAATTCTGCCCCATTCATCCCATCAGGAGCTAAAGATACAAGAAGGACAAGATAGAAAAAGTGTCTCCAGGCATGAAGTACTGAACAAGACCCTCCTAGCGATGTCCTTGGGAAGTCACATGCCCTGCAGGAAGGGATGCTGTTGGGGTAACACCGGGTTTGCAGTCAGCTTCTGGAGGTCTGGCTCCAGTCATGTCTCTGGGGCACTGACTGACCTGGGAACAGGACGCTTGCTCTCACCACCCCTGCTCTCACATCAGCAGGGTGGAGACACCAAAACATTTGCCTTTCCTTAAAAATACCCACAGAGTCTTTGCATGTTCCTAGACGAGTGCTGTTATAGATCCACTTATGACTCAGTTAAATTAATACTTTGAAATTAAAATATTGCGAAGTGCCTGGGATTTCTAAATAATTCCTTAGCAAGTCGACCATTAGGCTAGAGGAGTCTGTTCTTCCGATCCTAAGGGATATGAACAGAGATAGCTGTGAGATGGCTATGCTGATGAGCTAGGTTTTTTTCCAGCATTGCTCTGCATTTATTGCCATGGAAATCAGAAAAGGCTTCCCCAAACAAAAATCTAAGGATATTTATTTATTTGAGCTACAATTTCTTCAGTATTGCTGTGTATTGCTTTCCTTGGAAAATGAGAAGGTTTCCTGAAAAAACATCTAAGGATGTTTAGCTGGACTGGAACAACATTTTCCTGGTGTTGTCTGTACAAAGACTATGAAGAGCAGGGCTTTCAAAAAGAAACAAAGGGCTCTGGGACACAGAAAAATACGTGAACACCTTGCTGCTTTGGCCTTAGATTTCATCTGAGTGACGTGGCCAAGTAACCAGATCTTGTTTATAAGGTGCAAATTTCAGCTGATAATATATGTGGCTTTGCAGATTTTTTCCCTTTCTAGCTGTGTAACTGGAAGAATATTTTGCCTGTGCATTAAGCTAAGTAAAACCAGTTGTGCTAGTCTTTTTCTTCTTCCAATGGTATTCCATATAAATTACACGAATGAAGCAAAAACAAATAAAGAACCACTTTTCTCCTACACTAATTAAAGACTAGCTAGCTTGTCAATTTATAAAACTTTTGGATCCCTTGGCTGGAGTTTCATGACACATTTTTATAAATCAAAAACAGATGACTGCTTTATAAAGGTATTGATGTTTGGCAAAAAAAATGTAGGAAATGCCAGCTACAGAAATAAAAGGATTAAGTGATCCACTCAGCAGCAGTAAAAGTTCCCATTAACCACAAGCATGCACTCTGAACATGGGGCAGTCCTCTTAATTGCTCTTTTTTTCAAAATGGCCTTTTTTTTTTTCGTTTGATCCAAGAACAATGTTTGTCTCCTGAAAGTGGGTGTAGAGAGGGAAAGATTATGGCGTCTTTTTATGTGACAGAGTGAATTACATTAAAAAAAGCAGATCCAGTAGTTTCTCAGAGGGCTCAGGCCTGCAAGATACCAAGCGCTCTGGCCAAGCACTTATACGCGTACTTAACTTTTATGTATGCAAGTTGAAAATTAATTGCTGGCTGAAGTGCTTTCCTGGATCAAGGCCAACGCTTTGCAGGATCGAGGCCGTCATTTATATAAATCTCCTGCAATTTGGGAGAGCACAGAGCATTGGAAGAACGGTCCAATACACTAATTTACCATAAACTGGGGATCTGGATCAGGAAAAGCTAGGTAATGTATACCTTTACTATGATAGAGAGAGGAACAAATTCAA
Organism: Larus michahellis; assembly: GCF_964199755.1. Lineage (NCBI taxonomy): Eukaryota > Metazoa > Chordata > Aves > Charadriiformes > Laridae > Larus > Larus michahellis. The sequence goes on along the minus strand of NC_133896.1, from coordinate 66,569,396 downwards.
CTGATACAAGGAATCTATGATCACTTAATCCAATTTTTCCCCAAATTACCTTGCCTGACAATGCCCTCTCCTGACTCCCTCTTCCACCCCAGCTCCCAGCCTCCCCTCTACAATCAGCATGCTCAAGCAAGGAATAGCTCTTTCCACAGGGAACATCTTGTCCATATTTTTGCAAGTGCCCTACAGTTGGAGAAGAATCAGCTTAAAACACCCCGCAGAAGTCTGGCAATGCACAGGGCTGTGTGTGAGCTGTTAGTGTTGTCCCAAAGCAGGGACCTTCTTAAAGTACATCGTTAACACTGGAGCGAATTTAATTTACAACAGAAAGAGTAACCTAGGAATTAGCGCTCTAGAGGACTTTTTAATCTTCAAGATTTGTTTTATTTTGTTAAGTTAGTTTGACTGCCTTAAAGACAGAAACACAGAACTCAACAGGGGCTCCACAGCAGTTCTGAACATCTCACCTTGGTTTCACACCATAATCCAAGGGGAGCTTGCATTGTCTAACTCTGCCTGTCTGAAAGGAAGCCTCTAAGCCTGTTCGACTCCCTGGTTTAAACTGATTCAGGTAATTTAGATGCGCTCCTTTGCCATTTATCTATCCTGTGTGGATGACACAAAAGTGGGGGAGTGGGCAATACACTGCAAGGTAGGGCTGCTTTTCTGAGGGACCAGGTCTGACGGGAACCTCATGAAGTTCAACAAAAGCAAATGCAAGTCCTACGCCCAGAGTGGGACAACCCCGTGCACAAGCACAGGTTGGAGGTTGACTGGTGTCCTGGTGGACAATAAGTTGACCATGGGCCAGCAATGTATCTTATGTGGCAAAGGTGGCCAACAGTGGGTCCATCCTTCCCCTATACATGATACTTGTGAGACCACTTCTGAAGCAATGTCTGCCCAGAGCTGGGCTCCCCAGTGCAAGAAAGGCATGGTCTTACTGGAGGAAGCCCAACAGAGGGATATTAAAGACAGTCAGATCACCCACTGCATTGAGGACAGGCTGAGCGGGCCATATCGGTGCAGCCTGGAGAAGAGAAGGCTCATGGGTGGCCTCAGTGCTGCCTGCGACTTCAGAGGACACAGAGAAGCCAGAGCCAAACCCTTCTCAGAGGTACATGGTGACAGGATGAGAGAGGCAACAGACACAAGTAGGAACATGGAAAACTCTGATTAGATATAAGAAATATTTTTCACCACAAGCGTGCTCAAACAGTGGAACCGGTTGCACAGACACACTGTGGCATCTCTGTCCTTGGAGGTGTTCAAGATTCAGCTGGACACAGCCCTGAGCAACCTGATCCAATTAGACTTGCTCTGAGCAGCGGGCTTGGCCAAATGGTCTCCAGAGGTCTCTTCCAACCTGTTACTTTTTTCATCTACTGTAAATCTGACATTGCCAGAGGTGTTTTTTTTTATAAACAGGCTACACGTATGTGATACTGAGGGATAACTAGAGCACTTGATGCAACACAGAGTATCCTCATCAGAGACCATACAGGAAGCCAGGTGCAATATCACTGAATGTTATCACTCAGTTTGCTTCTTTGAATGGAAGGGAGGAATGTTTCACTCTCTGAAAGATCTTAAATCTCAATACGCATAATATCTGTCTGATGTTTTTTATCATCTTCAGACAGTTACACAAGCCTCTGTCAGCACATTCACGTACACAAATATCCAGAAGCCTGTATCACAGAGCGCAGACGGTCCTTCTTCCTCTGAATAGGTGGGTTTGCTAAACTTGGACTACATCACGGCAACAAACACACAGGTCACCTTATGTGTTACTCTACATTCAGAAGAGAATCAGTGCTTTGAAAGTGGACATTGTTTCTAGGCATTTCACTTTCCCCTTAAAAATGCAGCCATAACACTCTCAAAGCATGTAAGAGTTATGAGGCTTTTCTTCATAAGAAATAGTGTACTGAATATTGGAGTGCTTTACGTACCACAAATAAGTTCTCTCCCATTCTTCCTGCAACAGAAAGCTGAGATAAATATTTACTTCAAATGTTCATAATATTTTATTTCTTGTCTCTCTACAGAATATCCCACAGGCTATAAATTTGTGAGGTATTCTGAATGATATTTATCTCAGTTTTTCAAGCTGTATCTCAACAAAACTGAATCTCTAAGAGGAGTTAAATATTTATATAATGGGAAACTTCAAAATAAAACACAAGAAAGCAGTATCAGGCTGCTCTGTGTCACAGATCACAGACCAAGAAAGTGGAGAAAGAGGTTGCTCACTTTTAGGTAGGCTATCTTTTGGGTTTATTTAAGAAATCTGTTGGCATTGCTTAATTACCTACTCTCCAATATTTGTATTAGGCAAGAAAATGATGACATACAACTTTATTTTAGGGTATGTAAACAAAACCAGAGGCTTATTCAGCCATTACCCTGCAATGCTTCCTGAGAACATTCATCTTCTGGCACATAGCTGTCTTCATTATGCGCAAACAGAAAATGGAAACATCCTTTTTCATCTAGGACTTCCGCAGAAAAGAACTTGAGAATTCCACCCTGTGGGCCTCAAAACAGATTCTTACTCAAGCTTAAATCACAAGCAATGGATGCTTAAATAGAGAGATTATTTACAGGGAATAACGAGAGGCAGATTCACACATGGGAACAGCAAACCCATCCTTCCAAAACCCTGGAGTTCCCCTTTCTCAGCACTCCAGAGGAGTTGAAATCTAATATCCGCCATCAGATTTCTACACTATGAGCAGGGGTGGGTACAAGGAACTCTACAGTAGAGTTCAACTGGGAACTCCCCATGCCAGATGGTTTCATTACATGTTTCAGGACAAGTAGTGCTGTTACTGGACATGCCTTGAGTGTTGCAGATCTGGCTCTTCCTGATCCGCGCCATACACTGAAGCCTCTGCAAAGAGGACAGAAAATGCTTTGATGGCTTGACCATATATCCTCTCTCTGCCGTATGTTTAAAAATCAAAACACTCTTCAAAACGTGTCATAGCACAGCCAGAAAGTATTATCTGCCTGTAATATTCTGCAGAATTTCACTTATTACCTAGATTATACTAGCATTTACTGCCTGCAGAATACCGGTCGCCCTATATACATACATATGAAAGGATAACTTGGAGAGCCAGGTAGAAAACATAAATAAAGACAAAGCTGTAGGAAGGGAGAACTTGAAATCCCTGCCTCGTTCCAGTCTGGTCATCTCAGGAGTCACCTTCTGCTCCAGAATTGGCTGATGATCTCTGCTAAATTGGTGGATCCAGGATAGGTCTTGGCAAAGGGGTTTGGGCTAGTGTTTTAGGGGACACATTCATATAGCATCTGCCTGTACAGTCTCTGCTTTACATATGTGCTAATCCTTCCACCATGAACTATACCCATTTTTTAGCAGGTTTTTTAAAGCTGAATAGCGAGATGAGGGCACCCAGTTTCCATCACAATTGATACTATTTGTGTATGCAGACGCACTAGGTTGTTTTGGAAGCCTAAAAAAAAGTCTAGAAAATGGGAGCAAGTGGGTGCGGGAAAAGGGCAGGCGGAACCTGAGCGCTTTCTTTTAAAAAGTTTAGCACAAGCATCACTCACCTTTAAGATACTGCAATATATGGAACCACAGAAGGATGCAGAGCACATACAGGACACACGATACCTTAACTATCACATTAGAAAAAACATGACATGTACACAAAACAAACAGCAGTTCTAAGAGATTTTCCCACAGGTCTCCTTTGTGCTTTGCTGGTGCAACAAATCCAGTTTCTACCCATCTGCTGGGTCACAAGAGCCCATCAACAGGCCAGATTTAAGTGTTATTGACATGGGATGTCCTGGTCCTGCTTCTGGCTTACGTCCTTTTGTATTAATATTTTATATTTAAAAAACAATTACAGAGAATAATAACTAAGGCAAACATGATGGATTAAAAGGACAATATGTATTTTTAAACAGCATTGCCACCTAAGATTAATTTCAATCAGCCAAATCTGATGAATAATACAAAGACCTTCCATTTTTCTTGTCATAAGACTGTCTTTACCATTTTCCTTTCTTGTGAGTATTTCCAGTAAAGCTTTCACTTACTTTCCATTTAAGAATTCCTCAGCTGCCATATTCTAACCCCAAACCATCAGGTTTACTTGTAATATTATTCTGATAACTTCTCTACTACGGAATGGACCAGGCAGAACGTCATCGATACACTTAACATCTGTCATATAAACTCACACTCAGAGTAACATTTCAGAACCAGAGAGATCAAGTATGTTTTGATGAGACAGTGCCACTTTAAAACCAGCCCAACACTAAAGCCTGATTTACTCCAAAAGATTTACCAGAGACCTATTACCAGCAAAAGAGGCGCTGTTTATATCAGCAAAAAAGTACTTTTACTGCTGTAGTTTATGCAGTTCTGTCAGCAAATAACATGCTCACAAAAACAAGGGGGGTTTTGTTGGTGCAAAATAGTAATGCAGGAATATGGATTTTTTTTTTTAGTTGCACTCCTAGCAGATCTTATCATACTGGCAAAGCTTCTTGTATAGATTTAAGTTCAGTCTTTAGATATGGTTAGTCAAATTAATTTGCATTATTATGATCATCTGCTATTCTCCTTGCTAAAGGCTGACACTCTAAATAACAATGAGCAGAATTATGAGCTGATTAACTTGTTTTCTTGCTCAGCAGAGTAGCCGTATGCAAGCCAGCTTTCCCCTCAAATCCAGACCCACCCCCTCTGCAATGGGATGAACCTTCTGCTGCTCTGAGCATCTGAGTTAAGTGCTTATGCCTAAACTATGCATCAACCTTCCATACCGCTAATGAAAGGAAGTGGGAACTTGCAGAGGGAGATTTGCTGGGTCTGTGTTGTTTATTAGATCTGTATCAGATGCCTGTCTTTGAACATCATGGCTTGCTCCACTGAAAAGGCTTATACCTCTCCACTGAGATGGGAGTCTCTAGTGACTAGTTGGATTAAGGGACCTCATGTTTTGATGCCTGATTTGGAACAAGTGAATTCCCTCCAGCTGAAACACAAAGGTAAACAGCACCTGAAGTGCTGTGGCAGACAGCATAAGGGTATCCAAACTAAGCCTCACCTTTGTGACAGCACTCTTGGCCAGCAATAAGAAATAATGCCATTCCTTCACCAGCTGGCAGAAAAAAAGTACTTTGGTGATGCGTGTAGAGAGAATGTGAATTTCCTTGGTGCCAGTCCTGCATTCAACTTACTTGAGCAGGTTGCCGAGATTGAAGAGAGCTCGGTTGTGCTGAGGGTTTAACTGAAGGGCCCGTCTGTAGTAGTCCTTTGCCTCCGCCACATCTTTGGTCAATGTCCCCAAGTTGTTGAGAGCACTTGCGTGACGAGGGTACAGTCTAGGAAAAATGAAACATCAAGTTACAGACACTCACTTAATTGACAAATAAAGCTGAAGTCACTAATGCGGCCACCACTGCTGTTTGGCACCCTGTAAAGCAAAGGATGTCAGCTAGGAAACACTGTTTTCCCTTCATTTGCTGCAGATCCTGATGGGATCCTGAGGAACCTTTTCAACTCCCAAAGACATTGCAAATCAGATCTTCTCCTACAGTTCCTGTATGCCTCCAGGGCAAAAGGGAACACTCAACAGCTTTGAAAACCTATTTTACCCTCCAAGCAAAAGGCAAAGTGACTAAAGCAGCTTGAACGTCTTTATTCAAAATGTTTTTCAAACAAGTAAGAACTGCTTTGTCAAAAATATGTTTCCAATGGAAATATGTTTTGACATATACAGAAACCAACACAACACTGTTTAAATTGTTCTGTCTTGTCTTTTTTTTAAATCAGTTTTCCACAATAAAAGTGATAATAAAGTGCAAAAGTAAACCTGAAATCAGCTGTTGAACAATATTTTCAGGACCAAGCAAAATGATAAAAAAAAAACCCTGGAAACAGGCTGCTTAACAGTATGAATTCCTTAAGCTTCTAGTTGTATATTTTACCACTTGGTTTCGTTCTCCTTTTAACTGATCTGTCGATCTTTACATCTACCTGTTTCAGTTATAACACTACACACTGGGCCCAGCGGAGCTCTGTTAAAATCCCCCATGAATTAAGAAGCACCTCGTGGTCCATTCAGCTGCTTAAATTCTCAGACAAAGTTGTGCTCCTGCATTAATATTTTGGTCTGTAGGTCTTTCACCAGAAAACACCGGTGGTGAGAGTGATCCAGGGCAAGATTTAGCACCCAGGACCCTCTGTGTCACAGATGGGTGAAAACTGAGGTTCATTACGATAAAGAAATACATCTGTGACGGTAGCCCACAGGGGTCCCAGGCAAGCTGGGAGACGAGCTGTGTGACTATCTCTGATGCTCTGGTACGAAATGGTGCAGAGGTGCTCGCCCACTGAACTCCTCCAGACGATCATTTCCTTTGTGATGGGGAGAAAGCAGGTTAAGAAGGTCAAGGCTTCAGTTTGAGGAGATCCAATTGCAAATCCTGCTGCCACTACAGATTTTCTGTGTCGGACTAGGACAAGTCATCTGACATTTCTCTGCCTTAAGTCCCTGTTCATAGGAAAGTGATGTGGATAATGACATTAAAAATAGTTGGGTATGATAGCCCAGGGTACGGCATGAGGAGGGGCGTTTAAAGGAAGAAGAAGGGATTAAGAGTCTGTAATACAGTCTGACTCTAAAGTTTGCAACTGTTTTTAATCTAAGACTTTCCATGGTGGTTTTTTGGGTTTTTTTTGCCTGGAGTTTTTCATTATGTCAGTTCAGCCCTGGGATTTTCTGCGCTTAAGTACCATGAATAATTTAGCATTTTATACACTGCTGCAACATTTGTATCAGTCACATTTTTGCTCCACCGCACGTAAGTGATTTTGGCAGGGTCTTACTTGAGGGTGAAGCTGGGAACGCACGAGGGAACTCCGGGAGAAGCGGATCGGTAACAAACACAGGATGCTTCCTACGACTAAGTAAGAGAAGGGCTCCAAAACCCTTCTTCCACCCAAGACCAAGCCTCAACGCGGGCAACGACTGCAAAGCCACACGGTCGAGGAGAGAGCATTCAAGGATGCAGCCACATATGTTTTTTAAAACCTCACCTACTATACTGACAAAAGATAAATGTAGCGACCACCGCTCATAGTAACTAACGACTGTGGGCTCTGTCAACATCCCCAACGAACAGAGAAGCATCCTGTCTCTCAGTGGTAACCACTCCTCCTGCTGCAAGCTCTCAGGTGCAGTTTACGTGTCGCAGGTGTCCGCATTGCCTAGTGTCCATTCACCCCCGCTACCTGCAGTCCCTGCTTAATTGACTTTTGAAGAGTTCCCTAATTGATCTTGTCACAGAGGAGCAGAGAGTAGCGAATCCAATGTTAGACTGCAGTTGGCACAGAAACAGCATCGCTTTCCCTCGCTGAAGGTGCCCAGTGAGCCTGCGCGTTTCAGGATGTGAGAGGCTGCCTAGGCTTGGAGAAGCATCAGCAGAGGACAAGATGGTGATGAGGGTACAATGTTGAGTCTTGATCTTGGCCCTAAAATCCACCGGTCATCCAGGCTAAGCCTTCCCATCTGAAGCAGCCTACGAGAAATGCTTTCCGCAGCAACAGCAGGGGAGCAATGGAAAGGACCAAGCTTGATTGCCCTTGAGATGCAGCTCTGTGTGATACCTTGACCAGGATCTTGAGCAAAGAATGTCTAAATGACTGAGGGCTCAGCCTTGTTTCCCATTTCTACCATGGGATTTTGACATTGTTTTGGACCAAAAAACGTTTGGGAGTTATATTTTTGAGGCTTTTTTTCCATTTTGCTTTAATAAAAGCCATGCACTACTTCTGTCAGTACTCACACACAAAAACAGTTCTAATATCTGACATGAAGTCGCTTGAGTTATGAGTGGGCAAAAGTATTTCAGACAATTCTCGGGAAAGTCAGAAACAGATTAACATTTTACAGCCCTAAACCTGATGGTTTTGCTCTCAAACTTTCAGAAATTAATTCTGTTCTTGGCCTCTAGCACTCCCATGACATTTTCGGCTCAGGAGATTTGCTTGCACCAATTTGGAGAGGAATGAAAACGCAAGATTAAAAAAGAGAACTGATTTCACCTTTAAATTGCACAGTTCTGACCAGCAGCGCCATAAATACACTTCTGAGCTCAGCACTAAAACCTATCGCAGGATGCAAACACACCTCCCGTGTATCCTGGGCTCTATTTCTTGTGTTTTACATTTATTCATTACATCTCATTGCCCTTTCCAAAAAAGGTAAGTGAAAAACCAGAACTTCAGCTAGCACAAATTGTCAGCTTAAACCCCGCTTAGCATCTGGCCCAAAGAACTTCCAACATTAGCAATTTCACATATCTGAACAAACATTGAGAGAAAAATCTGAGTGCAGTGAGATAAGGCAGTGTGGTTGAGCTTTGCCATTAGGGTTCAGTTCTTTACGCTTTTATTTGGAATATTACTTCACTATGGGGGTAGAGCAAGATGACACACAACTGAGTTCATCCCAGAGCATAACCAAGCTCTAAGAGAGCACCACCTCTAATAAAGTAACCAGAACTACAGCCTGCGCCCATGACCATCCACACGGTTATAACATGATCCCTAACCATTTAACACCACGCTCAAATACTTCCCAGGAATGGTCCAGGGCTGAGCCCAGACCAAGGTCTGGTCCCAAAAGCCACTTGGGCTCAGCCACTGCCTCTCAGAGGACACAAGCCCTTACTGAATGCTTGCAGGTCAATTTATGCGAGTTGGCCTCAGGGCTAAAGAATGGGGCCCCGGCCCTGTTTTAATTATTAATATGGATGACGACTAAAGAACTAACAGCCTTGCTCAAACTACCCTCTGTTCATCCACACCCATTGCTGTTAATAACAGCTTCCTGGGGATAAAACCAGAGTAGAACAAAGTCTCGTGGCTGGATTTACAGACTGTCATAAAACTTGACCACAGGTAACTAATTAAAGCAACGTTTACTCAAGAACTCTCAAAATGTTTCTGCAAAACTTGCAGATACACCATTTGCAAACTGGTTTGTTTTTTGCTGTAGGTGACCTATTATTTTAATGAATGGTGGCACACTTATTTTTTTTTTTTTTCCATTTTTATGTTATCCGGAGGTTTGTGCTGTTTTTCAAGACTTTTGGAATTGGTCCCAATGATCCTCGATGCCTACCTTTCTTATTTTGACCACAAGCTCTCTGATACAAAGATTGTCTCTTCCCCACATATATTTATTTCTTGGAAGGGTCAGAAATCCATTCCCAGGACAAGGAGGTCTCCAGTTAACCTGAAGTCTCTTCATGCCACAATAATGATAATACTCAGAACCCAGACCTTGTTTTGCAGATAGCTGGGACACTCTGAAGCACAAGGAATTGGTTATTGGAATCTATATATACCTTGTTTTGCAACTTCTCTTAAGAAACAAAGCTTTCTATCTGGACACACACGGAGCTGCATTTTCCTTGCCACCGCCATTGATAATGGTAACAGTCTGCAGGCAATATCCTTCTTGCTATGCATCTGATTAGGTAGAAATTCCTCCAGGCTTCACCTAATCAAATGCAAGTGCTGCATTATTTATGAAAGCAAGCTGAATTTCATTAAACTTATTCTACAAGAAGCAGTTCATGTAAAAAAATCAGTTTCTCCTTTCTTTTAGAAATCAGAATAATCTTTAAAAAAACCCTACATTCACAGGTAATTATAATAGAAGTCTTGAAATGGCAAAATTACTTTAAAAAAAAAAAAAGGAAACCAAGCCATAAAAGTGTATTTTAAATCTGACTGGGATTTCATTTCTAAAGAGAAGACAAGTGGGATGCTTCCTTGTTGCAGAATGAATAATTCAAATGATTCCTCCAGTGCTGTATCTGCAATTGTCAGAATAAATTTAAGCAGCTTTCCCTTTAACTATTACAGGTATACGCTGCACAAGAACTCCTGTTAGTAATTATCCCCACTTCTTTTAGGCTAGCAAAATTCCCTCTAATACCACTGAACAAAAGCCTTACTGACTTGCACAGTCAAGAGATTTCCAGTTTCACAAGGAGATACCAGGCACAGAACATACACAGTCGTCAAAACCCTGATGACCATTTATTCTGCTTTTTAATTTAATGCTGCTATTACCTGAAACATTAGGGTTGTTGTTTTTTTTTTTAAATTAGGGGTTTTGTCTGGCAACATATCTGAACTACAAGACAATTCCAGAAAAAAGAGAAAGGGAGAGAATTTGTTGTCATGGCTACAACCTATAATCCACCAAGAATTTTAATTCTTTTAATTCAGATCGAGAGAGACCACTTAAACAACCAGCAAGCTCTGCTCGCGGTCCTGCCTTTACACGGCCCTTGGGCCCGTGCCAGCAGTATTCAGGGGGCAAAAGGCATTAGCGTGACAACTCCCCACTCGCTCTTAAGAGCGTTACGTGGTTCTTGCACAGCCATCGCCGTGCGGGGGGACAGAGAGCAACAGGGGATGGGGCCAGACGAACGTGCAGTTAGCCTGGGAAAGTACCACGAGCAGCATGGAAAGGGCTGCAACACCGGCTTTCGGGGGTCCGGGCAACCCTCTACAGCCACCACGTGATAAAAGATGTTATTGAAAGCAGGCCAGAGCCACCTCTCAGAGCTGGAACAGCCCTGAGATGTCCTGCACTGGAGCGACTCTCCCTGGTGCCCCAGCCCCGTGCTCAGCCCCTTGCTGCCCTCCAATGACTGATGATAAACCTGTCAAAAGCACATTGCCAGTGACTTAAAACATGAGACCTTAAAGCCATTATAGAAGCTGTAAGCAACACTGGCCATCATTAACCTAATGGCCACGCCGTGGCAGCAGCAGCAGAAAGAAAAAACCTGCTGGCATCATCTGGCACCATATTAAAAGGAGCTCCAAGTGCGTTAATTTCTGCCAGAGAGAAAAATCAGCAACTGATTCAGCTGGGGAGATCTAGCGTGTCTCTTTTTTGTTAATGCACCTTTTGATTAAAGAATGCGTTTAAATTTAGCAATCGCAGGGAACGCTGCACCTTTGAAGCAACTGTGATTAATTACCACTGCTGCGCCGCCGTGAGAAAACAGGTTGCGTTGGCTCTTGTGGTAGAAGGAGGAGAGGGGCTGAAGAGCCCTGGGACAGAGCTCCTCTCACCAATCCTCCATACCGCAGGACACCTCCCCACTACCCGCCCTTGGTTCTCCCGGTGCTGGCGTGACCCTACTGCAACGCTCGGCATCCACGAGGCTCACTTCAGCCAGATTAAGTGCGCAGAGTCAGCCTTAATTACCCAAGCCCAATTATGTCCTGGCAGCACAGCAACTTGTTTTTAAGGCATATTTTGCCCCTTTCCAACACATACCACAATATTTTATTGGCATCATTTTGCCAACAAAAGTAAGAAAGTCACGTGAATAAATGTTTCACCTGTGCCAAATTTTTATACTGCCGTTTTATACTTACTCCGGTATACTATTTCAAGCCAATTTTCCAATTTCAATATTACATCACTCTCATTTTCATGTATTTACGTAAGTTCTCAATAAAGCCCTATGTCAGGTTGAATTAAAACTTGACTTGATGTAATTCAGAGACCAGTCATCCTATGGGGAACAATCCTGCGCTGGTAACAACTCAGGCCATGGCCTCACAACAGCATGGCACCTTGTTCCGAGAGCCGCTCTACATGGTGCGCAGATGTGTAGATAACAGAACCAGATCCTATGTCTGCCTCAAAAAGACCTTCAATTTGCAGCATTTGAATTCCTTTTATAGAAGGAGAGATGATCCTGCAATATTAAGCAGCAGCTGGTTTCTCTTGAAGAGTTTTAGTATTTGCATCAGTATTTCCTCAAAGGTAACACCCTTCAGCTTGACAGAAGGTTTGTGGCAAGCTAGGATTTTTTACTTTTTTTTTTTTTTTTTTAAATGGAAATCCTGTTGAAAGTCAGACAAGTGAGAGATCTAACGCTTCTGGGTTCCTTTGAAAGCCTCAGGCATAATCTTCTTCAGAGAAAGCATGACAAAGCAGCCAGACTGCTGGCTGTACGCAGCATGGCCCAGCACTGGCTATTACATCATGCCCGTTTCCACGTACTCAGCTACAAGGTGGTCCAGCTCAGGGCCTGACACAACACTAGGAATAAGAGAGAGATCTATCCCACCCCACCATGGTGCCAGGGGTTCTCAGAGCATCCCTGAGCAGCTCTGCAAGGTCCCATTAGTGTCCTCACTGGTGTTACATGGAGCGGCTCAGGTCCTGACGGAGGTCCTGCTCAAGAAGTCAGTGGGGATGGGGGGTGCCTACAACTGTTTCAGACATCCACCCACGGTGTCCTCCCCCTGCTGCTGCTGAAGGACAGGTACCCCAGATGCCTTAGCTACACCAGCCCACCTCAAACATCTTCTACCTTCAAATGTGGGCAGAAGTCACCCACGTTTTGGCACTGAGCACCTACAACGTGGACACTGAGAGACAGTACTCGTCTCTGCCAAGTTTCGCATGCGGCCTGGGACGAGTCTGTCTCTCAGGGTCTCCATGCCCTGTCCCTAAAGAGACAATAACAAAACTTCCCTTCCTTGTAGTGCTGCCTCTCTGCTCACGGCACAAGCTCTCTGCGGTGATGACAACCTCCAACTACGGTCAGTGGCCGGCACAGCAGGATCTTGATCTCAGCCGGGACCTCCGGAGGCCAATTCTGTATAAATATAGCAAGTGCTGAATTGCAGCCAGGGATCAGTGGAAGGAAGAAAGGTCTGGCTGTGCCGCTTCTCCCCCACGCAGCAGCAAAAGCAGACCATGGGTGCCCTGCTGCCAGCAAACCCTCTTATATCAGGGTGAGCCTCCAAGGCTGATGGGGCAGAGCACAGGGGACAGCAGCCATGCTGTACCCTAGTATCAAGAGAAACCTCTCCAGCACAGAAATGTGAGAAACAGAGAAGCTGAATTGATTTAATCTGTAAATTGACAAAAGCCCCATGAATTCTTTGAGCCTAGCATCCATTAAAAAAACACCAAACCATATCCAGAAGCATGCCATTTAAAAAAACAAACCCGTAAGCACTTTAAACAATATTACCATTTATGAATTTTCATTGAATTTTCAAACTCAGACAGGGGTAGAAGCTCAAGATTTAGAGCTGAAGAGAAAAAAAGAATTTCAAGTCAAACAATGTCACAGCTAAACATAAATAAATAAACCTTCTCCTGCTAAACTTGCACGTTCCCTGCAACGCCGAAGCAACATGAGGTTATCAAACTGGGCTGCCTGCTTATACTCTCACATAAAGAATTTACGCAGGATCCCTGTAAATCCTGAAAATCCCAGAAACCACTCAAGCCCAACAAAGGACTAATAATTCCTGGCACACCTGGCTTACAGACAGCACGAACAGTGCAGGTGTCTCTGTAGAGCCCACAGAAACTAGAGGGACACCACAGCAAACCATCGGGTGAGTTCTTCAACCAAATCGTTACATGAGGGGATGAAATAACAACATATATCTCGCCTAAGCAGGTGGAATGAAATCACGCCTGTCATCTCCCAGGGTTCACAGGTGCCGGAGGAAGCTGCACAGCCCCACACTGCCACCCGTGATCACGGCTGTCTCCGAGATGAGATGTCTGGGAGTTGCCTCAGTCTTCAGCATAAATCAGAGCAGCCCCGTTCCTGCACCAGCCAAATTGCTCGAAGGGGCCATTCAAACGTCTAGGGATAAGCAGAGCGCTGCAGCTTCTCCTGCCAAGCCTTCACAGAAAGTCCCAAGGTTGTCCTTGACAGGCGCATGCTGGGAACCAATTTTTCTGCTGCCCCTTGGTAAGGATCGGCAAAGGCAAGTCTCTGATGATTTAGCACAACAATAATCAGTGCTACCTGGTCATTCCTTGAGCAAAGTTTTCATAAAGACAAGGACAGCAGGCTAGGGAAAAAGAAATGGCTGTAGGAACAAGTAATTAACCCTTGGATGTGAGGTTTATCATTAGTCAAAAGTGAAAAGTAGACTTGAACACCTGCAAAATACAGCCGTAAGTTTCTCTCTGCATAGCCCACACGAAAATCAAATTAGATGTCTTGTCCCAATAAGACAATAACTTTGCACCTTCATTAAGGAAGCGTTTTCCATTCCCCAGATTTTTAGCATCAGTCCCTGATATGTAAGTAGTCAGAGCAATGACGCAGTGTCTGAGCAAGGCTATAGAGCAGTCATTCTGATAGCTGATGGCTGCTCTTCTCCAAGAAGATGAGTTTGAAAAGCCAGCAAGTCCCTGAAGGACAGTGTAGAAGGACCTGCACTCATGACACAAGCCACAGTCTAGGAAGGGACCCTGCCTGTAAATACCAGTGTCCAGGGGTGAGTTATACATATATATGTATGATGTCCCATGCCAGCAGGGACATCCAGCTTCCACCGCCGTCAATGCAGTTACACTGCACACATACTGCCTCTGCATCAGGGCTCATGGTCGCACTTACACAGGTTTGGTCTTTGAGTAAATAAAAGTCTGTGCCTTGATTGATTGATATTTGATCACTAAAAAGCAGAAAAACTGAGCAGAGGTGGAATACACCCCAAAACAAGCAGGGATTAGCACTTTATAGAGAACAGGTTCAAAAATAAATTACACTGGTTGAAGTAATTTGGCCATCATCCTGTGCACTGTGTTGTAAAGGCCATTAAGTCTCCGATTCAAATTATCAGGCAGCCTTTTCAGCCATCAATTACTATAAAATCACTCAACAATTTTGTCTAGCTTCAGGACAGCCACCATACACGTCCACAAGAGCACCAATTACCCCAAAAAGCCTGTTGTCAAAGTGCGATTCAGAAGAACACCGCGCAAAGATGCTTCCGACTGCTTGGACGTGATCTGCCTCGAGCCTGTAACATCCACTAACACAGGGTATTATGTGAAGTCTCTATGAAGATGTTTCATCAAATGCCTAACCAGAGGGCTTGCTCCAAGGGTCTGACCTAAGCGATGTGAAGTGTCAGAAGGGCACTCATGGTTTCGGGAGCAAACGCAGCCCTGGCAGTCGCAGCAAAGAAGCGCTGCACATTTTTGACTCACTGTAAAAACAGGCTAACAAATGGTGCTGGTATTTTAATTCTTTCCAGAAATAAATCACAGATGGTATCCAAGGCCACCTGCAGTCCACGCTGAGAGGCATTTTCGAGACACACACACACACACACATAAAGGGCTATATGAACACAATTTTTTTACTGCATGGAGAGTGCAATTTAACTGAATTTAAACAACCTCAGATATTGTTGATTTAAGATATATAAAAACCCAGTGGGAAAGCTTAGCAAGAAACCTGAGTCTCCCTTACAGCATTAGGGCTTTATTTCTAAAGTGGAGTGAGGAGAAAGAGCAGCCTCGCTTGCTCCTTTTCTACCTATTCCAGAGATGTTATGCACCAATTTTATTCCCTCAGTGAGGGATATGGATATGGAACCCACACTACTTCCTCCTCCCTCCTCCCCCATCTAGCATGCATTTGAGTACGAGGTGTACATAAGCATGATCCCATGACACTTCCTGGTGCCACACACCAGTATGCCCAGTTTCCATGCTGTGAGCAATGCCCTAAGCCCTATTATTTGCAAACTGCAAGAGCCAAACCGCACACGTTGCTGCACCAAGTGTTTTCATACTGGTTCATCTGCCTCCTGGCCCACTCTCTCCTCTCTCTCAAGGCTGAGCATCAGAGCAGCTCCCTGAGCCACAAAGCAAGGCAGCCCGAGGGTTCCTGCTCACTGCCTGGAGGCTCCCTTCTCTAGAGGATACCAGAAGGGAGAACAGAGGTTTCTGCATGGATCTGCTGATGGCAGGTTGGTCCCTTTCTCGCCCTGTTCGGTCAGCAGCATTTGGCAGGGAATGCCCAAGGGAAGCTTGTGGCTAGGAACCTGTTGATGGACACGTGCACACACACAGGCACGCTGCAAACGCGTGTGCACTCTCGTATACACACACTGGTGCGTTTGTGTGCATAAACTCGCCATATTACATATATGGTAGATGCCTCCTGCAGGACTCTATACTATCGGATATTCCACTGACGGCTAAGAGTCACTTCACAGACTTGCCCATGGGGGAAGAGCAGCACCCCAGAGAGACACCCCAGGTGGCCTGATGCTTGCAGGGCCAGCCTGGGTCTCCCTCTGTCCTGGCCCTACTGTCTGCATTTCTTTCTTTCCAGCACTTTTCCTTTTTTAGTCCCCCAATCTCAGTTCATTTCCGCAACTTTCATCTTAATACTCTACTGACATTTTTTAATTAAGAGCAAATCCATATTTTTTTTACATCCAAAAGTGCAAACATGAAATTTTAGATGTTGACCTTTTGCTGGACACAGAAAATGTAGCTCGAATAGCACAGTATTATTATTAGCCTATTTATCCACCCAACTCCAGCAAGAAATCCCAGCAACCTCCTTCAGCCCCACCTGCTGTTCTTCACATCAATCCACCATCCATGGGAAGCATGGCCATGGCAACAAACACGGAGACACAGAGGCTAAGACAGAGCTGTTGTGGGAATTAAAATTTTGAATGAGTGCAATTGTAGCAAGAAAGGTGAATTTTTTTTTCCCCTTCATTGTTAAAAAGATTATTAAAGACACAATGAATCTTCATCAAATGGGTTTTAAGGCTCTGCTGTTTTTCTCTCTCTGCATGTCAGCTCACGTGCGTTCCTGAGGAGCGATAAAACAATCTCAACAGCAACATCAAGTAAACAAGGCTGGGGAGAAGCAGGACAAAAGTTTGGTAACTATCAACAACAGCAAAAATGTCTTCATTAGCATGTCAGACCTGTTCTTCATATTTGCGTGAGGTTGCACGACCTCATATTCTCACTCACAACCAAGAGAGTGGCAAGACAAGTTTTATTTCAGGTAAGACGAGCACTGTCTGATCTCCAGCAGCAGGGGATCTCCGAAATTCCTAGCAACAGCTGCAAATCTGCAGCAGAGGCAGCAGCAAGAATGTTAAGGCCAGCTTTCAGAGTAGCCATGGTCAACTCGCATCTCAGATGGAGTATTTCTGGCCTTTACTTTCTGCAGGAAAAAACCCAAACAAGTATCTCCTGGGGTCGCTACCATATGTCAGGCAAACCAGCAAAGTAGTCTATTCCAGCAGTGTGTTTTTCTTGCTTTACTGAAGGTAAGCTGAAAGGTTTATAACCCACTGCTACAATTGCAGAATGCCAGCTGTTCATCAGGTCTGCTTTATGAGTAACTCATCTCGCATCTCCGAAGGGCTCTGCTTCCACTCCCCTTTTAGGAACCCAACGTACTGTAGGAGCTTTTCCTATGTACACACAACTTTTTTTTTTCCTTTCATTCTCCCCCTCTCCAATTCAAATGTTGTTCTCCACTTTTGCATTTCATTTCAGTTTCCATTTCTCCTGCTCTTGGACAGCATGATTAGATTGCACCAATTACCTAAGCCTAAGTCAGGGTGTTGTGTCACTGGCCCCTGGGCTGGGGTGAGGAATGAGTTTTTTGACGGGCCACCTGCAATGACATCAACAGGTGGCTGTCGGGATCAGTTGCCAAGTTTGCCTTGGAAACCTGCCCTGCAGTTTCGCTGACAGAGAAAACACATTCTTCTACTCCACCATCCATCTGCCCTGCAGTTAACAGAGATACACCAACACATGCCAGCAGAGGGTCCTGGGGGATCCTAAAGCACTGGGGATCAACTTTCCCAGGATTTACTCTCAATTGCTATTATTTCACTACATTACATAACCCACATGCGCTTCAACCTGGTCTAGTGGGAGGTGTCCCTGCCCATGGCAGGGGGGTTAGAACTAGATGATCTTTAAGGTCCCTTCTAACCCGAACCATTCTATGATTCTATGATCTTTTCCCACAGCTACAGTGACAACTTCACCTGCCTACTTTGCAGGAGCAATGGGTTGCTTCCCTAAACAGCCACATGGCAACCGACAGTTCTGGCAGGGAAGCAGGCAGGGGAAACGCATCGTTACGTTGGTGGAATGGTAATTGCAGAGCAGTTCGAGCAGCCAAGTGCGGACTGACAGGATCACTTTTGTTTAGCAAACAGTTAGACTCATTCACCGGAGATCAAGCAGACCTACATTGTAATTTGGCACAAGCTTTAGAATCGAGCTGGAATGATGGATGATCCATCACCCACGTGCTTCAGACGGAGCCGGTACAGGGTGATGCTACTCTCCCTCTCCTGCCTCCCAGGAGCTCCCAGGTGGCAGTGGTGGCAGTCCGTGTCCTTATTGACTCCATTTCCTTATTAATTCCCTTATTGATCTGCTCACTGCACACTAGGCAGATATGATATTTTGATCTCCCATTACTTCTGATGGCGCTGCTGCTGGATTGCGTGGATCCGCCTGGATTCACCCGGAGAGAAGACACCTGATGAGGGGTACCTGGGGGAAAGTCAGGGAAGCTGTCTGTGTTAGCGCCTGAGCTGCTGGTCTGCCTACTCCCTTAATGAGGAAAATTCACATAGTGAGAGGTGCTTCCGCTTCCCAGCTGTTCTTCCATTTTCATAGTGGCCAAAAATATCCTGAACCATCAAAATCTCGTCAGGATATTACAGCTACTACTTCCTTCTCTCTAATTGTAGAGTAATTGGTCTACAATCTGAGCAGCAATTGCACAGCTGGAGTCTGTGAGGATGGGTAAACAGCTTGGACGTGAAATCTGTTCTTACCCGTGATACCTGGCTAAGGTCTTCCACTACATCCACCATCACGTTGTCTGTCCCGCATCCATCACCTTCCCCCCTGCTTCAACACAGCCACCGTGCGTAGGCACCTAGTGGAGGCTGCAAGGCCTACACACAACCCCAGACATTCCAGAAGGGGTATGTCTGAGGGGAAAACACAGAATGTAATTCTCAACAGAAGAACACACTGCACTTTTTAGTTACGCTGTTTTATTGCTTATTACATAGGCCCCAAATGATTTCCCTGTGACAGGGGTGGGAAGAAGGGGTGAAAAATAAGGAAAGCTGAAGTGCAGAGAGACGAGGTGGTGGGACCAAGTAACGCAGCTTCCCAGTGATGGAGACAGCAGGAGACTCCTGATTCCTGGTCTGTACTGCTGGGTTAGATAGCAAACGTGAAAGGTGAGGACAGGGGCTTGCTTTTCAAAAGTGCCAACTAACCCTTAAATTACTGAAGTAATTGGAGCACTAGCACCAGTGACACTGAGCACCTAGAGAAGAGCTCGGTTGGTTCTGTGTGGCTCCAAGCTCTGAAGAGGCTTTGGATGCTCTATAAACAACAATACCATCAACACGAATTGTGCTATCTAATAAAGTTGAGGAAATGTTTGCAATCAGTTCTCAAAACAGCGTCTTCCATAATTGAAATACTGCAGAGCAGAAGACAGCGTTATAATTATAATAAATGGGAGCTGCTGAGTTAGAGGAGAGCAAAATCTTTTGTCAGCAAATCCCATTTACACAAGCAGAGGCAATGTTGGTAGGAGCAGAAAGCAGTTACATTACTCTGTGTGCTAGTACCTGCACGTTCAATTGCAGGGCTTGGATAATATTTGCCGGTGTCTCTGCTTTTTACTGTGCAATGGCCTTTTTCAGCAAATTGGAGAAAGTTCAGAGACTAGCTACAGGAACAATTGGAGGACTGCAAAAACTCACATAAGACTGAAAACACCAGCAGCTACATCAGTGGGTTGCATCAAGCAGCAACGAAGGGAGGAGTTGATCACTCTATGGAAAACAGACTTTTGGTAATGGGCTCTTCAGTGTGGCATTTCAAGGCGTAAACAAGTCCAATGACTGGAAGCTGATGCTGAACAAATCAGACTAAAAACAAAGGAGGACATTTTCAACAGCCAAAGTAATTAACCTTCAGTACAATTTATTGACGGTTGTGCTGGATTTTCCATTCCTGGAAACATTAAAAAATAGGATAGAGGTTTTTCTAAATGACTTCCTAAATGCCCAGCATGGTAAAACAGAACAGGATGCTGCTCAGAAAAGCTAAAAACCACCTTCACCCAGGTTCAGGCCCTCCTCAGTGACAATGAACTCCTGTCCTCCCAGCTTAACCTGAGTGGGTTAGGAGCCCTTGGAGAGCCTTTGGCATAACCGTGTCAGCCAGCCAGAGGACAAAACATAGATGTAATTTCTGGAGTTCCCTGCTACATGACGTGTCAGGGAAGAACATTTCTTGCACCTCCTGACATGCCCTATGGAGCCAGCTCTGCCCTTGCTGTGCATCAGAGCCACTCCTCACCTTGTCTGTCCTTCCCACACACGTTTGGTTTTTTCCCTGAAGACATTATCTGTACCCTCCGTGCCTGCTTTCCCTTGCAACCCACGGTCCCCATACTTTTCCCTGCACTCATTCCCCTGAGGGGCTTGTCCCTTCTCCCAAGCCCCCAGGACCAGAGATGAGAGGTTTTGGGGTGACCTGTTTGCTGCAGCGAGCGCTGCCCAGGGCCCCTGATGAGCTGCACTAACAGCCCCAGCCGTAGTGGCAAGCGGAGGGATGCTCCTCGCAAGGAGCGACCCGGTCCACATGTGGTCAGGAAGGTCCTTCAGAGATACCACAGGGGATGTCCCATATTACAGCCCAGCCCTGGGCCCAGATTTACCATGCATCTATGGGGAAGGTAATTCACTTTCCTGCTTCAGCTTCCCCTTGTACAGAACCACAGTAATGATCTTTACCCTGTTACAGGAGTGTTTTCAGGATCAATTAGTTTAGTGTTCATGCAAAGCTCTGCGGACAGAAGCCTCAATACAAGTAGTAAGTACTATTATTATTACTGCACTTCAGACAGCTACAGCACTGGCATTTTCCAGGCATGCACCATTAACAATTTACTAAGATAAATGGCCCAGGAACCCGAAAATGCATTTATGACAACTACCTCCTGCTTACCAGCATACATTCAGCCAAGTAAATGACACCTCATCGCTCAACGTGTAGCTATGGTAACATTTCTATCCCATATACTGAAGTGTGCACACAAACACACATATACACACACACATACACACGCAGCTGGAGGGCAGCCAGGCTACTTCATTTAATGACATGCAAACACCAAGCCAGGGAACTTTCCCAGCCTCCGAAAGCTGAGCTGGCCCCCTGGGAGCCGGGGGGTGCTGAGGTTCAGGCAACCCACCCTGTGCCTGGTGGGGAGGGGCTGGGCTAACGGCAGAGCCTCACCGGGCCCTCGGTGGACTTACTTGAGAGCAGTTTTGTAGTGGTAGATCGCCTCAACGTTACGGCCCTGGTCTTTCAGAAAATTGGCGTAGTTGTAGTGCACCTTGGCGTTGTGGGGCAGGGTCTTCACTCCTGAGCTGCAAAGAGGAACAGAAGCAGGACGGTGTTAGTTGGTGGTGTTACCCCACCTTCCCCGAGGTCTGCCTTCTCCTCGCAGGCCCTTTTCTGAAAGGTTCACTTGATTTTGAGAGCCTTGTCACCTCCTGTGCACTCCTGCCAACACAATTCATGCCGCAACCCCAAGCTTGCCCCACGCACTGGCACACCGTGTGCCCCAGGTGGACATAAATATATGGCACCAATTCAACTCATCCTGGCTGCTGTCACCAGGCTGCACCTCGAGCACCAACACTGCAACACTCCCTGTGGCCAGACGCTGTCATATTTCAAAATCCGAATTATTAAATTGAAAGACCCTAAAAAGGCTAATATTTAGAGGGGAAAGTATGCAGTACTTTCTATAGTGAAGCCATAACAGGCTCCCCTGCTTTAAACTTGAGTGTCATGAAGCACCTTATGAAAATCTTGATTTAAATCTGCCGACTGGAGGCACCAGAAAGGAGGTAGCTTTTCCCTACGCATCAGCCACTAGAGGGGACGCATGGCATGCTCTGAGTACCCAGCCAGCACGTATTCACAGCTTAGCGCTGAGCAGAGTATGGCCAGGAGGTGAGGGCTAATGGGACTCTCACCCTTAGCTGTCAAGTTGTACGCTCTCACGCTATAACCTATGACTGCGGGCATGCGGTCGCACGGCCACCCCATCCCTCCCCTTCATCTCCCCTGCCATGCAGAGGGGGCTCAACATTTGGAATTAATAATGAGGGCGCAAAGACAAAAGGAGAAGAGCAAGCATATGCTTATTTACTTAATTGAGAGCACAGAAAGCAAGGTACACCTCGCACAGCGAGAGGAAATGCGGTTTCAAGGTTACAGGGAGAAAGAAATCACAGGAGCACGTACACCATGGAAACATTTCCCCTGAAAGAATCCAGAGAAGTTGGTAGTCCGTTTAATAGGGGAATCCTTTCCAGCACATAAATAGGGGCTCTCTGAGGTAATGGGAAATAAGGATGGATGAAACTGTTCACGTAATACCAGACAAAGCACTGTTTCTTGCTTACAAGCGGATTCCTGCCAGCTGCTCTCTTTTTCCCCCCCATCATCTCTGACCCTCCTACCTCAGGTAGGAAAAGCAAGGATTAGGAAATTCCCAAATCTTACTGCTTTGCCTTGCCTGTCTCTCCTGTTTAACTTTGGTGGGCCTGGAAGTTAATCATACGGAGACGGGGTTGCACACAGCCCCTGCAGTGGGATGCACACCCTCCCCCGTGGGGAGAACGCACCCACAGCTGTAGAAACCCTTTGTCGGGGATTTTATTGTAAAACGGCACTGGAGAATCGTAGTGGCAAACACAATATAACTTTTTTGGTTATCTGCAGCCAGCGGCATCAAGTATCACTAATGCCTGCTTGTGAGAGCTTCCAAAGCTTCGCCCACGGCTGCCTTACAGAGTTCAGCACAACACAGCCACGGTTTGCCTACTGAAATTAAAAATACACCTTGCATTTGGCTTCCTAATCATTAGGTATTTCCAAATTACTTACTGGGAGCACTACAGGAATAAGACATTTTGTGACTAATCGCTGAATTAAATCAGTTAATTGATGCTATTCTTAAGAGAATGATTTTCTATATTAGTTTTCACAAAGATATACGGCACCAGCAGCAAGTAATGTGTGACTGCTATGGCTGTGTTAATTTCCATTGGCCTTGGGAGCTATTAACTACACACTTACAACCTCTGGGCATTACTGGAATATTAATTCTTATACAGAGAGGGTTTCATTACACCAGCGTTACAGGCAGAGACGTGGACAGGCACTCAAAACTGCTGCTACCTCAGAGCTATGTGCAACGCGTTGCTGGCTCTGCTACAGCCCCTGCTGAAACTGAGTTAGCGGTGAGGAGTACGTTACATATGCACAAGCCCTTCAGTTCTAATGAGACACGGTTTTAACAGCAAGATGCATATATTTACATATTTTAATTCTGGACTGTTCCCCTTTAAGTAGAATTTATTATTAATCCTGCTGGTCCCATTTATTAAAAATGTCACTAATAAAGCTTCTTTCGCCTGCATGCTTTGGGCGGGGGTGACACAGGAAAGACAGAAACCGGTTCTGGTTCTTACGATGCTCTCTTCTGCATCGCCCCGCTCACGCTTCCCTGACCTATTTATTCTCCTTGCCCAGGCCGGGAGGGGGGTGTTTCGTGTTGCAAATGCACGTAGCCATGACTGAGGCTGCCTGGAGTCTCCCTGGGAGGCAGCAGCAAACACCGCCCTGGACGCAGAGGGGATATTTTAGGAGAGTTTAGGCAAACGCTCCTACTAATTGATTCTTGACCAGCCGAGAACGCTGTTTGCTCATTGACAGGGGAAACAATAATGTCCGTAATGAAAGCCAAGCAGGAAAGGGTGGAGTATAAATAACAAAGTAGAACACAATGTTCTTCCATTGCTGCTTCCCGCAAGCCCCCAGTCTCTCACAATTTCAATCTAATTTTCCAACGTGCTTTTCCAAACTCTCCTATTTCCCTCTTCCCCAGGCCAGCACACACGTGCCCTTCTGAAAACCTACAGCACCAATCTGGCTCCAGCCAGAAACAAGCCCATCGAGATCAGACGTCACTTCTCCAGAGAATTTCCTTCCCTTTTGACTTCTACGACAGCAGTAAGTGACATAAATGGAAAGTAAATAACAGGCAAACCCCTTTACGTAACACTTCCTCTCCATGGAAAGGTAAAAGCCTATTAGCCGTAAATCAGAGACATAAAACACCGCTGGTATTTTCCGACCTCAAATACCAGCATTACCCAAATCCCACTTCAGTTGGGAAAAGTCTCCTGTGATCCCCTCTGTTTTTTCCTAAGTGCTTGTTGTTCTGCTCTGCAAAGTGACTGGGTGCAGGGTAGAGCCTTCATTGATTTTCTGTGATTTCCATATGAAATGTGCTCAGTTTACAAGGAAATGAGGCCCCCACCTGCCTCAGCAGGAGCCCTGGGAGACTGATGGGGTCTCCTCTGCTTTGGGAATCATTATCCTCAATAAAGGTTCTCTACAGCAAATTATTCTCTGGATGACACAAACAACCGCTTTCCTTGGCCTCCTGCCCTTGTATTGATTTTCACAGATATCAATGTTGGGCCATATTAAACTATTCTACAGGAGACGCACAAAATGCAATAGGACTTGTTCTCAGCTGAGCTAGCTTTCAGAATTAACAAAAGCACGCAGCAGTAGATGCCACCTTTAGGGACCGGTTGGTTTTTGCAAATTACTGAAGTCAGCAGACCTGGCTTGGGAGGGAAAAATGCTGACAAAGAAAGTGCCGCTTTTATACAGTTCCCTCGCTGGTTACAATTGTGTTTCCAGGCACTGTCACAAACGTGGGCAGAGCATGCAGACACTTTCCAGGAGCAACAGGAAACATGTCAGCTTCACAAACCTTGAAAAGGTTTAGCGGATGCAGAGGTTAGTCCACAGCCTCCCTTTCCCTGACTTCAGACATTAACACTGACCGCTGCTGGAACCTGACCTCCTGGCCTGTGCATTCGCTCTATACGGTAGTTCCTGAAATATTTAACAAATAAGCCCTCCCTGCCCACCTGCCAATAAAGTAAGACAAACTGCTTGGGCCTTCTAGAGATCTGTTGGAATAATATGCCTCAAATGTCTAGATGTCTATATGTTTGGCCACTTCCTATACTTGCGGTTCATTTTCTTCTCATTTAGTCCTTGCACATATGCCTGTGCACCCATGTGGAGACGCATCATTTCCTCAGGCAGCAGCATCCTCCCCGACACTGCTCCTTTCACCCAGGACCTTGCAGGATTTCTGCATCCAGAAAACTTGGCCCCTGGGCTGGAGACCGAGAGTCAGGATGGCCCAGAGATGGCAACAGTGCTGTCGCACAATGTCAAAGCAGGGTAAGCCTTGAGAACGGGACAAAATGGGGTACAAGCACAAAACTGATAACATGACGAGTATACAAATGTCTCCTGGACCAGCATAGAGAAAGCGTGTATAACAGAACAGGTCTTGGCCAAATGAATTGAGACAGATTGACCCTGAAGAAACACATCCAAGCAAATGGACAAATGGAAAGTAGAGGTGAAGGGGAAAAAAGCAAGAGGAGAGAAAAAGCAGTAATTAATTAAAGCAGCAACTCGAGAAAGAAGAATGAAGAACTAGGAATGGGAGTAAAGAGTCTCTCAGCACATACTTTTAAAAAAAAAAAAAAAAGAAAGGTTGATTTATGTCTCCTTTCCCACATCTATAGATTTGCTCTGTTTCCTTATTATTTTCCCTCATACTTCTTTATGGTTCCTTATCTCCTCCTTCTGCTCCGTCCTTTCTAATTTATTGCTGTTGCACATGCCTCCATCCACTTCTCCCTCCTCTCCTCATCAGCCTATATATATATATATCCTTCTCCTTCTGCCCCGAAGAAGGGACCTCCCCCTCCTGGGATGACAGTATCTTCTTGCTATACTATTCTTTTGCATTTCCTTCCCATCAACAAGAAGAGTCCTACCGTATTACAGACTTGCAACTGATGTATAGCACCTATCAAAGAAGATCTAAAAGGACAACAAAAAGGCCAATATGGCTAAACAGCATAGTAAAAAGAAGGCTATGAGACATGAAAAACACCCTTTAAAAAGTGAACGTCACAGCTACAGAATGAAAAAAAAAAAAAAGAGTATAAACTTCAGCAAGTTAAACATAAACCATAATTAGGCAGACCAAAAGAGATTTAAGGAAAAACTTGTTACAGCCATCAAAGCTAATAATGGCATACATCAGATATAGGAAACCTGCCAAAGATCCCCTAAGGCAAAGAGATGATGGAGGTCTAAAACTAGTGGTTTGAAGAAAAGGACACAGCAGAAAAGCTAAATGGATTATCTGCACCAGTGCTCACTACAGGGGAACTGAAGGAGGTTGCCACATGGGAGCCTTTCCTTACAGGGGCAAGTCCAAAGCCCTGTCTCAAAACAAAGTGGCAGTAAAAGAGGCTTTAAAACAACTCAACACCAAGAACAGTTATAAATCCATTTGGCCTGGTAGTATGCATCCAAAGGAAATCAAATGTGAAACTGCTATTAGCTGCGGTGTGTAACCTATCATCTAAATGCGGCTCGGCACTAGAGAAGTGGGAGGTGATAAACATGACATCATTTGGCTCCGGGGAGGGATCTGGGGCGCAACAGATCTGCAAGTCTGATTTCCACTCCAGGTAATTTGTGAAAAACAGTAATAAAGACTAGTTCTAGCAAACCTCTAGAAAACTACAATGCAACAGAGAAGAATTAAACTTGTATTTTGCAGAAAGAATTTAGGTGGACAGATCTGTTCTTTGATGGACTCAACAGGTACATGATACTGTGACTATGGAAAGGTTTTCTGAAAATCCAAATATAGCCCAGTCAGACAGAATCACATACATCAATGTTGTGCACTTGAATGTTCAAAAAGGCTTTTGATAAAATCCCTCACTAAAGACTTCCAATTTCTTAAAGGCATCATGGAGTAAGAGGGAAGGTCCTCTCATGAATCAATACCTAGTTGAAAGACAGCAAGCAAAGAGCACGAGCATGTGAACAGTTTTTACAATTGCAGAAGACTGCAACCAGGGTTCCCAAGAGACACGCACTGGCATCTGAGTTGCTTCACGTGCAAAGGATCTTGAAAAGGCAGCAAACAGGGAGGTGACACATTTGCTGATGACATTGATGTGAACCACAATGCAGGAATTAAAGCTAACTACAAGGAGTTGCAGAAGGATCTCACAGTATTGAATGCTGGGCAAGAAGATGGCAGACGAAATGCAGTTCTGGTACAGGCACAACTACCAGGGAGTGTCTATATACACACTCCAAACCTGCATAAATCTGCACACAGATACTGATGTCTGTAAATCAGACACTTCCACTCACAATAGGTATCTTGGAGTTCGTGTGGACAGTGCTGTGCAAATATCACCCAGTCCTTAGGAGTGGTCACGGAAGGCAAGTGGAAGATCAGGAGTTAGTAGGAGAAGAAAACAAAAAATAGAAAGCAGTCCTATGTTACTGTGCTGCACATCTCTCTGGAAAGGTGATTCTGGTCTCCTTCTCAAAAGGACAGATTAGAGTTTGTAAGCACCCAGAGTAGACTGACAAGCAGGATCAGAAATGCAGCACAGCTTCCATCTAAGGAAGTTCAAAACCAGCAGACTCCAGTGTAAAGAGACAGCCTTGGGTGAGGACGTGGGGGCAAAGGCATGGAAGACAGAAGACAAGTGATGAGCTGATGGTTACCCACTACTCATTCAGCACACCAAACAAGATGATGAGGCAGAAGGCTCGCAGCACACAGAAGGGAAATAGTGTGCACACTGCGTAATTTAACGACAGAGCCCGGTGCACAGGATGCTGCAGAAGCCAAAACTATAAATAGATTCAAAAAAGCAGTCAGAGACATTAATGGAAGAAAAGTCCATCAGGGGCTGTTAAAAGCAAAAAAAGCAACTAACTCCTGACTCAGGAAGTCTTAAAACTGCAGATTACTACAAGCTGGGAAAGGACTGAAGAGAAGCATCACTATTGCTGGCCCTGTTCTTACATTGCTTCTCTAGGCATCTGCTGCTGATTGCTCTCAGGGGCAGACCATGACACTAGGTGACCCAGCAGGAACGTTCTTGCCTTCTCCTCAAAAGCCCAGGGCAGATCTCTCTCCTGGAACTGTCCCCAAAAGAGCTGAGCTGAAGAGCGAGCCAGCTCAACCCAAGCCATCAAGCCCTGCAGTCTAACCTGGGCAACACCAAATCCCTCCCTTGAGGCAAGGTGTACTAGAGCTCCAGTTCAGTGCTGCATCGAAGCACTGGCATGGTTTCTGAATTTGAGCTGGTTTGTAGATGGCCAACCTGCTTGGAACAGAGGTAACATGGACAGAAGTCCATTTGCGGCCAACTAAGCAGACATAACCTTCGCCCCCTCTTCTGCAACAGACCCCCTGGCACCCATAATCATCCCAAGAGTGCTCCTTAATGGGAAGAGATATCCTCCTGTCATGTGCTCCAGTTTGGCTTCATTTCTCTTAAACGTGGGTGACCACAACTGTAGGCAACGCGATACCAGATCACGCCTGCAACTCAGCATATGGAATTGCCATCTTCCCACCCCCCTTTCAACAAGAGAGCCATCCAACTTGGAAAGGCATCTGGCTTTCCTTCAAGTGGCCACCGTTAGCCAGAAGGGTTTCGACTGGAGGTGCGCTTCACAGGGATCACTGCGCGAGCCCAGACCGGTCACCATGGCTGCTATTGTTTGAACAGCAAACAGTGTTTCAGGGAGATGGGCAATGAACTATGTCACAGCGAAGAAACACCTACTCCAGATTTTTTTGAAAAAAATCCCACTAACAGAGCTGTGATCACTTCAGTAGTGTTTCCTGAAGACCAAAGGGTATACACATAAAAAATAATTTCATACCTTTTAGTGCTGCGTAAATTAAACTTTGCTCTGGCCAATAAGTTAGAAAATAAAGCTAAGCAACCTGTGCGCAGATCACCTGCGTTTCTGCAATTACTTCACAATTAGACAACTGCTGAAAGCAGCTGGAGGCAAATGCAATACATTTGCTAGCAAAACACAAAATGAAACAGTCTGTTTCGGTGCAAAAAAAAATATATAAATGAGGTTGTAGAGAGAGCTGTTTGGCAAAGAGTAATCAAATATAATGAAATATGGTACATTAAGCTTGGCACTTCATGGCATTTCATTTTTGTCATTAAGAACATTGCTAAAGAAAATTCAATATATTCAATAGCGTTACTATGGTGTTCTAGAGGGTTGCAAAGAACTTTTGCTATGTCTTTGAAAAGGAAAGTGTTACATTATTGGTAAAACTATAGAACTGAAGTTATTTAAAAACAGTGAGTCTTAAAAATGTGATTGCCACAAGCATATAAAGTGCTGATACCAGTTTTTTGCACAGTTGCCAGAAAACAGAAAGTAGGTGTTATTTTATAATCAAAATGTTAATGACAGCAATGCATCAACAGCAGGACTCGCACTAAAGAAAACTATTCTATGTAACAAACTTATTTTAAACAATACAAAAATGCAAGTATTCTCCCGTGGTCGCTCCTACCTGAAAAGGGATTCTCGTGACAGCCAGATTTCGTTTTGTTTCACCGTCTTCCAAGAGAAGAGCAGCAGCAGGAAAGCAAAGAGCGTCAGAACAGTAATTCTCCACTTATTTAACCAGGTAGACAGCTTTTTCAGACCGTGGACAAAAAGGATGCAGTACCCCATACTAGGGGGGAGGGGGGAAAAAAAAAGAAAAGGTACCAAAAGTTATATTCCAGTACTCTGGTTTATAATGCAAGACCATTCAGTATTGCACTTATTACACGATTATGGGGTTTTTTTGGACTAATTACGTTTTCCAGGCTAACAAACTCCAATTCAACAGCAGTTTTCCTCAAGTCACTACACAATTTCCAAATTAATCTAAATGATAGACTGGGACGCCAGAAGTACAGTAACGTACATGACACCACCTGGCATAATGGTAGCTTACACCAGCCCGCAGAAGGCAGCTGCTTTTCTGAACAGCAAGCTAAGAAAGCATCATGTAATAACAGTAATACTGAGCACAACTGGAGCAGCATAGAAGTGAAAAGCATTGTAGCACAGGGAAGTCTCTAAACAACCCCAGTGGTGGCTGCTATTAATTCCAGTTTACAAAGTGCGAAGCTGTGGCGGGAGAGCGAGTGTTGCAGCCGACACCACAGCAGGAGCAGAGGCCACGTCAAAAGGCAGGAGTCCCTGCCTGGGTCTTGCACGTCCACATCAGGGTCAGCCCATCCCATCTAGTAGCCGGTCCAGAACAGCTGAGATGGGGTAGCAGAGCTTCCATGAAACCACACACGGTCTTCTCCAGCGCCCAGCCTCCAGGCACTTCCAGGGTTCTCCATGCCAAACTACTGAGGCATTTTCTGTGAAGTGAACCGCATTTTAAACAGGCCTTACTCCTCTATAACTTTAAATCAATTCAATAATTATTTACCTTAATTCAAATGCTATGTTAATTCTTCCAGTGATGCCCCTCTGAGGTGGAAATGGAGTGCTTTCAGCTGCTGTACTTAGTACGCCACTAATTCTGCTTGGCATTTTTAGAAAGGAATTTCAATTCCTATTGCCTGGGGAATTTCATTAGCTTATCTATAACTCTCCTATGCAGTTACTTAGCACCTGATTTAGTTTTTTAGACTTAAAAGCTATGTTAATCCAGGCATCTCCATCTGAAGAAAAAAGGGAGCAGAAGGATCTGGAATAACATTTGGGGACCACCAATACACAGGGACAAAAGAGCAGCCCTCCCCAGTCACTGGCACACCTGGAACCCCAGCTGAATCCCACACTTGAACACAGGCAGGATGGTGGCAGGGAGCTCATCACACCTGCCCAGGCTCCAGCCAGAGATCTACAGGTTTTCCTGGTCCGTACCAAGACATCCGAGAAACTTCCTGATAAGACTGCTACCAGGTAAGAAAAACTAAGAACACAATTTCCCTGTCAGAGGTGACCTTGCAAGCAAGCACACGATATGGTGAAAGTCAATCTGGAAATCAGAAAGAAGAAAAATGTCCCACCTTCGAGAAGCTGTGAACGTGCTTCTTGGCACAGTTTCACAGAACCACAGAATTGTAGGGACTGGAAGGGACCTTTGGAGATCATCTAGTCCAACCCCTCCTGCCAAAGCAGGTTCACCTAGAGCTGGCTGGACAGAAACTCATCCAGGAGGGTTTTGAATGTCTCCACAGAAGGAGACTCCAGCACCTCTCTGGGCAGCCTGTTCCAGTGCTCTGCCACCCTCAAAGTAAAGAAGTTTTTCCTCATGTTGAGATGGAACTTTGTGCTCCAGCTTGTGTCTGTTGCCCCTTGTCCTGTCACCAGGCACCACTGAGAGGAGCCTGACCCCATCCCTCTGCCCTCTTGGAGGTCTGGGCACATTGCCTGGGCTTCGTAAGGATGGAGGGGGACAATAATTCTTGCTTTTACTGAGGAAAAAAGAGCCTCTGTTGTATGTACAGATCAGCACCAGGCAGTGCTGGGTACTGTACAGAGGGGTATAGACACAGGGGGCAAATCCAGAGACAACATGAGATCTGGAGATCGTTCAGAACTTCTTCATTGGTGTTTTAGAGTTCTGTTTTTCAGAAGTGGGTATCAGTATTTTTTTTTCCACTTAACTATGCTTGCATTTTGCTGCAACACATTTCTTATGGCACTTGCACTGGGTTTTTTCCATGAATTCTTTTGCACACATACGTTTATTGCACCTACATTAACTGCAAGCAGACATTTAGAGCTACAAACCGAGATGCTGGTGCCAAACAATCCAGCCTTTATAGCTATTGAACCCTACTTTAAAAGCTCTGAAAAGCTGATCTTGGTAATAAGCCCTCCCTTTCCAATAAGAAATGCCTCAAAAACCTGCAGACGGTTTTCACTCTGTTATTTTGCTTTTCAGCAATTTCATCCTTCCCTTGGAATTAATTATCTGACATAAACATTATTTAATTGCTTTAGCACAAGACCGTTTTCAAAGGAATTTCCCTACACCTTCACATTTTCAAGAACGGGCCTTTTCTAACAGAATCATGAATGCGTCCAGAAAACAAAAAATGCAAACGTCAGTGTCTTGGTATTTATGTCAAACCCTGCCCCAGCTGTTGGGAATTTCTGCCTTAGCAGCAGCACTCAGTCTGCTTGTCCAGAGCACGGCCAGCCGTGCATTACAGCTTACATAGTCACTGGAAAGGTGGTCTCGAACATCTGCAGTGCATCGCCACAGAAGTTACAGGGAGATGCTGGGTGATAGAGAGGAGCAAGGGTTCCTCTCAGACTGCAGCTCCCATCACAGCTGCATGGGCAATGACACAGCTCAGGTACGTAGCGATGCCCAGCTCCGCATAGCACCTTCCATCGGGGGCTCCCAAAGCACTTTGTAAAGGAGGTCCGCTGCAATTGTCCTCTTACAGAGCAGGAACCTGAAACATGGCAATAAAGTGATTTGCTCTGCTGACAGGGGACTGGCAAACAAGGCAACGAAGTTGCAGTCCAGGGCTCTACCCACAACACAGGGGAGTACGCAATGGAAACCAAGGTATCTTAGGTATCTCGAGCCAGCAATGTGCCCCTGTGGCCAAGAAGGCCAATGGTCTCCTGGGGAGCATTAAAAAGAGCACGGCCAGCAGGTCAAGGGAAGTTGTCCTCCCCATCCATTCTGCCTTCGTGAGGCCCCATCTGGAGTACTGTGTCCAGTTCTGGGCTCCCCAGTTCAAGAAGGACAGGGAACTACTGGAGAGAGTCCAGTGGAGGGCTACAAAGATGATCAAGGGAATGGAGCACCTCTCTTGTGAGGAAAGGCTGAGAGACCTAGGTCTGTTTACCCTGGAGAAGACTGATCAGGGATCTCATCAATGCTTATAAATACTTAAAGGATGGGTGTCAAGAGGATGGGGCCAGGCTCTTTTCAGTGGTGCCCAGTGATAGGACAAGGGGCAATGGACACAAACTGGAACACAGGAAATTCTATCTCAACATGAGGAAAAACTTTACTTTGAGGGTGGCAGAGCACTGGAACAGGCTGCCCAGAGAGGTGGTGGAGTCTCCTTCTGGAGATATTCAAAAGCCACCTGGACGTGTTCCTGTGCAACCTGCTCTAGGTGAACCTGCTCTGGCAGGGGGGTTGGACTAGATGATCTCCAGAGGTCCCTTCCAACCCCTACCGTTCTGTCTGATTCTGTGTGATCTTGCTGAAAAGCCCACGGGACTCCCTGAGACTTAAAGAGGTAAGTAACCCAAAGGGAGGCTCTACATCCACACTCAGCAAGACAGAAAGACTACGGGATTCAGCAGTAAGTACAAATACAGAGGGGAATAGGCTCCCAAATGGCTGCTGGAAGGGGATCATGCAGCAAACATACCAGAATCCCAAACTGCAAAGCTGGTAAGGTTAAAGGAGCAATGCTAAAGAGGCGAGGGTTGAAGCATGACTTACGCTTTAATAAGATAGAGATAATTGTGACAACATTAGGACTGAGTTGTAGTTGCGTCACAATTATAGTCTAACTAGCCTACAGTCAATGTACCTGCACTATAAAGTGCACGGGCACCCAAAAGAAAGGAAAAGAAGGAAAAGGATCAGAAAGCATGAAGTAGGAAGAAATTCTTTACCATGAGGGTGGTGAGGCACTGGAACAGGTTGCCCAGGGAGGCTGTGGATGCCCCGTCCCTGGCGGTGTTCAAGGCCAGGCTGGATGGGGCTTTGAGCAGCCTGGTCTAGTGGGAGGTGTCCCTGCCCATGGCAGCGGGGTTGGAACTAGATGATCTTTAAGGTCCCTTCCAACCCAAACCATTCTGTGATTCTAAGTGAGTTCTATTTTCAGAACCTGGAAAGTTTGGCTTAAAACTTCAGACAATTTCCTGCCACAGATGATCAAGGAAAGGGTGGGGAGGACACAGCCGCGTTATCTTGTCAGGGACCTTTTGGTGCAGATGTCAGGTGGAGCCACATCTTTTTGCATTGCGTTTTTTAGGACATGGTCATTTCAAGCCCATCCCCTGGGCTGAGGGCGGATGTTACATTCCTGGCTGCAGGTCTTCTGCAGGCCAAGGACTCCCAAAGCACAGAGAGCACCCACATGTCCTTTGCCGCCAGGAAAGCATGTGCGCTTGTGATTTCATGCCACTAATTGTTTGCAAAATAACAACTCCCTGCAACATCCCCAAAGCTGTTATCCTTAGTAATTTTTGCATCTCTCTTTACATTTCTACCTTAAGGCCAAATCATTATAGTGAAATCAGGGCAAATCCAGACCCCTCCTCCAGATCCCATGGTCTGCTCTAAACAAAATAAAAAAAGCATCCACACCAATGTACTAAGCATCTGTGAAAAAAAACCCATTATATTACTATCATGTCCTAGTCCCAAAAACTGATAATCCCTCATATCTTACAATACACTTGTTTCACACTAGACCCATCAGTCCTGGTACAGAAATGAGCTTTAGTACAGAGACCATGAAGTTTTGAACCAGTAAAGCACCACGCTTGCTAAGATGGAGTTGCTGCAGTAGCAACATGCCCCGACGGTCACTGGACTTGGAGAACCCTCCCACAGCGCTTCACCCATAAGATGCTAGTTCATCCCATTTCCCTCGATCCTGACCTCACCAGGCCCTAATAAGCCCCCTGAAGCTGAGCTGAGTTTTAGCAAGTCGGCAGCAGCCCAAGGACTGGTACCCTGGTAAGAAGAGCCCATATAGGTGAGACTGCTCTTATCTAATTAATGTAACTTGCCAGGTGACTCTAAGACACTTCCTTTGTGGTTGCCTCTGCCATGACCCTGCCATCACCAACAAACACAGAGAACTTTTCAAATACATGAGCTTTTCTTCTCAGAGTGCCAGGGGACTCGACTCCATATCAAACACAAGCACTGGCTCGACAGGATATCAGATTTTTACTCAACACTGCATTTAGATGAAAAAAAACGAAAACGTCTCAAAAGCATCTTTCAAAGACCCATTTGCCACTTGAAAAAAATACGGTAAATACAACATTCCAGACATCTCCATAACTATCTGCATATGTATGGAGGCTGCAGGGTTGTGGGTTTGGGGTTTGTTTAGGATTTTTGTTAACTCTAGCATTCCCTAGGGAGGGGAAGGGAGAGGACCATTTCTCCTAGAGGGCTTTTCTCTTGGCATTGTCATCCCCTGTCATGCAAGCACTTTTCTAAAATACTTTCTACCCAAAACAAAACAATGGGAAACAAGCAAAATCCCCAACCCGCTATTATTTTTTTAAGTCCATTTTCCACTGGATTACTGTAAAAACTGCTAAGCTTTTTTTTAATTTCTTCTGTAGGATAAGCAACAGCCTGCTGCAGCAACTGTTCCCCACTGTGAAAAGTCTATGCCAGCTTGGTCCCCAGAGTCAGAGGCGAAGCAAGACCTGAGGAACAGCCCAACAGGTTAACATGGTAATAGTTTTTCTGTGGGCTTACAATGAGCACACTTATTACGGGAGAGCCTGTGGCTTCAGAAATTCAATGATGCTGCAGGAGAGCTCGGCAAACGGACCAACAGGCCAACATTTTCATGGTTCCTCACGTTTCAGGCTCCTGTGGTACTAAAGCGGTACCTTAGGGATGTCCTGAATTGCAGCGAGGGCAGGGCTGCACCCGGCAGGCAAACCCCTGTGCCATTGCCATGTGTTTCTGGCAGACTGCACGCAGGGAGCTGTGCTAGGACAGATTTTCCTCTTTAATTTCTGTGGTTTGTTAATATCGTTCCACCTGCAAGGAAGTGAAGTGAGAGGAGGCACAAGCAGATGGGAATGAGGTGGCACGCAGACCTCATTTCCCACGGTGCACTACACATATCACCGGATTGAAAAAAGAGCCAAAACAGCAGATACTTAATATTTGCAAACGCTTCTTCCTTAATTAGATCTCAAATTCAACCCTTCCTTTGGCCATTACGGCTCCTTTCCCGAGGCAAGGCTGTTACTGACAATGCTTACACACGGCTCCTCTCTCCCTCTGTGGATCAGGTTTATCACTTTCCAGTAGAAGTCAGGAATGGCTTCACTGCATTACATTCTTGGCGACAGCATCTAATCAAAGACACGTGTGGTTAGTGCCACAGCCCAAAATACTCAGGATGTTCTGCTACAGCAATCTTCCTGCATCAGAAACCATCTTACCCTCCTTCAGAAACCGCTTGGAGACATACTGCTGCAGAAAGCTCCTGAAAAGCGAGGCATGTTCCAACTCACGCATCTCACTGCGATTTTCTGAGTTGCAACTTTGCACCGCGCAGGTTTCCACTCCACGGAGCAGCGCGTGGGCAGAGCAGGCTGAGCGCTGCAGTTCGGAGGCACCGCGCAAGAGGGACACCAGCGCTGCAGCCCCAGCCTTTTCTAACCCACCACAGCCTTTTCTGACCCACCCAGGTAGGGCTGCAAGCTCACGATTTCAAAAGGATGGGGAAAAAAATATGCTGAAAAGATGCCTTCCTCGCACTTTGTAATGGTTATTTTGGGGATGTCAAAACTCCTGAAGTAGATGGTGGTTTGTTTGTTTGGTTGGTTTTTTTAAACTGATTTAATCTCAACTGCATGGACATAAACTTGGGAGTAAATCATCACAGCAGTTACTCCAGATTTCAAAGCTCAGCCTAGATAAGAATCCAGATGCATACATACATACATATCGGTTAAGAAAAGAGCTGCCTACAAGCAGCCTGTCAAAGGATGGAAGAAATACTGCCCAGTTCAGGGGCTGCTAATGCAACAAAAGGGATTATCTCAAAACTATACTGAGACCAGAAAATGCACTTGGCTTTGACATTTCACCCCGGAGGCTCTTTCTGGGCTGCAAACCTCCTTCTTGATTTCCAACACTTATTTAAGATGACTCCCTTTCCCTCCATAAAAACTAACCCTCACTTTGAAGCTGCTCTGAAGCAAGTTTAACCCTTGCATGCATGTCTTAAATTAAGCGCGTACTCTGCTGCTGCCCTTCAGAGAGCGGGGAGTGCAGCCAAGAGAAAGATGCTGTCTGCCCCCAGGTCTGAATGATGAACACTAATATTTGATTCTCTCAGTTTCAAAGTTCCCTAATGAGCTTCCTAGCCCCAGCTCCACACACACTACCGGGCACGACACGCTTTTCGTGTTCCCGGTTCAGCCTGAGCTGAGGAAACGCGCTGAGAGGAAGAGCCAAAGTCAGCTGAAATGCAGCTTGCAGGCAGGGCTGTTGCTGCAGGGGAAAAAAAAAAAAAAAAAAAAAAAAAGGCAGTTCATCCCTGTTAAACTCATCGGCTAAAAAGTGGGCTTGGCGCGCCACGTGGGCTGCTCCTGCCTCACTACGCAGCAGCCAGATGCGGAAGGGAGCGCTGGCAAAAACAAGCATGGCCAGGGTGGCTCTTTCTGCCCCAAAAAGCACTCTCAGGCACGGCGCTCCAGCGCCGAACAGTGCTGGCAG
The DNA here is from genome assembly GCF_964199755.1 of Larus michahellis. Lineage (NCBI taxonomy): Eukaryota > Metazoa > Chordata > Aves > Charadriiformes > Laridae > Larus > Larus michahellis. Next base: position 66,532,022 of record NC_133896.1, on the reverse strand, counting down.
GGTAGCAAAGATGCTCCTTTATGAAAAAGGTCACATTTTCCAAGGCTGGAGCTGTTCTAGGCCAAAATAAAATCTGGACTTTTAAAACATGTTTTCTTCTGGAAAAGTAGCATATTTGTACGTGCATGCTAGTTCGCACCCAGGTCACCCAGAACAGCCAGAAACTCAGAAGTCAGAGCACTCCCTGTGACCTGGATCACCCAGGTTCAAACCGCTGCACCAGGCCGGGCTGAGAGCTGGGGATGCAGTAAGTGCGCTTGTAGGGCTCCGAGTCTGGAGTCCCCCAAATTCTTCAGCCATCAAAGCCCAAGTGCTGCTCTGGAATAACCACACTCCACTGGTCCAAATGTATTCCAGAAATTTTGAGAAGTTTTACTTTGCACTGCCAAGCTTACTGCTGGATTTTCTCTCGCAGCTGGTACAAGGCAGGGTAAATTCAGCAAGTTACGGGCTGGCTAATTTGACAGGAGTGCGAGCATGAGCCTAAATCAGGTCTGGATCAAACTGACACCACCAAGTGATCCAGCAGGGTGTAGATCCAGCACTAACGATCCTGGGAAAATGGTAGTGTGTGGCAGATGGACCTTGATGTCCCAACTCTCAGATGAGCGTCCCCCGCAAAGAGACAATTCTGGGCCACATCCATCCAACTGTCCATTTCTGTTGTCCATGTCCTTTTGACTGTAAACTCCATCTTGGGCTGGAGTAGTCTTTTGTTCCCAATCTTTTCATCTAAAGTTGTCAAGGTGTGTAGTCAGCACACCTTGGCAAAAAGTTTTAGGTTAACTAAAATGTCGTATTTTTTCCATGGGAAAATATTGTATCAAAACTTTCTCAACCAGTTGGGGCTACGAGGGAAAAACCTGTTGGAACAGTGATGTTTTTGGACTAAATGTCCAAAGGCAAGGAGGATGTGGAATGTGTCTCTGTCACATGTGGACAGCCAGCAGCATTGACTACGCATCTCTGCTTCTTCATTGGTACTGAGTTTTGGGGACAAAGCGAAAAGCATTGTTTAAATTTCCAGTCTCCCAGCAATGATGACATGGAACGGATATCTTATTTAGCATACAAAATAAATCCCATTGGAAAAAAACAAGCCTCACAGCTCAGAATTATCACTGTGACAACAAGTAACTGGCAGCGTACTTAACTTACTACTGAGTCTGCTGAATAAAATGTCAAATTTTCACCAGAATTAAGAGGCCTTTTCCTGGAATAAGGTCTGCAAGTCATAATAGAAAGACACAGAGAACCATAAACACTGTCAGAATACATCTTATTTGGAAAGGTACCTTATGAGTTAGTGTTAGACTTTGTCCTTGGCTCTAAATTAAAAGCTATGCAGGCCCATATTAAAGACACTTAGACATGATCGGCTAAGTCATCAAAATGATTTAGCTCCACTAGCAATGTGGTCCTCTAGTCAGAACATGATGTAATTAGAGAAAATGCAGGAACTCTTATTTTCCTTATTAGAGAGAAAATATGGACTAGAAATGAATGATTTTGCTAACCTTTGAATGGCTATTTAACATTTGGACACATTTCCCTTCCCTTCCTTCCAATAAGTCACGTGATAAACAAACCCACTTCATTAGAGTGTTTGAGTCCAAGATTTCCCTTCCAACAGGTTCCTATCTGAAATATTTCCAGGTAATTCCAGAAACTTTTCAGGCTTTTGATTACTGTACGTATTACAGAAAGAAAACATTTTATAAATGAAAAATCCGATATAATTCCATGAGGAGTCCACAGAAATTTCCTTAAATCTTATATACTTTACTGGGGAAGGGTCTATATTCTACAGTTTTAATTCAAATAGAATCATAGAATGGTTTAGACTGGAAGAGACCTTTAAAAATCATCTAGCTCCAACCCCCCTGCCATGGGCAGGGACACCTCCCATGACCAGGTAGCACAAAGCCCCATCCAGCCTGGCCTTGAACACCTCCAGGGATGGGGCATCCACAGCTTCTCTGGGCAACCTGTGCCAGTGCCTCACCATCCTCATAGTGAAAAATTTCTTCCTGATATCTAATCTAAATCTACCTTCTTCCAGTTTGAAGCCATTACCCCTCGTCCTATTACTACGTGCCCTTTAAAAAGTCCCTCCCCATCTTTCCTGTAGGCCCCCTTTAGGTACTGGAAGGCCGCTAGAAGGTCTCCCTGAAGCCTTCTCTCTCCAGGCTGAACAACCCCAACTCTCTCAGCCCATCTTCATACGAAAGGTGCTCCAGCCCTCTGATCATCCTCGTGGCCCTCCTCTGGACCCGCTCCAACAGGTCCATGTCCTTCATGTGCTGAGGGCTCCAGAGCTGGACGCAGTACTCCAGGTGGAGTCTCACCAGAGCAGAGTAGAGGGGCAGAATCATCTCCCTCAACCTGCTGGCAATGCTTCTTTTGATGCAGCCCAGTATATGGTTAAAATAAATACTGTAATAATTTCTATAATTCTATAGTAGGGATATAATTTCCCATTCAATTCCATTGGACGTCTCCAAAAACTTCATGTAAGAAACTATTTTCTATTAAATTTCACAAGGCATCATCTTAAGGGTACCATATTCCCTTGTAAAAAAGAATTCCTCTTTTAATCAACATGACCAAGTAGATTATTTCCACAAGATGATATTAACTTAATTTATTACTATTTTTTAAAAGCAATATCCCTACATATCTGTACTATTTTCAAGAGCAGAATAAATGCATCTGAAGGTTTTCTTTTAATCTAATATATCACAGCAAAACCAAAAATCTTTCCAGTATGCCCATTAATGCTGATACTCAACACAAATTTAGCTTTTTCCTGAATCAATCGTACATGGCCAAAACGCAACATGTTTCTCAAAAGCATGTTTTAAATTTAGTTAAAATAACGCAAGACTGCAGTCTAGACCAAACGCGCCATGAGCTAATCTTTTTCAGCTTTGCAGAATCATTTCGGCTTTTATTCCTATGTCTTTACTGCCTTTTGCCAAAATATCTGGCACTAGCATCTCAGCATTTCTTGCCTGCATTAACAGAGGATGGCTGCTTTGATTTCTCCTTAAAGTGTTTAATAGGGGTGGGCAAGCCTTCAAAAGCTAGGAGCTTAGGTTTGGATACGCATCTGAAAGGTAGATGCTTGCAGCGTTTAGCCTTTATACAAGCAGTTAATTCCCATTAACTGATGAGAACTCTCTCTGCTCCCTTCCGAAGGGCAGTGTGGAGTTGTTATCCCTGGGACAGGGAAGCAGAATTGGAGTCTCTGGCCTCAGCCAAGGTCCCAACCTCCTTGCCCCCAACCACGAGCTGTTTTGCAGACTGCTGCTCGAATTGACACCCTGGAGATGGGACAGGCAACCCCCAAGGTATAAAGGGACCACGCTGGGGCTGAGGTCTGGCCCACCGCCATCACCTAATGCCCTCCCGGTCCCCTCCCAGTGTCCCCAGGTCCATGGCTGAATTACAGGGAACTTAATCTAGTTCACTCCTTCTGGATTTTGGTGGCTCCGTGGCCCCTGCAAGAATAGCAGCAATAGATTAAAGCATTAAAATCAAGTGTTTTTTTCAGTAAGTGGAACAGGTGTGACTTGGATTCCATATCCAAATCCCAAATGAATTGTGGACTTAACTTGAAAGCAGTGCAAAAATCTTAATTATGTTGCTGAATTTAGATCAGGGAGCTGATAAACTGGCTCCACAGAGTCAATAAGACTTTCGCTGCTGACTTCACTGGGGTTGGGGTTTCACTCCAATTGAAAAGAGAAGCTTCTTCTGTAAATCAGATGATCCCTTACTGGATCTGATCTAATACTGAAGGAATGCTGAATAGGTAAACAGGAATTCAGCTCTCCATGAACTTGTAGCTTCAAATAACCTTAAAGAAAGGGGTGGCAAAGGAAACTGAAAAAGACACCACCCCATTACACAACTGGTCTTTAAGAAAATGAAGATGATGTGTAAAGCACAACGTGTTCCCTGAAAAGAGAAGTCCCATCATCAAGTAGCTGCCTTGTAAGTAAAGGAGACTTCTGCTCAGGAATATTCAGGTTCATAAAAATTACAGCTAATTCCATTACTTACCAGGTTCTTTTTCTTTTTCAATTATAAAAGTTTGTAATGTATGGAATTGCACTAATTGGAACAAATGCGTTAGCATGAAGAACGAAAAACATGCTCTATGCAAAGGCAAAACTTCCATATGGTCCCTGCTTTGCTATGGCACGAGGAAAGCTTTAACATGATGTGTTAAGTTCCTGAAAAATACAAGTACACTTTTTTCTGGGTGCTGGCTTTCTTGCAGATTTTTAGATCGACACCAAAGAAAATGCCATCCTGTACATAGCAGTTCTAGTATTGACAATTAGGGTTGCAACAACAACTTTTGATATAGTGAGGAGCTTGTGAAAAAAACGACGGCAACCCATAAGTGCCTGTGCTGGGAAAGAGTAACTGTGTGCTCTGCAACTCACTCATTGCAATATCAACCACAAACGAGTTGCCATAAAAATGGTGCAGGTGCCACTAGATTGCCTATCGCTTTCAGCAAATTAGAAATAAGCCATGTAGCAATGTTTTGGTTGATTTGTCGGTTCACATGAGATTGTGAAAACAGCTTGAGTTGTCCAGATATAATACAGCAGCCCAGACAGGAGCCACTGCTATCAGGGTAGCAAGGAAAGATTAGGAAAACAGAAAATGCTCTGGTAGGAAAGGTCCCATCCAGTGAAGTAGGGGTAACCTCAGCTCTGCCGGTACGTCAGTAGGGCAAGCAGCTCCTGGTTGGCACAAGAGTTGGCACTGCCTCTATGGTTTCTCCATGTGAAGGGCAACACAGAGCAAGAGCTGGTGCTCTTGTTTAAGTTCAGACAAATTGCTCGTAGCTCAGAATAACTGGATGCACATCATTGTTCTTGATTTTCAAACAATTAGGCTGTCTGTGATGTTCAGAGCAGCATTAGCAGACACGCAGTAAGCATAATTACATCTACATTATGAAGAGGGAAAAAAACCTACAATGGATTAAGTCTTTCACTGATCCAGCTATTCATTGTGATGCCTCTTTGGAACACTGTGGCCCATAGAGTTGTATCCTGTCCACCACTCCCAAGCCATTTCACACCCCTAGCCCTCCTGAAAACAAGTTTGCCCCTCATAAGGATAAGAAAACAACAACAAAATTAAAATTTAAAGTTGAAAGACAATAAACTGTTTTCCTATGAAATTTTTCAGGCTAAAGTAATACTATCATTAAAAATTCCTGATTTAAGCAAATAAGTGCTGGTGACCCTCGAATGAAAACTAAATACAAGAAATATTTTCTCCAAATATTTCTGTTTTGCTAAAGCCAATTAAAGAAAACATTCAACCATTTTGACTTAGCTTATATCCCTCTCCCCTGAGGCACGGCTGCAGACAGAAGAGGAATTGTTCCAAATACCCATCAATCCCCAGAAGGCAAGGCGCAGCCATATAATTAGACATCGAGCAAAAGGCTTATTCCTTGTTCCTTTCTGTTTACAACATCTTTTACACAAATCCTTGGGTCCTTACTTAACTTTTATTGAAAAGAGAATGCTTGACATTTTGCCCAGGTAACTCCTGAGCAACACTGAATGAGGACTTCAGGCTGTGACGCACATACACAACTGTCACTCCCTTAAATATTAATAAAAGGCTATTACTTGAAACAGAGATAGAAAAGCGGCTTCCAGCATAAGCCCAAAAACATAGACCACTGAGTTCTCTCCACCTGATTGAGGACTTTTGTCTAAATAAACAGGAACGACAACCTCTGACTTGCTAACTAAGTTTTGGAGAAGGAATGGCAAAGTAAAGGAAAAGCTCTTCTCAAGATGCAACAGAAGAAAACTGCTAAAGGCTGTTCTAAATAAAGAACGCGAGCCCTTCCTAAAGCCATCCTTATTAAACTGCCACGCTCCCAAGGGGAAAAAAAACCCAACATCCTACGTTATTTTTGTTCTGCCATAGTCATGAATGTTCGCAGAAATCCCCTTCACCTCTCATGTCATTTTGCACCCTGAGGATGTAAGGAGAGCTCATCTCTTGGTAACTCAGAGCCAAGAGCTCAGCTCTCTCCGGATCCTTTGGCTGGAGACTGCCCACCCCTCCCGCAAAGCGCCAGGGTTTGCCTTCCCTTTTCATGCCAGCTGCCTGCCAGCCGCGGGTAAGAGCAAAAACGAAACGTTGCAAAGCAGGACGTGAGTGATCTGACCAAAGCATGAGATCCAGGGACTCCGACACAGACTTGCTCCAGAGAAATCATTTAATCCTGCTGCCTCAGTTTTCCTGCCTGAAAAAAAAGCAGCAACTATCAATTACCTACTTTGTAGGTCACATATTTGCAAAGCCCTCAGGGAGATGAAAAGCATTATACAAACTATATGCACACATGTTAACGCTGATTAATTTTCTCTGCGCAAACATATCCTTTTTTCTTCTTCATTGCCCCTCCTCTCATTATATCAGCAGTCTCATCTGGAGGACGACAAGGAACTGCTGACTGCTGAAGTATTTTCCGCAGTTGTTCTTTTGAGATTCAGAAATGCAACCACTCAACACAGCCCTGTGTTCAGCTGACTGTTTCCTTAATAGCTTTGCGCTTTCATGTGTTTCCTCATTTTCTGTTACATGAATTTAAAGCAATCTGATTTCCGAGTTAATTTGAAATGATGCAAGATCCATTAGTTGAGGGTATCGTTTGCAAAATAACTCAGAGGGACAACTTTCACTCACTATACTTTCAGGTATACCCTCAGCAAACAAAAGCAGGACTAGTGATGTGAATAAATTCAGCAGGATTTGACCCCAAAAGCAAGTCAGTATATAGCAGAGCAGAGACACAGCCTAACTGCATAAGAAGCTTGTAATAAATGCAACATCTCCCACACAGCCTGAGTTTTACACCAATGAGCAGCTCTTTTGTGACAGTGCTTATACAAATGACAATCAGAATACACATACAGCTTTGCAAAAGACCACCTATGAGCATTTTCCTTAGGATTTTTGGATCCGAATTTTCTGAGGTTTCAATTTAAACATTTTGTGGAATAAAACTATTGTTTCAGTTATCACAAAGTAATCCAGAGTGAAATTGAGGGCTTGTGCTTTGTCAACAGCTCCACAATGGCAGCTCCTGTTAGAGATAACAGATGCTGACCCTCTGCACCGGAGGGCAGAATTGGGCTTTCTGACTTGCAGTATCCAAAAATGACCATTTATGCTCATGGCTGGAACAAACTGCATGGGCACGGGTTGCCCAGAGAGGCTGTGGAGTCTCCCTCACTGGAGATACTGAAAAACTGTTTGTACATGGTCCCAGGCAACTGGTTGTAGGTGGCCCTGCTTGAGCAAGGGGCATGTAAAGGAAGTCCTGAGGTCCTTTCCAACTTCAACCACCCTGTGATTCCATGAAATGGGCAATAGTCTGGTACATCTTGGATGAATGTCCTCTGATTACCACTGCAGCCTCTGGTCTGGATACTGTGGAGATGTCAGAAGTAACACCTCAAAGCTGTTCTTGAGTAAATGCAATTGGAAGCACCCAAACTGCCGAAGTGACAATTGTTAAGAGGCTGGAAGCTGAGGGAAATGCCAGGGCAGGGGCTGAGCGATGGAGAAGTGGCCGGATTTTCCTTATCCTCTTCAACAACTGCAAATCCTCCGCTTTCAGATGTGTATGCAGTCAATAGCTTACAGGCAGGAGGTCATACGCATATTCCACAACTGAAGCCAACAGCCTTTTAAGACAGCAATAGCCACCTTTGTTTTTACTGACCACCTAATGTAGTGGGAAAGCTAAGCGATACCACAATAAAAATACGCCAGGTTAACTTCTGAGCTGCTGTCCTTAAGGTAAAAGACACCGGACAATTTAAGTTGATAATGCTTCCAAGAAAGATAGTCTTAGAGGACAACCCTCAAGAAACAACACCTCATCTCTGTATTGAGCTGTTTCAAGCACACCAAAAAAATCTGTGTTAAGAAAAAAAAAAAAGGAAGGATTTTGGGTAGCTTTGCTCCTGCCAAACAATCTGCTCACAACAAACTATAAAATCTCTCATGCTGTCACACCAAAACTCAAAGGCAGAGAACACACTGACTAGCAATATAGTGTGCGAAGTATTGTAAAAGGGAAGAAGCAATCATGCCTGCTTTTAGAAAATGGGATCGTGGTCTCATTAGAAAGGAATTCAATTGCAATAGTTACCTCGGCATGTAAAGGACTCGCTCTGCCACCACAAATCCCACCCTGAAGAAGAGGTTGCTGGCTGGGATGAATGGGAAAACCAGGAACAACAAGCCAACCAAAACTTCTTTGTGTTCCAGTTTCTGCAATAACACAAAATTAAACAAATATCAACTAAAAAAATCCAACTTAATTCACCACTAACTTTCCCCTTTCCTTTTGAGATTCTTATTCATAAAAAAAAGCAACTTAGATTAACGTTTGATATGTTTTGCATTTAAAAGAAATTATTCCAAGATACTGTTCTTACATATTTAAGCACTGTTTGTGCTCCTGATATGCCCAGAAAGTGCACAAAGACTAACCACAGTGTGTATTGCCACCCTTGGTATCTTTTCCAAGGTCACCTCTATTGTATGCAGCTCCCTTGAGATGGCATAGGTAGTACTTAAGATACACCTCATATTGGTAATATGTACATATAGAATAGTTTGAATGTATGTGTTAGCATGTCTACCACACTGTGGCTGTATGTAAATACACAAACGCATATCGCATACACAGACTGCTGTGTTCAATCCTAAATGTTTATAACTGAGAAAAAGCTGTTCAATCAGTCACATTTTGTGTAAAGAAAACTATGTCCAAATGGCACATTAATGCAGTCATTTTATCCCTTTCGAGACAATATCTAAACTTGAAATGATACTTTTGCACACGAGGTCTCCACACTCATGCAGAGCTGGAAATTTGAGACATGCTAGATGTTAAAATTAATGTCTTTCACCTGAGCTCAGTTAATGTCCTTCACTTGAGCTCACTTTAATGTTGGAGAAATCAAATTGCCACATGCAAATTCAAAACAACCGTGATCTGCACGGCCAACACGAGTGTCTTGAGATGCTGTGACCAGCAGCAGCCACCGTTCCTGCCCCGGAGAGACCCAAGCCTCCTCGGGCAAGTTGAGTTTCTGATTAGCTTCACCCCACGAGGGTGAATCAGCTCGTGCTTTCTGTTGATGATCTCAAAGGATGACATCAGGCTAGCAGAAGTGTGGCATTAGGTCTGTTGAATCACCCAGGCAGACATCTGCGCTTCCCTGCCCTGCGACACGGCTGCCTCGTCAGCCGCCGCAGCCCGCTTCTGCAGCCAGCGGGAGAAGCTTTGTCACGCTTAGGAACAGATGCAACCAGAATCACTTAATGGTTGCAGCACTTTGTAATTGTTGTGGGTGATTTCTCAACTTTGGAGAGAGCAAATTGACTTCTCTTTACTGGAGGGATCTACATTTAGAGACGTTGAACAATATTTTTTTGAGCAGAGGAACGGAGTCTGATCAACAACGCGGGGCCAAGCAGTACAACCCGTCTTGCTTCTGCACAGCTACAGACCGTGACACCAGTTACCACTGGCCTAGTCAGTGGCTGAAATTCAGAAGTCGCAGTATTAAAATATATTCATCCTATTCTGTGGGAAAGACAACGAACATTTTCTATGGTACCAAATGCAAGGGTACACGTCAGGAGGCTCTGATGTCCCTTTAGAGGAGATGAACCACAGGATCACAAAAAAGTGCACTGGCTTCCCCTGGCTCAAAGAGGAAACACGAGGCAGAGAGGGGAGCAGAATTCATGCCTCCAGGCTTCTTTATCAATATCTGCTTTAAGCAGCATCGCAGTCACCTGCTTCTATTATCCACTTTTTCAGTGTCTTCGAATCACAGTTAGTAAGTGCCTTCCTGCAGTCACAACAGCACCTGAAATACATTATTCCCCGAGCTGAAGCTGACACCAATCCATAAAGCTGATGAGCAGAGGTGCCTGGTAATTGTAATTTTGGCTTGCAATTATAATAGAAAATTGAATAGCAAAAAAAAAAAAAAAAAAGGATTAAAAATGATTCCTGAACTCGGAATGCAAATTACCAGTCCTAGCTCAACTCCAACTTCCCTCTCACCCAGCTCCAGACATATACTTCATTTCTCTCCTGCCATTTGACAGTCCCTTCCCACCTTGCCCGACTTAACCATGGTGCCCATTTGCTGCCGCCGCTCTACCCCAGGGGTTTCACAACAAAGACCCGGAGGAGAAGGGTGTATGTTGGGCCAAAGGGAGTGCACTGCTAGTGCATAAAATGTTCTCCATCCCCAATATACACTCCTGTTTTCAAATGAACCAAGTATTTCTCCAGTTGTTGTTCGTTAAGTCAATAATCAGGAAAGCAACCCCTAGTTTACATCTCTAAGAAGGACACGGCGTTATTCGAGGCTGCAGCATTGCAGATAAGCAGAGGAAACAATGCTGGAGAAAGACAAATAAAATCCATACATCAAATGGGAAAGAGGAAAATGTGGGAATTAGCTCAGCTGAAGGAGAAAATGGTATTGTGTGCCCTTTCTCCCTCCACAACAAGTCACAGCTTTCGATTAATGCCATTGAGGGCTGCCAGCTCAGTCCCCTGGGGAGGGCTCAGAGACGGGAGCCCAGCACTCACACACACCAGCCTCACGGAGCAGCAAAGCCCTCTGTGGTGCTACTTATTTCCAAAACAAGAAACATCTGGCAGCTGGCAGCACCCTTTTTAAAGCACCCTTTTAAAGTTCAGGCAGAGGCTTTTGTGAAGAGCTGGTCCTGGAAGGCCAGGCTTTGGCTGATTTTATGCCACCCGCGGTCCTGCCTGTGAGCCAGCAGGTCCAACTGCTTGAGCTCGTGCTGCTGTCATGCCAGAGCTCAGTTTGGGTCTCTCTCCTCTACCCAGCCATTAACTTTTCCAAAATTTGTACAGGCACTTGGTGTATTTGACACCTTGGCCCTGCGGCAGGGCCCTGCCCAGGAACAGAGGCTGGAGAGACCCCCTGGGCAGGAAGAGCAGGTGGGGTTGCTGGTCATCCAAAACTCATCTGTGGCCATTAACAAGATGGTATGGATGCGACCTTTGGCAATTCCTAAATCATTGGCTGCCCATAGTTGGGAATTTTTACTGGAGGAAAAAGTTACACAATCTGGCTATTCACAGCCAGATCTTATTTCCCACTTCCCTAAATAGTTTCTACTGAACAAAAGCAGTCTTTGCCCTGATGCCAGAGCCGCACGTTCCTCTATTCCAGCCTTGCGAGGGCTGGAGGCACAGCAGCTCTATCTGTCCCTGCCCTCCCAGCACGGGCTAACATCGGCTCACCTAGGCAGCTCAGAGAAAACAGAAAAAAGGACAGAAACGCAACCACGATGTGTTGAAAGGATCATGTGTACCACAGGTTATAACCGTAGACAGCTACAATCTAACAGCACAAGACTCATATGACACCATATTCTCCTTTAATCTTTTTTCCTAGCAAAATTTACTTAGCAGATTAATCTTTTATTCACCCTTCCCCTGGAGGGGCTGATACATTTATAGATAAGCAGGACAGAACAGTGCAAGAACACTGCGGACTGGTACTGTAGGGTTGCAGGAACAGAGGGCAGGCAGGATCTTCCATCTAACATGAGCCAGAGGAGATGCCCTCCATGTGTTTTTTAAATAAAATAGAAAAACCCAACCTGTAGCTTGTTACATTTTTCAGGGGGGGGAAAAAAATAAAAAAAAATATTGGGACCATTTATTTGGTTTAACTACTCTGGTCATATAAGCCCACTTAAGAGAAAGCTGAGCTAAAGGTGGCAGAACCAGAATCTTCCAGGTGCCCACAGTAGTAGTAAAAGCTTTTAAAGAGCAGTTGGCAATTTTGTTTGTCTTCCTTTTCCCTTAGAATAAAAAAATCTAGGACTAGAAATTATAGATCACTTTATTCCTTTTACAGAAAGACATCTCCTTTCCTCTTTAAGATAGTGCTTTCTTTTGGAAATATAAAACTTATCTTTCTATGTGTCACAGAGGTCTGCAGGGGTGGGGAAAGCACCTTTGAATTACGCCTAGAGCGATTCCTTTTGTTAAAGACAAGCCAACTTCAAACCAAAATAGCATGCCTCATAGCAGATAGTTTGGTGGGGGTTTTCAAATTCACATCTACCTCTAATTACAATTAGGCCTTTGTTATATTGTAACCAAAAAAAAAACCCCAAAACCAAAACAAACCAACAAACCAAAAACCAATAAAGAAGAATTTTAACCTGCTACTTTTCACAGACTTGTCAAAGAACTAAAGAACACCACTTCTTCTCCCAAAGGCGAGGCAAAAAATTGTCACACTCTCTCAAACAAAATAGCAAAGAATCACGCCAAGGCCAAAAACCATCAACACAGACATAAATCTCAAAAATTGCTTCCTTGGCAATTTAGGGGAAAAGGAAGAAAGTCTTGAGTTTACAACTGAAAGAGATCTTGCTGTATTACATATAAGACATATTCCTGAGCCACAAATAAATATTTGCCGACTACTGTCAAATCACAAGTCTTCTACAAGCCAGAGTGCACAAAGTACGAGTGCAGGAGATACTCCGACATATCTGTCATGAACTATGGATTTGCATAAGCCCACTGTAAATTCCCTATCTTTCCGATTGAGAAAGCATCATCTGAGGTGCCAGATCCATTAAGTCTCACACTGTGATGGCAGAACTTATGTTCACATCCCCTGGCACCTCCAAGGCCTGAGTTGTTGGAAAGTGGAGCCATGAGGACAACTTTCCTCCCGGATGGACAAAGCTGCACCTTGGGGAAGATAGCAGCTGGGCAAACAAGTCCAAGCAAATTCCATTCTGTTCTGCCTTGGAATGTTTCCGAAGGTGTTTATATGTGCTTGCCTCTTTGATGGGAAGGTGGCAATCAAATGGGTTTAATTTCTTCCTCTAGCAGTTTATTTTGAGAATGAGGCAAGCGTCACCTCTCCACCATTGAGAACCAACAGCTCCACGGAGTAAAGACTTCCTTTCTACCGAAAGCATAAATCACCCTCTGTCAGTGAGCTCTGGATGGTGCATTGAAGCCAGTGCGATGTTATGCTTGGAACATCTGACTGCAAACACAGAAAAGCTGGTACCCAGGAAAGTTGGTAGTGCATGGCTGTATAAAAGCAATGAATGTTATTACACATTTTCAAATGCTTGCAGGCCTAGGAGGAAAGTGCATTATCGGTAAAAAAGAGACACGGAGATTCAAAGAAGCTACATGACTGTCTGTAGGTCACAGACAGAGGATTACACTTCTTCAGTTTATTCCTAACATTGATTTGCGCAAGCCCTTAGTGCAGACTGCACGCAAACTTAATTTATATATTCCTGTTGTAACAGTCACTCATGAAGCCACAAGCAGCTCGGCAACATGACTCCACACTGGCCTGCACCAAACCTCTGGCAGCATCTCACCTGACAAGAGGTCAGGATCTGCAAACATCTACTCTTGCACTTCCAACATATACGGTATTAAAGATAAAAGGCACAACGTAGAAGCATGTCAAATTTACTCTGCATCCACGCATAAGGTGATAAAATGCAAACTTAAGCTTATCAACCCGAGGGATTCATTCCTTTGCAGGAAGAAAATCTGTTGATGTAAAGCCCACAGAAGCAAGCACTGGGTGCAACCCACTCCCACCTCATTAGTGCAGGCACAGACAGGCCATGGCACAGCTGTGTCATGCTCCATGTCATCCTTTAGGTTATCAGCAGATATCAGGATGGGACACGATGGAGTACCTCTCCTGTGAAGACAGGATGAGAGAGTTGGGGTTGTTCAGCTTGGAGAAGAGAAGGCTCTGGGGACACCTCATAGCAGCCTTCCAATATCTGAAGGGCACCCACAAAAAAGCTGGAGAGGGACTTTTTACAACAGACAAGAGCTAATGGCTTCAAACTGGAAGAGGGTAGATTTACATTAGGTATCAGGAAGAATTCCTTCACTATGAGAGTGGTGAGGCACTGGAACAGGTTGCCCAGGGAGGTGGTGGATGCCCCATCCCTGGAAGTGTTCAAGGCCAGGCTGGATGGGGCTTTGAGCAGCCTGGTCTAGTGGGAGGTGTCCCTGCCCATGGCAGGGGGTTTGGAACTAGATTATCTTTAAGGTTCCTTACAACCTATTCTATGATTCAAGTGATGTACATCTTTATCTTCTGTAGCCAAAGAAGAGGGCACTGTGGAGCTATGGCTGTTTCGCGGTGCCGCCTGTGCCACCACAACCGAGCAAACGGTGCCAGAAGTCAGCTGTCAACAGATGGCCTGAAAAACTCAAACATTTGGTAAGAAAAAGGTAACTGCCCAGCTTCAAATCTGGCTTAGACACCAGGCTTAATCAGCTTGCTCCTACAAAAGAGCCACAAATTCTGTAATCACTACGATTTATCAGTTTTATTCTTTCATCTCATAAAAAAAAAAAAAAAAAGAAAATCAGCATCTTCAGTAGCGCCAGCTGCTTGAGTGCCAGGCTTAGCAACTCCCTGTCTTCCTAAAATAGCTCAGTTTTCCTTGGTGATCATCTAGTTCTGATAACATCACCCACAGTTACTACTCACTGAAATTGAGTGAATTTTACATGGCTTTGGACTATGTGCGAAGTATAGAGATCTATAATACTATTTTGACCATCACTGCTCACTACTTATTAACTGACACGTTGATCCTATTTCCAGCATTCGGCAACAACAAAAACTACTTTCCAGTTTACCAGCATCAGCACCTATTCAGGAACCAGTGCACAGGAAAACATGCACCAGTCAGAAGCCGAATCAAAACCCCTGAAACTATCATTGGCTACCTAACCTGGGATTATCTGAAGACAAACCCTTGGCACATACCTCAGACTGCCCTAATGAAATCATTCACTTTCCTTTTCCAGAAGGAAGCAAGTCCTTGTCTGTACCACTAGCTAAAACACTCTATTTTTCAGAATGCTGAAAGTGCCTAAAAACTCTGTTTACATCAATAGGAACTGTGGATCATAGAATGTGTTGGGTTGGAAGGGACTTTAAAGGTCATCTAGTCCAACCCCCCTGCAGTAAGCAGGGACATCTTTAACTAGATCAGGTTGCTCAGAGCCTCATCCAGCCTGGTCTTGAATGTCTCCAGGGATGGGACCTCCACCACCTCTCTGGGCAACCTGTGCCAGCGCCTCACCACCCTCGTTGTAAAGAACTTCTTCCTAATGTCTAATCTAAACCTACCCTGCTCTAGTTTAAAACATGCTCAAACATTCTGGAAATCAGGCTCTAAATTATGGAATAAGAGTGGGAAGTAGTCCTTTCCCAATCCCATAACCCACAGCAGGGCACAGAATTATATTCTACTGACATTTCACTTTTTATTTCAGTATCTTAAAGTAAAATGATGGTATCTACTATTTTCTCTTTTGCTGTAGACCTCAGCTACCCATCCATTCAGCTGTGTGTCTACAGTCTTTCTTATCCAGGTTTCTAAAATTCCCTGAAGATATAAGATCATTTTCCCAATCCTTAATCTCTGCAGCCTCTAATTCTGCTTGATGAGCCGATTTGAGCAGGATGCAGGAGCACACGCGTCTTTGAAAGAGAAGTGGAACATTCCAAAAGGAAATAGGAAAGTCAACAAATTGCTCCAGGAATTACAAAAAAGCTTTTGACCTCGAGGTTGTTTTTCCCCTCTTCCCTTTCATTCTGTGACTGCAGGCTGCTTCACTACATGGAGGAAAGGAAAAAAAAAAAAGGAAAAAAGAAAAAGGTAAAATTTAAACACATGCACACTGCTTGTGCTATGTGCCAATGTGATCTTTGTAACAGCAACCCTGTTCATGGCGTGTTTGCTCTTAAGAGGTAACACTAAACAAGAGGATCCTAATCAAAATCACACACTAGTTTGGCACCCTGTTTAACTCAGACCAACTAGGAAAAATGAGCATCATCATTTCCCTCGGCTGTAAGTGTCTTGGTCCTCATTTCTCTTATCCTCTCTTTCTCACCTCAGTATTGTGCCACTCTAAAACCTTTCAGTTCTGAGCAGGTCTTGAAATATTAACTCAAATCAGAAGAAGAAAATGGTAGCAAAAATACAGTAGATCTTTGAAAAATATAGTAATTCAGTGTTAATATGCTGAAAATGACAGAACTATCTACCCCTATGAAAACTACCTACCTAGTGTGACAAACTCCTGCAGGAGTTCAGAGCCTGTTTGGCAAGATACTGAATATCTTCATGGTGAGCCAAATCAGAACTACTTCAGCTATGGCTGTATTTACTCAGAGTACCACACTCCAAACCTGTTATTTCAAACATCTACCAAGAAGGAAAAAAAAAAAAATCTGATGCAAAAAGGTATCTTGATACTTCTTGTGTTTGCTTTTTTAATTCAGAACGGCAATCGCATACGGGCAGACTGAGAAAGGTTTCTCCTTTTGCTTGCTTGTTGGCTGGCACGGCAAACACCCCGGGAAGGCTTTTGTGTTCCTTCCAGACCCACCAGGGACCCACAGCTGATCCGCTTGCAGTGCTTGACAGAGCAGAAACGCGGCCGACGAGGCAGGCAGGGTGCACACGAGGGGCTTCCCCCCCTCCATCCATCCCTCCCTCCCTCCAGCTTTCACTAAACAGAGTCTTTCTGGCTTATTACTCTCTCCCCGCAGCAAACACTAACAACAGAAGCAGCACAGAAAAAAAAAAAAAAAACCTCGCTGCTCAGGATTAAGAACATCAGTCCTGACCTTCTCTGTATGTGGAAGGAATTCAAGTGGGCCCTCCGGAAAATGAAAGCAGGATTTATTTTAAATGGACCTTTTATGAAAATGACTGTGGTTTCCAGCTTGTCAGATAGACTCCGTCGATAAATAGCCTTATTCACCTTGCCATGCCTTTGAAGTAGGTATTGTTCTGGAAGTGTTTGGCATATAAGGCATATGAATATTGCTAGGCATACCTTCTAACTGTGCTGATACTACTGTAGAATATTATAAAAGGCAATTGTTCCCGAGAAAGGTCCATAAGCTGTGATTTATTAATGAAATGCCAAACCTGGGAAACGAGGCAAAGGTCTCCAGAGTGCAGGGTAAAGTAAATAGCATGACAGAATACACATAATGAGTGCTAGCAAAAACAACAGAAATATGCACACAAAGAGAAGATGCAAACACGTTCCTCTCCTTGATGGTATTAAACGTTGTCAGCTAAGAAATACAGCCTGCAAGTGATTGAGGAATATGCTTAGATGATATTCATACATATAAACCACCAGATAAATGGGAATATGATGCCAATTACAGCACAAATTAAAGTCATAATAATTTGGTATAAAATGCTTTGTCTTGGCTAAGAAGCAGTATGCAGAGAAATGTAGAGGCAGCAGTATCTTAAAATTAGACCTGAAGTAAAAAACAACCAACTGTAGCATATGAAAGAACAGGATAATAAGATATAACTCAGTTGCATGTAATGAATATAACCTGAAAATCATCACAATTTCCTGTACCATATGTAGCCATGTCACACACAGCAGCAAAGCATGTTCTTTAAAAAGATACATCCTAGAGGACACTAGGGATTACTTTTTTTTTTAAATTTATGTGAAACATAAGTAACAGTCTCTCCTCACACATGAGCAAACTGTTGCACACCATTATGTGTTCCTGCTGAACAAGTAAGAAGGTGCTGTGAACCACCATAAGGTACCTCCAGTAGCGTTGATCATGAGTATAAGTGGAATATGAGGGCCGCGCAGTACAAGGTGCAATAATTCCCCCCCCGACTGGTCAGGTACGAAAGCTACTGTTTCAAACTAGTTTTCCAGATCACCTTGCTCTGAATTACCCCATCACACACCCGTCAGTTTTCCCACTATCAGCCCTCCATATAGCAAGTACCACATAGAAAGTGGAATCTGATCCATTATGTGCTCTGTACGTACGTTCACAGCTACAATTACAGGACAAACTGCATCTTAATCACACTGCTAATTAAGCAGTGACCTAAAAATGCCATGCAGAGTGGCGTTTCAAACATCTGAAGGGTTTTCCTTTCATGCTCATTGAATTATTATGTCATGTCAGAGAAATAACTGCCATCCTGACGATACGCCCAGAACTTCTGCCCTCTCTCTAGCCCACCAGGTGCTCGCCGTTTCCTCCAGCACAGCAGGACAGCGTTATGGGCCCTTGGCTACGCTAGCCGCCATTTGAAGCATCAGACAGATTATTTCTCTGGCCTTGTAACTGGCGTGCTTGGCAACCAAGGAGAGTGCTTCATCCATTCCACTGGCACCTTTGTAATCTACCCAGTCCCAAAGCTGGAAGACAGACCACGTCTATTCCTTGCTGTCTTTGAAAATGAACAATAAACAAATCTCATCCTCTTTTCCCAAGTATTATTGTTTCTCTGGGACGCAGGCATTAGCAATAGCACCCCCAGTCTCTGCCACATTCCCAGCACGCTACTTGGAGCCCGGCCAGACTGGATGAGGAAGTTCACCCCAAAGAGCTGAGCAGAACCTGAGGATTTCAAGACCCACCGGTGACTCCTGGCGCTTTGGCTGAAACAGCTCAAGAGAGGCCAATTTGCACACCATGCTGGGCATCTGCGTGGTAAGAAATCAAGTCTCAAAAGGCTTCAAAGAGCTGCTTAACGATGGACTGCAACTTTGGCACATTAGTCACTATGAAAAAATATTGTCCAGAGATGACAACAAGGTCCTTTACTCCACAGTGGGAGGTGCGCCAAGGAGCAGGCCTTTTCTTTACTCCCATCAGGCCTCCTGAAGACGGGCATTAATTGTCACATGTGACAGGGATGGCTGCAGCAAGAGACAAGCATGGCTGCGCACCTGAACACCGTGTAGAGCAACAAGTCCTTCTCAGGGAGCTGCTCACAGGGAGCTCTTTGGCCGATAAGCAAGAGAGATTAGCACTACGCACATGAAACGACTCAGCTAATGAAAGTTATATACAAGGAATTAACAAAGCAATTTTTCAAGTGACTTCTTGATTACATAAGAAGGAGAACAACAGTGAAAGTGTAGGAGCAGGATGAGGAAGGAGGCTTCTCTCTCCAAACAATAACAAACTGGAAAGCTGCCTTCTCCATTTCTGCTGTTTTCAGCATAAAAACCCCCATCTAGTAACAGACATGTTCCAAGCAAAGCACTTACGGGTAGAAATCTTGCACTGTTCTTCCCCTTCTGAGGTACGATAACGTTCACAAAATGAAACCGAACAAGAAAGCTTCATGCTTTAGATGTCCTTTATCAGCACTGTACATAGATGCCAACAGGGTTATTAACCCTAATCACAAACGTCAACAACAAATTAGCCCTGTTTAAAATTCAATGGCAACAAAGGCAGAAATCCAATACATGCATTCTCTAATTACAGTCCATGTAATATGTTCTGCGAGTCTCCTGTGAGCTTGTTTTGCGGATGCACACGCATCACCTCTTGCCACTGAAAATCAGTCCAGCGTTCACTGCACAAGTGTTGTCATTTCTGCCTAAATCTTTTCCAGCGTTTCCATTCTCCGTGCCACAGAAAGGAAAGCGTTAGCGCCAATGAGAATGAATATGAGGTTTTGCCCTCTCTTTGGAAAGAAGCTTTCTTAAGAGCCTAATATAATGAATCGTGCCTCCAGTTTGTGTGCCCTGAACTTCCCTCTCCTCAATGTAGGAGACATTCCTGAGAGCATCCAAAGCCAAACAGGATAATTTATTTCCAGGAAATGTGTCTCTTCCTACTGTTAGCTTTCCTCGATAATTCATAGTACTCATGACAACACAATCATCCCTTTACCGCTTCACGGCAGTAACACAATTGGGTTGTTATGAGAGTCGCTAAAAATAAAATACAAATTAGTTTCAGAAATTTAGAATTTCGTGAAAAGCAGAATATTTCAGCTGTCTCTAATAATACCTAGGGCAGGCGAAAGCATGTCACGTTGACCCCCAGGAACCATTACCAGTTCCATGCTCACAGTGGGTGTGCTGGGAGGCTGGTGAGCTGAGGCTGATTAGAGCACTTTGTGAAGAACACCTGATGGCTCTGGTTTCACTTGGGTTAGACACAAAAGCAGCTCACTCAGGATCCAACTTATTCCGTGTTTGGGGTTTTCAAGAATAAACACAAGGGAATCTACAAGATGAATTTCAAAGCATCGAGTAAGTAAATGCCTGGAGAGCAAAATTCATGGTGCTTAACGCAACATTAACAGTGGTTAAGGGCAAAGCAGCAAACTTATTCTCACAAAAAATTAGAAGCTGCAGTTTCAAATCAAACAGTGGTATTCATCAATCCAGACTGAATTGTTTTGCCTTTAAGAAAAAAAAAAAAGGAAGAAATATGTGATAAAACCTAGAAATTTAATGCACAAAGTGTTTTGAAACGTTTTGTTTTGCAGTTTGACAGAAGACACACGATTCAGTTATCCAAAGGAATCCTTCTGGATTATCGTTTTACCCAAAATGTCTTTGGATAATCCTGAAAGATTTTTTCCTAGCAAACCAACGACATTAATCTTACACATAGTACCAATTCTGACAAGAGGAAAAAAAATAAAAAGCAACTGAAACTTCAAAGAACATGGGATAAGGTTTTTCAGAAGTGTTCAGTACTGGGCTAATGAGAATTTTATCATTAACTTCCCTGGGAACAGCATTAGGTCTAATACAAACACTTCTGAATATCTCTAGCAGTGAGTAATGAAAGCAGGAGGAATACAAGATGATGTACAACCTGCAGGTAGAACTAGTGAATATCTAATAGGGTATTTTCCCATATTTCCCATACAGCATCTGTCAATGTGTAATCTAAATTAATGACTCTGCAGTCTCAAACTGGTTCATTTTCCATCTCCTTATCAGGAGCACAGAGAAGACTGCCAGGGTAGACTGAAGCATGTACATGACCTGCACATTTTAGCATAACGTAGGTATTAAAAGGAAAACGTTACTCCCTTACTATGCTTTTGAGTGAGATGTATGTTTAAGGAAGAGAAACTTATTTCAAAAATTATTACCAGCACACTTCCTAAAGAAGCTTCCACAACACAACTGCAGAAGCAACTGCCTGTAACTCCCTATGATCCACAAAGACACCCCTTTCATGTAAGTTTATATCTGATCTCCGACAAGTCCAGTCCAACCTCACTTTCATTTCTCCAACATGATTAATGGTAGATCTGAAACGTTGAAGTTTGGCTTACCACTATGTTATATACACTAAATAACAATTTCCAGGTCATTTCACATTTCCTGCATTACATTACTTTGCTGATGGGAAACCTGCTATATCCAACGTTTAGGTTTTAGAAGCATACTAAAGGTATGAATACAATAATTGATTTCATATGGCTCTGCAGGTGACAGTTCCCAGTCCTGTTTGAAGCAGTGACAAAGAGCCTAATGACTATGGGAGAGGCAGAGACGCTTAACAACTTCAGTGGCGTTTGGATCATTAACAGTAATTGAATGCAGGACTCCAGGCCAAGTTTTGCCCTCAAATCAGACCAATTAGAGACTGACATTCAACTAGAGGGACTTTTTCATCTGTTAAGCTTGCCTGCGTTAGCTACGTAGCGGTATGTTTTTTTCCACCTCAATCCAATGCATTTGAGAGGAAAACTTGCGCTTACTGACCATTTCGTCCGAACAGTAGGAAACGAAAGATTTTAAACAAAACGTTGTATTGCGTGTCTTTTGGTGTTACCTTGAATGCAGCTATGCAGTGCAGGCTGAGCAACGTCATCACCAGCACCAGGAACACTGTGGCCAAGTTCCTCACGTCCCAGATAGACTCGATCAAAGGGATGCTGCCGACCTGCCAGTCATAGCACAGGGTGATCGGTGCCAGCAGAAGCCACGCATTGAAGGCCAGAAGGTAGGAATAAGTTAGAAACCTGCAAAAGAAAACAGGTAACGTAATATATGGAATGACTGCCAACACATGAAATGTCTTCCTTTGGCAATTACCGTTTACTACATAGGAGGAAAAAAAAAAAATTAGCTCTGCACTCACAGGCAATACTGTACCTCTCTGTCAATAAAGAGATGCTAACATAGGTGGGGGGCAATTCAACAAGTAATATAAAGAAATAACATAAGATCAATATTTATGTGGGTTTTATGCACCGGCCTTTGGAAAACTAAGAAATCTTCATCTCCCATTTGAATGCTGGATTTTTGAAGCGACTTTCTACCAGCTTCAACAATAAATGAGTAATAGCTAAGCAGGTACATGCACATATTGAACTGTTTCACAGTTCACTGCATCACTCCTGCAATACAAAATATCCCTCTAACTGGGTTTAACTTACAATTTAGGACCTCTCCTATGTGCACAACATTGAGCAATTAAAGTCAGACGTCTCTGTCTTTTCTCTTTACATCCCGACACAGAAAGAAAACACAGAAGAAAGGAGGCATAGGGTGATTCTCGACTGATCCCATCACGGCTTATTAGGGCTGGCGACAGCTTGCATGAGACAGCCACAGAAGTGATCGAGAAGTAGGGAGCCTTTCAAATTGTTGTAATCTTCATTAATTGGTATTCTCAATAGAGAGGAAATTAATGGGGAATGGAAATGGGGACTCATGCTGCCCTCTGGGAAGTATGCAGCGCTTTTAGAAGACTGAACAAGAACGGCATGCGTGCCTTCTTCTGCTGCTGCTTCTTCACTTAAAGAAAACAAGGGGAAAAAACCCCAAAAACCAGAAAAGAATAAAATCAAACCAACATCCCCTCTCCCCGCCAGCCTTTTGCTGCTTGGCATCTACTTGCCCAAAAGTGCATCGCACCTACTTTCCCAAAAGTGCATCCCCCCTCAAACCACATTTACCAAAGTTTGAATACTTTTGCGTGCAAGAGGCTGGAGATTATTCCAGCAATCATGAAGTCAACTAAGCAAAACTGCAACAGCCTTAGGACAGACAAGCCCTTTCTTGGTCCACAAATGGAAAAATCCCCACTGTACACAGCACCAAAGACAGCAAATACTCAAAAAGAAATAAAATTATATCCTATCCTGCATAGGATTTCCTCCATCTGAGCCTGGCTGTTGTTATCACACCCAGTTGCCATGGTACCTTCACAGGTTTATTAAGACGATCACAAAGGATGCCCAAGAGATGTCAAGCCACATAGACAGAGGATTGTTTCACTTGCCACTTACAAACATACCTCTTCAGGGTCAAAATGCCACCCCTTACAACAGCATTTACAACACATTTTATTTGTGGCAGAAGGGGTAAGACACTGAAGCTAAATGGGACTATAGATAGGCAGGCAGTGTGGAAGTTCCCAGATGGGTGTTGGGCCAAGACGCAGGGATGACACAGGCCTAAAGTTTTATGAAAACATTTTTAAATAACCACAAACAGTTAGGATATCAGTTTCCCATACAAAAACCAAATGTCTCCAGCAGCACAGCAACCCAAGAGCAGGGAGGCTTACAGAGCTGAAATAATTTGTCATTGTAAACAGTGGAAAAGGCACATTCTCATGTCCCCGCCAATCTTTCTAAGCTCCCAATTCTGATGGAAAACGGAATATTCCCACATTTTTAAGGTTTCCAGCCATTTGGTACACGTCTCTTTCATCCCCCCATTTTCCTCCCCTTCCCCACCCTGAGGGAGTAAAGGAGGGGAAAAGGAAGAGAAAAATCCATCTTCTCTTTTAACAGAGGCAGCAATTAAAAAGACAGTTTCTATTTAAGAAAACATCCCTCAAAAACATAATCTACTTTTACTCAAAATGTTCTTACAATTTGGATTGTTCCCTATTTCAAAAGAAACAAACGTGTCTTTTCTAATCACCAAACCGATCTTTTCTGGCCCGCGTTACAGGGAAACACAGCAACGCAAAATCTGGTGGAGCTTCATCAGGCCAAAGCGCTCGCTCGTGATGTTACATGTGGCCTGGCCCCACCTCTGCTCGGCCAGGATAAGAAACAGACTTCTTCAGGAGCCTCAATACGTCGTCAGCTCAGAAAAGGTTGCTGGCATTCATTTACAGCTACTTACCTAAAAGCCAAACTGAGACCCATTTCTAGCTTCACTTTTAAAAGAAACAACATGCCCATTTATGCCAATCTGAATAACGTCATGGCATACGATACTGTTACAAGTCTGCATATTAGACACGATTTTCAGAAGCGCCGAGTTAGTTTTGCACTTGATGCCTTAGGAGAGCCCAGTTTTTGGAGGGAGTGTCCTTTTATTCTGTGGCATATTAACATTTTCAATAAGCATCACAGTATTCATGGAATTTTGTATGCAAACCACAACGCAGACCAGAAACCCTCCCCAGCTTCCTCGGAGTGGGCTGCTGGGTAGAAAGGAATGAGACGACATTTGGGATCTTTGCAAACCGCACCACTGCAGTTGAAGAGGGACTAGTCGCTTTTCTGCATCTTCACTGATAAGGCAGGAGCTGATAAATTGTTACACAGCACAGGGTAAATAAACACAGCTTGCTGCCATAACAAATTGAGTCAGTTTAACAAATTTTAAGAGGAATTCGGGGTAGGCAGATTAGTGTGCGTTCATGCATTTCTGCTGGAAGGTTAGGACAAACTGCTGTTGAAGATGAGAAGACACGCTCCAGGACGCACACTGATCAGGAGAGGTTTGTAAACAAGTCTCTCTTTCCACGCGCTTGTGGGGTTTCCATCTTCCTCGGGAGCCATGTGCACAACTCGCTGCCAGAGGCAGGTCCTAGAGGAGATGGACAATCGCTCCGTTCCATTACAGCAATAATCAGTGTCTTAAATACGCTCTGCCAATAGCAACGAAGTATTTTAAAGCCTGTGACAGTCATTACCATCTATCTATGGTCGACTGGTTCACCTCTCCAGACGCACTGCTGGAGAACCCTTGGCCGCGTCTCCCATTGTCAAGCCTGAACACCCTCACTGAACGTGCACGTGCCACCAGCAGACATGGAAGCAAGATGCAGGAGAGCACTGCCTGATTTTAGGAGGCATTTGTAAGCTGCAAGAAAGCCTTGGGCGAGCTTTGATCCAAGCAAAAGTTTGGATATGCTTTCAGCACTGGTAACCTCTCCTTGAATGTGATGGATGGCTTGATAAAATAAAACATTACAAGCTATCGCTATTCCAGGTACTAAGAACAGAAAAATAACAGGATGCTAATAATAGTCACCGACAATTCAGTGCTGCTTTTTACTAGTAGCTCCTGAAAGCACGCAATATGTTTTTACACCTGTGTGGCTCTCGTATCCCTAACCAGGGAGAAAGCTAAAAGCAGGAGAAACTTTGGAAGAAACCTCTCACCAAAGCTGACACCACAAGGAAATAATTTGCAAATTTTGAAAAGACTCAAAGATTCATGGAGTCATTCCAGGAGCTAATTAAATTTCAGCAGCCTACCTGCAAATGGCAACAAAAGTATTTTCTTTTAATTAGTTGACTAAGTGAATTAGATTTTAAATTAATGAACTTCTCTATATTGCTGTTCATGTCTGCTGGAATTCCAAGGGAGAAAAATCCCTGCCTGTAACATCTCCCTCTCTATCAATTAATCCCAGGGATGACAGAGTATTACTGGTGAGGTGATTGGAAGAATCTGCCTCTTAATTGGCAATCAGTTTTCCCCCAGGCTGGTTAAGAGCATTTGCATTACAGCAGAGTCATTTTTTTTTTTATTTGCAAATTGAACACGGATATCCAAGTTTCAGCCGGTATCAAGTGTTTCTTTTCACTTCTCAGCATCTCTGGCATGTTCAGAAAAACACAGCTCCTCCTGTGGGTAGCAGGTGTTGTCATGGCAATCCAGTTTGTTTAGTTTAAAATTTTTTAGTTTAAATGTACTCTTGCATCCTTTGTTTGAGATAAATACAGGATGACTCATTTCTAGAACCTGTTGCAGAAAACAACTATCTGAACTGATTACTTCTGCTGCACAAATGAAAGCTACAGGCTGCTACTTAAAGCTATAAACAGCACAACGGAAAAATACTCGAGGGATTGTCTGTTACCCTTTGTTGTAAGGGAGACTAACAAGCTTGGAAAAGCCCTGGCCTCAGTCCTGCCAAACCCAGGCAATCAGAGCACATGAGAATTGTGAGACTAACTAAAAAAAAAAAAATACAAGATTTCTAGAAATTTATGAGGAGTTTCACTTGCTTTTTGATTTTGGAGCATTTTAAGCTTCCCCCCCGCCCCAGCTCCCAGGGACTGAGATTGTAGATTTCTTTCTAAAACTGGGCTACAGGAGGGATCACAAGACTCAGACCATGCCCCACCAAAGTTGCATGGAAAAGTGGGGGCGGTGACCCCACTTTGTGGGTGCATACAGTGACCTAAACCTACCACCTACACAGTTCTGGGACAACCCATCCCATTCCTGACAAACAGCCTTACCCCCAAAGACCCAGCCGGGTATCCACCTGCAAGTGGAAGACCTTCCCGCACTGGGGACTGTAGCAAGGCAAAGGCAAAATATTCTCCTGGATGGGGGGAAAAAATGGACCTATCTAGAAGACAGGTGATAACAGCGCACTTAACTGGTATTTGGGAAAAGAAGGGGGTGTTCGAAGAAGAAGCAGGGGGGATCTGAAACAGAAGCAGAAAGATAGTCGTTGCCCTTTCAGAAGTCACAGACCTTGTTAATGCTCTTCTAAGAAGACGACCTGTGCACCGTCAAGGACTCCGTGAAGTTTCAGTTCACTGTGAGGGTGAGAAGAGCTCCTTTATTAGGGAAAAGAGCTTCTCACTTGCCTTAACAGCTGAACTGCTTTCAGCTCAGGATTCTCTTCATCCTCTACAAAGCTCTAAAACCAAGTGTGTTTGATGAGCTGCTTCACAATAATGTCCTCCTAGGACACACGTGGCTACAATTATAACCAGGTGGTGATATTTAAGGATATTGTTTTAAAATTGTATGTATTCACGCTTCCCCTGGGGAACTGCCAGTCCAGTCATACCTTCCCACATGAGTTTATTTTCCTGCTCTGTATATTGTCAGCCTAAACGTTTTCTTTTCATAGCCTTAGAAGAAAAAAAATATAAAAAAATAAAAAAATCACACTCTGTCTATCCAGCACATTCGGTGATGGTGGAGTAAGACTACACAAACAAGCAACAGACAGACAAATCCCAATTTAACATCCAAATGCAAGTATCAGCTAGACAGAAAATACTTGCAAATGGGAAAAGTGCCTGTGTGTTCCCTTTCATCAAAACTTTTGTATCTAGGGGGAAAGAGCTACCAGTCAGTAGAGGATAGGAGTAGGAAAGACAAAGATATGGATAAACAGGCAGCTGCAACTTGATGAATAGCAAGGTAACTCCTCTGGAAGGTGGGTTTGTGCGCACCAAGGGCACAGGAGGAAAGGCAGACTATGTTGTCCTCTGTAGCCTCACAGCCTGAAGAGCTTTGATCTAGTGAATGGCTTGCTCTCAGTTGTTTCAAGTCTGTGGCTAAGAATCTGAAAAATATCAAATTCTTGAAGAGCAGAGACTTTCAAAGAGCCTGTGAATTTCCAGTGAAACCCGAGCCTGCTGTCGGAGTCTCAGTGATAGAAAACCTGGGATTGATCTCGTACTGTTTTCTGTCCGCAAACCCCACATGCTGTGGGTGAGAACGTGCCTTGTGATCAAATGTGATCCTCAGCTCGCCACCGAGAGCAGCATGCTCCAGAAGTCATGCAGCCAAACCCCCCCCAGCCACTGGTGGGCAACTGCTTCAGAAGAGGCTCACTGAGAGGGGCCTCTGGACCGCCACTAAAATACTGGTGGCTGATCCTCAGGAAGTTAAAAACCAGACCTCATAAATGCGCTGTGATATTGTTTCTGGAAACAGTCCCAGAGCGTTACCTACCCCATACCAACAGGAGCCAAAGGGATGTCCTGGGCATGCCTCAGAGACATCCTGCATGGAAGTATTTCGAAAAACAAAATGCGTTGCCTATAAGAGCCAACGTCCTCCGCTTTGGTTGCACCCCTCAAGTCCCTGTGTAGGCTTTTGGCCAGGAAGGCTTGTTGTGTAACTAGCACTTGCAGCAAGCACCATGACCCATTAAAAATGCTTATCAAGCTGATTTCCAGAGCAGTGCTACCTACCTGGGCTTGCTCATTAAACCAAGAAAACTTAACTGAGAGAGATGTTCAAATTTTTCACATGGCTCTGAGAAAGCATGTTCCTCTGGGAAACTGCTATTATAGAATGACCTTTGCTTTGTAGCACCATCTTCTAGTTAGGCTTCCCCCTGACCCTCAGGCCCCCCTTGGAATAAAAAAATATATTTTACATTTCATGTATGGACTGTCTGGCCTCTGGATGGGCACAACAGCAATTCTTACCAACACTGTTGTTCACCCTTTTGCCTAGGAGCGACTCCTGGAAGCCTGCAGAGGTTACATGTAGGATTGAAGTTAAGCACCTATGGGCACACAATAGAAGGCACTGACAAAATAGGCAGAACTTTTCCATTCAGGAAGCATGTGCAAGCCTGGCTAATTAAGAACTGATGTACCACAGGGGTCCATTTTAATGCCATTTCCTACCCTAAGGTCAGTGAAAAACCCATACCAGAGTAGTTGCTGCACTTGACTTCTATTGCCTTGGCAGAAATGGCTGGCACAGGGACCCACTTCTCCGGCACAGGGACCCACTTCTCTGGTACAGGTCTGCGCCGTGCCTCTTGGTAGTTCATTCCCTTTGAAGTTACAACTGGGATGATTAAATGCATTGCTCAGAAAACAGTCACAAATCTCTATGAAAAGGAATATGTGCCAGTTTTTACACATAAGCATTTCTTCAGCTTTCTGAAGCACATTTGCAGCACTGAATTCTCATTTACCTGATTGAAACAGCAAAGAAATGCAGAAAGCCAGCTTACAGAGAAAGCAGTTCAACCACAGGACAATGTTATCTCAAGGCAGTCTTAGTAGAAATGTATTAACTATTTAACGCAACACGACAAATAAGCCTGCTTCGCGCCCAGAGTGATCAGCCAAGGGACGTCACAAGGCAAATGCCAGCAGAAATGAATATAATTTGGCTCCTGAAGATATGAGTTTAAAAAAACATTTTCTTAGTTTGAACTTACTGGTAGGATTTAATGTGTTTCACACACCTTGAGACATGCGGTACAATGGACTTCTCCCATGTCTTACCACGGTGTTAGTAATACAATCTATTTATCCAGAGGCCTCCTACTTCTTTCCCCTGAAGAATGGTAGAAGAAAGAAACATTGTGCAAAAACATCTGAAGCATGACAGCCCACCACTCAATGCCCTGCTGACACTCGAGCTGCACTTCAGTACACTGTTTACCTAAAGCTGGGTAGCTCTCAAAACCTTTCTAATTGCATTCTTCCTCGACTTTCATCTAATACAAGCAAGAATGCTTTAACAGAGGTTTGGGATCGGTTTTCCTATTGCAACAGCTTACCCACAGCAGATTTGGGAACGGCAAGTCGCAGTGACTGAAAATCTGTGTTCTTTAACGTAGGTCACTGGAGAAGGTACGTCCTTTCTGCTGCGTACAACAGCCTGTACGGACAGGCTCTAATGGCAGGGCTTATGATTAGTAGGATTCCCAACGCTTTCATTTCTGCCTCCGCTGAGAAAGGGAATGATGCGCAGATTCCAACTTCTCAGATCACCCTTGGCAAGCAACACACTGAAGGACATGGAAACGCGGCTTTCATTTGTGTCACTGTAAGTTTTAAGGTATTCGGAAATATTAGAAAAATCCGGTACCTTGCAGGGACTGAAGCATTCATATTCTGACTTCCAAAGCATTTATTTGCATCCCCATTCACTTGTAATTTTAAGAACAGTAATTTAGTGAAAACACTGAACAGATGATCATTTAAGTTTTTTTAAAGATTGAAAAACTGTCACTATTTCAGCATATTTCATCTACCCACGGTTAAATAAAGCATTATCTGTCTACTTTAATTTATATGTTGTCCAAGATTGAAGACAGGTTACAGAGAATATATACTCATGTTTTAAGGCCAAACTGGGCCACACCAAAGGTCTGTCGAGATCAGGATCCTCTCTACAGCAGTGAACACAAATTAATGCCAAGCAAAGCATATAAGAACATGATAATTTTTTCCAGTTTCTAGCTAGCATGATGTCCCAGAGTTGGATGTGGTTTCTGCATATTTAGTAGCCTGGATTTCTTTTTTTAACTTGGCAAATCTCTCTTTGAGCCTGCATAAACTTTCAGCACACCCACAGCATCCTGCAGGAAGGAGCTCCCCAGCTCAACTACCTGTTGCAAGCCACCTCCTTGGCTTGCTTTGAACCTGTCTCCTCTTAGGTTCATTTGATACACCTCAATTTCTATATGCTGCCCTCCTGCACACAATCATGGATGCAGAGACCTCTCTCACACCCTCAGTCATCTAATTTACACTACAAGCATCATAAGAGCTGACAAAATCTCACCTCATTACTCAATACTTTTTCAAACCCGTAACTTACACCTACTCCTAATCTTAGCCATGCTTGCCAGCCTGGGGCCAAACTGCGCCTGTACAGCTCACCAGCTGACACAGAAACCTTGTGAGAGTTAACAATACTCTTTTGGGTTCATCCTATGTCAGACAAGACCCCCAACTCCAGATCTAATTTTATGCATTTCACAAAGACTGTCACACGTTTCCAAACTACTGTTTTGCTTTTTTATTCCACTTCTTGTCATCAGTCTTCCTCCTCGCCCCACAGAGTTAACCAAGTCTTACAATAACTTTCAATTCTGCTGAAAACCATAACATTTACCCTGGTGAGACATGCGCAGTAACCCCATTTCCAGCTCAATAGAAATAAAGACGACTGCTTGCAAACTGAAGCTCCCATTTGTGCCCTACGTGATCTTCAAAGAGTTACAAAACAACCTGCCCACTCCCTGAGCACTAACCCTTGCTTCAGCCATAGCTAAGGTGTTAGTAACAACCTCAAGAACACCACCCAACACTGGCCTTTCTTTTAATTTCATGGGGCTTCTCCTTTCTGGTCTTGACACCAATCTTAGCCCTTCCCTTCCCAATAGCATCCTGGCTTTAAGTTCAGTGCTGTGACCTAATTACTGCCTTCAAAACCTCGTTAAAAGCTTCTCACACCAGCTCTTCATATGCTCCTGCTGTAGGTGTCCACAGCTGAGAAACACACCCTGCTCAGCATCTTCTCTGAGGCTGGGCCATAACCACAAACTCTTCCACATGACTAGACACCCACCAGTTGGGCAAGCATCCACACACACCAGCACCTACTTGGATGCTGAATATCCTTGAGCCTTGACATCCTAGACCCTAACCTAATGTCACCCCTAACACTGGTGCCAGCAAGTTGTATCACCTCCAATCCACCTAACACCACTTCTTATTTCTGCATATTTAAGGCCTGTGGAAATACCAGGCTTTAAAAACAAGCTTCTCTCTCCAGTCTCCCTCTTCTTTGCACCTAAGCCCTGCACCTCAGGCTAGACTTCCTGCTGGCCAGATACACAGATCTTCCTGGAAACCAAGCCAACAACACTCAACCTTGCTGGCTCCATCTGACATCCAAGTCTTGCACTCATGATGACTTCCACAATGTCAGCTCTGCAGCAATAGCTTCAGCTCTGACCATGGTAAGATACAGTCTTGGGTGAGAGTTATAGTCTTGAGTCTGAAAGACGAGGTGAGGAAGGAGAAGGTTTGTTGCCAAGACAATGGCTGTGGTCAGTGGGTGCATCATGGGCTGTCAGTTCAGAGACAGTCACCAGGTCTCTGTCTACCTTGCAATATTGACCACTCGCCTACTCAGCCACCCCAGCTGTGCAGAAGCTTACCCTAAGGTATCAACCACTTTGACTAATTAGTCTTCCTACAGCTCCTTGAAACTGGCAAGATACAACAACAAAAAAAACAGCTCTCATCTTCAATTTCTCATTTGTAGGTGGACCCCACGGGTCTAACATGAAGACTACTGCCAGTAGCGCAGCTGGGCCTATACCTAGCTCTGAGGCAGTCAGGGGGTCACTGACTGTTTTGAAGTGAAGTGTTAGGGTCTGGGTTCAGGAAAGAAGGTGTTGCTGAGCAAGCCTAACGTGCTAGCAGGTGGATCCTGCAGGCTTAGGGTGGTGCACAGCATCAGGATAGCCAGGTTTTGGCCTCTTTCAGGTTGTTTGGCTGCAAGTTCAAGGTAGCGGTCAGCTTAAGGTTTGAGTTCAGAGAAACAAGAATTGCAGAGAATTTATAGGCGGATTCTGCAGGTACCTCACACCTAAGGTGAAGGCTCATGCCAGGAAACTAGGGTTACGGTCAACAGAAGCTCAGGACCCAATTTCTTTCTATATCCTACCACGCCCAGAGGGTGAGGACCACACCCAGAGAAGGTCAGCAACAAGAATAGGGTGCTTGTCCTTGTTAGGGCAAGTGGCAGGTACTGAACTGCAGCAACATGTTGTCAGGGCACTGATGAGCTTCACCCACACTTAATGCCCATTGCTCTAGGAGCCCCATTTTCAGCCCTGGTTCCTGGATGGACATGGAACTTGTGCTGTAGGTAGCCTGTCACCTGGATGGACCCTCTCAGACATGTGCTATGATTTGTCTCTGCTCCTGCCTCTCACCCCCTTCTCCTGGATGGACTTTGGGCCAGTGTTGCAGCCTTGTCTCCAGTTCCATCTCCTGACTGGACCCTGACCAGGATTCAGCAAACCTACTTTCAGCTTCTGTTGTCAGGACCCATCTGCCTGAGCATCAGCCATGGGAGGTTGATGCTAGATCCGCAGAGAAAGAATGACCAGCTAAATTTAACTCTGCATATTAGAAAGCCGTGTAATGGCTGGCATCCGGGCTTGCTGAAGGGATGGGTTTTCTGGATGGAAGATACAGGCTTCTGGATAAATTGTCTAAATGAAGGATTAAGATCAAGCTCATCAGAATTGGAAGAGCTGGGCTAACTACAGGGTTTTAGAATCCCCCCAGAATAGTAATACTGTTTTTTACTGGCAAGGGTCTCCTTAATGAGGTTTGGAGCAGGTAAGTGTTGCTGGACCGCAGGTGAAGCCAGGGCTGCTGCCGGCACCATGGAGGACCTCAGCCAGCAGCGCTCTCACTTGTCTTTCATAAAGCCGTTAATAAAATCCACAGTGCCGGTGGTAAAAATAGTCACTGTTTCATACTCTAAGAATGACTTAGCTTTTGCATTTAAAAAAACCCTTCCCCTGTCATTACAAGACGAAAGAGACAGACAGACGAAAGACATTTGCAGCACGGAATACGTAATTGGAATCAGGCCGGGATCATTTATGACTTCATGACCCCCATCTCAGCATAAACATATCAAAAAGGGACAGCAGCAAATCCTTCACGCCGTGCCGCACAGAGTCTGGTATTAATGACTCTGCCAGAAATGCTGCAAACAGATCAGAGCTTTCCAAGTCAGACGATGTGCTTCCTGGAAGCACTTTTAGCCTTGATGGTAATAGGAGCTGTTGTCACATTATCCTAAAGGTCTCCCAGATGAGATCCAGCCCAACTCTGCAGCAGATGTTGAATAAGGATTGTTTGATCTTAACCTGTGTCTCAGCTGTGATTCCACTGTTGGAATGAGGATCCAGCAAGGCCAGAAAGTGACACAGAGGAGGACTGTTCCCATTTGCATTGGAGACATCACGAAATTCCTCCAGAAGCCCCCAAAATGTCTCTCCCCAGTTCAGTAGCTAACCAGAGCAGTCATGCACATGGCCCCATCTTAAGAAGAAATCAGCTTCCTACCACCTTCTTGGAGCACGGGTCTGGTTAGGTCTGGAGGGAAGAGCTAAGTCGCAGCTGTCACTGCCTTGCTGGTCTGGCCCAGCACAGCCCGAGGGATGTGGTATCAGCCCACCTAACCACACACCATGTCCCAAGCAAGGGAAAAAAAAAAAAATTACCAAATTTAGGCATTTATGTATCTTAAAAAAAAAAACCAAAAACAAGTGATAAAATAACAAAAATCTGCTAACGCAAATTTCAGGTTTGTTGTTTTTAATTAATCCATGGAACCTATCCTTTACTTAGCCAGAGCTGCGCAGTACTGTGTGCCACCAGGGTCCTGCCTTCCACCTTCAGGGACCAGCCACGAATATTCCACCAACAGGCATGCTCATCCCCTGTTTATACAAACTTCAGCTGAAGCCAAAACTCTGAATGCTTGCATCCTGTATCTCAAAAGCAGCCATTTTTAAGGTTTAGGGTTAGGCTTGAGTCCCTGGGCTTTCCAGTCCTGTGCTCAGGCAATTAAATTTCATTGGGCTTTGCATAAAAATGAACTCACATTTTTCAGTAAGAAAGCATCTGTAAGATAACTCTACAGGACCCAGAGCATGCTTTGGGGGTTCAAATAATGATGGTTGCTTTCTATTCTAGACAGAGCAATAAGGAGAAGTAATTAAGTTAAAACAACAAAACAAGTTCTCTCATTTGCCATCTGTAAAACATTTTAGCACAGGGAAAAACTAATGTCAAGGCTACACTTTTGAAATCTTTTGTTTGATTAGTGGCGTTGTACCTTGTCAGTAAATACGGTGAGAATGAAGCTGGATTGTCCTGCTCCGAAAACATCGGCATGGATCCTCCCATTATCCAGAGGCGGAAATACAACACGAGAATCACCTTCAAAGAAGAGCATCTCGGTTAGCAATGTGCTACTAAGAAGAACTAAGCCTCCAGCAAATATTTTGCTGTGATAGCTCTCCATGCTCTGCTCCACTCAAGGGAGTCAGCTCAGCGGTTTAGGCAAAATTCACTTTTGCCACCCTGCGCAGGGTGACAAACATTGTCGTGTCCCCCCACTTTCACGTGTGCATTACTGACAGCAACTGGCAAATCTCTGCTACCCACAACAAAGGCAGCATTTGGAAGGACAAATCCATCACCCTGCTGCGGCTCAGACTGCAGAGTTTTGCTATTGACCTCTACCTAAATACAGAGGGGGAAAAACACAGCTGATGTCTTAAAAGCTATTATTGTTCACTCATGCTGGCACAGGTGTAAGGGCAAGCTCCATCGGCGTTTCCCATGCTGTGTAATCCTAATCCCTGGAAGGACTTCTGCGGGCTGGCACTCCCCCACCTTTCTGGGAGCCGCTTGTCAAGGGAGAAGCAAGGGGATCCGGCTCCTAGAGCAGCACAGGGAGTCACACGCCCAGCAAAGCCCCGTGGAGGTGCCGGTTTTCTCCTCTACAACATGTCAAGTCCTGCTTGGAGCACGCCCAGCAGCACGGATTTGCAAGGAAGAGCTTTTCTTGTGACTCTTACCGAGCCCTGTGCTGAAACTAACAGCATGCCACTGAAAAGTCAGCCCAGCACCAGAGACTCCCCCTGGTTTTAGGGCAGGAAATACTTGCTGATGATTATACGGTTTTAGAATCATAGAATCACATGATTCTATGAATTTAAGGGCAACCGCTATAAATTAAAAGAAAATTTGAACTGAAAACACAGCAATATTCTTGTCTCTGCTCAGCTGAAGTTTTCTAGACTATTTCCCAAGACTAACTTTGTGTTAAGATCTACCATCAATGCTTTCCGAGTCTTTTGGGATAACACCACACAACGTTCATTCTCGTCACATACACAGAAATACATGAGCAAGTCCATTTGTACTTACGTAGCTTATCACCAAAGCTGCTCTCTTCAAAAAGGGCCTTGCAGTATACAAGAAATTCTGGTTGTTATTTGCAGTCAGGTAGCTGAAATAGAAGGAAACAAATATTTCTCCAAATACTTTGAAACTATAACTCATTTTTCAAACTGGAAAAAAAAGCTGCACATTGTTTTAGCCACCCTAAACTAACGTGCAGCAATAATGACATCACTCTTACATCACTCTTACTCTTCAAAGCCCTTTCTACATGACTTAAGTAAAATATTGAGACCACTTCAAATAATACACACTATAATACACTGCAGTTTCCCCATCAAAATCTGGGTTTGTTTTGCCTTTTTTTTTTTTTTTTAAAAATCATCAATTAACTCCTTAATCCTCAGAAAACCCCCATGCGTGTCTCACTAAGATTGCTGTCTTCAGACTCCCAGAAGGCTGCACCAAGATGCATTTTTAAAAGGTCACCCAAACAGAGCAATTCAATTTTAGGCCATGATTAAAATGCAAAAACTCCTTGTTCCCAGCTCCCTGCTCAGTCTCTAGAGATGGGAATAACTGACTAGCAGAAGTGAACTTATTTTAAGCTCTATTTTTTTAAAGTGTATTGTGCACCCTTAAGTTTCATTTTAAGTCTGCTGACAAGGTGTTATGATAATTAACTGCACAGAGACAAACACACAGGTGGCTTATCATTGTAGGAGCGTTCATAAAAACCTTCCTGTTTCTCAATGAGTAAAATTAAACTGTATCTGGAGCCAAAACTACACATTTATTTTAATACAGAGTAGAAGCACTTGCCACATTCTAAGGAGCTTTCTTAATATAACAAATGGTGCCATACCTATGGCATTAATTCAATGATAATTCCATTTCTATTGAACTTACAGAGTCTTCATCATTGTAATAAAGCAATGAGAAACAAAAAGAAATTCAGAAGAGACAACAAGAATATTTTTAAGCATATAGGAGCTGGAAAACTATTGAAAAAACGACAAATAATTTTAAGAAGTTATAAATATCAAGTAAACAAAATAAATTCAAAAGGAAAACATTTGCAGGTTCCTCTGTGTAACATACAATCAGTATCAGGATACTCTATTTAAATGATTTACCAAAACCGCAGCATGAATCACCCCACCTGCACGCAAGTTACCTTTCCAAGCATGAAAGCATCATACATTTCTCCCGTGACCATCTAGCATATAAAACGCATCTTATTTCCTCTCCAAATTCCTCAAGACAGTCTATCATCTAATTGCTTCCACCCTTCAAGTCTTCCAAAAAACAAGATTGCAGCACTTCATAATGCTGCTAAGAGAGTCTTTAATATCTGGCTTTTTGTTCAAATTTTCTATAGGAGGAAGTTTGCAAGCCTGGTCACCATGGCAAGATGGAGAAAAGATTACACTGCAGACAAAAGCACCAGGGGTGAAGCCAGCAAGATACAGAGGCAGCATTCAACAAAAAGTATGAAGTACATCTGGGTGCTCTCTACAAAATAACCGCTCTCCAGAAAACTTTCCCTAAGTGCCATGCCTAAAACTTAGGAACCAAACCATACATTGTAAAGCCAGCCACATGACTTTCAGTCTTTGGTGTCTACTTATTAACAAGTGTTGACATTTAAGCACCGAATCTGAATTAAATGTCAGACTAGTCTTCAAGGGCTGAACTCCACAAAGTGCAAAGTTTTTTTGAGCTCCCACTGATTTTAATCAGGCTCCAGCAAGTACAAGTGAGATGAAACTAAGCCTTCAGCTTTCTCTCTCCATGAAAGGTCAGGTTGGCCTTCAAGTGTTCACCATGGCCCTGCTCCAAAGCCCACTGGAGCCAAAGGGAAAGACTCTCAGTGACTTTAATAGCATTTGGATCAAACCCCGGTCTTTTGTTCCCTACTGGAACCTTTTATGAAACTCAACCCTCTCGTGATTTGCAGGGAGAACAGAAGTGTTGGGTTGCATTTTGTTTATATTTTTATGGGTGGAGGGAGGAGAGCCCTCTATTAATCACGCTGCCTGACTCTTTTCAAGAACCTGTTTTCACTCGATTGTAGTTTTAACTAACTGCAACATGTCGGGCAGAAATTTTCCATTACAAATATTTGCTTTAGGTGGAATTATTCTAGGAAAAGATCAGCCAGAACAGTTCAGCTTTTTCTCCACGACTTCAATTAGAGACAGAGGAGAACTTTTATCGGTGTCAAAAAGTTTGCCAACTTCATCCTTGAGAAACGGCAACACCTCGCACCAGTGACCTAAAACTCTCGAGGTGGCCGTCATCTCCGGGCCACATGTTTGCCACCCTCCAGAACCGCTACCTACGGTCAGGCAACCTAAGCTCGGGGGGCAGCACCTACAGGGAGGTGGGGGCAGGCAGACCCCACTGTTTTGCCACGCTCGGTGGGGATTTGGCTTTTAGCAGATCAAGTTTGCATCAAGGATGTTCCAGCTGGAACAACTGCTAAGGACAACGCGCTGTTTGTGAAGGCAGCCCTTCAGTGAGAAGAGTAAACTTCATTTTAGGCTGCTGAGGCTCAGGAAAGCACGCCTGTGCTTCAGGGCCTTGCAAACACTGATCCAGTTCTGGAGACCACCATAGAGCATAGAGAACGCATCATTATTACCACCTCTCTGTTCCCCCTCAAGCCTGGCCTGAGGAGAAAATTAAAGACAGAAAATGAACATAAATGGAAGAAAGGGGTTGCTCTTTCATCCTTGGCGGTACAGTACAGGAATGCTTATTTTTAAAACACCATGATTTTGACTTTTTTTGTGTGCCTACGAGTAACTAAAATGCTGCCCACCTCTCGAACTTCCTTGCGGCAAGCATAACACCATGCAACTACCAAACACAGTTTCAAGGCATGAGTTTACCTGCAAGTGAAAGTTAATTTGAAGTAATCCACCAAATTGCAGGGTAGCTCTGGCCACTGCAGAGCAGGCCTTTTGAAAGCACTTCAGAAAATCCTGCCAGGCCCCTCACAGTTTATGTTGTGGAGCAGTAACATCTCCAGGAAAAAAAAGAAACCCCTGCACTGACACCAACTGCAAACCACCACCCTGTGCTACAAAGCACATGGGAGCGAGAAGGAACCAGAATGAATGCAATGGGTAACTGGGAATGGGTGAAGCAACAGAGTTCAGAGGGCCCTGAGCTTTCTGATCCTTTCTAGAAATGCTTTTGCTACTTCACAGCTTCTGTTAACAAATGTTTCTTTCCACCATAGTTCAATGATGAAGAATCAAAGCTTTTCCATTTTGAGAAAGGGACTATCCTGAAGTCTATCTGGAAACCACAAAAGATATCATGGTTCATTGCTGTCCACAGCTGTCCGTAATCCAGCTGATCCCTGTAAATCCATCAGATCAACCTGTGGGAGAGGCTGACACATGTGTGTTGTGCTCAATGCATCAAAGCTTTACAAGAACCATGTGGTCTTCCAGAGTACCTTACTGAGGCTACTTCTTGTTTCAGGGAAGGTAACTAATAAAACATCTCATGTCTGGTGCAGGCCAAGAACAACATGCAGCTTAAAATCAAACAAACCTGGATGAGGAAGTTTGCTAAATGTCAGTGACAGACAGACAGCATGTAAAACGTAGTAGCGGTTTCTACATGTAAAACTGCAGCTTGCAAACACATCTAAAGTTACGCTGAACTTTGCTCAGACAACCTTAAGATCAGCCAAAGCTCTTTATTTTGTCTTTAGCTAGGATAATCAAAGAAATTACTATTACAACAGTTTAACTGGTTTATACCTGTTTTAAATAGCTGCCTTGTATAAAGTCATTTACAGGTCAGATTTCCGTGCATTTGCCAACCACACCAGGCTGCCAAACATCCCACTGTTCCTGGGAACCACTCCCTATCACCTGCTCCACCCCGACCAGTGTAATGTGGCTCCCCATGCCAAAACACACACACACGTGTTCATTCCCACATGAGAACAGGCGTGGGACAGATGTAAGGAAACTGTACTGATGGTAGCTCCGCGCAGCAAACTGCTACCTGCAGAGCAGGCGAACATTTCAAGGTGTGGGTCTCCCACATTTTCATAATGAAATGATAAAATTAGAGGAGGCAATCCAGATCGCCAGGTTTGCTAAACAAGTGTGAAAAGAGCCCATTTGGGCAGAGGTTCCACCTCTGCCTCGTGCCAGCTTTCCCACGAAGCAAACCAGCATGTAATTGCCTACTCGCTGTCTTTTAAAAGACTTTCAGGAATACTCCCTAAAGCAACCAGAATCACAACAAACAATAAATCCAAGAAATGCTTAA
Organism: Larus michahellis; assembly: GCF_964199755.1. Taxonomy (NCBI): domain Eukaryota; kingdom Metazoa; phylum Chordata; class Aves; order Charadriiformes; family Laridae; genus Larus; species Larus michahellis. Next base: position 66,492,065 of record NC_133896.1, on the reverse strand, counting down.
TAATGCAGGGACTTCTCTCGCACAGTTCAAGCGGAGGCCAAGACAGATATTTGGCAGCTCTGGCTTCCTGAAAAGCACGGCTCATCCTGAAATCAATTACATCATCAGGGCACTTGGAGGTTTTATAATTGAAGACAGCAGGGTAGGTGGCCTAGTAAAACTCAATACCATGCAGTTTACAGGAATGTAAACTTTGCTGGTACCAGATGGACTCCGTGTTAATCAAAACAAACTTCTCTAAGAAGCAGGCAGCTTTTTTAATTTGCCTGTACCATTGGAGGCATCTAGAGTTTACAGAAAGGAGCGGGGCAGCTCCTCAGCTGCCGTTCATTGCCACGGCTGTGTGAGCCATTGCAGACGATATCGGCAACACATTTATCCCACGCTGCAGCTGACTCAGCTTTGCTATAAAACATGAACTCGCTCTTGTGTTCTCTTTGAAGGCTTTCTCAAGGGAAATGAACAAACAATTAAGATGTGTGATGGATGCTCCCCATTGGGGACATCTAAAAGACCAACACAAGTACGCGGTAGAACAAGCTTTGATATTTGGAGAGCTCGTTTTGGCCAGGTCCCTCCACTGTAAGATCATTGCTCCCATTTATATTCCTCCCAGGAAACACATCCAACTCCCACCAACTCCTGGTATTCTGAACTAACGTTTTCAAAACCCTAATAGGGGGTTTCCCTAAAAGAAAACACTACAAGGATGAGTATAAAAGCAAGGCTGTCAACTTATTCTTAATTATCGATAACAGTAATACACCTCTAATTAAGACATTTTTCAACTTAGAAGGTGCTATTTTAAGCGAATGTCCGAGTTTCAGATCATTGGTAAATGCACATCTAATCCCAAACCAGTTAGACAGACTTCCCTGCTGATAATGCACAAGTTTAACAGGAGCCATATTTTGTCCGTAGAGACCACCTTACCTTTTCTACCTAAAGATGACCTCCTTATAATCTGTCCAGACAGCTACATTTTGTGTTGGAGAAGTATTGTTTCAACCTAGCTCAGCCTATATTCCTCCTTGAGGACAACCACTGAGGGCCAAGCATACATGGTATTCGAGGGAGAAAACAGGAGTGAAAAATCCATCGTGAGGTAAAAGAAATTGAATAAAAAAAGAAAAACCAATACATTCCAGACATGTCTGGATATTTAACTTGCTTAAAATACCTGTCAATGCAGGGAAATAAAATATAAGTTATAGCTACAGGTTTTTCAAGGGAGAAAGACAAGCCCTCCTTCTTCCCTCTTTATGAGTAGTCTTGACATTCCCTGCAGCATGTGTGGCATCCTTGCTCCGTATCTCCCTGGAGAGCCCTAAACCCCAGCCACCACTACCCACGCAGACCCAGATGCATAAACACACACAAACAGAATCAGTTTTTACAGACCCTTTAGGGGACCATAGAGAGATTTTATGAAAGTCACAACTGTTTTAACTCATTTGCACTGATAACGGCATGTATCTTGGTGTACATTTTCAGATGTGACAACAAATTTGGAGTTCTTGCCGTTTTTTGGATTTTCAGGGAGAGCACAGCATAACTGTATTGCTATATACAGCAGAAAAGGCGATCCCAGTTGTGGCTTTTCCTTATTCTTCTAGGCAATACATATCTCATTCTGTGTGGGATGAAAGCGGAGGAAGAAAACTGGGAGGAACGGGGGAAGGAGGGGAGAGAGGCACAGTAAGAGATTAGGAATAGAAAGAGAAAAAAGGAAAGTAGCAAAATGCACTTAACGGATCAAAGATGTGACGAAGAAGATGAAAAAGGGCTTCCCTTCATACCAGACATTCCACCGACGCGACGAGGAGACAAGGTGGAGCAGGGCTAACAGGAAAAATAAGACCTCATCAAAGCACGGCCACCTTCCGCCAGATCTCAGGAAACCAAAGCACCATGCCTGCAATTTAAAGCTTCCATCGGTTTCAGCCATTTTATTTCCTCTGCATCACACACACCTGAGGCATTAAAATCCACCATTAGGCTCGTTATTCCCTGTCCTAGGCCAGTTAAGGGCTCGTATAGAGGTATTCCAAGTAACTGCACTATGAGCAGCACTGGTAGCAGCTTTGGCTGCTCCACACGTTCAACTACAAACCCCTGTTTTCAGCTGCTTGTTCTTTTAACAAGCTTTATTTTTTCATTCAGGCTGAAAGGAGCTTGTGTCAAGCTGAAATTGTTTTCTTCTTTGAAAGACTAAGGTTAAACAGTTAGGCTGTTCCTGAAAAAGCAATTAGAGAGCTTTGCCCATGTCCACCAAGTTGTGCAAACGCTTTACCAGGAAAACTTCAGTGGTTCCATACTTCAGAGCAGGGATTTGAAATTTAGCAGAGAGACTGCAGAGATGCTCCTGTTGTTGCTTTCAGCAACAACTCACACCACTTCTGGGCACGTGACAAGCCACCAGGGGAAAAAAAAAAAAAATCTCCATTTGCAATGCTCACTAGAGATCTCTATCAGCTCCTCGGAGTCTCCAGCCCTACCAAACAGCATCTATCAGGGGCCCGCAGGAACAGCACCAGACTCTCCTTGCAATTGCTCCTACAAAGCCATTGGGATACGCGATTCTCTCTCCTGCAATGCCTGTATCCAACCTGGAGGAGACGATGTACTTGGATTGCAGAGGGATGAAAATTTGTGGCTGAAGAAGAGGCTACGTGAGTGTGTGTTACAAGGAAGAGAGGGGATAAAAGAGGGAAGATAGGCAGGAGAAGCAGGAACGGGAGCAAAGAGGATCAAGGACTGGAGAGAAAGAAAGAGAAAGATGGAGATGCAAGGAGATATTCAGACCTCTGCTGCTGTCAAAGATCCAGCGGCAGCATCCAAGCAATCCACTGCCACTGGAGCTCCACTCACTTGTGTCCCCAGTGAGCACTCAGGAGCTGGGCTGCGGCACCAGAGGCAGGAAAGAGCCGGCCTTCCCCAGAGCAGCTCAGCTTAAGAAAGCAGCTGTGCTTTTGACGAACCAATCTAGCAGGAACAGATGGACCCAAAACCACAGAGGACAGCCAGGACTCCAACAGACTGACTGCTGCTTTCGTGTCTTTGCACAGCAAAGAGGCAGCAGCTCTCAAATAGTCTTCTCCAAAAGGCAGCACAACACCCATGGGCAACACTCGTTCTGCAGAGGAGGCAAAAAGCCTCCAGGCTTGGTAAAGCGGCCTGCTTGCACACAGGCAGGGAGCGTGTGGTCTGCGAGGTACCTAAAACACGCTCCCTAATCAAAAAAAAAAAAAACCTCACTGACTGGCCAGCTTTTATGTGAAGAGAGGAGGAGGTTCTCCTCCATTCATGCACAAGGCATCGTTATTGCGAGTGGAAATTATTGAGGTGTCCCTGGGAACCCAGTGTCCTAGTAAAAATTTACAAACAAGCCATAAAAGATGCGGAGGCCTGCTGCGTTGCTTTGATGCTCTCCATAAAGCGTTTCATGTCAGTAAACACACACTGGTCCAAGTAGCCTGCTAATTTAGAGAAGGAACCATGGTGGCTTTAAAATTATGTATGTGCAATTAGGGAATTAAGGCTCCAGTTTTCCGCTGTTTTCTTTGCCTGAGATCCCCGGTAAGCAAGCGTGGGTTGTTTGGTTTTGTTTTGTTTTTTAAAAAAAGAGAGAAATTTAAAAGTTTACAACAGGAGAGAAGACAAGGAGTAAGCTCCTTCCATCAGTAAAATATGACAGAGGAAGAGCACAGGAATCAGTGTCTCTGAGATTGTCAGTCTCTTTCTGATGAGCATCCTGCATTCAGCACAGGAGAGGAAAGATATGCATCTCAAAGCAGGAAATAACACATACCGCTGCTAGCAACAGCAGACCATCCTGGATTCAAACACAGCACCAAAAAGATCAAGTAAGGAATGGAAAAAAAAAACCCAACCAACAAGAAGAACAGGACAAAACAGAAGCTGCCGTATTCAGGTACACTACCTACTTCTCATGGACAACACACATGGCACCACGCAGGCAACCAGCCCCCAGAAGACGCAGTGAGGAGCACAGTCCAGCTGTAAATATGTCCAGCGAAGGCAAGAGCCCAGGCACCAAGCCCCAAGGCAAGGATGGATGCTCTCCCCCTACCACAGCCACCAGGCAACCCCAGGAGCAGCAAAGAGCTCCCCTAGAGAAAAAGCCCATCACCTCCTCCCTTCTCCATACGTCAGCCCTAAAAAAAGTGATAGGCACCAATGAGAAGCACAGGGGTAGGTAAGGGTCAGCTGGTCCAAATCCCAGCTCCTGAAACAAGTCTTTAAGGAATTTAAATAACCTACTGGTACAGAGTTTGACTTGAGGAAGGAGGGGAAGAAGGCAAACTTTTAGAGCGGAGCCTGCTCCCAATCAGGGCAAATGCTCAGTTGTGGGTTTTTTTCTTAAATGTGCTTGCTGAACTTAATTATATTTTTTGAAGTCATCATTTGGGGTCAGCCCAAAAAAAAAAAAAAAAAAACCAAACATTTTGCAATGCTTGGAGAGGCACATCATGTTTGAGTTGTGAGCATTTCTGGTAAATCAAGCGAAAGTGGTAAGTGAAAGTCTGGTTTCAGGAGGAGACATGGGCACAATTTGCAGAGAAATGCAGGGAGGAAATAAGTGCCTGGAACCCCTGTAAAAATAGCCTGAAGGGTATTGCTTTATTTCAAAACCTATTTGTTTTGAATTTATTTTTTTTAATTCTTACATAATTTACTTGTGAATACAAAACTACTTTTCAAATTCAATTTAAACTCCCATTTTTCACTTAACCAGAGAGGGGGGAAAATGACACATCCGCAGTTTGAATCCTCGAGTTTGAGATAAGAAGATGGAAAGAGTATGATGGGGTAGAGGGACCATGAACCTTCAGGACAGTAAAACAGAGCGTGTATGGGGAGCTCACCAGACTTCATGTCCAAGAACCAATTTACAGATATCTAGAAAGAAAGGGGGGGGGGGACACATTCATGTATTTGATATTCTTGATAACCACCTCTACCTTCAGCCAGTGAGCTTTAAGGGCTGGGGATGGGTTAAAGGACCATGCTAGTACAGGAGCAGGTACGGAGCAAGGAGAGAGCAAGAACTAGTGCACAGCGCACTACTGCAATAGCAACAGAGGTGTTAATGAAGACCAAAAAAAGCTTGAGTGGATTCTCCTGAAAATACCCTTTAAATTAAACGGTGTTAATGAAGACCAAAAAAAGCTTGAGTGGATTCTCCTGAAAATGCCCTTTAAATTAAACGAGCTTATAACCTATTCAGTTACACTGAGGATTTTCCCAAATTCACACGATGGAAAGGGATGGTCCTTGTTTGGATCCAGACTGTCTGTCAAAAGCCATCAGTGGCAGAGCCACTAAATGCAGCTGTATTGTCCTCAAGCTGAAGCTTGGCCCGTTTTCCACAAACTTTTCCTTCAAAATGAAACCCAGGCATCAGCTACTTAAAAAACAGTTTACTGGATGTCAATGCTAAATACTTCAGGAAGAAGGTATTTCCTTTCCGGAAAATTCTTAATCTGACATTTGATCTGGCATGTCCCTTTGCTTCTGTCAGATTAAATAAAGCGATTCGTAAATATGTCACAGCCATCTCTAAATACAAAATAAATGGTAAAAAGAAAAACAACCCTTCCTCACTCTTTTCTTGTTAGAAAACCGTCTGTTATTTTTAACATCCTCAAAAATAGCTTGTTCTTTTTAAATATGAATGACACGAGTCTGTTAGCAATATAGCGAAGAAGCAAAATAACATTCTTCAGAGCTGGTATCCTTTCAGAGAAACTTTTTGATGTTTGCAATCAAGTGCAACTCAATGCCAAAGTTCTACTGCAACACAGAAAGAATCTGAACGAAAACAATTCAAAAATTGGCAGCAAATGACTTCTTTTGTCAGCAGCCCTGTAAGTAAATTGTGCCTGTGCTATTACTGTTGGCATGAAATACCAAACACTGTACTTCCAACAACTTTTATCTCTGTCGCTTTTCCACACAATCATCTACACACAAATCCTTAAATTCTTCAAATTAAAAATGGACTGGTTCTTTCATCACAGACACTCATGGTTCGGTTATGATAGGGTTCATCTGTGAAAAATTAAAATTAAAATCCGCAATAGCCAGTAAAGATTAGTAGCTTGCTTTAAATGGATTTCCTCTGCAAAGCTATTCTTTATATCTCATCTAAACAGATAATAAATGGTAAAAGCCAAAAGCACATCAATAAAACAGTAATTCTGAAGCTTGGCAGAATTAGAAAAAATAATTACATTTTATCCTATTTTGACCACAAGTCAGTCTCATCTATTGCCAGAAAAATACAACCACAAATATTCCAGTCTTAAGTCACTAAGATTATTTGCTTTGAACTGCATTGGCAGCTTCCAAAAATAAGCAGTAGCAAGAAAACGACATCATTTTGTAGTCTCCATCTCCACAGAAGTGGGTTTAAATTCTGATATTTAAAAGCCTGGCAAGCATGAAAGATTCTGCACAGTTGCTCACAGGAAAGCTTACGGGATGTTGCGCTCAGCCAAAAATACGAGCAGCTTCTGCCCCGGGGATTTTGCAGCAGCTTGTAATGCACTCCCCAACCACATCAAACTTTTGCAGGACGGGGCTGGAGCTGACACTCAGTAACGCTCAGATGCGTATTTGTAGGGACAACAGAACCGTCCCACATAACCAATAGTCTCTCTTCCACAGACACCCCACGCTTGAAGGCCCATCGCCCATTTGGGGAAACCCATGAAAATGCATCGTGAAGTTTGTTTGAGGCTTCGTCACCCTCCAGCGTAGTCATGGCCTGGGTTGTTCTGATAAGCCATGACCAAAATCAGTTTAATAAGGTCATCTCATCCCTTCCACAGCCCCACTGTGCAACGCGCCTCCGCACTGCCCGAAGGGACACCTGCTCTGGCTACCATGTGGGGCATCCTCCAGCACCTGTCCCACAAGCCAACCAAAAGGAGGGTGCGAGGACATGGGCAGACAGGGCCTAGTGGGCAAGGAGAAGGAGCCACACATTGCAGGAAAAGTTATAGGTCCCTCAGAGGATACCCCTGTGGTCTGTGCTTGTCTGGACTCCAGACAGTGATGGGATCCGGTCAAAAACGATGCAGATGTCTAGAGAAGAAGGCACAGGTGGTGGAGGAGGGGAAAGGTGAGAAGTGGTACCAGAGCTACCACAACCATGTCTCTCATTCGTAAGGGACAGTGGTGGCTCTTGCAGGACCACTGCTGCACAGGTGCATGGACACAGCCAGGACCTTGGCCTCAAAGGCCACCAGAAGAGTCACTACGGAAGCCACTACAGCAGAGCCCCTGCTCCACAGCCTGGCGGCAGTCCCATTGCAGCTAAAGCAGAAGAACCAATTCTCCGAAATTCACTTGTAAAGACGCCCCAGGACAAGCAATGCTGCAACAAAACTGATCCAAAGACTCCTGCATAAATTTGCTCACAGGAAACAGATATTTTCATTTAACCAACCAATTCTTTTTCTTTTCTTGTTCGCCTTTAGTATTTACACTGCATATGTTTGATCATATTATTAAACACAATAAATAGGACCTTGCTGAATAATTAAGAAAAAAGTACCAGCCAGCGTGGGTAATATTGCCAACCAAGACAAGAAGACAGAGAGCTGCCGTTATTTCTGTATTTGAGTTATTGATTAAATGTAACATCCGTAAAGCAGCAATCAGAATTGCTATTCTGCAAACATTCCCAGAGAAATAAAGACTTGTTCCAAGTGTCAATCACGTATACTCCTGTGGTTAAAATGCAATTAAACAAGTAAAGCATCCAATATACCCACAAGCTAAACAAAAACAAATCACAAAAACCTGAACCGTGGTGCAAAAACAAAGGCAAGATTTTTTAAAACATAAATCAAAAATGAAAAGTGTCAGTACAGGCTGTTGTTTGTAAGCCATTGTAAAAACTTCCAAATTACATGTATACATGTTATTTATACACACGGAAAAGGGTCTTTTTCTGAGATATGTCTCAGTAGGAAAAATCTTCTGAAACAGTAATGCTTTACTTCTTCCAGAAAACTGTCTTTCTTTTTCATGCTTCCTGGTTTACTTTTTTTTTTTTAAGCAGTGAAAGGGATGGTGAGAGAAACATTCTTGAATTAACTATGCAAAACTCTTGCCCTCAGACCCTGAAGAAAGAAGGTTATTCTGAGAAAAAATATGAAAGTAAGAATAACACCAAACAAATGTAGCGATTAAGCAGCCTCCATTTGATCACCAGAAACTAATACAGAGAGCAACATCGAATCACAGAATGGTTTGGGTTGGAAGGGACCTTAAAGACCATCTAGTTCCAACCCCCCTGCCATGGGCAGGGACACCTCCCACTAGACCAGGCTGCTCAAAGCCCCATCCAGCCTGGCCTTGAACACTGCCAGGGATGGGGCATCCACAGCTTCCCTGGGCAACCTGCTCCAGTGCCTCACCACCCTCACAGTAGAGAATTTCTTCCTAATAGCTAATCTAAATTTCCCCTCTTTCAGTTTAAAACCACTACCCATCGCTACATTCCCTGATAAAGAGTCCCTCCCCATCTGTCCTGTAGGCCCCCTCTAGGTACTGGGAGGCCGCTATAAGGTCTCCCCGGAGCCTTCTCTTCTCCAGGCTGAACAACCCCAGCTCTCTCAGCCTATCTTCATAACACCCTCACCAAAGGCCAGCAGACTCGCCAAGAGCAAAGAGCCAGAGGCAGAAGCCATACCAGGGGGACACCGGGGACCGCACCAGCAAGACCTCACAGCCCAACCAAGCGAGCTGCGAGCCCCGTACACTGCCACCTCCCACGGAGGGAAGAGGCCCAGCATTTTGGAAGAGGACAGCCACACGTCTTCACCGAGAGCATGAAGTTTCAAAAATCATGCTTTGCTTGTGGATCCCACGTGGGTAAGAAAGGAGCAATCTCCAAACCAGCTGCAGTTTCTATTGCATTTGGCACACGCCTCCTGTGGTTCTTAGTATAGGAGGCACCTATGCTATGGACACCAGCCCTGGTTCAGAGCTTCTCCTCTTTGGCCAAAAGTCTCTAACCTGACCCGCCGAGGGCAAGGGGTTACTGCAGTGTTTTCTGAGGAGCAGAGAAGTGGTGGAATGGAGTACCTATGCGGCTGCTGCCTGTCAAAGCTTTCTCCAGAGAGCACGAGCTCGCCCAAGTGCACTTTGCTTAAGCAAAGCTATTCCGTCTGCTTCAGTTTTGTTTCCTTGAATTGATAGCTCGGGGCTAGGATGGAGAAGGCAGAAAAGGGCACTGTTCACAAGGGCCAGAAAGAAACAGAATTTTACAAGATGTATGGAGCGAACCAGGGCAAAGTGTTGATGAACATACTGTGCTTCGGGCAACTTAATAAAACTCACATTACAAAAATCACTACAAATCATCTGCATCAGTTTAACATCTTGACCAAACCATACATGCTGCATTACCCTGTAGGCTGATCGCCTCAGGTAAAAAGAAAAATTCTGCCCAATTCACCAGTACCTATTACAGAGCAATAACCCACTGCTCCCTTTTTTTGTTTGTTGGGTTTTTTTAACCTCTGATGAGTTTGGTTTAGTGCCCTGAGCTGATCCAGGAGTCTCTCCCTTTGCAAAGAGCCATCTGACAGCATGCCAGAGCTGCTGTCTCCAGAATTAGGACAGAGACGTCGAAACGCACAGAGGCAAATTGATCTGATCGATCTCTCGGAGAGTTGAGAAGCACACGGTCCTCAGAGACCTTTATTTTTTCGATCTGCAATGAAAGGGCCTGGCAGTAAACTGGAGAGAGCCAGTTTTATAAGCTGGGAGGGAAACGATTATAGAACCGTAGCAGTTCGGGGATCTTCCAGCTGGTTTAAATGATTTGGCTTCCTTACAAACATAGTGAAGGTGGGAGGGAAAGAAAACTCCTAAAGGTCAGCCATGACTGCTATAGGTATCTCAAACATTTAATGTGGAGACAGGGGCAGGGGGAGGAAGGAGGAATACAGAGGAGGAACGGAAGTTACTGCATCCGTATGTAAATATGGATTAAGGGAGCAGACAGTCTCCTGCAATATCTTATGCAAATGAGCAATATTAATAGAGAGACCAGAAAGCAACACCATTTAACCCGAGCTCCAATGATCATAGCGGGCAGGCACCTGGATGAGGTGTAAATTCAGATTTCCCCAGAAAGCGCTGAACTGACCCTACTCTGCCACGGCTCAAAAGGCAGCTTTTACTGCTGGGTGAGGTACCATTTCCCAAAGGGAACAAGAGCTGATTCTTTGCCTCCTTCATTTGTTTTTCCCCACTTTATTACACAGGCTGAGCTATTATATGTGCCACACTGATAGTTTCGCAGGGAAGCGGTAAAATCTCCAAACTGCTCAGAGAGGAAGGGGGTGTTTCGGTTGAAACTTTTTGGTTATTTCAACACAGATTTGCAACTTTGCCAGCCCCACACTGCACTTTTGCGAGCTCCACAAGAAAAGCAAGTGGCATTGCATTGACCAACCTTCAGCAATGCAGGCTGGTGGGAACAAGGAGTAGCATCTTAATAGCCTCCTCTTTCTATCCCACTCCTGGGAAAAGCGTGACTGTTATTGAATCTAACTCTTTTTCTACATTTTTTATTTAGTAAGTGTCCAAAATAGACACAAAACATGCTGTTCACTGGTTCACTGAGAAATACTTTTTTTCCTTTTTGTTTTGGGCTTTTTTTTTTTTTGCAGATGGTTAGGGTTAATAAAAAACAGTTTGGTTTAAGCAAAGCTTTTTAGGATGCCCAGTTGTTGGAGTTTTTTTCATTAGGACGAATCTAGTAAATTAATTTTCATCCCGTTGGGAGTGAACTAGATGCTTGTTCCCTCCTTCCTCCAAGGTCAGCAGGCCACACTCTGCTTTGGTTCCTTGCTGGCACAGGCTGCACGCTGATTTTGGCAGGTCCCAGGCTGGTTGGAAGTCTGCAAACTCAAGGCTGCCCCTGCTGCCTGCTCGGGCAAGGTCGAGCAGGCTGGCATCAGCAGCCACCTGCGGCACAGGTTACAGCACGGCTGGCTACACAGAGGCTCTCCATGCCCTTCGCCCAGCACCTGGGCTTAGAGCCGACTCCATGGTTTTGACCTGATGCAAACATAGGTGCATGTGGAAGCATTTCAAACGTGTAATTAGGATCCTGTGCATGTCTCTCCAGTAGCATCTCTAGAATAAAGACTGTATTATACAATCATGGAATAGTTTGGGTTGGAACAGACCTTTAAAGATCATCTAGTTCAGCCCCCCCGCAATAAGCAGGGACATCTTCAACTAGATCAGGTTGCTCAAAACCCTGTCGAACCTGACCTTGAAATTTTCCAGGGATGGTGCATCTACCACCTCTCTGGGTAACCTGTTCCAGTATTTTACTGTTTATACCAGCTCACACCCCTTGCCTCAGCCAACCATCCCCCAATTGCACGCAAACCCACTTTAAAACTCAAACGTGCCAGATATTTAATTTATTTCAATTTTTTTTTTCTCTTACTGATTCTGCAAGGCCACATCTGATATAAATAATATCAGCACCCAGCAAGTTACAGAAAAGAAGCTGAAACCCTACGGACTCCATCACACTTTCACTTCTGTCAACAGCCGCCTCTTGCTGATTTCACAGCAGGAGTCATAACTTCTTTCCACTTACTTTATTATTATTTTTTTAAAACAACTTTTGGCGGAGGGCCAGCACTTGATGAAGAGTGAGACAATCCCACCGGGTGCTGTTCATCCGTGTCCTGCCAGCATTCCTGGCGCTAACCGACCCGCCGCTTGGGATTTACAACGCTTGCGTGAGCACGTCACCGCGCTCACGTCGGGGAAGGCTTGCTCCCTCTCCTGCCCTCTTTGCTCTGCCCCTCCAACTATCCCCGGAGAGCATGCAACGGGAGTCAGACAGATTCTGCTCTCCCGAAACAAACCACATACTAAAATCCTGGTGAAAGCCGTTGGAAACCCCTGCGAGACGAGTAGCAGCAGCAGAGGGGGTATTCATAAAGATTAACTTTTGCCAAGGGAATTTTGATCAGGTGAGAGGGAGAGGGCTGATGCAGAGCCATCCTTCCCTCTGAGTCACCCTCTGGGGACCCTCTCTCTCCATCAGCTGCTTCCCTTGGACTCAGCTCCCTCAAAACCCGTGCTGTACAGACACAGCTCAGGCTCTGAAAAAAATAATTAGAACTACTGAGGGAGAAAAACCACCTTTTGGGTCTGGTATTTATTGAGCAAAAGAGTGCAGGATACTTTCACCCTCTCGGCAACCCTGCCTTTGAGATCCCAGCAACTGATGCCAGCTTTGATGGAAAAATATGTTGCCGCTCCCCAGAAAGCGTGGGGCTAGTTTTTTCTTTGCTGCTCTGTGGGTCAATCAAAGAGACAGATTCATAAATGGAAAAGCTTCTGTCATCTTACAATAGCAGTACACAGACAGGCTGCCTCTCAACAGGAAAAAAAATAAAATATAAAAGAATTACAAATAGCGTTGATATGGTAACACATGTTTAAAATCAGTTATGAGAAGGCCAGAGGAGAACTTATCCAGAGCCCCAAGTGCCAGCCAGTCTTACAGCTCTTTGGCAGAGGTAACTCTGGAAAAACAAGGTGGGGATATTTGCTTTTTGGCTTGCAGATGGTCTGTGACGATGCAATCATACCTCAGTCACACGCTTCAGCCGAGACCCAGAGACCAAACCGTTCCCGGGATGCTGAACTCAGACAGGCTCTTCGGGACCATGCACCTCGTGTCCGAGCGGGGAGCACCTGGCTGCTCACCAGAGACTCCATCTCTCAACCACCACAGCTGAACCGAGCACGAGCTGTGCTGCTGGACTTCTCAGAGACAAATTTTGGTCACTATTTATTATTACCCGGTGTCTCTCTGTAAGTAAGCAAGCTGTCCACCCTACAGTCTACTACAGCACCTATCAGGTGGCTCTCCAGAAACGTATAACCCACGGTCATACTTACCAACAAAAGTTTCAAGGATTTCACCACCAGGATGGCAGAGTGAATTAAACCAAACAATCCATAGCCATGCCCAGCATGGAAAAGACTGCAACATCACCACCACTGGAAATGAAGCGGGAGGACACAGGATGGGAAATTCCTTGCGCTCCCAAAAAAGGAGCTAGTGACTGTGCTTGGTACAACCCATCTTCACCAACAAGTAAATATTTTTGTCAAACTAACATACAGCTTTCCATCCCAAACGACTTCCCTGCTTTCTGCAGAAGTATCAGTTTTATCTAGCCTTCCAGATGTCCTCAAGCTGCTTCACGGCCACTTTTCGGAGCAAGCGTGTGGAAAATGTAGATCTGTTCCCAAAATGAAGCTAACCGTTTTACAGGAACTGCAGATGTGACTCCTAACATTCCTAACACAAACATTGGTTTCCTTAAAGTGTACTTTGTAAGCAGTCACTTCATTCAAGTCAACTGCACAAAAAAAAAAAAATCCCCAAACACACAAACCAACACTTTTATGAGAATGACAGCTTTAAAAAACAAAACAAAAACAAAAACCAACAGCCACAAACACCTGTCCAAACGGTGTTTCTTCCAGACTTCTCTACCCAATGCTGTTACAGGGAATTTGCAAGACTATTTCACAGCTCTGCAACATCTGCAGCATCTGCTGAGTGCATGCCCACCCCACAGCAGCTCCGTGCTGCTGGGGCAGTGCAGGAGCTCGGGCTGTTGGGGACTCTGGGACACCACAACAGCCTCCCCACAATGCACTACAGACCCCATTCTTACATTTGGGTTTAAACACTGAGAAGCGGGTGACCATTTCACCCACAGTTTTGTCCCACTGATGACTTTACAACTCAGCACTGCAATAACAGCCTGAAACAAAGACCTGTTTCAAAGCATTAATATCAGAGACTGAGAAAGAGGGCTGGTACGGGCAAACAGCCAGCCCTGGAATAGTTTATACGGGATATGTTCAGGATCTTTACCCCACTGTGGACTGACAGCAATCCAGAAGGGTTTGTGGTTTCTGTTCCTTTAACTGCTTAAAAAAAAAAAAAAAAAAAAAAGATGCACGCCATCTCGTCTTTAAGACAACAGCAGACAGGTTTCAAAGTTTCAAAGTTTCCTTTTCATTTCTATCATGAGAACAGAGAAGCGATGGGTAAGGCTGTTTCGGAGATAAACCAGTGCAAAATGAACATTGTTCCTAGGATTTCCACAGGGAAGAGTCCCAAGTCCAGGAGGAAAACAACCCCATTTACTAAAACATATGCTGTTACGAGACTAGACCTTCAGATTAGAGGGGTCAAAGAAAAGCAATTTTTTTTAACCCCACTAACTTTTTTTTTTTACCCATCTATTTCTAACCCTAAAAACCTGTTAGATTATTTTTTTCCCAGAGTCTAAGGCATACGCTTTTCTCCAGGAGACTGAACCACTGCCAAGACAACTCTGCTATCCAAGGATCTTAACATGCTTTGCAAAAACGTTAATTAAAACTCACACAGCAAGAAGAAGGGAGTAAGGCTGGATCTTTTGTTTCACAGCAAGGAAAACATCGCTACCAGAAAAAAAAAAAGAAAGGACAAAAAGATTTGACAACAAACCAACCATCTCAAAGAAAACACTGCAGAGGATGGCAGAGAGGTGATGCTGGGAGGGCAGAGAGATGGGGGAGGAAGAGTAAAACCCAGCATTTTATCTCTCGGCAGTGCTTTTACTAGACTATGCTTCTACTGTGCAATATTAGATTGGTTGAGATTGAGAACAGAGATTTAAGAGCCAGTTTTCTTAATCCTGGCTGTCCTCTGCTTTCTCACCACACCTACACAATTGCCACATCCAAATACAAAACAAAGCAGTTGCTAATTATCGTATCTCATTATCAGGACACCTCATCTGTACTTCTTTCCAGATTTATCGCAGAGTCATTATTTCTCTCTGCAGCATGATTTCCCACTCAAGTGTGGGAAAATGAAGGCAATAGCTATTTAAACGCTATTTGCAACATGGTCTGTATGTATTAATTTCTTACTGTCTTCCGGGAACATTTTCCTACATCGGGTACCTAAATATGCGTCCATTTGTGTTACAAATTTGTGGACAAAAGAAAAGGCGAACTAAAGCAACAATTTAATTTCTACTGAATAGCACACATTTGTTACTTCATAATACATAAACACCATTCCACCAAAACGAACTAAAGTTAGGAAAGCCATTAATATATCCTTACCAACATGGCAGGGCTAGAAAGTAAAATAAAGGGGACTCGTTCACATCAGACATCATTTGCTGGTTTTGTAATTGTTACTTCCCTTAAAGCCAACAACAAAAAGCAGTGTCTCGGGGCGCGGTGACTGATCAGTAGTTTTGCAGACAGAAAGAAGGACCTGAAAAGCTGTGAGTTCAGCAGCAAAAGGGCAATGCCTTCCCGAAGGCAGCAGGTCAGGGGACATCGCAGCTCACCACAAACTGCAGAAGGTCTCCATCCAAAAGGCTGGGACACATCCCGAGCAGAGATCCTCTCCGTTTGAGCCACTCAAGGCTAGGACAGCTCAGGGGCAGGAGGGAGGAGGAAAGCAGAGGAAACAGAGGAGCGCAGCTGTTTAGGCTCTATTTCTTAACATAAAGGGCTCCATGTAAAAGATTTTAGTGAACCACAAAAATAGAAGACTGAAGAGGAAATCCGAAACCCCTCATGCTTGTACATTTTCAGTTCTTTGGACCCCAGCATATAACTGATACCGTGGCTTCTACTCAGAGGATACCATGGCGCCCATGCGTGGGAGCCATCTACTGCCTGACACCAAAGGCACCTCCTCACAACGGAAACGTTTAGCCTTTACATCAGACTGTAGCACATAGTCTATTTTTGTTATGGAAAAGAATGTCAGATCAAATTTGTTTCCAAAACAAAGGAACTCCCCTCCCAGAGCCTGCCAGGGAGAGGGGAGGACAAAATTCCTTCCTCTGCTCTCAGGAAATTAAAGTTACCCAACTGCTGAGAGGTGTTAAGAAGCCTCAGTCTCTTCTTGATGCCAATATTGAAAGGTGTCAAATGCTTTCACCTCACACTGCCGTCAATGGATGGTGACGGAGCAGAGGACCACACATCCAAGCTCATGGAGAAAGTTTATTTTGTCTCCTCTGAACCAGAAACATTTCAGACCACTAATACACACAGCTCAAAGTTATTTCCTCTTTAGTTTTTTTTTTCCTTTAGCTAAAAAAGAGCTGGGTCGATTGCTGAGCAGTGGGTGCTGCTTAGTGCAGAGCCGGAGAGCGGTTACTCTGGAGCCATTGCTCCACAGCTGACAGACAGAACAACCCAGCCCCCACTTCCCTCACCCAGCAGCAACCTAAGCAAATGGATCGAACAGCAGGTAGTGTCCATAGAGGCCAGCTGTAACCAAGGAAAGCCCCCAACTTCACCTAGTGGCTGAAGAAAGGAGTTGTGCCAGGTGTGGGGACAACCATACCTACACACCTGCCAAGGGAAAGAGAGGTTACAGAAGTGCACACCCTTCCCCTAGATATCCAGCAGTCCTTTTAGACTGCCTAGCCAAAAGGCAGCAAGTCACTCCTGCTCAATAAAAGGCACTCTTTCTACGGGACATCATGGATGGATAAAAATCCATGGCAAAGACAACAAAAAAGACAGATGTCCCTCTGGGAAGTACACTACCAGGAAAGGAAAGACAACCATTGCTTTCTTAAACATGATTCCGATTATCTTTGCTTACAGGCTACAATCATTCAGACTCTGACACAAGAGGCAAGAAGCACCCCATCAGTGTGGCAAAGGAAGCCTATCCAACAAGCTCATGAAAAAGGACCTGAGGTCTCCAAAAGGCCTGATATAATGAGAACTAATGCCTCTGGGAGTCCAGAAGAAAACAGGAAACAGCAAGTTTGTTGACTAACATGACAGGGAAGTGTTGATATTTAAGTTTTAGGTCCAGTTTAAATTTCAGTTCTCACCTCACTTAGACTTGTTTTGCACTAGTGTTCAACAGGGCATAAGCACGAGCTACTATCCAAAATAATTCAACTTGGTTTTTCCAGTTTGCCAGTTGCCAAGATAAAGCAGGAGGTTCTCTATTGCTTCATTCTCTTCTAAAGGGACCTTAAACATATTTGGTGGGGATACTGGTGGTATGCTTGTTATCCCACACATTTGCAGTTGCTGATGTTTTTTGTTCTGTGCTTTCTCAAAATGGCTGCAAGTCAGAACGAGAAACATAAGTTTCTGAAGCTGCTGAGATTTTCATGGCACTCGACCAAAGGAAATAAATAAAAATAAAAACAAGCACTCCAAACATACCCTTCTCCTTGGCAAAAGCAAAGGCAGCTTCTCTGGAGAGTCTTAGCTGTTGTCACTACACAAAACTTGCCTAGGCAATGCCAGTAAGAAGGTTATTACATCGTTTAGTAACAACCCATGGCAATCCTCTGTGTCCCCTCTCCAGGAACACTTATGAAATAAAGAGTTGCTGCTGGATTCTCACACTTTAACAACAGTTTTGTACCTCACTTGACAGTCTCTTTAATTTTGTGTGCTCACGCATTAACACGCAGGCACACAAAGAAAGGCAAACAAGAGAGATGCACAAACACAAGGGTTAAGTGGGCGTAAATCGGTCATCGAAGCATTTAGGCTGGGAAAATAAAACTTTCCAGGCAAACTTGTTAGACTGTGGAGCAGCCTTCCAAGGAGAGCCATAGAGACGATCCAACTGGACACAAGGCAGCACAGAGCCCGTCTATGTAAGGGATTAGATAACTGGCTGCACGTGATAACAGAGGACTATGTCTGATGAGCTGAGCAGTTCCTTACCATCTGATGTTCTTTTGACAGAATGAAGGAGATTAATTTAAGAAGTGACCACCTCCAGACTGTCTTCTGGATTGTGCCAGTTTGTTTAGGTTTTGGGGTTTTTTCTTTTACTGAATCAGAGAGTATACCTCTCTTCTTGCTAAAGCCATGGCAACTCCCATCAGAGAAGCTACTTAAGTAAATAAGCATTAACAGATTGGAAAAGGCTTTTAAAATTAATGGCCTAAAATTCACCAAGCCTAGTTTAAAAAGGTGAGAAGAATCCCACGGGCAGGCTTAACGAGGCAGTCAGACCTGCACCGTTAGCCATCCCATTCACTAAGCTTGCAGGAGCCTGAGTCTTGTCCTGAGGATACCGGAGATGTGGAAACCTCATACCAAACGCAAACAGAGGTACAGCGATCAACACCAGCTGTTCAGCTGCCATGACCCAGTAATCATCGTGATTATGTGTCCCAGTTACTGGGAGACTCTGCTAGAGGGATTAGCAGGTCATGATCGTCACACTAAGCTCTACTCAAAAAAGCATTAAACATGAGGACTAAACGTTCAAAATAATTTCCTGCTCAAGTACCTCAATGTTTGGGAGGCCGACAGAAGACAAGTCCTAATTGGCAGAGAGCATTACCGCTGCAAGTGATTGTGCCTGGAATCCCATGTCTCAAAAGCAGGCCCTGGAAGCACCATCTGGACTCACTCAAGAGCCCTGCAACTTTATCTCATTGAAAACTGAAGTCTTCTTCAAACGTAACTTGGGGGATGACCATGTCATACTGAATTCCCAGGACTCCTGCTTCCCCAGAAGCCTCCTCCATGTCCTGGCAGGATTAGCTGGGGGCCAATAATACACTGAACCCAACACACTAAATCAAAGTCAGTAACCCCAAACTCTGGGCCATGGCAGGGAGGCATCTTTCATGATGATGCAAAACATCTCTCTTGACTTTGATATAGAAACAGCTCCCTTTTCCAAGCTCTCACAAACGTGTTTTCTTCCTTAATAGCTTTTTTAAAGAAGATAATGGACACAAGATCTGCCACCCATTAAAGTACAAGCTTTGAAGGTAGAAAACACTTCTAGAAATTATCTTGGGAATCTTGCTGAACTTTATCATGTTTGGAGTCATCATTCTTTCCATACAAGTGTGCACTTCATTACTTGGTAATGGAACAATAATTGCTCTTCAGTTATGCAAGATGCACCTCTAATTTATAAGGGGTTTCTGAAGAGGTAATGGCAGACACTTAAAAAAAGTGAAATGTGAGAATATGAAACTTATTATGTAAAAGATAATGGGACTCATGAAGTCGTCTGCCAGCTGGGTCACAGTCTCAGCTGGTACAAAGGAACGATGATGATGTTCTGTCTTATATATTCTTAAACACTGAACCTGGAGCCAAATTAATCATATTACTTCGTGCTTTAATCTGACTAAATCTCACAAATGAAGCATCATCAGCGTAGGTCAACACCTGACATCCCTGCTTTCCTGAGAGCTTCCTGCACACTCTAGGTAAGGCTGCCAGCAATTCAACTTCTGATTATAAAACATACTGAGTGTGAAATAAAGATATCAGTCTAGATCTTTTCTCACTTCTAAAGCTAGATTCAATATAAAGCCTGCTAGCAACTATATTGTGAGGGACAATCTTGTGTTAAAAAGGATGATCTATCCCAATTTTCTCCATTCCCTTTTCTCCAACTTTACTACTGTGAACAAGGGCTCAGCGCAGCATTTACAAGACCGAGCGTTCACTCACAGCCCTTCCAGACAAAATGTCAACTCCAGACTCTGAGCACTCACGTTCGTTAAGGATTCCATGGCAATGCTTGTAAAATCAAGAGCAGCGCACCATCCAAATGTCATCTGTGTGTGCAGATGCAGTATCAAGTGCACCTCCTCATATGACTAATTTTCCAATTAAGATTGAAACACTGTTGTGCTAGAAACACAACAAACACATGGGAAGATCTCGTTCTTGCTCCATAGGGATTTATTATCAAAGATAGGCTAATTTTACTCTAATCTGCTTGTTTTTACTCAGCAAAGTACTGACTTCTACAATATGTAAATTTTGCACTGCGAAAATTAACTGTGTTTTACTGTTTTGAAACAGTTTAGCATGACATCCACAGGAAAAAAAATTTAAAAAAATAATTAAAAAAAAAATTGGCAAATGCGTAGAAAGCTTCCTTCACCTACTTTGATCTCCATGCCATTGCAGACATATTATTAGCAGGACCCAAGCAACCTAAACTGAGGCTTGCTCAGATCTGAGTACATATACTGCATCACAGCAGCGACTGCTGGGTAGGCATACCCTGAGGAAGCCCAGCCTTCCACTCTGTCTGGAAGAGCGATAAAACAACTATCACAGACTGCAGAACTTTCCAGCTAGGAGAGCCCTGTGTAATCTAGTGGAAAAAGACATAATGAGATGCAGTGCTTGGAAGATGAAATTAGATAAATCAGACTAGAAACAGGCAGACATTTTTAACAGCGAGAATAGCATATCGCTGCAGCCATCCACCTAAGGATACTTCAAATACTCAACCACATCGATTCTTTAAAGTCAGGGCTGCACTGCCTCGCTGGCAGATGCGTGACACAGCTCGAAGAGACATTCAGGCTTCATGCAGTAATTCTTAGACGAAGCTGTGTCTCTTGCACCATGCTCCAGCTCAGATTAGATGATCATAAATGGTCCCTCTTGACCTTAAAAATTTACAATGTCGCTCCTCGTAATGGTAAAAAACCATCTTCGAGGAGTTGTAGCTCTGCACAACCCCGAGAGATCGCAAACCGCGTGACAGTTTTGCGCCAATAGCCCGTGTCATTTCCATCCCGAACAAATTGTCTGAGGGACAGGGACGGAGCCAGGCTGGACCGCTGGCATTCAGATACCGAATTTTGTCCCTCACTCCTGGGGTGGCAGCAGCTGAAAGAACTGCTGTGTCTTTTGATGTCAAAAGGAGAGTCTGTCAAAGAACCAGGTGGAATATTACAGGGTTCAATGTCTGTAGCATAATGTTGGGATAAACTTGAACTGAGCATTGACTTTGTATAGTTTGATGCTAAATCTAATCCTGTGCTGTAGCTTACTTGCAATGTAGTAACTAAAATGGAACCTGCAAGGCTTTCAGCCCTATTCTGGCTAATATTGTAGAAAAAAATCTAATTCATAGCAATAGGATGTTTTGCCTTCTGAGCAAGCCTCCACGTTGAAGATGTAAGAATTGTCCAGTGTAGGGATATGTTACATGTTACAATAACCAAATTATGGATACAACAAAATTTTTTCATGTTTAACTTTAAATGTCTGCAAATGTAAAACTGAATCAGAAAATAAAAGCTTGTCTAAAAATAGCATGTTGAATGCTATTTTTTAAAAACCTACCACGTACCTCTAACGAAGCAGCTTCCCCCCTAAAATATCATCTGCCCGACAGTGTCAGGGACTTTGAAAAGAAAGAAAAAACGGGTCTAATTCACATTTCCCAGCGGAGAGTGCGACACTGCGGTCTTTATAAAAATGTCACAGCAGGAACGACAAACAATTTTCTCCTCTTCCCCAAATAACTAAGCAATTTTAAAATAGTTAATCCTGGAAACACTCTCAAAAGATTAGCCGTGACTCAACAAACTTTAAAGATGATCATTTTTAATTTAATTTAAAGTTGAACATCCTTGTGTAATAATGGCAGAGATGAAGGACTATTAGGGAATCATCTTGTTTACGGATCAGTGAACTCAGAAAATTGCCAAGGCACTGTGAAATATATTCCTTATTCACACCTCATAATTAACTGAGTGCTCTGCAGAGACAGGATGCTGCAATATTAAAGTCATCTTCGTTATTAGAAAGCTGCTCATTTGGGCTGGGATGCCACTGGGGGGGTCTTATTTGGTTCTGGCATTTCCAAACTCCTGGGAAAAGCCCCTTCAATCCATCAAAACGGCAGACTCCCAAAGCATAACTGAGGGGCAGAAAAAGCCTTTGGTCTACAACAGCAGCATGGCTTGTGCGGAGAGAAAAACCACCTCTCTCCTTCCCTGACGCCATCTGGGAGCATTTCTCTTTTAAAGGCAATTGAAAGAAGAAAAATACAGTTCTCTTAATTAATTCACATTGAAAGTCACTTTTGATGGAGTCAAGAGGCCAAATCAGATCAAAGTAAATAATGCAACAAACAGTGACGTGAAGGCCCTGGGATAGCAGCTATCATGGCTTGCACTGGCTGGATCTTTGTGCTTAAAAACAACAAATGCTGAAGCTTTCGGCTTGTAGGAGAGGGGAGGGGGATAAGGGGCTCTATCTTTTCAGCAAATGTTAAGGGAAATTGACAATTTACTGGCAAACATAGGAAGACTTGTGTGAGGTAGATCTATTTAAGATTTAGGAAAACCTGGATTAAGTCTCTGCTTGATGTCAGATTCTGTTTGTGAATTGAGACAAACACTGGGAACTTCTGCCCTTTGGTTTAGACAAGTAACAGAGCATAAACACTCGGACGGAGAAGACACACATGGTGGGTCCCAGGCAGCCCCTTTGCACTGAACCACACTGCAGAGAAGAGAAAACTGCTGAAGCTGAGAAAGAGCGACGAGAAGGACTCAGTTCCATGAGCAGGTGCCTGAGGAAGCCCATAAACTTTGCCCAAGCCAGGTTACGTGGAGTTATTGCTTACACCCACATAGGGGTTACAAAAGGGAGGAGATATTGTAAACCCATATCTAAGTAACTGAGGCCCAGACACAGCAGATACTGGGTTTAATGGTGTCCTCTCTGGCCCTGAAATCAGCCTGGTCCGTCTTAGCCGAGTTCAATATCCTGCTCCAGTCTTTCCCCTGTAATGCAGAACAGGCCAGGCAGTCGCAAGATGCTCTTCAGCCAAAGCCAGCGCACACAATTCAAGACACACTAATAAAAGATACTCAGATTTTCCATTCGGGTTTTTTTACTGTACATCTCAGTTACCTACGCAAACTCCAGTCAGAACAAAAGAATAAATAATATTAAAAAGAGGGTGGTGCCATAAATCCACACAGAAAAATGCAACTTTTGAATTGCATGTTTAGAAGAGAAACAGCAAGCAATAATACACTGAATAAAAATCCAAGATGTCCCTGTATCTGGAGTGTTGCATGTTAGTCTGAGATCTCCCCTTCCTCTGCCCAATTTTTAAAGGATCTAATAGAGATCGAAGAGGTACGGGAAAGGGTAATAAGGCTCATCAGGCACATGGAATGAGGAGATACTCAACCAAACAGGGCTCTCCACCCTGGGAAGGGAATACATATAAAGATACGATAAATTATGAAGGGCTTAGGGAAGCGAACCAGAAAAATTACTTTCTGCTTCTTATCGTACAAAGTCAAAGGGCTCCCAATGAAATTATCAGTTTTCAAGCAAAGGCAAAGACTTCTTCCTACAGTGTGTAATTAAATCACAGAACTCATTGAAACAAGATGTCGTCAAAGTCAGAAGAGAGAAAGGTTCTAAAAAGGGAATCAGTCAACTCCACGGAGGACAGGTCCGTGGAGAGTCTTAAACACAGTGCTCCAGATAAAGCTTCCAGATCCATAGACTCTAAATCACTGACTGGGCACACACTCAGCATGCAGTGAGGAAAGATAACCCCGTACTGGCCCTGTTCCCATTCTTTTCTTCTCTGTAAGCATCTAGCAATGACCACAGTCAGAAAACAGATACTAAGGCTAGGTGGACCACTGGTTTGACCAGTGTTATTCTATTACATTGACATGCTGATATGAGTTCAATAGAAAAATCCTAATAGAAGAGTTCTTACCCGCCCCCCCCCCCCGAAGAAATATGCAAAAATTCCTAGATTCATATTCATGCATAGCATTAGACCAAATGCACGAACGAACACCTTGTGGGTGGAAAGTTATCCGTCATCTCCAAAAGTTTATATGGGCAGTGAATGAAGGAATTTGGTTTTCCATATTGAGTAATTCCATGATGGGGATACCATTCAGGATCGTAAGCAGGGTCACGATAGTGAATCCACAGTATGTCAGCCAAAACCAGCAAAGGAATGCTGATCTGTAATGGAGAGACTAGAAAGACTGGCATTAGCAGCCATTTAGATCACAGACCAGGTGACAGCTTTCTGAAAATGAAAATTCCCAATGTTCGTAACAAAAATGTTTGTACTCTAAGCAACTCGTCTTCTGAAATAAATGCATGACATAATTAACACTGGAGAGAAGGGAGGAGAAGAGTGACAACAACAACAAATGAACGGAGCTTACTACCAAAATACAAAAGAAACATCTCTTCAAACACAGATAACTCACAGGCACAGCAGTGATACAAGCTGCTGTCATGAGATTAGGCAGAGATTACAGTAAGTGCAATTAAATCAAGCAATGTCAAAATATTGCAAGAGAATGGAAGGCCATCATTTTACAGCAGCTTTGTCTCTGCAGAAATTCCTAGCACAGCCTTGCAAGAACAATACATCTAACAGTGTCGTATGACAGGATGAAACTGCATTTTATAGGAGGGGAAATAAACATAACATTCCCCTCTCCTTTCGACCCCTGACTGATAACTACTCTTTCCCTGAACTTTATTTTGAACAATCAATAAAGTCCTAGTCTCCGTGGAAAACAGGGAAGAGAGTTTTTTTCCCCTTCTAATTTTCCTCTTCTAAAACGAATGCCCAGCAGGTCTGCTGGCATCGTTCACAGACTAAAAGGAACTGTATTTTATTCCATACTTTCTGTACTAGTACAACCAAAGTGCAACAACAGTTAGTTTCAAAGTACAAATTTTACGCTTTATATTTCCTTATTCTACAGCTGATTTGCGAAAACAAGGGATTGATAGGTCACAAAAGGAGAGATTTGAGCAGACTTTCAGCCCCCAAGCCTGAACAGGGGACCTACAGCAAAAAAACTGCCAACCAAAGCTTTAAACAGAGGGAACAATTATCCAGACACATCTGCATTATCCAGACAGCAGGAGACCGGTAAATTACTAAGACAACCAAACCTAAATTTAAGAAAGGAGGTTAAAAAAAATAAATAACATCCACCACAACATATTTCAGAGGAAGATTTTCCTTTAAGCCACTCCATGATCAGTTGTGGCAGGTAATGAGAATTCATAAGGCAAAGAAGAGCGTCGACAGATGCTGCGAGACCTGTCAGACCTGGAAAGCAAACACCCGATAGCAGCGTTCCAGCAGCCCAAGCACAAACCTTGTCTCACTTCAGCCAGTATCTGAACTTCAGCACGGATGTTTGGGAATGTGGAATGCATTTATAAGAGTCCCTTCTGCGCTGCAGCTTCCTGGACGTTCAAATTCTGGAAATTGCTTAAAAGAATAGCGACAAAAAAATCTGCATTTCAAAGATCTGCAGTCAGGAGAGAAATGTGCGTTCCAGCATTTCCAAGCCAAGAAGAGGATTAAGGTTTCTAATGCACTACTTGGAAAAGGATATTGGGATAACTGAATTAGAAATGCAAAAGTGGATTTACTACTCCTCTTCTTTAGATTAAGTTGAAGATTAAGTTTCTGGTCAGGGAAGGATCTGTTCATCTTGTAAAGCATACAGGGAGGATGGGAGAAGCATTAGACATGCTAACAGATTTTGTCTTTTTTAAACCAAATATTAAATCTCAACAGCTACTTCACATTTAAAAAAATCAAGGTAACACTCATCACACAACTGGAACCATCCACCTAAAGTCATATTTAAGGTCCCTTCCAACCCGAACCATTCTATGATTCTATAATATTTGGTAAGATTATGGTTTTGAGCAAATGATTGCTTGTATCAGCCTGTGAAAACCTAAAGCCACATAACTTAGTCCTGAGAGCTTCTTGCCCTTCTCTTAATACAGGCTGTGATCACCAGGTTCACAAAGGAGACATGGACCAGCTCAGAAAGCATCAGTCATTAATGAGGTAGGTAGTTACAGCTGAATCCTTCACTCCTGAGAACAGCCAAAAGGTTTCCGCTAGATGTCCAAAAATGTGTCTGAAAGTCAAAGATGTAAGAGGAGAGAAACTGTTCAATTAGATTAGCTCCGGGGAAATACCTGCAATAATCTGGGCATCATCTATCTTCAGGTGTTTTGTTTTGCTTTTATTTCCTGGGTGGCTGAAAAACCATTCTGTGTCAAACTAACCCAGATTTACTGCAAGGAAAATGACCTGGCAAGCCATTAAAGTTTTTCTGTTTCTCAGCCACTGTTAATTCCTTGACACTGGTTTACAGGGCTTTCAGAGAAAGCCAATGAACACGGGCACGCTGCTATTTCAAACGCTGGTTTAATGAGACTGCCATGAACTGTGTGAATAGACAGGCAGCCCTGTGAAGTAAAGGGAATGAACAGAGTCTCCTGTGAGTCAGCTCTGGGACACACAGACTGCACCTACAAATTAGGGATTTCCAATTAGCAACACGGGGAACAGAAGAGGCTGACGTACAACGAAGCAACTGCAACTGCAGGGCTTAAACACAACTCCTATTAATGAGAGAGGAAAAAAAACAACGCTTCCTGTGCACATTAGTGAATAAGCAACCAGCATCTTTCACAAGATGGGAAAAAAACAAACAAACAAAAAAGAAGAGACATTAACTTTTCCTCCTGATTCTGTTTTGCGCAGCATTATGCATTGTCCCAGGCATAGTTTTCACTTATCAATTCACAAAAATGAAAGTCTAAAGGGTCTTTAAAAGACTAAAAAGTCTTCCCTAAAAAAAAAATAAAATATAGCTAAAACATGTTAAGTCATCATCAGCTAAGAAAAATAACATCAGATAACGTCTTGTACCTTTTTTCTGGCTTCATGTACATTAAATGTCAAACTACTCAAGTTTATTTGCTGCTTACTGAAATAAACAGGGCCTCTTGATATAAACACACATTAGTAGTCCAGGGGATATTATTTACTTTCCACTTCCCTCTTAGGAGGATTTAAAAAGAGGGAGAGGTGTTTTACTGTACCTCAAGACAAAATACACTACCCAGAATAGCAGCTAAAATGATCCAACGAAGGAAGTTAAACTAAACGAGCGCCTGCTTTGCCGTACACAGATAAGCCAACAGTGGAGCCACGCAAATAAGCCAACCACACCGAGCCCCAGGGCAGAGCAGGCTCCGGGCTTTTGGCCGGCTCTCTCCAGGCTCCCTCCTCCCCAAACCCAGGCAGCAAAGCACAGGGAAAACTCCTGAGTTTGGGGCGAAGGACAGCCCAACCCACAAAGCTAGAGAAAAGAGGAAACGGGGAGGGAAGAAAGAGGGGAGCAAAGAAACAGTGCGTGCTGACAGCTGGGGTCCGAAAGCAAGACCCCAGAGGGACCTGCACCCTCACTGGGCAGAGGTCCCATGGCAGGAGACAGAACCCGCAAGGCTGGAGGAGCAGGAAGGACATGGAAGATGCATGGTGCAAGGACACCATACAAGTGCACCATACATGGTGCAAGGACATAGGTGGGTGCCTTTGAACTGCCTGGGCAAGGACTTTGGGACTAGGACTACAGGAGGGGCCCCTGGGAAGGGGGAGTTTATCACAGCAGCTTTTGGGGAGAGCAACAAGATCCAAAAGACAAAGCCTGAGAAGCAAAAATTGGAAGCAATTACAAAACTGAGGAGAAGCAAGCAAGAGAAGAGATGAGGGCAGGCTGGAGTAGACAGGGCAGGACAACAAACTGGGGAGAGACGAAGAAAGGAGCTGCCAGAAGCAGCTGCACATGCAGCCGTTTCTTCCTCTCCCAGTCTGGAAGGGAACATCACACCATCGTGCCTCCTCTGTCAGCAAATATCTAAGGCAAAAAGCCCCCCATCTCTTAATACTGACTCATATAAAGCACTATCTACTGCTGCCACCAGCTAGTCTGCTCGTTCTCACGGCCGACGTCAATGAGGTGGATTCCAAAGGTTTCCATTTCAAAGGTTCACACCCCTGTGGCTCCCCACTCTAAAATTTCTGCCTATTCACCTTCCTTGTTTTGAAAAGCAAGGAAATTACACATCCAGAAACTATGCCAAAAGTACTTTAAAAGATTACGGACTGAAGGAACAAACTGCAAGGAAATACCAGCACTTGGTAGTTTGTACACAGAGAAATTACTGAGAAGTTAATCTGTCTCAGAGCAGGACTTGAATACCATGAAGCAAACAGGGCATGGGGCCATGCTCTGGACAAGGAAGAAACAAAATATTGAGTAGTTGCTCATTAAGTGGGCACCATCCATTCTGGGTAATGAATAGAGCAGGGATCATGGAGAAAAAAATGCTATGTGATAGTGCAATTAAAGACTGTCATAATATAAACACACAACAGGGCCAGAATTAAATCAGGCCTTTCTTACCTGGTAAGAGCATAATTTTGCAACCTAATGATGTCTAAACATGTCTTTTGGTGTGTGCATGCAACATGAGTCATCACCATACCGAAGCAGTGCTGGTTTTAAATAAACTTTAGTTAGCAAGCAACGAGTTCAGTTACTTGTATTGAAACAGCAGTGCAGATTTCAAAGGTTAAGATGCGTAATGCCACAAGCATGCATAAGAGGGACAGTCCTTGGCTTTTTTGGGGGAGTCTTAAAAAAAAAAAAAACAAACCAACAACATTGCACGAATGGAGGTGGAAAAGAAGCATGCATTGCTCCACCTCATCTTCCAGCACACGCCATGGGAACAGAGAGATGTAATTATTTTCCCAAGATTACAAAAGGGTTCTCTGGAAGACAGTCACAGGCTAGAGCGTGTAAATCCTTGGCTGAATCCAAGGCTTAAGCATAAAGGCACCCACCTCTCGCATGTTTCTAGCCTCTAGGAGAGCCTTCTAGGGGCCTCAGGTACCATCTGAGCATGACAATAAATATTATCACTGACTGCAGGCAAAGGAGAAGATTCATGTATTACTGCTAGTGAACATTTCCTAAAAAGACAGGACACTGACACAGCAGTAGCTAGAGCTATTGCTCAGACTCACAATGGAAAAATGGTCTAAAGAACTGAGCTCAGAGCAGAGTAAACCACAGGCCAAATCCACCTCCGCAATACGCCTCCCCAAAGGGGGCCAAACTTCATGCGGAACTTAAGCTTACTAAATAGCAAGAACAGCAGAGCCTTAGCAAATCTGCTACAATTAAAAAAAAAAAAAGCTTGCAACACCACAGAAGCAGCATCCCACAGTTACCAGGATAACAATGACACTTATCTAATCTGTCATCTTTCAGCACACGCTGTGTCTTCCTAGGCCCTGGGACTCAGGGTCCTACTTGTCTTTTGGGGTGAAATCGTGTCATCCTGTTCCAAGTTCAATTTTAAACATCAATTTCCCAAAAAAAAAAAAAAAGATCAGCCTATGGCCAGTGACAATTCCTTTTCTCTCCTTTCACAGGGAGGCAACCCAACACCAATCTTTGCTCAGAGCATCGCAGACTAGGAGCTCGCTCCTTTATTTTCAAAACCTCACAACCCTCAGGGTATCACCAGTGAGAGAGGAAGGGAAACGGCTAGCCTGGCTCCGTTGCTTAATGTTCCAGGTTACTCATTTTGCTCTCCTAGAGAAGAAAATCATTTTGATTGCCAGGCTCTCAGGCCTTTTTCACCACAGGCTGAATCCCAAACCAGGCCACTGTCCTGGAATTCCTCTACCAACAGCACGATGTTTGAACAGGCAAGGACCTTTTAGGCCAGCGTCAAGTATCCAGGTTTTCCTTTTGTTGTATGCTTGGCTCCAGACCAAAATAATACATTAATAATAATTACCTTAGTGTTTTCTCCCAGGCATGCAGTGCTTTTTACTGCTGTACTCTGCTTACGAAGGCAACCACCACTGACCTTCAGTGTGAGAGTGCAACTAAGAACGACTTACTACAGTTTAAGAAAGTTGAACCAGATCTAACAGAAAATGCCTTTCTTGCACTTCTACAACCCAGGCAGCTTCATAATCTGAGCCACGCCTCGCTAAAAAAACTCCTTCTAACAAATTCAAGAAAAGGCAACGTTTGCACACGCGAAACCCTATATCTGGGAAACCGGTCACGTTATTCTGCGTCTGTTGGTTATGAACCTAGAAAAATAGCATTACACTGTGGGGGGCAAGAGGAAGCATTAGAAACGCAGCCGAGACTTCTGCTTTTTGAACAGGAATTTTGTGTTAAAGCAGAGATGTGCTATACCGTCACCCTAGTTTAAAAAAAGAATTAATAAATCATTGCTGCACAGGAATCTGAAACAGAAACACCCAATGAGAAAATGCCAAAGCGCCAAAAACTTGCTACGTAGTCACAGGTTGTGTGTGCCAATGCTTTTCTCCCTGTTCTCCCTCTCCTCTTCCTTTATGTTGGAGGACAGCATCTGTTTCAGCTCAAACACAGAGCACGCATGCTGCGCGGGGACATGGGGAAGATACGTTATGACCTCAACATGCTTTTCCTCACAGTATATCAGCCTTCGGGCCAGCGCAGCCATCCCTGGAATGCACCACGTTCTGCAGAGCGTTTCCATTTTCCTTCCCCTGCTACTGCAAAAGGAAACAACATTGCTGATGGTTTAGTCATCAGATCACATTTATCCCTGCTATGGCCTTAAGGATTTTATCGAATTTTGGATCAATGGGGTTTTGTGCCTGGATACCACCATGCAAACAAGGAGTGAGCTCCTTCACTCTCTTTTGCACGTACACAGAGATTTAAAGTGATGCTCTTGGGCACAGCTCCAAGTACACCTGCTTCTTCTCTCATTTCGTCACTTGGCAAAAAAAATTAAAGAAAAAACAAACCACAAATACTAATGCAACATTCACGTAGATAGAAAACGGCAGCATTAAACACTGGTCCATTATCCATTCTAAGGGAAGAGTCCCACCAGCCAAAACACCAAGAGCAGATGCAATAAAACATCAGTTCCTAGGTCACCAAAGTGAAACAGAAATTTCCGTTTCAAAAGCATGCAAGTTATTGAGGAGTCTTGTTTTTCAAGAATGCCTGAAGTTTAGATTGTGGGCCTGCCCAAGGCTCATTTTCAAAGCTCGGAACCATGAGGGTGACTAGGTGGTATGAGGGGGAGGTCACAGGCTGGAATGCCGAGTGTGAGCTACGTGTGACATGGCATGACTATAACTATTGTGTAATTTAAAAAAAAAAAAGTAAAAAAAAAAGATCTCAATTTTCAGTGGGTTCAACAAATCAAGAATGAGTGACAATAACTATGGACGCAACTTGCACAAGGGACTGCGACAACTTGTTTTACATGTATCATCCTTGTTAAAAATATTCACGGATCTAATAGAGTATCACTGTGGTGAGCAATGAGGTGTTGGCACTAATACTGGTTTTTAACAGGACGATGTATACTGCACCATCATAGTGAAAGCACTGAAGCTCTGGCCTAATCCCAAACAGAAGTACAAGCCTGACGTGAAAGTTCCTGTCTGCTCTTCTCCATTTGTGCCATATGGGAGGGCACATACAGTCACAAGCCTCTTTCAGGTTTTAAAACTCAGGGAGATGGATCAAATTCATAAGAGATCCTAGTTACCTCATTTCAGTAGTATATGACAGCATCCCCCAAAAACCCCGCTAGTTACCTCATTTCAGTAGTATATGCCAGCATCCCCCAAAATTGCAATAAATTGTGGTGATAAAACCTACAGTTTCATCCAGACTAACTCATTCCTTACTCCTGAAGGCACCTAGAACTGCAACCCACACATGCACTGGATAGCTGAAGATAAGAGCAAGTGCCAATAAAGAACAGAAATCTCTCTGCACCAAGAATTTACATAACTAGCTCCAGTTACTGCTAATTAGACTGATTCCCTTAACTCCTCCATTACATTTTCCTGCATTTTCCAGTTAGCTCTACTAGCAAGATACATAATAAATTATTATTAAATAGAAACCTAATTAATCACATTACAAGTACTTAAAAGTACAGATTAAGCAATGCACAACTATTTTACTCCAATGAAGACCTTACAACTCGCAACCTGGTGCACTAGATAAGGTACCTGAAGCTTCCTCACTATGCCCAATCCACCCTCCAACTTCAGGGTTTTAGAAATATTTAAAATCTTTTCCCCTCCCTTTTACCATGGAAGAGACCTACATGAGTCAGAGAAACATCGATTACAGAGGAGAAATTGCGTAATTAATTTTGTATATTCGACAGCAACTTCATTTTTTTTCTTTTCTCTTTTTTCAGCTACAACAAGGATTTACTTTTTTTTTTTAAGATGGATTGTATTTTAATAGAGCAATTGCCTTGAGTGATTCCTACTTCACATCATATAATATGCCAATAGCACTAGAGAAAGACTGTGTGCAGAAAGTATTTCAACTATTTTAATCTGTCCTATGAGAGGAGTCAGCAAATGGGAGGAAGGCTGCAGTCATACGATCGGGTAGTGGTCCACAGACCTCCAGGTGATGTGAACATCATTTTGAGAGTCAGCGAGCTGCAATACATTTAATCTTGCTGTTCCACGCTACCGCAAGCATGCAACCACGTGGTTGAGAATTGAGATCTCTTGAATACTGCAGCAGCACATTCATTCTTTATAGCGACCAGCAAAAGTTGACGTTAGACAAGCAGGTACTGGTCAAATTGCCCAGGATCTATGAGACTATCATTCCATGCAACAAGAAGTTATCTGGCCCTATCCCACTTTCAGAGGAAACAGGAATTCAGGCAGAAAATAGCAAAGAAGGTTGCTAACAGTGTTTTACAGAAGTTTCTTTCAAAGGAGCATCTATTGACCCATGCCAGGCTTTCCCCCGCGGTTCTCAGGCACAGCTCTCGCACAGATGTACAGCAGCAGGCTTCCCCCTCAGCCGCTGGGACCAAGCCAGCTCTGCTTTGGGCATCCCACTGCAAACCATCACACAACAGGTTGTTGCAAGTGCGTTGCACACAGTCAGTCACTGGAAAAGAGAACCTGAGACACCTATACCATGAGAGCCTCCTTTTTTTTTTTCTTTTAAAAAAAAAAAAAAGCAGCTATGTACATGCAGAGCTTGATTTGCCACATGCAGAAATCCTTTACAACACTTGAAGAGGCAGCTGCCGAAAAGCAAATGCCAGTTGGCAGCATGGCCCAGTTCCCTCGGAAGCCATCCCACGTGCACGGTCTTTCCAACACAACTACTGCAGCCTCTCCTGAAAAGCCTGGAAAACCAGAGGCTTTTCCCTCAGTGTAAGAAAGGGACATTCCCAAAAGTGGGGGCAGAGCGAGGGTGTCTAGAAAAACTACAAAGCAAAAGGAGGGGGGAAAGGAGTAGTAGGAAGAAAGAAAGAAACAGGGGTAAAAGAAACAAAGAACAATGGATGGAGCCGGACAGGAGATATTTTTTATACTGATACCTTCAATAATAGTAACCATAAGGGAAAATGGAAACAAATACAAGTATCAAGGAGAACAAAAGCGTTAAGAGAAACGTGAAAAGAGCAAAGGCCAGGAACAGCAGCTGCATCAATGTCATGCTCAGGTTACTCCTCCCCACCAGGTCCTAAACTTTAGAGGCAAGACGTTAAACAAGGCCTTTGGAGAGCCCATTCTGGCCTGGCGTATCAGAAGGAACCAGGGTCACCCACACTTTCTAATTGTTCTACTCATTTAGGGATACAGGAGAAGAAATAAATCAAAACAAACAACTTCAGAAGCTGTTCTCAACAGCCAGAGAAGTCTCCATGCCAGAGCAGTTAGCACTTACCCACTCTGAAAAACCTTGACATCCTTATCATTTTTGTGTCACGCATTCCCACACGGAGAGGCAATGCGACCAAACCCACTTCCGTCCTCACTTAAAACAGAACTAAAAAAAACCAAGCATCCCCAAGTCAGGCCAATCAGACAAAACACCTGCAGGGCCAAAGCTCTCAAGTGGCTTGAACCATTTAAACTACAGGCAGAGGAAACAGCTTCTGATCTGAGAAGTTACAAACCTCATGTAATGCCTATATGCCATCGCCACTGATGCAGCAAGAAGATCATTTAAAAAAAAAAAAACAAAACAAAAGCAAACAACAAACAATCAGCTCCTACTGAACTGGTTAAGGGGTGTTAGGGGTGGAAATAAAAGACTCCCTTTCCTTTTTTTTCAGGAGTGCTGAATGGGGCCCAGTTCAGGTGTCAACTATGAGATGATCACAGAACTGCATCAGGTAATTCCTGAGCTATTTAAGGAACAAAACACTCTCTCCAAGGAACAGGTAGTGTGGGGCAATTCGTTATCACTGGTCTGCAAATTAAATCATACTGCGAGTGTTTTGTAGTTAAAACCAAAAGCCAGCAACGAAAGGCAAGCTGGGCAAGGGCTACCGGGGAGATTGTACAAAGGTCAAGGTTAAAAGAAAAAAAAAAAAAAAGAAAAAACCACACAAACCACAATCTGGCAGAGATCCATGGGGCCCCTGCTGAGTCACAACCCCTTAAACACTTTTACCAAGTCAGTGCTGTTCCACAGGGATACAGGAGCCAAGCGCTCGTCCCGTGCCAGAGCGCGGCCCTGAGTTACTGCAGAGCCCTCCCTTCCCCAGTGAGGTGCACAAGGAACGTGCCGAGAACTGCTGGACGCGACCGGTGAAAATCCTCCTGTTACTGCCTGAGCCCAGCTCTCACCTTTATGTGTACGTTCTTAGGCATAAAGCAAAAGCGGGCATCACCCCTGCTTTCATATATTTACGTAAATACGCCTACACACACCTCTCTATATGTATGTATACTCGCATGCAGAAATTATACCTACAGACACATGTAGGTAATAGATATATAGCAATAATGCGTAATACCCTGCTCACACTGCACTCCCTCGCTACAGGCATTATGGTACACATGCACATATTCCCCCTTTTCCCATTCAAACTAGCATTACAGTTTTGACTTTCTCCCCGGAGAAGCTTGGAAGGAGAGCACTGTCCACCAACATCACATCAGGGTAGAAAGTCTCAGGATGTGGATAGTCATTAGATATTCTCCTCTTCCCAGAAGAAATGCTCTTTTTGATTCCTTCCTCTTTCTTCCCTTAACCCTCCCCCTTCCACCTTCTCCTCTCTTCGCCTTCCAGTAGCATAAGAAAAATTACGTCGCATTTCAGGATAAAAATGGCTAAAACAAAGTGAGTGCCTTGACATTTTAAGGTAGGATGCAAGCTACACCACAGCAGAACGTCAGTACCTCCGAATGGCCCACATGGCTTTGCTGGGCACAGAAAGGCCACCGCTCCGCTGACCACCCTCAGGCGACGCCGGGTGGCAGGAGCTCCAGGTGCCCCGGTGAGCAAAGCGATGCTTCCCGTTCTCCCGGCTGGCCGGAGGGACGTGCAGCGAGGCAGAGGGAGAAGCCGCAGGCTGACGGGCAGGTCTCTGGTGGATCCCCCCGTTTCTCCTGATTACACATGCAGAGAAAAGGGAAAAAAGAGGGGAAAGAGAAGGATTTACAGATTTTTATTTTTCACGTTTACTTATCATAAAGGTTGAACATAGTGAAAACAGCACAACATGGTATCTAACTACAACAGAAGACATATATTTAATCCAAAATACAAAGTCTTTGCGTGGCTGGGAAGACAGGATTTATTTGTTCCTAAGCAGATCTAGAGAAAGAGATCTGACAGCAACAGAAGATGAGCACTCAGGCTGTTCTCTGGACCTCTCGTAACATGGGAAGCATTGTGAGGAAGAATATGGCGCCATTCCTATTTTTTTTCCTGCAAAAAATAATTGGTATTCTGCCTCATTTAAATAGAAAATAAATCTGTACAGGTTGGAGGAAGAAGCAAGAGTTTCAGCAGCATGTAGAAGCCTGCTGGTTTTCTGTTCCCCCCTAAAAAAGTCAAATACAGTCATAAAATCCTGAGCACCACCGGCAGAAAAGCGCACAATACATGAAACCAGAGCAACTATGAAAATGCTGGACTACACAGCTTCATTCCTGCAAGCTCAATAACTGCCACAACTGGGCAACTGGATGCCACTGAAGCAAAGAAATAACCTGAAGAGGCCACTGGAAGGTGAACCTACAGGAATGGGGAGATTGAGGGGAAGGGGAAGGAGGACGACACAGGTTTTTTTTCCCCCCAATTAATTAACATTTGTGTTACCTTTAGCAAAGCAGCTCGTGGAACACACCTGGCGGACTGTAAACACAAGGGTTAACAAGTGTGCTGGCTGTCAGTCGCCAGAAAACTCCTCGCTGGCTACTTGCCCACCAGCTACACCATTATGGATTACTTATCCAGTCAAAATAGGAGAAATCCTCTGCCGACCCATTGTAGCTGCCCTCTGATTGCTACTGCTGATAGAGGGGTCGGAGGGAGGGCAGGTGGTCCTGAAAGATGGTCCATCCCCCATTAGGTCCTAGAGGAAGGTCTGAAATGGGAAGGAAGCCAGGATGCTCCTGGAAGAGGAAAGTCCCTCTTCTCCCCTCTGCATTTGCTGCTCTCGCATTGTGCCGGACCTGGGATCTGATTTAATTCACTACTGCAGAAACATGAACTCAGTGTCCTTTTTTATAAGCTAGATATGCTATCTCCCGCAGGGGTGTGAGAGGCTCCAGAGCCTGTGGGGCAGCACCGGTGGGAGCAGGAGAAGCGATGGCAGGAGCGAGACCTCCCATTCTCAGTGCCAGCAACCTCTTACATTCAGTCATCGATAGATCTGCACCAGGTATGATTTGGGAGAAAAATGGGTAAAAAACAGCTTCTATCAAACACAAGACTTTTGACTTTTAATGGAGATACAGAATAGCATAATTATTTGGGACACTTAGTGGGTGAGGCATAAAAACTTTAAAGTATTTGATTTTTCTCCAGTGACTGCTGAGAGCTGCTAATTATCCCAATCATTCCAGAACTGGCTGGATATTTTCCCTCTTCTTCCATTCTGTAAGGACAGAAAGGATCAAACCTGATTCTGCTACTAAACATCATATGATATTTCTACAACCATGACATTGTGACTGAATAATCAAGCAGACATTGCAAACGGGAGGAGTTAAGCCAGAGAAATTTAAAGCTGTTAATGCTTCAGTCAGAACTCCCACGGAAAAAATGAATGTTAGTCTTGCCAGAGTGAACCGAGCATTTTAGAGATCACTTCTTCACATCTGGTCTATCTAACCAGGAGAAGTTATCAGGCAGCAATAGAGTAACAAAAAAAAAGTAATAAAATACAGAATGAAACCTTAGTGCCATCCAAACTTCAATTTCAGCGGGGCAAGTCCATCTCCTACAGTGCTGTATATAATAATATATATTTTGCACACACAGGTGGCAACACTTGAAAAGCACAGCAAGTTACTTACGGTTTGAGTCCATGGCAGGAGAGGGAAAAGAAGTCATAAACCAAGCACACACCAAACACAGTGATTCCAGTTTCTTTCACCAGCATTGCACACGTCCCAAGGAATAAACTAAGCAGCAAGAAGCATGGGGAGGCAGTGGGAGGGAAATGTTCCCCAACATAAAGTTGATCCACACTCCTGAAAAATAGATTTGACATAAATATTTTAACTTCTCTGTTATTTTCACGTTTACCACACACACAAATACTGAGACACTTTTCCTTAATTTCTTAAGATGCTGGTAATAAGTGACGTGAGCAATCTACACTGTTCGCTGATAAATGAGGAAAGGTTTACACACAGGACAGGAAGGGAAGACGCAAATATTGAGAGGCGCACCAAGAATTTGAGCAGAGGAGGGAAAAAAGACAAGCAGAAAGAAAGTGGGCTTGAAACAGTCAGAGGAAGGCAGAGTAAGTATAAAGACAGAAAGGGCAGAAAAACACCTGCTTTCGGTCATCTAGAACACACATGCTTAATTCTCTTTCTGTAACAAAATGCACGACGCAAGCAAAAACTCCTCCATCCCACCCACCTATCCCCTGAGTCAAAGATATGTCCTAACCGTTACTGGACTGGGCAGCAAGCCTGTATGAGAGGGAAGAAGGTAGGAAAGAACCAAAAATCAAACTAGCTGAAGTGACCCTGCAGGGTCACTACCAGTTTTACGCCTTTGAAACCTTCTGATGAAAACAGCTGCGCGGATTTGCAGCAAACAGCCCAAGAGGGATATAAACAGTTTTTCCACATGGCCACGATGACGTGGTGCTATTCCTAAATGAAATAGCAATGCAAAAGGGGCAGAAACCCCATCGAGTAAAGCTATTTCTTTATCTATTCTTTTTCAGTCACAGTTTTAGGACACAGACCAGCAAATGGCGCCAAGTTTCCATCTGAAAAGAGTGACTAACTCTCTATACGCAATCCTTCACTCTCCCAGACCAGGTATTTTAGAGTCCCACAGTCACAGCATGTATTTCAAAGGCAGGCATGCGTCCATCCTTTCTTCACTCTACATACAGACAATTTGCCTTCAGTCGAAAACATTTCTTTATTACTTTTAGTTCTACAAGCCCTCCCTTAGTGTATGGTCAGCTGTGATGTCAATAGATGAGGGGACCTTAAGTGTTGACTTCTTTTTTTGTGTTTTTGTTCTCATAAGCATCACTTATATGGCACCATGGCTGAAAGCTGGGGCCAGGACGCTTCCACGCGGCAGTGCTGCGGGAAGCACCTCTTCCAACAACAACCAAAAACTGAAAGGTTTCCCCTTTGTCTTCTCCTCCAACTAGAGCATCTCATGATGGGCCCCTCACTACAAGACAGACATTGAGGTGTTGGAGCATGTCCAGAGAAGGGCAACGGGGTTGGTGAGGGGTCTGGAGAACAAGTCTTATGAGGAGCAGCCGAAGGAACTGGGGTTGTTCAGCCTGGAGAAAAGGAGGCTGAGGGGAGACCTTATCGCTCTCTACAACTACCTGAAAGGAGGTTGTAGAGAGGTGGGGGTCGGTCTCTTCTCCCAAGGAAGAAGTGATAGCACGAGAGGAAATGGCCTCAAGTTGTACCAGGGGAGATTTACATCTGATATTAGGAAAAATGTCTTCACCGAAAGGGTTATCAAACACTGGAACAGGTTATCAAACACTGAAACAGGCTGCCCAGGGAAGTGGTGGAATCACCATCCCTGGAGGTATTTAAAAGACAGGTAGATGTGGTACTGAGGGACATGGTTTAGTGGTGGTTTTGGCAGTGTTAGGTTGATGGTTGGACTTGATGATCTGAAAAGCCCCTTCCAACCTAGACAATTCTACGATTATGTGATATTACCACAGCTGACGAGAAGGATCCATACCTATTATAGGAGAGAAAAGCCAACAGAAAGAGTAGACAGGCCAGGACATCCGCTCTGCCTACTATACCTGTTACCTAAAAGGAGAAGAGACACACAGGTGTAAAAGCACGTATATAAAAAGGCATGCACATTCAGTGACTGTTTCAACGATCCCCGTTAACTGATGCTATTTTAAGCTTCTTATCTTTCAGTGTTACCCTCCCTCAATATAGTGAAATGTTACTTGGTTAACATAGGATATGCTCAGTTTTGTCTGCTGCATTTCTCACTTGGCAAAACAAACGGGTAAGCCAACAGTTAAGTCACTCTTTACTTTCTTATTAAAATATTAATAAAGTTGCATAGAGAAATGCCAGTTTTAGGGATCTGTATTAATGTTGTATAATAAGGCTCAAATGAGAAATGCAGCCAGCTCCCAGAACTGAGATTTGTTAAAAAAAGAAAAAAAACACTAATGAAAGAGCAACTCTTTGGAGAAGACTTAGTATATAGGAATGAATTAATAATTAATATTTGAATG
Source organism: Larus michahellis (assembly GCF_964199755.1). Lineage (NCBI taxonomy): Eukaryota > Metazoa > Chordata > Aves > Charadriiformes > Laridae > Larus > Larus michahellis. The sequence continues at coordinate 66,452,528 of NC_133896.1, read as the reverse complement.
AACTTTATCACCAAAAAGTGATAGAGTGGTATGTAATTTATTCTCTTTCTGAATAAGCTGAGTTTATGAGAGTTTTTTTCTACATATTAATTAACCAAATCTTTTTATAAGAAAGGGAATACCGAAGAAGAATGTATAAACACTCTTTTTACAAACTATTTCAATATTCCATTTCATAAAGATCTAAAAATTGCCCATAAAGCAAATAAAAGGCCCTTTGAAATTTCGCCTCTTTCGAGATTACATAATTAAGCTATATTCAGCGCTCTGGCATTTATTTTAACCTTTTTAAGTTCTGACCCAGACAAAAATAAATTCAAAGAGTGCCTCTTCTAAAACCTCCCTTATAATATAAAGCTGTATTATCAAAAGGAGCCTCACTGATTAGTTCACAGGAGACAGCACAGGGAGTAACTGTAAAGCTCGTGGCTTTTTGTTATTAAGGTAATCTCTCCTCAAAAGTTCTCAGCCGCCCCAGCCGTTTCCCTCCCTCATTTACAAAGGCTGGTAAGGAGAGCGTGTGATGTCAATGGTATTCCAGCTAACGAGCGCATTTCTTTTTTTAAGTAGGGATAGCTAGACCTTACATTTCCTCCTCAAAGACAGCAAGACTCATTTTATCCACAGAAGTACCTCCCGACGCTAACGGACTGCAGTTTTAGCGTGACTGTGTCTTTAAATGCTTCCTTATAACAAACAGAAAAATGTCCAATATGAGCTGTCGCTCTGTAAACTTACCGTGACGTTTATTAAGCTAACAAGTTTTTTCTGAAGATGATACTCCTGGCTTTTAATTGAAATCAATATAAATTAATCCACGGGTCACATCACCTCTATCTTAGCCATCTCCTCCAGAATACACACTAATGCTCCCCCCTTCACTTTTTGTCCCTTAAATTGATGACTATAGGAGATGACTGAAGGCATGCAACAATGTCCCAGCAGGACAGCGTGGCCTCACCGAGGTCTTTGGTTTCAGACAACTCGACGTTTTCATCAGCTGAATGACTGTCCGTTTATTCCCAGCATCGCTGATTAGGACCGTCAATTAGAATTTAGTGCCGGAGCAGAAAGATGGCAAGAATGAATACACTTTTTTCTTAACGACTCCTGCAAATTATTTTAAATATAGCATATTCTCACCTTTGCTCCTCCACAGCAAAAAAACCACAAGCACCGTATTTTGTATGACTCAGAGGTTTTGTTAAAAAAAAAAAAGATTTAAAGTATGTTAAAGTATGCATTTATTTTTAGCTTTTTTGACACCGTTCTTTTTTGTGTCACATACTTACAGCCTCGGTGTGAATGGGATGCACAGCAAAGAACAGCGCCGTGACAAAAGCAAGTCGACAGTCCTTGAACACAGCTTTGTCACAAGTGTACATCAGCAGAAGAGTCACTAGACAGTGTAAAATTACATTCACCGCGTGGAAATAGAAAGGGTTCATACCAGCCAGCAAGATGTTTAACCTGCAAGGAAACAAAACCGAACCATTACTAGGCTGGAGAGGTCTTGTAATAGCAGGACACCTTTCAAATACTCTAAATCATGTTTTTTGCCTGATTTGCAGTCTTCTAATGTAAGTGCTATTAAACTAATTAGTGAAAAATCACTCTGAACTTCTGGTTTATCTGATTAAAGAGAAACCACTTCCCTCATTTTTAAAATATGCGGTTGCACTTGGCAGCCTTCTTGACACGGAGATGGGAGAGGCTTGTGTCCGCCCCGTACAGTTTACTGCAGTGAGACGAGGTCTGAGCTTCCTTGGCAGCAAGTAACAGCGGCCAACATCAGAAGTACAGCACTTGTCCTGTTTCCCGCTTGGCACCTTCTGCGGTTGTCTCAGCCACGTGGCAGCTTTACAATAAGGGCAGTTATTTTCTACTACGGAATAGATGCTTTTGCTTGGGAATAGCCAAGACAAGGACTTGGTAAGGCGCTGGAGCATCTGCTTGCCTTCCAGGTGCATTTATTCCCATTGAATTTTCAAAATACTTTCACATACTGAAGGTTAAGGATTTATTTAAATGCTTTACCAATATTAGGACTAGACTAAGAAGCTGGTCTAAAAAGCTAGCATCATTTTTATAAAGACATTGATGGCAAAGATGAGCTAGCTAACATCCCCCTAGACTCAATGAGACAATTAGGGTTCATTATTTGTGTTGATCATAAAAAAAAAAAAAGATATAACAAGCTGTTATGACATTTGTTTGACAGTGCGTATTAACACATTTTTCTGGTCACTGTTTTTTACAGCCAGCTTGCTTAACAGCTGCTGACAGGCTTTTGCCTTACATGCAGTTGAAGATAACTCAATTCTCTTTAGAATTAACTGCATCTGTACATTTGGACAAATATATATACACACACATATATGCACACACATACACTTGGTGTCTCTATCTAGGGAAGACTCCATATTTGAACACGGAATTTGGAAGCACTAACATTAAAGGCCATTTTTTAAAAAAAACAAAAAACAAAAAACAAAAAAACCAACAAGACACACAGTGAAAAGAAGGCTCAGTCTAAATATTTTGCATGTAGCTGTAAACATGCTAAAGGGCCAATACTCCTTCCAGTTGTTACTGACGGACTCCAGGTCTCCCATGACATATATGATGCAACAGCAAAGCCACCGAGTTGTTGCTACTATGCAAATGCCTTAGGTTTTTTTGTAAGGCAGAGGAGGTGCAGTGGGTCTGTGAGGGCCAGACAACATATGCTTTTTATGAATACTCTCTACATTCCTTACTCATAAGCAACAGAGCGCTATCTGTCCTGGGCTGCATTTTCCAGGCCAGTCTAACTTTACCAGACCAGGAGTCTTACTTGTGCATTCCTACGCTGCTCCCACTGGAGCGTTTATAGAGGCAATAGCTGAAACCCAGAGAGTTTGGGAAAAGTGAGATTTTAGCATGACTTGACCTGTCCCTTTGAAGTATGGGTTGATGCAGCTACATTTTGACAAGACGTCAGTCTGCGTGATTCGAGAATACATGAAGAGTTGGGGCTTTTTTCTTTTTTTTTTTTTTTTTACCCCCATTTCTCCTGCAAGCCACTTCAGGGCAGGACTATACATCACTTTCCCTCATTTCTACCAGCATGGAATGACAAACCACAGCAAATGGCAGTAACAGACACCCAGCTAGAGTTTCATCTGTAAATCCGCTGCGGCAGCAGGACCCCCCAGGCCTAAATCTTGTTTTCAGTGTGCTGCAGAGTTCGAGGGGCAGCACAGGACCACCCTGCCCCAAAGGAGCCAAAGGTCCCGCTCAGAGGCACCTGCAGATGTCTGCAATGGCAGGGACCACCTGTGGGACCCATTTTTTTAACACAAATTAATCATTTCTGGCTGTAAATTAGCTGGATGGAGCACAGTTTTCACCATTGCTCCCCTTCAAATGCCAAAGCGTGCTTTGGCAACCTGACTTCTGGAGAAACCAGATGCGGGCAGGTGAGGACAGTGAGGTCAAGAAGTGCCCAGGCTATCACGTGATATGAAACCATGCACCCAAACGTGAGAGATTCTCATTTATTTGGCAAGTTGTGAGAATCAATCGCTCAAAACATGACATCTGACCTTGAAAAATCTCTCATTAGTCTCCATGGATCACATCTGATCACTTCCCACTCTGCAAAACAGATCTACTGGCAAGAGAGGCAGAACCTCATAGGGGAGCGATCTTCTTGCCATAAGGTCACCTATCCCACAGGCGAGGTGTGCTCTTCACACCCCTTCTTGGGGCAAACATCAAGTCAACAAGGCTTGTAAACTGGCAGTTAGCTGACTTAAGTTATTGAAAATAGCTAGGTAAAAGCAGCAGCCTCACAGCTTGGCTATTCCCCTGTGTATAAGTAAAAGGCAGAACAAAACACAAACATAACGCCATGGTATTTAGATAAGCCTTCCATTAAACAGCAAAATCTGACTGCAAGCATGCCTCGGTGTGTGTTTTAAATAGCATCTTTGGTGGTCCATGAACACTAAACGTGAACGTTTGCAGGTGCTATATTCACACCAGTGGTTTTTTGCTGCTAAAGCTCTTTGTCATAAGAAATTAGGCCACACGGCAATGAAGGAAACATTCTTTTGTCCTGAAACAATCCCAGCAGAATGATTTTGAAACGTTAGCGGTGGTTGAATTTATTGTACGTCAAACGGGTGAGCAAATCTGGGGCTCCAAACAACTCTAATCCAAGTCACAAGAACTTTGCAAAGCTCCCCAGCACGCTTACGCACCCATGGGGAACAAAAAAAAAAAGAAAAGGCAGCCTGCTATGGAAAGCCAAATTTGCTCCACCGCAGAGCAACAATGGAGCAACTTCTGGGCAAGAGAGCAGGAGGGGATGAGTAAATCAAGAGTGACTTCTCCCTTCTTAAACTTGAATATCCTTACAGAAATTCAGTCTTGTCTTTGTTTACCAACAGCCTCATTATCACAGAGTCATGTAATAATTATACACAGTATATGGCTCGGCAAACAAAGGAAGCAAAACAGAGATAGGAATCTCAAAATTAAGTAAAAAGTGGTGTTTCTCCAACATCATGTTCATGAACAGAAGGTCTGGCAGGCAACAACTGTACTCTGTTGGGGGGTGCGGTGTGTCCTTATATTTCCGTATCTAAACTGGACCACAAATGGGGAAAATATTTCATTTTTTAAGTTGTAAGCCCCAAAGACACCATTACTGCCATCATTTCTAACTGGCAGCATCATGTTGGCTGGAAGACCTTAGCCCGCTCTGCATGAAGGTTGTAACATCTGTCTGAGCTGAAGCACAACTTGTAAGAGATATGTTATGGCCTTGGTAGGGCACACAGCTAGGAGAGAGCAGATGCTTTGGGCTGGCCAGGCTTTTTGAACTGACTGCTCGTCAAACCAGAGAGTTGTTTGCAAATAGCATTCTAAAGATTTAGGGATGAATAAAGCAAGTGACCACATTCCTAGGAATGGAGACACTTGAAAGAGGAGACACCACCATCTCAGACAATGAGGTCTTTCCTCAGGGAAGCTGCCCATGAAACACTCAGAGAAGAAGAGTTTTGCATTTGTTCAACACCTCTGCTGGAAGAGTCCCTGGAGGCAAAGGGTGTGCTAAGCCTCCTGAGAAGTGGCGAACCGGCAGTTCAAATGCAAAGGCCCCAAAAAGGCCCAGGGGAAAAGGAGGGGACGAGCATGTATACCAAGGAGCAGTCTCTTAATACTAGGTGACATTGACAGGTATCTAATAGAATTGATCAGCATCACCCAAGCTAGCTCCAAAAATAAAAACCCACTACAGAAATCACAGCGTTGATCACGTGCCATGTCAGGGCAGAGAAAGCTGCCCTGAAAACATGTATTCAAGCAGAGACTCTTGTCTCAACACCAGCCTTTGTGTCCACGTGTTGGCAGCATGCGTGGTTCAGCATGTCACACCCAAGGCAGAGCACTGCCAAAAATACATGCCCAAGCAGGAGGTATGCCAAAATAAGAGGTATATGCCCTAACACTGAAATACCTTGATTTTGCTAAGGTTAATGGATTTTTTCCGGGAACAGCGGTGTAGTTTGCCTTGCCACCTACAGCAGCTTTTCCGTTCCTCCACCATCTACTATAGGAAAAGGAATTACATAGCTCCCTTCCCACAGAGAGACTTTTACAGGCATCAGCTGTTGAGAGTCCACTCAGCAGAGCTCGTAAGAGAGCTCTCCAGAAGAAAGCACATCACTCTCGCTCTTAAAAGAACAAGCAACATCTCAGCACCGCCAGTTAACCACATGTCCCCCCTCCATTTGAAGAACGGCATTTGTAGAGCAGGGACCATGCACCATGCTGCCCTCAAGCCACTGGCACTTACTCCTCCTCTGAATAAGTCATCAGGCAGGGACACATCTCCTTGGGTAAGCAATTCCCCGTACAGAGGACCTGGAAATCGAGTGGGATTCAGTGATTTCATCCTCACAAACCCAGAACCAGAGGGGTCTATGCCACAAGAGTACAGGCTCACAGACAAATCCCGTACAAACTCAGTTACAGTGTATAATCACCAGCGCCCCCGGGCTCTAATATAGTGCTTTTTATCCACTTGTACGCATGAAGACTCATTCAACTTTTTTAAGGCCTCTCATGATTTAATAATATTGTAAACCATAATTGGAGAGTTTCTCTTTTTATAGACTTTATTATCATCCCTGGGCAGCTCTTGTTTAGTTTAATCTGTTTTATTATTTTCAAAAGACTAACAAAAAAACACAACATGTTATGAAATAGAAATGCGCAGGATAATAACGGTAATTTGTCATAGCGAGTAACACTTAATGGAAAGTCTCACAGCATCCCACACCTCATAAAACCCCCACAGCTTTTATAGAGGAAAGCTCACATGCCGATTTCTATAAATTAATCTAACATACAAGGATGGATTAAGTTTCTCATGATCTTCCCTTCCTTTTGGACTTGTGTGATATAGATGGCAAACTTTATGCAAACTAATGCCTGATTTCAGTGCATGGCGGAACCTCCTTATAAACTCCACAGATGCATCTACTACGTGCCAGGAAAATGAGCATTTGCACTCCAAAAGATGGTGCAGCTGCAGCAGTGGCAATAATGGTTAAAGCTCTATGTGGAAAAAACTCAAAGATCGATGAAAGAAACTGTAGCAATAAAAAGAAAATAAGCCGCCTTTGCAGCAGCCTTCGTGCAATGGCCAGCGGAGCAGGGCAGAGTTTCCACCACAGTCCAACAGCACTTTGTGCTGATAATCTCTTCATAGTACAGTACAATGCCTCAGAATTAAATGGACAATAAGGCTTAAATGGTTTGTTAGGTGATTTGCTGTAAGGGGCATGGGTGGGAAGACAGAGGCCATATCAATTCCCAAGCTACAGCAATTCCCTTAGAGCACAACAGGCATCACTTACAAGAGCGCTAGTTAAGTGTTGGCATTCCAAGCAGGTTATTGCTTCCCAGCACGGTTAGGAAAACAAAACAGAAATCACAATTAGACCGGGAAGCAGCCAGGGCAGAAATCTCTAGTGAAACCCTAGAAAGTGGTTTGATGATCATTCCTGCGTTAAGAAAACGAAAAGCATCATTCCCACAGCTTCAGATTTGCCTCCGCAAATGGCCCTGGAAAATTAAAAAAAGCCAGACAGCGGCAACTTACAAACTAGGTGTTGTTTTACCCAGATTTTAAAGAAAAGAGAGTTTGTCTTTAAAATTATTCTTGAGTATTGTCTCAGCAAGAGCAATGCACTGAAGGAAACGAACATCTCGCGAAACTCTTTAGCGGCCACCAAGCACAGAGCACAAGCTCTTCTGAGCACAGAGAGAGTAAGAGATGGTCAAGAGTGATCAAGAACCAAGCTAGAACAGTCATTTGTCAAGATGAGAAGACAACACTAACAGAAATCTAGTCTGAAGTTATTAAGCCTCACAAAGAGAATATTTCGAACTGGGTAATAGAGTTCTTCCACTTTAAAATAAGTTTGGTAATCTTTCAGCTTGCGCTGAGGAGGAAGAGCCATTTTAATTTATACAGAAGCAAAGAAAGGAAAAAACAAGTATAGCGAGTGAAAAGAGAACAGCCTTTTTTTTTTTCCCCCCTTTTAAACCCGAGAGACAATAAATGACAAAGCCCAGGAAAGCAGTCAGAAACAGAGCGAGTAAATGCAGAGAAATGCCTTTAGCTAACCAGCAGCAGCCAGAGCACTTTATTTTCATGGACTCTAAAGAGTATTGACAGGGATGCTCCTGTGGGGAAGAAGGTTGGCTCAAAGCTGAGCCTTTTAGGTAAAAGAAGACAAAAGAAAATTAAAGGTGACATTGGTGCAAGAGGAATAGGATGCCAGATGAGAGAAAAATCCCCAGGAACTGGTAGGTGTTAAATAGAGACAAAACAGCACTGAAGCAAGCAGCAAACATAGGCGTGACTGGATTCACGTCAGTCAAGTCTTTTCAGGAGAATCTGCCCGGACCTTTTAGTGAACTCTTCCCCTCAACATAAAAGGCTTTTAATTCAAGAGACAGACAAATTTTATTGAGTAAGGAGTGAGAAAATGTTGCGACTAGGCAGAAGTCCTACGTGTTTTGTACACACATCTCCTCCTGGGCACATCCTCACCTCTGGGCTTGGCCACAAGAAGTGCAGTGGCCGGGACCCCCAGCCCAGCCAGGTTTGTGCCCCCAGCCTTCCCCCAGGAGACACTAAGCAACCCTGCCTGTCCCCCTAGAGAAACACAGCCCAGACCTACAACCAAAAAACATCAGGCACCTGCTATGAAATTACATTCAAGGAGGGGAGGAACCGCCCTTGCACTTGGAACTGGGAGGAACAAAAAAAAAACCAAACAAGCTTTGAGGCACGTGCCCCTCTCCCAGACCCGAAATGGCAGCAAGGCACTCTGCTGTGGGTCAGAAGAAAAGGTTATATGCCTAGAAATGTGCCCGAATATTCCAACAATAACACAGCCAGCCTAACAAAAGCAACTGCCTCTCTTCACAAACTCTGCCTCGCCCAATGTGGCTACCCCGGCACTACATCAATTTCGTAGCAGGTATCACAGTATCAGCATGGAGAGTGATTGCTATAGCTAGGGTAGAAATATTAGACTAAGCTGTACAGGAGAAATACTGACACAATCTTAAACATTGTGATATTGCCTTAATATAGATGTACGGAGTGAAGAAAATACTTGTGTGCTGTGTATTTAACCTGACGCATTATAGCTCCACTATATTACCCTGTGATGTCAAACTGTAATATCGCATTAAATCAAGAATAAATAAAATCTAAGGTCTGTTTTTCTTCCCCGGGTTATTTTGATTTTCTTAAGCTCCCTGTCCTTGAAACTCATGCCACTGATACAGCTGAAAAAATAGAAGGATCAGGTGTAAGCAACTAGATAGATCAGAAGGCTGGCAGTGAATTATTGAATTAATTCTCTCTTTGGCCACGTGTTTACATCTAACTCAAGCTCACAGCCACTTAAGTCTTTGATCTGAAGCCACCAGTAGTCTCACATTAGGCTCTCGGTGCCCACGCAGAATACTGAACCGTTGCTGAAGGGTCCCATTTACTTCCTAGGCATGTATGCACCCAGGCCATCCCCAGCTAGCAGCCTCAGTGGGCAGACCTACGGGGTCATCCATTCTGCAGTCAGCAGCTGAGCACGGCCTGGACTTTTTAATTTATCTTTTTCCCCTTTTTTTTTTTTTTTTCCAGCCAGAGTACTAGTAGGATGGCTCTGTGCACAAATTGTGTGTCTATGTCTTTTCTGGTGGGAGAGTTGCGTTCCCATTTACAGCTTGTCTCCCCCCAGCTCCTTTCCTCCTGGGCCACCAGGGCCACCCAGCAGCAGCTGGAGTGGACACTCTTACACCCTTCCCACAGTGCCAAGCACATTCCCAGTGAACAGTCACTGCCAACTCCTTCAAGGAAAATCAGGTATCTCCTGTGCTTCTCCACCCGGTGTCATCCTCCTGAGCCTCTGTCACAGCTACATGGCCGAGACCTGTCACTACCTTTCCTTTTCGCCCAGTCTTTTGTCCCTGGTGAGCTGTTACTTGAGGCACCTCCTTCACCAGCATCTGCCTTGGCAGTGCCCTCCATCCCGCTACCCATCCCGAGCGGGCAGGGCCTTTGCTTCTCCTCGACCACCTGCAAAGCCAGGAGGCTGATCTCTGACTAAAAGTCTTTAAATCTTGGCATCGGGGTTTTTTAAAAAGGCTTCGTTCTCGCCATTTCCTACCAGTGCACACCTTCAGGCTACGTCTGCTACGCTGCCAACTACATCAAACCTCCATCACCTGTTATTTTTGTGGGCTGAAAAAAGTCTAACTAAACAGGGATTTGGCAGACAAGAAGAGAGGGAAGGAGACAGCACTGAGGATTGCACCTTCTGCTTCAACAGTTGAGAAACATTTTTGCAAAACCACTGGAACCAAGGAATAACTTAAGCGCTACTGGGGGAATAAATGATTCACTGAACTTCTGTTAGCGGAGACAAGGTGTAAGACAGAAAGCACCCAGTTTAAGTATAAAATCCTGAGTGAATTACAGAACTGGCAGATCTTTTTTCTTTTTTTCTCTGCGCCCTTCATCTTAACATTTTATAGGGAAGACATCAAGAAATAGCATATCCCGAGTCCAAAAAGCCGCCTTCTTTAGAAAGAAGTATATTGAATCACTTCTTGGAGAAGAAAATAGCTGCAGGTAAACATCTGAGAGTGACAGCAGCTGGAGAAGAGAGCAAGAAGCAAGTTTTTCCTAAGGACTAAGCAAAACCATTGCCCACCATCTCAACTCCTGTCCAGATGAGGAGTTGTGCTAGACCTGTCACCTAACGGTTACCCACATGTCATAGCGATGTTTCTGAACCAACTAGTTTTAACACTCCTTTACTTTACTGAAGTCAAGAGAAAAGGTGAGAGAAGTTCAAAGATGCAAAGCAAAGAGTATTTAATCCAACAGTTCATGTGCAGGTTTTTTGTCCCCCCTTCTGATGTTAACCCACACAAAACAATGCAGCAGTTCTGTGAATATTTTAAGTTTTGCTTAATGGTTCCAGTAACGTGGGCCACTCTTATGTTCCTCTGATCATTCATCCTGACGGATACGGTGTGAATAATGTCAAATACTTGAGCTCTTTTCACTGTTTGGCTCCAGAGCATTAGTCTACTGGAATGAGGGCTGTCACTTAAGATTTCCAGTTCATCGGGGACTGTTACAAAATTTCACCAATGTCTGCTTGAGATTTTTCTGACAGACAGGTGATAAATTTTTTAAATTGAGATCATTTCAGGAATACGTAGCATATATGTAGGACACGTTCAGACTAATGAAAAGTCCACAGGGCATCATGAGTCCTTCCTCTTACTTTCACAGCCACGAAGGACAGAAAAGAGACTGAGACAAAGTTTCTGTAGCTTGATGGATCTGTAGATATAAATTTCAGCCCACCCTTCACATCTGTTCAGTACATGCAGTTTGGAGATCTCCCAGATTTTTTAATCCTAGTACAGCGAGACTCAAAACAAGCCTTTCCAGATGAAAGTTTCATGCAACAGAAGCAGAGCTACTAGGCAGGTATAAAGAATCATGCTACTGTTAAACTGCCTTGGATTTGACCAAATTAGAACAACAAGGAAGGAAATAAAATAAGAAAAATAAAAAAAGTAAAAAAAAAAAAAGGAGAGAGACCAGAATACTTTGGTCTCTCCTTCCCTACCTCAGCAAAATCCTGCAAAGCACACACCACAGAGTTTTCTCAAGTATTTAAGTGGATGCACTGAATTCTAACAAAAGTATTAACAACCAACATTCATTTCCATCCTGTTAAAAGTCCGCTTCTGTTGAGCATTTTACAAGCATCAGGGTAAATCCCTTTTCCTTCTGCAGGAGGACAGAATGTAATGAGCAACCTCCTGCCGGGCAAGGCAGGGGTGGGTGGCTCAGGCAGGCAGAGCACGGCTCAACCACAGGCTCAGTGTCGCCTGGCAAGAGCTCCCTGCAGCCTCTTTGGAAGCGCTGGGTTTGAAGGATCCACTCCACCCAGATCCTATCTGTCTTCCTCTGACACCCAACTGGTAGAAATAAAAAAGGAAGAATGTGGACACTGGAGTGCTGGAAGGGTATTTGGGACACAATGGAAATAATCTTCCTCTGCAGCCAGGGAAGATAAACGATTCCTTCCCAATTCCGAATGCAATGCCAAGCAGTGAACAAATGACTCTGCCTTTGACCCTGTGTCTTAGCTGTATGGTTATTATAAGCACTTCAGGATGAAATCTTGCTCACAAAATTAGTCTTACTCATTTCCAAAAAGGACTATATGGGGACAGCACTTCATCTTTTTTTTTTTCCCCCACCACCTCCCCCCTCGATTTAAATAGCAAAGGTAAAACCAGTTCAAGACATATAAAACCAGAGTCAAGACATCTAAACAGGAACTAAAGCATGTAGTTTCCATTCCGTTATTAAAGTTTAAGTTTCTTTTGCTAATTAGCATAAAGCAACCTCAATCCTGCAACCTGATCTAGGGGGCCAAGTCCTGCACCGATACCGCATGCAACTCGGTCAGTGGTGATACACGCAGGTTCACTCGTCTCTCACATTACCCCAGGATGTTCTGCTGGAGGAACGGATTAATCAGACGACTACCCAAACTGCAACAGTTTGGCTGGACACCCGATGGAGAAGGAGCTCTGCGTGCACAAAGCCAGCTGTGCCCGTGGCTGCCTACATCCCCTTCGCTCTCTACAGAAACCGGCTGAGAGCCCCTTCAAGGGGAAGGTACAAAACCTGCCCTAAACAATCCAGTTTACAAGAGTCTGTGCTGTTCATAGTTGTGCTTTATCAGGGATGCTCCACCCCGTGCCCATCCAGCCCTACTTCCCCAGAGCGCCGACACCGCTTGCTGTCGGCTCCAAGCCCACCCTTACAACCGAAGGGCAGCAACTGCTCCATGAGAGTGACGATGGGATGCTGCATTGCCCAAAACTGCTCTTGCCTCACAGAAACACACAGTTTTCACGTAGTTCATGAAACATTATTTATAAATCTGGTACTGTAATTAATAGTTACTCAACAGAGTCATGAGGTTCCAGGAACACCTCCTCCGGGCATATTTACCACTGTCTATATAGTGTGTTCCTTATGCCTGACATAGGTTTGTAATGGGCATCTACCCGTCACCTGCAAACAGGTGTCAAACATCGCCCAGCTACATTAGGTCTTCAGCACAGCTCCCCACAAACACCCACATCATTTTTAACTACTGAAACGTGGTAAACATTCACCACCATTTACGTTTCATCAGAATAAAATGAGAACAAGCTAATGGAAAGGATGGCAAAACTGTATGAATTGTAACTAAGCTGATCTGCTACAAGTTATTCTCCTCGGAGAAAGAGAGGAGTCTGGGTTTTCCTTCCAGGATCAGCGATGGGAACCGCCCGTTACCTCGTCGCTACGCAACTTCTCTTTATCCTCTTTTACCCGAAACTCCTCCTCAACAACTCTGCCCGGTGCACAGGGAACATCCGAAGCCGCCGCGGCTGGCAGGGAACTCCGGGGGAGTGACAGGAGAGGGTCGCGGCTGCCAGGCGGGATGCGACAAACGGCGCGGTACCCTTGAGGCAGACCCCTCCGCTTCCCGGTAAAAACGGAAGGTAGGGATGAGTGACTGCGGGGCTGCTTCCAAAATAGCACCGGGGAAGTTTCTGGCACGGCCGTTCAATCGCAGAGAAAAGTACTGGAGATGAAGCAGAGGGGATGAGGAAGAGGAGGAACTCACGGGGAGTTCAATCTCAACACCATTCTCAGCCAAAAGAGCTTTCCGAAAAGCTCGGGTTTTCCCTTCTATCCCACCCGGGCAGCCCGGGGAAGAAGCGTCGCCACCTGTTCCCAAACGGCGGGGGAAGCGGGGCGCTCGCCGGCGGAGCTCAGGCTGCCCCGCACCGGCTCCGCATCCTTCTTCCTTCTCCGGTGAACTTCCACCGGGCGCGGGCGGCGGGACCAGGCGTCCGAAGCTCCCCCCGCCGCCCCCGGGGCTCATCCCGTCCCGCTCCGGGCAGAAATGCTGAATCACGAAGCCGCGGGACCGGAGGGTGCCGGGCCGGGGGGCGGGAATCCCCCCTGACCCCCGCCCGGGTCCGGCTGCTTCGCCGGCGGCGGGCACTTACTTGAAGGTGAGGACGCAGAGGGGCCGGTAGGACTTGTGGCTGGTGTTCTCGGCCATCCGCTTGCCCCAGAAGTCGTTGGCGAAGGCGGCGGCCACGGGGGCGGCCGCCCGCACGTCGGGGTTGTTCACGATGGCCCAGACGTCGTCGTGCACGAACTCGCCCCGCAGGGAGTTGCCGTAGCAGAGGGCGCACAGCCCCGCCAGCACCGCCGCCGCCGCCGCCCCGCCGCGCCGCCCGCCCGCTGGGGACGGGGACGGGTGAGGGGGCGGCGCGGCTCGGTCCCGGCTGCGGGAGCCCAGCGCAGAGCCCGTCACCATGGCGCGGGGCGCCGGGCCGCCTGTCCCGGCCCCAGCCCCGGCTCCGGCTCCGCCGCCGCGGCGCGGAGGGGAGGCGGCGGCGGCGACCGCATGGTGCGGGGCGGGCAGCGGGACCGCCGCCGGCCACCCGCGTTCTGCCGAGGCGCAGCCTGCCCGGCTGCAAATAAACAGCGGCCGCCTCCCCGCGCCATCCCTCCTCCTCCTCTTCCTCCTCCTCCTCCTCCTCCTCCCCGCCTCCCCCCCGCACGCATGCTCCTTGCCGCGCTGTCACCCCCGCCGCCACCTCAGCCCGCCGGGGTGGGCACTGCCCGGGGGTGGCCTCCGCACACCGGGGAGGGGGACCCACACGGCGCGGCGGGGCACGGCAGCACCCACGCGGGGCCGCGCTCCCGCGGGGCCGAGGTGTTGCGGGGCCACGAGCGGAGCGCTGGTGCGGCGGGTGGCCCCTGTCACTCGCGGGAGAGAGGGACAAGGCTGCCCTGCCTGGCGCCGGGGCCTCCTCCGTGTCCCCCCCGCTGGCATACCCCTCCCACGGCCCGTCGCGCCAGGATCAGCCGCCCTGTGGGCCGTGATTACCTGGGGAGTGGGGATGTCCCAGCCGGCTCCACGGCATCCGCGCTGATCCACGGCATCCCCTGCATTCACGCTGATCCACAGTATCGATGCTGGTCCACACCGTCCACGCTGCTCCACACCATCCATACTGCAGCATCGCCTGTGCCAAAACAGTCCCCGCCGTGTCCTGCTGGTGGGGAAAGTGTTTTGGTGCCACGAAACTTGTTTTCTCTACTCTGGTCCATCACCTCCTCCAAAATCACCTGCCTGAGAGCTGCCTTCTCCAAAGCATTATTTTAATGACTGCGGTATGCTCATCATCACCCATACGTGACCTTCCTTGTGTTAACGACAACTCCCAGTAACTTTTGCTTAAGGAAAGACCATGTTCAAATCATCTATTAATCCACATATAAAAGGTATGTGGCCATGGCTTTTTCAGAAAACAGAAAAACAAAGGCCCTATTAATGTTTTTTACCATTTAAATAAAACTTCCTGCTTATAACCAAAGAAAGAAAGAACACCACTTGGCAAAGAAGTTTAGACTCAATTAGGTGAACGAACATACTGGACATACTTTGAATTTGTTCTTGAAAAAAAGATACACTAAGCACGGTTCACCGCCAGCCCGTGCAGTTCCAAGCTGCTGTGTGTGTGTGTGTGTGTGCGTGTCAGCGTGCCTGCCGGCCTGTGGGAAAAAGAGGGGAGCGGAAGCCGCGAAGAGTTCATGCAGACTGTCCGGGGCGAGCCCTCGCCAGGAATGCTTTTTCCCCCAGCATATTTGGCACTTCGAATCATCTGGTATTTTCCAAGTGCAACAGAACTGGCTTTTCAGATGCACTTTTGTCATGGCTAAAAATAACAGTTAACTCTGACTAGGACAGCGTGTTTATATCCGGGACAGAAGGAAACTCCACCAGAAGCAGGGCCATCATTCAAACTTTCTCTTTAAGTGGCTGATGCCATTTTGGCAGTCGGCCCCCCAGAGCTTTCCCCAGCATGGCAGACCGTTTCTGGTGGTGTGTTGGTATTCGTTTTCACCAAAGTTTCAAAGCTTGGGCACGTAAAGCTAGGCTCGAACATCTCTGCACGGGCACAGAAAGAGAAACAGCCCGGTGTCCAGAGGCACAGCAGTACTGAAGCCCACAAGCACCCAGCAGCTCTGAAAACAAAGTCACTATTGCAGACGTGCCTAAAAGCTGGAATTGTGACTTTTTGTTGACATAAATTAAAATGGAAGGATGGGCTGTAATGTTAGTAAAAGCGAAACCAACATGTCTAAGATTCAAAGGTTGTAATTGCCTTACAGTAGACTCCAGGTTATATTTGAAATCCTAAATTATTCCACCAAACCAAATCTGCAATCCCTTGCAGTTCTGAAATGGGCAGCTGGGGGTCTAACTATTCTCCAGGGCAGATGTACTGCAGATGTGGGTGAGCTAGGCAGATTAAAAAGGGGGGGTCAGCAGCACTGCTGATGTGACCCCCACAAACCCAATGCACCCAGCAACCCAGCTGGGGCTCGACAGGCTGTCCCTCCCAACAAGAACCCTGTATCTCTGATCCAGCCCCCACGGACCAGGGTCCACACAACCTTCTTCACTGATTTCTTTCAGCCCACCAATAGCCCACTCCTGCCACGAAACAGGGCCCAGGGCTGCCATCAGGCAGACTGATATCGGGGCAGGAGACAGGTCTCTCCATTCATTATCCAGGACCACGGTACACGTCCGTGCTGTGTCACGAGTCCCACTGTCCAGCCTTTGAGCTTAACATAAAGCTGACAAAGAATGCAGAGTTCTAAAATGGCAAATGGTGAAGAGGTGATAAAATATAATTTTCTCATCAAGGGATTTACTGTCAAGATCTTATGACAGTAACATACACAGCCATATAACATCTCATACTACAACAGATGTACTCTACGGAATAAATAACATTGCTTCCTATACAGATCTACAATTTCCTGTTCGCTTTCATAACCCACCGTGCTTGACAACACCAAAAAGCGTGGAAAGAGATGGCAGTCCTGACCCATTCAGGACACCTTCTGCCTTCACGCTCCTTAGGAGGGCACCAACACTGGCCATTGGCTTTCATCTGGCACGGGAACCTAGATTTTGCAAGGGACAAAAACCCTCTGTATTTTCTCATCCATTTTCTTATGCACTGAGTGGAACGTTATGCACAAAGTGTAGTTAACACTGATTTGTCAAGTTTCTTTTATGAGAAGAAAATCTATTCTCACTTCTCCAAGACAGACCAGATCTTTCCTTTCTTCCCTCAAGCAAACATCTGAAATAGAGAAAGCAATGCTCCAGTGAGCCACAGAGGAAGACCTCCTGTTCTTCATGCTAAGACCTGCTGAAATACAGGCACGTCGTCTTCTCCTTTCTATCCACAAAGCGAAACATTACCTTGTCATGCAGCAGTCACTGTTGCAGACTGGATTCAAGATGTCGCCTCTTGCTGGAAGTCCTGATCACCTATGAAGAAATTAACAGCAAAACGTCAGAATTCTGAGAGCGGGAGAACACAGATTGAACACTGCTGTATGTTGGATCTGAAGTCTTTTCACACATAAGCGTCCATATACATAAAGGGAGAGGAAAGAGAGAAAGAAGAGAATCCAGTGATGGGATGGTTTGCTCCAAAGCTGCTTTGCCACTTACAAAAATACCTGGTCTAATAAGAAGTATTTCCTCCTCCTGCAAGCCTTGATTCTTTCTCTACCTGCAGTAGCCATGTCATCCCTTCTGAAATGTAAAGCCAAATTGCTTCTCAGAAAAGCTGAGCTGAGTTGTGGAATCACGTGTGTAGCTGAAGCACTCCACAGCGATTTGACTGCCTGCTTGTATTTGAATCGCAACTTTCGTGCCAGCTATATAAAAAGATTGTTAACAAATGGCTGTTAAAACTGGAGACCTTGACACTAATTACCTGAAATGCTCAAAAAACCAACAAAAAAACCCAAAACAAACTTGCTCTGCTAATTGAGCAGAGCTCATTACTTCTGAAGTAGGAAAGTTTAGGCTCCAGTCGGAGTAAAACGTACGGCAGGGTATACCAGGCGGTAGACACATTTGAACTGTTCCATTTCAAAGGGTTGAGCACTGATTGATCTGTTACAATCTGAAGATGGCAACTGCTCAAAGGCAGAGAGAAACTGCAGAAGTTTTGAGTTTCAAGCTTAAATGTGGAATTCTGAAGAGTTTAGCTTTGCGTTGACTGATTAAAGTATAAGAATGCGGTAAATACAATATAAAAGTTAAATTACCATATGGTCATAGCTAGAGGTAAATTTCAAAAGCGGCACATGTAAATAGTTTCTTGCTCTCTGAACAAATAATTTTACATTTAAACTAAGTCATTTGGTAACTGGTACAATTGATTGCTGCTGGTAGTCAGTTACTGAATGGTTTTGCAATTCATTTCAGTAGCCCCAGGATGAAACTCTGTATCTGTCACACATATAGTCTGCGGTTGATACAGATTATGTTCATATGGTTAAAAGCAAAAAAAAAAAAAAAAAATTAAAGAATGAGCCAGCCACTAGGTTCTGCTCGCTATTAAAGGAAATTGCCATCTTAAATGAAGGAGTGTTGCAAAACCTGGAACCAAGTTTGGCATCTTTAATTGAGTGTGCCGTCTGCGCTGGAAGAGCTTTGGAGAGACAGAGAACAACCCATGTGGTCCAGAGCCCCTCCAAGGAGTTCAGCGCAGGCATCGTTCTGTTTAGCCAAGTAGGATTTGAACTTCGGAGTTACGGGGAGCATTGCAATGCTGCCATGAAGCACCATGCTGGACTAGGCTGGAGAAATCTTATTTATGATCCTTTTTGCATGTTACCAAATTGCTTCTAGGTCTATGCAGAAAGTTTATCTTTGGGAGCAGTGAAAGTTCCTGTGCTTTTGCTTTTGCTTTCAACTGTGGCCAAGAGCCAGAAGTACTACAAGCAGAAGAGGAAAACTTCTTGCCCTTAGTACCCTGGTCCTGTGATCCTCAGGAGACAAAGCAATCCAGTATCCTCAGGATGACCTCTCCTTTTCAATAGGGATGTAGTATTTCAAGTTCAGTCCATGGCGCCCTAATAAACCTTCTCCCTGTGGCAGTCATGGAGCGTGCTAAATATTAGCCCTGAAAAATCAACCCCCTCGGTTTTCACAAAGCTATATAAACAAGAAGATATCACATGGGAAGCACTGCTTGGTGGATCCCCATGGATGCACATTTCCCATTCCTGACACAGATGGCAAGTAACACATAATCCTCCATGACCCATTTTTAGATCCATTTGTCACCTGTTTCATATGCTTGCGTAAAATGAGAGATTTCAAGCTGAGGAAAAGCTTGCCATAGTTGTTACTGGATTAGAGGGAATCTCTTTTTCAGCTCATACAACGAATGCATTTTCTGCCTTTGAAGAGACCCAGGTTAACCTTTAGTCTATGGGCAGGATTGTACAGGGTCTTTGAATCCCTGCAGAGGGTGGAACATCCACGATTTGACAGGGGAGAGACATCCAGCAAACTGTATGAAGTGACTTGGGTTCGGTAGTCACAGTTTAAAGGTGAGGGACAATACAAAGGTGGGACAAATCCCAGTAATGAGAATAACGGGATTCTTCACGTGCAGAGCAGAGGCAGACCATGGCTTAGGCTGCTGAAGTTTTCCACTCCAGCAGATTCACTCATCAGCTGAGTCCATTAGTACTTTCCATTTTTGTGTGCTTGATTTGGGTGCGTAGAACCCCATGACGGAATGGGGACTGGAAGAGAGAAAGAATTTTCTTTCCTTATTGAGCACGGATCTCCATTTCTCCTCCTCTAGAAGGACTGCAGAAATTTCCCAACACCAAAGAGTTCTCAGTCTTGCCCTTGCCTGAAAGATCATTTTTATGGCATTGGAGCAAGGGAGAAGTGCAGCCTATAGGGCTTGAGTCATAAGAGTTATCGCTTGTAACGTTCATCTGTTTAATGCTGATTAAGTACAAGACAGTTTAAGCTGAATTTTTATGTGCTTCACGGAAATCAGCTAATGGCTCAGAACCACAGAAATTAAAAAGGGAAAACCCAACTCAAGATAGGCCCATTTCTGGGTGAGTGAATGAAAGACTCTTAGATGACTCCAGATTTTTTTCACTTAGATTGCATAGCCCCGGACTGCAGTTTTGCTCTGCCTGGGAAGTTGTTTCTGAGCACAAGCAGGTCAGAGTGGGTGTGAGGCTGTTTGAAGTGGAGATCTTGCTAGAGAGAAATTGTTTTAAAAGCATAACTTTCCTGAGAGGTGGACATTAGTAACTCTGACACCATACGCTTCCTACGAGGCTGTGCAAGGACATGTGCAAATCGTCATGTGGCTTTGAAGTTGGATGCGGAGATTCTGAGGGCAACGGAGTCAAACACAGCCTGAGGAACAGATTTGGGCACAGCACTCTGACCAGTATTTAGTGGTTGGGATTCACATGGCTCCTGCAGGGGGGCACTGGATTCGGAAGAAGAATCTGATTTTGGTGAGACAAAGGAGGCGTTTTCAGCTTGGACTGAATTTAAGCTTGAAACTCAAACTCTTTAGCTGAAGAGTTTCAGCTAAACTCTTCAGAATCGTCTCATGGAAATTTATGTGTCAAAATAAGAAGAGAGATTAAAGACCCCAAGTCTGTTCCTTATTCAGATTCAGTTGGTTTTGTTTTCTGGGCATCTTCGAGCTGGAATTCAGTGGCAGTTCTCTCTGAAAAGTAACTGATTTATATATAAATCTTCTGGCATCCCCAGTTTCGATTGAATTGCAGTCACCGCGAATGGTCTGATAAAATCAGACAGTCGGATAAAATCAGGAAATCTCTACATTTATTCTCCGATTACCCAGCAAACTCAATTTCATCATGGTGAAGCAGAAGTCAGTGGTTACAATTACTTTTCTTTCCTTTCATCTATTTTTTTAATATTTGGGTTTAAGATGGGAAAATTACAAATGAATAAATCTGCACCAAGTCCAGTCAAGACTCTTCTTTATATACTAATATTATTCATATCTCTATGATGAGCAACAGCTGGAATAAATTTTAGCAAAAATATTAAGAGATGTAGAATAAGCCACATGGAGTCACTGTAATTTGAGGAGGGTTGAAAGTTTCCAGAAAAGCTACTGAGAAAGGAGTAAGACGTGTTTTTGTTTCAGGTGACTTCTTTGGATTTTCTTTCTGCAAGCAGATACAGTTTTACGTTACAGTGCTTAACTTTCTAGTGTTTATGTTGAACAAACACACTCCAGATAAAACAATGCATCAGCCAGCCACTCTGGTTCTTGTTACTAGTCTTCTTACACCAAGTTGCACTGAGGAGCTCTAGCTGTGTTAAAGCAAAAATAAGTTTTCAAGCACAACTATAACCACCGGAGCCAACACCAGTGCTACGCAAGCTGCAGAGCTATCGCGCGGGGCTGCTTTTCACCTGCAAACATCACCATGTGCCGGCTGCTGTTTCCCCAAAGCGTCCAAGAAATTCACAGACAGCTAATAGATCGGTTAAAAATTAAAGCAATAAAAGCCTGCACAGCTTCTCGAAGGAAACAATTTGAAAGCCCGACTGAGAAGGGCAGCGTCAGGAGGAAGCGGGATGGAGGAGGAGGCAGCTGGGAATGACTGGAGTAGCTTTTCAGTGCTCCCTTTTCCCTCTCCATTGTTTCTGTAGACCATGCGTCTAAGTGACCCTCAAACTGGTGCTAGGATAAATTGGACCCTCCCCAGGGATCCTTGCTCTTCAGCACTCCTCTAAGTCTGTTGTGGACAGGTAAAGTACATTGCAATCCTAGAGGAATTTTTAATAAAAATATTAAGACTATTCTGAACGAAAGTGATTATCTAGGTGTGGAAGAACCAGGAGAACCGGTAGAAAAAGCGCTGTAAGAATGGTAGGTGCAGAAGGCACTTAGGTCATCAACTCTTGGCTTACCTGAAATGCTCTGGGGAGACACATGTGTGTTTTTCTCAGTTTTCGCCAAGATGAGTGAGCACGTATGAGCTCAGGATTTTCAGCTCCTCCTGCTGATGGGGACCACAAGACTCCCTCCTTTCAGAGTCTCTCTCGGAGGAAATGAGTCTCTCTTGCTTTCTTATTCCCACCCACACTCCCTTCATGTGTTTCAGCTGATTTCTCTTGCCTGATTCCACTCCAGCTTTCTTCTCAGTTGGTAGGAACTCGTAACCTTTCAATTTCTATTGTTAAACAATTTAAAAAACAAATTACTGAGCTTTGCCTAGTTTAGAGCTTACAAAATTTCCCATGGCTTCAGCCCAAAGCCAAAAGTCATCTGCAGTTCAGCTGAAACACTCTAGCAATAGGAGTCTGGAAGCTTTCTGGACAGCATTTGGAGCCGGGAAGGTGTAGAAATCAATCAGTTTGAGAGCAAAGGTAGTGTGTTTGCTGTTACTAAACCCGCTTAGCAACACCTCTCCGTTGGGCTTTCTGTCACCTCTAGTAGACGAGTCCCAGCACATTACACCTGCCCTTTTCTTCCATCCTTGGGACATCACATCAAATTCAGGGGCTTGGCTCGAGGTTCATCTGACCTTGCACATCCTTGGTCCTTCTTAGTTTTTTCCTGCAGGCTGTCTAGAGGCTTTCAAAGATGCTCCATGGTCCAGCATATCTTAACTATCAGCGAGTTCATGCCACAGCTCTGTTCCTCAGGCACAAGGCAACCTTTTCTTTGGTGCATTAGAGGTCTCAGGTCACGCTCAGACAGAGCTTCCCTGGAAGCTGCTTCAAGAATAGCGAGTGATCCTCCGCAAGACCCAAGGATTTTTGTGACCCTCATCATTTCTCAGTGCAAAAAGGCCGACACTCTCCACCCTAAACAAAAAGGGTAATAATAACAAACAAACCACTCTAGCAAACCACAATACGCCTCTGTACTCTTAATCCTTCCTTTGGAAAAGACGGAGAGAAAAAAAATTAATTATCTGAGAGACAACATCATTTATAGCACTACTGCTTAAACAGACCTGTTGATGAAAAGGGTAAAAACACACCAAGCTTGCTCCGAAGAGTTTTATAAGGGGAAGGACTGGAGAGGAGCCTGAAGGAGAACTCAGGCACAGCCCAACTTCAAAGCAGCGCTGCAGAGATCCACACTTTGTAATTTGGGCCTATTTCTAGTTTATCTCTGCATATACACAGATTGACAATTGTAAAGAAGAGAAAAATCATAAAGACGGGGTTAGTCTTTTTTTGGCATGAGGCTGGCGTCTGCCATGGGAAATTAATCCATGCTAAGCTGCAGTAAGCTGAGCTGCTGAGTTTGTATTCGTGTCACTGAGACCGCTTGTACTCACTGCTGGTCTATAAACTCTTATTAGTCAGATGTGACAGTGGGTGACAACTTGATGAAAAGAATAGCCTATGGATCACGATGCATTCAATAACAGTTTATAAAAATGATATTAAATGAGCCGTTTTTCCTAAGACCACATACCAAAATATTTTGGGGAGATGAATAAAGCAGTAGTGGGCAATTTATTTTATTTTATTTTTTTTGGAAAAGGGGATTAGAAGGTCCCAGGGCGCTTTGTCACTGAAATAACCACATCTGTCAGCTAAATTGGCAGAGCTATTATATTTAGTTTCTAGAAAGAGTTCCTCAGACGCTGAGGTCTTGGATACCTCCCAAAAGATTTGCTCTCTGGACAGTTGAAGCAAAATAAAATTAGAGGGGGAAAGTAGTTCACAGCCACAGCTAACGTTTTATTTTTTTCTGAATATCACATGGTCCAAAATGTTGATGAGAAAAGACAGGCTCATGAGGGGTGACTTGACAGGAATCACATTTTAATTTCCTTCGTAAAATTTTGCAAGCTTTTCTCTGTCTCCAGTGGCCGCCTTGCTGTTGTTCCTTTTGGGTGCCCTTATGATCATCCCTATGAGGAAAAGTTATCCCAAGGCATTCCCTTTTTTCTTTTGCAAGACGTAGTCAGAGGATCCCATTAAATTTTTTAATTTGTTTAACTGGCTTCTAACTTTGCAGACTCCCGTCATACCATAAAACTGACTGATGAATGACAGGGCCCTGCTAGGTTTGGCTGGGGTGTAATGTGAGCTCCCAGGGCTGGAAACAATAAACCACAATTTTCTGAGAAATGGGGTTTTGCAAGGGACATGCTAGCCCTGACTTCACCACACCCTTTCATTTTGTTAGCTGCAGTTCAGCAAGTTACGGCTGGATTTTGTTACATTTTCTATCATTATGAGCCTTCTTTTCTGAGAGGTAGGAATGGATCCTCTGGGTGGCTCAAGGTCCTTTAGGAAGAGAGCTGATGAGTGCCGTGCTGGGGACTTGCTCTGCACATATGGGAGCCGGGGTATGGGTTGTGTAACGACGCGGCCAAGGCTCATAGAGAGCCGTTCGGAAGAGAGAAGATTGCAGATGAATCAAAAGGCAGCCTCTCCCTGCCCACACTGACCTTCTTCAGAGCTGCCCTACACTGGAAATCCTCTTTCCGTCTATCTATACATTTTCAGAGGATCGTGGGTTGAAAAGAACACAGAAAGAGACATTAGAGTTCATCTTTCAGCTATCACTGTCACATGCTGGTTTTGGAAACTAAGTGACAAGATGTTCATGCCACATTTCAGCTCACTGTCATTAACACTGTCAGGTCATCCTGGAACAGAAGCTTCCTCAAAACTCAGCACTGTTTCCTTAGCTCTCTAGGTAAACCTGATCAGATCTGACACCCTCCTGCAGAATATCCTCCTCAACAACATCCAGACAAAGACAACAACAAGCATTTTCACCTTGTCAGGGTGCCTTCAAGAAATCTAATCAGGTCTGGAACATTTCAATTCATAATGAATAGACCCATCCAGCTGAAAGTGCCACTAAGCAACTGCAACAGCGAGCCTCCAACTTCGTGGACCACCCTGCCAGCTGTGCCAGCCTGGTCTCCCAGATGTGCCATCAGCTGCACAGACACTGACCTCCCGCCAGGACACGAGAAGCACCAGGCTTGGTCCTTACTACAACTGCCCATGGAGCTGCAGTCCCTCACACCTGCCCAGTAAAAGCCTCCTGGTCCCAATCCAGGCAGGGGAACAAGGCAGAGAAACGGTGGAAGAAAGCAAGCTTTGGCTTCATCGTTGAAGCAACAGAGGTAGAGGAAGGCTAAGAGATGTGTCCAAAGCTAGAAAGGAATTCAGGCAGGAAATACAGGCAGGAGGTGACAACACACCTCCTGATTTCAAGGCCATCTTCCGCCCCTGAGGGCACACAAGGACTGGGATGGGACAGACCTGCACACATAGCAAAGGCTCTCCACTCCAGATTACACTGTCTCTGGTTCACAATGGGACAAGGAGGCAGGAGCAAGGAAAGTGGGCATCAGTGTCAGTGCCTCTGGGAAGAGCTTCAGTAGTAGCTGTTGTTACAGGCCTTAACAGAGCCAGCTATTTCTCTGTCCTGGCTGAGCACGGCAACAGCGCACAGGAGAGGTTGGAACAAGGCTTTCCTCGACCTTTTTGAAATTGCCATATAGACTTTTTCAGTCTTTGCACTTTGGGATTTTGAGATGGGAGTGGGACAGGACTTTGCTTAGGAGGCAAAATTCCATGTCTTCCCACTGCTGACCTCAGGAGACGGTTATCTGTAAATGAATCCTAGAGCAAAATCCCTAATGGGGAATACGGTAGGATGTCACATCGCTATAGCATCTTGCAGCAGCCGGTGCTTGTGTCTGAGAAGCAGGAACGCATATGCCCTTCCAGTGACAGCATAGGAGATTTTGTTTTGGTTTTGAATAAATGATTGATAGGGTAAAGGCAACTGGGGGGATGCAGGTCAAATACAGCTAATGAAAAAAGTAGACCCAGTCGTCATCCTGTTATATCGCTTGCTAATAGAGTAGTGTTTGGCAATAGCTTGTGTGTTGTAAGGCTTAAGGTTATCAGCAGAGTGACTGCAGAGAGCTAGTTAGAATTCATCCTGCATCTGTGACTGTAATCCAGCAATTTAGACGAAAACATGTACTCTGCATAGGTGCATGACATAGACTATTACTATTATTAATACAGTAATAGTCATAATAAATCACATATTGAGTGTGTTTGTTATTCCGAGGAAAACTTAATTATAATTTCCAAGCTGGCAGCATTTGATTTACTTTTTGCTATCTCTGAAATTGTATAATTAGTTCCCAAGTTACAACTCCTGTGAAATCTCTGCCTTGTTGGGGATAAGAGATGTGGAGTTACAGCTGCAGCCATCGCTCTGGCAAAGATAGCTTTCCCTTGAGAATATTAATTTTTAACATAAAAATGAAAAACGAGTAAAATTCCCCTAAAAAAAAAAGGGGGGGGGGTGGTGGAATACTTGGAAGGCACCTCTCGGGGAGCTGTCTTTGGTAAAAGGAGCTCTCTAGTGCCCAGTTGTAATACTGCAGTTCGGGAGGAAGATGCTGTGAGCACACAACCTTATCAAATAGATGTGCAAATGGAAGGTCTAGGTCGCTAGGTCACTTCTTTGAGGCACTCAGTGCTAACGCGTAATGTGCAAAGTGCTACTTAAACGTCGCTATCACCCAAAGCAATACCGTACTTAAAAGTTTTAAGGCACGGCGCAGAGGTCTCGCTCATTCTCACCTGTCTTTCCCTATCTGTTTTTTTTAAAGAAACTTCCGCTGCACTGATCAAGTGGCTCCTGCTTGGCCTGTGGGGCAAGGACGTGTGCGCATGGCTGCCAGCATCCAGGCCATGAAAACAAAAAAAAAAAAAAGGTTTAAAATTTTACTATGTTCCTCTCCAACGATGGCACAGTGCCTGCCATTTGGGGATCTAAGGCCATTGTACACATCCTGGTTTGAGGTAGTAGATTTGGTACAAGTGGATGCCTAATTGTGGCTGCTGGCCTTTAAAGCATGCACCTGATTAAGTGAAATTGTCTCCTGCCAGACAAAACAAGCCCTTGGTCACCAATCCTAGAAAGTAAATAATAAAAAAAAGTTGTGTGGTGAGTAGGGTACAAAGACAGGTAAACCCTCTGTCTTTCGAAAATGAACACCTTAACGCTTTAAGTAGCAGTTATTATGGAGGCTTGAGTACATGTTAGAATAACAATATACTGCCTTTGTGCTGCTTTTAATGCCTGCATTTTGTTTTTTCAACACGTTAGTGATGAGCTCACTAATGTTGATAAAAATGAATTAAAAAGTCTATTTGGTTATCACTGGATATCACAGATGGAGAATAATGATTTGAAAATTGGCAAACTGAGATTATCTGCAAATATTACGAGAGACACTGGAAGCTCTTATAAAATACACCATGATTTTTAATAGCATTTTGCTATTATGGTCCCTCCCTTGTGGATACTGTGGTTTAATATTGAAAATATGAAAAATGATGCCATATTTGAAGCTTTGCCATGGAAAAGCACCATCTTGTGTTTCCTATGCTCTGCTTCCCACAGCAAGGCTTATTCTAGAGTAGAAAATAAATTAAGCTGTGATAATTAACGAAATGTGTTTCAAACACAAGAAACGCCACACAGGGCTAAGTTGCTCACCTTTAATCACTGCAAACAAAACGACGGTGGATTTCCTGGAAGTTACTGCAAGCCAGAGATTTAAACCTTTTGCCTTTCGATGGGTTTGCCGCAGTTTTTTCTTCTCCTGGTACAGACCTTCACAGAGAAAACACAGTTTTAGTAGATGAAAAACAATTTCAAAAATACAAGCCACAAACAACAAAGAATACTGCCAGATTCAGGTCAGTCATGACAATAATAGTTTTTCCTCCACTTAGCGTTTCAGCTCAGTATTAAGGTGATCATTCTTGATAAATGCAAAACCTACCAGTGCATTATGTCTAAGCATCCTATGGAATATCTAAGATACAGCAGCCCAATATCCCTTTATTTTTGCAAACCCGCAGGCACGGCGGCAATGGCTTGACCATTCTCGTGGGTTTTTTTCAAAATAAAACAAACTTGATATTTTCTGAACTGAAAACTAAAGCAAAGGATTTCTTGCCTCCTCAGAAATCTCTTTGTAAAAAAAGTCCTCTGATGCTTAATCTCAAAAACGTGGGGGTCTCATTGATATTTAGGTTAGAAGGTGCTGTTAAGATCTTCTTGTTTGAACTCCTGCATAATAGAGGATGGAGAATTTCAGCAAAGTCCATGACTAATTTAAATTTTTTGCAGTGTTGGGTCTGTGCAATGCACCGAGCCCTCGCTTCGCCCTGCTGAGGGGGTTGCTGTTGAATGCAAGCGAGCTGGAGCAGAGCCATAGAGAAGAGAGCAGCTCCTGGAGTCCCACCACCATTTGTCAGGTAGAACCTGGTATTTTACACCGTATCATCTTTGAAAATGATAAACCAGAAGATGTGTAAATAGTGTTTTAAAAAGAATAAAATCCATAATTCAGGGCAGCAGAGAAAGCACCTGGTTTCATGCTTTGTTTCCGTTTTCAAACGTAAAAGAGGCTCAGAGAAGCATCTGTTGAGCTTCTGAATGGGTTTGGATCAGCTGCAAGCGCCCGTTTGCCAAAAGCAAGTCCAATTCAGACATGAAATCAGGCAAATCTCAGTGATGCTGGGTCAGTTTCACATTTACATCCCAAACTGACAGCAGGTGTGGATTGGTGGCAAATGTATCTGACAAAAAAAAGCAGAAGCTTTGCATGTCCTTCGCAACACGAGATTCCTAAATATCAGACAGTTGCAAAAAGGATGTACCTAACTATTTGGGGTTTCATTTCTGTTTTTCTTTCTACTGCATTTATGGAAAAGAAAGGTCAGACGAGATGGAGACTTGCAAGTGGGTAAAAATATTGTCGCTCCATTAATAGTTTCAATCCAGTAAGGTAAGTATATGGAAAACTTAAGACTCACAGCATCTGAGATCACCGAGTTAGAGCTTGAGGGCCACCACAAAGCCAGTGAAAACTCCAGAGGGCAAATCAGAATTTTTGGAAAGAATGCTTTGGAAAGAAATGCCTTCATTTAGTTGGTGTGAAGAGCCTCCTGGAAAAAAAAAAAAAAAAAAAAAAAATTACTTTTAGGACAGAAATAACAAAAAGTGTTCATCTTGCTCTCATCTCAGCTGTGAGATTTTGCTCTCCTCAGTGGGGTGCAACCTTTACTTCTGTGGTGGCTATCTGATACGAAGGAAAAGAGGTGGTAAATCTGGAATCACTTCTAATCTGCCATAGCCAGCATGGATGCAAAAGCCAAGTTCTCCATCACCCCCCAGGGACTAATAAGTGGACACCCACCTGCAGCACCTGCCACCATCCACACAGACATCCCCAGAGCATGGGCATGGTCACAGGTCTCAAATCTGAAGGGAACCGCTGCAAGTATCAGCCCAAGGCACGCTAACAAAAGGGCCGGTAGGAAACAGCCATTGCTGCTGTTCCTTCCTGCCAGCATTAGCATCACGAGAAACAAGAGACTTGTGGACATGGGGTGACGCTGCGAAAGGCAACACTGCAAGTATCATTTTCAGAAATGCACAAGCCCTGCAGTGTGCACCAGCGCTGTCACAGGCACACAGACGGCCCAACACCTCCAAGGGGGATGGCACAGCCTTGGTATCAGCTCTAGAAAATCAGCAGAGTCATGCTGCCCCTGCGCTCACCATCCCATCTCGGCAGGGCTACTCAGCAGAGGCAGGTAGTGCATGGGTGTAACCACAGCTTCGGAGCTGCTTTGGTCTCTGCTGTCCGCCCTGTTGCTGAGGCAGAGTTGTCTTGCGGAGCCTTGCAAGGTGTCTCTGCCCATCACTTCCCATGGCTTCTCTTCCCAGGGTGGTAAATATTTGCAGATCCATAACATTTGCCTTTACCCAAAGTGACATTGATACTTTTGAAACAGGATTTAAGCTCCTTTAAGACTCTCATCCCAATACACAGTTATGCTAAATCTCCCTGCCCATGCACATAACACATAAACAGCATTAGCAAATCCTAAAACAAGTGCAGATGCTTTATAATTTATACTAATTGGGAAGCCACTTCATAGAGCAAGAAAAATGTGAATTGGTCTGCTTGGACCAATTGGAACTTCCAACTTCGGAAAAGCAGTGCACAGGTTAAAAAAAAGTTCATGTCTAGTTAAAAAAACCTGAATAATAAAAAAAAAAAGACAATCCACCTAGCTGGGTGAAAAGGTCTCAAAAGAATTATGGAGGCTTTCCCTTGTCGATGAGCTAGATGCAACAGAGCACCCTTTAAAACTTCTGCCCATCGCCTTGCAAGTTGCTTAGGTGATTTTCCTGTGCTCTCGGTTTGGAGCACGTGCCAGGATTAGCGTGGGTGTCACACCTAAACCTTTGCGGTCCTCAGCAGACCTCCCCAGCCGGCAGCACTGCGGTGGCAGGATAGATTGCCTACTGTAAGATGGTGGGAAATGCCAAACAGAAAGGATCTGGCCTTGTTGGCAGTGTTGGTGTTGACAGCGAGTCACCCAGCTGCCTCTGCTGAAAATTAGTCTCTGTCTCTCCAGCCCTGATGAATATTGATGAACTTCACAGCATCAAAAGAAGCAAAGGCAGGACAGCTGTTTGAGGGGACAAACACTTCAGTTCTGGATTGGGGTGGGGGGGAGAGACATATAGGGGAGTGGTTGTGATGAGCCAAGACAGCCTTCTCCCTTGTTTGTCAAAACGTGATTTACAGACACACTTCCATTCACCCCGTGGCTGCCAGTGTCCACATCCTATGTCCACAAATCTCTCTTGCTAATTGGATAGGCAATATGTGGGCTGCCTCCTCTATAAAAAGCTTCTCTGAACTGGGACATTTCCCAGCTCATTTTAATAAATCATGACTGTAATTAAATTCTTTTGCTGCATATTTCTGCAATAAAATCTGTATCATTCACTTATTAGCCTTCTTTACTGTCCAGCTATCATTTTGTCTTGCTTCTGAAGCTGCCTCTCCTGCCTGATCATTTGGAGAATGCCATTTGCTTTGAATGCCTAATCTAATTCAGCTGCTTTTCCCTTATCCTTATCTTCACAGCCCCTCCTCATTCTGTCTGTCCCAATAGCCCCACTCCTGCCTCCAGCCACTGTCCCTGCCATCAGTGACCACTTCAACTCACTCTCGAGATTTCTGCTCAATAAAGGTGTCCCATGGCCTCACGAACCACTTCCACCAGCATGCCAAGTGCATCTGAGGCTACCCCTTCCCAGTGGCCACCTACCAAAAGCACTTACTTACATAAAACCCTTTTGTTAATGACATTTGTTCCTCTTTTCTTCTTTTGGGGCAGTGTCTGAGCTCCCTTATGGACTTTCACAGGGTTTAACACACTGCAAGTGTTCCTGCAAAGCAAACAGAGCAACCACCTCCACCCAAGCAAAAGACTGCCCCAGAGCTTTGCCAGACTCTCTACAAGAAAGTGCAACTTGGAACTGCATTACCCTCAGGGCTGTCAGTCCCTGAAGGCCTCAGAGTCTTGTAGTGAGGGGACATGGAGTCCCTGAAACACTTGTGCTGGTTTTTATGAGGAAGAAGTCAAGAGATTAGGTTTGCCAAAGTTTCTCGTAGCTGTGATTTCCCTTTTATATGGGAGAAACATGGGGAGGAAGCCCTGAGCTTGGACGCTCATGTTCCTTTAGGGTTTGGAGAAGGGACAAGGCTTGGAAGAGCTGGGCTGGCAGCTGGGGTACCAGCTAGCTAGCTGCAGGCTACAGCCATCTCAAAGCAAATGCAACCATCTCAATAAGGGGCCAGTAATGTCAGTCACGACAGACAGGCACTGCTTTGGCTCAGCAACATTTTTCATTATTCATTTTGCTAACTTAATTGGTCAGAAGCAAAAAATCCATGCATTTGGAAATTCTTCCAAATTTCTTCATCAGAGCTGCAGTTTTGAAGCCTCAGATGGCCAAGGGTTCCTGCTGGATCACATCTGCCGGGACGCACCATGCTAGCTGCACCCCACGCCAGCTAAGCAAGGGGCAGGACACTGGTGAACAAGGGGAGGTTCATTCAGGCCCAGACTCCATCCTGTACTGGAGACTGTGGCACAAGGCACTGAAGACAGAGCTCTTGGGAGACACTGTGGTGATGGTCCCCAGCCAGAGCTCTCAGCCTTCTGCAGGTCTTAGCTACAAATTTGAGGGTCTGGACAGAAATTCTTTTTTTTTTTTTTTTTTAACCACCGAAGTCAGAATTTCCCATGAAAAAAAAAAATTTCTAACCGTTTCTGGCAGCAAAGACCTTGAGGCACCCAGGCAAACTGAAGCATAGACTTTTTAAGCAATTCGCCCACTGACTATGGAAAAGGCTATGGGTACAATCAGGAGAAGAACCCAGGAGCCCTAGCTTTAAGTCCCACTCAGTCATCACAACACTTCCCTTGGTTATGGTTTTCCTAAAAGTCCTGTCAATCCTAGTGTCTGGAGGCAGTAGGACTGATCTTAGGACTTATGTTTTGGAGAAAAATGGCAAAAAAATAAATTGCAAAGAAATAAACGAACCAAGAAGCTTAATGGGATGTGGGTCAGATAAAGCAGTGTAAACATCCAGTCTTCTCCTTGCTTTGAAACAATCAGTGTCTCAAATACATGGATGCGTGAAGCAGCATCTTGTTCTGTGCTTCTTCAGAAAACTTCTTATCAAAGTTTGTTGTTTTTTTTTTTTTAAACAGGGTCATTTTTAAAAGGCAGAGTCCTTTGTCTTGCTCTGCCTCAAAAGCATAATGTAAAAAGTTTTAATGCGTAAAGTTATAATGTAGAGTTGGTTTTATTCTGACAGTTAGTTGTTTCAGATTCAAAAGAGATTGAGGTACGCCTCTTTTTTTGCATAACTCCCAGCTCAGCTTCAAACATGTAAGTGGGAAAATTAACATTAAAATGAATCCTTAAACTGCAATTGCTTGGAAGATGCAGAGCATGAAGCATTCAAACAGCGCTCTCTCAGTGACCCAGTTAAACTATACAGATCAGTACTGCAATTTGGTTGCAAGCATTTCAGAGACACGGGGATGCGGAGGCTCCACCCTGCTCCCGACTTACCTCTACTTTTGTACTCTAACGCAGTCCAAAGAAACAAATGGATCTCCAGAACACTTTTCCCTTGAATGCATTTCCATTAGGCTGTGATCTTCCTCAGGTCTCACGAGGGAACAGGAAAATACTTTCGATTGCAGGTGAGCTTTACAAAGATACGTCAAGGTATCTTAACGATTATCGGTAATACGATGTAGGTACCATTTACGCTGGCATCGAAAAGGCAACTGCTGTGCCGAGTTATTATGAAGGCAAAACGTATCATATCAGATAAAAGGGAAATAAAATTTTGGTATTTTCTATTATGTAAAAATGGCTTTGTTGAAAGAGGCATTGGTGAAAGTATCATCTAAATTCTAAGAACAGCTTAAATGAACTGCTTTTTTTCTATTTATTAGAAAAGGCGCATTCAGAACACACCAAGCAATGGACTGAGCTAATATAAAGCATTATACTGCTGCGTTAGTATGAAATCAGAGCGTCCTTGCGCTGCAAAAGGGTAGCAGAGCACACAATCAGCGTGAAGGGCCTCGTGAAACTTTGCCCTCAGGATCCCCGAGTTGCTTGACTTCCTCCAAGAAAATTCACAGACTGTCACCAAGGAAGCAAAAGTGACAAAGCTGTCATCTTTTCCCTTGTCTCTTTTGGCTCCTTGTGAGGAATCTTGCTATTTTTAAGGGTAAGTGTAGGACTGAGGAAAGCTTACAGCCACTGTAACACCCCTCTCTGGGCAGGGGAACATGGGCGAGGAGGGACTCCAGGAACTCCTGCCTCAGAGCCACCAGTGACAACCAAAGGGATAACCCCATCAGCTGACAGCAACACCAAAGGCTTGTTTCCCCGTGGGTTATCTGCTAGGGGAAAAGGAGCAGGATGTATTTGGCAAACGTACATGTTCTCAACGCAATAACACATCACGGATGCTTTCTCCTTCTTTTCACTACTTGCTTTGGATTTCATTTCTTTTTTTCTTCCACATTCATTCGCAGCTGCTGGGCAGGGTCTGAAGGCAGCCCAGCGCAGTAGTCACGAGCGTGACCTTTCCCGTATCACAGCAAGGATGAGCTGCGGCTGAGATAAGCAGCCTGATGTTCTCCAGGCATCTCTGCCGCAGCTCTCCCGCTGACATTATTAGGGGACTAATGCCAACACATCCCGACAGCTCCTGGTCACCCTCACCTCAAAGAGCCTGCGCTCTCCTCCCTCTGCTCAGCAAAGCAGGCTCTCACAGCACGGTTTTTAATTGCCTTTGTAAATGACAGATTGTCCAATACAGATGAGAGCTGTGAACCAGTAACCTGCCCATGTGGGAAAGCGTTCATCGGTGTCTCCTTTCATGGTAGTTTGAAGGTGCTCCCCCCTCTCCTCCTGCCATCTACACCTGGCCCTCACCACAGGGCTTTGCCCTTTTGGTTGGATCACGGCCACACAAGCAGATAATCTGACATTCATCATGGGTGTGGTGATGAGAGGGTTTTTCAGGGCAGTAGGGTCACGCGGCAGGGCATGGGGGCTCACTGGGAACCTACCAGAGCCGTTTCACAGCCCCACTCCTTCTCAGCTACTTGTGATCCTCTCAGTAGACATGTACCGCAGTCGTGTCTATTATTCCAGGGACTGGAAGACAAGGGAAGGAGTGGGAACCACTAGTGAAGGAAAAGGATTGGTAACAAGGGTATTTTTTTCCCAAAATCAATTTTGGGAATCAAATAGCAATTATGGTTAAAAGGCAAAAAGAACACTTAATCTGGAATGTATATTTAAGGAGCAGCCATACAATACTGTAAGGCAAAGGATCATGTCTGAAAGCTGTCATTTCTCTAAAGAGCTTACTTCTTATTCTGTAAGAAAGCCCCAATGCTGTAAATAAAAACTAAATATTAAGGTGAGAGATCCAACCTGTCTGAAGCTACCCAACACCGAACTACTGCATTCAGTGAGGGCAGGACTAGACATACAATGCATAGTGCTAAGACATACCTAGGTGTTCACAGGCTCCGTTCAACAGTCTCTGTAACCCCCATTAGGTAGTTCAAGGCAGCAATAAGGTTCCACCTGAGCCTTCTCTTCTTAAGGCTGAACAAAACCACCTCCCTCAGCCTTTCCTTGTACATTACAAACTCCTGCCCCTTGACCATGTTAGCGGCTGTCCACTAACATTGCTCCAGTTTATCAACGTCCTTCCCATAGGTTTTGGAAGCCAGAACTAGAGACATCATGCCAGATGCGGCCTCACAAGTGCCGAATGGAGAACAATCACTTTCCTTGACCTGCTGGCTGCAATGGTGTTAACGCACCCCATGTCTGGTGTGCTTGGCCCTCATTGTTGCAATGGCACATACTTGACTCATGTCCAGCTTGACGTCCATCAGGATTTTCAGGTCCTTTTTGATTAAGCTGATTTCTATCTCAGTCCCCAGCTTGTACAGTTGCATGAGGTTATTATTTCCCAGGTGTAGGACTTTGCATTTGCCTTCTTGAATTTCATAATGATTCTGTCATCCAATTTCTCCAGCTTGTTCATGTCCCCCTGAATGACAGCAGCCTTGCCCTCCAGCATATCAACCACTCCCAGTATACAAAATAACTGGAAGCAACATCTTGAAAGATATAATAGCTTAATGGTACTGTATAAACTCAGAATGGATCAGGACTGACAGTTACGCCGTATTCATCCTTCTACTGGAAAACACCCTGTGCTGCTGTCCTTCATGGGCTAGCTGATGCCCTTACTTTTGAAGATGAAACCAAAGGATGATGCGGTTTACAGAGAGGGCTTTCAGAATTCCTCTGAGAAGATTTATCAAGGACTAGCAGAATTAAGGTGCCTTTTTATCTCTACCTCCAGCCCCCGAAATCAAAATTATTAGCATCAGTCCAAAGCATGAAGCACATCATCTAATCTGGGAAAAAAGATGTACTTTCCTGTGACCTTAACTCAGTCATATAGGTCAGGCAGCAAAAATGAGCTGCTTAAAATAACATCTAGGCTGAGCTTCACTGCTCTTCTACATAGGCATTTGTCTACAGGAAAAAATAAAATAATCAAACTACCAAACAGCTATATTTCCTCCTCAGAGCTGCTTATTCATTCAAATAAAAAGACAACAGCTAAGTAGCAACAAACAAGAGTTAAAGGGAAGGTAACGGTGCATTCTTAGTCATGCAAAACCTCAATACCTATTGCTCAGGATGAAGGGGAAAATGGTTCCTCTCCACAAAGAACTGTGCTGACAGCAATATCTGCACCTTCCTCTTCCTGTTTTCATTCTCGCACACACAGCGGTGGCTTTTACTTGACCCGTTTGGATTGTCTATCACAGCACGTTGAAACACTATGCAGTAAGTCAATGCAAATCAATTCTTAAATCCATTAGAAAAAGTCAAGCGAATGCTTAGAAAAACCCAAAGAAAATTCAGAGAAACTTACCAGTTCGAACTGAAACATGAGGCAGCTTCCAAGTTCAGACCTGGATGGCAGGAGGAAACAACTGCGAAGACTCATCCATCTGAAGGAGCGGGTGGACAGCCTGTTCTAAGAATGGAGATTCCTGCTGGCACTGTCCATTTAATAGATGGTCCTCTCCTGAGAAGAGCTGACCTCTGCGCTGAGCTTCTCTAAGCCAGGAGACGGAGCCCCACTTCCCTTGATTTCAGCAGGTTTTTGGACTGAGGTCCAACACAGATGTGCCTGAATTGTCTGCAACAAAGAGCTGTTGGAACAACACCAGCTGAGTTAGGCTAAGCATGTTTCCCACTTACCTGCAAACTCCCCAAAAGAGGTGCTAGAAGTTGAATTTGGGGAGGTAAAATAAACTAGAAAATAAGAACTCGGAGAAAGGGACCTCAAAGATGTCTCCCCCTTCAGCTCACACCAACCTAAAGGGCTAAAAAACCCATAGCATGCTTATAGCACAGAGCAGAACATCAACCCCTTCCTGACCAGCTCTGAATGCCTCACTGCTAGGGGGAGTGGGGGGATTTTATTACTTCCTTGTGAAGGCTTCTGCTCTATGGAAAGATGTTTTTCAATTCACTGACAGCACAGGGTAAGGTACAGGTAGGAAAGGGAGTAAGCCAAGGACAGTAACTCTGCAGTTAGAGAGAGAGGGAGAGAGACAAAGGAGGTAGGGCATGGACGGAAAGAACTTGGCAGTTTGAAGAACAGCTTTTTCATAAAGCAAAGGGTACAGGGAAATGTTGTACCAACTAGAAAGAGGAATTGTATGTGGAAGGAGCTCTGTTTCTTAACTCAGAAAATGCCCAGCCAGTCTATGAAGTAGGACATGTGCACCATTATTTGACATTTGCCCTTTCTTTTTTCTCTTTCTCTCCCAGAGGATGCAGAGCTGGGGGAGAGACTCCCCATCTGGGGATGACAGCAGGAACTCCACTCAGAGTTTTCTTGCTCAGAGTCTGCGGGCTCTGGAAGTGGAGTAGTGGTTCAGGGATGGCCACCTCTCGCTGCTGCAGCACTTTGGTGAGTCAGCCAGACGTTGCCTTGCAGGGGGCAACTGCTCTGGATCACCCTCCTCTCTTCCCCCTTCCCAGCTTTCTCTCTCCCATCACTGCTGAGCTGAATAGGACAGGAAAATCCTGCTACCTTCAAAGCAAGATCACAGTTTTCGCTGAGTAGGTACTATGTTGCCGCTATGAGAGCTGTGGCAGAACTGCATCAGGTCCACAGGGTAACCTGGGCTCCACAAATGGCAGGGACAACCAACTGTGGTCCTCAGGCATCTGGGAAACCCCATGAGCTACGTGTCAGAAGACCTTTGCACTCAGCCAAGGCAGATTTGTCTCTGCAAGAAGCAGATTCCTGACATCCGTCTCCCACTGATTTCAGGATTCAGCAGATTCCTGCTTCCCATGGCATCTCTCTGCCGTGAGGAGTTACTTTCAGCTGCCTGCTCCTGACACTTTTTCCTGCTGAGCCTGAAGCTACATCCCCTCTCCAAGGCTCCTTAGGCTAACAGTACTGTATAATGCAGGGTAGGATGGATCAAATAATTTTGCCACTAAAAAGGCAATTTCAGTTTCCTTGAAAACCCCAGGACATCTGCAAGCAGCTTCCACCAAAGAAAAAAAAGCATAAACGTAAATTTCAGCTTCATCAGAACAAACTTCTCTTAGAGGATCTCTACTTGCAACAGCTCTTGCCAGCAGCGAAGAAAGGAGATGCTGCCACAAACCACTTCAGAGTGTTTGGCAGAGTCAGCTGGGATATGGGAAATCCTCTTCCCTGATTTAGGGCTGGACCCACAGACTCCAGTGTCCTTGCTATACTCTTTAAGGTAAAGGGGGAGTTTGGGGATCTCCCTATTTCGTGGGACAGGAGAACACTGCTGTCACAAAGCCCCATGAGCTCCTGTCCTGAGATCTAATAAACAGGAGCTGGAAGGTTTGTGCTGTCTTTTGACTACTACTCAGCTGGAGGGAGTCATTCCTACGGTAGAAAACAGCCCTTCTGTTGGAGTCAGGATCAAAGCTCAAGTAGGTTTGCTTTTCTGCTTACCCTAGATTGTGTCCTCAGCATAATCTTTTTGCACATGGCCATTTCCTTGGGGTTCTTGCTTTCTTGGCTCCGCTTGCAGATAGTCTGAGTATTTACCTTGTTTTCCAAAGAGCATCTCTCTCTCCAGAGGGCAAGCTAACCTGCTCATTTCTTCATTTTCATTTGGTGAGCCATTAAATCCAGGGAACAGAGTCTGTGTAGTGGAAACTCATGGAAGCACTGGCTGCTAGACCTGCCTGAAGGATACCTTTTGTCCCAGTTTAGCTCCTAGGCCAACTTTATCCTTTGGATGCAACATGCACCATGGAAGCGCTGTTGGCTTGTGATCCCCGGGACAGAAAAATACCTAACCACAGAGAAATGACATATATTGGCTTGTCAGGCATTTCCCCTCCTCCACAACTCCTTTTGTTGCAAAAAGAGAGTGCCAAAATGGGAAAGAAAGCCCTTGTTTATCTTTCACGCGCAGTGAACTTGAGCTCGCTTACCCAGCAAACCTGCAGGGATACCCACGTGTCGTTCCCTCCGCCAGCCCAAAGCCACTGACTTTGCTCAGTCCCTGCCTGACAGCCACCCAGAAGGATCCGAACAAGAGGCGGAGGCTCAATAAAATAGATATTGTGCCTCACTCTGAAATAGATACGGCAAGATGAGCTGGTGAGGAAGAAAGAGTCAATTTGTCTCAGACCCCTGTAAAATCCCAGACTGTGTTCTCAGTAATATGATCAGATTTGGGGCTAGATGATCAGCCTTGGCAGTTCTAATGCAGTCTGTCTGCCAGCACTGTAATTGTAAACACAACCAACATCTGAATATAATAATAATCATGATAAAAAGTAATGTTACCATGGCCCACACCCACTGGGACGTCTCATTTTTGCTTTGGCTTTAGGATAAAGGATGATGAGGATGTTTGGATCAACAGCTTCATTTCAGCCAGTGTTTCTGATAAGTCTGTCAGCACATTTGTCTCTGGGAAATATTAAGCACAACATAGAGCTCATTCCTAGATGATGTACAAGCAGCTTGTTTTTCTCAGTTCACCACAAATCTTATTTATATATACACTGCAAATAGATTGATACCACACACAGAGCGCATCTATAGGGCCTGATTTTCCAGAGTTATATTAGATTTATGACCTTGTAATTCCATAGACTTTAATGAGTTTTACCAGAATGAAGCTGGTTCCTAAAGAGAAAGGATATATTATGAACTTGCACATATTACTTGTGTATCCACCCAGGAATGTTAGTATAGGCAGACGCCCGGCACACATGACAATAGTTAAATTTGCCCTGTACTTACTTTTATAAGACCCTGATTTCAATTGCTCTTAACTGCCAAACATTCTGTGTTCGCAGAAGTTTTCCTTCTAATGTGCTTGCCTCAGGCTAAATGTTTTCAGACAGTTCCAGCAAAATTAGTCCAGCCATTTTGAGGAGGAATTTAGGGAAAACCACAGTGTTTCACCAATATTAAGAAAGGCTCCGACTGCCTTATTTAGAAGCCCTTGAAGCTTCAAAACACTGAAAGGAAGTAGTGTGCTGTATCCCAGAAGTGGATGTGCTGCTGGCTTGGAAATCTGTCCACAATCCAAGAGAGACGTGCCCAAAGCCAGCGGTTCACACTCAGCTGTTGACTTTGCACCAAGCTCCGAGTTACCCATATGTGCTTTGCACTGCCATGCTCTTGTCGCAACGGGAGATCCCTGCACTCACACAAGCAGCAAACCCGTGGTGGATGGTTATAAAATCATTAACAAGGACCTGATCAATGCCACAAGTGTTCTGCTACACGACCACGTCGTGTTTACTCTGCAGGCTTCAGTGAACGGCAGCTGGCTGGCTGAGTTCAGTGGGCCACAGAGAGCAGCTGAGCAATATGGGCAAGCGGCAAACTTTAGAGAAGGCCAGAAAGAAGGAATAAGAAAGCTGCCCTAAGTTAGAGTTGTGGGAGTTGTTTTGGGTTTGTTTTGTTTTGTTTTGTTTTTTTAAATAAACAGCTACTGACAATGCCTTGGTTAGCACTGCCACAAAATCCCTACTGTTGTCTTTGCTTAGGCAGGGCTATATTCATTTCAGCTGCTTACCCCTAAAGAAATACAGAAAATACTGCAGAACTATGTGCTTTTCTCGGTGCACGAGCAATCTTTAGGCAACACTGAAAGAGAAAAATTTATGGTGGACCAGGCCTCTGGAATTAAAAGGTCCAATACCCTACCACAGATTTAAGCCAGGACCAAGCCAGCTTTTCTGCAATTCTCTGCTGCTGGGGATCACTGTGGCATAAAGCAGAGCAGAAGCACGTACAGATGGCACCTCTCCTTCTGTCACCTTGCTCTCAGTGACAACACCCAGATTGTGCAGGTAGAAGGAAGCGACCGCCTTCACAAGCAACAGGGAGTGACAGCAGAGCTGAGGCAGGAGGGATGTCCGTGTCAGCACTCTTCCACAGCAACTCAAATCAAAGCCTTGGTTCTTCAACTATCTGAAGAAGTCCTTGTCAAAGAAGGTGGCCCACCTTCTTCTAGCAGTTGGCCATACAGCAGTTCCCAAACCCTGCAGCCCAGTGGTTCACAGTAAACCCGCAGGGCATCCCATGGAGCATTCTACCTTTAACTTACATTTAATTTGATGTTTAACACAACTCTGCAGACTAGCTCCTGACCACTCACCGCGGCCACTAACAGTCATGGGCTGCAGACCACCCTGCCAGAGCAAATAGCTCAAGTGCTCTCGCTGCACGCTCTTAACTCAAGTGGAAGTCTCTGCTAAATCTCAGTCTAAATAGTTCAGCCGTTTTGCTGACCCCTGTGAGGGTACATATGGTTCCATATGGTGGGAAAGCTGTTTTTTTCAATTTGCTCCTAAGACCAAGTGTAGGAAAAGATATACAAACCAACGTTAAGAGGATATTAGGGTTGCAGAATCAAGCACTTGCAAGCCATGAACTGGCTGACAAGGTCTTAATCACATGAAAGAAAGATCTAAATAAATATGTTTTGATAGGCAAAAAATGCTCTTTGAAAGACAAGCTAGATAAATAAAAATAAAAGAATGAGTCTGCTTTGTTTGAGAACAGCTTCTTAAATCATAGTTGCCTTTCCAGACCATTTCCTACTCTCGTCCCTAAACTCCTGCCAAATTGCAGCTAGGTTTAACATGAAGATTTCATAAAAGGTTAATCTTTGCATTTGAGAAGTAAGCAAAGTTTGGGCTTCAGAGGTGATTTTCTTAGATCATTCTGAAGAGTTATAATGGTGTAAACTGAGTACCTTAAATTTACCACACTGAAAAGCTGCAGAGCTACATAATTCTCCCTGTAATTTTGCTTCCTCTATAAAGATGACATTCATCCCTGTGGTGGGTCTCCTCTAGTTAAAGGTTAGACTTATCAAGGTGAAATCTGCTTTCAGGAAAAGGAGGAAAAAAGATACCAGAACGAATGTGTTTAGGGTTGTGCAAACAACCCCAGATTTCCCCCCGCACTTCTCTCTCATCAAAGACATCCCAAATAAGTGTCGCATTTGTTAAGTTTCAGTAAGGGAAAACCATTTCCCATAAACCCAAGGAAGGGTACTGGCTGTGGGGCAAACAGAAACCTCCCCAGGCCAAGCTGCATCTGTTTTGGAGGACGGTAGCCAGTAATCAGTGAGCCCTGTAGCCTCCAATGGCTGAGGAAGGCTGACCAGCCAGGCCATCCCCACTGTTCATTGCCTAAGCATCAGCCCAGCATGCACCTGCTACTTGCAGCAGAGTCCACATGGGCAGCAGATGTTCTCGGGTTGGCACTCACATCCCACTCCGAAGCGTTACATCAGCCCACGCCAGAGGAGAGGCAGGATGTTGCCGTTCCAGCTCCTCGGGTGCATTCTGAACAGCATTGTGCTCAGGGTCCTGTTGTGAGAACAGCAATAGGGGCCTGAAGAGAGGAAAGCAAAAGTCACGCTGTAGGACATATCTTTGGAGCCCATGCTGATGACCTATCAGACCCCAACCTACAGGAGACACTCATCAAAAGGTTTTGACTGCTGGGCAATGCCAGGGAGGATAAAAAATAAACAAACACAAAAACAAAGAAAGAAACGTGGCAAAACAAACAAGAAAGTCACATGAAATCAAAATAAACTCAAACCTTTTCCCTGAGAAGATCTCATGCACACCGCAAGCCCCGCGACAGCCTGTCTCCAGCAGCTATAGTCTAAGGCTTCACAGAGCCTTACCTCCAGGTCAGAACGGGCAGCAGAAGCAAACAGTCTCAAAATCCGGCAACTCTGTTCACACAGATCCTGTGGAGGAGGTGAGCAGGATTTTTAAATGCTAATCAGGTGGGAAACTTGTAGAGCAAAGGAGTACGGGAGCAGCACAGGCTGCAAGAGGTTAAACCTAAAAGGACTGAACTGTAGGACAGCCACAGCTTGAGGCAGGGATGGGAGTACAAAAAGAGAGAGTGATTGGTAAAGGAAGGCTCATTTAAAATGGGAACAAATCTTAGTCCTACCTGTCAAGGTCTGTCTTTCACCGATGGAAGCTATGCTTTTTTTCTCAGGAGCATTTTTACTAGACCCCCAAAAATGCAGACATCAGTGCAGCCAAGATCATAGCTCTGGAGAAGGGCCAGCAGAATTCAAAGCCCCTGTTTGGAAACCAAAGCAACGCCGACAAGCATTGAGGGAAAATTTATGAGGTCCTGATTGCTAAAAGCGTGTGTTTGGGATATAAAAAAGTAACAATTATGCCACCCACATTGTTTATTCTTTTCATATGTGTGGAGCTTTAGGCTAGCATGTTGAAACATAAAACAATCTGAGCACTTTTTAGATAGGATTTATAGCATTCCCGGACTGACATTTAGTATCATGGCTTGCAGTGGAGCATACTATTCAACAAGCCACCTGCCTTTATAAATGTCACTATTTGGGCTCAAACTTGATTTATGTATAACTCAAAAGAACTCCTGTTCTTTCAGTTCCTGCCTGTTTATGTGGAGGTTTCACAGCACACAATGCTGAAAAAGACAATTTTTAGAAAATAAAGGTTAAAGTCTTGGGTGATCTATCTTGTTTTGAAGCAGTAGAAAGGGGCATGTGAAATTTGAATTCCAGTAATGATGCAGGACTGCCCACAGAATAAATTGGTCTTGGCTTGGGCAACCAAAAACCCTGTGAGAAACACAGAATGACCCACTCGCAGTGGAGAGCAATGGATCACCAGGTAGGGTGGCAGGCAGCCTTAGGTTTTCACATCCGGAGGTTCCTGAGCCTTTTACAAAGCATGAGAGCTGCCCAAAGGGGCTCACTCTGGCTGCAGGGATTCCTGTTTGGTGCAAGTGCTGCAAAGAGGTAGTCAGTAGTTATCCAGCCACATCCATGGTGGCAAGCAGTGAACCAAGCGTGGGATGTGGGGAGATACAGGCATGTCAGGACTGCCATGTGCTAGAGTGTTCAGATTGCACAGACACACCACAGCACAGTCCCAAAAACCGTATCTCTGATTGCCTTCACGCTCATCAGGAGAAATGAAGGCAGCACCTGGAGGCAAACCTCTGCCCAAGAGCAGTGACAGAATCAGCACTGGTTGTATAAACCACTCTTGATTCTGGCTATATGCTCAGGCAGATATATTAGAATCATGGAATAATTTAGACTGAAAAGCCCCCTAGTCCAATGTCCTGCTCAAAGCAGGGCCAAGTATATTAGGTAGGTCAGCACCTTGCCCTTACTCATTAGGATGAAACACATGCTGCCACAGCTGCTCTGTTGCCTCTTTAATCACAAAGACATATTAGCTAGATGTGTGCTCCAAAACCAGAACATTTGCCACATGGTCTTAGGGTGGGGATATTGTTGGGCAGCAGAAGCCATTGGTAAATTTACTGCATAGCCTTATAACACAGTGGAGCAGAGAGAGGGCTCCATCAAACTCTCATTCCTTTGCTAATGCAAAACTGGTAGTTTTCTGCTTTACAGGGAAGAAAAAGCACATAGAATCACAGAATGGTTCGGGTTGGAAGGGACCTTAAAGACCATCTAGTTCCAACCCCCCTGCCCTGGGCAGGGACACCTCCCACTAGACCAGGCTGCTCACAGCCCCATCCAGCCTGGCCTTGAACACTTCCAGGGATGGGGCATCCACAGCTTCCCTGGGCAACCTGTTCCAGTGCCTCACCACCCTCACAGAAAAGAATTTCTTCCTAATATCCAATCTAAATCTCCCCTCCTTCAGTTTGAAATGTTTCTATTCACACCAGAGACCAGGAAACTAGGAGGTGAATAAATATGTTGAGATAGTTCACAGAGC
Source organism: Larus michahellis (assembly GCF_964199755.1). Classification (NCBI taxonomy): domain Eukaryota; kingdom Metazoa; phylum Chordata; class Aves; order Charadriiformes; family Laridae; genus Larus; species Larus michahellis. Next base: position 66,408,149 of record NC_133896.1, on the reverse strand, counting down.
AATCAGGGGTGCTCCATGTCTCTCTCTAAAATCTCCATATGAATAATCAGGTCAGAAAACTAGTATTTTATAACACAGACATAACAGACATTGCTATGCTTTAATGAAGCTCTCTTCCACTTGGCAGAATATGCTGGTCTGACAGAATAATTTCTTACCTGGGTTTAAACATTTTGGTGACTGAAGGTATCTGGTATCTTTCTGCGACCACCATCAATTAAGCCTCAAAAACTGTAAAGAAGAGGGAAGCTAAGCCTACGCCTGTCACCTCATGCAATCAAACCTAACCAAAAATTCAGCCTCCTGGGAATGACAAATTGGTGACATACAGAACGAAAATCATCTTGATGGCTAGCTGAGCTCTGCTGACCTGATCTTCCTAACATGCTTGCTATTAAAAAAATTTATGAGTTACATGTACATCATTCTTGAAGATCACGGGATGAAAAATCATATATGACACAAATCCCAAGGCACAACTTCTGGCATGTAACGGGAATCACTCTTTGTGTTTTGTTGCAGAAGGTTTATAAATGGTTGTACTCCACTCTTGGAGCGCTTCCTCTACAGCTGACTCTTCCTATGCAGAACATATCATCCTGCAGGCAAAGACTGGGTGATGGTATATCAATTGCAGAAATAAGTTCCACTTGGCACAGACGAGTAGTCTCCTTTGTACTATTTGAACACATGGGAGGAATGAAGCAGACACTTCTAGAATCATATGAATTCTAATGTACAACGTAAAAATATCCCATGCTAACAATGATCCTGAGGACAAGCCAACGTACTAAAAGCAATATTTTTGTAGATGGAACTTCACATCCCTCCTGCAAGCAAAGGGAACAACAGATACAAAGGTAAAGCTCTTGTACATCACGAGCTGCAAAGCAACTTTGTGAATCTTACAACCAAAATTTGTCACTCTGAATAAAGGCATTCTGTCGTTCCCTGAAAAAAATAAAAGCAGGGACAGATGCAAGACAAAAGTAGGAACAGGAAGAAAATGTGTCCTAGAACGCTAACAAGAGCTTTTCAGAACACTGCCAAAAGGGATGCTTGGCAGAGGTTACAGCATCAGAAATCATGTGTATAGAGATCTAGGATCTTCTCTCAAATACTCCTTCCCTCGATGCTCAGTTGGCCTAGGGAATCAAGGTGATGGTGGGTATTGAGATTTTTTCTTCCTTGAGCCTGACAGGTGTACATACTCTCTCAGAAGGAACCCACAAACATTTCAACAATGTGAAAAATTAATCTATCTTTATCCTAATGACATTACACCTTTAAATGTTAGTCACCCATAGAATGGTAAAACTTAATCCAATACGATCTTCTCATGGACCCATAGGTTGCTGGAGACCAAACCAGTGTCATACGTACATAATAAAACCTACAGAAATGTCTTTTGCTATCAGCTTTCCTAGGAAATGCTGGCCTTGAACTAGCTCTCCAACACCGTCAGAGAGATTGCATCAATTTAAAAAAAATCACACTTTGCAAAGAGCTTTTAGTACTACAAAACTCCAAACCACAAACTGATCCAACAAGTGAGATAAGTAATATGGAAGCCTCTGTCTTCCAACGTCACCTCTGACTGTCTCTCTCCCTGCCTTCTGGTTCCTGTAGCAAGTCAGGCACATGGTGAAAAAATGTTTCAAGCCAGTGGGTGGCATCCAGTATTATATGCTGGATGTGTCATTGATAGCTTGAATATATCAGATATTTTTAGCTACTGTAAGCAGTTCTAGGCAATCAAGTATTGTAATCAAGAGCACACAGAAGCTCAGCTATATCAGTTCAGTCAGGATTTTAAGGATTCAGATTTTGCAACTCTGTCAGTTAATGTGCTGGGATGATACAAGCAGGTTTGCTCCCTGCTTTGGTGCAGCACAGCCATTTTCAGAACGATGATCTTCCTGAGGATTCCCTGCTGTGCTCAGTTTAGGGAATAGTTATTTCAGTAACGGTAACTTTCTGCAAGGAAATAGGAAAGGTAGCCCTGGTTGGAGATATTCAGAATTATCTGCTGTGTTGAAAATCTCTGGGTTCCTGTGGATCAGGAAGCCATGCCGCTTGAGAAATGACGCAGAGAGATTGTAGACAGAGAAAGATTATAGAGTAGCCAACCTCTTTCAGAGCAAGCAGGGAACCGGTAGAAAACCCGTGATTGCTGCCCGGCCGAAGGACCCTGCCCGAGGAGAAGCAGGAGGGGAAGCCAGAACCCTCCTCTGCCTTTTCAGACGGATTCAGGGCTCAGCACCGCGGACAGCGGCTTCTCGGGACCGCGGACAGCGGCAGGGCCGGTCCCCCACCTGCCCACGCATGTCCCGGCGCCCACCCGGCCCCGTTGGCAGCCACCCTCCCTCCCCGCCAGGCAGGTGGGCTCTGTAACTGTACTCACAGCTCTGTGTCTTCTCCCCAGACTTGTGGCCCCTCTTCCTCACTGCCACATTTTAACCTAGACCTGCCCACAGCTTGGTCTCTCCTATCTGACTTGCCGGTACATCTGTAAGGAGACAATACATCTGCACCTTGCATTGAGGGGTCATTGCAAAGAAGCTAAGATTTGATGGCAAAGCCTGAGACTTGAAAGGCACAGTTGTGGTGGCTGTGTGTCTCTATAGTAGGCTGAGTAAATAATTTCCGGGTCAGGAACGTAGTTCTACTTTCCCCTGCAGTAACACAAAGTAAATCACTGCAGGTGCCTTTCTCAATCTTCAAAAGCCAGGATTTCCCTGTCTAAGGCTTTCTCCTTCACCAATATGCTTTGTCATCTTGGAAAAGGTTAGGAACATGGGGGTCACAACCCATCTCCTCGAAACCTCCAGAGATCCCTCCATTCATCTGGTTCTCCCATGCTTAGATCCTTTGTCAGCAAGATGCTCCTTCTTCTCTTGTGAATAATGAACCACCTGCTTCCCTCAGCAAGCAGAACGTACCAGACACCTGCTGACACTTTGCAATCCAAGCAGACACTGATTTCTCATGTAGTGTCTCCTTTTATACCTTCTCTCCCCAGCCCCCAACTCTATAGTTCACGATAACACAGAACTCTGTAGTTCACGCTTCAGCTTTTGGACTGCTCTGAGGAAGTGACATACCCTTGCAATTGAAGCTAACGCTACCTCAAGCAAGCTGTAGTTTCCAGGGTTAGAAATTGCACGGTAGTGGGACTCACGCCTAATGCTTATTGCTTTTTCTGCTCATTTCCTTTCAAATGCAAAGTCTAATTATCCTCTGACTGTCTGAAGCAGAGCCACTTCATTCAAGATTGTTGCCATTACCACATTTCGAACAAGTCAAACACCTGCCGTCCTAATCATCTCTGCCCACACAGCCCAGCCAAGCTATTCTGCCACTGCTAACCCCGAATTCCCCCTGCCCATCCTACAGAAAGAGCAGCAGGACTGACTAGATAAAATCCTGAGCAGTCTTGTCTGATCTCCAAGCTGACCCTGCTTTGGGCAGCAGGTTGACTAGAAACCTCCCAGGCTCTCATCTAACCTGAACTATTCTGTGGTTGTAAGCAGGGATAAGTAAGAGAAATTGGTAGAAAACCCAGCTCCGTAACATACTACCCCCATGGATTTCCCTTCTTTATGGGTCTATATATTGCCCTTCTTTAGGGTTTTCCCCCAATTCTAAAGGATCAGCAAATGGTCAACAGAAAGTCCAGGATCTGGGCACCACCTGCCCAGGGGCTCGCTGCATTCAGTAACTCATAATGAGAACCTTACCCAGCTTCAGGTGCCTCTGTTCAGCAGATTTCCAAGCTGTACCCGCCAATTACCTTTTTTTCAAGGTCCTACAAATTCGACATTCATAGATTATCTTTCATAGCACTCACTGATGAACTGCTGACCTGAATGCAGCCTGATAAGTTTCCTGAATGCTGTAGTATCATTTGCTTGGGTTAGAGCATCCACAGGAAGGGACAAAAATAAAAAGCACCAAAACCATCACAATAGGTGGTGCAATTAAGGCAACATAACACAGTAAAACAGAAGAAGAGCTATAGCTCAGCTCCTGGGCAAGGAAAGGCTGTAATTTACCATAACAAGACAAAGCATACGCATCAAATTACTCATGTTTCAGAATCTCTCTTATGTAAAAGCATCAGCAAAACTGACTCTATACTTGCACACAATCAGCAAACAAGAAGTGGAGACTCTTCTTCTCTAATTACTGTAGGTTATAATCCTCCCAACTGTTTCTCTTTCCCCTCCAAATAAACCCACCGGGGGTGTACTCACATTAGCAGAATTACCCACCCAACCCAGATAGTTCATTTCCCTGAGCTCGCTTTATAAGAAGGGAAGGAAATAGACTTTGCCAAACAGCAATTTAGAGCATCCGACGGCTTAGAAACACAACTCTGGTTTTCCCCCACTCTCCTACAAAAGCCTAACAAGATATGCCTCGTAACCCAAACTAGGTGCTTAAAATCAGGTGGTGTGCTTATTTTTTTCCTTATCTCCCCATTAGCACTACACATACTAGTATTCACCTGTGTGTCTTTAAAGGTCATATCCACAGCTGGTGATTCCCTGTCATCCCATCCCCCCCCCATTTTTCTTCAACCAAAAAGGGGATATTATAAAAACCAGTAAGAAAATGTTACTCTACAAAATTATGTTGTGAAACAGAAGATACCCAGTAAAGGATGAAATGCTTCCCAGTGCTTTAATACAGCTTTGGAAATTCATTAGATTATGAACTGTTAGTATCCTGTTAGGCAATCTCCTGCAGCAGAATAAATCTTGGACTTCCGTCCCATAATGCAAGTGACCTTGGATTATAGCCACAAAGATGGCAACAAAATAAACTAGCACATGTCCTTTGACATTAAGTAGCTGGTGCTTTTTTTTTCCTGCAGCAGTATTGTCATAAAGTAAAATCTGGAGTTAAAAGTCAACTACAACTCCATACCCAAATGAAAAGTAAGAGAAAATTAAATCTTCCCCCCACCCCTAAAATCAGGATCAGAGCAAGAATATGAAGCTATAAACTGAGTATTTACAGTTTATAAACAAAGCAATACTATCTTTTTCTTGTCACAGTTAACCTTGGATTTTTTTGCCTCATGTTTTCTGTATCTTCCCCAACCTGCTGTACAGTTACAGAATTTCATTCAATCAGGATTTGGGCCCTGAACTGGTGAAAAAAAATGCTTACAAATATATTTCACACAATACTGCATCTAAAGAAAGAAACAGAATAAGAGAATATCATGATCAATAATCTATGCTTTGTGGGAATATCCATCTGGAATCACTCCACCGTTCTTCCTAATTCAGCAGACCACAGTCACAAACGCCCCAGAGGTGCACATGCGAGAGGAAGACAGAGGAATCCAGAATCGCAATGAAGTGGGAACATTTCTTTGTTTACAAAAAGCAGAAGCCAAAGATCTAAGGCGAGATCCTGATGCCCTGGAAGATCACTGCATCCTAAAGCTATAGTACAGACAGCAAAGCGAGAGGGTGACAAAGCCTAACCAGAGCAGACAGGAAACGAACACAAGCGCTCTCCCCCACCCTCGTGTGACAGGCAGCCAGGCACGATTCGCAACCACAGACAGCTGCTACTTCAGCCACGCAGTGGCAGTGGTTTTTCAGTATGTGGATTTTATTAGGAGAATATCAATCACTAAGTAATAGGAAATCCCAACTAAACCATCAAATGTGCCTTCGCAACCGTTAGGAAGAAGCAACCGCAAGAATTGAGGCAGCCTAAGACTGTGCAGGATTTTCCCTTCTTGACAGAATGACCTTTGGCAGCCAGGAGAGTCCTTTACGTCCCCCAGCCTGGTGGCCCAGACAGCCCTGGGTTCTGAGATCAGCCATACTTACAGATCAGGGGAGCGTGATGGGGAAGTATTAGCAACCTCCTTACCTCAGTCCTACCTTCATGAGATCAGTAAACCTTTTGATTAACAATACAATGGGATAAATATTCTGTAATTGAACATTAGGAGCAGTAACTCTTCCTTGGAGGAATCTCCATGCTTGCTCTTCCACTGGAATCAGTGCTCAGGGGACTTCTTTTGCATGGCTTCTCTCTTGTCCAGGCTGGGGTTTTTCCCCCCCACAATGATGCAGACAGATCCTGTCAGTCTGTCTTCAAAACAGTAATATAAATAGAGAAATTGAGCTAATCATGCCATTCACCCTAACTGAGTTGATTCCTGTTTGTCAGAATTCAACAACTATGATCCTTGTTGTACTGAGGAACTAGACTCCATATATCTGTAATCTTATATATATATCATAATGATATATGTATATCATATATACTGATATGACCTTTCCAGGCTCTCTCTCTCTATTTTACTCTGAATCTCATTTATATGACTAGGGAGAGTTTTCCTGATGTGCACACAAATCCATGTAGCTTGAGCTCTGCCAGAAAAAAACATAAGTTCAGCAGGAAACTGCATGGGATTGGTTGAAGTCCCAGTGATTTAATGAAACAGGTAATTAAATTATTTAAATTATTCATTTATCATACCTGACAAAAAGAGAAAGCAAACACTAATCATCTTTTCACGACCACTGGGGACCAACCAAAAGTAATTATCATATTAAGAGATTTGGAGTTAGAATTCAGCTTAAGAATGTGATTCCAGCTAAAAGATCAACGCTTTGTCAGAGGGCAGGAGGCAGCATAGGAGCCGTGTATTTACTTCGGTAAAAAATACACTCTCTAGAGCCTGTTAAAAGTGGCAATCACAACCTCTAACTTCACAACTGATCCAGCATGTTTGTTAATACCTGCAGAGAGGCTATAAGCTTCCCAACACCCTGATACACGGAACAGATGATACTGCAAGTCACCTGGAGTTCTGCTCCCACATCATCAGGTTCACCTCAAAGCCTCAAGAGGAATGAGCACTCTGGATGACAATCATCACCTATCTGAGAACCATTTTTCTCCAGAAGAGTTCATCCTACCAAGCAACCCACACAAGATACAATTAAACAATGTCACTGTTAGACAGATTAAAATTGCAGCTCAATAGAGGAACTCACTGTTACTAAGCAATTTCATAAATTAAGCATGTTCTGGCAGAGCTTCTCTGGAAGGTATTAGCAGTGATCCAAACACTAGGACCTAGCAAATTTCTTGGGTGAAATCCTGCCTCCATTAGAGCCAATGGCAAAACTCCCAGGCACTTCTACAGAGCCAGAATTTTAGTATCTCATGCCAGATGCAACACACTGCTATGGCTTTGGGCAAACTACACTAACTCAACCTCCCCGGTTATAAAAATGGGCCACTAACCATTGGTCTTGGAGATACCGTGGGGGATTCACAGAAGTGCCCCAAACAGGAAAGGGCACGCATTATCAATCAGTGCAATTTGGCAAACAGGCTACTTCAGCAACTCACCATCAGGAACGCTGATCCACTGATACAAGTTGAAGTTGATCCACTGATACAAATACCAGGCTGCAGTTTCAGCAGGATTAATCTCTTGTCCTGTGGAGGCCTGGCAAAACTATCTTCTGTATGAACTCCATACACAGAAGACTGGCCCAAGCTCTGGTGCAATCCCCTCTCTCAGGACTGCGAGATGACTATCTTCACTATTTTGATATTTTGAGAATTGTATTTGGATGATCCGTAACGGTCTTATCTACATCAAACATCATCTATGTTCTTTTGCAGGCAAAGCATGCATGTGAACAGTTGCCTTCACAAGTCTGAGATTAACAAACCCACACTGCTACACAAATGCACATATTAACTCTGGATAACACACACATTTGTTTAAAATTAGATCTGGGGTGTTCTTGCAAATAGGTTTTATGGCTGTATGAAGAGAGGCTATAAAATGAGATTGGTCTCCTTGGTAGGTGGCAAGTTACATTTTTTTAAGAAATATTATTCCTCCCATATAAATGCACAACAGATGTAACATTCGACCTAAGCAATAAGATTTATTACTATTTTTAAAGCAAATTCAGCACAGCTTAAGGGAACACTGTACAGAATTCTTTAAGCTAGGAAGAGGTTCTTCTTGTCATCGATGCATGTTTTCCATTTGTCAATTCTTGCCCTCAAAGCCAACACAGAGTTTAGTATTTTAGGCTTCTTACAAAGGCGATGATCCTGCAATTCCATCTGCTAATATAGCACATAGTAGTCTCCTTCTTGTCACTGCAGGCATGGGCTCATATCTTTGTTTTTAGTTTCAAAAGAAATCTGCATGGCCTCTTTGGTCTCTTTTTGAGCCTAAAAACATTAGAGGTGATTTACAATACGCATACTACCAATAGCACATCCCATCAAAAGCTATTTCACACATTGTTTGGCAATTACAGCTGTGATTAAGGAATAGAGTCTCACTTATATTGTCTTGTACTCATTTCTTTACCTCGTGCACTTTTGTGTAAATATTTATTGTTTCATGTTTTCTTCAGAGGCCATAGTTCTTCCATTTTCTAAAAATAACCTGCTTATGCATAGTCTTCTCTTTTCAAAGCACTGTTCTTTCTTAAGTTAATTTCTGTGCATACAAAGAAAGTAGTGAAAGAGGGTTATGTGCAACTTTTTGCTAACAAACACGTTGAAAATATCTAAAAATGAGGAACAATTGTTGGATAAACACCTTAAATGGTAAACAGTCCTATGAAAAATCAATAGGCCTACATGTCATGTAGTAATTTTGTGTAAGGGCAAGAAACCTGAAAATGAAAACATACCTGGACATAATATTAAAACCTTATTTCAAGAAAACACTCATTTTTGTTGCTCAACAGCTTCAAGTACTAAGTCATTTTTCAGTTTTTGCATTTCACTTCATCTAACATAATCCTGGATGGCCCAGCAGGCAGCCCCTGGCAGACCAACGCTCTCCGTTCATCTCAGGTGAATCCTGGAGCTGACTCCGTTGCATTCACATTGGGGAAATCAATGCATCTGAAAGTTCACCTCCTACCCCACCATGCATGTAGCCTAGGACTTAAAATGGGGAACCTCTATACAGACTATGAAGACAATCCTAGCATTAATATACTGCTTTCACCTCATTTTTTTCTGATATGGGTAACTACCAGCTTGTAACCAAATTGCTTTCTGATCCTGAGTTCAAAGCATCGCACAAAATTTGGGTCTGCCCAAGAAGTCAAGCACATTCTCTTCCTGGAGAAAGGCACGAGACAAAAGTTTGGACACTCCTCTAGAAGATCCAGGCAAAATCTGGATCACTGCAGATCTGAGATCATATCAAACACCTGACCTAAATTTAAATGGATGTTTTCCTGTTTCCTACATCATCACAGTTATAAATGCCTGCATATTCTCTCTGAACTGCTCTTCCCCAAAAGTCATTAGTCGGGGAGTAGCTGATCAGTTAGCTCCCTAGCTATACAGCACTTTAAGCAGCCCTTTGGTAGAAGGTATGCTGAGAGTCTTTAAAAAAGGCTGTAATCCCACTGAGTGTCTCCTGTTGGTGATCGCACATCAGTCAGGACAAGAGGTTCCTTGACTTTTTAAAGGGATGCATCTGTTCCTGCCAGAGAAAAATCACATTTAGTCTTTACCTTTCATTAACACTGTCAGATTCCAGGTACTGATATCCACACAGATGTTGCATATTCTATTTAAAAGTATCTGATTGTATTTGCAGTGAATATTATGAATATGAATATTACAGGCCAGGGAAGTTTCTACCTGTCTAGTGCACAACCACTGATTTAGTTCTCTTTCGTTTTACACTGGTTTTGTCTGGATTGTTGTACAAAAGAAACAGCAGTGGAAGAGGTGTCAAAAGCAAGCGGCTTGGCCTGTTCATACATCTCCTTTATGATACAGCTTTATGCTAAGGCTTTCTAGTATCTGCAATAGTGTCTGGCACACTGGGAACATCCACTTCTACTGTATCACATCCATTTGGGGTAAGACTTGACATTCAAGAGACAAGAGGGCTATTTTCTCTCATAACGCCAAGAAGTTCTTAGCCATGTCTGCTGTAATATGCTTTGCTGCAATGAGGGAAACATGATTCTCTGTCCACCTGCAAAGATACAGAGTGTCTTGGACTTGAAGAATCTCCTCAGTCAAAGGCAGAGATCCTTGAGGAACTGACCACCAGACTGTCAAACATTATCAAAAGATTGGCAAGGGCATATCTCAGAACTGGGACTGGGAACTCCATTACATAGTGTATTTTTGTCTGTCCTTTGAGGAAATTTCAGTACAAGGTGTAGGGATTTCAAAGTACCCATATTAAGAGATAAATTACAGAAAGACTCCTCTCAAACCTCAGACACAAGTGAGAGGCTTTTGTAGTTCTGTATCATCTGCATACATCAAACAAGAAACTGTTCTACAGATACAAATGCAATGGATAGATTGCATTGCTTCAAGAACAACAGGATTTTAAAAAAAATTGTTTAAGCTTTACCTTTTCAGATACTTCGAATATCCCCTGAAATATCTGGTAACATAGTGGTTGGCAAAGGGAAGGAAAGGAGGGAAGAAAAAAGGCTTTTGGAAGTATTCTGGAAACAAAAGACGGTTAATCATTCACGTTGTCTACAATTCCTTTGGCTCACAAAAGTCTCAAGACAGACTCTTGCTTTATATTAAAAAACAAAAGTAATAAATTAAAATCCTCTACTGTCCTACCTTCTCTCTTCTACAATGTATGATGGAATACAGAGTCACAAACTGCCTGGACTTCATAGGCAAGGGCATGTCCTGAAGCAGTTCATTTCATGTCTCCCTGACACACCGCAGGCAACCTTTCCCCTTTAAGCGAAGAATCTCACAGTATCATTTTGTGTAACATTCTTTACATATTTCGACTTACACTCCCAATGCACATTTGTTTCAATCAGACTGTGCACACGTAGGTTTTCTGGGAGATCTGCTGGGTTTTTTGGGTTTTTTTTAACTTTTTCTTTAGCTTGATATTCTGCACTCTTTCTGAAGCTGGCCATTTTGATTAAAGATTTTGCTTTGTTATGAAAGCAAACCAAGTACTTCAACTTTGAAAGAGAGAGAGCAAAAAGAAGCAGCCAAAACAAGTGGTGATTCTTATTTTCCTTTTAAGAGTGACAAAACAGCATATGCAATTCAATACCCAAGATCAGTTAATTGTATCTGAAACAGCAGCTTACCATGTAAGTTAACATTTGCTATGATTATAACCTATACAATGCTAATTTCCTATGTAAAGCCCCTCTGGTGCCCACATGAGTCACCTTCACACTTTGGGAACATGGGCATGGGGCAACACAGGTCACCGGTTACCAGCCTCTGTTTTATTTTACGATACATTCATGATTCTCTGTAATTCCAACAGCAAATACATCATGCTTGGTTGGCCAATGCTGGTATCTGATATTCCATGATTACCTTGGCTTCAAAGTGAGACAGTAATGCACATTTGTGTTACTCTCCCTTTAATGCAGTACAAAGCTGGACACAGCTCAGAAAGAAATCCCTAAAATCCATTACCTATTTATGATCATGTACAAATGGATATTTATCATGTTAAAAGAGAACCATATGTTAAAGTGGAGGCTAGAGCCCAATACATCTTTTTGGATGAAATCCCTTTTCAAAAAAAGGAATAAAATAATTAACATTTGCTTTTGCCAGTAGAAACATTTGCTCATGAATCTCTGGGAAGGTAAGGGCATTTAACCTTTTTACATGCCATCCCTTCAGACATCTCTGACCCCCACTGCAAAACAGACAAAGATTCCCGACTCCACGCTGCTGATTAAACCCCTTGTAAGAAACATCTGGATGAAATTTTCTTGGCAGTTGATTTGAAAATTATACAAGAAGTACAAGAAGCAGAACTAGGGAGCAGCCACAGTTCAGCTGAGTCACACAAAGATGATGCTATGTAAATGCAGATTTTTCCTTGAACGCATTAACTCCTAAATATTAGTTTGTGACTGTGTAAGCGACCTCATTAGCACAAGGAAAATAAATCCCTCTTCTACTCTGCATGCCAGCGTAGAGAAGGCAAATAGACTTTGAAAGAAACTCAACTGGATAATATCAATTTTTAAAATAAAATAATAAAAGGCTTAAACAGTTTACCTGCCTAATACTTAACTTTAATTGTCAGGTAAGAGAGAAGTTGTCATCGTTAACTTCCAAAAAAACATTTCTTAAATTTAATTTCAAAAGCTTCTATGGTTTCTGAGAAACTCATCAAAAAGCTGGAAGTAATGTCTTCCTACTATCTCAGTCAATACACCCCCAGGCCTAAATTAGCAAAAGTGACCTATAATTTTCATGGCCTGACATTCAAAATAAAGGATGTCCCAGTGCTCTGCTGCTTAAGCTTAAAAAGCCTGTCCAGTGCAGCTTAATATATTGTTCCGTTTCGGAAATACAGACCCTGGAACTCTCACAGTTTTCCGTATGTGCAACAGATCTAGAAGTGAGAAATTTTCACTGTTGCTATTAAGTGAGTAGCAGCAGCAAAAAATCTACACAAACCAGGCCAACTTTACACTGCAGCTGCTATGCGTGGAAAAAAAATAAAAAGAAGCAGCAATAGGGAACAGCACCAGAGAGAATGTGACACAAAGGTGCAGGAAAAAGAAAAGCAGTGGGGAATCTTCTGCCCACATCTGCCAGGCTGAGAAAATTCGAGGGGATGGGGCAAGGAATGGGCAGAGACACTTGGGCCTTTTCCAGAAGTCAAGGCGTAAAGCACCTCAGACTTATCTAACTGAATTATAATTACTCTGACATATAAAAAAAATTAAAGTGTTATCACAGTTCAGAGCCAGCAATCTGTAATTTGCTATAGTTGTTGAAAATTTGATGGGGTATGGGAAGGGCTTTGACTTCTCAGCTGGGGCACTGATCTGAAAAAATACATGTGTGCTTAAAATTGATTGGTAAATATTTTTAAGTCATAAAAAAATTAACACATAGATACAAAATCTGATCTAAACATTTTATCTCCAATCCAAACTTCACATTCTAAAGCACCCCTGCTTATTTTGGCTACACCACTGCGATTCCAATAGATCTAAAGTAGGGGCGCCTATTCAAATTAGTACTGCTATCAGTTTCTCACTAAATGAACATATACACCAATGCTTTGTTATATGTGTTTCAACTTATGAGAAACCACGCTTTGAAATTTAGAAAAAATCTGGCAGATAATGAAATTTCAGCATGGGACAAGAACAGCCAAATGGAATGCAGACCAAAAATTTGATCACAGAGGTGTAAGAGTAAGAAGAACTAAGTTTGGAGCTGTTTTTCTTCTATCAAGATAAAATATTGTAAATATTTTTTACCACATTATTCAGTACTACCACTGGAATGGTAATGAATGAATAAAACCAGAAAAGAGGTTTAAAAAATCCCAAGTAAAATCCAATATTCATCAAAAATACTGGAAATAAAAAGTTGTCATGTAGAACATCTACATGCAAGGGCCACACTACTTGTCCAGGCAGGAGGTAATATCAGTGTAGATTTAGGGTAGCCACCTGCCATGCATTCCATTGTAACTCAAGTGAGTTGATTTCATAGCTAAGAGAAATAGTTTAAGACTAAGTGCATCAAGGGAAAATCTGCAATTTTATTAAGACTCTTTGATGTAACCAGTGTATGCTTTGCAACTCCGTCAGACACCTCCCTCTACACACTTGGTCTGTACCAAATAGGGAAGATGAGATATTTAGAATCCTGCAATGTGTATGCAACCAACAAACAATTAAACCAAGTAGTAAAAAGCAGGTGACAGGAAAACACGGAACCAAGGCTTATAGTGTATCAAGAAATGTCCTTACACTTAAAAAATTATAATGCACTCCAAAATCCACTTGTTCAGGCAATCCATGTACAACAGAAGGCACTGTTATCCATATGAATCTATCAATTCTGCACAGCAAAAACCTGAGAAGTGCAACTCAATCAGATGCAGCCTGGCCCCTCCCAGTCATTCAGGTTCCTCGAGGACAAATGTTTCCTTTCAGTCCATCAAATTATAAAAACATCACAAGAATTTGTACATTACAGTAGCTGGTTAGAAAGAGCATTCTGGTGGGAGAAGCACACTGCTATTTTTCAGAAAACCTTCAGCAGCATTAAATTACTCTCCCCTGTCTCTCAGAAGTCATGATGATGTCAAGAAAATGTAATGATGAGACCCTTCCCAATGACCTTTGTAGCTGATCCTTCAGTTGCCACCAGGAGTACTTCCAGCAAAGTTAAAGGCTGTGATCAGTCCTTTGTTGTCAAATGTGTAGCCACTTTCTTGGACTACTGTCTTAAGTCCCTAGAATTCAAAGGGGAAAAGCATATGAAAAAGTCTATAGAGAACGCTTTTGCCAGAGACACTACAGCTCAGCTAAGAATGCAACGTTGTGGAGAAAATTCTTATTTGAGTCAAAATTTCATTCCTTAAATGCAGTGGCAGTAATAAATTACACCCAGATTTTCTCTAAATGCATAAACACACACACCTCTACAACAGAGCTGAGAAATTAATCCTCTGCAGAATCCGTCTGTTACACTATCCTGCATGCTTTTTGAATAAATTTGAACTTATTTTCCATGATGCAAGCTTTCTAAACATCTAAAACCTCACACTGACTGTGAAAGCAACGTTAGCAGTTAAAAAGTTACAAAACTATTAAACACACAATAATCTATAGTAATATTCATCAAATGCCTGGCTGACAGCTAGATAGTACCTTAATTTGCTCTTCATTCCAAATGTCAGATTGTGCAAAACTAGTTCGCACCCTGTTCAAACAGCAGCACATGTCAATGAGAAGGCAATTAATTAGAAGCAACAGTAATCTCTCTGAATAACACACAATTCCAGGCAAGGGATAATATAAGTGCAATATCTTACTCACGCTTCTCAGGAAACGTTAATTAGCACAAAGATTTATTCTCTCTGCTGTTACAAATCACATGCAGTTCCAAGATCCCTGCAACAGATAAAATGGCCCCAGAGAAGTGACTCACCTGCAGCATTGCGCCGGTGTTCTGCTAATGTATGAATTTCCTGCAGCTGTTTCTTCTGATCCTCGCTCAACAGTGCTGTCAGCGAATGGTACCAGGCTGCATCTCGGCTCTGCACCGCTGTCAGAACAGGAATGGATGAAAAGTGGTTATCAGGTTACCTTGCAACTTAATTTCAGTAGAACAAAATGAAACACATGGAATCCCTGGTTGGTTTTAAAACAGAATTTGCACTGCAAAACAGGTTCAGTATTCCTGTTAGTCTTCTTAGCACAGAACCCCCACTGTAATAGAGGCAATTCATCTCGGGGAACTTAATTACATCCTCTGCTTTCTGAAACAGAAAGTTGACCATGTGGCCATTATTCACGGACAATGATCAAGTGAATCTTCTCATTTAAAACGCATATCAAAACTAAAAGCAACAGGATTAGTCAAATGGGAAAGGGAGAAAATAATTTCTCCATCATGATTTTAACATCTAGGAAGGGACAAATATTTCTATATATAGGAGTCCCTCTAGTGACTGAGTCCCACTAATTTAGGTTGTGATTTAGAAGTTCTGAAAGAGAACATGAAGAAAATTAATCTCTGGCTGTATTTGCTACCGTTTAGTACTTGTAAGCCAAAAAATCTTAGGATTAACTTTAGACAGAAAGATCACATCTTCAGTTTCAATAATCTAAATTATTACTTGTAACAAAAAAAAGGGCTTTTCCCGGTGAGGACCATAAACATCTCCAAACAATTTCATCATATCATTCTGCCAAGAAGCAAATACATACCTAAAAGTGCTTGTGTAAAAAACTGGTATTCATCAACACCATTTTCAAGGTCAATAGGTGTGCTGAACCCTTCAAGGGCAGTCTCTTCCAGTGCTTCTTCATCCCAGTCATCATCATCATCATCCTCCTCCTCTTCCTCACCACCACCACCACCATCACCTCCTCCTCCATTATGTTTCTCTTGGACTGCCAGGCTCAATTCATTTGTCTCCTCCTCATCACTCGGTATCTCTTCTGGAAAAGCATTGATGTGTTTTGTAAAACAAGGTTTAAAAAGTATAAGAAAACAATGACTTATGAATGAAGAACAATTAATAAATCTACGTTCTGGCTGGAAAGGGGACTCTCTGTTAACACCCTTCCACCAAAATCTTAGAATTGGAAAAATGAGGCTGCTAAAATGTTTCCTACATTCAAGATCAGATAAACTTTTGTTTCTAAGCACACCTGGGGAACGTGAAACTGCTGCCTTTTTTCTTCCCTCATTTATGCAGTCGTTGTGCAATTATAAGATCCAAAAATGTTTAGGAAATGTGTCTTTGACAAAGTGCTCCATCACTGTGCTTTTTAGATTATGAACAAATAGAGACTTGCATAGACTTCCCAAATTGACACAAAACAAAGAGAAAAGCAGATGCAGACCACATGTCTGCCTGCCGTTCTTCATAGCGCTCCTTTATTTGAGTAAACTTAAAATAGCACCATTCACTTAGCTTTACTTTCTATTCCACTTATGAAACAACTATTACATCTTGAATTAAATGTAACTCCAACATGCAATTATAAACACTGCTATTTTTTACTGAAGGAAAAGTATTTCCAACTTACAATCAAGATAAAAAAAATCCCCCTCCAATTTCAAACCTTCAGCTCTTTCTGTGTTAACATTTTAGAAAGAATAAACATGACTATATCTGCAACAAGCAGGGACTGAATCAAATGAAAGAGATTTAAAAACTACCGTGCTGTTTCCATACTGTAATCCTATGCATTGAGAAGAATTCTGTAATTCCATTACAGAAAATCACGTGTGAAATTTGAGTGGATTACATAATCTGTTTACATCCAATCTAATTTTCAGACCTCAAACTATCTATCTCCTGTTCCAAGTCAAATACAGCCACACTTAACTGCCTGCACTGCTGTGTAAAATTCACTCCCCACAATTCCCTCCACAAGGTATTCTTTGATGTTTTTTCTCTTCTGGCAGACACAGCAGTAAGAGGTCTGTCTACTCCAGGAACCTCAGCTGTCTCAAACTCCACTTTGCAAATCACTTTCCATTTGGGCAAAGACGACTTGCTAGGATTTCCTTCAAAGTTCAAGAAAACAAGTCTTTCAAACAGTTGAGTACTAGGAACAGCTTCTTTCCAGGAATCAAGAATACAACCAGTGCAGTCCTGGCAACCTCCTGCTGCCTATGTGAGAAGACAAAGCACATTCCAACCCACAAGATTAGACTTGCAAGTTTTATTGTTACTCTTAAACCAATACTACCCTTTCATGAAGCGTTAGCTGTTATGCATTGAAATGTTTTGATTATATTTTGGGAAGAAATATCAATTCCTAAGATGATCTTTCAAGCACCCAGTAAACTGAGTTATTTCCAGCAGATTGATGAGTTTTAAGAATGAACCGCAATTTCTTACCTCCTTTAAATTAAACCCAGACAAAAACCACAATGTGAAAAGGGGAGACACTTTACCATTATCTTCTGCAACGTGTTTTTCACGTTTAGCATGATCCTCAGGTTCTGTGAGTTCTCGTGAGGTGCGAACTTGTTTTAAGCCCAGGAAGAGGAGGAGGATTGAAGGGACAATCTGGGCAGCCACAGCATCCACTGTAGGCGGTCGATTCTGCAATTCCATTAGGATGCTCAGTCCTATTATACACATCTTTCTGTCATGGCGTCTGAAACAACATACACTTGTTAGACAAAAAACAGATTTTCACTGCAAGGATATGTAGTGTCCTGGCACTTGACGTGGCAGAAGACAATGTCACAGAGACTATGTTCAAAGCTCCTAAACATATTATTTACTTTGCTTTGAATGCAAGTCCCCCACTGGAAAGGGCTTGTCCAATAACAATTAAATACCTTTCAAGCACAGGTCAAATTCCTGGAACAACTGTTTCTGATTACCAAATGCAAAGTTTGTAATGCTAAATAAATACTGTTTAATAATTATGTAGAATATCTTGTCTTCAATAAAGCATTTGATACAGATTATCATCATTAAATAGGATGGAAAATTAATTTGCCTTGGCTTTGACAGCAGTACTGTTGCAGGAATTGAAATTAGCAAAAAGACTATTAGTGAAGAGTAATGATAAGCAGGAATGCAGTGAATTGCAGGGTGCATTTATGGAGTGCCACAAGGCAAGCTGTATTTAAACATGTTTATTATACACCCAATTTCCAACACTAACTTGAGACACAGTGCTAACTCCAGTGAAAGCAGGGAAATAATTTCGCTGTATCAAGAATAACTGGCAGTACACTCAAACAGGGAACTTGCAAATGAGTAGATCTCCAGTAAAACAAACAAACTATACATAATTCAAAGGAAAGAAAATAATGAAATTAGTAGCAGAAAGATTTTTATGTGACCATGGCCAGGAAACTAGCTAGGAGCCTATGCTCTTAAAAATAAGAATTGATTTTCACTTCCAGAAACAGAAGTTATTTGCAAACGAGACAGGGAAAAATTCTCTAACTGCCTCTGCAGTTACTCTTTGGTTCTCCTTTACTGGAAACACCAGTAGTTTTCAACTCTTCTCTAACATTACGGTATTTTTCTATTAAGGGCTTGAGAGGAGCTTGTTTTGTTTGAACTATTCAACCTGATGCTGACAGCTTCTGTGCAAGCCTTCTGCAGGACAAGCAGTTCCAGCAAAAAGTTTCAGTAAGACCTACAGAAACCAAGCAAACCCCCAGAGTCGGAAGAAAATGGCCATCCTCCAGACTCTCAGTAGATACTTCCATTACTGAATCAGTTTTACTTTGAAATGAAGAGGATAAAAAAGGAGACAGAAGAAACCAATGAGATGTGTACCACAGACTGTAATAAAGCTTACAGGGGAACAGCCAGCAGCTCAATCCACCACTTCAAAAATTGCTGCAGAAATACAATTTTAAAAGTGCTTACAATTTCATTACCAAACATGCCATACAACATGCTACTGAACTATGATATTCTTTAAGTAATACAAGTGACCACATATTAGAGCTTTCTGACCTTTACATGTGCTTAAACAAGACTGGGGATCTGGAGGGATTTCATTACACCTCCCACGTTGTTCGTCTTGTTAGGGCTTAGTGAAGTGATTCCATTCTCAGAGTAGTTGACAACAATAAATTATATATGACCACGTGTAACATTATGATCACAGAAGACCTTCCAAGAAAAACAAAGTCACCTAGCATATCAAATAACACACTCTGTCACGTTGGGTTTGGCGGCTCCATTACACGTGTTGAAAAATGCACCAAAATGCAAGTAGGCAAAGAGTGTCCTTCCATCATTGCTCACTGCAATACTTTATTTTCAGAAGGAATGGGGCACAAAAGAGGACATATAAACCAATCAAAGAAACTGAGCGAGGGGAACAGGGTCTGCTTTCACAATAAAAAAAAAAAATTAAACCCCTTACTCCTGCCAGTTTATCTATGTTGAAAACAAGCTCATCACCATTTGCTCTCATGCCAACACTGTGAAGACCAAAATCCAAGCTAAAGATGATGCTACCTATGAATGAAGCATAGCTTTTCTGGGAGAGTTGTCCTTACTGTAAGTATGAAAGGAAAGAACTTTCTCTACCTCCTCTCCCTGCCAGCATCTTAATCCAAATTTGACCAAAGCTCTGTAATCTATGCACAAGACTTCTCTCCCACATCTTGACACTGGAAAGGCATGAAATTTCTTCAAGTCCCAAATGTATAACGAAGCAATTTCAGTGTACATCCACCAGAGTAGTTAAAGACACTTGGCATTACCTTTTATAATACATTTGAAAAAGCTACCGTTACACAATGCCAATTGCAGAACACAACACAGTGAAAAGTAAAAAAATCTCTAGTAATTAGTGGCTTCGCTTCATACTAAACTACCTTTCTGGACAGCAAGCAAAAGTGCAAGAATCAAGCATTGCTGTTTAAAGGGAGTCATCATTAGGAAGCAGCCCAAATGGCCAAAAATACAGCATATTTGTCATGCTCCATTTTCAAGCTTCTAAGCAGAGACGTTGTAAGAATGAACACGTCTTCAGAATATGCATGTTATTAGAAGACCCAGCAGGACAGCAGAAATCCAGGCATCAAGCTATCTTTAATGAACCTCAGCCAGAAGGAGACTTGTTTCTTCCACCTGCCAGCAGACAAACAGCAGGACAAGCATCCGCCTTGCCTGAAGTTCAGCATTCTATTACGCCCCAGATGTATCAAGTACCCACAGGACTGAACAAGAAAAACATAGTTCTATGTCATCTGCATATTTTTGTAATGGCAAATAATGGTTTGAGGACTATTCCTTTGCATTCAAAAGGATCATTATTTCAGCACCCTTCCGTCTGCGTGAGGGAGCCTGGATAAAACTCTCCTTTGTGCTTTGTCCTTGGAGATCCATGCTTATTTGCTCAGCGGCACAGAATGGTCCTCCCTAACAATCACGGACTCTGCTTGCTCTCTCAATGGTGTATCAAGCCTGGAGTGCTAAACATGCAACACATGGCAGTGCAGTGCATAACTCCCAGGCAAGTCTATTTTTAACAAGCTGTGTGTGGTCTTCATAATCTGCAGGACCTTTTCTTGCTAATAAACTTCCTTCCAATACAGGACAAAAGGATCTAAGAATCTTCTGTATTTTAAACTGAGCTGAAAAGATTTCAAAGGGAAATCACAAAGCCTTTTCTTTACTGCGTTGCTGTGCTCCTTTATGTGAGGATCAGGTTGCTTTCTATTACATCAGTCCAGTTCCTGGACAAACTGCAAATGATTAGCCATTTCCTTCTAGTTGCAAAGTTGGAACTGACTCCATTTTCCTATATAAGATTGGGATTTTATATACAATTCTGACAAAACTAGAATTTCTAACTATTTAAACTCCTACCAAATAAATCCCCCTAGCTTCTAAAAAAAAAAATAAATCACTCAGGGTTTTTTTTTGAAGCAAGTTAGATTTTCCTTTCACCCTAGTTTCCACAGAAGAAATTTTAGTATAAGAGTATGCGTAAGTCATGCAGAAGTCTCACTCAAATTTCAGGCTGTCAGGGAAAAGGTGGAAAGCAATAAGGAACAAATGTTTCTACAAACGGTTTTTCAGTCTCTTGCTCTTAGTCAATTTGAAGTTATTGTAGAAAACATTTAGAAATAAATAAATACCATATAATGTGGTACATGGGCATTATGGGCACACATGCACAAATATGTAATATCCACAATGACATACTGGATTTATGCACAGTCTTACACTGAGTTCTGAGCTCTCCTTGCCTGGGTAATTTTTAACATTCCAAATTTCTAATCAGTTTTAAATAGCTTCCATGTTTTTAATGACACGGAAGAGCAGTTACTTATCTTACCATAACTGCTTTTCCCCCTGAAGATGTATTATTCCCACGCATTCCATCTCATCTGTTCACAAGTGCTGCTCAAGAAATACTGCATTCTTTTGGCATACATGGTTGACTCCAGCCTGAGAGCATGCAGACGCACACAACCCCACACACTCCTGGAAGAGCACGTTCTGTGGATACTAGGACTTCACAGGAACAGAAGAAGGACAGAGGGGCGTGAGATTTACGTGGAGAAAGCATCTTGAAGAGTCACTGTTACCAGTAAGTCACAGATTTCCTGCATGGCTGACAATGAAATGGCAGTAAGATTCACCTGGTCCTTCACACCTGGAGGTGGATCTACTTCGATCTTCTCCAGTTTCTCTAGGATCTGTGAGTCTTCCAACTGATTTGAATTTAAGCCTAAAACTGCCTCTTGATGGAAAGCAATCTAACTGTAAACCAGTGCAGCAGTGAACGATGGCTGGTGAGAAAAAGGACTGTTCAAATTAGAGTGCCTGCGCCTGCCTTCACTGATGAAGTCTGCAGAGGTGGACCCAAGAAAGGGTTTCAAGAAAGCCAGATTTTGTTTGCATTTCTGTCTTTTCCTGTTCAGTTAGGCCTCGGAATATCTGGCTGCTTTTCAGATGATGACCCTTTACTACCCTTACTAAAACAAATGGTCTTCTAGAAGCAATACTATCCTGAGGGAAAGGAACTCCCCCGCATCACATCACGGTGCCTGACAAGCAGTACTACAGCAAAACCCCTACACCTGGAAGCCTCATACTGAGGAGACAGCACTGAAGGAAAAGTGGGGTTTGGATTTAAGCTGTATTACAGATATCTATTTCACTGCTGGTAGCAGCAGATCAAAGAGATACATTTTAACCTCCTGTTGCCGTTCAAGTGCAGAGTCTGAGCACAATCCAGCATCATGATCTCCGTGTTTCATTTTCATAGGCTTTGTCAACTTTTGTCTCAGCTCTGAAGAAGAATTTAGTTGAACAGTAGTTGCAGTAGCTGATGCTTTTTGAAAAGCAGCACAAAAGAACTGAAAGTTAAGCTGTACCTCACAGGAGTACTTGAGGTTGGAGCCTAGTCAGATCTGCAGCACTTCTCCCCTCCGGACCTAAATAGTTTCTCACTGAATGCTCCAGGATGAACTGTTTAAAGCTATAAATCTCTTTCATTTTTTATTTCTTTTAAAAAAGGAATGGCAAGCTTACCACCTATAGGGAATATCTTCTTTCACACTGTCTCTGTATGCATTCATCATTTGATATGCAGAAGAAAAAATGACAGCACAAAGCACTGAATCTCAAGATCTTTGCTTCAGTCATAAAGAAAATCAGTACATGGAAATCCTAAAACTTCTTGCTTTTTTCTAAAGTTGGTAGATATAAAAATAATTTAGTAATGAACAACAATATTCCCACAAGGTGTGGGAGAGGTAGGCTTAAAGGTGCCCTTTTTCATTCACTGGCACTCCAAAAGAAAAGGGGGAAATTAGGGTCCATTACGCCTTTTTTGTCACTGACTCAAGTAACCTCTCTAATTGATAAGATATGTATTTATGTTAAGATACAGAACGTACTATAGATATTTCATCCACAGCAGGTAGAAGAAGTCAGAATGCTTGTGCTAATATGAACTGTCCATTTTTGTTATAAAGAATAAGAGATTTTTTTTCCCCACACTTTCTATATGTTTAATTTAGTGCTTTCAAATTTTTTTTTCTTCAAGGAGAGACTGCTAGGGTAATACCTTCAAACACAAACACACACAGGGAATCTGCACAAAGCTTGTATGCACCAAAGCAGGCAATTTCTCTTGTATCTCCAAGTGCTTTTCATTCTAGTAAACCAGACAGAATTAACTTGCAGACATGAAATAGAGTAGTCTATGCTGCAATTCTACAAACTGCTGCACTTTCATCCTCATCCCACTGAATTGTGCTTAGGACAGAGGAGGGAGGAAAACAATCTTTACTGTGTGCATTTGGTACGTGTTTTAAAAATACTGCAAAGTACGCTGAGAGCAAAACCTGCATATGCCAGTTGGTCATTGACTGACTGGGAGTCAGTATTTTATTACAGATAAGAAAAAGGTAATGCAGTGCTACGATGCACCACACAGTTCTAAATTCAAGATGAACACTGAGGCAGTAACGTAGCTGTACCAAGATGGCATATAATTCTGTTCAAGACAGATTAACACAAATAAGAACTGGTATGGAAAAAAGCTATTTGGATGACTAGGGAGTGGAGAAACCATCTTAAATGAAGGCCCTTAGAGACTTGTTTTGAACTGGAAAGACAAGACTGGACCAATAAAAAACATGTAGGAAAAGAATAACAACCTAAAATAAGGTATGCAATCTATGGGTCAGAAGCTGCCTGTCTTGGCCCCCTGTTCATTCACAGCATGACTCTTAAGACGCTAACACTTTGTCTGTTGGCATAGGCTATGCACAGAGATGTTCTAAGCCTATCTGTACACCTACAGTCAGATGTCAGCCTCCAGTGACAAAATCTAACTCATAGCAGGAAGGTGAGAGGTAGCTGTTAACTACATCTGACCGTCTGCTTTGCTCTTAAGTGGATTTGAATCCCACAGTCAGACACCACATCTCAGCTGAGGGGCAAGCACTAACTGTTAGGCACTGGACTTCACATCTGCCCAGCATCAACTGCCTGCTTAGCTATGTGATGACAGGCTTTGTCCACCTTCATTTATTTTACAAATGTTCAGCTCCTGCCCAAGTGCACGCTACTGCAGTGCAGACACATGTTCAAGGGAGGTCAGAATAAAGTTTAAGGAAGTTTAGAAATATGCTAAACAGTCAGTACATCAGTTGCATAATGATAAATATGCAAAGTTTATCCTGAACAACTTACAGGAATTAAAATCAGAATGTGGATTCATTGGACAGAAAAATGTTTTTTCACATTAAATGGATAAATTAAAAATACTTTATAAAATATAGGACAGAAAAATATGTATACACTGTGTTTCAGAAAAAAAAGTTAACATCTCACTGAAATGCTGCTGGTCAGCTCTGAACATTAGCCTCAAGGCATGTTGGACCATCTCTTGGAGAAGCACATAGTTTGTAATTAAGGAACTTAAAAGAATTCTGAAAAATTTTATGTATTTTACCCTTGTATCCTCACAACACAGAAAATTCAGCAAGTAGCTCAACGGACACAGAAAAGCTACACAGACACAGGTCAGCTTTACTGGCATCATAGCAATTAGACCTGGTGTGGATTACTGTTATTTAGACTAACCAAGGAATGAGAACTCTTACATCAACATGACTAGAGATACAAACAGAAGTCAAAACCATGGACTTTTAAAAAATAAAAACCACAATACTTGCCCAAGAAAACAGTCCGTGTCATTCATCCACTGGTTTATAAACTGTGCAGTGACAGGTGCAGGATTGTGTGGAAATCTCATGTTCTCTAAGGTGTGCAGAAGTAGGTCAGGATTGTAGTAGAGTGCAGCTATGGCAACCTGAAGACACATGGTACGAAGCTCACTTGTTTTAACTCCTCTAGTTAACCGCTCCAGAACAGCCTCCACAAAGAGTGGAATACACTGGGCATACAAAGGAGAAGACAAAAAAAAAAACAACCACTAAACAAAAAAACCCAGGCATTATACATGTTGACAGGTTACACAGAAGTTTAAAATACTTTTATCAGAATTGATCTCCAGAGTTAACTGAAGTCCAGGTATAACCTAGGAATGCATTCTATTCACTTCCTAGTATAAAAGCCTTTTAAGCCTCTGATTACATTCTTATAAATCTTCCCCAAAACAGCTATTCTCTGAACTGAAAATTGCCAGTGTTATTCTCAGTATGGAGGAGAATATTTAGGGCCATTTGGTGGAATTTGTTCTAGCGTGTATAAAAGGTTTAGAAAAGAACTCAAAGACATTCTCATCTTTGAATAAAGTTATCCAACATTTTCAAAACTAACAGGCATTAAAAAAGAAATTACCTAAATCTGCAAGAAAAAGAAGTTTTTCTTAATAAAACTAAAGTGATGTTAAATTCCTTATAAAAGTTTGAAATGAGTGAGTTTATTCAAATAAAAGCAAGTGCGCACAAATTCCTACACAACAAAATAAACACTACATATATTTCCATGTGCCGGTTTATGCTTTATAATAATTTGGGAAGCATTATGAATGTTTTAGTTTATGAGTTTCAGTTCAGTGTGCAACCATTTCAATTCAGAGTTGTGCAGCTCAGTTAATCCTTCCACCACATACTCACTTTAATGCAAACACATACAATTCACTTTAATCCCTTCCAGATTTCTTTTAAAAATAAAGTCTTTCGCGGAACCCTTTTATGTTCATTCACTTCAGCGTTACATTAGTGAAGTTATATTGCTTTCAGTGAAATTAACTAAAAATTTATCACTGAAGTCCATGGATTGCACCGTGGCAACATCAAACGTGATATGTAAAAGTAATTTAGGCTGGAGTGTCATGTAAAACATGAGAGACCGGAATTTAGCCCTTAATAGGAAAAGGACTGCTATCGAAAAGTGTGTTATAAGAAACTTTGGAAAATTGTGATTATTTTTTTCCCAGCAATCACAATCCAGTCACGCTAGAAATTCTTCATTTCCAAATGCACTGAGTAATAATTTAAAATATTAAAAAGGACCAAGTTCATATTGCTTGGAGAAACAATTTCAGTAGTTGGATACGTATACTTAACCTCTCAGCTGCAACAGTTTTAAGAATGTGCGTTTTGCGCCAAAGGGGAAATCTTATTAGGAGAAAGCCAAAAAAAAAGACAATTCTGCACATCATACTATATCCTTACCGTTCAGTCTATATTCATTTTCTGGTCATGCCCACTAATCTCTCACCTCAAAAAAAACCCCAAAACAAACAAATCCAACACACACCCAACCTTACAAACTCTCCTGTGCCCATTTACTTCTTTCTGTATTTCTCCCCATTTCTACTTTTTACATTTCCCTCAAACTCTCTAATTCCAACCACTTCTCTCAGGAATCATATGCGTATCGTTGGAAGCCAGTAAAAGAGAAAACCTGTTCAATATATATCACCTGGTCAATACCCCGTCCTTTGCATTGAAGAACAATTACTTCTAGGAGTTTGGCTGCATGGCACTCTGCATCTTCTCGTAAATCTCCTGTTAACACCTAACAACCAGAACAACAATTTAGTTTATCAGTATTAACCACTGACAATTTTGAAAGCAAGTGCTCCTGTAGATGCATACATCAAAAAATGTGGTATATACATATCTATTCATGCTATATTTTGTGAGGCAATAAAACACATAAAAAATCATCTCTACAGGACATAAACCAGGATAAAAGGCTAAAGATGAATTTAAAATTTAGAAGAAATTGCTACAGTGCTTTATGAATGTTAGTATTCTTTATATGTCGTTGCTTTCCCTTTTTTAAAGGAAATGTTACTTATAAGAATCATTGATGTTTTCCATATGCTGTTTCTGTTTTGTGACTTCAATTCTAATAGACACTGGCAGATTAACAGCCCGGCAAAGTGAAGTCCTATCTCTAGACTAGTTTCTGATTAAAAACAAGATGTATGCAATCACTCTATGTATATGTGCATATATGTGAAACTGACTGCTTCTTCTCAGTATGTTTCAACCCTATGGTCAGTGTCAATCAAACCTGACAAAGAATCAGAATTCTCAAACACATTCAATCTCTCTAACTTTCCTAAAAATAAGCAGGTAGCTAGATGCCACTCTGTAATGCCCAAAATCAGAGAAAGGCTGCAGTGTGATCTCATACTTTATTATACATCAGAGAACCAGCATAAAAGAGAAACATTATAAATGTAGGAAGAACTTCAAATGAGTTCGCACCTTAGCTGACAACTAGAGAATCCAATCACAAGATACACAGCCCAAGGAAATCAAGCTTCATTAATTCCTCTACTTACCAAAATAGCCTGTTCATAGAAGAGAGTCAAGAGGAACAGCAACTTTCTCCCACACAAATTTGTGCATGTAATTTTTTAAAAAGCATGTCACTTAAAAACTGTGAGGGTGCTATGTGTACTCAGAACTGAGCCGAGACCAAATTTCATTTCCTTCTGAAATGACTGGCCACCACCTGGCATGTTCAGGTCACTCCGCCAATGTGATTGTTAAGTAACAGCGATAAGCGTTAACAGTAATAAGCCTTACCTCTTTACACATAGCATAAATGATTTCTAAATGCTTTGGGTTAGACAGTAAAGTATCGGTGTCAATGGTCACATAATTATGCAAGAGAGGCATCATTTCTGCAGAACAGGGAGAGCAAAGGAGAAAAAAATTACAAACCAATCCATGCAAGTGCTAATGAGTGAGGCTGTAGTCCTATAATGGAATTTGTTAGCTCAGATTCTTGGATATGGTTGGAAATTCAAACTCTGCAAAAGTCTATTCTAGCAGAATTCTTCATAAAGTGCATCACGCAGGTTGCATTCTCAGAAGCGTAAATAGAATAGGTCTACATTTTAATTAATTCATTTGTAATTTCACATTAACTTGGTATATTTCAGCTTTCTTTGAGTTCAGGACCTCCTACAATAACTGATCACACCGACAAGATTTGAACATGCTTCTCCTACTTAAATATGCTCCTGTTACACTCCCACACTAAACAGACGGTCAGGGCATGACTCAAATACATGATCATTTTAAACCAAGACACTAAATGCAAGCGACCCTTATTGAGGTGGGTTTTATTGATGAATTCCCAAACAGTGGAAACATCAACAGAATAGAAGTGATCATACCTGCAAAGCACCCATACCAAACCTGCGGGAAAAACTCATATATAACACCTAAGAGCTGCCACATTTGAGGTGAAATCATCTGGCATGTCAAGCTGTAGGCCAAGGAGAGAATGTCTTCGTAAAACTCTGGAAAGGAGAAACAACTTTAAGTAGGGTGCTTTAAAAAATAAATTTACCTTGCAAATACCTTGAAATTTGAAACCAAGGCCCAAGTCATATGACAACCAGGAGACAGCAATTAGTAACAAAATCAATACATGGTACAATAATACAAATTGGAAAAAACTCTTTTAGAATGCTCTTACGTTGGCTATAGTTACAACAATATGCACAGTTTTTCATTATAAATACACACTAGAAAAATATATTACCAGCACATCAAAGACATTGTGTCTAAACAATTTACTGCAAAATATTTTTATTTTCCCAACCCTTGTTTTCATTTAAAGGTCTTACCACAAAACTGTGTAGCTCTTTAGTTCAGGTTACTGATAAAGCAGTAATTTAATTGCAGACCATGTCCATAAAATACTAATGTAATTGCAGACATTGTCCTTTAACACAGCTAGCTAGAACTATAATCAGAATTGCATCTTCAGCTTTTGAGTCTGACCTTCAAAACACAATAAACAGCCTGACTAATGTACAAGAGGAGATCAGGAAAAACAAATCATAACTGAAAACTAACGTCTTTTTTTCTTCAAAGAAGCACACAAAAAAAAGATTAATTTCTGTCAGGAAGACAGTGTGGTTTACACTAATTAATTTAAGAATGTTTTTTAATGTAAAAACATGTAAATGTTTTTCTAAAAACTATCTCTAAAACATACCTATAACGCGTTTCTGCATAACGAGGCCTATGATCTGTAAACAAATGCTCTCGAGCTGTTGAGTTATCTGAAATAAAAATATAAAGCAGTTTATTTTAAAACTCAGAAATACAATAATTTAATCAATGTCTTTGACTAATTCAGTTTGAGAAGTTCTTCAAGGCAAAAAGGCTTTTATCAATTTTTAAATGCTGCATTAACAATCACAATATTATGAAGTAAGGTCTTACTGATGTAAATACTCAAATTCTCACTAAGCAGTTTTTCTTTAAAACTTGTCACTTACAGCATTTTTATTTTAAAAAAATCTTATTTTGTGATTATTCCACACATCCTACCAAAAACTGTTTCTGTTGTCCTGTCTGGATATAAAGCAACATTGTACTCAAAAGTATTTCTGATAAAGCCTCTGTCCAAAATCTTTGAAGTAGAATGCGTAAAAAGCAAGAAAGGAAGAGATGCTTTTGCCTAAGGTCTACGGAGAGCCTCCCCGAGTAGGCTCAGCAAGAGGAACACATGCATACAACTGTGTTGAAATCGGGATTCAGCCTTGCCACGGTGGACACAGAGGCTATGAATTAAACTAAATTACAAGGAGAACTACATGGCTACTTTATAAGTCTAATTAAAACTAGTAAATACAGACATTTGATGTTATTACCACAGGCCATTCATTACAGACATAATCTTGGAGGATGTCAGGCTTTCTGGCCTTGTTCTAGTGAACGGATCAAGTATGTGAACACAGATTGATCCACTTATCTTCAGGCACCTGGCTCAGAAGCAATCATCCCCTAAACTCTCTCCATACGTAAAGGATTTCTAAGGATTTTTTTATTTTTGAAAGGAATTTATAAGGAGTTTTCAGCCTCATATATAATTTGTATATCATTTATATCACTTCTAAGATGATTACAGATCCTGAGATGAAGAGCACTCTGCACAATATTTTAGTTTGTGCCTCACACAACAGAAAAACAAGCTGCTAAGTTTATACCAAAAATATCCCAACTCTAAATGTTTTCCTAGGCTAAAACCTGAAAATCCACTTCAGGTTATCATTCGTGATGCTGAGCTTAGCTACCAAATTTTATTTTAGCTTTCAAAAGATGCAAGGGGTTTTTGTAAAGAAATGAAAAACGTTTTGAAATCCAAAGGAACACAATGGTCTTAAGAGAAAATAATTAGTATTTTAATTAATGTATTTTTAAAATTATAAGCTTCATAGCTTCATGCACAGTGAAACTTTCTCGTAAATCTAGGAGAAAGCACTTTTATGCCAACAGAGCTTAAGTTACTGACTGACTTTGCCTCTTCGGTCATCACTTAACTCCTTCCTACCTCAGTCAGCCCAGCTGGTATGAGCAGAAAGAATCTCTTTCTTCCCTGAATATGTGAAATGTAAACTTAAATTGCACCACAACTGCTAGACCAATTCCTAGGAATTCTATCCAAGAAACTGATGGCTAAACAACAAAATATGAGTTACTGTTGTAAAAAAAATGAACCTTATGCAAGTTTTTTCTCCCTAAAATCTATTTTAACAGTCTATAATACAATTATCAAATTAAGTGCTTAACAGAGTAAGGGCTAAGGATTTTACCCTCAGGATGTAAATTCCCCTCAAAGTTGAGATCTAAACAATTAGGAAATCACAAAAGTAAACTGGGCTTTAAATTCAAATTTGTCAGAGATCACTTGGTACTAATTCACCATCCTGCTATAGTAAATGCAGAGTCACGTCAGCTCAAGCAATGCGCCATACATGGAAGTGCTTGTTGTCATGAATGAAAGGCACGAGGCAAAACAGCAGGAGAAAAGATGTATAAAAGAAAATCTCACCTCCTTGTGATCTTCCACAACTGTCAGGATAGTGTCAATTGTGTGCAAGATGTCCGTGGCCATAGCTCCTTTGTCTTGGTCTTCGTCTTGTTCGTCATTCTGAATTATTTTACCAAATATTTCAGCCTATGAAAAAAAACAAGCAACTTGACATTCAGGAGTAAACTCACATTTCTAATTTGTCACGCAAAACCAAGAAGGTCAATGCAACAGCAGCAATGCCTTATCCGTAAGAGCTGTCAGTGCTGAAAAATACGCTCCTTACTTTTGAAAGCGGAATACAGAAAATTGAAAACTCCTCTTTTCTTTGAGGAGTCTGGCTACGATAAGTCATTTGAAATGTTAAATAGTTAGAGCTTGTCTCTTTAAAACCAGTGTCAAAATTCAGTATCTTTGAAAAACCTATAGGTTTTAAAGATGCTGCATACAGAAAACAATATATTGTGAATACTATATGTGGACCTTTATAAAGGTTATTTTAAATGGTGTGCATGTCAAACAAAGCTCATTAAATGTTTACTGAACTAGGCATGTGCTTCTGACTAGACTGTTACTTTACTACTGTCTCTTACCAGGTGTTGAGTCATGTCAACGGCGATGGTAGCTACTTCCTGACTGTACTCACAGATCATCTTCTGGATTACATTAGTAAGATCATCATTTTCCGTCTCTCTAACAACGTGCAAGAGCTCTTGCATAACTGGCCTTACATAAGGCTTCACATATTCCTTGGCTAAAAAAAAAATAATTGAAATTAGGTGAAATCAATTATCCATAAACACAATTATACCATAACTCAAAACTATTAGTAACTGACTACTCTTGAACAAAGTAATTTTTTAAAGTTTAATTTGCTAAAAAACAAAAACAAAACAACCAAAAAAATCTACCCAAGGCACTTTTGTAGCCCATAACTAGTAGACTAACAAAGTAAATAAATTGTACATTTACCACATTCAACACTGAAATGCCATCTACAACAAAAAAAAAAATCGACTGTTCTGGGGGACGCATGCCCTCAATACATAGGCAGCATTCATTCTTAAACATACACACTATTTTATTTCACTAAAGAAAAACAAAGACAGCTGCTGTTTACTTTATTAAAGGAAATATGTTGATTCTAACTTCTTTTGTGCAGAGACCTGTAGTAAAAACTTGAAGTCAGAATTCTGGGATGTACACAGTAACTGATGAGCAAGTGACACTCTCTAAACATGATGAGATGTTTTGAAATGCATGTCTTTAAACAGTAGAAGTGTTTAGATAAATCCGCACCAACCTCCTCCTCTACCGAAAAAAAAAATAAGCAGTGTATACAACTGATGAATCACTGTAGCATACCTTGCTCTTGGTTGCTTATTAACATCTGAAGAGCTATGGCTGCTTCTACTTTGACAGGCATTTCCTTATCATCAATCAGGCTCTTCTTCGCCAACTCTACAGCATTCCTCAAGTTTAGCTCATTGTGAAATTTCAAAGCACTGAAAGAATGAAGCACCCAACAGGACTGCATGACAAAAAGAAAAGCAAGTTAGGGACTACTGCAATTTTTTAGCATTTTTTTTAACTGATTCAAAAACAATGCTAACTACCTCTATGTTTCCATGCTTTTTTTTTTTTTAATTATGGTGTATTCATACAGTAACATGTAACAAAGTTTTTTTGCACTTAAGCAGTTCTTTATTTTCCTTTCACAAATTCCAATAAATTCAGTATGCACATAATTGGCATTCATAGTTTTGGTCCTTCTGGGGGAAAAAATCAGAACAGAAATTAAAGAAAATTAACTGTTTGCTTATGACTGATATGGGCAGTCCAGGATTTTCTTCAAGCTACACTTAAACTGATATTATCTACTCTGTGGAAATCCCACCTATTCTTCACAGCCATCCAACCACTCTAGTTATTGAGATCTGCTAACGAAAACTGGTCACAAAAGGGCCACGACCACTGCTCAAATTCTCCAGTCTGATCAAAGAGGTAAACAACAATATGACACAGACTTTCCATCAATTCATTTAACTGACAAATGATTTTTTCAGCCAACACACTGAAAAATTACTGCACAGGGTGGCTATTTGAAATTTTACTATGTATTTGCTTTATTTCTTTCATTGACATTCAGAATGAAGTGAAACTTGGAAGGAAAGAATCATGGCAAATACTGAAATTGATATAACCGGTGAACTTACTCTAGCCCTGAGGTACCCCAGGTTAGACATGAACAACGGAAAGACATGATTCTGTAATGTCAGCTCCATTTGATCCTTGAAGACACTCTTCTGTTGGTGTAAACAAAAATTAATTTTGGAGACCATTCATTTTACATATTTCATTCTAGCCAGTTATTCATTTCAACTATCAACCATGAGAAATGCAATGATTTGTCTATGTAATAAAGCTATTCTCTCATGAAGAGATCTGGATCTTGTACCTTGAACTGAACGAACCTCATAAGCACAGCAAGTTCAATGCCAGATAAGTGAAAGAACTGTACATGCAACTCATTACAATACTGTAAACTGGAATTTTCATTTTCTTTAAGGCAACTGATTCCAGCTGATTTTTCTTAAAAATCAATTAGGATAAATAACCTAGTACCTCCATTCTTCCCACAAAGGAGTATATACATAGCTGAAGATAAATATAAGCTTAGTATGAAACACATCAGTTTCAATGACCTACTATTACTATAAGCATCAAAACTAATTATTTTACACACTATAACAATAACTCACATCATTTTTCGTGTTTATTAATGGACTAAGATAATTCCTTTGTGACAGAAATTTCCTTGGCTGGAGAAGGATATTTGATGAAAATTATCCTCCGTTATTCCAACCTTGGCAAATCCCAAGATATTCACAGGAAGTCAGGACCATAAACATGGAGACTTGTGACTTTCCCAGCACCTATAGTCCCGGGATACTAGAAAAGATATATGCTGGGGACTGTGTTACCATCGAAAGGAATGATTCAGTGGCTGAGACAGGAAAAGGGTGAAAGAGGACATTCAATACAAAATGTATCTCAGGTGATCACACATCGACTTCACCAATGCATACATCATTTTTCCCCACACTGATTCCCAAATCTTCAGAGAGGCAGATAAAGAACTGAGCAGAGAAAAACACAAAGAAGGGAAAAGAATTTTCCCTTGTGCACAAAGGTCAGAGGTTTGCATGCATTAAACCGGAGCCACTGTGGAGAGCCACGTGGGTAAGGCAGGGTCATTGTGTTTACGAGCTCCTTACAATCTGTATCTCAGTCAGCTCACCAGCCAGAAAGCACTTACAAGTCGAGTATTTTAAGCAGAAAGTTCATGGAATTTTTCAGTCTGCCAAACCCCAAACACAAGAAATTTAGAGTTGAGAGGAGTCTGCAGTGTTTGGGGATTATTACTCTTTTGTAAAGTACATTATAGCCTCATGTTTCAAGACCAAAAATTTCAAATGAGAGCAGTATACTAGCATAAATCCCCTTTTTTTCCACAGGACAGAGATAAATGGGTTTAGAAGCCCACAGTCAATATGAAAGGCTCCTCACAACACAAACGATGTCCTCCTCTTTCACCGCTATACTCCAGCACAAGGGAGGGCATTTACAATGCAACCTAATCTACAAAAATTCTGCAAAAGTTACTGATGTTTCAGGATTTCAGATCAGATCAGGGATTGGTACATTGGCCAAAAATAAATGTTAGGAACATTGATAAGATGTGCCTTGCAACATGAAGACACATCCTGCACAGAGAGAGACAACTTGCATAAAATAAAATAAATTCCTTTAAAAAGGAGGCCTCCAGCACAAGGCCGCCATTCTCATGCTAAAAAATTATAACCTTTTGGCAGTTACTTTTGACATGGAGAAAGGGTATACTTTGGACTCCATTGTCTACAAAAGCGTAAGGGAAATCGTAATGAAGATTACATTACAGAGCAACAGTGGAGATTAGACGTGTATTCAAATTCCAGAAAAATACTCAGAATTCTGAAGATACTGTCTATACAGAATGGAGGAAGGACAGAAACTCTGTGCTCTTTGCAGTTATTTTCAAAACTCCCAACTGGCTGATGAAACAAGACTTACAGCCACACGTTGTAGGGTAAGAAAGCTGGAAAGCTAGACAAAACATTCCTGCAAGACGTTAAGTAAATATTTTTATGCAACCAGAAGCAGCTCACAGTAGTACAGGCTGTTGGGGAGTTTGCTAAAGAATCATAGGCAACGCTATTGATGGAATGTTTATTGATGGCATGTTTGCTTTTTTAACACCCTTCCATTTTATTAGTAAAGCAGGAGAGGACCAAGGGACTGTTCTGTAGCAAACAAACACAGCTTTGGAGAAACTTGAGAAGAAAAATCTGCAAATAAAATGGGAATTTAAAAAACAGGAAAGAATGTTAATATCTTTAAAGAAACAAACCCTCAGATTCTTATCCCACAGTGCAATCTCTCTACAGACTTTATAAATACAGGTAAGGGCTAGCCATACTTTATAAACTAAGACTTTTTTATTGGCAATGGCACTTGATATTAAGAATTACAAACCTTTTTCACTTCTTTACCCACTTACTTTCAGTAAAATATCTGCTAGGGATCCTATAACATGCAGAGCTCCATCTTTTTTCCTCGGATCAACGTTTGGCTCTGTCAGAATCTCATAGCAATATGCCATCATTTTTGGTAACACCTATGCAAGACAGAAAACACTCAACCTCCTTCTGTCAGATTATTTTAATAGTATTGTTTAAGTCAAAATATTCACATGACATTTTTAAGTAGAAATTTTATTCTGGTCAAAGCAACTGTGAGGTACTACATGTAGCATCTTTCCATAGTTAAAATATAGAAGGTTCCTTTTTCAACTTTTCAGCCAAACTCGTCAAAATTAAATTAATCTCCTTGAAATTTCACATTAGTAATAGTAAATAAGGTATTTTTGTTGTCTTGAGGCAAATCAAAGAAGGTGACGAAGAGGCAAGAGGCTCAAACAGTACCTCACCCATTTTTTCTCCCCTTAAGTTCTCTTCTGGTTTCTCTCACACATATAAATACATTCGTGTGTGTACATATATGTATGAACACATACATATCCAAGAACAGCTTGGACTAAAACCTCATAAACTTATATTAATCTAACGATTTTGGCAATAACTTCTAAAGTTGACTAGACTTAGAAAAGGTTTCTTGGCAAAACCAATTGTTTAATGTCATTTCCACACCCGATATGTGCTTTTCAGATATCATGACGTTTTGACGGTCTCAGTACAAATTATGAAAATGAGGAGGTCAGCAGGCAAGGGCTGTTTTGACAATAAAAAGTAGAAAGTTCATAGGCTATTCCACCTGACATAAAGACTATGCCCTGCTCTGAAAATCCATCTGGAAATGGAGCTCCATATTTACCAGATGTTAAAATGGTACCCAGAAAAAAGCTCGTAGCTCTAGCAAACTGACGTGCTTTCTAGGGCTTGGTTGGGTGCTTTTGCACAGATCAATGGAAGTACAGAAAGATCTGCAGAAAAGTTATGTCCTCATTTAAAGAGCAGCTGTATGAAATTGGTTTCATTCCTGCTAATTTCATTGCTGTCAACAGGATTTAAATAGCATCAGTGAAAATTAATAAGGATCAGGTTCACTTTTCCCCCTACTGCTACAGTTTGGGAAGCTCAGAACAGCCATGACAGAGGCTGTTTGTAAACTTGGGAAAAGGACATCTATTACAACTCAGTTCGTATCTGGCAGGTTAATTTTAAAACTGCAAGAGGAATCCCCTTATTTATTTATTTATACATAAACGCATAATTTAATACTCCCAAAATTCATAGCGCACAGGCAGGAAAGCGTGTGATTATGTATTAGCAAGTAGATTTTTCAAGACTAGCTTCCTGTAGCATCTTCAAATTTAAGGGAAAATGACATTACTAAGGAAACTTCAAATCATTAAAGGCCACTGTTTCCATACCTCTTTTCTCTTCTTCGCAGCGGTATAAAGGAGATTCTGTGCTGCTGTTGTAGTGCATGCATAATCCTCAAATACATCTAGCAAGTAAAAAAAAAGGCAAAAAAATTTCCTTTTCTGAATGACATAATAATAAGATTGTTATAAACCATCTTGTTTGTGGGATATCACAAAATCAGGAATCAGGGTGAATGTGTAACTTCAAAACTATTGACACAGTTGTCTTCACGTTGTGGTTAAAGAGTCAGACCCAAGCTTATGTCACATAGCTTATGAAAGCATTTACTTCATGCCTTCCAAATCTACTGACCACTCATCATTCCCTTTACTAGGAATGTGTTATTTATTCATTAATTCTTTTGAGACCATGTAATTTAAGGGATGAAAAATAATAGCTTTTTTTTAATTAAAACCACTCTAGGAAGAGCAACAATGTATTCCAGTACCATCTGTATACCATATGTACACAATTTTGGTTTGATTTTATTAAAACCTCATGGGAAACTTTTTGTATGTAAAAACTACTTGGACCTGGGGTAGTTTTAAATCTGCTGGAAGTCGAAGCTTTTTAGCTTCATTCATTAGAAGTAAACTTCCTTTAATCATATTGAAAATATAATTTATATATTGAGAAAAAAAACAATCTGTGCTGCCAAACATATTCTAATCCAAACATACCTACACAAATTGAATTACATAAAAAGATCTAAAAAGGTAATCTTAAAATGTGGTTAAAATTACACACTAACTTTTCCTGAGAACTTGAAGATAAAACATGATTAAGAAATACTACCAGACTACTGAAATTCTTGTTCCAAACCCAAATGTGCCTCACTAAACTTCAACTTAATGTACTTTCATGCTTGGCTTTGTTTCTTTTACTTTCAACTATACAATCTAAATCTGTATTTAACTGTCTCAGCTACATATAAAAATAGGATTCACTCCTTACACAGAAAGAACTGGATTCATTTACCAAAAAGCAGCAATGTATTTGTACACCAGTGATCAACACTATATCGTGATTAATTTTTTTGCATAACAACCCTCCAAGTTTTTTAAATTATTCTATGCACATTTAAATTCTGTTTTCACATATGCTAATCCCAAATCAACTAATTAAAAGTTCCCATATGTTACATATCTCCGTGGTACCCACCTTACTGGAGTTTTCCAGCAAAATTTGCTGTATTTTTGAGTACCTTTTGAAAGAATACATACATCTAATTATCTGACAATTTAGTAATAATAATTGGGAAAAAAATGCTGAAGACATTAGCAATTTTCAACAGGGAAAGAGCAAGTCAGGCCTCTTCTGGTCAAAGTGAGAGCTGCAAGAACTTGCAGACATCTGCAATTCGGGACTCTGAAACTGGCATTAAAAAGTGAGCAAGCCAGTCTATTTGGGCTGCACTGAGCACACGTGAAGTAGAAGAAAACATTAAGTGAATCATTTAGTTTAAAGCTACCAGCCAAACGGCCAAAACTCACTTGATCTGCCTTCTTCTTTTAACTACAGAATGGTGAGATTTAAGAAACAGATTTTCTTCTTCCTATTGTTCGGGACACTGGTGAAGACAGAGACATTACAGTGGCCGTGCTGTTAATTGAGACTATAGTGTACAGTTATGATGAAAGCAGAAAATAAATGCTGAACAGAAACATTTACCAAATTTCATGCGGATATATTCATACGGATCCTCTTGCCAGAGCTCTTCATCCTCGTCTTTGTAGCACATTAGAGGGAATATCACTTCTTCTGTTATACTCTAATATCAGGGAAGTCAAATACATGTAAGTACACATAAAATCAAATCCCTCCACTATGCACTAATTTACTAGACCTACTTTTCTGAACAGCAAAATTCTTTTAACCAGTGCTCATTTATTTTGGCTAACAGAAATAAACTTACAATATATATATATATTTTCCTTTTGCAACAGTCCCAGACAGCAGTAATTATTTAATCTAACTTTATATTAATACAGTACCACACACAAAATATACTTCAGGATGTAGCCTATAACAGCAGAACATCACATTCTGCAGAAGAATCTCACCAATCCAACACTCAACATGAGAATGCATTTCAAAGTCCCTCTTAACGGTCATGGGATTAACTGACTAGAAGAGGGGAGCTTATGATATGCAAAAATAAAAGCATGAAAATCACTTTTCACTTTTTCTTAGTTCACTTCTAAAACATGTCCTCGAAACAGAGTTCAGTTCCTTATAGTTCATGTTGTCTTTGCCCACTATCTTTGCACAACAACCAATTACGAATTTCCAAATCTATAGACAATTCTGAACACTAGCAACGAATAAAAGCCAGAATATGGCAGATTTCAAAAATAAAAATAAAGAATTTACGGAACAGAATCTTTAACTGAGTTAACAATATCTGCAATAAAAGGTAGTTATAATACTGAAAAAAAAAAACCAATCACACTTCTGTAGAAATGCTGTTTTCTGCCCAGATCCATTGCTGCATGAAAGATTCATGAAGCCTACTTTAAAACTGCTGGGGATTTTTTGGTTTGTGGTTTTTTTTTTTGTTTTTTTTTTTTTTTTTAATCACTCTGATGACATGCAGTTTTTATGACTGGGTTTTATACACTGACCTTCATGTGTGGCTTCATTTGCTTCCATGTTACAGAGTGAATAACCCCTTGGTTCAGATAATTTAACGTTAGCTGAAGAACACGTGGTGCAACATAGTCTTTTTGCCTGTATTGGTCTAAGATTCTTAAAAGAACCTGAAGAAATGAAAAAGTGGTATTTTTAAATGAAGACTGAAAATTCTCTCTCATGCACAGACATGCAGTGCATCTCTTCAGTGAACATACACGGACAGATTAATTAGTTTTACAGTAGAGGTTCTAGTGCTAGTAATCACTGTAATGCCTTTGATCCAAAAATCAGAAGTCATTTAAACATTAAGGAGCTAATCCTGCTAGCATTTATGTACATGTTTGCCTTTACTACTAGCCCCACCGTGTGATCACTTGTGATTGTAAACCAAAGATACACTTCAGTATTCACAGGCTGACAGTTTACACAGGCCTCAGCAAAATTAGGAACAGATAAAGAAAAGGCACAGTGAGATTTTTCAAACTGGTTGGCTTCTAAATCCATTAGTGGCGTGGCGTCTGTGCTCCCTTTTTAAGGACAGGCCCCTAAAGAAGACAAATTACTTTGGAAGAACAGTGATAAGAATAGAAATTCTAAACTAGAAAAGAAAAATAGGTTAGCACCTAAATCTGTGAATCAGAAGAGATGCAAAACCCTTAACTTCAATTACCCGTTGTAACCATCAGGTAGTATCACCTAGCATGCTATCACAAACTCTATCACACAATGTTTCCGTAATATAAAGGCTTGCTCTACTAAGAGGAACCTACAGTATAAAGCCATTAATCTGCACTAATGGCAGATGAACTATTAAGTGTTAATAAGCATAAAGAACTGGAACGTACCTGAATAACAATAAAGACCATTGGCAATGTATAAGAAAATATTGGGTCATATATTTGCAGAAGGACAATTCTGCTTCATAATTCTTCACAACGCTATAATAAACTTTATTTTGAACATAACTCCTTCCTTAGGAGTACTAAGTCTTATCTCAAGTCTTTTATATGATAGGCTCCTTGGGCAAGAATTGTCTATATCTCATATAGACTCTAGCATGATGTCAGCACTTAACAACAGATGAATAAGTAATGAAGGCTTAGCAATGTAATATTCACAACAAAATTCTTACTAACTCTGTGAGGAAATGTGACAAATCAGCATTTAAGAGCCAGAAATGCAAGAACTGTGCAGATTGTCCAGTTCATTTGTCTTGAAAGCTAAACTGCTCCCTCTACTACATAGCCTAATCTCTTAACAGACAAACTTTAAGTATTTCAAATGGCAACAGCCCATGGAAGTCTATTTTTCCACTCAGGAGCTAAACATTGCAAGGAGTTTAGAATAGATATTAGACTGTTTACTTCCCTTTTCTTTTCATTTAATGCTTACAGCCTTACCTTCCTCTCTTTAGTTCTTAACATTTACATATTTATACTGAATTAATACACAGATGGATTAACTATTCTGTTGTCAAACTGGATGGAGAAAAGTAATTTTGTTTTGCAGACAATCCTGGTATTTTGAAACCTAGTTTAAGTTTGACGTGAAGTGACAACAACAGCCTGGCACCCTCCATCAAAGACACTGGAAATTTAAACTGTAAGAAGCCTGCAGATGCCACGTCAGGGATACTTCATCTGACAGCATGCTGAGGAGCCACATATTCTGGAAATACACATTATCTAAACACTTGTCACTTGAAAAACAGCATTCCCAGGTGTTTTGCAAGGTTTACAGACCAAATGCAATCAAGAGCCCAGAATCATGAGTAGGACAGCGTACTGCATTCTCCTGGCTTCTTAGACGCCTGTTTGGAATATGTAACCCAAAAGCCTGGACAACCAAGAGCTTTGGTTGAGTCAAAAGCCTGGGAACTACCACTCCTAGTCATCTAGTATATGGTGGGATGAATGAGAAACAGGACGAGCTCTGCCAAAAATATCTGAGCTTGGGAGCCAGCACTCCCAGTGCTTTAGGCACCCAATTGCTATAGCTGTTCCACCAAACCAGGGAGATGCTGGAAACCTGGAAGCCCATGTTCTCAGGGGCTCACAGCTGAGCTGGCAGAAAAACACACAGAACTCTGATGGGAACTACCTCTCTTCTACACGACTTTATCAGAACTGAACTGTCTCCACAACACCATGTTAATCACAAATAATTAGAATTCCCCAACAAAAATAATTTCCTTGCAAACTGTGAATTTATGCTATATTTTCATAAAAACGCTTTCTAGGTATAAAATAACTTTTATTGCTGTTCTCTAGACACCTTCTAATCTGCTTGTATCTTCCTGAAATAAAACAGCATCATTGGATTACTGCGCCTAAGTTGTTTGCAGCAAAAGCACTTACTAAAGACTGGGCTGAAAATACACCCTTCTATGACATGAGGCCTCTGCATCAATAGTTTTTTTCTCAGCTATATCTAGAACCTTTATACATTACGATAACACCATTTTATCAGCACTTGTCTTTTCTGAGAATTTTCCTGCAGGGTTTTTTTTTTTGAATTGCTGAAAATCTGTGTTATTATACTTCGGTTGTATGGCAATGAGTTCTAAAGAACTTCTCAATCACTGTAAGGAAAACCTGTCCGACTCTGTTAATTTTTCTTTAATGAATGAACGTCAATATGAGCACACTGTTGAAAACAATACATTTGTTCAGCCAAAATGATCTAATTCAGAAACAAATGAACTGTACTTACCTCTTGTATGCCCACAGCATAGGTTTTTAAAAAAAACTCTGAGAATTGAAAGTATTCTTTAGTTACATTTCCAGGACTTCCATATCTTTAAAAAGAAGAGAACACACATATTTACATTGTGAGAACTCCGATGCCTCAGGAAGACACAAAACTTTCTAAAACACAAAGGAGCCTGAGTAGTCACCCATCCCCAAAGGAACGCTTTCCCATAGGTTCCTTCTAAGTCATTATTTCCCATATAATGCCCCACTTCCCTTTTCTTTTCTTAGATTCTCATAAGGTACAATACTAGACACAAGCAAATATAGCCGCCTTTTTGTCACAAGCTCTGTAATTTCCATGTTTATGGATTTCTTTCCAAATCTTCCCCTGCCTTTATATTTGAGAACATAAGCACTTGTAGCTGGATGTAGTAACAATAACCAAAAAAAGTGGAAAAAAAGCGTTCTTTTCCTGTGGGGCTAGTTTGTTATCATCTTAGAGAGCCAAATCATTTCACTAAGAGCTCAGACCAGTTGCTGTGCCAGTGCAAGGCAGAAGACAGCAGCAGGAACACCTCTTTGGTGACCATGAGCTGTTAAACCCACTAAACTGTCTTGTCTAATTGCACCTGAAGTAGCGTTACAAATTTGTAACCCAAATTTAGTTTTTAATCAGTTTGTTACCGTTTAAAAAGACGAGCTACAATATGCAATGCCCACTTCTTGCATTTCCACCACACCAGCTCCGGTCTATCATCTTCATCAATTTGCAAAGTCTCCTATAAATAAATACATTTATTTTAAATTAGCTGTGTGTATTGTTGAGAGAAATGATGCTTTAATCATTTCTTGCTGAGTAAACGAATACAAATTCATATTGACTAAAGCTTTGGTTCTGTTAGCAGTTATATAATATTAAGGAACTTCCAAATATCTTAATTAGTCAATATAACTGCGTATGTGAAATACTTGTACAATGCCTGTACTTTAATTTTCAAAATTATGCATATTTTAAAAATGGAAACTCTCACATATAATTGACTAAACAGTGGCGTGCAACTGGCTTAAAAATAATGAATGATACTAACTCCTCTAAATATATACACCCTAACAATATACTAACACAAAAGCTATTAAAACAATGTTAAGGTTGTGAAATAAATATCTAAAGAACTTAGGAAACGCCAGTTAATGTTGTACACATACAAACAAGAATTTAATTCCTATTTTTATTTTGTTCAAGAAATATAAGGACAGATGAAAGAAAAAGAGGAACGGAGACAAATGATGGGCTTGTGATGAGCTTTTGGTTCTTGTTTGAGAGATCTGGCTAAAATATTTGGAAACTTCCAACGTATCCCAAATTGGAATTTACATGGTGTCAATTAAATTCTGACAGCTTACATGATCTTCCTATGTTTCTGTCAGAAACACCACTTATTCCAAAGATACGAATCTTAAATAGATGACCTCTTAAAAAAAAAGAACACTTAGAAAACCTTCACGTTGACTGTTCCTCAAATGCCAAGACACAGGGATCAGAGTTCTTTAGAAAACTAAAACTTACCGGAGGTACATTTCTATCAATGATAGTACGGAAGAACTCCATCCACTGAGTCATAGTCTGGTTATTCAGCAACTGGAGCGGCAACACATACTGCAATAAAAAACAGTCATGAAATACTAATTTTCTCTGAGAAAGTTCGAAGATGTTTCTACAGTAGTTACATTCTGAGGAAGATGAGCTTTTAAGTAAAATTAAAACTAATTAGGTTAGATATCAATACTGCTCTAATTGCATCCTTCTTGGCACAATTTACAGAGGAATTTTGGAGCAGACACTATTTGAGGAAAGCTCCTTGGTCTGAGAACTTGGTAATTCTTTTAATTTTTTCCTCTTCTTCACAATAGCCCAGCTGACTTTTAGGGACCACTGCAGCAGCTATACTACAGGGCTTGGCTAAACCAATAGCATTTTAGTAAGTGAAATGTACTCTAATTACTACGTGGCTACTATCTACTTAGTAAATCTTACTTCTCTATAAAATCCAAAGCAAAGTGACAATATTCAGGTAAGCTATTGAAAAGTGAAATA
Source organism: Larus michahellis (assembly GCF_964199755.1). Lineage (NCBI taxonomy): Eukaryota > Metazoa > Chordata > Aves > Charadriiformes > Laridae > Larus > Larus michahellis. The sequence goes on along the minus strand of NC_133896.1, from coordinate 66,363,962 downwards.
GGATCTCAGGATCTTTTTAATCCTCCCCACACCTAATAACAAACTATTTTAGCTTTTTAACCTCCAGTAAGAATTTTCAGGCTGCCCTTTTCGCAGGATCTTGTTTTGTTTCTCATTCTCTAGAAGTACGTCCTCACCAAACTCATCTTTGTAAAAGCCAAACTCATCTCTGTAAAATGCATGTGCCTCCATAAATAATTTCTGCCAGATCTTCAGAAGATAATGAGAAATGCCACCTACTGAAGTGCACTCTTTGACAATTATACTACAACATGCACTACTGACACTTTCAGACGCCAACCAGCACAGTCTAAATACCTATACAGTTTATATTAGGTTATGTGTGACTTCATAAAAACAGGAACATTGCTCCAGTAAGCTTACAGAGAGGATGTGCAGAAGTACCTAGGTTCATCAAAAATTTAATCTGGGGGATCATGTGACCAGTTTTTAAGTAGAAAAATCTATAAAGATCATATTTTTGTAAAAACTGTTTATTCTTTATGACTTTTCCCATCCAAATTGGTATTCCTCTTCAATCACACATGAGTGTACTGAAAGGAGTCGTTGTGCCCAACAAAGCAAAAGTTTCGGTTTTCCTCTACACAGATGCCAACCTGAACAAAAGCATAGAAGATTTTTAAGATTTGTTTCTGAAGCAGTACAGAGTAATGGGAGTTATCAGGCAGAAGCTGGATCATCTGCTGCTGAATCCGAGGCAAAAATATTTGCATTGCTGCTATGAGAGGACCTTGTTCCTCTGCTTTTCTGCATCTGCAAAGGAAACAAAAATGTTGGTCCAGGATCTACACACTGGAGATTCTAATGCCTATTCCTCACCAGCAATTTAATTTCTGTACCCTAAAAAAAATTAATTAACATCCAACACTCACTCATTTACTCTCCCCTTCTCTAGCCCGCAACTCAACAATTTGAGCAAATTCTCCGACTAGGAAAAACAACAACTGTTACCTTATATAAATACTGTTATTAGGAGGAAGAACTAATGTTCTTTACTACTGAATTGTCAGCTCAGAGGAGCAGGCACTTGAATTTTTCTGACACTCGTATCAATGCCAAACCCAAGTTGGGTACTGAAGAAACAGGAGTCAATAGCAATTGAAAGGGAAAGACCATTCCTTTGTTTTGAAAAGATTTTCTCTTTCTCTGTTTACATTTCTTTTACATACGTTTCTAAAAGCAAATAATTTAAAAATAAAAAAATGAGTGAGAGAACATTCTACGCTTATCCTAATCTACACTTTCTGGATTTAGACTATCAGGAGGATGGTACAGGTAACAATATGCAATAGGAGTATATGACAACGACAGTACTGTATTCATGGCATAGAAGTAGAAAATAATTTGCATTCATATATGCAGAATTTGGTGAATCTCCAAACAAAAGAAGTTATAAACATTTAAGAAATTTTTCACAGATGGGTTAAATCAGATCAAAAGTACAAAGCCTCAGGAAAAAATGTCAGTAAATTCATACAGATTATTGCTGGCATCTCTGCTTTCAATTCGCTGAAGATATAAAGATGATTAATAGTTTTCATTTATTTGCAGAAAAGGAAGCATATGATAATTATTAATCCCCATTTTCTATCTGAATTCCTTGTAGAACTGCCAGTGCTTTTAAGAATGACGTTCTCAGTAATCAGCTGGGACTAAAAGTACTGATTCTTCATCTACTGATGGACACCAACTTACTCGTAATTCTTCACCAGCTCATACAGGCACAGGAGGCTCCCAAGCCAACTCCCACTGTTCTGAGACTGCAAGTAGTAGCCTATCTTGTCTACTACAGCTGTCCAATGGCCAGGAAAGTCATATGTAATGATAGCATGGAGGCACCTTGCCAGCTGGGCTCTACGGCAGGAGGGAAAAAGAAATACATTATAAATAAATAAGATCATGGTATGGTGTTTAAAAGGATAGATCCCAAATCTTGGTTTACTGGCCACAATATACATATTACCTAACTATCATACATATTTTAACAGCACTGAAAGAGTTCTGAGGAGCCGCAGAGGAAAAGCAAGAAAAAAAATCCCAGGGGATTTAACTTTAAGGAAGAAACTAATTTCAGAACACTTTAGCTACTTTTGTCCCTTCCTTTTCCCTCTCTACACCCATCAGGCAATACTTGAAAACAATTAATTGCTCAATGAAACCAGCTAGCTTTGTACTTTGAAAATGAATGTTTATACTTCTACATGCTTATGAGGCTGAAAGCAACCACAAAAACACACATTTGTACATTTTTATTAAAAAATATTGGCTTGTGTTATGATCCAAGCCAGAGTTTCCTCATGAAATTACAGGATCTTCTAGAACACCACTTCTCAACCTCTGAAGCACACGGTAGAGCCAATTAGGTAAAAACATCTTACTATTCCTCTCCCTCCGCATGCTTTTAGATGCCACTCACAATGGTGAGGCAACACAGGTTTGTTAATTGACTAAAGTAAGGTGTGACTAGAAAAGCTGAGCAGCATTGAACTGGAAGCTGTAAATAAATACTCTTGGCTCTGCTAAGGAATTAAAAAAAAAAAGTCCACAGAAAATATTGGTTCTTCTATATTTAGTTTCCCTTGGGTATCCTCTTGGAGTCTTTCACACAAGCAGCCACTATTACAAAGCAGTTCAATAAGGGGCCCTTCACCTACCAATCCTTTTAGCTTTGTACAAACTTACCTTGTCCCTCAAGCCTTTGGAGTTTGTGCTCATTGTTGATTTGGTTCCACCTCCCCCCTTATTCTCACAAGTAAACAGTGAAAAAATATCAGTATTACAGCATCAGACTAGTTCCAGTAAAGTTTCTTTGACTTTTTTAGCCTCTGAGAAATGTACAAGTTTGGCCATTATTTAGAAACCCTCTATTTTATTCCAGATGATTTTCCCGGGGTTTTCAACAATCCTTTTAGATGTAGATCTTGGGGGGAAGAAAAAAAAAAGACCAACCTCCTCAAATTTCCATTATTTTGTGTTCTTTTGTATAAACTTAGCCTTGGCATTTATGACATAATGGAAGGGGAAACTACATGCCTTTATTACATTATCACAGAAACAACACGAGCTTCCTTACCTTGTAGCACAACCTTGGCAAGGAGCAACTACTTCTTTCAGTGGGGATTCTAGACATCTGTGTCAGAGCATGCTAGAAAAGCTGAACTGGAAACGATGTTTTAGTTCATTTTCCTGTCTCAGTGCAGGATCTAAGCAGTCCCAGCAGGTATTTGTCTAATCTATTTGTAAAGACCTCTAGTGACAGCAATGCTATAGCAGCCTAATGCGTTCCAGTGTTTCATTATTTTTTTAAAGTGTTTTCTCTAATCCTAATTTCAATCCATAGACAAGCACTCCTCCTCCAGATATGACTACTGACAAAAAAGACACCTCTGGGCACCTAGCTGGTGGAGAGGAGGAGGAGACAATAGGAAGATTTTCTTCTGTTTTGCAAAGATGAACATCTATACACTACAGCCTAATCCCATCCTATCAGCTTCACTTTAATTAGAGTGGTGAACAATCATAGACTGTAGTATGTCTGTGAATCTTAACTATTCTTCCAGCAAAAGAAGAGAACAACATTTTTTTCATTCTTTCAACATCTTAAAACCAAGAATGCTAGCACACATTTAAATACTAGGATTACATATAAAAAATGGCAAAAGTAATTGAGAAAAGGGCTACTAGAAAAAAAAAAAGATCTCGAGCAGTATTTCTCTGAATGGGTAATTCCGTACTACAGATAGCCCTCTACACTATCTGCTCTGAATCAGCCAAACAGGCAGGCTGTCACTACAGCAAGTGTTAGAAGACACTTTAAACTACACTGTAAAAGGACAAATCACATTACAGAGCTCTTAGCCAGGTTAATACATTTCTGAAAAACAAGTGCAAATAAATGTGGTAAAATTTACATTTTCAAATGCAAATTTTCAAATGTTGCATTTTCAAAAGTAGTACTTGCTTCATCTCCCAAGAAACTGAGATTCTCACATTAACTACATCCTGACTACCAGTCTGAAAACTTGAGCTACAGAAATATCTCTACACAATATAAGGTACCTCAATAAGTCAGGAGAACGAATTATTCCTTCTACAATGTTATCACGAATCTGCTGACGATCATTTTCATGAATGTTGAATGGAAATACTACTTCTCCAGGACGTGGTTCACGGTCCGCCCAGTACCATCCCACCATGTTCTTCAGGTAAATGGCAGCTAAATACAAACATTGGGGAAATAATAATTTAATTCTAACACATCTCCACATTACTCTGTGCTCAACACATAGTACAGCTGAAAGTAGAACAAAGAGTTGAAAAGATGACTGAAAACCACTGCATGAGTTCTTGACAATTATAGGCACTAAGCGCAGCTAAGTCAGAAAACAAATTTTTTTATGATTCCACACAAGATCCAGCTCAAGTGGCTGGTCCTAAACAGAACAGGATAGCATTTCAGACAGCTTCTATTGGAGTGCATTCTTTATTACAGTAGTCTTCCCTATGGACATAATATTCCATCATTACAAACAAGCACACAAAAATCTATTTATCCGCATTTTTACTCATCCCTAAAACAACTACTCAAGCTCAGTAAGTGAAGTTTTGGAAGGCTTGTGTAAACAAATCACTGTGCACGCAGATGGGACACTCTGCTTGGGGAAATGCCCAGTATGAAACTGGCACATGGCCTACCTTCTATTCAGACAGAAATGTTTGTTGTGCATTCCCTAAGCTTTAACTCACTATTAGGATTTCCCATAATCCCTCAGAGTTGTTCCCTTCTGTCTCACATGAAAAAACACAAAAAATAAAGTTAATCTTCAACTGAAAGTAAAGCAGCATTTATGCCTCGGTACTAAAATGCCTGTAGGCATTCTTTAGGAAACATAGGAAATATGGTATAAGACATTCTTAATAGACTCTTATCCCTGTACTATTTGGGCTGATTACTAGCTAGGAGTTTAAAGTATAAATAAGATATCCTTGGGTACAATCATTTTTCTTGGTGAAGACAAATTACAAAGTATGAAAACAAGTTGTTTGCAAAAGATTTCACAGGAGCAGGAGGAAAAACAGTTCTTTGTTTATGACGTGCCAGAATATTCAAACAAGAAACAGGTCCAGAAAGACCAGCCCAAGACTTTAATTTTCTTTGTCCATAGATTTGTTGTTATAGAAATTTCCCAGGGGAATCTGTTGACTTACATATGTAATTTATATGTGCTTTTCTATTTTATACAAGTACTTCGTAAAAAATAAAAAACCAAAAATTTTAAAAATCACGTTCTACATACTTGGGCTTTTTTTTCCCCCCTGAACAATCCTGAAATGAGAGATTAATTTATAAAATTAGCCTGATGTAGTCTAGATTAAGCATCAAACTTTACTACAGAATGGTTTAACAATGCCATTCAAAGTTGGATTATCTTTGAAAAAATAAACGCCAGCATGACAAACAGCATATGTCAGCATGCACTCAGGGGATTAATAGGATCTGTACAAAAAACCCAACAGTGCTTCTATGGGAAACGCTGTTCCATAGGATAAAAACAGAGCTGTGAACGAAACAATATTGTCATGGTTTAACTCCAGCCAACAACTAGGACCACGCAGCCGCTCGCTTACTCCCCGCCTCCCCCCCGGGTAGAGAGGGAGAAGAGGGAGAAAAGGAGGGAAAAGGGAAAAAACCTCATGTGTTGAGATAAAGACAGTTTAACAGAACAGTTACAGAAGAGGAAAATAATAATAACAACAACAATAATAATAATAATAACAGTAAAAGAATATACAAATTAAAGTGATACAACACAAGTTGCTCTTACCACCCAATGATTGGTTGCCCAGCCCATCCCGAGCAGCGATCATGGATTCCTGCCCCCCAGCCAACCCTTTTTTATATACTGAGCATGACATCTGTGGTCTGGAATACTCCTTTGGGCAGCTTGTCCTGTCTATGGTCCCTCTCAGCTTCTACAGGAAGCTGAAAAAGTCCTTGACCAATGTAAACATTACTTAGCAACAACTAAAACAGTATGCGTTATTGACATTCTTCCCATACTATATCTAAAACACAGCAGCTGCTAGAAAGAAAATTAACTCTATCTCAGCTGAAACCAGGACAAGTATTCATCAATTTCTTGAAAAAGCTGAATATTTTCTGTATCTGTCAAAAATATTGTATAGGAGTAAAAATAAATTATGAATATTTAGAACCTGATCTTACACAAATGTATACCGTAAAGTCAACTACATCACCATTCCTGAACTTACAAACAGTTGGGCAATCTTTTTAGACATGCTGAGATTATAAATTTATAACTTATCAGTGATGTGACCTTCCTTCATATCTACTTTTGTGGGTGGACATCATAGATATTGACTAAGCATATGTGGCTACCCTTGACGAAGGGAACTGCGGGTTTTTTTTCATTTTTCCAAAACTTTCATTTTTTCCAGGAAACGGGATACAAATAGAGAAACATGTATTCAAATGAGACTCAATTTTAACTTTTTTTTTAAATTTCCACTTGTCTTGGCATCACTACTTCATGACCACCACGAAAATTAAAGAATACCTAAGGCTCCCTGGGTACCCAGTTTTAAGCAGAAATCATTTTCTTTTTGTATCAGTATCACAGCAATCCAGTAGGGATCACTACAAACACAGAGAAGCCAAAGAAGGACTCTACCCTATATGCACAATTTTATCTGATCCTCTTGTAGGAAAGAAACAGCAAAGACAGACCCTTTTCCACACTCAGAACAAACATGAACTTCCTTACATTGCAACAGCTCAATACTCTCTTGAAATAACAGAGAGACTGAATTTCTACTGAAAGAAAATGAAACGAGGAATTTATCTCACCTGCTTGACGCACTGGAAATTCAACTTCATCTGATACTATGATTTGGAGTAGAGTTGGAGCAAAATTGATGATCTTATAGGACTGAAACACATATAAAACACAGTTAGAAAAACACTATGTTTAAAAAAGACCGTATTACCAAAAGCTGAATAAGAAATACAAAATAAGGATTTTGCAGTGTTCTTTGACTCTCCTCATGAAGTATGAAAGTTTTTAGCACTTGAATTTATCCACATCTGCACCAATCCAAATAATCACTTGTAAAAGCAGAGCACATGATTGCACATGGGTGGAATAAGCATTGTGACAATGCTCTCTATTAGAGATTAGTGATAACGTATATTTAAAAAATTGTGAGACTGCATAATGAGAAACACTGCAGATCTGTCTTCGAATTATTTAACCTCATAAGTCAAATGGATATTGACATGCTTCATCAATACCTACTATTTATTTACAAAATAGATTCTGGTACAATAGCAATACTGGATTTTGAAGAGATTAAAAAAACATTTAAAATTATTTTCAAGTGTAAACAGCATCTGCCTTTGCCATATATTACACAGCTATCTTTTAACAAACTAGATGTATAGCGCGTCTTAACAGAAAAAAAACAACTGGGGAAACACAGCAGAATAACCATTTTTAATTAAAATCAAGCATAGGCAGATAACATTTCAAAACCCACAGTCTTCCTGGGAACTTTTCAAACATTACATCAGTCATGGAGCTGAAGAATTTCAAAGAGAAAACAATGCTCACTGAACTTCTGAGCAGAGCATGCCAGATTTAAAAGATGTGAAAATCTGATAGCATTATACTGCTGTCATTCAACTGGGGTCCTCCAACATGAAGAATCGCGGACTTAGCATGGTGCAGTTACTACTAAGCCTTGGCAACATCAGTAGTTACTAGTATGTCAGATCTTTCATCCATGTGCTTTACATTCAAAGAGAGATGTTTCTTAGGGCTAGATGGCAGAAGCTTTCTTTATTTCACCTTTTACAGTATTTCTTTCCAACTAGACTATGCCTGGGAGTTCTGTGGTTGTTTCCAGAGCTGTGCTTTAAGTACAAGTATACTGCATCTTCCATAAACTTTGCTGCATTCGAAAGCTGTGAAATAAGAGGTAGGTTTTACTCTTCATGTACCCAGTTCCTTGATCTAACATTTCCGTAATGAGGTAAAATTACATCGCTTTCATGATGCCTAAGTGTAACAGCTGCTACACAACACTATCATTCAATAATTTTACCAAATCACTTAACTTTCTGGCCCTCGTTTTACTCATTATAATGATTTTGTAATTCTAACCTACGTTGTGCTCAGAGACTCATTTGATGTTTATAGAGTAATCTGAGATCTCAGATAAAAGCAGTAACAGCAAATCAAAAGCATATTTTCCTGCAATTCCCTTCTCTAAAAAACTTTAATTATCCATAAGAAATGCTCTAAATAAAGTAAAAGCTGTAACAGACAGCACAGGAACTCCATTTATCTATCGACACGTTGAAATACCAGCTTTCAATGTCAGCTGGTTGAAGTGTACTGGATTCCAAAGATCACCCTTTAATCGAGTATCCTGGAGTCCAAAGTTTGTCCTTCAGTCACTACCGGACAGAATCCGTACAACGTTGGTGGGTTCTGACAGGGGCTGCAGTAGCCTCCAGCACTCAACACCCAACTTCCAGGGAGATAAGGAAAGCACAAGAAATCCCAGCAGCACAGAAAACCAAAAATGTGTGTGAACCCTTAATCATCTTTTTTCTTCTAAGTAGTGCCAATATGCTGTTCTCAGACCCAATCTACACACAGTTTTTACTACTATAAACACACTGATTAAGAATGCAACTGTTTTGGGGGTTGTTTTGTTGTTTTCTTGCAGTAATCCTACCAGTATCACATTTAGGGTGGATACACCGATAACAGCATAAATTCTTTCCCTTTCTTTGACCAAATAACTTTTACTGAATCTACATTAAAGTCACCACTACTCCAGGGAGCTTTATTAGTACCACTTGTGCTGGCATACAACTGCTATCCCTGAAGTTTTGCCAGGATGTACACAAATATGGTTATTTGGCCTGCGCAGCAAATCCTCTCAGCAAGTGCCTGGAGTGACAAAAGACATGTTACGCAGAAGGTACGCACAGTGTCTCAGAGGGGGCCCCATCCCTACCAGCACACTGCTATGAGGGTTTCTTTAGACTTTACATACCGACACCCCTCAAGAGATCACGGGGACACAGTATCAAGCTCCCACTAAATCCTTCTACTCTGTGCTACTGTCATTAGCATAGTTCACATTTTTATAAAGCTTTGTTTTCTACTCATTTATCAGAAACCTAAATGCTGCAGAGATCAAAAGAGATTGTGTGCCCATTTTAGAAACAAGACACCCGATTCTATTGTAGTTGTGAAGCTCAAATACCATCCTGCTCACTTGTGCAGCAACAAACCCCATCAGGAAAACCACACACCGCTTGCAATTTTTGGAACAGAGGACTTTCTAAAAAGCTGCATGCAGCAACATTCTTTCTATAGCAGCACATTCTCGTTGGTTTAGCTGTCATGCTAACTGTGATCTGAGGATGTATCCTTTCCCTGCCTTGCTCGGGAAACCATACAACAGGCACCTGGACACTAGTGAGTAAAGTGCAGAGCAATCATCAGGTGTCCACTGTGTAAATGGAAAGAGACAAGGAAGAGACCTCGGAGCTGGATGAATTCATTTGTATTGTTACAGCCACACCTGAACTTTTACAAAGGGAGAGCAGGAATACCATCAGTCCAATGGAAGGAATGGAAAGCTAGCTGCCGATTTTGAAGAGCCGTGCCCAGGAGCCGCAGGGAGGCACCAGATGGCTGAAAAAAGACCTTCAGCACAACTCCCATAACACAGCACGCCGCTTTGTGCAGTTTGTGAATAATTACAGTGCCTTGAATTCACACTGTTGTGATTTGGTAAAACTTTCTATGAAGGCGTCGATCAATGGGGGCATATGTTTATTTTGAAGGAGAAAGTAAAAGTTTTTGAAAAATAAACTTTCACTGAGTACTTACAAAGATTATTTTAAAGCTGTGTAAAACACATACTGACTGCTCTTGCATGAATCACAGATCAGGACATTTATGCTAAAAAAAAAATCTCATTTAATTTCCATTGTGATCAAGAGGATGGGATACAGCATGTGCAAGGCTAGCAGCTAAACTGGGAGAGGCATACAGCACTGGTAGGATACAATTGGGTAAATTTACAGCAATGACCAAGGAGATGCCTATGTCCCCACAGATCTTGTTCCATCTGTGCCCGCTGTCTCAGGAGATCTGTGCACAACTTCCTGCACCTGGTCCTTTCACACCTTTGGCCTAACACACATTCTTCCCCACCTCAGCATCACAGTTCCACTCTTCAAAACGTCAGAGAACAAATCAATTTTTTTGCCTGTTTCCTTTTCCATTTGGTTGGGCATAGAACAGATGATACCCGAGAAAGCCTAAGATGGGCCACTGAAAAACAGCAAGATGAACATCGTCACATGCAAAGGACTACAATACAAAGAGAGATAAGCTGGAAAAATATATAAAAATTTCCCCAAATGGATCCTACCGAAGCAAATACTTTTCATGTCTAACACCCAGATTTGGCTCCCAGGTTATGATGCATTATATATTACTAAACTCATTTCAGTAAGCATTATTCTTGTGTCTTGTTTCCTGTTGCATTTAAAGCCCAGAGCAAGCAACTGCTCCATAGTCACATCTGTCACTAAGCTTCCCATTGCTCTGATGACAACCACAGTGGCTGAATGCAGAACAGCACTAGAAGCTGTTTTTATCCCTGCAGAACAACAATGGGACGATCTAGGACAATGGATAGAGAAAACCAGAGCCTTCCCTCAGGTTCTGAAAGTGAAGCCACGACCATCCCTTCTCCACCAGTGATACACATTTCTTTCTCTGTACCTCTGAATCCAAGTATGGCATGTAAAAATTGCTGAAAAATCAAGGCACTACATCTTTATTTGCAAAGACAAATACACAGAAGAAATTTGTACCTTGAATACATATGAAATTACCTGTTTACAAAGGTTATTTTAAGGCTTACGTACATCTGATATGAATGCTTAATGATCTGGTTTACTGAGCTTTATTTTCTGTTTGCTGTGCACTGAAAATGTGTTACTTAAAAATTCCGTCAGTATTTGTCACACTCGGGAATATTTTCGCAGTTCTTAATACTATTTTCTCTCTTGTTTTTTACACTGTCAGTCACAGACAGCTGTTAAAACAAACTAGAACTTCAAAAGACACTTTCTTCTTTCCCTGTCTTACACGCAAAGGTATTGTCTGGGGAGGGGAAAACACACAGTGTTTTCATACACAGGGAAAATAAGCATGTGTAAGAACCTACCTGAGCTTCTTTCCTTTATGGGTTCTGCTGTCAAATTCACTCAGTCTCAAACAAACTCCGCTTTCCACGGAACTTCTAATCACGCAACTTCCTCATCAAATTGCTCTTCAATACAAATACCTGAGATTCCTTCCTCTAGGTAACAAGAGGTCTTCATTGTCACTTTCAGAGTCACCTTAGGATCCCTGTCCACTGTGGCAGCCGGCTCAACAAAGATATGGAAGCCCAACTTTATTCTGGACTCTTCTGCTTTTGGGCAGTCTTCTCATACTTCTTACTCTTCTTCCAGCACTGCTGCTCAGTTCCCATCAAAGTCAAATTCTGCAACTCCTTCTCGATATTTAAACAAACATCTATATTTCTGCAATTGTGTTTTATTTTCCTCTCTGTTACAGGCCAAAGAGACATATTACAGCAGGTTGAGCCAATGAAGATTAATGCACAAAAATTGTGTGGTAATCCTATCTGAATTGGAATCAGAGATGACCTTGTACGTTCACACAATCAGACAGTACATTCCACAGCACTCCAAGAACTGGCACATGAAAGCAGTATTTAGCCATTTAAAAAAAAAAAAAGGAAATTAAAACCAGCAAAAATCCCTGAAGTCCATGAGACAGCTCTAACAAGAGGGAACAGCCTAGAAGAGACATCAAAGAAAAGTGCACAGAAATTGAGTATCTTTCTTGATATAACTGACTGTTCTAAGAAGTGTGATCCATAAACATGATTATAAGATGCACACCGATTATGATGTGACAGAGCTGAAGAAAAAAAGGGTGGGAGGGGACACGACACAAGAAAAGAAAAAGAGGGAGATGGAAAGATGTGTACACTTAGAAAATCAACAGGCTAACAGGGAAATTAAACAGTTACATGATAGAGGTTACTGACCTGGCAGGAAATTACTGCTCTAGTTTCAAGAATCACATTTCAGACAAATCCCGCACTTACATTTGTGTTCAGGTCACTGACAGAAGTGAAGTTTGTTGATGACTCAGAAGCAGCACGCATCATCCAAGCAGAAAGATCAAAAAAATTCTACTAAGAACTGAATGATCTTTAGAACTGCACCAACAAAAATGGAATGGGGTAATAAGACAAAGTACATGGTCATACACCCAAAGATAATAGGAATTTCTCCTAAAAGCTTCAGGTTTCTTAGTGAGGAACCATAGGATAAAAGGACCTCGGTATATTAAGTGATAAGAAATATGTACACATTGGACATGAAAAAGATAATTGTAATTTTAGGATGTATCAAATGAGGTATTAGGGGCATTGAGCATGAGACTTTCTTGAATGCTGCAAATACAAATGACCAAATTACACAAGAAAGATTAATTCAAATGGAAATGAGTATGCAGAAGAGCTGTGCTCTCCTATTATTAGATTTCATAAATTCAGTTTTATGATATTGCAGAGGAAATACAGCCTGTTGAGGCTAGGAAAACAGGCTGGTAGGGATCAGCCGTGGACAAATATGCCAGAGCAGGTACCAAAAAACCTATTCTAGCTAAGAAGTAAGATCGGCACAAATGGATATAAATAGAGCATAAATTAATTTAGGCTGAAAACCAACACTTATTTCTAGCTGCAGGAGGAAGAAAACTCACAAAGAGCCTTCCAATAGATATAATAAGGGGGGAAAAAGAAAGGAATCTTGATTCCATTTCTGAATGCAGTTAGATGATAATCCAGAAGGCAGACAGCAACTTCATTGATTTAGCTCTATCTTTACACAAGCGCAGGAACATACTGAAGAAAAAGAGGCATTTTCAAACATGCTGGGACTTCTTACAGGTAGGCAAGCTTTCATTCATTTTAACTCCATTCCCCACGCTCCACACTGTAAGCAAGCTATGGAGTCGGGACTATTATGATACTGTTCTAAAGGACTATCTGTATTGGTAAAAGCAATGCAGTGCCTACAGAGAGGTGCTGTATTGGGGGACTAGTAGGATTTATACTCTCTGGGAAGCTCCTGTCACTACCTGGATTCAAACTTGAAAACCAACGTACACTGCTGATGGGGATAACACAAGAGAAGTTTTACCTCAATACCCACTGGCGTGTCTCAGGAGCAGCACCAGTTTAACTAGCACATAGAATAATGGTGACCCCTATTCTGTTTGGCCAAATGTTGTATTTCCACTTCAAGTACTTATTGTTGGAGGGTTTTCTGTTTGGTTGGTGGATCGGTTCCCTTGCTAGGGCAAGATAAAAGCTAGAACAGCATCTGGATTCCAGTACTTGCAGGAGCACAGTTACATGTCAACACTATCATTAGATACACTGCGTCTGACAAGTCGCTTTGAAGTCTCGCTTCAAAAGCATTGAAAGGCTTCAAGATGTCAAAGGCCCACGTTCAGCAACATTCCTCAGGAGCACTTTTGTTTCGCTCATCCAAAGAGTCATGTCAAACTACCAACGCTGCATCAGTACATTATATCAGATACATCATGCTTCATTTAGTAACAGGAAGCCTACACAATAATAGGTATGTCTTAATTTCAAGATTCACTCTTTATAATAATCAGAAAAGAGAAAATGTGTCACCTATTTTAAATAAAAATATGTATCTCAACCTGTGCTCAATAAATACACTTGCAATCTTGAAACTAAAACCCAGGTCTTTCACGCAAATTGCATTATCCATCACTTGAACTTAAAACATGCCACCGGTGTCAGTCTTAAAACACTTTTAAAACTTCTCCTGAGCCTTGCAGTACTTATTGGTGATGTTAAAATGACAGTGTTAGGAGCAGGACCCAGGAACCCAGACAGCTGCCTCTTTGTTCTGAGCCTGCCAAACACGCAGCAATTCATTACTGTAGTTTTGATTCCCGTGCAACAGGCTGCTGACAAATATTTATACTTTCCCTCTCAGTCCTTAATAGCAGGGATAAAAATAGGTACTGATGAATTTTTAAAGTTACTACGCCAAATGAGGAAAAAAAAGTTTTGCATTTTTATCTAACTATCCACAAGAGCATTCTCAATGTCCAGCACTTAATCCGCCGATTTACTAAAGGAACTTGCCAACTGCTAAAGCAAGGATTAGCTACAGCTAATTCAGAAGGAGTTTTAAGTTGCCTAAATAGAAAATCAAGCCAGAGAAGCAGTAATTCCTGAAAGCCAATTCTCACTGACCGTTTTGTTAACATACCAATGCAGTCTAAAAAATCCAAGACCTCCAATAGAACCAAACAAATATTCCATCGAATTATAGAGGTTAAAGTTTTATTTATGCTGCGTAAAGGAACTTTCTCCTTTTTCAAACATCCAAATTGAGACTGCGGTCACCGTGTTGATTCAGTGCATACTGGCGCTACATTAACTGTGGGATGCTGTGACAAATGCTACCCACAAAAATCCAATGTGCCTTTCCCAAAGTTTTACTTGGCGTACTGCTGGACAGGACAAAATCAGTCCCCGAGAGTCACTGCTGTCTGTCACCTGTGAGAGCAAGACAGAGCGACCTGGGCAGCGCGGAGCCCAATGTCGTGCCTTCCAGCACCCAGCTCGGGCCACGCCGAGGATGAGATCTGCCGCACTTCGCCCCGCTGCGCCCTGCTCCCCGGGTCACGGCACTCAGGACAACACTGACTGCAGGCGCCGATCCCGCCCAGCCAAGGGGCACCCACGGACTGGGGGCCACCTACGGACCAGGGGCCACAGACCACCCACGGACGGGGGGCCGCCGGGGCGGCGCTCCTCGCCCGGCGCCCAGGAGGAAGCTCCGGGAGCCGGCAGCGGCAGACCCCGCCCCGGGGGTCCCGGCAGCCGGAGCGGGGCGGGTTTGCTGCCCGCCCGCCAGGCCTCCCTCGAGCGGCCGCTGACAGGCAGCTCCGGTGGGGGATGCCGCCGCCGGCCTAGCCCGGCTTTCCGCTTCAGCCGCCCCGCGGCCCCTCGCTGCGGAGCGGAGCCGGCCGGTACCGGCGCGGAGGGGGGGGCCGCCGCGACCCCCCCCGCCCCTGCCGGCGGGTCCAGACGACCCCATACCGGGCGGCGGCCGGGTCTGAGGCGCGGCCGGGGGCGGAGCTGAGGCGCCGCTGAATTCCCGCTCACCTGATCGAGCTCGTTCTCGGCGGCGATGCGCAGGTTGGGGTCAATGGTGCCCCGCAGGGCCTGGATGATCCTGTTGGGGTCCATCTTCCCCCTTCCCGCGCCGGCGGGCAGCGCTCCCCCGGGGGCTGCGGGAGGAAGAGGAGCCGCCGCCGCCGCCGCTCGCGCTGCCGCCCCCCCCCGGGCCACAATCGCAGGCTCGCGCGCCCCACCCCCTCCGGTTCCTCTCCGGAGCCATTCACCGGTTTGCGACAGCTGGGTATCGGGAAGCGGGGCACTGCTTTACGGCCGGCTGCGCGCAGAGGTCCGCCAGAGGCGGGCGCCATGTTGTTGTACGGATAAAAAAAAAGTCCTGCGGAACGGCTGGCGGTTTCCGGGATGGAGCTGCCGCGGGGGCGGCTGTGGGGCCCGCCGCGCCCCGCTCCCTCAGGGAGAAGGCGGCCGCGGAAGGGGATGCCGCTGCCACTACGGTGCGTGTGGAGCTGCTGGCTCCTCTGCCGCATCCAGGGGCGCCTGCCCCTTTCTCCGTCCCTGGAGACGCCGACAGGGGACGGGCCCGGCGGCACAGGGCCGCGGCGGGGAGCGGGCGGCCAGGCCCACCGGTTCAGGCTGTCACTGCTGCGGGGGTGTTGAGGTGCCGCCCTCCGTCCGCCGCCCCTCGGTGGCCTCTGCTGGGACCTCACGGGGCGGCGGCGGCGGCGCCGGCGGAGGCACAGCGGCCCCACAGGCCCGGGGGATGCTTCCAGACCCCTCTCTCTGTGCCAGAGCGGACTTTCACTGCCCTTAAAAAATACATATATATATAAAAAAAAGTCCTATATTCCTTTCTTAATAGCTTATTCCTTTTTGTAGTAGTTTCCCAGCTCGAGTACCGGGCTTGATTGCCCGGTATTTGCTACCTCATGAGCTGGTGGTACAAGAATTAAAGTGAGAACACCAAAACTGAACAGTGGCATGGTCAGTGAGAACTGATGTTATCCCCCTGGCTACCCAGGTACCTCAGGTATGTGCTGCCGCACGAGACGGGCTCGCAGCTGCAGGAAGGGAGAAACTTGCTGCAAGCAGCTTCCTAAAACGCACGTCATGCTTCCCACCATGCTCCTGGTACTTCTCCTCATCGTTTTGTAGATCAGTAGACCCTGAAAGTGGTTTGATTATCTTGATGGCATTTGCGTGTGACAGTGGGCTGAAGATGCATTCTACTCAGTTTGTCAGAAATACACAAACACCACTCCTAACTGCAAGCATTTACCCCGCTATGATTCTCCTCCTCTGTCCAATATTTCCCCTTAAATCCTAGAACATGCAGGTGAACCAAACGAAGGTTTAAACATCTCTTATGGTTTGAGAAACCCACAACAATTTACTGTCATTTAGAAAATTATTCTATCACCCAATGACTCCTCCTCACCAGGAAGGAGAATCAGCGTGAAAAAAAATGAGGAAGCACGAGGGTTGAAATATTAATAGATTTAACAGAATAAGGTTAAATAATTAACATTAATAATGCTAAAGAACCAGTATTGATCCTGATACCAATATAAAATCTACAAGGATTATACTCAGACAGTTCTATCAGTGGGAAGCTGTGCACTCCCAGCAGTGAACGGCAAATGACGGACACTGCAAACACAATGGCTTCGGGAGGAAGAGAGGGCTCAGGGGTCTGGCATTGGGGCAAGGAGTTCTCTGGAAAGCCACCATGAAGGGAGAGAGAGAGCATGCTATACAGCAAACTTGCAAATTTATATTGAATGTGTCGTTCATGGTACAAAATAATCCTGTTGGCCAGCCTGGGTCAAGTGCCCGGGTCTCGCTCCACATCCCTGCACCTGGCAAGGCTCAAAAACACCAAGACCTTGAATCCCAGATAGCCTAGCTGTCTATAAAGTAAATATTTTGGCAAATTCAGATACTAGAGTCTTCAAAAGCGCAGTTTTCCCAAGCATTAGAGGAGAAACTAATCCTGTGTCACTCAAACCAGGACAACATCCATGCAGGCATAAGATAGCTATCAAAGGTGCAGTTCACAGCTCAACAGCACGCCAGAAAAACCTCATGTCTAATATGATCTTTGTGAGCCAAATCCTTTAGTTACTTCTGCAGGTGATGTTTTACATAACATTTACAAACCAGAGACCTGTTATTAACTGGTAGAAATAACAGAAAGACTATTTGCTGTGTTTTGGAATAGTCAAACACAAGGGCAATTACAAGATGCTACTGTTATATAGACGCCTTAAGAACAAAATTGGACAATACGTCATTTGTTCATTGTAATTACAGTATAAAGTGTAATTTCTCATTACTGCTCCTCAATTAAGAAAACAGCAGTACTTCCCTCAACTTACATATTATGTGACCTATAGTGAAGAATATTCTTCTTAACAACGGTGAATGTGCAGGAGTGCCGTTTATGGCAGGGATACCCTTCTCTTGCCGAGGGGACTATATGGTAATGCTTGCCACAACATCTTTACTGTCACTAAATAACGTAAGTTCCTAAATTGCTTACAAGGAAAATCTTAAAACATCTAATACTATAATGATTTTATACAAAAATATTGTCCCTTAATAAGTTTGCCCAGAAGAAAAGAAGAATCTAGCTGTAAAAGTGAATTACACCTACCCAGCATTCGGAGGTTGTGTGCTCTGTGGTTTTCATCACTTTTTGCGGTGGTGCAGAACACCTCATCGTTGTCACTCGAGCTGGCTTTCTGTTCTCCAGTGACGCAGCTCTGCAGCATCTAGCAAGAAATTGTAGGTACTTTCACTCATCTTTTAATTTCTTCTTAGAAGCAGGGGAAAGTATGTCTGGTAATCATAAAATATAAAAAAAAAATCACACCAATGTGAGTGTAAAAAGTATTTATTGTTAACTATGGTAATTTGTCGTTTTGCCATTTTGGTTAAGACAGTAAATAAGATTAGTCCAGTGAAAACTGCCCATTTTAAAGATTTTGAATCATGCATCATACTAAAACCAAATTACTTTAAAGGATTTTTATCTCTACTTCCTTTTCCAAAATTAGAATGTTATGGATAGCTGAAAAGCATTTTTGTTTTATTCCATTTCTGTGGCAGTACAAGAACGTAAAAGTTATGAAATTGATTCATTGAAGGACTTGAGTCATGTGAAGCTGGTGATGTAAAAGATATCAATAGAGAACAAAATATGCTTAAAGACTATTTTAACGTCTTCCTAAAATGTTTTTCAGAATGTTATTGCACTTACCACTTGTATTTAAAACAGCACTTTTAACACACAACATTCACTACAAAACAAAGTGGAAAAAATTTTACACCCAAGATTTTCCTTTCAGGACCCACTTTTTGTGCACACAGCAGCCATCAAGGAAGCAACGCCAGCAAGTACCTAAATCGAGCAACATCCAGTTCAATAGTGCTTATTTCCTTCCTTTCCTTCCTAGTCGTGGAAGTATTGTTGCAAGCATTTTAGTCTACCTATGTGCTGGGTTTGATGTTTGCCTGATATTTCTTCCTGTAAAACATGAACCTCCGTAGATACCAGTGGCTATGTTATTCTAAAAATAAGTTTAATCATTAACCGAAATATTTTTATGTAACTTCAGAAACTTCAGATTGAAAGTAACTACTTGTAAGCCAGAACTCATATGCCTTTTTGTTGGAGCAAAGATTCTGTTAATATTTCAGGCTTCATCTACTTCAAAATAATGGATCAGGAACTGAATTAGAATTTAAAAAAAAAAAATCTGGTCTGCTACTCTGCAAAGTAAAGAATCTGAGGTAAAACTCTGAGATTTTCTTGTCAGCTATCTAATGTGCTGCTGAGAGAAGAACCTATGTGAAAAGGACAAGTGTTACACAAAGAAACTAAAAACAAGTAAATGAAATGCAAGTTGCACCAGCATGCAAGTACAGAAAAAAAGGAGGAGAAGGGAAAAAAAGGAAAGTGGGGAGATAAGGGAAAGCAAAGGGTTTATTTTTTTTAAAAGCTCCAAAAGTCTGCAGGTGCACTATAGCAACAGTTTTATGAAGTATTTAGGACAAGCAATCATATTTTGAAACTCAGTTGCTGAAACCAAGGATTTTTAAAGCAATGTAAGTTTGACCTCAATGAATACAGACCAGGTTCCTGGCAAAGTGGCTGTCAACTTGATTAAGCTCAAGAACTTTGGGAGGTGGAGAAAAACTAGAAAAGCCTTACGTATTGCAGGTTACTTAGAATTAGTCCTTTGACTTTGGGTTGTTTTGAAATGTGGGTAGCATTTTAGCTGAACACTGCGTGTAGCTTACTTTCTGGTGGCTGCTACGTTATCGCGCCAGCCAAGTTCCTCCTCCTTCGCCCAGCTTGTAGTGTTGAGCACAACATCGTGTGCTCTGGGGTTTCCCTTTGATCCGATGTGGTCAGGGGTCCCGGCTGTGTCCCCTCCCAGCTTCTTGTGCACCCCCAGCCTGCTCGCTGGTGGGGCAGCAAGAGAAACAGAGGTGGCCTTGATGCTGTGTGAGCCCTGCTCAGCAGTAGCCAAAGCATCCCTGTGTTATTGATAAGTGTTTTGGTCGCAAATCCAAAACACAGCACCACAGCAGCTACTCTGACAAAAATTAACTCTGTCCCAGTCAAAACCAGCGCACCCTTCCGTCTCAGGGTAGTTCCAGTGTTTCACTGAACTCACAAAAGGAAACATGGAAATTCACTCCCTCCAAATCAAAACCTTGAGTTAGTTCCTTACCCTTAAAGTTTGTCTTCAGCAGGTGCACAAGATACCTAAACTGGAGAGAATTTAGGTGGTATCCAATTTGCATAGCAAAGACAGCAATAGGAAGTTACCAGAACTATGGTGCCCCTTTGTACATTTTATTTATACCCGATTATGATCCTTCGATGGTTATAAGACACTGTTGCCTAGTGCAACAATTCAAGCAACTTCATTTAACAGCTACGGAGGAAAAAGGTATCGGAAGACACAGCATTTACACGAAGTCGATAGCGGTGTTACCTCGAATGTTTGCAAGGTGTGAAACTCACCTGTTCAATGCTTTACCCAGAAGGAGAATGCAGGTCTAGGTCTACAGTCTGGACGCACCGAGGCAGGCTAAAACCGTGACAGTTGGTAAATAACATACTGAAATACTCTGAAGTACTTTGAGAAGCTTTCAAAACAAGTATTAATCTAGAAACATAAAGAATGAGGATCAAGGTATTAATATCCTAGTGTTTATCATTATGGGAACTCATACAAAGTTATATTTCTAGGTATTTCGAAGATTAGCAATTCTCTACCAGTGGATTTTGGCCAGCTATTGGTGTGGAAAACAGGTGTTTTGCTTGGTCTTTTGCAGTACTATTATCAAAAAATGTAGCCTTATCATAGAATACCTTGGGTTGGAAGGGACCTTTGAAGGTCATCTAGTCCAACCCTCCTGCAATGAGGAAGGACATCTACTAGATCAGGTTGCTCAGAGCCTCATTCAACCTGACCTTGAATGTTTCTAGGGATGGGGCATCTACCACCTCTCTGGGCAACCCGTCCCAGTGTTTCAGCATCCCCACTGTAAAAAATTTTTTCCTTCTCTCTAGTCTAAATGTATCCTCTTTTAGTTTAAAACCATTACCCCTTGTCCCATTGCAACAGGCCCTGCTAAAAGTCTGTCCCCACCTTTCTTATAAGAGATGAAGATATTAAACAGTACTGGTCCAAGTATGGAACCCTGAGGGACACCACTTGTCACCCACCTCCATCTGGACATTGAGCTGTTGACCACTACCCTCTGGATGCGACCATCCAACCAGTTCTTCTTCCACCAAACAGTCCACCCATCAAATCCATACCTCTCCAGTTTAGAGAGAAGGATGTTGTGGGGGACCATGTCAAAGGCCTTACAGAAGTTCAGATAGATGACATCCACAGCTCTTCCCTTGTCCACTGTTGTAGTCACTCCATCATAGAAGGCCACTAGGTTGGTCAGGCAGGACTTGCCCTTGGGGAAGCCATGCTGGCTCTCTCTAATCACCTCCCTGTCATCCGTCCTTAGCATAGCTTCTAGGAGGATCTGTTCCATGATCTTCCCAGGCATGGAGGTGAGGCTGGCAAGTCAGTAGCTCCCAGGGTTCTCCTTTCTACCTTTTTTCCAGTCACCAGGGGTTTTACCTGACTGCGATGACTTTTCAAATATCATGGAGAGAGGCTTGGCAACTGCATCAGCCAGTTATCTCAGGACTCTGGGATGCGTCTCATCAGGTTCCATGGAATTCTGTATGTGCAGGTTCCTCAGGTGGTCACAAACCATATCTCTTACAGCACGAGGGTCTTTCCTCCCCCAGTCCCTTCCTTGTGGTCCATCCACTCCAGAGGTGTGGGAAGAGAGGTTTGCCAGTGACAACTGAGGCAAAAGAGTTGTTGAGTACCTCAGCCTTCTCCTCATTCATTGTTACCTGTTTGCCAGTCTTGCTTATCGGGGGGGAATGCTTTATTTGACCTTCCTTTTGTGGCTGACGTACCTGTAGAAGCCCTTCTTAATATTCTTTGTATCCCTTGCCAGGTTTAGCTCCAGCTGTGCCTTGCCCTTAACAGTGAAGGTCCAGTACTAACCTTTTGAGGCATATCTATTCTGAAAACTTTATGGCAGTATCTGTTCCTTTGTACTTACATTCCTTTCTGTAACAGAGGTTAGCTAGAGCTGTGTTCACAGATCCAACTAGACACACAGTAGTGAAAGCCAATAGTTTTAGCTAAGGAGGTACTACATGAGAACACTATAGGATAAAATTGATCATATGTTCATTTACCATATGGAAAAGAATTGTCTGAGTTGTATTTTTTTAAATAACAACTATCAGGGGAAAACCAGACATTTTATTTTAAATTGGCTGGTATTGTAGAGATGATTCCAATTCAGTCTGATAAAGCTTACAAAAAGTATGAAGTTCTTTTAAAGCCATCCATTGTATGATTTACAGTCAAGTTTGCTATCAACAAATAGCATAATGATTAGAATTCATGTTTCATCATACCTTCACACTTCTTGCTGCGATAGTGTAGTCCTTTAATTAGGAATTTAAAAATCCATCTTATAGAGATGGACAACCAGCTCTGAAAGCAAGATGCTTACCTCAGATATTTTAAACATATGCAAGCCAGAGATACATGAAAGCTTTGCTAGATCTACCAGTAAGACGTAAGTCTCAAACAAATGGGTCCACCAAGCAGTTGTCCAGGCTTGACTGAACTATAGCATTAGAAAGCAACGTGTGCGTCATGTATTCACAGTGACCACATGGCTGAGATTGCCAAAGGCCAAGCTGATTAGTAATGTTAGAAGTACTGGTAACTAAGAAATCCATCATACAAGAACATATAATAAAACTAAATAGAATAAGCTGCATACTAAATGAAAAGGCCTATACACAGCACGCTGAAGCACAAGGGACACCCTGCTGCTATACACAGAATAGGGCTCGTTTATTTACTAGTCCCTCTGCAGACAGCATGGGAGAAGAGTGACTGGGTCAGTGCTCTAGATGTCTAAAAAAAAAAAGTAAAAAAAAAATCTAGAGTTGCAGGTCTGTTAGAAAAGCAATGGAGTCTGTTTGTCCACAGCTGCAAAGCCATTTCAAGCTGAAAATTATGTTAGCACTTAGGCCTATCTACCATATTAGTACACAAGGAGAATTAACAGCTTGAGAAAATTGCTAGTTAAACTCCTGCCACTTAGCCTCTGTTGAGAGGGTTCTAGAAATAGGCATCTTTAATGGCTAAAGTCAGAATTAGCATGTTTAAAAACACTAAATATAGGCTTAGTATTCACAGTTAAGGCTTACCAATTTTGTTTGTAGTGGTAAAAAACTAAGTTCCCTAAAGCTTTATCCCAAACTTCTCATCTCAGAAGTTGACAAAGGAATTAAACCAGGACTTGAAGTATAATCACTCTCAAAATCTGTATGAAAAAAGAAATCTAAGCTTGGAATAAAACAAAGATCTTTATGCCAGTAGCTTTATGGAGGCATGCCAGACAACTTGTTTTGGCATCTGCATGGTAGCAGGGGAGAACTGTGTAAAATTGGAAGTTCTGAAGCCAGTTACCAAGAAACAGCAGCTTCATATCAGGTCTGAAGTACATTCCATTTAGATTTTTACATTCACTTAAGTAACAGTTAGCTGAACTGTTTTTATTTTGCCCGCTTCTGGTTTATCCTTAGATGTACCAGTCAGGCTTTTCCACTAGCTGCCTTAGTACACTGATAGAATAGTTCCTACTGCTAAAAAAAAAAAAACCAACCAGCTACTAAAAGTTTTAAAAGTAGAAAGAGCCAATGACCTACAGTCTTCTTACTTAGTTCAGACCTTCATTTTAAACATTGAAATGCTGTACAATATTTCGCATGCCGCAGCTTACACAAGGACATATGTCATAGCTCTTCAGTCCTTAGGCCACAAGAGATTGCTGAAGACTGGTCACACAGCCCTTTAGCTGTAAGAAAGGAATGTCATAAACACTTCCTAGCATTTGTATTCAGGTTTGGTTTAAGACACAAGCACCAGATGTCAACTACAAATACCAAGTTCCTCAGCAATTCTCTGAAAGGAAGAGATACTGGCATTACAAACCAATTCCAATCTCATGGGGGAGAGAAGCCACATGTTTGCACTACACAAGGGTCAGTTTTAACTTCAAAACGTATTACAGCTGAATGAGATCTGCATAACAAACAGTGTCAGCAAGCCCTCCTGTGACTGGTTTGAGGTTTAAAAATTTCAGCAAACTACACCACTACTGAAGCAAAGTCAATGTGACAGGGTTCTTCCCCCCTTCCCAACCCAACCTTTACCTCCCATAACCCTGTTCAAGTAATAGCCACCAGTAGCAGTCATAATGGGTACATCTGGTCATGATGGCTGCATCCAGCTCAAAGTGGGTTTGGGGGAAAGCAGGTAACACAATAACCAAGGGCTAACTTGATCAATGTGCCCACCTAACCACAGTAATGGTAATCAAGCCAAATTTGAAAGAAACTAACATGTGGTCAGTATGCAAATATGACTATAAGTCAATCATTTTACCCCATCAATAGCAAACAGCCCTTTGAGCTCTCCTGCCACACCTAGACTCCTCTCCAAGGAGCTTAGAGAACAAAGAGGTCCTCTCTGAACATCATTACTCAACAGGAGGCTCTCCCTGACAGTTTTCTCCAACTGTCCTCTCTGCAGTAAATAACCAAGTGTACCCTGCCATCAAGCCTTGTTAAACCACTGTCACATACACTATCAAACTTTGTTAAATCTCTTGTGAGTGGAGTGCATCACTCCTTTGGCAACAGTGACAAAGCTAGATTTTGACAGGATATGCATTTAAAATAAGCAGTCCTAATCAAGTATTTAGCATTTCACTCCTGATTTCTGGCACTTTCAGTTAAAAATCAGGTACGTAACTAGATCTTGAATTCATTTTGATCAAGGGAACACTCTTGAGAATGGCATCAATCAAGAACTAAACAAGTAATCCCATTTAAACTACACAATTTACCCTGAATTATTGTAATTTGAAGACCAGTTCTATGTGCTAACATGCATGTAACACCCCACATCAGGAATAAAGCTCAGTTTGATATATTTTAAAAATAAAGACTACTGGCAAGATTAATACTAAAATGCATATTAACTTGTTTTATTGAGGCACAACAAGGCATTGTGAATAGCCCATACTTGAGGCAATCAATAGTGTAGTAAGCTGGACATTAACACAGTTTAGGGTAAGTGCAAACAATATACATTCACAGCTTTATTAGCAAGGCTACATCACAACTGATAAAGTGCCAAATTAGTGCTGATTCAGTACCCCAACTCCATGATTTCACCTTGCACAACAGGACCATCCTTTCCCCCAATAATGGAACCACATATCTTCTATAAAGTCAGTAGTAAGTGCGAAGCTTGTCCCACCCCCCTCCACCAAGGTGTTTGGAGCAGCTCTTTTGTAAACATCACACTGGATTTTAGTCCTGATAAAGGAGGTATCCCGAAAAGGTGGAATATTTCCAGCTGCTTCCATAGATGGCTCCCCGATGCAGACGCAACCAGATCTGATCTCCCTGGAACAGCTGCAAGACTGCATGATTACTAGCTGTTTCATGATCAGGAGCCCCATCATTTGCATATGCTGACACTAGAACCTCTTCATTCTTCATAAGATTCACATAGAGGGGAACATTTACAGCCAGTTTCAGCATGTGGAAGATGAAAACATATGTACCATTCACTGGACAGTTGAACCTACCAAGCTGGATATCAAAAGTTTCTCCAAGGTTGTTCAGCAACAGATCAAACACAATTGGCTGGTCTAGAGTTCCAGGGGCCAAGTTAGATGTTCTAGCGGCAGAGAAGGCAACTCTCATCTGCTGTGGGAGGGGGTAGACATGCACTGGTAGTATGGTGGCAGCTTGGCTTGTCACTGGCATATCAACAGGGGTGATGCTGCGGGAGTCTCCCTGTCCAGAGTCCCCACTGTTAAAGGTTTCATTGTCTCGTTCTGGGCTGCTCACCTGAGAGGAATCACTCCACCCTGCTGTTAAAGATCATTAGCAATGATAAGTAAGTATTATAGCAGAAGAAAACCCTTAAACCTGTGGGCATAGTCTTAAGCAGCAAGTGTATGGACTTTCCAACAGATTTGTCTTTCAACTACAGGAAGCTGTCAGAGGACCCCACTGAGAACAGAACTTTGAAGCTGGCTTACATTCACCACACTTGCAGCATTCAGCAGGACAGACCATAATTTAGCTATGAACAATGATGCTTCATACTTTTAAGTAGGAGAGGGCACTAGCTTTGAATAGTTTTAGCTTTAGTGTTTGCCACAAACATATTACCATAAAAAAAAGCATATGCCAGCTTCTGAGTAGAGATAAATTATAATTTCCACAAAATTTAGCAGGATTACCAAAAACCAAGTAGTCATTTAGTCACCTTCAAGACCTGAATTTGCACTTCAAGTTACCTCAACGCTATTCTTCTAGAGCTGCATTCTTAGTAGGTCATATCAACTTATGATGCTAGAATATTAAGTTTGAAGAATGAGAATTGCTTTTAAGCTTTGTGCACCCCGTTCCCCAAAACAAAGCTGTAATCTTTTCAAATATCCAAGTTAAAAGGGTCTAGAATGAAAACATTAATAGATCTAAGAATTTTAAAGCATTCACTCTCAAGTTTCAAGCCACTGTTATTTCTACTAGAAAGGAACACCTCAAGATATTAAATAAAACTAAGTAAAGTTGCTACTGATATCTATCTCATGTCTCTTAATTCTCTTCTGAAGTATGTTCTGAGTCCTCCCTGATTGAGACATGAACCTGCTTTATCCTAAAACAGTTTCCATGATGTCATAATTTCCCTTTATTCTTTGAATTAGTGATCTATAGTTATTCATCTTGCTTTTCACCTATAGCACTGTAAGTTCAGCGTTTTCCATCACATTTTCCAGGATTAAATCACCTTTTTTTTTTTACAGCTTTTCCAAATACATGCTATTTATGCTTGGATTGAAACAACTAGTCTTGTGTATTTCTTTAGGTTTTTGTACTCCAGCATGGAAGTACAGAGTGAACCTGTATTCCCAAACACACTATTTTTCATAGAAAAAGTTATCTTACAAAGTCTCTGTGATCTGATAGCTCACTCAGAATCAAGTGAGACCATACAATTAAGGGATGAAGACAAATGCAATATGGGAGCCACCTGTGAGTATTTCCTGGTCAGTTTATTTGTGAAGAAATTTCAGTAAGGTACCATCATGTCAGAACTTTGATATGTGAAGACGCCAAATTGAAAGGTGAAATCAGATCTACTGCTATGCAATGCTGACTGCTAAGAACAGTACTTAAGCTTTTCTCTTAGTTAATTTATACCAAGCTTGATCTGTTTGACCAGTGAGAGAACACTTTCTCACTATTCACAATAACACTCCAGCATCTGCTACGCCCAAGCACGTACGTGTACCTCTGGGAACCCGAAGTTAGCCTTACCTCTTGAATTTGCTCGAGGACCACTAGTTATCCCACCTCGTTTATAGCACTGCTGGTAATTAACATCCTGAAAAGAACAGAAGTATTAGTAAGGTTGAACAGGGCTCTGAGCAACCTAATTTAGTTGAAGATGTCCATACACATTGCAGGAGAGGATGGACCAGGTGACCTTTTAAAGTCCCTCCCAACCCAAACTAGTCTACAATTCTGAGATTGTTATGAGTGAATCTGAAAACAAACAGGCTAAATACAGTTATATTGTTTCAATTGCACAATTAACTCAATTTCTAGAATAGAGAATGATGGAGTTCAGAATTAAGATGTATACAAACAGCCTGATTTATGGAAAATTTAATTTTACAATAGCTTGTATGAAATTAAAGAGCTATTTCAATGCCAGTTCTAGCAAGTTATCTTTGATTTAGACATTCAGTTAAGTTTATTGAGCATTACCTTAAATACCAGGTCTGTTAGAAGTCTGTACAGAGGCATATATTACATTTCAAAGCTAAAGATCCTCCTTCTACCAGGAAACCTTTGCTTTCTTACACTGCTTTTTTAGGTTGGTTTTTTTTTTGCCTAACCACATTGAGTAATCCATTTAAGAATTCATTTTTTTACACTACAGAGGCACTGAGGACTAAATTTAAAAATCTATAGTAAAATGGACTCATTATGCCACATCATCTTTGCCATCTGTTTGCATTTTGCAGATTCCCTTCAGACTAAAATCAGCCTGTCATACAGAAATGTTATCTGTCTGAATTGACTTCCTATTTCAACTGCTGTCTACCACTCCAGAAAAAAAAAGGTGCACCTGTTAGGACAATGAAAAGCTACAGTGCTAGAAGACTTCTCCTGTACAGTGCTCAAGAAGGCTACTGGGAATGAAGTCAATGCTTACCCTCTGAGAATATGGCATTCCAGCATAATCTCTACCAGGGAACTGCAACTGGCCATAGTTGCCATTAGCTATTGAAGGTGATCCTCTGTAAGCATCAAAACCTGTTCAAATAAGGTTGATTATTCAGCATTATTCATTGTTTGAATTACAAGTATAAGTCCAGAATACAACTAGAGCTCCCTTTTGGCAGTTATCATGTATATTATGTTATGAATTACACATCTATTCCTTATTTCAGAGCTTCACTACTCCTATAAAGAATGCACTTCATTAGCTAGCCTGAACTACCCAATGTATGGAACAAAATTATACATTTAGAAGTATTAATATCAGGCCTGTTTGATATTAATAGGACTTCACAGAACAGCTGAAAAACTTGCTACATCCAGAGACAGGATTTAGCAGAACTGTGACATGCTTTCTTTTGCTATTACAGATGCTTTGCTATGCCTGTTATACATTTAGGTACTATAATATTTAGCATCTTTAGCTATTACACTAACCACATCCTTAACTGCTGTTAAGTTAAAATTAGGTAACTTATTTTCTGGTACACATTCCAACAAGTTATTGAGCAGTCTCAGCCCAGTACCTGAAACAACTTCTATCACAGACTAAGTGCCCTTCCACTTCAAAGCAGAATAGGCCACAGCTATCAACAACCTTAAGTTGGTATCTGCCAAGAGTCAGCTGAAACTTATCATAGTACTTCAGCTAGCAGCAGAATAGCAACTGATTTGGAGAAACCAAGCAATCTTTCTCTTAAAACCCTCCAATTTGTTATTAATCCAGAAGGGCTCTCCACTACTGGGAGCCTCTCCCCAGTCCCAGTTTCTGCTGGTAATATTAAAAGCCAGCAGTGCTAAGCAAAGAGTATCTTGTTTTGGGCAAATACTGCAAGTGACATCTGAAGAGAAAACACCTGCCCAGGATGTTAGCAAGACTGATGCCAAGAGAAACAATAAAGGGGGTAAAAAGTTCAGAAGGGCAAATGAAACAGCAAGCAGAACACTCTATACAATTAAGTAATTTAATAACCTATTAGTGAAAGTTTCTACTTTCATAATTCAAAAGGCTATGAGATCTCTCTGCCAGTTCACCTGACACCCAAAGTACAGGGACTACAAATAACTCAGAATGAACTTGCTTAAATTCTACAAAGGAAGACCTAATTCTCTGCACATTGCTTTTTAAGTAGCCTTGTTTTAAGAAGTTCCACATATAGAACCTAAATGTAATAACATGTTGTGTTAAATCATGTTCTAGTGTTATTACATTAGATTTTTTAAAATTTTTTGAGGTGGTAGTAAACACATACATACCTTTGTACCCACCAGGGGAACGATATGAATTAGCCAGTGACCTTCCACCTCTAGCAGATCCTCTGACAGACCCACGACTGTTAAGGTAAGGCTGAGGGGGTCTGGGAATAACATTAGTCTGTGCTGGATAAAAGGCAAGGCTACCATTGCTAACAGGAACAGCTCCATCAGGTTGATAATTCACTGCTTAAAACAGAAGGCAAAGATGAATTCAAAGCTTTTATAACTGTAGTAAGTTACCACACCTAGAAGCAAGGGCAGCATTAGTAAATTCAGAGACTGATTAAGCTGCTATGAATATCCTGGTTTTGTGCCCCTTCATTACTGCAAATAAATGAGGATCCTCCCCTCTGTTCTGTAGAGTTTAATGCTTGTTAAAGTATACTGTAGACAGCCCAGGCTGTCAGTGTAAGCCTCTAAGGCATTCAACAAAATTCAGTTGCCTACGTCAGAACAAGCTTGCTAGCAGCATCAAAAAAATAACTAAGTATCCTGGTTTCAGCTGGAATGGAGCTAATTTTCTTCCTAGTAGCTGCTGTGTTTTGGATTTAGCATAAGAAGAATGTCCATAACACGTACTGTTTTAGTTGTCACTAAGTAATGCTTATATTGGTCAAGGACATTTTCAGCTTCCCATAGAAGCTAAGAGGGAGCACAGACAGGACAAGCTGGCCAAAAGAATATTCCATACCGGAGATACCATGCTTAGTTTACAAGTTGGGGTTGGCCAGGGGGACAGGGATCCACAATCGATCATCAGGTGGTGTGCGCAATTGCATTCTCTTCCTTTACTGCACTATTAGACTGTCTTTATCTCAACCCACAGTGTTTTTCCCCTCCTTTTTCTCCCTGACCTACTTGAGGGGGGAGGGACAGTGGGAAGCACAGGATAGTAAACAACTGCATGGTCCTAGTTGCCAGCTGGGGTTAAACCACAACACCAAGCTAGAATAAAATCAAGTAACATCTAATTAATATTTTTCACTTATAACCAATACTGTTCTACTAGCATGACCTCAGTGGTCTTTCTGATAAACTAAGTCACCTCAGTGTTGACAACCTTTAAAACAATGAGACAAACTCAATCTTATCTAGATAGCAATAAGACAACTGTGGAAAGCTAGATATTTGGGTTCAGTCTCTTCAACAGACATTCCTACCACATGTTAGTAGGCAGTTCAACCCCAAGGAACACGTATTCGAGAATGCTTTTCACTCACAGGTTGGTTGTGTGGTTAGTTTTAAATACAGACCTTGCAAGCATGAGTGGGTTTTCACACAACCATGCTTTATATCAATCCAGAAAGCTTAAAACTGATCCAGGGTGACAGTCTGAATCCCTTTCTGAAGTCTGTGCAGAGCCACTGCACAAGATTAATCAAGAAATTATGATGTTCCATCAAAAATCTGCATGGGAGGTTGATCACCTGTAGTCTCTATGATGAGAAGCATTCAAGCTAAACATCGTTTCCTGACTGCTATACTTATGTTGTTCTTTAAAGCTCAATCTTCTTGTGTCTCACTTCACACAGTATCAGTCTATTTCTACCATAATTCCTATGAAGAGTCCTCTGGCAGAAAACCAGCAATTGTAAGTGACCTTCAGTCACTTACAGTCTTATAAATCCAGATACCTAGCTGTCAGCTTCCTTTCCCCCAGAGCCTGTTTCAGGCAAATTTAGGGTCTAGTCTCATTTCAAATTCTTAGTGTCAGCCATATAAATTTACTGAGTACAGTATCTGAATGTCAAGCAGGTCAGTTTTGTGTTGAATAGGTAGCTCAGGACCCTGCTTATCAGAAGTTTAGTATTCTTCGGGTCAGACACTCAGACTCAACCAGCTAATAAAGTCAGCACTATATAAACAGAAGTAAAAGGAGGATTATCTTTTGCTGCAGAGTAGGCTGTCATCAGCTTGCATCTGCTTCATGCTAAAAGCACATGCATGAACAGTTCCTGCAGCTCAGCTGAGTCTCAATACCACACTAAATTACAGTAACTTCTGTTTTTGAGGCCTCCTAGTTAGGAAACTAGCCTTCCTAGGTAACAAGTAAGTGACAAATTTAGGGCCTAATTAGGAACAACATGGATCTCTGCTACAGAAAGCTAGAACTTCAACATCACAACATACAGCTGGAGTGATAAGTAGAAGTGGCAGACCTGTCCTGTCAGTAACATCTAGAATGCTTACCACTAATATAGTAAAGTGTAATATACACATGAAAATTTTGGCAAGTATAGTACAGTCAAGATTAGCCCTATGTTTTACAATAATTACATTGTGAGCTTTACATTCAAAGGAAAGATGGCAGCCCATTCTTAAAACAAGAAAATTCTAAATCCTAAGCAGCTCTCAGATGACACATTTTTAGTCTTGTACCAGTAGCACAAAACACTTATCACTTTGGGTAATCCCCCTCAGCACTGAAAGTTTCTCCCAAGTATCCTATTTAGCATTCTGCAGCTCCTAGACCTACAGACAGCACTAGTGTCTGTTACCAAAGACCAAATTAATGGCTCCAAATGAAGTACTCCATCACTGCTTCAACTCCAAGCAAACACTTTTTTGACTGACAACTATCACCGCATACTTGAGTTTCCCAGTAGGTGGGAAATTATCTTTCAGGCCTGTAGGTGGCACTGTCCACACAACTAGTATAGAAACTATTTTGAAACAGCCTTCCATTCTGCTAGCAGTTTTGAAATTAAGTTCACATACCATACCATCAACTAGATTAGAATTGATGTAACCCTAATGTTAACAGGTGCTACATAACAGTGGTTCAGAATTTCACTGAGTTAGAAGAACCTGCATATACTCACAGCACATGTTAAGGAATTGAAACACTACTATAACCTGAAGAACTTTAAAGTCTACTTGAAGTACAGAGAGACAAGCACAGTTCTCACCTGAAGACAGAGATTCTTGTGAAAGAGAGGTTTGTTCTGCAATATGAGAAGATTGCAACTGGCATTGAGGAGGAGTCTGTGTACTTGCTGTAGAGAAACTCTGGTTATATCCTGCTGAATATGAAGAATCCTCTTTAATTTCCTGGTCTTTACGTGGAGGCAGTGGTGCATTCACTTTAAATACCTACAACATATTTCAAGACAAGTGTTTAACACTACCAGCTGAAGTTTCTGCCTAATGCCATCAT
Source organism: Larus michahellis (assembly GCF_964199755.1). Taxonomy (NCBI): domain Eukaryota; kingdom Metazoa; phylum Chordata; class Aves; order Charadriiformes; family Laridae; genus Larus; species Larus michahellis. The sequence continues at coordinate 66,331,206 of NC_133896.1, read as the reverse complement.
CCTGCTATACTGTGGTTTAAATCCATACACCTAGATCAGTTTCTAGAACACCTACTGTCTCTTAGAATCAAGAGCACTGTATTTCAACCCAACCTTTTCCTTCTCAGTAAGCTTCTAGAGTTTACTTGTATTTATGTAGCTACTGCCCAAGAAATATACCTTGATTTATCATAGCTACCATGTTTGATCAATAGAATAGCTACCATACAGTAAGCTATTTCGCTTCTATGGGAAGTCAACTGTTGGACTGACTCATTGAATACCTGTCCTACAGCTTTTGACCTGAAGCTGGGACAGCCTACACTGAGATGAGATATTCATGTTTGGAAAGAATTTGGGTCTTTATACACATCTTGGAACCTGATGCAACTCTGTCCACTCAGATAAATACCATATTAGACAACCTTCACCCCTTTCATAAATTGAGCCTCAACTTTCCTATTCTTGTTTTAAGTTCCCTCAGAGTAAACATGTAGCCTAAGTCAGAGTCCTGTAATTCAAATTTTAACATTACAGCCTGGGCAGTACGGTGGTGCACAGATATTACTGTTAGCTAAATCTAATCTACCAAAGTTCAGTCACTCCATTGACTGTATTGCTTTATAGCAAATAACCCAAAATTACCAGAACTGATGCTGTCAAGTGATAACTAGTATCAAGATCAAATAGGAAAGTAGTCTATTTTGAGTAAAAGGATCTAAATTCCTTATAAAGAGTTGTCAGCAGTACTGATACTGAATATAGAGGTGTATCTAACTGTTTTCCAAGACTATAAACTGTCTTAAGACATACCAGAGGCAAGACTAACTTCAGCTAGATGCAAGGAACAGCTTCACAGCTTGACAGTTTTGTCATTTGCAGAAGCCTCTAATTACAATGGGAAATGAACACTTTTTCCAGGGTTAAGCAGCCAAGTATTTCCTCTAACCAGGAGCCAGCACAGAAACCCCTCATGGTACTGAAGTATTGAGTATAAAGCTTGAGCCATTATAAAATAACACAAATTCTAGTTCTGATTTACTACATGGAGTGGTCAAAGAGATCCAAAGCAATCTTCTTTCTGAAAGAAATTTGAAGATGCTCTACAGTCAGGCTGTCAACAACCACAGCCTGGACTATTTGTAGCAAGTGGTCTACTTTTTCCTACCAGTGAAGATTACAGGTGGAATTCTAATAAGAGTACTTTGGCTACAGGTAGAATCTGCCTTTAAGCTTCCATACACACAACAGCAGCAATAGGGCATTCAGACATCTCTAAGGACATGTAATCAGAGGCTTCCATTACTGTCACTGTACTATCACTATTTGGCAAGAAACCATCTGACTCATAGCTATCTACCGAAATCCAATGGCTGCTTTCCTGGCTGCAATGAGAATCGAAGTAGTGTAGGAAGGAAAATCCTGCACCACAAAGTTAAAGACTGCCACTGCTACAAGAGGAATTAACATCCTAGCAATTTCATGCCAGGTGTTTGACAGTTTGATCCCAAAATCCCAAGAGAAATCTTGAACATTTAACATCTCTGAAAACACCACAGCATTAGTTCAAGCAAACTTTCAGTGATACTATTTTGATCAAAAGGACTCTGAACACAGACACTAGGTTCAGATGTCATCAGAATGACTGAGACTAAGACTCCATGTTTATATCATGACAGATTGCTTATCTTATAGACTAGGTCCCCAGGAAGACTCTGGATTCCTTGATCATAGCATGCTGCTATTTCTCCACTTCCATGAAAAATCACCACCTAGCAACTTAGCATAATTTAAATAGATCTGGCTTAGAAATAACCACTTCCCTACCACCACTTGCCTTATTTATAATGTATATCAGACTTCTGTACCTCTGAGGAAGGTTTTAATTGAACCTCTTCTACAAATACAGAAAACCAAGTAGGAAAGAGTCATTATTTACTATAGACTACACCAGGATGTCACAGATGTTTTAGTCACTAATTCCTATGCTTTGAGAGGCTATTAGCTACCTTCTTCCACCAAAACCTACTACATATGTCTCAGTACCACAAGATGCAGACTCTCCAGCAAGTTGTGGAACTGCACTGTACATTTGTTAAAATAGAATCTCAAATGACCTCTTTCTAAGCTTGCTTTTGATCAAGAACATTAAATGAAGGTTTCTAGCACCTTCTGAAGAAGGTATCAGAGGAATAGATAAGCCCAAATACAGGGAAGGAAACACTAACAACTAAATGAAGATCCTTCCCTCTGAGTCCCTCTAAGCTTGCAATGCAGATTACTACACAGTAGCAGTGTTAGTAATGTTACAGAACATTAGTAATGATTTATGGCCTGAAAAAATAGTATCTATTTACAAGAAACAACACTCAGTATGTAGACCATTTCCTAGATATCTATATCAACAGCTTGTTAACAAGATAGGATAATGAGCTACACCAGTCTATCAAGGACACATTTTCCAGGATTCCAGTGGACTGAGTTTTACCCCACACTAAAGCAAACACTTTAAAAAGCAGATGCATTCGTGTTTCAGAAAGCTTTTAGTCCTAACAGCTATATACTTCAGCATTTCCTCTCTCCTCTGCAGTCCATTATGTGAAATCTACACATAAGAACAGTTTAAGTACAATCAACTTACCTTGTGGCACAGCTATAAATCTGTTGATTTCAGGTCTGACTTCTTATTAGTTCCTTGTGACTACTAGAATATCCCAGTATTAGATTTTGGGACTATACAGAGCAAAACCAGGATGTCTATTCTTAAACTATCTGATTTAAGTTCTGAAGGCATCGGAGAAGCAGAGTTCTAATCTAGGTTTTTAACATTAAAACCTAGTTGTCTAGGTTTTAACATTAAAACATTAAAACAAAGTTATCTATCAAGTTCTGTGCTGTATCAAGGGGAACCAGTTCCTCAGTATTAGAACTAAGTTATTAGCATTATTGTCAACTATTCTTCTATGGCCTCAAGTTGCACACTTACAGTCTGCATAGCCTGGAAGGGAGCTGCTGTTATTGTGACAGAACTGCTACTTGCTGGAGGAGACTGAAAGGTCTGCGCTGGTGGTACCGGCGACATGGAGGTGCTTGAAGTAGGCAATGGTGACTGTGGCTCACTTGTGAGGGGAATAGTTGCCTGAGGGAAGAACAGATGTAATGAGAGGTCACTTGATAGTTATTCAGGCAGTAACAGAAGCAGTTAATTTGTTCTAAAGCCTAGACTGACAGAAGTCAGCAGTTTCTACAGGATGACATTTGGACATAGTAGAGCTACAAAATAGCTTTTGCTTACAATTTCAAATCTTGCTGTGCATTCTCAGCAAACAGTACTTCTATTGCAGTCTCTGCTGATTAAGTGAAATGTGCCTATGAGCTACTATACATACCACTCATTGTAATAATTTCACAATAAAGAGACATTAGGTATTTTTCCCCCATCACTAAGGAAACACAGAACACCTTCTGTTCCATTTACTGGAAGACTATACTATGGCTGATATGAAAAGTGACTTCTCTTTTCCAAAGGAACTTAGGAAGTTTAGAGGGGCTGATTCCCCCCAACTTAATCAATTATGTTTCAGATTAGAAACAATGCTGAGTTGTCCAGACAAAGTATTAACCAGCATTAAATCTCATCTGTGCAGATGGCAAAATGAAGTATTGATTCAGAATACCAATATTTATAGGAATCAGTAGTTAAAAGGAATGTAATGCTCTAAACGCATTTTAGCAACCAATATATTTGCCTTACCTGTATTTATGATAGCTCACCTGGGCAATTTCAACCTTTTTAGGTATCAGTGGCTCAGAAATATGTGAACTTGTCTGATACAGTGGCTGGGAAGTATATTTCTCAGTCTCTTGAGAAAGCGATGCTGATGCCTGGAAGAAGCCATACATGTGCCTGCTATTACAAACAGTATTGCAGAAAGCACAAAGTTCTACTCGAGCTATGAAATACCAGTGCACAAGTTGAAACAAGTGGATTTTGAAAGACCATGACAAACATTAAGTCCAAAGTAAATGTACTAAACAGTCGTCTTAACCAAAAGCTTCATGCTTTAGAGATTCAGACTTAGATTACCCTTCTTACACAACAGGTTGTACAACTAGCCCTGCAAAGTCAGATACTTTTAAGAATTGCAGATTGCTTCAGTCTATTATTTGCAATGAAGTCTGTGACACACATGGAGAGACATGTCTGATGTTAAACTTTTGGTAAGCTCTGTTGAACAAGGCTTCAGAGCCAAACTTTTGTTTGCTTTTGCAAAACCTGCATGTGCTACAATTAGCTCACGCTTGTAATGCTAAGTTTAAGAGTTGCTTATGCTTAGATACACAGCCTAGGGCTAAAGACTACCAGTCCCATTCTGACCATGTATACCATCACAGGTGCATCAGACAGAACTGCACATGCATAGCAGGAGAGTGCACTGTCACCACATAGTGTATTCCCTGGTTGTGCTGGGACCAAACAAAGCTCATCTACTACTTACCATAAAAAGTAGGAATGGAAAAGAAAGACACCACACTTCAAGCCTAAGGAACTAGACACGCTGAGCACAAGCAACCCTAATCCCAAACAGTAAGTTTGCAAAAATACTTGGAACATTCTACCAAATCACATGTTCTACATTATAGCACAGCACAAGCCTTTGATGCATATTAAACATCAAAATAATTTAATCCTTGCAGCACAAGTAGTCTTATGAAACTGTAGAAGTGAGAGAAGGTGTCAAGAACAAGGCCAAAACTGCTGATTCAAGAGGTAGAAACACTATAATATCCCTGTCAAGAGTTCTATTCAACTATGTAGTATACTAAGGAGTAAATACTACATGCACAGTATACTGATAGCATGTACATCAGCAAAACATATTTTAAAAGCATGAACATTTCTCCATTATAATCTACATACATTGTATTAGAGAGTCCAAAAGGAAAGACCCATGTGTTTCTGAACATGGCAACACTTAGCAAGAGGATCTTTACAGCAGTGATATGCCTAAATTGAAATACTATTTCCAGCCCTAAATAATATCTGAATGCTAGTTGGACATCTAACTGCACATAAATAGTTAAGGAAGGAATGTTTGAGGTCTTGGCTAAAAAAATCAGGAACTCGGATTCCCAGTATTTCTTCAGTTAGTGCTTGAGAGAACGCATCTCAGTCTTCAGCTTACACAGAAGTCTGCTATTTCATGACAATATCCATCCCAATTTATGCATCCTCTATGTTATCATTAGAGGAAGTATTTTACACTAACCAAAGCAAATATTTATGCTGCTCATATGTTCCCAGAAGAATACACACCACACTTTCTAGCCTGCATTTTTCATCCCACACCCTTCCCGTTTCAAGGGGCAGGCTGTTCACTTTGCATTCATGCAGTATTAGGAAGGCTTCTCCAACCATCTTTAAGTATTCCTGAATGTAGGGTATACTATTGCTGTTACTTGCATTCTGTCCTTGTATGTTGATCAAGTACAGTTATTCAGGAGAGGCCCCACCACAGCTTTCTGTTAGGGCTGGCTATTGCACAGATCTTTAAACGCCAATGAACTCCGGGGTATATTACCTGTGGTGCCTGTGGTGTCACCAAGTCTTCAGTTTCAGAGCCAGAAAGAGTCTGATCAGCAGATGCTAGGGAAGTATTTGAACCATGCAGTGTCATGGATGATGAAGCAGCCTTGCAAGAAGAGAAAGCTGAGATAAGGTTTTGAAAGTTTATCTTAAATGTTTGGTTTCACTGAAACTCACACTCTGGGCATTTCCAAGTAAACCTCAGAACGAGGCAGGAGCTGAAGTGCTTTGACCAGTTAGTCAAAGTTTCTTAGGAATTCTCATTAGTGGTGAGGAAACCCATTTAAAAACCAAAGTAGCAAGACAATGCAAGCACAGTTAAGTGAATTTAAGGTTCACTTAACCATGGCTGTCAAAGCTTGGAGACACTGTATCTTCAGCATGAGTGAGGGTCTCAAAGTTGAAGACATGCACTGCCTAGGAAAGAAGCAGCATGTTCTCCTGCACACAACTTAGCTATGTCTCAAATCTGTGGGTTAAATATTCAAACTATTTCAGCATGTCTTCGACATGCTGTTTTACTTCAAGAAACTTCAAACATTTGTCGCTGCTTTTTTAGGCATAAGAGCAGCCAACTTTGTCAGCATGAGTGATCTTAAGTGTGCAAGCTACTAAGTTATATGAAGTTTATTACAAAACTACAGACAACGAGAAAAACAATTAAAGTACTAAGTCTATTCCAGTGAATAACCTCTACATCATTCTTTGGCTACAGCTCTGCTTCTTCTGTCCTAACTTCAACTTACTTGAAGGGGCTGTTGAAGAAAATCACTCTGACTTGACAGTTTCTTTTCTTTTGAAGCTGTAAAAAAAGAATATGTTAAGCAACATTTACTTTTAAATTCAAACACTACATGTAGTTTCAGTGTGCACTTCTACTTTTTGAAAACTTGTTATATGAAGATGCACGCTATTTTTAGTGAGCACTGCAAATAAAATGTTTTTTGTAAAAGAGGATAGGTATTCAATTATAAAAATATTTCTATCACTATAGAGATACTTACTTTCCAGATAAAAAAGCAATTAAGTATTTAATAAACTGGGTAATTGTGTTTTACAATCCAAGAGCCACCCAGTTTCTTAACATGGACCATTGTAGAAAGTTCAATTTTTTTTTTTAAGTGTAGCTAGATAATTGCTCTTTATCCTGAGCTCATTCATGTGTTTATATACTTGTCTATATACATCTAGACAAATTTGTTACACAGATGCAGCATGTCAGTTCTGCAGCTGGGTTCAGGTGCATATGCCAGTCAGTGATTATTACAAAGCATTCCATTTCCAGGCAGATGCAGCAAATTAAGCCACCTCCAGCAACAAATAAGCAGGTGAGTGGCTCAAGCTGCAATTTTTTTTAATCAGACATTACTATTCTTTAATTAGACAAGGTGTCTTCACCAGGCCTACTGATCTACAGCCCAAGCAGACCTTGTTAGTGTTTACAAGATCTTACATACAATTTACACTTACAGTATTACCTACCTACAGGACTACTTGCTGGAGTAACTGAAGGTGGTTGGGATGAACCAATGGCACTTGGTGAAGCTTTATCAAAATCCAGAATGGACTCCTTTTGGAAAAACGATCATCGGTTAAGAGAAAAAAATTAAACTCTAGATAAAAATGAAACATTCTCAATTGACAAGTTGCTGTTAGCTAGAGACAGATTCATTCATTGCAAACATTCATTGTCAGCACTGTTTTCCCTAACCCAGTAGGAATTGGAGCTTTGTGATACAACAGCAGAGAAACATACTTGCATGAAGTTGTAAGTCCCTTGAATCTGAGTCATCAGATCCTGAAGTTTTTCCCTTCTCAATACTGGATCTTTTGGAAGAGTTGAAGTAGAGCAAAATTCTGCAGCTGGCTGATGTACAGGTTTAGGCACCTAATAAGGAGAAAAGATATTAAATCTAATACTGGAAGCAAACACACTGCCTTATCCAACATACTTCCAGAGAAACCTATAGGTGTCAGACACCAAGGGCCAAAGAATTCTGTGCTGTTATTGGTATTTCCTAAATCAAGATTTCACTTTGTTAAAAAAGTCAGCATCCTGTTGCCACAACTAGTTAAGCCACCAAATTAATTCGTTTCATTCTGTTTCTTACAGTCATCTGTACAGAAGACAATAAGTTGCCTGCATTTAGTGCAAAATTAGGCACCTCCATCTAAGGAAACCCATATATTTAAGCTGAAGGGCAGAACAAACTTAAAAATCAAAGCTGCATCACTCAAGATTTAAAACATACTTCCTCCCAGTAGAGCCAATGCTAGGAAGTACAGATCTTTTAGGATGTCATTTCCAGACATTCTGAAGAAACTGCACCCGAGAGATACATTGCAAGTAGGTTACTCAGGATTAGACCAAAGTGCTTCCAATAACAAGCCAGATACTCTCAACGCACCAGATACTCTCAACGCACCAGCTCCTGCAGAAAGTATTACATTGAACTTTTCAAGTTTGTCATGGAAAATACACCTGTGCTCCCACATGGGAGCCTAACTTTGTAGCTAAAGACTTCTGCAGGGCCTTATTGCTCCTTGTTGTTTCAGATGGTCCATTAGAGTTCACCTGAACTGGTTTCTCGCTTAACTTTAAAAGAGGAAAATATTTTATTAGAGAATAGGCAGATCTAAGGTATCAGAAAATTCATGATAGTAAACTATTTAAAGAGCAGAAGCCCTGCTATTTACAGAGTGACAATAATACTAAGACTGTCTAGATAGTCTAATGTCTTTTGAAAGCAACTTGGGGAAAGAGTAGGCTTGTTATAAGTATTTTTAAACCATAATTTTTAGTGCTTCTCTAAAGCTTTGCTGCTCTTATGTTTGTCTACACAGCTAGAGGGAGGCAGATCTGAAGACATTAAGTAGTTGCATTATTTCAACTGGCCCAAATTTTGAGACAGAGAAACATGTGAAAGCCTTTACTTTCCTAGAGTACAAACATCTGTCATTCTAATAGAAGGTTACTACTTCAATATATCGTATAGCAACATAGCTGAGTATTTATATGAAGACAGTAGAAGATGATATGGCAGAGGGGTATAGGTGTCATGACATTTAATTGTCACACTACATTCAAAACAAATTGATGAAATGCTCTTTGTCCAATTTTAGGACAAGAAGCCAAAATACTCTTCAACAGTTATCTCTGAACCTTATCATTAGCATTTGCAGAGATTCCAAAAGCATGCACAAGGAAGAAGCTCGCAGGGTTTAGTGAGCCTCACAAAGCATAATCCATGTACATACATTAAGTCTGGAGGACTCCATTTCTAATATCTATGTGTCCCACACAACAGCTACTTGTTGAGCTGTAAGAAGTTTTATTTTATTCTATTACTATATTTATATATTTATTTTATATATTTATTACTATATAGAAGAGTGCATCTTTTTACTACTCAATCTTAATTGGAATTTCTGATGCGCAAGCACTACCTTTAGCTACTCACTACGCAAGTTTATATTGCTGTATTGTTTCCAAAAATGAACAGGAACTAAAGCTATTAAGGATCTAACTGTAGGACAAAAGATACAGTTGAATAAAGTTAAATCTGAGCAAGTTTAGATTAATTTACTAGGAATATGAATCTTCCTGTCCATCACTTTATTAGCCTTCACAAGCAGACAATCTTAAAACACTTGCTGTCATGGTAAATCCATTATGGGTCAAACTGATTAATGCTTCTATTACCCTCTTCCTCCTCACTACAGTTTAGACACAACAAAACTGGTTCTAAATGTTTGAAAATGGATAACAGAAGCTTTTCACCTTTAAGTCACCTAACCAGGTCAAGTCTGGCAGTGTCCAAAGCTATTGTCCACTAGCTACATAAGTTAGACTTGTACATTAAACAAAAACAAGTAAAAACAGCCCCAAAAGCATGGAAGCAGAAGAGACTGCAGTGTTTCACTTGTAGTTGCAAAGATGATACAATCTTCTGTATGCTTTTACAACTTATTAGTCTTCATCTCCTTCCCCAGCTCATGCTCCATTCATTATGCTGGTAGCATTCTTTAACTAGAAGACCAAGCATACAGGGTTACATATGCGATATTAGGGCTTTAAGCCGAGATTAAAACATTAAGACTCTCCATTCTGTAGAAGTTATTTTCTAGTTCCTGCAAATATTAAAATACACCAGCCAGAAGCAGCTACAGTGAAGTTATCTCACATTGATTTGCTGTTTTGCTGGTACTTTAGTGTTCAAAATGAGAATATTTAAGTGTAATACAGCGCATACACAAAAAAGCATCAGAAAGTTAAAGTATGTCAGGTTTTATGCCTTTACAAAATAGATGCTTTGAAAAAGAGCAGGAACTTGATATCCTTAAGATGGTTTTAAAGCAAGTTCTCTTTCTAGCCTACAGTCAGATACATTTCTGGAAGTCACTACAAGCTGGTAGCAGATTGTGAGTTTAGTCACTTGTTAGGCCAGCTCACATCAGACTTACACATGCTGACATCACTTAACACTATGGTTCAAACAACATTCACATTCATTTTACACAGTACTGATAAGTTTAGGGTCTAATTTGTCTTAATGTTTCTGAAACCTAACGTCAACATTACTTATACATTCAAGAAAAACTGTTTTGACATATAACCAAAAAACCTGACTAAAAATGGAGCTGAAAAACCTAGAATTTGTTTTAGGACCTGTTAAACCATTGCCAATAAGCCAAAGGGCACTCTGACCACTTTGGAATTTTACTAGTCAAAGTGTTAACATACTAGGTATTCCTGTTAAAGCTCGATTTATATTTTTTTTTTTTTTTTAGAGACTGAAGGTCTACTTATACATAACACTAACATACATTTCAACCACCACAAATAGTAAAACCCCATCCTATGATACAGGACCTCAATTCCTCTTCAGGTTTTTTTTAGCTGTGGAATACTAAGTGAGCTGGAATGGTAATACCTAAACTGTAATCACAACAGTGATTGCCAGCTGTGCCATGTAGATATACAGTTAACATTTGCTTTCTACTCAGAGCAGCATTCACAGCAGGTATGAATTAAATGGCACTGGATGACAGCAAGGGACAAACTGTTTTGCTTTCACACAGCAGGCTACAAATTCAGCTCTAACCAAATTTGCTGGTCCACAGGTTGTACAACCATTTAAATAGAGTAACAGTTTAACAGGGCTGTACATCAGCTCACTCTGCTGCCTTAGGCCCAACTTCTTAGGTATTGTACCTCATAGTACATTAAGTTAAATAAGCATATTTAAGATCTCAAAACCTAGCAGTTTATTAAAAGATGTCTCAGAGCTGTAACAGTTATTGCAGGGAGTAAAGAAAGGTTAATTTCATCTCCAGAAAGCAGCAGCAGTGACATAAGCCTTTTATTTACCATGCCTAGATCCCTGCACAAGGTTATTTTAGGTTCTCCCTGGGAGTGAAATGCATCCAGCTATAGCAGTGCATTGCCTCCTCTTCATATAAACAGCAAGAGAGGTTTCATTATCCAAAAAGTCTAAAATATTATTTTAATTGTTCTTTATATGCACAAGTCAAATTAGACATTTATTTTCTAAAAAGTGGTTGTGGAAGATAGATAGGTTGAAAATACACTATTTTTACTCATTCAATATTCTTTTGATATTAGGATTGGTCAGTAGCTACTAAACAAATATATAGCCAGCTGGTATTTCACTGTGGTCTACTATGCAAATCAAAGTTTGAATATTTTAAAAATATGCTTAACTTAATTCAGTAATCCATCTTAAGTAGCCTTACATTCCAACATTCCATTTAGTTTAATTTGACTGACTTGCATATTACTATGAAGATCCCTAGGCAGTTAGCAAGTTTCCCCAACTGACTGAAGACCCTCCTTTTTCCTTACTGCAAAGTTTTGCCCACCACTTAAACCATGCGTCTTTCCATCCTATACAAAAATAAGAGACTCATTTCATTAGGAAGCATCTTGCATTTAAGCTAATCTGACACCAGAAATTCCAAGGCATCTTAAAGTGCTTGAGACTATTCCAGTATGATGACAATTTCAGTTACAGTAATACTATGCATAGTTGGGTGCACAACACCTTACTTGTGCTCAGAGCTACTTAGTGAGGCAACCAGGTTTTGTACCTGTACCACCACCAGTGGACACAAGATTCTACTCAGCTTGAGTGTAAAGGTGAATCAAGCTGGAACACCTTAATCCCATTGTTACCCAGTGCTGCATGTTACCTACTCTTTTAGTTTCATGTTCAACCTTCTGTTTGCGCTCCCGCCTCTAGGCACAAAAACATCCATTTTTCAGTTATGCCAAGTTTACTGACAAGATTTTAGCTTCATCATTTGCTATGAGTAATACAGAATGAATTGATTTCTGCTTTCTTGCAGAAACAAGGTAGTAGTGCTAACAGCATTGTGTACAACAAAATTGTTCAATTCCCTCGATTTTCTTCCTGAAGTCTAACTCTAAATTAAATACTGCTCTTAATGACATAACTGCTTTGCCTACTATCCTGCTTATTTTCACAGTATCAGAATTGTTACTACCCAAGCACAGGTGAGAAAGAAAGCAGGCTAGCAGCCTGCTCAGCTGTAAGCCCTGCAATAACTTTCATTTTACATTTCTAAAACAAACTATGCTATTGTTAGACTCTCCAGGACAGCGGTATGGCTTATGCATTCATCTGGAAATACATGTTTAAGCCCCTGTACAGTTGGTATTGCTTGATCTAGATGTTAGATCTCTCTTGAATCAGCAGCCATTTTAATCAAAAGCCTAAAAAAATTACTGAAGTGCTATTTGCATGCAGCCACAGACAAAGTATTTGATCCCTGGATGAGTCATACCTGCTTTGTACTGATAACAGTGGGCAGAGCCAATAGCTGGGCATGAACTAAGTTAATTCTTCTGTCTTATGCATAAAGCAGTTATTCAAGGCTCCAACACAGCAATACTGTGTTGATGTAAAAAGCAAAGCAGTCCATCTTGCTATTCATATGTAAAATTTAATTGCCAGAACTATTTCCCCCAAAAGCAAAATAGGAGTCTAAATACAGGCCTACAAAATGCACCTTATAAAGCCTCTGCTAATAGGTAGCTTTAGTCCAATACACTATGTGAAAAGCTTATGACAGGTAATACTACATATGCCAACTCACTTCTTTGGGTTCCATATCAAACTTCTTTGGCCCAACACTTGCAGCTCCCCAGGACTTCGGAGGGTTCTGTAACTGCTGTGATGACACTTGCTGCTGCCTGTCAGCTTTTCCCCAAGCCTCTCGAGTCTCCTGCTTCTTTTGTTCTGGCTCCTCCCTAACATGTGCAGCCCAAGCCTTCACAGGCTCCTGCTTCTTTTGCTCTGGCTCTTCCCTAACAGGCATTTCCCATGTTTTCACAGGCTCTGGCTTCTTTTGTTCTGGTTGCTCCCTAGTTTGGGTTACCCAAGGCTTTGGAGATTCCTGCTTTTGTTCTGGTTCTTCCTTAACTTTGGTTACCCAAGGTTTTGGGGACTCCTGCTTTTTCTGTTCCTGCTCTTCCCTAACTTTCGCTACCCATGGCTTAGGCGATTCCTGTTTCTTCTGGTCCTGCTCTTCCCTAACCTTTGCTACCCAAGGTTTGGGGGCCTCCTGCTCCTCTCGGACACGTGCTGCCCAGGCCTTTGGAGCCTCTTGCTTCTTCTGTTCTTCCTCCTCAACACGGGTCTCCCAGGCCTTTGTAGACTCATGCTTCTGTTCCTCCTCTTTAACACGAGCTTCCCAAGGCTTTGGAGAATCTGGTCTTTTTGGTTCTTGCTGCCTAACACGAGCTTCCCAAGGCTTTAAGGTCTCTTGTTTCTGCTCTTCAATGTTAACAAGCATTTCCCAGGACTTTGGAGGATCTTGTTTTCTAGCACACTCAGCTTCCCAAGATTTGGGCTCTTCTGGCTTCTTCTTGACAGAGTATTCTGCTTCAGGCAAATAACGCCTGTTGAGAAACTATATAGACCAAAGAAACTTAATGGCTCCCAAGAAAACATTTTGCTACTACAGTTCAGGTCAGTTAAGTTAGGTCACCCAGCTACTGAAAATTTCTGACTAAAAACAGAGCCTAGACAGTTTAAACACTAGCCATAGTAAGTATGTGGACAGCCACGGCTTTATCCTACAACACTACAGACTAGCTTTGCTTGGCATGCCACAGAGAAGCATGAAACAGTCCTGAACAGCACCAGTGAAGCATACTTCAGCTGGGTAAATCTATCTATTACCCTTACCCTCAATGCTAACTGATGTTCCCTAGGCAGTGACAATGTCAAGTGCAGTTGTGATTTTTATAAAGGTAGCTCTCCTCCTAAGCATCTAAAATGCTGTGGTACTATATTAGCAGACATTCTGCTAAGTGTAGCAGCACAGTCTAACCCTAAATCTTTGACCCTTTGAAGCTCCAATAACCAAGTATAACTGTCATTCTTAGAGTGCAAATACTAAGTCAGGTTCTCAGATTTAGTACCAGTGGACTTCTCCAAGTCCAGGCTGTGATTACTGTCACTGAGAGTTCAATGAAGTTTTCCTGAGTTACTACTTTGTCATAAACAGGAAGCATGTATATGAAGCAAAGAATGTACAGGGCTCACTGGCTGAGATTATTTTTTCCCTGACAGATCACCAGAAGAGCTTTAGTCAGGTAAGTGTTACCAATAGGTTACAAGAACTTGTTCTAGACTACACCCTCTAGTGGGATACCTGGGAAATAGGGATTCAGCAATTTAAGAGACAGTATTTCCACTTACAGAAGGACACCCCTCGTCACCTTTTGAACCAAGTTTAGTTGGTTTTATGCTACCGTCAGTTGAAGCTTGAGTATTTAACTCATGAGTCTGAAGGGCTGTTGAAACAGGTCTACGCACGCCTGTGCACACAAGTCTGTCTTGGGATCCCTACTTTTCTGACAAATCAGAGCAAGACCTACATCATTCTCAACCCCACCGATATCAATTCTACTGCAATAAGCTTAGCTTTTAGAGACAAGTTTAGTAGATGTGTATTTTCTCTATCCTGTAGTACACAAGATCAGCATTTCCACTCTAAAGGCTGATGCTTTGGTTTATTCAGAAAAGTGCCAGAGCATTAAAGTACTATACTGCTTCATGTAAACCTGCACCATTTATCCCAAAATACTCCAGAGAAGCCATAAATTTGGGGTTAGAAATAGAAACACAACCAAGTCTTTAATGCTTCCGACATAAAGCAACATTTAAGTTGCTGTTCAGACTCCCTTTCTAAGTTTAAAAAAAAAAAAGGGCTGCAGAAGGGCAGTTATGTTTCTGATAAATCACAATACTAAAGAAAAGCAATTAGCAGTGGAGTATCTTACCTCCTGTGGCTGTATTTCAGACTTCATAAGCTCCATAATGGATTCTAGAGAAAGGATGTTCATTTGTTTCAACTGATCAAATGCAGAAAGGCAGACCAAACAGTAGCAAGTCTTTCATCATATTTAATTAGGAGTGCCAATTGCTAAACCAGATATACTGAAAGCTCAGCTTGTCATTCAACATGCTATTTTTAGACAAGCTTTTATTTTCTGATTCGGTTTTACATTTGGAGACATTTAAAGTTAAGCATGAAACATTTTGTTTTATCCATAATTTGGTTATTGTAATATGTAACATCTCCCTACACTGGACAATTCTTACATCTTCAACATGGAGGCTTGCTCAGAAGGCAAAAACATCCTATTGCTATGAATTAGATTTTTTCTACAATATTAGCCAGAACAGGGCTGAAAGCCTTGCAGGTTCCATTTTAGTTACTACATTGCAAGTAAGCTACAGCACAGGATTAGATTTAGCATGAAACTACACAAAGTCAATGCTCAGTTCAAGTTTATCCCAACATTATGCTACAGAAATTGAACCCTGTAATATTCCACCTGGTTCTTTGACAGACTCTCCTTTTGACATCTGTCTTGTTCTCTCAGGTTTTCTATTTACTTCTTCTTCCAATTCTTTTACTGGCACAGTGGTGCGAGGAGTCGGAATACTTTCAAAGTAGCCGGAGTCTAGAAGTTTGGATAACAGGTCCTTCATGTGTTTATCTGAAGAGTAAATATCCATGAAGTTAAGACATGAAAATTTGAATTTAAGGAGTATTCAGACTACAGTTCAACACTCCTTACTTCCTCCTGTTATATAAATTGCAGCTTCTCCAAGTTCACACATTGTACTGAGTTACAGCAATAAAATGCTTTAGTAAAAGAAAGTATTTGTTAAACTGCCTTATATATTACAGCTGAAAACATCTTCACAATCCAAAGGTAAGACTGCAGCTAAACACTGAGCCACCTGGTCTCCCACAT
Source organism: Larus michahellis (assembly GCF_964199755.1). NCBI lineage: Eukaryota > Metazoa > Chordata > Aves > Charadriiformes > Laridae > Larus > Larus michahellis. The sequence continues at coordinate 66,315,322 of NC_133896.1, read as the reverse complement.
GCTTCAAAAGGGACTTGTTTACCCTTATAAACTAGCCAGCACTGATACTAAAAACATGTTGTGCAGACTGTAGCTTAGGTAAAGCGAAACAAAGTCATTATAGAACTGCCCTACAAGACCCTCTTCTCCGTGAGAGGACGGTAAGTCTCAGAAGGAAAAGTTAACAGCAAAAACAAGTGGGGGAAAGAAAGCAAGAGACTGTTCCAGACTGAACTTTCCTCTAAAGTTTTGGAGAAAAGTCAGAGTTTACATAGTTGAAGAAAACCGTAACTGTGTACTCTTTCCAATGAGCATTGTCCGGTTTCCTTCATGTGAAAAAAGAGACAGCAGCTTGGAGTGGAGAGTAAGACCTTAGAAGTAGCAGTGATACTAGAAATTGTTTCAGAGGAGCTAGAGACGAGGCAGCCTTGAGAACAGGAAGAATATTCAGTGAAAGATCATTCCTACCAGTGACAACCATATAAACAAGAATAGCAGCTAGAATTTAATACAGATATAAAAATTGCCTTCCAAGGCAATGAATGCTAATAGGTCATAATAGCTTTATCTGACATTTAGCTTGCACACAAAAGAATGGAAGACTGACACTAAAGGGATTGAAATACTAACAAAATAGTCACAAAAGTTTAGATGATAGCCAAAAAGCTACAGAAATTTGGAGTCCAAGATAACCAGGCAACTATCAGTTCATGTCAACAGATACAAAGGATAAAGTTACCAGCTTGTAACTCTACAAGGCCAATATACACTTTGTCTAGGACTACATGGATTTATATGACTTAGTTGTCAGTTCAACTATCTGTATGTGGAAATTAGATAGGGTACATTAGTGCTCTCATATAACAGTTTCAACAACATTGTTGTCAATGACAAATGAAAGATTGTTGCCACACAGCCATTACAAGACTGGAACAAATGGGACAAGCAAGGTCTGTTTGCAATAGGAAAGACACTACAACCCAAGGAAGGACAGTTTCCTCACAAGCAAGTTCTAAACAGGAACACAGAATACATGTTAGCTCACAAACAGGGTTTCTGAAACTAAAAGCCACAGATGGAAAAAAATATGTAGAGTCCCACAAATTTTGTTGTGCTTGAAAAAGGAGGACATTTGCAACAGGTCAAAGCAAGACTGCACTGTGCATGATTAGAGATCACAGCAAGTTCCATTATGACTATCATTCTTCAGTGTGGTATCCTGCATTGCAGTCGGACAATGGGTATGAGCCTGGAATTCCTACAAGGCAAAATCTTCAGTCTGGGGGACCTTCAGCCTGGGGCCACTGAAGCTTTGTAATATGTATCAGTATACTCAACTAAGCATTTCATGCCTGGGAACACTGTTCCAGTCTTAACCATTTGCACATAACTACCCAAAAAGCTTCCCACCGCTAGTTCTGTAAGGTATTCATGCATCAGCTTTTGAATTACTACAATCATTATTCCCCCAAAAGGTGTAGTATGTCAGTAGAAGAACATGCTTTCTTTTACCAGGTAAAGGCTTACTGCATCATTCTTTATCTGTACTTAAACAGAACTTTGAACAAACAGCAGTTCATCTTTGGATAACTGAGTTACAGCACTTCAGAGTGCTTAATTTAGTATCGTCCACATATATTAATTTGTTGTAAGATGTTTAAGCGGCACACAAATTTCAGATCTATAAGTTATTTCTCTGGATGAGACACTCACATGTTGTTCCAACCACAGGTTTCTCACTTCCTTCTAGAAGGTCCCAGAAGTAAAGAGATGATTGTTCCATCTGGTCTTCAACACTAAAACAAGTGACAGTTTCACCAGGTAGAATCATAGCCAAGATCAAGTCTTGTAGTATCCCAGTATCCCTCATTAAGACACTGACTAATGTTTAACCTTCCACATTAAGACTGCATACATAGAGTGAATCCTAAATCCATTATCCACTACTGAAAGTGATTCATCTATATCTGTTTGCAGATGATTTAATCAAGCAAATGTAAATTCTTTTGTTGGTAATTAAGACAGATTAGAGAGCCTACCATTATCCCACAAGACCATATGGCTGGACTTCATTCCAAGACAGGATTCCCAGACAGGGAAACAATTGCGATTTAATCAGCTGATCACCTTGTTTATTGAATGCACATGTGCAGGGGCAACCATCAACACCTCCTGCCACTCCACTAGTCATTGAGAAACTTTGACATAGACCCATTATCCACCCCACCCCTTCCAGACAATGGATTTATTTTTAAGGTGCACCATGATGAAATTTAGTGTCCCAAAGGAAAGGATTATGCTTCTTGTGGAAGTGTAATACAATGAGAATTATAAGCTAGAAAAAGTTATTTCACTGGGATGAGAGACTCCGTGTGGCTTTTTATAAGTAGCTGTTCTTTAGATGTTAACTTCAGAACAAAGATTAGGCATGTTTAACATATGACAAGTGATTACAAGTTTTAGGAACTTAGTCATATTTGAACATGGAAATAATTACTCTTATCCATGGTGTTTCAACTTACCACATAACTGCTTTTTTGAATATTTAAATACAATTCTTACTACACTATCTTAAAAACAGACAGGCTGTCATACTAAACATAAGCATCAAAGTACAAACATGATGCCACATTAGTACTGACATACATCTGTTGACAACCTGTTACCTTAAAATGTATAACATTTAGTGCAGAGGTATCGAAAACTTCAGTCAAATTTTTAAAGCTACTTTGAAGCTAACAGCAGGAGAGCCTCAGGAGTACTACCTTACATTCCTTTGGAATGAAGAAGCATATCTTTCCCAGATACACAGTTCTCCTGTGTTTACCACACTTTTTCCATTTCATGAACAGTGAGACCCCAGGGAAGCAACATACCACCAGCCTCTCTGATATAATGGTATTGGACTATCTCCCCTCAACCCCACAGGGAGACATAAGACAGCAGGGCTTGTGTGTAACTCGCAACTGAGGCTGTAATTACTGCAGCTTTCCTTTGATGCTCAGAGTGAGGTAAATCTGCCACATTCCTAGTCTCAGACTAACACAAGTTTACTGAACAGAATTTTAATTAATGTCCCAAAACATATTTCAAGACATGGCAGTGTCAGAGGACACTTACTGTAATGAATGAAGCATACCAATTAGATGAAAATCTTGAGCTTACCTCAAGTTCTCATTTCTTTCAGGACATGTCAGTTTTGCAAATCTTATGAGGTAGTCTAGTTCTTTAGAAGGCAAGTATATTGCACCATTCACACCACCTTTGAAATCTTTTTGAACATGCTCTTGAGTGAAGTTCTGCAGCACATACTGGACTTGAAGTATTGTACGCAGTTTTTTCTTCTCCGCTTCAAGCTTCAACAGACTCTCTCTTCGCTGCGCCTTCTTCTGTGCTTTCAGCAGCTATTTCAATACATGAATTCAACAGTTTAGTTTAGTAACAGGATTCTAGGATAAAACACACCAAGCTCAGTATTGATCACCATACATTGATCAAAATAACTATTAATTTTTGTTAGATAACACAAGTTCCTAATTCTCTCTTCCAATACCCAAGATCTTTCAAGCTCCTCCTCTGGAAGAGCTCCCTATTTATCCACTAATTCTCTACACATCAAGCTTTTAATCAAAGTGGATACCAGTAGCTTCATTTGTGGTATGCTTTTATGATATTTAGATCCTCATTATGCCTGCTGTTACTTTATAACAGTAGCTTTCAAAACTGAATATAAGAAATTGATAGAATTAACACCACTGCACAAACTCAAGCCTAACTGACCTCTAACATTTATCACATGAAGCTAATAATGCAGAAGGTATCTCAAATTTTTCCTAGTGAGACAACTGCCTCTTCACTTTTGAATACTCCAATTTAAATGATACGGCAGAATCCTATAGTTACTCTTATTTCTGTTGGCAGAAGACAGCAGAATCCTATAGTTACTCTTATTTCTGTTGGCAGAAGACGAAAGCACTCATTAAATAAGCAACAACACAAGCCACAGAACATAAAGAACCCCCATGCATTTGAGGAGAAATTTCTCAAAATGTACCAATAGAATTATGCAGCAGAAGCTATCCAAGTAACCACCGAATTAAAAATGCCTCAATATGGGGTACCTTATGTTTCTTTGCAAGGTCTAGGAAAATTTAGTTTTCTAGAATGCACTGTAAAGGATATAAGGATGTTGTTGCCAGAATGCCCCCTAGTGTTCTACTAATGGGTATTGGCCATATAATCCATACCGGTAGAAGTAGAGCCAAGGAAAAAACAAAGTGGATTAGGTTAGCCTTTAAATATAGCCTAAGTTCAAGAACAAACATGAACTGGTAGAAGTTAAAGCTGGATTACTAAAAACACCTACCAAAAGATACACTGGGTCACATTCCTTCATTTCTGATATTTAATGGACAGCTACACAGAGGAAAGCAATATGAAGCAAGCCACATTTTGACATTCAGCACAGTAGTTTATGTTCATACAATGACTGTGGGAACTCAAAGGAGCAACACTGCTGAAAAGGCTCCTAAGTCTCTGCTCACATAGTCCTTTGAGAGTTTTACTGCACTACCTGGAATTACTACATATACAAGAAAATCCTCTCTAGCAAAATTGTTTGGGTCTCAGTCAACACTGAGACAAGCCATTTTACCAGTCCTTCAGCATTTTGGAAGAGGCAGAGAAATAATGCCACAGCAGTGACTAATTATGTTTAGCATCCCAAGCATCACCTTGGATCAGATCTTCTCATAAGGATAGTGTTTGCTCGAGCCAAGAGACAAGTTTCTCCAAAGATAAAACACTTGCTTACATGAAAATAATGCATGTAGTGTTTTAAACCCTGAATAAAGACCTAAACAAAGCTCTACATCTGTCACATAGACACTTAGAGACTGCCATAATTAGAGACAACTACAACAGAACAAGTGACAAGCTCCACAAGCTTCGGTAAAATTTTACTAAGAGCTGTGGTCCTCACTGAAACCAAAGCGATTTAACCTCAGCACTTTCCCTCACTAGAAACATCAAAACATTCAGTTTGAAAGGAAACTTGGGATGTCATCTAGCCAAGCCTCCAGAACAAAGGCTACACTGAATCAAGACGAGATTTTTTAGAGTTTTGTGCAGTCAGATCTTTGAAAAGGTCCAAGAAGAGATTCTACTACTTCTCTAGGCAGTCTGCTCTGGTGCTGAGTTATCCTCAGAATGACTATTTTCCTCCTATCTAGTTTGGAAGCTACTGTTTCAATTTATGATCATTCCTTCTCCTACCCCATCTCTCAGCAAAAAAACTGGCTCCATCCTTTCAGTAATCTCTTTGGTATTTGACGACATCTTACTACATCTCCTGCCAAGCCTTCACTTCACCAGGCTCAACATGCCCAGTTCTTCCAGGCTCTACTCAGCAGGCACATGTCTCGGCCCACAGCTGCCCACCACTAGACTCACTGAAATTTATCTATAGCCTTTGTGTACCAAGTGACCAGAACTAGACACAACTGGTTAACAAGTACCAAATATTCAGTTCTCCTTTATGTACTGGTCCTCAGTCTAAGTCTAGCCTTCACTGCTCCAGGGGTACACTTAATTTACCCCTGCTGCCCACAAGGACCCGCATGTCCTTTCCAGTAGGGATGCTCCACTGCCAGTCTACAGCTATAGAAGGGATGAGCCCACCTCAGGCACAATCTACCAGTAAGATCATTAATGCTTTCAAACTTAAGTAAACTGGAGTCATCTTAAATGCAGCTGAGTTCCAGTGATTCAATTTGCTTAAGCACAATTTCTTACAGGGGTCCACAGTGAATAACCATATTGTGGAGGCCGGTAGTACTCAAAGTTGTCAACATTTGCTCTACCCACTACTCCAGACAGTTTAGGCACGTTGTTCTTCCATGTTCCAAGAAAGAAACTTCCTAGTATTGTGTGTATTGGCATATAAATGTAGCACAAACTTTGCAGCTACCCCCACCCCTACAATATAGGAAAGAGCATTTTATACTTACATCTTGGCTAAGTCCTGAAAAAGTCTTCTGAAGCTCCTTGGCAAATTCCAAATTGTGTACTACTTCATCATATTTCTCTACTGCCTCCTACAAAGGAATAGATAAAAATGTACTTTTCATGCTTAAGGCTACTGGTTGCACCTCAATCCCCTTGTACTTAAATTCTCATTGACAACTATTCATTTAGCATGTACTGCCCTGAAACTAACTTCTTTAAAGATACTATGTAACCAGTATTTTAAATTTAGTTGTGACTATCACTGAGCTGTGACTGTCTGAGATGCAGTACAAAGCCAGCCACACCACTGCACAGATACCCTACAAGTTTGTCTGTATTAGACTTTCCAGGCAACATCTTGTGCAATACTTGGTATACTAGTGTTGAAACAGGAAAGCCTGGATACCAGTTATTTCATTTTCCCTTTTGTTCCCATAAGTCTTAGCAATGAGGTAAACAGCTACTTAAAATCAGATATTGATATGAAAGCCTAGAAGGAATACAGGAGACAGACAAGTTCAGCACAGATCTTTTACCTTGATGCTTATCTGTATGCCTTTATAGACAATTTGCACAAACTTTAGAAAGAAAACAAGATAGAAGGCAAGTCATACTTTCAGGAAAAAAGTCTTTCAAATCTAGTTTCCACAACTAAAGCGGTGTTCCTGTCTTCACTTATGACTTTAACCAATGTCTTAGCAGCCAGTCTTCAAAAAAAGACTACTTACAGTAGATTAATTGCATTTTGATAGACCCTATTTTTTTTCATGAGTTTTTCCCCCACTGAGGAGTCAGTTCATTTTTATAAGTCTCCTTGACAGCTATAAAGATTGCAAAATGCTGCAGTTCAGAGATGCTGTCCGTATCCTCATACCATAAGGCATGTTTGGGAAGTAACAAGTTAAGTTTAATTTAAGTTGTTCACATGTGCTCTACACTCAGTTTAGTTTATGCTCATGACATGATGATATCAGAAGTTTTCCTAGAGTGGACCTGTCAGCCTAATATAAAGCTCTTTCAAAGTAGTGTTAGTGTTGATAAGTGTTTCATCAGTGCAGTGACAAAAGCTTAATCTACTGTCCCAATAAGATTTGGAACATGTGCAAATTCCATATGTGTTCCTAAGCAACTGGAAAGCAAGTTACACGTTCATTTGTTCTATCGGTTTGATGTTCAGTTACTTGTATTCACTTATTTGTAGTATACTAGACATTACTAGGCCTAAATGCTACTCAGCACAACAACATGCATGAGTTACTGTAAAGCACTCATCTGGTAGTTTAAGTTGTCCTTACAAAATTTGTCAAGCAACTTTTAAGAACTAATTAGCAAGTTCACTTAGCACTTATTGATTCCTAAGGCGTTAATGCCTACACATTTAACACTTGAGGAAGACTCACAGTTTAACACCAACATCTTACTAGACAGATTGCAGTAATTGTGCTTTTAACCATGCAAATCCAAGAATAAAACTCCCTTCCTGAAAACATCAGGAATGGTTACCACTGCTCTGATGACAAGCTATAACTCAGCCTGCAGGAAAGCAATAGCTTTCTTTTGTCACACCTGCTATTAACATTCATTAACAGCATGTTGGAGGAACAGTACTGAGGGAAGTCTGCTCAGCTTGCAAAACAGCACAATATTGCCAGAGATCACATTTAACTTGCTGGAAGCCCCGCATTTTTGAAACAAATGTTTCCTAAAGTAAGGCTAGCACACACAGTGGCTCTGGCAGGCATATACCATAAGTAATTACAGTTTAATCCAAATTGCTTGCAAAATAAGTTCATCACCAGATGCGCGCTTCTTCCTCTGTGTGAGAAACAATGAAAAATATAGAGGACATCAAGTCACATTAGAGCTCCACTGTATTATAGGCAGTTAGGTTTCTTTAGGCATGCGTCCCAATTATTAAGCTCAGCTCTAGCTGCAGTCACCAGGTCCCAGTGTTTGTACATATATCTGAATTCACATCTGAAAGGTACAAATGCAGTATTTCTGTATCTTAACCACTGAAGTGTAGATCTTAACTAAATTAAATACTGAGTTCATACATGCTTCTATAATAGTATCTGAACAGTTTGACTACCACTTGTCAGTTCACTAGCAAGACTGAATCCAATTCCCCATTTTAGAGCTATCCCAGAAGCTGAGATAAAAATACTGATACTTAAAAAGTTAAGCTCAGGTGGGAATAGTGAAAGCCAGTAACCAAGTTAATTGGCATTTTCCAAAGTTAGTGCTGCTGGATGCATTTGCAAGAAAAACATCTACAGAATCATTCACCTCTTTAGTTCCCCACATCTTATTTCACTTTCACATAACAGCTTTTCACACTCCAGAGTGTATACCAAAGAAACAGTCAAATTTGAAGTAGCTTTAAAACATGTTCAAGACTAATCAAGCTCACACACAATACTGTTCAATAGCCTCACTGTTAGTGACAGAAGAAAACAGATTGTATTTAACACCTATGATCTGAACACAAAAGGCTGTTGCCCACCTGATTCCAGATTGAGTTTAGAGGAATTAATAGGTCATCATCCTACTTCAAATCATCAGATTTAATTAATTTACTTCTGCACTTGAGATGGCAAGAGACTACAGATTTTGTGGTTAAGTGCTAAACGATCATTCATTCCAATAGGTAAACTTGCTACTTAAAACTAGGGTAATCCCATTTATGTCTAGTTCTCATTTACAAATTATTCAGAGTAAGGAAATAGTATTTGTGTTCTCATACAGCTGCACTGTGATAAAGCTAACAGTCAATAAAGGATTTCTCCAACTAGTTCATTAGCAGGATCAGCACTACCACTGAAGTGTTGATGCCCTTTATCACACAATTGTTCTTTAGCATGTGTGAAGAACATTCTAAAAATGGGACTCCTGGATGACTAGGGCAGTAAACCCTTTGGATTATGTGATACTGCTACTCAGACATACTCAAGAAGGAACAGCTTTCATGTTATAGAAACTTGGTTTCAGTTCTAGAATCCATTCTAGTCCAAGGTGGAAGAAAAGCCAGAACCACTGTTTTAACATCAGGCAAGTTAAGCTAGATCCATGAAGCAGATCTCATTTGTTTATTAATGATCTTGCTCCCTGGCATTCCAAACTCTAGTACCTTAGGTACAAAACAGACATTTTTTCTAACATCATTTGAGAGTGCTGGCAACTCCCAGCCATCTAATGGCAGCACTAGAAGGACAAGGGAGCATTCACAACTAAGTCAGTTAACTCTTGGCTAGATTCTTGTATTAGGGAAGCCTTTAGAACTCATGCAAGTTAAGCCAGCATCTTTTGTACCAACACAGACCATTTGTCAATTATACTTTAACAGCTACTTGTAAACAGCAGCACTGTGCAGCCAACAGGCAATTTCAAGTAACACCTGTTAGTGAAGAAGTCATGAGTGTTAATTAACTACCCCAGAAATCTCGAGGTTTGGGTTCTAACACTGCAATGCCATATAGATAAGCTGCATATGGACACCTCATCAAGAAATAAAAGTACAGGAGCACTGAAGCTGAAAGTCTTCAGAGCAAAGATAAACACAGACCTTCTATTACTTCAGTACACAACATGAAGGTTAAAGTAAGAGACTTAAAGCTTGCAGTCTCACCGTTCAGCTTAAGTACCTATAATTTGTCCATTTGGTTTTGTGAGAAATACCACTGCAAGCCTGCAGGCATTACTTCTGTAAAAAGTAACCTCCTTTAGCAACCTATCCCTTCTGACACATTTGAAGGTTTTGAGGCCACCTACTCCTGCATAAAGCAAACTTACCAACTGGTCTTGATTGAGGGCTTCTCCCTTCTTCAGGCGATCTTTGTAGTCTTCTAGTTTCAGCTGTAGGAAAATCCAAAGTAAAATGTTTATATTGATTTCTGTCTAATGTGGGTTATGGGGTATGAGTGAAATTACATACTCTTTCTATGTTTTAAGCCATCTGCATACTGCAACAGAATCGGAATTTTACTACTTCCTCTGATTTCAGGAGAAAGGAATGTAGAAAGTTTTGCTACACCTTTAATTTGGCAACCTCCAGGACTGCCTACTTCCCTTTCCTACCTTTGATCTTTCATGTCTTACTTGCTATCTTTGTTTCATTTAAGAGAAACCAATGCATTGACCCTAGATCTTTAAGGAGCTCCAACCACATCCAGCATCCTTATTTAGAATTAGGCTTTTTTAGCTTTTCCAAGACAATACTGGAATTTAGTTATCCTTGAATAATCCTACTTAATTTTTGAGAGCACGTCTTTCAAAATCTGGCTTCAGTTATGTCATCAGGATTTTATAGCACTATTTTCTAAGAAATTGGACTAATATCTTTAGGGAAGAAATAAGATTTGTTTCTAATATACTGAAGCAGTCTTTAAAAGCTGATGTAAACTATACAAAACTAAACTATTAGATATTACAAGCTTCTTTATACACACAGGGAAAAGAAAGGGGAGTTTACTGCCATGGAAGTTGAATACTATTTCATTTGTCTATCTACCCACAAAGGGTTTACTGATACAGCACCTACAGGAGCCTAAGAAAACTTTCTTCTCATTCTAGTAAGTCACACTTTGATTTTTCATATGAATAATATGGCCTTGCCAGCAAGTGAAAGATACCTGAAAAATTCACAACAAGCTTCCTTGGACAGAATTAGAATCCAACACAAAACTGGTTAATCACACAAGGAAACCATGCTTATCTGACATTATTCAAAATAACAGCATGATGCATGACATGAGACAGCAGTAATACTGCATCTCCTGCAGGTGGATCAAGTCCCCTAGCCACATGGCCAGAAGTCTGATCTATTCCCTTTTCTCACACTAGGATATAACACAGAAAGCACAGCATATTCATACATTTGCTTTACTTGTAATCCTGACACAGTACCAAAAGCAACAGCACAATTATTTATTTTATCTTACAGAAAATAGCATTTTTTGCAATTAAAAGTCATGCACATAGTCTTCAGTCACCTGCCAATCAACTGAAAAGTCTTAGAATGCAAAAGTCTGACCAGCTATAGCCACAATCTTTTAAGTGTATCATTATCTCACTTCTTATTCTTAAGACTATTCTGCCTCCCCCCACCCCAGAAAAGCGCAGTTCAAAGCAAGAGAGCAGACTTTGGAGGCTTTCTGTTTAAAAGCTTTCTAGTGAATAACATTTGTCTATATTTAAAATATAGAAGTCAAAGATTTATGTGAAATGCAATACATATTTAATACCATTTAATGTTTCCGTGAGTCAGAGGAAACACTGTTCCTAATTTCAAATTTTACATACATTTCTACATCCTAATATTAGATGCATATAATCAATAGAAGAAATATGAGGATTTCTGCAAGACCACAATCCATCTCCAAATCAGTTCCAAGTTAGTTCTGACCTGATTCAGTCTATTAGAGAAGCATCCCCGGTTTTGATCAACATTCAGTTACTTTTACTAGCTATTGAACATGCACTGCAAAGCCAGCAGCTGAGAACAAGTTTACAGTTAGCTGCATTCCTGATTCCCTGAAACAACGTTACACTCACAATGTCAAACACAAGAAGCCCATCTCAGAACCATAAGAATAAAGAACACCATTCTTTACTATACAAGGGTTATAAATGATAATAAAAAGCCACTAGCATATCCACATTTAGGTCCTTTCACAGGTTATTTAAAAAAATAAATCAATTATTACTCCCTATATAGACACAGCTATTCCAGCTATTATAAAACAAGCACTGAGTTTTACAATTAGCAGTTTAAATATACGCCATACCAAATAAAAACAAGTTACCTTCTTTTTCTCAATGTTCCTGATCTTGTGTTTGAGGCAGATAAGCCCATTATCAATGTAAGTCTCATACGCCTGGGAAGGAGAGGCTGCCGAGTTCAGCGCAGACTGCAGGGGGCTGGAGGGAGGTTGGTTCTCCCCAGACGGGTTCACCTGCTGCTTGGCCGCCTTCATGCTCTTCTCCTCCCCCTCCTCTGACCGGCCTGAAGGTGATGATGGGCAATGGAAAGGGGCTTGGGAAAGCTGCACCATTGAAATGGATGGAGCTGCAACAAAACTCCTTTTATTTAACTCTCTCCCCCTCCCTCTATTTTTTTTTAAGTTACATCTTTTCTTACCACACATTCAGAAAATGTAGCCACAAAATTGAGCCTCAGTGAGAATTCATCACAATCTTTCACTCTTCTCCAACCCCCTTTCAAAATATCCGTAGCAGGAATTTCAAAGCAAGGCAAACTTTGTATTGTTCAAGTCTCCCCACCCATCCAGACACCAGAAATCCTTTACATAGGCAGAATCAGACAGCACAGGGGATGATTCCAGAAACCCAATATAGTGTCCATATAAAACTAGGCGGGTTTCCTGCACACATCACCCACAAGGGAAAAAAAAACTGCAAGCAAGCAATTGCAAATCACACTGCCGGCCTCCTATCCAGGCTGCAGCCTGAATGGAGATTTAGAAGTGGCATGCCTGAAGGGACAGCCCCTCTTCTTCTCAGCCCCCATTAAATCAGTTTTACCCCTTCATGACCTTTGCAACAATCCAACTAAGAATTGAAAAAGATTTCAATTGAAGAAGTGAAGAGAAAAAAAAAAGCTTGATAAAGCAAGCCACACACTCAGTTACAACAGCATCATTCTTCACAAGGAATTGGTCTCTGCCTACACCCACCCAAAAGATGTGCTTGTGCCGTGGCAAGACACCAGGCTTTGATGGGAGGGGCCGGGCTTTAACCTTGAACAGAGAATTTCTGTAAGAGATGCTCCACCACCCTCATCCTCAACTATTTGCACCTGCTCCTGGAAAGCAATGACACCACATTTCTGCGTCCCTTCCCTGCCAGCCAGGCCTGCAGCGCCATGACCCCGGCAGGCACCAGCCGCCCACACCGAGGGAGGCCAGGGGCTGGGGGGAGGAGAAAACCCGCATTTCCTCGGGACGAGCCCGCTCAGTCCCCGCCGGCGTCACCGCATCCCGCCGGCTCCCTGGCCCGCCGAGGGGGGAGCCCAGGCTCGGCCGCTCATCACGCCCTTGCCGGGGACGGCGAGCATGCACCTCCCGGGGAGGGCACGGCCGCCACCGGCCCCCCGCCCGACGGAGGAGGAGTGGGGGGGAAGAAGACAGCAGCGGCGGGCTCCCTCCCGCTGGCGCCGCCGTCCCGGGGAATCACCATCACCATCGCTTCATGCGCCCGCTTCCCCTGCGGTGGCAGCCGCTGCAGGGCCCCGCACCTCCCGCCTCCCCGCTCACCTCGGTACCCGCACACGCTCAGGCCCGCCCTGCCGCCCGCCCCCCCCCTCATATAGGGGCGGTGGAAGGGCGGGGCGGGGCGGGGGCGGGGCCCGCCGCCGAGGTCACCGCCTGCCTCCCAATCGCCGCCGCCGTCTCACCTGTCCGTCCCGCCTTCCCGCCCCGCGCCTCACGTGACGCGGGGGGGGGGAGGAGCCGTTAACCGTCAGCGCGTGCGGCGGGGCGGGTCTCGTCTCTGTGAAGGTCGGGGCGCCCGAGCTGGGGCGGGGTCGCCCGTCAGTCTGGGTTCAGGGGTTGGGGTGTCGATCCGCTGCGCGGGACCTGCTGCTCCGCCGGAGCTTGGCATGGTGCAAGGGGCCCTGAGGGATGGCCTTGGGGGCAGGTGGGTACAGGGCGAGCACGGCGCTGCCGCCCGTTTCGTAGAAAAGGGGCCTGTGGCCTGACGGTGCCCCAGGTCTTGATCTAGGTGAGGGGGTTGCACAGGTCCCTGGTGAAGCCATGGTCCGCCGTGGAGTTCCGTGTACCGCAATGGCCTCTTAAAACATTTGGCCCAAGACAGGCTGGCTGCTCTCTCCAGGCAGCCCTGAGGAAAGGGCCTCATCACCCCCAGTGCAAGGGGATCCCCACCTCCGCCTATTCGCAACACGGCACCCTCTTTCCCTATAGTGTGGGTTGGGCAGCAATGGGGCAGTAAGAAATGTTGGTTTGTGCCTGTTTAAGCTAGCAGAAGGGTTGCTCCAGGTCAGTACAGAGCCCCTTGAGGAGACTTACAGGACTCTGAATCATCTTATGTAACAAAAGATGCGTACGTCCTCTAAAAATGCAACTCAGTCATGTAAACACTTCATAGCTAGTAAAAGCACTTAAGTCCATTGAATGTTGACAATAAAATAATCACAAACAAACTTTTGTTAACCTCTAACGAAACTGGAGAGGTTCTTCTTCTGGAGAAGGCTCCAGGGAGACCTCATAGCGGCCTTCAGTATCTGAAGGGGGTCTACAGGAAAGCTGGAGGAGGACTTTTTAGCGGGGCATATAGTGATAGGACGAGGGGTAATGGCTTCAAACTGGAAGAAAGTAGATATAGATTAGATATCAGGAAGAAATTCTTTACTGTGAGGGTGGTGAGGCACTGGAACAGGTTTCCCAGGGAAGCTGTGGATGCCCCATCCCTGGAAGTGTTCAAGGCCAGGCTGGATGGGGCTGTGAGCAGCCTGGTCTAGTGGGAGGTGTCCCTGCCCATGGCAGGGGGGTTGGAAATAGATGATCTGTAACGTCCCTTCCAACCTGAACCATTCTACGATTCTAACAATGCCATCAGGTATCAAGGTTGGAAGACAAGAGAAAACAGACCTTCCAAAGACCAGAGGACTAAGTTGGAATTACGTTTTCTGTTTCTCTTTTCATGGTCATTACCTCAAAAAGCAATATATAATATAGCAAGTTCAGAGAGATTCTGAAAGTTGTGAAAGTTAGGAAAATAGAGACATTTTGAAAGAATAATGAGTCAGTAAGGAAGGATCATGAAGAGAGGTTTTACAGAACACAAAACGTGCTCATGTAGCACACCGGATAGATGAGAGAACTGGGGAGGAAGGGCTCGTACAAAAGAAAGATTGCATTTAAAAGTAAAAACAAGCAAATGATAAATGATTCAAACAACAAGGAGAGCTATTGCAGAATCAGATTCAGCCATATGGAACCACCTGTAGCATCCACAATCTTGCCACTTTTCCTGGTTTAATCACAAGTCTCAAAATACTTTATTTTTCTTAAAGCCCTGGCTCCTAAAATAAGGTCACTTTGCGAGGCTAGTTTTCGTGACTGAGAAGAAATGCTAATGAATAAGACACAGCTTGTGTCCAGGATCAGCAACATACACTGAAAGTCCTTCAGTAGATTTCTGTTCTTTGTGCACTTTTATTCAAAGCTAGCACTGATGGACTAGATCCTTGCAAAGTAATTACAAAATGAATGATCGGTTAATGCATATATTAATAATAAGTCATAATTAATGTGCAGACACCTGGGACTATTCTATAAATCATAATTGCAGCAGGCAATCTACTTTATAGTGCACTTTTACGATTCGGAAATTGTGTAAAAGAGGAAAAAACTGAAAGGGAGATCCATATAAGCCAAATCTATATTTAAAATCAAAGGATATTTGAACTTCATTTTAAAACAAATACAGAATAACTACTTGAGACTGATGCTATATACATTTATAGTATATGTATGTAGTCTCTAGAGTACTTCAAAGAGTGTTATTAATGTGGCAAGGTCAAACACACCAAAGTTAGGAAATGCCAGGATTAAGAACAGCCTAAATTAATTAGTTTAATGCCATTTTGCAGATCCATTGTGAGATCATATTTAAGTAGACGGCCATAGCTTATCACAATCTAGCCACACATCGATCACAGCCACGGAGTCCTAGACTCTCAGTGCTCCGAACCCAGGGCTCTGTGCACTTTACTCCAAGATCTGAAGGGGATCGTACTCTAATGGCTGAGGAAAAACAGGCTGTTAATTTCTTCATGTTTGACTGATTCTGCTTATCCCCTCCAACTGGGGACTGCCCTCATTTTTTCCAGTCCCAGCGGTTTATCCCACTCTCATTTTTCTTGCATTCCTATTTTCACTCCTGAACTCCAGGCTTGGTCTTTCTGCCCAGGTCTGCGTGTTGTCCAAGTCACGGGCTCCTCTGAGAAGCAGTATCTCCTTTGCACACAATTCCAACCCTTTGCCCGACCACTTCCACTTTTCCACACCCGACTCTTCATCCAGCCTTGCAAAACCCTTCCTAAACCCAGTGGCATCCAGTGTCAGCCTCCAGCTACAACGGGCCAGTCCCCGCCCGGCTGTGGTAAAGACTGAGAGACCAGGTTCCTGCTTTCATTCCTTGCCATCCCTTTTATTGTTGTATTGTGAAACACCAGAAAGTAAATGGATATGTAGAATAAGATCAGCTGCCTGATAAGTTCAGGAGAGAAAGACATATAGTAAATGTGCTGCAAAGATCATGCAGTGATGGACTAGAGAAGCCTGCTTCAGTCATGGAACATCCCTCAGAAAGGAAGGCTGAGGAATTCTGGAACCAGCAACGAATGAATAAATTAGATTTCACAAAGAAGAATAACTTAGTCAGAATTGCACCCAATTTATTGGAAGAACCTGGAGGATCTTTGGAAATATGTTGCTGCAAGGCTATGCTATGCTGCAAGGAGTTTTTTCACGTTATCTACCCTGTGGCTAACTGTCTGCTGTTCAGAAGTCAAAGCCAAGGAGTCTGGTGAAAGGGCGCTTCACTCAGTGTCCAGCATTACACAAGCTGCTGCACATCATCATGACTTCTAACTTTTGCAAATGCTTCTTAACAATACAATTCTCCCTTTACACTCCAGCTCCTTGTCTTCTGTGTTTTCTTTACAGGATCCTAGTTTCAGATTCCTTGTATGGAAACTTTTTCTCCTTCCTTTTTACCTCCATTTTCAGTCCTGCCTAGCAAACTGGTTCACATTCCTGTTCTTCTTGTGCAACCAGTGCCAGGCACCCTTTCCAATTCCCAGCCAGTTTTAATCTCCTCAGTCCATCCTCATCTCACCAGAATTCTTGATTCTATTGACTCCTTTCCATTTCCCTCATTTTTCTCCCCACCCCCCGCCATTTTCTGCATTTTCATCAGACATTTTATTCTTCTATAATGTTCAAGGGAAAGAGGAAAAGGAGCCATGAAAGTAAGCAGAAATAGTTACTGTGCCTGGGAGCAGCCATTACAAGCATAGTCAAATTTCACCTACGTAGCCCCAGGCCAAACAGAATGCGTTTAATTAAAGCCCGTGTTAACACCTATAAGATCTGCGAGGGAATGGAGTTATGCTCCCTGGCAGAAGCATCTTTGGAGAATTTACAAGTTCGGCTGAAAGAGCTCTCTGTGGAGTATGTGCCGACTGCCTGCATATAAGCATATTGCACAAAAGCCACTCCTTGACAGCAAAGTTGAAATTCCTGTTCCCAGACTGCGGGTTTCTGAAATTTCAGTGAAAGCGCAGAAAGGGTCCCATGAACTGCTTCTTTTTTTCAGTGCCATTCTTGAAAATGGCTAACCCAGTGGGTCTCAACCCAGTTTGAGGCAGATACATAGAATGGAAGATTTCATCTGGAACTGAAAAAGCTGTTAAAGCAAAGGCAAATTAAAAATAAATAATAACTGGGAAGTGCTGTGCAACCTTAGTAATCAGAGGAGCCAGCTGAGATGAAGATGTTGTGGTCCAAGCAGTGCATGCAGCAGCACCTGCTTCTGTTAGTTTATCTGTCCTCGCTCAGGACCTTATCAAATCTCATCTGCAAAGGTGAAACGTTGCAGAGCAGGCATTCACATGGGATTTCTTTTTTGTCTGTGTGTGAGTGAAAATTTCAAAAGAAATCCACTCATTTCCAAGGGTGAGACTAAAGGCAACATTTGCCCATAAATACTTTGCAATAGGGACTGGCACGTGAAAGTGGATTTCTTATTTCTGTCAGAAGCATTTCCTTCATTGACCCTATGAAAAAGCTTTGCCTACTCATAATTCTTGGAAGTTGCAACTCACACCTGTGCTTGTTGGGGTTTTTGGCAGCTAAACTCTCTCTAGAGTTTATGTGCGGTGAACACGCAGACTGTAAGGCTTTGGATGGCCACTGCACTCTGCTGTGAGGACTGCCATCATTTTCAGGATGGGAATCATACTTCCACGGTGTTTTCTGTGTTTGTGCTGCTAAGAACATGGGCAAGAAGATGTTTAACTCAGATGCAGAGGAGATAAAAGGGAGGAAGATAATATATGGGACAGAAGATTAGTCTAAGTGATAGACTACTGGGGAAACCTTGGAAAGTTGATGTTAAAATATTAGTAAGCTTGTAAAATTAGGGACTGAGAAATTAGAAAATAGTAGAAGTAAATTTTCCTTTAGAACCAATATTAATTCAGTTCATTTTCTGCCTGGCTGTTGACATTTTGATAAATTAACACATTTAGATTGTTATTTTCTCCATGAAACCCCTCCCTTCCCCCTCTTTTGTTCTGTGCCTGGTGTGGATGTGGCCTTAAAACAAAACTGGACTGTGCATTAAAACAGTTGATGAGTTCAGGACTCATACCTAGTTTTTGCAGGATTTAGAAGGCTTACAGGGAATGAGCAAAATAACTGCAGGAAAAGATGCTTTTATGGATAATGCAAGTGAACACTAATGCTTAAGCTAAATTTATCCCTAACTCTGCAACAAACTTCTGAAGAACTTTACATGGATATGATCCTCATTTTCCAGATGGCCTAGGATCTGGTTGTAGATATTGAGCATTCACAGCTGCAAGTAACATAAACGGGGGGATGCTTTGGGTGTAATATAGTCCTTCGCATACAAAGTATTACACAGAATGAGGCATTAAGTGTTTCAAATTATGCACTCAAAGTTAGCAGCATCTGTGACAATCTCTTGGTGTCTTAACTTTTGCCTGTAGAAAAGGGGGATAATCCCACCTCCACCATTCACAGGAATGCTGACAAAAAGCTTCCCAGTGTATTTCCCCATTCAAAACCAACTCTGTTTCCAAAACAGACCTTTATTATTTAGTTTTGGTAGTCTGTGGAAATAATGTTTTCTTTTCCTAAATGTAAGGGTGAGTTCTGCAATGGGAAGAGTTTATGACAAATAGGAACTGTAGACCTGTGCACGCTCACCATTCTGCACTGGGATTAACTATGTGATACTGTGAGCTACGTGTGCTGCCTTCATCTGCTCCTCTGGCAGAGCCCAGACAGTCCACTGCTTCTTTGCTTCCCAAGAAGTAGCTAGAAATTGCTCCGTGACCCGGTCCTTCCATTGCAGCCCTGAAGAACCTTTCAATGCTGTAGGTCTGCATTAAAATATTATTCTGTGATGTTGTACTTCTCTGTTAGAGCATTTTTTTGCTATGGCTTTCATCCTCATTAAAGTAGCTTACCAATTGTTTTTTAAAACCTTTCTCAAACATCTGGGGGCCTTCTTTTTCAGATTTCTGGGTTCTTACACAAACACATTTTCTTCTCACAGAATTTGATTTGCTTGCTTGTCCAGCGACTCAGCTGCAGGATCCTTAATCGCTAATGGCTCAAGCCTCTGTGTAGCAGAGGATCTCCAAGCATCTCACAGGCATGAATCTCTGGCTGACTGTACCTTTATGACCATGGGTGCACAGCTCAAAAATGTTTCAGTCAAAAGGGTTTTAAAATGTAACAGCCTGACTTGGTTGTTTTCTTTATCCAGTTGATCATCTAAGGTATGGTTTAGATAGTGATGATTTGGACAGCTTAGAAGCTTTCATGCCTTTCATCCTATGACCAATAGCTCTAACTCCTCCAGAGAAGCTAATGAATGTTTATTATTCCCAGGGAAATACTAATAACAAATTTATTTCCTTCCTATTGCCACCTATACACCTTTGATCTCAAGCTTTTCAGGTGGACCTGTAGAAAATATTTTCACTTGTGTTTCCCTTTGAATCTTACTATGTCACAATTGCATTCTGGGACTCAATTAATTTTAAAGTCTGACTTTGGACCATCGCAGACTAGTTCTGCAATCTGTTATCTTTCTCTGCATCATTACCCAGTATGTTATGGGGAAAGAAAAAAATAGGCCCCACTTTCTGACGACTTCTCGTTAGAAAGAAAGGATCAGTGGCAAACAAATTGACATTCCTGAAATCTGTCTGTGATCTGAACTCAGGACTCAATTTTTGTGGCTTCCTTTTTTTTCTTCTGCAAGTTCTGAGCAATTTCATATGCAAAATGTTATACACCTGTATGTAATTGAATAAGAAGAGTGGCAGAATTTAGTAACTTCACGAAGTGCTAATATGAGATTCAGGCAGGAAAAAAAAACCACATGAAATGATTAGGGAAGAAAGCTTGAAGACTGTAGAGATTTTTATTATCAGTTAGCTTATTTTGTGCATCTGCATTCCTGTAAAAACTTAAAATTCACATGAAATAGTATGGTATTTATGTGGGGAAGATGTTAACAGAAGAATAAAATGCATGGTAAATAGAAATTATAGGAAAAAATCATAAATCAGAGATCCAAACCAGCCCCTTGATAGCTTTAATAAAGTGGAGAGGTGTTTTCTAAAAATGTACATGCAGATGCTCAATTCTATGTTGCCCATTTTCTCGCAAAATAAAAGAATATTGATGACACGAATGTGCATAAACACAAGTTTAAGTATTTATAGGATAGGGCCTCTATTTAAGACCTCCAATGATTCTTGTAGAATTCAAAGTATGAGAAACAATTTTGATCAAAGTCCTTAATTTTCCAGGTTGTTTATGAATTTGTATTCTAAAAAGATCTTATATTTATATTGCAGCCACTATTTTCTTAGACTCACCAGCAAATTAAATTGCTCATAAATCTTTCAGTATCTTTTAAAAAATAGCAATTGATTTTTATCAGAAATAGGAAAAGTGTTGACAATTTATAACAGGGCTGGAACCACCCCAACAATTTTATAAAACTCTTAGCTAGCAGGATCCTGACAACTTGGGTTTTAATAATTTTTATGCTATTAAAATGAATTAAATATTGGACATCATTTTAATCACCTGCTTCACCTAAGCCCCATTTTCACTTACTCGCAATATTTGTTACGAACAGTAGTTCAAATAAAATATCCTCTTAAAATATCTGCATAGAAACGAATCTGTTTTTCTCTTACCTTATTAAGCGTTGCCACAAGAAGCAAGCTTTCACTTGGAACAATTTGATTAAGTACTTTGCATACTTACGTTGGCCGTGTTGATATGAGTGCCACCATTCACGCAAGTGTTGGAACACGGCAGGGGCCACAGGGAGTATAAACTGCAGTTGAGCCGCAAATTATTTTTTTGTTCAGGACCCTAATTAAACATGTGCAGAAGCGCATGCTTAACTTTGAGCATTTGACTAATCTTGCTGACTTCATTAAGACAATATACTCTAGGAATTTCATTTTTATTAAAAATTCATATTGAAAAGCATGAGGGGTTTGTTTGCACTTGCTGTTTTTCCTGCTCACAAGAATTGTGATCTTAATGGGAGGGTTCATCTTCTTAAAGAGGAGCAGTAAGTGCTTCCTTGAGATAAAAATCTTGACAGCTTTCCAGCACGATATTTGTATGCTAATGGAAAAGTGACATGAAAGAACTTTACTTCAAAGTGTTTGTGAATAATTGTTTACTCTCTATATTATTCACATAATTCAGATACATATGTATTATTATGTTTTAAAAGTTACAAATACTGCTCAATTCAGAGATCCTGTTTAAAAAAAGAAAAACGGAAACAAAAAAACTAGTGTTTCTGCAGCACTTTGAATATGCAGAAAGGTAGTTACGAAAAAAAAGCAATGAATAATGTTGTCAAAAGCATACTGCTGTTACACCTCCTAGAGTTAATGGAATACGAGGAATGTTTCGTGATAAGAAAAAACAGAACCAGCTCTGATGCTTGCCAGAATATAGGAGAATAGTTTTTATAAATTGTTTACAATTTTCCCTTTTTTCAACCAACTTTACACTGGCAGAACTGAAGACAAAAACCTGTTAAATAATCAGACCCTTCAAACTCCAGTCAAGTTAATGCCAGCGGAGTGTTTTCAGATCCTCAGAAAATCAGACCAGTGTTATACTCCTGCACCACTCCCACTGCTGATAAGAAAACAAAAGAGCCCGGGGTGAGCCTGGGAGAGAGACAGAGATTTAGTGACCATCCTACAGATGGGAAGGAAACCTGTAAAAACCCAAACAAAGCACAACCTTGAAATCTTCTCTTACAGTAATGCTGAAAGGCAGCACGAATAGATGTGGTCATCTTCGTGTTTCAGTGATAAAGAAATACGCGTTCATTTCACAGACCTAGGTTGACTCAAGTGTCAACAGCAGGATGCACAGGATTGTTAACACAGATAGATAGAAAAAAAATTCACTTTTGAATGCTGCCCCGTCTTACCCAGGTTATGGCCACATTGTCCTTGCCACCAGCATGTCAACAGAGCACAAAATCCTGGGCCACGCTGGATGCCTGGATCACGGCCACACTTCCCAGCCCTCAGGGTCCTTTGGAAATGCTTGAATTACTGCATGTTACATGTAGGGATGTGAGCTGATGAAGGCTAGCCTGTTTTGCACTTGAGCTTCCTTCCCTAGATAGCCAGTTGCACATGCCAGGTCAGAGGTGTGTGACTGGTGAGGGGATCAGATGTCCTATGCAGAACCAGGAGCCAGTCCAGTTTAACACCCTTCAAGTCCCCTGGGATAGGTAGGACTCCTGGTAGCCCCAGACTGAGCAGACAATTCCAGAGCTAAAAGCCTCCACTTCCAGAAAGGCTGAGCAACCCACAGCTCCCTTTGACGTCCGTTGTAACCAGAAATGCTCTGCCACTCTGAAAATAAAACGAAAAGCCCCTGGGTCTGCAAATATTTGTTCACAGGTTTATCTTTAAGTACATAAGTAATCCTGCTTCATCCAGCCTTCATTGAAGTCATTGGAAATACTGCCATGGGCTTCTCGGAGGTCAGTATTTTGCCCCTCACTCCCACTGGGCTTCTTGTGTATTGAGAGCAGGCCTAAATTTGAATTACGTGCTTACAAAAAAAAATACCCTGAATATTTGGATATGTTTTACGAGAGAGATTTGAAATTAAAAACCTGCACATTTCCCCTTACCTTGCTGTAATGCCCACTCATGATGCTGGTGTTAGTTTCACGCTGCCAAAGGTTTACTAGTTTCAGCTTTGCATTTTAGTTTGCTTCTGTGAAAAGTTTCTTTTGCTGTGTAGTTCAAGTGTATTATACCATTACAGAAAGGTCCCTAAAACAGTGGCTGACTGCAGTTAGGTGGATATTTCTGCTCCCTGCAGAGAAACAGACTAGAGAAACACACAGTAAAAACTCAGAGAATCTTAAATATCCATAAGAAACTGCATTACCCACCTTGATTTTATAAAGAAGATACTCAGATGTGATGGCCATATGAAATGCCAGTATAATTTATAACTGTTCTTTTTTAAATTTATTTGTCTTAGTTCAGTGGCTCACAGGCTGAGTCTCAGTCTCTCTTACTTGATAGATGTGGGTTTTTTTTTCAAATGACACAGGGGATTCACAGACCTGGCACGTTCCCAAGTGCAAAAGGGCTCCACACAGCAATACAGTACTGCTCAGCTCCTCTTCTCTTTGCTTTACATGATGGTATGTAGCAGAGAAAACACAACATGCCAAACTCTGACAATTATGAATGACCTTCAGGGTGGAACCTAAATTAGTTGCCTGAATTTCCAATGAAGCTCCCTCACCCCCCCCAGCCTCAAAGCAAATTATTTTCTCACATCTAATCAAGATATGATTATTTACTCTGAAATTCTATATACAGACTTCATCTTCTAATAGAAAAATGATAGCAATTTAATGGGCTACGAAACATTCCTAACCTTTTTTATTGGTGGTTAGCTAATGTTACTGTTGCAATTAGCAACACCACTCAAGCCTGCAGGTACAGTTGAACAAAACTTCACATGGGAACTTCACTTGAAATACGGTGTCAAGCATAAAACATTTTGTAAAGAAGCAGATTGAATTTTAGCAAATTGACAAGATGCCTTCTCAGCCTCCCAAGCAGTCTGCCCCTCCAAATATACAGAGGAAGAACGTACTGTTCTTTTACATTGCAATGATCAGAAGAGGAACATGTGCTTCACTGGGGGTGGGGGGGGCTACTCACATTTGGTAGATTGAGAAGAAACGGGGGTATTTCTGAGTAGATGCGTTTTATGTGATTACTATGTTGCCAGTCCAGCAAAGCACGCACACAAGTGGACAAGAAATTAAATTTACTCCAATGTAATTTTAAACACTTTTTTGGTGAATTTTTAGTTTCTTTAGACTTTTTTAAAAATACACTGATTAGCTAATAAGTGGTTTGTTAGGCTCATGTTAATCGTCGTTCCAGCAAATCCCACAAGTGCAGCATTTAGACAGAGCTCAGTTAAATTTATCCAGCACCTTTTATGGGAATCTCATGGTTGTCCGGAAGTTTCCCACCCTGGGAGAGAACGCTTGTG
The DNA here is from genome assembly GCF_964199755.1 of Larus michahellis. NCBI lineage: Eukaryota > Metazoa > Chordata > Aves > Charadriiformes > Laridae > Larus > Larus michahellis. The sequence goes on along the minus strand of NC_133896.1, from coordinate 66,290,942 downwards.
GTGACGGGTAGCATCCTGATGAGGGAGGCAAGTTAAACAGTTTTTTTAATCATCTGTTGATTAGTTGCATCATGTTTCCTTTTCTATTCATCCTCCAAATATTCCATTGTCCGTAGGGGGTAACACCTGTGTCCAACATTTTTTCATTGACGCTTCTTCTTTCTAATAGCCTCGGGCTACCTGCTTCCCTTCTTCATCAGACAATTACCCAATATGAAGTGTGCAGCATGCGGATGAAGTGTTGTGAAGGAAAGGATGTCCTGAACTCATTATTTGGAGAGATATGCAACAATGAACTATCTGCGATGCTGTTGGAATAACATATGAAATAAATTAAGTGGAACTGACTTTGCCATTTTGCATATGATTATGGAGAGTTTAAAAGCAATGTCTTAAAAATTATGAAGTTGATTGAAATTATTATACATTTATTTTCTGCCTCATACATTAATAAGAGAGCTGTGACAGTGATTTCTAAATAGATAATAGAGAAGAGTGAACTAACACACATGCTTTAAAACTGTGATTTGAAAATTTCCCACTTTGTTGCATAGTCATGAGGCCTGTTACTTGCACATTTAATTTCCTTTGAATACTTTTAGCCCAGTGAATGATTATAATTATTAAACAAATGTACGGAAGACTGAATCATTTTTTATTTTTATTGCTATCTAGATACTAAGGTAGGTGGAAGTGATGACGAATGTGGGGTTTTTTTAAAGATAAATGTTTTATTTATTCTGTTGGGCATAAGTTTTCAACTAATTTGAAAATTTAAATGAATTTACAGCTTACAGCAGATGACAGAAAGACAGTCCTGAAACCAGAAATCTCATTTTCCCTTGTGTTGGGCTGCTCAAAACAACCAATGTATTTAAAAGGAGTTATGGCTGAAAGTATACTGTAGTGGTCAGGTAATATCCACAGTTAACGTATGTGTTTCTTGGGTGGGTTTTTTTTAATTTAAAACCCCTCAAGTTCTTAGAAAAGCTGAAATCAAAGCAAATTATGGAATTAGGTAGAAGTTCCAGGTGTTCCAGAGGATCTTGAGTATTGGATATTCTTTTACTATTTAATCTCACACTAGTGCCAACAGCCCTTACTGACAAGCCATTTTACTTATGTTGATTTTAAGACATTTCTGTAAATATTTTAAAGCTCTGTGATTGACAGCTCTAATTCTGCAAATATTTAGAACTGGGTATGTGGCCTGATCCATCCCCCAAATCAGGGGGGGATGATGTGTTTCCAGATTCAAGTCCTAAATTTGGTAGATTTAAAGTTACTTGTTGTAACAAGCAAAACACTGGAAAAGACAGAATAGAAGTGGCAGTACAGTGTCAGTCCTGTGATTACCAAGCCAGAACTGGGACGGGACCTTCTGCGTGTGCTGCCATCGCTGGCTTTCCCCTCCCACAGCCCTCTCCCTCAGCATCCTCATCTCCAGCAGTTAAACCATGACAAATAGCTTGTACCAAGCTTGTAGTGACTTTCTATCCGGTAACATCTCAAACAATTCACCTGTTCACCAATGCACATGCATCTAAGCCCTAACAAAGTTGCAGTACATAGTTACAGCGTACAATCCACTGAGTACTTCCTTTCCGTGTTTCAGTGGGCTTTGTTTGCATGTATGTTATGGAAGTGGTTAAGACAAACTGAAATAACAGCAAGAATGCCCTTTCAGTGGGAAATGTGATAAGTGTTATAAGTCGACTGCATTTTTAGTTATCCTAGCCCTTGGATAACTCGTGCTCTTGGACATAGATGCAATCAAGGGCAAAGGAACTAAGGAGGAAAGAGAAGAGAAAGACAGTTACAAGTTGGGGTGGGAGGGGGCAGTTTTAAAGTTAGCAAGGGCCCTGGGTAAACTCCCCATCCTGCGCACATATGTGTATAACTTACACTATTGCTGCATTGCAATAGTGGTCCCTGCACACATAAATACTAATTTACTATCTGTAAATTTTACATGTATATGTACACTTACAGCCAGTTTAAAGGCCATTTGTGTTGTCAGTACAGGGTATTGTGACGTGAGTGTAAACGGGTATCAGATTCTTGGTCTTTCCTAACTTTTCAAATAGCTCAAATGACTCAATAGCTCAAATGGCTCGTCTTCAAAGACTACAAACGGAGAGAAAAACGTGAAACAGAAAGAAGCAATTTTCACTTTGTGCCAGTTTAGACAAGCGCAGAGGTGACAGCATAATTTTTGAACTCTCTTCTCACTAGGTTTGGCCAATAACTTGGCAGTAACTGGCCAAACCACTCTAAACAAGGAGGCAGGCAATAATTTACACAGTTTAAAATGCCATCTCCATTCTCATTACAGAATATAGAGCTGAGAGGAATGTCCTGGGTCATGGGGTGGGTTTCCCTGCAGCCACAGGCAGCCAGAAAGCATAATCCCTCATATAAAAACTGCCCTTTTATTTTGGCCAACTCATAGGTACATAATCTCCAAGTCAGAAAACCAGGAGAAATCTACCTCGTGGTTCACAGCTTGCAGACATTGCTGCTTTTAACGTAATTCAAGCAATGTAGGAAACAATAAAGAATTACTTTGAAAGGGAGAGGCTTGACTTCCCTGAGATTTTCATATTAGAAAATCAAATCTAATTTAACTACATATCAGACTACCAGAATCATCTTCCAAATTCCATGGCAGAAATTTCACCTCCGTAACTTCTCCCTTGCCTCTCAAAGCCTACAAAAGTCTGATTACACTTTCTTGCATGGATGTTAAATCATGCCTCTTTAGTTTCTTTTCTGTTTTCCCTACAAGTAAAAAGAGGTCTGAGGAGTCTACACAGGTCACTGTGGATGGAGATTCTGCTCTAGGGAGGACATGTGGGGAGCCAGCTATCTTTGCACCGTTACTCCAGAGCATCTCTGCTCAGCTGCATGCCTTCTCCGCAGCCCCACGCTGTCACTGCACAGCCATCTGCAGCTCACAAGCTTCCCATCTAAGCCTCAGAGCCGCACATGGTGTTGTACAGAGCACTGTTCACATAGGCATGAACAATAGCCGAGGGTTAGCTTGTATAAACGATGAGAGGTGATGCAGAGGGGATGGGCTCTTTACTCACCCGCCTTCAAAAGAGGAGAAAGTGCCTGCCTAGCAAACAGCCTGTCTCCCATGGAAAGCTGGAAATACAGATGAGGCGAAGCTCCTGCTTCCTGTCTGCTGACAGAGGCCTTCCAGAAGCAAAAGAGACAACAGATGGTTACTGTATGCTAACACCACTGAAAATTTGTTCAGGTCCCAACATTTCTCAGCTCTCCTATGCCACACTCCCACGTATCTCCATATTCTCTCAGACCTTTCCTAAAAGGCACATTTTTCCTCACCTGCAATAGGAAACTGCATTACACTAGTGTCACCATGTACGTTTAGAAAAATCATCTTTTCCTTCACTTAGAAAACATACTCTTTTCTTTTTCTTCCTTAAGACGCATGTTTGCTTAGTCTTCCTGTATTGAAATCCACTTGGATACTGTCTGTTCCCATTTTCCATTTGATCTTTGTCTTAAACATTCAGTTCGTATCAGGACTCCTGTCTATTCCCAAAGGTGCAGAGTCAGCAACAAAAACATTAGGATTAGTTATCCCTCAGATTTCAAAAGCGTGTCCAATAGGCTAGACAGAAATGACAGAAACATTAAAAGAGACAAAGCTCAGAGAGAGAGAAAAAAGGAGGGGGATCAGACTAAGAAGGCGATGTTATTTAGGGGAGCTAGTATATAACATTATTAGATTTTACTCATTTTTTTTTTCTAGGGTGCCTTGACCTCTGTTCATGACTATTTTAAAATTTCTAGAAGCTCCGTAACTTTTGAAGATTAAAAATAACCAAAAAAGAAGCAAAAGGGTTCCTATGTTCCTGTTTTATTTCAATCCAGCATAAAGGAGGACAATAAATCTGCCGCCCCTTCAGGACATAAAATAGCATGTTGACTCCAGAATGTTAATACGGTAACTCCAGTACCACGTTAACAGCAGCTTCAGGAACAATTGCCCACCTTGTTTCCTCCCCTGGCATTTCCATCCCTACGGCTGCTTCAGCAGGAGCCCACGGACTGGCTGTGCAGCACTCGGGGCACACAGGGCACTGCTGCGCCCCAGGCACACTGAAGTGCACACATATAGCACACTCCCGTGAGCATACCCTGTCAACACCGATCCACTGGCCATCTGCACAGCAGCCATCCTGTCCAGCACTGCACTGCAACCCCTGCTGAGTCCCCTGGTGTGGTTCTTTGGCACAGAGTCCCCTGACCCCTGGGGGTGTGAAGGGATCAGGCCACATGGATTTTGATAAATCAGACATAAAAAGAAGGCTGCATTCACCATTAATTATTTACATAGATCTAATTAGCTCCTTGTGAACTCGCCCTGTGCCACCATTAGAAGGCGGTAGGCTTTCTGTAAAGGATTCCAGCCGTGGCTTGCTCTCCGATTCCTCACGAGGTGGCCTTGCCATGAAAGCAATCCTTGCGAGGAGACATTAATGACTGATCTGTGATGCTTCACCTGGATTCGACCCACTGCGTTTTTCCAATTACTGAGTAAGGTTTCTCAAACACGTGGAAGACCTCCTCATACTACATCAAAACTCTGCTTCAGTACCAAAGTGCTGTGGAATGCCATGCCTAATTAAGGCAATGTTAACAAGTAGCAGCAGCACACGGCTGTGAAATCTCCATTGGAGTGGAACAAAAGTTGTTGATCCTAGTTCTGTCGTGTCTGAAAATCAGCTGTAAAATTCACAGCCATTTAATTTGCATCTGTTCTTAGATGAAAAAACTGGGTCTTTTGACTCAGTTGAAATGAGCAGGATTTGGCCCTTGACACTTAGTGGACGCTGAAAGCGATAGATGCCATACATGCCTCCTGCATATCCTATAATTTCACTTCTTGAACATAAAAATCACAGATGTACCAGTAGCTTAGGCGCAATGAAGAATGCCTGAGCCTCTTGATCTAGCAGCAAAGGCCACCTACTGATTTATGACCAATGTGTACCCTCTCTGAAGCAGACTTGAAAAAAGACTGTAGGTGGGTGTAAGATCTGTTTCTCTCACTACTACAGAAGGCAGGGAAGAGGTCATGGTCCCTGGTCAGCTCAGAAGGCAGAAGGAGAGCCCAAAGATCATCTCCTAGAGACAAATACCAAGGGTCAAACTATGCCAGATCAGGCAGAGTCATCAGGGAGCAATTACTTCCTCGGTGTCAGAAGGTGAAACACTCATGAGATGCAGCATTGCCGATCACTAGGGCATCGTGCTGCTTCACAGTTTAAATACTTAGGAACAGACCTGGCAGCAGGGAATCATGTCCAGCATCTCTAGCCCAGCTTCTAAGAAAATTGCCCACCACATGTACTGGCTTGCAGCAGCACTGGGACTGTGGCCTATTTTGCTGTGGAGGGCAGCCAAGTGGAGCGCTGCTCTCACAACCTTGCAGGGCTGCCACATACTGAGAACAAAAGCACCAGGGGCCAGTATTATTACCATGAGCAGAGCTATGGCTCTCACATCACGACACAGCGCTCTGGCAGTGATGAGAGAAGACAGACATGAAAATCACCCGCTGATCTTCTTTCCCCGCTAAATGATCCTACTAGCAGTAATTCCTCTGCACCTCTTAGAGTCTCCAGCTACTTTTAGTGGGCCAGATCTTCAACTGGTGCCACCTGGCTTGGATGAGACAATGACACTAATTTACTCCGGCTGACAACCAAGCCCATCACTTCAGTATTTTGAATCTGTATCATATTCAGGGGCTCGATGGTTTCCTAGTTGCCTGCTGTGAGAGCACATTTACAAGCACGTGCACTGTTTGGGAGGAATGCAGCCCCTGTGGTGTTTCCACCTCTGCACTCTGGAAGCGTTGGAGGAGAGTGTGTTAAATAATGCTCTGCTTCAGGGTGAATTACTGTTTTGAGTTCTTCTGTAATGATTATTTTCTAGCAATAAAGGGTCTACTCCTGGGATTAGTAACAGTGCTTTGTATCACGTTGGCAGTGTAAAGTTCCTCAAGAACACAGGTAACATACACCTTAAATTCTGTAAACTAGCCTAGAACAGCTGAAAGTTCACTTCCCTCCATGGAGTTGCTTAATCATTTTTTCTCTCTTCCTTATCATCATGTGCTAGGAAACTCTTAGGGCTGAAACCTGGCTGATTTTGTCCATCAGGCTGAAATAAACCCATAATTTTAAATGCTGGGAATGTAAACCTCTACACCTTAACAATTGCCCACACTACCTTTCAGCTCAGCAGAAGCACATTTGGGATGTGATTCCTCTGATTGGTTTTAAATCACAGGATAATTCAGATTGGAAGAGATCTCGGGTGATCTCTAGTCCAGGGTCAGATATGAGGTCAGATCAGTTTATTGAAAGCTTTGTCCAGTCTTGTCTTGAAAATCTGCAGAGGTGGAGACTTCCTAGCTGTCCTTATGGTGAAACACTTTTGTCTTATTCCCAGCTTGTTTCAGTTCACGCCTGAAACTTTATGTTTCAGTTTTTTATCCTCCTATCATGCACCACTGGGTAGAGCCTGTCTCCATCTTCTTGCTGACCTTGGGAAGGCTGCTGTTAGATCTCCCCTTACCTTTTCTCTCTCCTGGCTAAACAAGTCTAGTTTCCTCAATCTTTCCTCACATGGAAAGTGCTCAAGCCCCTTGACCATCTCGTGATCTCTCTGCTGAATTTGCTCCAGTTTATTCATGTTTTTCTCACATTGCAGGGGGGTTCAAAACTGCACACAGAATTCAAGTACCCATAGAGAGACAGCAGAGGTCCTGTGTGCTACCTCTGGGCAGGACTGCCCAGACCCAGGGTGATACCTGCCCTTCCTGCCCCACCTGAAGCTGCCAGTCTTGGTGTGTGCACAGCCTGGCGCCAGCCCAACCCCAAGGAGAACAACTCAGAGCTCAGTTCCTCAGGGTCAGAGGACCAGACTGTCCCGGTTGCAGCTGGGAAAGAGTTAGTTTTCTTTCTAGTGATTGCTCTGAAAGGAATGTCAATAATACCTATTATTTTTAGTTGTTGCTAAGTGATGTTTACACTATTCAAGGACTTTTTTCAGCTTCCCATAGAAGCATAGACAGAACGATGGAATGGCCAATGAAATATTCCATACCATAGACATCATGCTCAGTATATAAATGGGGGTTGGCCAGGGGGTAGGAATCCGTGATCACTGCTCAGGAAGGTGCCAATTCACTGGGTGGTGAGAGTGACCAGTGCCATTGTTATTGTTATTATTATTTTTCCTTTTATGTTATTGTTTCTATTAAACTGTCTTTATCTCAACCCACGATTTTTTTTGCTCCCTTCCCCCTTTTTTTTCCCCTCTTCCCCCTACCCTTCTGGGAGAAGGGAAGGGAGCGGGGTGTACGTGCATGGTTCTAGTTGCCGGCTGGGGTTAAACCATGACACAGACCAAAAGAGAAAAGATGGCAAAGAAGGGACTGGGACATGCAATCAGTGTTGCTGGTAATTTTTTAAAGGGACCCTTTTTTATTTAGACAACATCCCATAATCACCTTTCCAACCTCCCCGCAACGTAGCGTCATCTCTTTTAAACCTGTCCCCTGTGCTATTTCTCAAAACCTTGTGGTGCCTGAGGAATACACCTCGGAGCAGTGAAAACTGCAATTATGACTTTTTATGTCATCTCCCAATTTATAGGTTTTCAAATTACTCTACATCCAACAGATTTACTTCATTTGTCATTAAAAAAAATTGGCAAATGCTATCCAGCTTAATAAAAGTGGCATTTCCAATCAAAAATGATTCCACTTTGTTTGAAGAGGCTGTTTCGGAAATGAACATCATTTGGAGGTTTTCAGTTTCTCACAAGTGACTGTGAGTCAGGAAGAAAGGTTGCGGGGTTTGTATCTCGTCATTCAAGCCAGCTTTGTCATTGGATCCGAGGGGCAGTTAGAAAGTGAAGAGTTACTTCTTGACTGTTTTCAATACAGCTTCATTTTTGGACAAAGATTTTCAAAATACCACAGAAAGAATTAAAAGCAATGGATATAAATGTCTGTCCATCAGACCACTGAAATAATTTTGAAACAGAACTCATGCTGGAGAGGGACATCGGGGTGGCCTCTGTTTGGGGACCTTGTGCACATCCAAAGGAATCCAAGTCTGGTGCTGCTCAGCCATTTAAAAATGATATCCGGGATTTTTGCAGACTTGCTAGAGCTTCCCAAGGCAATAATACCTTTGTAGTTTTCAAACTGGACTCCTTATGGCCTGGGCATTCCCTTACTGGTCCTCAGATTGGGCATTTCCTATTCCTCCATAAGGTGGGACGCTGAAAGCATACTGAAATGAGCACAGAGGGGGCCCTCTAGCCAACTCCACCAATTTAGGCACTTTCAAAGTATTTTTTGCTGAGGGAGCAGGCATGAGGTGTTTTCAGGATGGCCCTGATTTATGCAGTACAGAGGTTTTTTGAAATGCACCTGATCGGTGGATTTCTGGACATCCTCAAAATGTTCCCTAGATGGATTTTTTGAGTATTTCCTAGAATTGCCTCCTTCAGATAACAGTATCTAAACTGAGACGGCTATAAACGAAGCATAGAGTTACAAGGAAACATGCATATTGCAGAGCTCTGCCTTTAGACAAATTAATTTCATCCTCAGTTCCTTTGCAGTGCAACTAAATTTGCTCATCATAATCCTTGTTTTCTTGGGATACTGCAAATACTTCGCTATATCAGCTTTTGAGGGAGGCAAAATTGCCAAGAAGGGTTTATCTCTAGCTATGAACATGTGTACAAACCCTAGCTTGGCAATGGATTTTTGCCTAGCTGCAAATACTGTCCCATTTTTTGTTAGTGAACTTTTTGTTTCATGGCTGCTCAGCGACTATTTTGTGCTAGCCCTGTACAGCTGTCTGTCCCATCTCCATCGCCTTTCCCTACTAAAAAGGCATTCCTATCATCTTCAAAACATGAAGCTGGGCTTCTGAGGGGTCCTCAGCACCCATCAGTATTAGACCTGCTTTAAGGCCAAAAAAAATTTAGGTAGTAAATCAAATATACTAATTGTTCATTTGCATTTCATTTGGAAACCTGTATAGTTTGCACATTATAAATAATTTCACTCAATCACTCTGTATTTTAAACTGCAGAGACTGTAAAAAGAGAAAATTCAAATTACAATATGTAGGATGATTTTTAGGACTTTGCTTTAACCAGAAATTTGATTGACTGAAGCGTTGATAGTCTTAAACCTTAAGTGCCTAGTGTCAGCAAGTAGGTGAACTTTATGGCTGAGTTTTACAATCTGAAAATAGGAGTTTATGTGAAAACATGTGAGAGGTCCTTAATGAAAGTGTTGTTACCAGGCACTGCTATAATTATACTAATGCTTCTGTGTTCTTACTTTTGACATCCCTCCTGCTTAGACATAAAGATACCAGGGAAGAAGGTTTGCTACAGTACAGGAATTTTGGATGATGACTCTCAAAAAATAATGTATTTTTTATTATTTTATAATAGTGCCTCTGGTCCCTCCAATTTAAAAAAAAAAACACCAACAAAACAAAAACCCACAACCAAAAATCTGTGTATTTCTGTCTTTTATCTGTCATCTCATAGACATGAAAAGCTAGAGTGTATTTAGGGGACAAAGTGCTACAGTGGCACCAGCCTCTTCAACAGCTTACACCTGGGCAGGTGACAATCAGGGACCTGTGTTCAGGGGAAGGAAGAGGCTGCCCAGCTTGTGCCCTGTAAATGGTAACAGCCTGGCAAGGGTACCAACCAAAGAGCAATCACGTAGATGATTGGGGGAACAAAAATGGAAGGAGAATTTAGATCCAAAGGAGAGGGAGTCCTTGTGCCTAGCAGGGCAGGGAGGACACGGGGAACGATGCTTGGAGAGTTCCAGTTGGTTTGCTTTTCTTTGTTCCTAAGTGGTCATTTAAAGGACAACAAGTGATAGCCAAGCAAAGGGTCTGCAAAGGTGTGAAATCTGGAATTTTACTCTCCCTCTCCACAGTGGAGAAACAACTTATCATTTAACACCTCTTCCTTCAGGAAAGCATTTAATGATAGGCATCTCCATTTCCACACAAAACACTAACCCCCTCACCTTAAAGCGGTTTTAAGCCTGCCTTTTTTTGCCTTAAGCTGCCTTCTAGAAATGGCAAGCAACTCTGGGAAGGTGTCAGGGAGAGACAGAGAGGGGCTGAAAAGCTACTCCATATCCACACACAAGCCAGCTGGTGTCACCCAGAATAAATATCCAACCACTTCCTTCCCTGCCACACAAGCTTTTCAACAGACTGGGAGCACTGCTCCCTTCCTTAGCCCCCCACCATCTTCTAGTTCTTAAGATGTAGGAGAGTGACAATGGACAAAGACAGGACCAGGCAAGCAGGAGCATGCTCGAGAAGATATGGTGGCTCTCTGACCTGCTTACTGCTACTCTAAACACCTGCATGTCGATTAGTCAGAGGATACAACACTAAGCCTGACTGAAGAGTCAGCATCTTGTGGTGTCCAAAATCACATTGGCCAACTGGGATCAGCCCTTCATCTGTGCTGAGCACAGTCTAGGCTCATAATGCTTTCTGCTCCCCCTTCACCTCTTCTCAAGAGCCTTGGAGCCATGATGATGCTCACAATAAAACCTACATAAGGAACAACTGACCATCATAAAACAGAATACAAACAAAGAGGTAATTAAACTAGAACCTGAACAGTTGCTTTATTCTGCTGATGGCAGGTAAAATCTCTGAGGCAACAAAGAAGCATCTCCCATAACCCTGAAGCTGCCATCAGAGCTTCTCAATAGCCACCACAGGCATACATATAACTCTGGCAATATCACCTACAGACACGGTGGAGCCTTTCTGAGCCAGGCTGGTACTCTAGTTATACAAGTGCTCTGAAATTCCCTGTGGCCAAAGAGACTCAAACACTGCCTCTTCCTTGGCCTCTCACCCTTGCTCCTGGTGTCCCCAGACCTCTCTCTGGCCACCTTTCCTCAGGAACGGGCCCCACCCCCAGTACTCCCCCCCACACTCCCCTTGGTTTAAGCATACCACTTGGCTATTCTTCCCAGGCAAGAGACTACCAAGACTGATTAAACGCTTTGCTGAGACACACTGATCCAAGCAAAATGAGAGCTACCTGTACCTATGTGATGTTCTGCCTCTGTTTCCCCATTTCTCTTCTTTGGTGTTGGGCGCACGGCCGTTCCAGGGTGGACTCCCATGTACTCTTCCGCACGCGGTCAGCAAGGAAGAGCCACCACAGCCAAGCTCAGCTGCCTGCAAGCCCCAGCCCCGCCTGCTAGCTGATATGCCTGCCTGGCTTCAAATCACCACCAGGTGGTCAGAGCCCCACCAGGGTACAGTTCATTAGCCGGTGACAAGCCCGGCCATTAGGTTTTCCCAGGTAAAAAACGGTTTTTTCTTCTTTCTTTGGCCACTGAGATGGAAAGCCATTAAAGACCCAGCCCCGTGCACTCCTGCTGCAGCACAGAGGAACACTGGGCGAGGAAAATGCGGGGGTTTATGCTTATTTTTTGTGACTCAAGAGCAGAGTTAGCAGGCCGTGTAGGTGCGGTACGGAGAGATGAACAGAACCGAATGGCTCAGCTTTTGCCAGCGCCGAGGGAGGGCAATGAAAAGCCCGATCCCCTGGGCCGAGCAGGGAACTCCCGCAAGACGCCCCGCTGCCACCCGGACGAGGGACACGGCGCGCAGAGCCCGCACCGACGCTGCCCGGCGGCAGCAGCTCGGGCAGCCGGGCCGCGCCTCACGCCGGGGGCCAACGGCCGTAACGGCCGGTTCCCGCCTCTCGCTGAACGCTCCAACGGCCCACCCGGGCCGGGCCGTGGCCTGCGCCACCTCGCGGCCGCCGGGAAGAGGCGGGCCAGGCCGTGCACGGCCTCCACCCGCCGCACCGGCACCTGACGGGGGGAACCGGCGTGGGGGGACCCCGCCGCCATTACCGAATAAGCCAGCGGCTGTGAAACCCCGCTGCCTCTTCCCTGGGGCCGGGTTCTCGCCGCGGCGCAGAGCGCTTGAGGCAGCCGTGATGAAGAGAATCCATGTGTGAGGGCCAGGGCCGAGCAGGATCCATGAATGGTCCTTTCCCGTGCCCAGAAGTGACGGCTTGGGATACCTGGGCAGTCTGTCTGTTCCCAGTCAGTCCTCTCCTGGGCAGGAGGGCAGGGCAAAGCAGATGTTGTGGTCTCCATTAGCGATAACCTCTCTTTTGGCTACATCCGAAAATATCTTCCAAATAAACCTCACTAATAAAGAAAAAGCAAACTTGAACTCTTTGTGATAGATGACATGAAATGTTAGTGCCGCATTCCCTTCAGATGTACTCAGGATTTGGAAGTACACAAGTGTTTTGTGTAACGTTTTTTCTCCTGGAGCATGTCACTCCTCTGCAGGCCTGTAGCCGTGTAACTTACCCATTCTGCACCAACAGAATTTGAAGCCATTGCAGATCAGCACAACTGTGGGCTTTCCAATAGAAACACCAACTGCAACCTCTCCTCCAAACAGCAAAACGGGGTTTGCTGAAAAGGCTGGATTTGCTACATGATGCCCATCGCAACCAAATAGATACCTCAGCAGCTTTACAAACCCTATATATAATATCATAGAATGCTTAGAGTTGGGAGGGACCTTAAAGATCATCTAGTTCCAACCCCCCTGCCCTGGGCAGGGACACCTCCCACTAGACCAGGCTGCTCAAAGCTCCATCCAGCCTGGCCTTGAACACCTCCAGGGATGGGGCATCCACAACCTCCCTGGGCAACCTGTTCCAGTAACTCACCACCCTCATGGTAAAGAATGTCTTCCTAATAGCTAATCTAAACCTACCCTCTTTCAGTTTAAAATCATTACCCCTCGTCCTATCACTACACCCCCTGATAAAGAGTCCCTCCCCATCTTTCCCGTAGGGCCCCCTTTAGGTACCGGAAGGGCCTATAAGGTCTCCCCGGAGCCTTCTGTTCTTCAGGCTGAACAATCCCAACTCTCTCAGCCTGTCCTCATAGGAGAAGTGCTTCAGCTCCCTGGTCATCTTCAAGGCCCCTGCTACAACAGGTCCATGTCCTTCTTATGCTGGGGGTCCCAGAGCTGCACACAGTACTCCAGGTGGGGTCTCACCAGAGCGGAGTAGAGGGGCAGAATCACCTCCCTCGACCTGCTGGCCACACTTTTGATGTAGCCCAGGATGCAGTTGGCTTATCCTGCAAAGAGCATAGGTTTTGGGTTTGTTTAGTATTGACTGTTTATATGGAGGAAGCCAGCAGCACTTCCCTGGTGCCACTTCCAGTGTCTGAAAAAGGGGATCTGGACATGTGCTCCCTTTCCCCCCTGGGGGCCAGACTCCCATGGGAAGGAAACAGAAAACGTGAGCCAAAAGGGAGCTGCACCTCTGATGTTGGCAATCACAGGACCAGGACTGCAGAATACATTGCAGGCTACTCTTACCCCTCATCTGGCCAACCTAAAAATGACGTTATGTGCTACAAGAACCATTTAGAAGGAGCTTTCATTTTTCTTACATCATATTGAGACTAAATTTTTATACGACTTCGGAAGAGTTCTAACTGTTTAGTCACGAGGATGGCACACAGTCATCTGCTCAGAAAGCAGGTCATAGGGTCAGCGTTGCAGAAGTCACGGAGGAATTTCCACATTGTACAAATCAAAGTAAGACTACTCTTCCTGCAGCAACATACAAAAGCAAACAGAACCTGCCATTGGGCGCATCACCAGCAGCACTGGGCGCTCAGCTCAGGCTTCGGAAATTGTGGATCTGCTCCCTGTCCATTGGTGATCTCCAGCAGAATACGCTCTTGTCACATGCCTTGTTTTCCTCATCTTTTGAGTATAATATGATATATATTTGAGTATAATATGATATATAATAAAAGCATCTTTATAATGCTCGCGTTGTAAGGTGTTTTAGCAGATGTCACACTTGTCATTGTGACAGCTGATTCAGGTGATGCAGAGGAGGGTTCTACCCAGGATTTTGCCTCCTGATTTCATTTCACGTTGCTCTGAAGATGGCAAGTCCTGCCTCCCCAGTGTTCCCATAGGAGCATCCTCCTCCTCCGCTGTAGCCATCCATTAGGTTATCTGCCCCGTGAAAAAAAGCCCTCTCTCCATCAACACTGGTGTTCTCAGCACTTGGAAGGTACCTAGACTGTATCTGTCGTCTCTGGCATGCAGCAGCAGTGTAAAAGAGAGGAAAAGGAATTAATTACTTGGAAAAGGGTGGAATTTGCAAATAGTGGGATACGTACTAAAGTTTAACTGCTTTAAACCACCTTTTGGTGCACCTGCTTCTCTTCAGTGACTTTACGTAGAGCTTTTCATTTTAGGTGAAGTGAACCATGCCCAAAGGGTGTTTAGACATCTACAACAGATAATGTAAATCTGCAGTCTATGCAGAGCTCTCACTAAAATGATTTCTACATTGAGTGTCTTGGTATCATCATGCTCGATTTATAAGAAAATAGACAGTGTATCAGCAGGAATAAATCAGTGTCTCCACTGAAGTCCATAATGGTCTCTTGCAACATGCCATCACACTTAAGGTTGCAATGTTTTCCCCATTACCAGGGAAAAGCCTCATCTTCTTCTAAACTCAGTTACTCACTGCCATCTCCTGCCAGAGACCTTGCCTCCCACCAGTCTGCTGGAGCTTATCCATCTGACTACGCCCGTCGTGGGAAGAAACACTCCAGGCTCCAGTTTCAGTAGAGGAGTACTAGTCTCTTCCACTGACTTGGCTGGAGCTGGAAAGGGACGGTTCCACACGCTGTCAGGTCCAACCCTTTAATGCTGCTACTTCAATGCTTTAAATGCTTCAACCCTTTAATGCTGGCCTTCGCTAAATGCCAGTGAGCTAGACAAGAGAGCAAGTTCCCCCAGGAACACCAAATGTCAGCACCACCCATTCCCAGTAAAGGAATGCCTGACACACACACATAGTGCCAAGGGAAAGCTCTCTGATTCTGCCCCGAGACAGCTGTCTATCATAATACACACCATCTCCTTCCCTTGCTCTGCTCTTCTTTCCAAATTAAATAGGAAGAGAGTTATTTCATACCCCCACCAAAAAAATGTCTTGAAGTCTTGTTCAAATAGAAACATGAGTTGCCTGGGCTGCTTCAAACACTAATTAATGCAACAGAGCTGAAATAAACAGAGGAGAAGTTGTTTATTTTCTAAATAAGTCTAAATTTATTCATTACCCTAGTAAAAAAAAGTTTGGATTACAAGTGTCTGAACAGTATAAAAGTACAAAACAGGTTCCATAGATTTCTAATACATTAATACAAAGTGCATGACTACATACAGTTCATTTTGCATCACTACCGGGAATGGAAGAGGTGGGAGGGAGTAGGGGAAGCAGTTGGCGGTTGAAATCTAGCAATAAATAAATAAATACAGAAGAGATGATCCATATCAGAGCACATCCTACCACCAATACTGCAGCCTTGGGTGTACAGAATTACTGATGCTGAAAACACAAATTCAAATGAAAGCAGGTGTCTGCAGAAACAGCTAGGACTCTTGCTCAAGCCCTTAGTAGACCTACAACCAACCTAGTTAAGCCGTTATACAAGCAAATACCTATTATATCTACGGTTGGACTCGATGATCTTAAAGGCCTTTTCCAACCTATATGATTCTATGATTCTGTTTGGTTGCAGATGAAAGCAAGGTAGGCAGCTTTGTCGTCCCTTCAGAATCTCAAGAGAGTTTAGGAAAAGCAAAATAAAACCAACGCAAGCTCTAAGCTGTACGGCTGTGATAAGTCAAAGCCCTGTTTCCCCTGATGTTCTTCCTCTCCAGAGGTTGGCTTACCCAACAGGAGAGAAAAAAAAAAAAAAAGAAAAAATAAAAGCTTTGAGGGTAGAGGCTCCTCTTAAAACCTGCATATCTTTCCCTACCTATATTTTAATTTGCTAACCATTCCCCTTTCAGGAAGTGAGATTACATGGAAATCCAGTCCTAAACCCTACCCACCACAGTATTACGCCCATGACTCTCACAAAAAGGAAAGCTTGTAGCAATCCACTGTAGAATACCCCAAAAAAGTAATAGTAAGAAAAATCCCCCCTCCCCTCCAAAACAGAAACAAACAAAAAAAGCAGAATTCCCAAATTACACGAGTTAAACCTTCATAAAAGGAACACGAAGCAATTGGGAGCTAAAACTGCAGCACACTCTTCCAGGAAGCTGCTTCCACCCTAAAGGCAAAGTGGAGTTTGAAGGAGTGTCACAATGGTTTGCACAGGAGTTTGCCCGGGAATCCATGTGAGAAATACTATCTTTTGATCGTGTATCCAAACAGAGCTGCCGCGATTCAGTACAGCACCGTACTTAGCAGAACTTTTCATAATTTGCAGCAAGTCCAGTATTCACAAAAGCACTGATCTGCTGGTTGTTTAAACAAACAAACAAATAAAACCAAAACCTAAACAGAGAGAAGCACCGCTGGGGAAGGGTTCCAAAAGAGCAATTGTGAATCCAGACCCCAGGCTGCAAACAGATTATATCCCTGGACCAGAGCCTGATTTGCGTAGCAAGGGGTTTGGTTCTACGTGAGGTCCAAAACCAGCAGGATGTCTGGTCTGTGGTCACATTTTAGCTGCACTGGACCAACAGATAGCAGCTACTCAGTTTTGGCCATCATCTACACTTGGGCATCAAGAGGTTTTCTTGGTCCATCTCTAATCACCAGTCAGTTACTACATGAAGCCCAGGGTGTCTGCTTCTGGGTTAAAACAAAGCAGCCTCCCATTTCGCTATGTTCAGTTCTTAGGTAAATCCTCCTCCTTAGCTAAGGAGAAGAGCTCTCCCACCCTTTCTTAAAAGCATTTTACGTTGGGGGCCTTCTCTGATAACTACCACTTGTAGGAGAGACGTCTGCAGTTTACCAGTCTGTGTCACATAGGATGGATGAAATATTTGTCTTTGTTACGTCAGTAGTACAGGGTGAAATCTCCACACCTTTAAAAATATATATTTATATAACTAGAGAGGTGACTTGTAACATTTCTATGTATTAGTTCATCTTATTGACTCATACATGTCTAAGAATGAAATATTTTCTTAGGGATTTAAGGGAAGTTACCAACCAACTTTAAAAAATGCCTTACACCACCGCTTCTTTCAATACAGAAACATGAACTACATATACTTTAATATACAAAACCCCATCCTCAAGTTCACTTGTGAAGCAAGTGGGCGGGGAATATTAGAGGGACAACCTTGCAGCAGCATTCAGCTTTGCTAAGTGTTCCATAGCATCTTAAATATTATGTACAGTCTTTATGAAAGGATACAAACTGGCTTCGGAGTTTGTGGAATTGTAGCAGTAAAACCCAAAACAGTTCTAGGGAATAGTCTTTTGGCAGCATAGCAGGTGTCCAAAGTGAACAGTCACATTTCTAGTATTTTTCCAGAGAATAAGAGGATCTGTATAACCTTCTGCAGCTATCCACGGAAGTCACCACTCCTCTTGGGTGGAGATTGCTGGAGACTGTGGTCCTTCTTGTTCTGGCTTCTCAGTGGCAGACTTTTTATTGCTACAGCAAGGTTTGAAGAGATGAGTGTCTATGAGGACTTCCCCAAAACGCCCTTTGTAAATAATTCCACAGCAGACCTTTTGCCTGGAAGAAACGGCAGAGAGAGAGACAGATACAGTTTGTGTGTTTAGAATATACAGAATTCACAGAAATGCAAAAAAGTTAGTTTGACCCAAGACATTACTTCTAACCTCTGAGCTGGAGTTTCATAGGAGGGAAAAGGCTGCTCAGAGAGAGAAAACAAGTCTGTGTCTAAATCCACAACACTGCTTTGGGAAAAAAAAGAAGAAGAAAAAAACCCCAAACCCATGTCTATACAAAACTAAGTCTCCCATTTTGCTTCCCAGAGAAGTTTCAGATACACAACTATCTGAGATGAACTAACCTTGACTACGATGCACTTGCAAACACTATTTGAGAGGAGGCAGCAAAGTCACAATTTCAATAGAGCAATTAGCTAAACAAGGGATTTCTGTGTCACAACATGCAATAAAAGATAACAAGCCCATAAGCTCCCAGAAAATCTTGTGGGTTTCCTCCCACTCCAGATTGATTTTTATTTTTTTTTCAAATGAATGCCATCACAGGTCAACCAAATCAAATGCTATGTTTTGCTGGCAAGCTGAGCGCACTGTTGTACTTGTCAACACATCACATCTACAGAACACAGTTCTAACACAAGATAACAACAGTCAGGAATATTACCCGTTACTACCAAAAACATAAAAATATTTTCCAGCAACTGCATTAATATTTAGGAAACTGGAGGGAGACAGCGAAAAATGTCTTAAATATATGGCATTTCTTTCCAAAGACAAACAGATACTCTCTGTGACTTAAATTATATCCTTAAAACAAATAAATTTCAACAGCAAGAAATTCCTGAAGCAGCAGAATCAAGCACTGGGTACGTGAAGTGAACCGCTATCTGCACAGAGTGCACATTCTGTTGCTTTTTACCTTTTCCAATATGTGAGATCTAAAAAGGAGAAAACTGGTGTTCTGCTGGACCCAGCGTTCATCTCTGTGTCAGACCCATCGTCAGACTGGTTACTGTAACAGGGCGACTGAGCTGGGGAGGCACTCGAAGTGGTGCTATGGGCATCGGAATCTGTAGGGTAAGGAATAAATCCAAGAATCAGGACATGCATCCGGAGACTCATCCTCTCTTCCTGACTTGTAAAAGGTCGCATGCGGATTGGGAACAGAGAGACAGACTTTTTTTAATTAACTAGAAAAACCTAATAACCACCACCCATTTTTGACTTGCCCCTGCCAATTCCAACAGAGAGACTATCTCTCAGCATTTGGCAGGCAGACCTTGGAACTGGAGGGGGTCCTTGGACATTAAGGACTGGAAAGAGGTTCAGGATCAGGATTCAGTTCCTGGCTCTCAAACATAGCCTGTGCAGGCCACACTTTGGACAAGATCCCAGTCCTGCTCTGGAATCACTGGAAGATCCTTGAAGTCAATGGGGATCTGTGCTTCAGACTTAGTACCTTCTCTCTCACTGTAAGTCTCCTTTCTTACCCATTCAGGTGAAGTCTTGCAAAGCTCTTCTCATTAGTGCAATGGGTTAGGTAGTACTGAGCTTTTGCTGGATTGCGACTATGAACTACAAACTCAGTGCAGATGCAGCACACCTTAACAGTGGGTCTACTAGCCGACCTTTTAGTTATCATGTCTAGCACCTACAGTAACACAATAAATAAGGATTCACTATAGCAGGTTGAATGAGGATATACAAGCTCTTTGGGTCAGGGCCTTTACTGATTCTTTGGAGAGCTTTTCCTTCAGGGCAGGTAGGATAATTGAAAGAGAGAGAGAAGAACAAGTCAGCAACAGTTAAGAAGCCGGAAGGTTTGCTTTGGAAAAACCTAAACTACCGACATATTATTTACAGCATAACTGGCAGATGGCTTTGTTGGAAAGCTATAAATCCAAATTTATTTGAAGAGTCTAAATGCTAGTGGAAAGAAATCACTGAGACTGACAGAGGAAGGTGTAAGGAAACTGTACAGAGGAAACATGGTAGGAATTTAAAGAGGAGGACAAAACCCTAGGCCAACTAAAAAGCCTGGGCTGAAAACATGCATGGAAGAAAAAGGCTGACAACTACGTTAGGGGAGGCCAGAGTTTATTGCCAAAATCTCTTTGGATCCACTTACTGTGCCGCTTGAATTCCTTTTGCAGTTTGCTGATTTGATTGCTCTTTATTCTGCTTCCAGACAGAGTTTTCATTTTCTTTGGTTTCAATGTTGTTTTAAGACTGGGTCCAGCCCTGGCATCTACTACCTAGAACACAGAAAACGCATGCATAATACTTCTGCATCATGCCCAGATAATGCCCTAGTCAAGGTACCTGTAATGACTTAGCTGAAGGTGTTCAAAACCAATTTAGTTAAACCGAGGCAGTTCTGTGCACTGACACTCCTACGTTTCATTTAAATCTGGATTGTAAGAGGCTGAGTCTGTAGGAAAAGGCAGCAAACTAGTTTAAAATGCACATTCAGTTAAACTTTTGCCTTCTTCCTATTTTTTAAAAATTCAGTTTAGCAGACGACAGTTGTTTAAGCCAATACAGATTCAATTAAGAGTGTCTGCCAAGCATTTGCCCTGGAGTTTTTTAAAAAAATCATCAATTTAACTTCTGAATAAAGGTAGTGGTAGTAATAACCATAGTTCTGGCTCCCATTACCA
Organism: Larus michahellis; assembly: GCF_964199755.1. Lineage (NCBI taxonomy): Eukaryota > Metazoa > Chordata > Aves > Charadriiformes > Laridae > Larus > Larus michahellis. The sequence goes on along the minus strand of NC_133896.1, from coordinate 66,270,627 downwards.
TCAAGGCTTCCTGAATAAAGATTATAACATACACAAAGAATCCTGATCATCTTCCCAGCCCTAGGCCCAAACTGAATTAGATGTATCAAAACAGAATATAGGAGTGGGAATAGCTGCGAGATATTAGTCATTGTAATTATCTGACTAAACGACACTGATTTATGTGTTGCTTGAGCGAGTCACCTTGATGTTCAAACTATTTAAAAAAAAAAAAAAGACTAAAAAAAGAGAGCAACCGATTTTGGAAAGAGGCCAAATTTGAAACGTTTTGAGTGTCGTAAGAGACTTTTGGACAAAGTTATGAGCTTGTGAAAACAAGGAATTACAAGGTAAGTTAGGCTGTGGCTCCATCCTGGGCTTGCATAATCACCGTTTGCACGTAAGCCAAATGAAGACAGATAAGAGCCATGTAACAGGAAATACTCCAGGAAGGATTTAGAGATGCTGAGGGTGGGAAGGGAGAGCGTGGAGGAAATAGAAAACCCCAAACCCTTATGAGCACCTCCCCTCTCTAGCAGGATGGACTAAGGCAGAGATGAGTTGGCTCTGGGGTGGAGGAGAATTAAATTACTAACGTGATTCCAGTTCTTTTTGGATCCTGCTGGCAATTTTTTCCATCTTTTCACCAAAAGGACACAGGCATTGCAAATATCTCCTGAGCGGGCCTCATGGAGCCTGGTAAAAACAAAAGCAAAAATCACTTGACAACAGTTAATAAAAGCACCCACACACACTTGATAATATCAAGAAGCATACAAATTGACGTGAAAAAAGGGTTCTCAGGTTCTGTTTTTCAGGCATTACAATTCACCTGAGGCGCTCAAACATTGCCATTTAAAGACCAGAGGTCTCACTTTCAGAAAGCACTCTTCCATATAGAAACAGAAAGAGGTGTAATCTGCCTCCAGAGGGGCACTAAAAACGACAGTCCCATCAGCTTCAATTGATTTTATTTAAAATGAAAGAAAAACAACAAAACAATACATAGTTCCAGTGGGTTGGTTGGTTTGACTGGAGAGGGAGGAGAAATGATCACATTCCTTAAATGTACATTTGGGAACAGACCTCAGAGATCAGACAAAAGCTTATTCAGCTCTTAACTTTGTCACAGAGCTTCAAGGATGAGTAACAAATACCACCTAACACACTCCTGCATAAGCGTAGGATAAGGTTTCAGAAACAGGATTCACTGGAATGACAGCAACACTCGCTCCCTTTAACGAGCTTTCTTCAGAAATTATCTCTACTACTAATCCATGCTAAAAGAAATATAGAGGGGATACACTGTAGATTTTTTTGTAGCTATTTAAATGGGAGGACTTTGAAGCATTTATAGATGAATGCGGCAGGCTCAGATAAGCCATTATTTGCTCAGTGTTAAGACTGCATTTTTACCTTGGCAAACGTATTTCAGATAGCACAAGACCAAAGGCCCTGGTCTGGGGGCCCTTGGTCTTGTGCTATCAGAAAAGATCTGAAAAGAACTGCAACCTTCTTTACTGCAGTTAACAAAAAAATAAAATAAAATTGCAACGGGCCTTCACACAGTTTTTTCATTGCCGAGGACAGTAGCCAAGAAATATGACAAGGAAAACTGTAGCACCAAATTTATGTACAAAAATCCATGGTAAATACAAAGCATTATAAAGCTTTGGTTTCGTCCTTTCAACACTTGAAAGGACTCTTTCTAGAAAAAGGGGAGGGAAATATTTCTAAAGATTGCAAAGATTTACATATATGACATTAAGCACTTGAGACAAGAGCAGCAATACTGATACGTATATATAGTTTTCAATATGACGCATGAAATTTCCACTCAGGCCTAAGGTTTTGATGAGAGGTAATCCAACAAGATGGGAAAGAAAAAGCAGAAAATATCTATTGACAACAGACTTTTTTTCCAGAGGAAATAATTTAATGGAAAACTACAACACAAGGAGGAGAAATTCTTATTGCCTTAGAAAAAAAATTTCAGAATAAACAAAGTAACAAATAATTACAAGCTATCACAGAAGAATTGGCTTTGCTGACAGTTCAGGGACACAAATTTAGACAGAATTCCACAGTTCTTAGGAAGTATTTAAAAAGAGTTAAAAGGTCACAGCAGTTGGTACAAAAAATCACTGGTATTTATAGTTTTGCTTACCAGTGCTTTCAAGTAACATTATGTGCAACATTACCTAACTGGAAAGCTAATTCCTTGATGCTCAGTTTCCATATCAGAATGGGTTTTCAATGAGAAGTTTTAATAACATCTTGATATGTCCTATTTGAACAAAGGCACCAATACCTTACACAAGGTACTACTCCACATAAACCCTGCTGGAACTGCTAAATATTTACCCATCAAGTTTTGTCTAACATTCTTGAATCTTCAGAGACACAGAAAACCTCCATGGACCTGTGCTGTTTACCATCTTGTGTGGGAATTTACACTTCTAAGGAACAGCATCCAGCCCTTCCTGGCCTGGACAGGAAACCTGTGACGAAGCTGAAGCCAGCCTTCCCCCCCGCAACACCTCTGCTACCGTAATTTTTCAATCTCTCAGAGCAAGAGGGACAGCATGTCAGGTTCATAGCTTGGAGATCAACACCATGACGGACCATGATGTTGACTAAAGAAAAAATCTTACCCAAAACAATTCTGGAAGTCCTTTTCATAACGTTTGCTGTCAGTGAAACGAGAACTGGAAGACTTAGCTCTGCAAATACAGCAGCCCTCTATACTCCGATACATCTTCGGTTTGTGAAAGCCAAACATTTTTTCCTTCCAGCTGTAGCCTGTGAAAACAAACAGGAACTAGTGTCACTTATCACTGTTAGATACTGAAAGAAAAAACCTGGGCAATTCACTGGGCAAACCAAAAGTAAATTATAATTCAGGATGGGAAACTGCTAGATTAGGCCATAGCTTTATCCTGCATTGCCCCTTAAGAGCAGCTGCACCTAGAATACACTTTCTTATTAAAAAAAAAAATTAACAACAGCTGGAATATTAAGCAATACCCAGCAGGACTCGTGACAAGCTCATTTACTGCATAATTCTACTCTAAGGGCACATCTACAACAGCACAACCCAGAGGTGTGAATGCAGCTGACTCGGCTAATGAAAGCCCTGTGTGTGTGGCAAAACAGGCTGCAGGACAGACCGTGTGAACCTGCCCGAGCCCCTGAAGAAGTAGTTGGCAGCTGAACCCTGGGTCACTGGAACTACCGCGTCATCATCACGGGTGTTTGTTGGAAACATCCCTGCCAAACTTTGTCGAAAGTGAGGAGGAGTCATTTTAAATGAGCTGCAGTCATACCTCTAGGCTGTAGGGCAGACATACCTGAAAAGCTGCTCTAAAACCAGCAGGGTGGAGTCCCACCCAGCCCTCCATGGCCCTGTCTGCACTGCGGGACCCAGGAGCACTTCTTGATTCTCAGGCCTGGGTGAGCATCCCAGCCACGTCCCAGCTCCGTGTCAGCACAGGCTCAGTTCTCACCCTCCTGCCTTCCCCACCCTGCTTTCCATGGGAAGGAAACCCAGCTAGAAAAGGGCTCGGGGAGCAGGACCTTGGGGCGCATTTCAGTATGCGCCTACCACACATCCCAGCCATCGTCAGTGATGCCAGAGCAAAAGGTACTCCAGTTACAGGGAAATTGCTTCTTCTTCACCACCAGCTCTGCAAACTCAGCGCCGGCTCAGAAAGCCAAAAGCCGTGCTGCTCTTAAAGGTCTGCCTCCCCTTTTCAGTAACAGCTGGGCTGGGATTTGCCATCAGAGCAGGTAACATACAGCAGAGGTGTTTTCCAGGCAGAAACTTTTAAAGTTAGTTACAAACGTATTAGTGCCGTCATCAAGACAAAAACCCCTTCAACACATGCTGTCCCCACCACCAAATCAGTTCTCCCCGGGCCCCAGTTACTCCCCAGTGCAGACTGGCACAGCCTGACAGGGCACGAGAAGCTGTCAGAGCAAACAGCTCCCACAGCGCTTCAAAAAACCACACCAACAACTGAGCAAAGTTGGTGCTTTCCTGGCGCTGGGCCTGGACACACAGCAAGTCCTCACAGGCCACACAGCATCTGTCTCACAACACAGGCGGGGACCGTTCCAAGACGTTCTCTTTTAAATAGACCACGGTGCAAGGTCTGCCTCAACCACGCGCTGCAGGGAGCGGGCGGCCACCTCTGCTTATCACACACAAACTGCTCAGAGAGGGGATAGGTCACCGGCTGCAGGAAGCTTCACGAGAACAGGTCCCCCCTGCTGAGAACTTCTGCTTTTAAAAAATTAAAATTAGATGGAGCCACGCAAATAACACAAGAAAGATTTCCCCGTCTTCCCTTTAACTAAAGGCCAAGTCGTTATATTCTTGTAGAAGCCAACAGAAAACTACCACTCCTGCCCACAAATACTACTGAAAGACTGAGTAGCTCAGGCAGGACTTTTGGGAGAGCAGCATCTCCATCACTTGTGGGCTAGTCCGGTGAGAGTGAACTCCCAGTCACTTCTCAGCCCCAGGGACTGACAAGCCTCAGCAACCCAACTTGGGTTACTGGTGAATGTATGTGTCATGGCGATCTGTCCCCAAATCTTCCACCTGCAGGAAGGTAAGGGACGTAATTCTAATATCCCCCAGAGGGACAGAGAAAATTAACCTGAAATCTTCAGTCTACAGCGCCAAGACTTGCCACATCATTACAGCAATATAATCATTTGAAAAGCAGGTTCAGTGAGGTCGAAAATATGCTTCCACAAAATGACCGTACCTAGCATCATGCTTACCTTACTGACAGACAGAGACTTCATATGGGGGAAAAAGATCCCACGTGTTTTTGCAAGATCACAGCAAAAGCTAGTTAACCATCCAAGCCAAGTCACAGTCCTTCATGCTGACGTAAAAATACATCCCCCAAGCCCAGAGGGGAAGATTAGAGCATAGCAGCACTGCAAAATAAATACACACGGTTCCCAGACTCCTGAGAACAACAGAAAAGCAAAACTTTTATCTAATATTGCTGGTGAATACTCTTACACAAAATCCATTAAGGAACTCATATCCAGCTGAAAGTGTACATGTTTACGTTTCAGTCTACAATACAAGGCCACTTGGTGCCCACTGAGGTTGTGTCTCCTTGCAATTACATGTGTCAACACAAACTTGTGTCAAGACACAAGTCAACTCTCCAAAAACCTTGTCTCGACCAAACTCCTTGCCGAGCCTGGGACTCATGCAAGTCCAGAAGATCTCCTTATCATTCAGCTTAGGAGCAAGACAGAGGATATAGGCCTTTCCTTCACTGTCCCAACTCATGCTGTTTGCCACAGGCTTGAAGGGCTGTATTCCTTTCTTCTTCGTGCACATTTGCAGCACCTACAGATAGGTGCTCCCAAGGATGACTGGTGCAAATATCCAGCAAAGTCACCCCAAATGCTGTCAGACTTCTTAGGGGATTCACTGCTCCCTCTATTAGCACAGCACTGGTGTGGAGGCCAAGCGCACTCATAGTCAGTAAAAGAAGGTATCCAACTAGCAACCTGCCAAATGGGCTTGTTGAGTGATGGTTAGACTGAGAACTACTCTCTGCTTCTGCTTGGATATGTTTTCAGGGACACGTAGCAAACGAATGCACAGCCAAATCAGGTTAGTATCCCTGGACTGTCAAGACAAATAAACAACAGAGTATCTAGACAAACACTTAAAGAGTATGGATTTTGTTTCTTAGCATCTGATGTGCTTCTTCAAGAGACAGTCTCTTGAGGACACTGTGTCTAACAAGCCACTGGAGATCCAACAGCATATTCACCTCGGAATTTTCAACTACCAAACAGCAATTTTAGATTTTGTTTGACTACCACAATGTTAAGTCTGTGGTCTGGTGCTTTTCTTTAGAAAGTCAAAGACTAATTAATTGCAGACTCAAGGTTCATCAGTACTGCAAAACTTAAGCAGCAAGAACATCTTGACTGTTACAGGGCGAGACACAAAACTGATATCAACAATGTGATTTACTTTCTAACCCGTTTTCTTCCAGAAATACAGATGCTGATGAGATGATCTCTGGCAACAGTTGGTATTTATACCACAGTAGAACAAGATGCATGTTTTACACTTAATATTGATTGGCATCAGACACATATATTCTGAAAATATTTTGTTTTGCATCGTTGCTGCCATTCTCACAGGAGCAGCCTTTCAACAACATCTTTCAATAGAAGGGAAACTAGTGCCATCTGTTTCCCACTTGATGAATGGTCAGCGACGGTATTACCATATATCATGCCTGAATGGGGAAAAGCTAGTAGCAAAACCACAAGTAAAACAGATTTCTCTGACAACTGCATCGAAGTGCAGTTATAAATGGAAGGCGTCAGTCCAGTTACACATTTAATCCTAAACAGTTGCCATTTGACCATTATACACTAAATATTCGGTCAGCTGGAGAGCTTAATAGCTAACGTAAAGCATTTGAGTCTAGAAGTACTACTTATCAGCACTGCTAAACTTAAAGCTCTCTGTCTCAGCTTCCATTCTAAACCATAATTGCGTGTCTAGTGCTAGAGTTGACACTACATTTCTATAGACTTAAGTGTACTTAAAAGTACACATGACTGTGCCCTTTAAAAGGTTTAACAGGAAAGCTTTGCAATTTAGATCTCAAATTAGAACCAGGGAGCTAGACTGCCAACTACCGTAACGTCTGAATCTCAGCTGTGCAGGTCTAATCATGTGAAATTTGGGATAGATAAAAAGATGGCAAGTGGAAATAAAGTAACTTCCATAGAGGTTAAAAAGCATTACACAAGATATTTTTGCCAAATTTAATCATGTTATCATTTGCCATATATCAGCACGTTATTAAAATATATGATGTCTTTTAAATCAGCAGTTGCACAGAAGTGAAAGGGACAGCTCACCAGCAAAGGATCAGAAATCCTAGTGGAGCCTATTTGTCATTCTGCAGAAATGGAGATTTACCTGCACTAGCAGGGGAGCAGTATTCCCCCACGTCAGGGGAAAAGTGGTCCTCCTCCTCCCTGGGCTCCCTGCAAAAGAAGAAGTTGCTATTCCCCTGAGTTCTGCTTTAAACAACTGCTTTAGCAACTCAAATGGACTCAGAAAAGACTGCAGGAAAAAGCGCTCTCCGTCCCTCTGCCCTCTCGCTTTTGGAAGAGTGGCATCAAAAATAGAGACCTGTCTCGCAAAAAAATTTGGAGTCAAGCAGAGAACAGTAAAGTAGGTGGGAAATAAAAAACCACCCCACACCCAGCTTATTACATTTGTGAAAGGCTGGTACAAACCAGCATGCATCATACATGTGTGAAAATGGTTTCGCGCTTTCATTACCTGTCAGGACTAGAATTCGGTGCCTTAGTTTTCTTCGCAACATTTAATAGGATGATCTAAATTAAAAGGAGCTATTGCTTCAGATGCTCATTAAGTTTTCAAGTTAGGAAGGAACTTCTGAACTCTTTTACATTTTAAAATAAGGAAAGCTGAGCCACTTTCATTTGCTTTTCCAGATTCCTTCTGCATTCTTTCTGATCACCCAAGAAGAATGAAAATCCTTTATAATAGAAAGGAAGGAATTCCTAGAAGGCAGGCATGTCTCCCTTTGTAACACAATTATCAGGCCAGTCGGAAGGCACATGCTCACCTGCTTCTTGCAAAGCTGAAAGAGAAACATTCCCTAGGGCTATGGGAGAGCAGAGGGATGCCAGTCCAACTACTCAATACCTTCCCCTCTTCCCATCTTCTCACTCTGACCCGGGATCATCCACCCTCTGTGCAACCCAAAACTGCCAGTACATCATTAGAGAGAAGAACTTCTGCAAATAATTTGATTTCCCCTTCTGCGTACAAAACAGCTTTGGCACAGACTCCCTGAAGTTGGGCTACAGAAAAAATACGACCTAGCCTGCATACTTTGATGCAGCTGGTTCCTGTCAGTAAAAATCGCACAATGCTCATCTCTACAGCATTTAATCGGAACTAAGAAACATAGCCAAAATGGTACATTTATTTTTCATTTTAAAGGAAAAGAAACAGATGCCTTTATATAGAAGGAATATACGTGCTCTGGCTTTTACATCTGCAAGTGCATACACCCAGGCACATGCACACACACGAAAAACGCTTCCAGAGCTGTCTATGGCGCCAGAAGCAGAGTTGCTTGTCTCACTAATAAATTCTTGGGCCTGTCCTTCTGCTGAAGTAAACTGCAATACTTCTACTGAAAATCAACTGGAGGACAGAGAATTGTACATCAACAGAGGAGCTGATCTGTATCAAAGACTCAATGTAAACATACCTCCCCCCTGAGTTTACATGCTGCTAAAAGAAACTGGAATAGAAGTTAAAATTGGACCCCAGAAAACCATATTTTAATACTCCAAGGAAGTCAGAGACCAGGCTAACCGGAGTCATCTGAAAATACAGCTTCAGTCTTTGCAAAAACATTTTTTACACTGGCATCTGTCCTTATAGCTCAAAACATGGTGACTCATTTCCAACAAGCAGAACCTTAGAATTGTGCATGCTGCACACTCTTCTGGTCCCCTACATCCTCAGATTTTCCTTCCACTTCCCTTCCTCTCTCCACCCAAAACAACTTTACTTGGAGGAAAGCTGTATTTGGCTACTACAGCCCAGGCACATCTGAATGAAACTGTGGAGTTTTCACTTGACAAGTTGAGCAAAACCAGTAAAAGGTCAAAACTACATCTTCAGGAATCTTTCCTCTGCCAAAATAAGTAACTCACTCTCTTGCTGGTAGTTGTCTGCAGCTACCGGTGTGCACACACAGTGCTATCTTAGCACACCAAATGCAATTGGCAGCAACCACCAAGCACATGTCAAAAATCAAAATGGACATTTCTTTCCCATGTTTGAGCCTCCACAGCATCCTGGCTGGGTCACAGGCTGTTCCGAGTCAAGTTTTCAGAAGCAGTCAGGTGACAAAGGAGCCTACTTACCTGCTGATCTTCAGTGGGAAATACGCACCTAACCCATTTAGGTTAACCTAATATATAAATAAGCACCTAACCCCAAAAAAGTGAAAGGCTAAGCCACCTGGGTGTTCCTCTAAACTGCCATGTGGTTAGCGCTCCAGAAGGGATAGGCGAAAGCATGAAAACAGTAATCAGTAAAATTTGCATAGGGGAAAAAAAAAAAAATTCCAAACCCATCCCACCTGTAGACATTCCTTCTTAAAAGAGGACTTCCCCTCTGAAACTCCTATTGCATAACTAACACCATGCTCAACCCCATCAGGAGCCCTGCAAGGAAAACTTGGGATGTTCTCAAGCAAGCGCTGGAGTTCAGTCTGCGATGCCTATCTCAGCACAGTCACTGCAGCTGTTACGATGCTGCTTGCAACCACCTGCTACTGAAAAAGCATCATACACACTTAAGATCATGAGACACTGAACAGTTTTGGTTTGTTATGCTTTGGTGCTTTTTTTTCCCTTTTAGAGGGTAACATACCTGATGGGGAGTTGAACAGAAGTAGTAGTAATTATTTGGCAGAATAGCTGAAGTGACTTCATTAAAAAGGATACATTTCCATGTCCTGAAGTAATATTACTGGTCATTTCACTTGGACTTTGGACTGAGCACGTTCTACAGAAATGCAAAGGCTTGAGTCATGAAATGGAGTCCCACCCATGCATTCTGCTTAACCACTCAGTTTTCAAGCCCCAGCTCCCTAGCTACTGCTTTCTGTTAAAAACTAAGTGCTACAAGGGGTGCAAGTCTGAAGGAGAAGCTGGTTGTCAGGTTGGACTGTGTGTGTCGTTCATCACATTATGAAAGAGCTACAAAGCATCAGGTGTTCAGAATCAATGCAAAGCAGAGAGTTTGGTAACAGAAAGAGCTGTTCAGCATCAGTAAGACAACAAACCATCAGTTTTAATGTTGTTTATTTTTAACCTGTGTGAATTTATCAGCTCCTTTAACATCCTCTTCTACTAAGAAGTCAGTGATGTTTTCTTTTTAAAAGAAAGATTGCAAACGTAGGTAATTAGCTTCTCTTTGAGAATCTCCCGGCTGGGAGAGAAGGAGCAAGGAGGAATTTTTCCCAGAGGCTCTGGCACTCAATCCCACCTACTTTCAGTGGGAGCTGGATGCTGCATGCCTGTGGCTGTGTTTGAAAATCCCACGGCTTGTTATTTGCCGATTCTCTACCACGGACTCAAGAAACCTGGAATTTACCTGGGTGCCAAAGGAGTTCAGTGTCCACTGGTGTCAGCAGAGAGGCCTCCAGTTCACTGACTGCCCCTATGCTGCAGAGTGCGTGCAATCTTTTTCTCTTTTTTTTAAAAAAAGCTGTAAACTACACAGTGAAATCTGGCTACGTGCAGGCTGGGGAGAAGGGGGTTTCCACAGCACACACCTCACACATGGCTGGCAGAAACAGCTCACCTTTGAAAGCAAGCACACAGTGGTAAAGGGGTTTGCTGAGGAACCGTCACCCTCCTGGCTTGCCTCATAAAAAGGGGTAAACAGATGTCTCCATGGCTGTCAACCTACCACCTTCCACCAGCGCCAAATTAAAATTCAAAACGAAAAAAGAGCACGTTGCAGTCAGCTTGTGTTCAAGGATGTTGCTCGGCCTCCAATGCAAACACGATGCTGAAGTTCTGGGCTCAGTTCAGGACACTGGGCTTTCTCCTCTCCCCACCCACGAGGGGACAGTGGCAGCGGCCCTGCGACACACGTGCTTTGGGCACGCAGCAGCAGGTTGAGGAGCAGCATCCTGCACCAGCTGCCTACGGAACTACAGCAGCTCTAAACTTTTTTTGCCATTGTAATGTAATCATTGAATAATTCGGGTCCAAGGGACTGACCGACAGCAGCCTGGCGGGGGCAAGGCTCTTTCTCGGATGAACCGGGGCCATTCCCGCCAGGAGAGAGCCGCCGGCGGAGCTGGGGGAGCCCCGGGGCTGGCAGGATTCAGCCCTGCTTGCTGCGCCGAGGCATAAGGCGAGCAAACAACAGGTTTGGCAGGTCTCTTTAAATCCCTTTAGCTACACGCATCCGGAAGGAGACGGCAACTTTTATCCCATGAAAGGGAGAGCGCGCGACTGGGAAGCGCTTCCCGGGCGCAAAACTGCGAGGTTGATTTTTTTTTTTAAATAAATAAGAGTGATAAAAGATGCCCGACAAGGTAGAGGCTGGCCGCGCCGCTCCCGGGACAGGCGCAATGCGGGAGGCGGCGGCCGCTTTCCGCCGCGCACCGCGTGGCAAGCGCCGGTCCCGGCCCCGCTCCCGCCCGTTACCGCCGGCGGGGCGGCGGGCTCGCTCGGCGGCTGGGGGTGGCGAGGGGGGGGCTGCGGAGGGCGGAGGCGAGGCAGCGCCGGGAACAAAAGACACCCCCCACCCCACCCCCCCCGCCCTCTCCTCCCCGGGGGCGGACGACCTACTTTCGCGGGCAGCCCCGCCGGTCAGGTGGAGCCGCGAGTGGACACAAGCGGGTGGACCCGGCCCCCCCGTCCCCAGGGCTGCCGAGCGTTCAACTTGCTCGAAAAGCGAATAAAGATTTTTTTATTAAAAAAAAAAAACAACCAAAACAAATTAAAAAGCACAGGAAGGGGAAGGCGGCGCGCCGGGGAGGAAAGCCCCGAGGTGGGCGCTGCGAGGCGGCCCCCGCGCTGCAAACGCCGCCCCACCACGCGGTCTCGGTGCTGCCGCCCCAACCGCCGCGGACGGGAGTTGGGGGGGGCGGGGGTGGGGGGGAAGCGGGGATCGAGCCGCTGCAACCCCGCTGGGCACCTCGACCCCCTGCCCCGGCGGGGTGGCGGCCGCCTCCCGCCCCCCCGCCGCCCCCGGTCCCGTCCCTGGTTCCTCATGGCTCGGCCCTGACGTAATTCAAACATGGCAACAGTTGCACTTCAAAGGGCCGTGGCAGACCTCCCAGCGACGCGGGGGCGACACGGACACACACGTACACCCCCTTTTCCTTCCCCCGGGACCCCCGACGCTGCGTCAGCCCCCGGGGCGACCGTCGGGTCTCGCCCGCCCGCCCTTTACGCACCAGCGTGGGAGCGCGCGTGCATCCAAACTTTCACCGAAGTCCTCCAAAACCTGCAGCCGGCCGCTAAATAAAAAAAAAAAAAACCAAAACCCACCGTGGAACAAGTTTTACCCCACGCACACACGCGACTTGGGGAGGGGGGGGGGGGGGGTGTGCTGAGCTCCCACCCCACGCGTGGACGAGCGCTTTGCCTCCCAACGCGGGGGGGTGTGTGTGTGTGTGGAGAGGTGGGGGGAAGCACATGCGAGCCCTTTGTTTTCTCCCCGCAGCCGGGCGCTGCCTACGTGCCGCGCCGGGGACACGCCGCCCGGGTGGTAAAACTCCGGGAGCGACTTTCACGACACCGGGGGCACGGTGATGCCCGCCATCCCTCCCTCGCCCCCGGACGGGGGCGAGGGAGGGATGGCGGGCATCACCGTGCCCCCCCTCCCCCCACCAACCCCGAACTTCTGAGCGCCGGTGCTACAGGTGTGCGATGCGGGGCACGGCCACGCCGCCCCGTTTTTCCCTAACCCGCTCCGCGGCTTTTGGAGTGAAATCGCCGGGAACCCGGCCGCGCTTCCTTCCCCCAGATTTGGGGATTTAATCGTTATTTTGAAGGGGGAAAGGGAAGGAGAAGTGGGGGGGGGGGGAGAAGTCAAGAGTTGCCGGGACGGGTCTGCGACAACGCGGGAGGAGTTTCTCCCTGCCCGCACCTCCTTGAAAACTCCGCTGATTGAAGAAAGAAAAAAAAAGAAAAAAGGGGGGGGGGGGAACACCGCACACGGGAACCACGCGTGTCAAAAGTGTTTCAAGGCGGCAAAGTCTCCTCGCCGCGGCAGAGCCCGAGACCGGCTCCGCGATTAACTCGCGTTTAACAGAAACCACCGCCTGCTGCAAAAAAAAAACCCAACCAAACAAAAAAAACCCCACAAAACCCCCAAAACAACAACAACCAAAAACCCCCCACAAAACAAACCCAAACCCCCAGCAACACACGCCGAAAAAGAAAGAAAAAAAAACAAACAAAAAACCAAAAAACGGTTTAAGCCCCCCGCTCCCCCTCGCCTGGACTTTTCTTTCCTTTCCTTTCGCTCCCCGCCCCCCCTCAAACAGAAAGAAAATAAATAAGTGAAAATAAATCACTCACCGCTCTGCTGCGCCCACCAACAAACGTGCGGTGCGCGGCGAAGCCCCGCCGCTGCGCGCGCTGCCTGCCTGCCTGCCTGCCCGCGCGAGCCTTCACGCTCACGCCCCCCCCCCTTCCTCACTCCCTCCTCCTCCTCCTCCTCCTCCTCCCCGCCCTCCCCTCAGCGCTCGCCGCTCTGCGCATGCGCCGTTCCCACGGCCCCATTCTCCTCAATCAAGTCCTCTCGCTTTCGCGCGCCCCATTGTCCTTTTAAGGGAGAAAGGGCCGCGCGGGAAGCCGGGGAAGGAGGGGCGGTGCTGCCCATTGTGACGGCGGAGGTGACTTCACGCACGCGGCCCGCTCCCCCCATCCCGCCCCCGGTGGGCGGGTCCGTGCCGGGCACCTGCCTTCCCCCGGGCGGGGCTTGTCGTCGCTGCCACCTCCCTCCCTGCCGCCAGCGTCAGGCGCCCCGCAGCGCGCGAAAGGCAGCGCAGCGCAACGTCAGCGCCGTGACGGCACCTCCTCTGCGCGTGCCGCCGCCGGTTTTCACGGCGGCCGCTGGCGCTATAGCCGGGTGGGCCCGGGGGGCGGGAGGTCGCGGCTTCCGGCAGCGATGGACAAAGGTGTTTTGAGCGTTTTCGCGTGGCTTTTTTTTGGGGTTGTTTTTTTTTTTTTTCCACGTAGGGCTCATTCTAACGCACGTTAAAACTCATCAGCGGCTCGCGTAATTTTTTCCTGCTGCGTCAGAAACGAGCGATTTAAAAATTCGCATCGTCGCAGCCTCTTTGTGCGATTCAGGGAGAGACGCTTCACCAAACGGCTGGTGGGTTACGTCTTTGAAACGCATTTCCTTTAAAATCTAGCTATGCCAGAAGGATGAGCGTGTGATGTACAAGGTGACGCTTAAGGCAGTTATGACGTAGCACCATCAGCCTGTAACTGAAATGAAACCGCAAGCTGCTCCATCCCTGGTTTGCGCTCGAACCCAGCCCGAATGTTGAATGCCGCCTTTTCAACTATTTAACAGGTAAAAAAGTTTCCCACAGAATCGACAGCAGCTCAGGCACAGTGTGCGGTTGGTGTGGAATACTCTAGAATACTACAATAACGGGGATATATAATAATATGTATACATACAAATAATAATTTCTGTAGCAAATTATTTTACCCTGATAGTGAGCTTTTTTGGTCTAATCCTAATTTGGGCACAGATTTAGCAACTCGCCAAGAACGCTGGCTGAAATGATGCTTTTGCTCCCAGGAGCAGCACTAGGTGATGATCCCGGGGGGGTTCTCCTTACCTCGGCCTGAGCACCTCACACCATCTCCCCTTGCTTGTGAATCCTTGGTAATTAATTCTATGCTGTATCCTTCCTCGGTGCTGCAAAACCTGTTAATTTGGGCACAAAGCGCAGGAGGGTTTCTCACAAGGAAGTCTCCAGGTCTATCTGTTGGGTAGTTTTGGGTTGTTTTGTGTTTTTTTTTTTTAAATGATCATAGAATTGCCCAGGTTGGAAGGGACCTTTCAGATCATCTAGTCCAACCATCAACCTAACTCTTGGCAAAAACCATCACTAAACCATATCTCTAAGCACTATGTCTACCTGTCTTTTAAAAACCTCCAGGGATGGTGCCTCAACCACCTCCCTGGGCAGCCTGTTCCAATGCTTAATAACCTTTTTGCTGTAAAAATTTTTCCTAATATCCAGTCTAAACCTCCCCTGGCACAACTGGTGATGATAGCGTGCTGTTTTTGTTACCTCTGCTTCCTTCCAGACACAGCTAAACCAAATTGCATTCAACTTGTGAGACACGAGTGTAGCTAATGCTGAATAATTTCTCAGAATACATATACATAAATTTACTGGTTTTAACTAGTCTAGGGAACTCTACCAGCAACTCTACCAGTTTGCATATCATTTATGTCTGGTTTTATCTGTCGCTTTCTTTTTTGGTTTGAAGGAGTGATTCTCCCAGATTTTCTCCCCTTAGTTTCCCTTCTTTTCTCCACACTCCTCAAGACTCCTCAGTGACATTCCTTGTAGTCCAGTGCCACCTAGTACAGTATTTAAATCCCCAAATGAGAATGAAATGGCATTTGCAAGGAGAATCCTCATAGGTACCAAGCAACGTGCTGCCTCTCAGCACCCAGCTGAACAAAACTGGTCTCCTGGTGCCTGTCAGTTGCTGCCTTCCCTTTACCACCACGCTGAACACGAACAAGATGGCTTTGATTGCCTGCAAACCAGGGTCAGGGCAAGTGCTGGAGTATTTATTTCACAGCTTTATGTCTTTACGCTCCAAATCTCGTGCAAGCCCCAAAGCTCTGTGGAGAACACAGGTTTCTAACTTCCAATAATGAATGCAGTTAATGCTTTAACTTGGGGAGGATTTGAGGTTTCCAAATGCGGTACTGCTCTGGCCTGCAAACAGCTCGGCCGTTCCTGCCCTCTCAGAGGAAAACAACTTCTATCCACAGAAGTCCAAATGGCAACGCGTGAGTGAAAAACATGGTCAAACCCTTCATTTCTGAAACATGTCTAGTTTCCTTGAAGCATTTGCTGGTGACATTTCCGGACTACCCTATAACTCGACGGTGGTTTGAGTTTTCATCCAGCTTGCAAATAAATAAAAGGCACTTAAATAGATAATGAGCTTTCTTCAAGGTTCCTCTAGCCCCTTCCCCTCAAGCAAGCCACTTGTGCTCCGCACACCATCAGAGGAACACCTTGTCTGACCTCACTGTGTGGAAAGAGGGTGATGAAAAATAGCCCCAAACTTGGGACGAGTCTAAGGAGTTTAATTTGGAAAACACAGACATCTGAAACTACGCCCGTGCCTTTACACTACAGCTAAAGCCTCATTTGACAAGGCTCTGTTTTAAAAAATTAAGCATCTTCCTTTCTACTCAGAGCTTGGTATAAAGGAGGAATATGGGATTTCACAGAGATCGCAGGTGATGTGGAATACGAGCTTTAGACCAGGGGATTTGTTCTCATCCAGGTCAGTTCTAAAAAAACATTTAAGAATGCATGTGGTCTCTGGAAAACTAATGGGACCGTTGCTGCATTGCAGTTAAACTGGTACCTTTCCTGGGTGGGATCTTAATTATTTTATCTGACGAGCTAAATTATGTCAATGGTGTAATAATAAAGCTAACCACAAGGGGTTTTTAAATAAAAAACACACATGTATCATGAATGCTGAGGCAGAGGCGCTAACACAGAGGAAAAGTAGGGCATTTGCCAGCTAAGACATCTGATCCTATTGTGTTATTTTTCAATATTAATGAATAAGTAAACACAAATAGGCGGCTTGTTGTTAGGTGAAGAGCAGCTGTCAAAACTAAACCCAGGCAGCTGTTCCTGTTTTGAGATTTCACTGTAAATTGTTTTTTACAACTTGAGTAATTTGAAAGTTGCTTTATTGCCTGGCCAAAGGATTTTGAAAAAAATTACAGGACTTATTTCAGGAAAAAAAAGTGTTGATTGACTTTCAGTTGTAAATAAGTTTTTGCCAAGGAGTACAATTTCAGAGGGAGATATCGTCAACGGATCAGTTCTTTATTTTCTTTAGCTCCTGCTTGCACCAGTTGTCCATATAAGTAGCAGCATATTAATTTTTTGAAGGTGCAAATGCTCACAGAACTGATAGTTTAAAGCAAACAGGTTAAGAAAGAAATGTGATTTTTCCCTCGGTTTTATGTTTTAGGCCAAATGACAGATGGCTACAAATAAACAGCAACAGCAAAGTTTGATGATAATAGATATTATGATATTCATACTGCCAGAATGAAGTACTCAAGTTACATGGCTCAGCGAGACAGGACCCCGAACTGCTTTACTTCTAGGGATGAGGCAGATAATTTATAGCCCAGCCTAAGTAAGAAAGCCATCAGGGCTTAACAGAGAATAATAACCTTTCTGAAGAGTTTTTAATTGGTATTTCAAATTCCTCAAGAGGAAGATAATTCTTTTAAATTCTTAAGGATTGCTCAAATTCTATAGCAAAATAATTTTCTCTTACTGCTTAGACACCTATAGTGCAGATTCTCAAGTGCTGCTCCTTTCTTTGCGGCACTATTGCTTTCATCCCTATTAAAGCCAATAAGACCATTCTATGACGATTTATATTAAAGGCGATTTGAAGACGCCATTAAGAAGATCAGTCCGCTCTGCCTGCCAGGCTGCTTCCTGTCAAGAAAGTTATCCCCCCTCATTCTGTCATTTGGGGCAGTTCTGAAAATGGAGTCCAAAAATTTGGAAACCCAAGAGGGATCTCTCCTCTGAATTGAGACCCTCATCTTTTTCAACAGCCTGGGGAGAAGTTCCAGATTTTATATTAACAAAGTCAGAGTAATCTTTCGGGAAGAGAAAGTTATGAACTGCTTTGGAGAGTGTTGTGTAGGCTTGGACTCACATGGGACCATTTAGGGGACAGAATTTGCTCTTTGAAGCTTCTTACTGAACCTAAGACTCCTGACCAAGCGCATCCATCTCCTTAACCCTCGTTGCCATAGCATGGTCCTCAACGCAGACACGGCTGGCTGGCAAAGAGAGAAAAGCAAGGGTAGCTAGTTGGGAGGGCGTCCGTGGTGGCTAGACAGCAACGTTTCATTGTGACAGGCTTTTTCTCTTGACCTCTTTCTCAACAGGAATCAAACAGGTAAATAGGAATGCCTGGGAATAGAAAGACCTAGGGAAGTTAATTGATTTTTGCTGTGTCTTGGGAACAAGGTCATATCCTGATGCCTGAAATCCTCTACTAGGGAACAGCCAGCATGGGGTGGGGGGGAACAGGACTCACTGGGGGAGCTGCCAGGAGGGATTTTGTTACAGGTGTAGGTACTCCAGGCTCATCCCCAGAACTCTGCTAAATAAGACCAAGCAACCTGAGGCAGTGTCTTTGCAGGTTAAAGCTTCACCCATCACCATTCTTTCTTTGGAGATTTTTCTAGCCTACAGGTCTGTTCTCAGTGACGCTGCTTTTTAATCTACAGTACCAGCAGACAGAACAAAGCTCCATAGGTTCCCTTTTCAGGGGAAAAAAAAAACCAACACAAAAACGGTATTCTCAGATTAAGGAGGAGCTAGCTGAAAAATGAGATCAACATAACACTGAGATAGCCCTAGGAAGGGAAAAAGGCACTTTAAGGAGGTGACAGAATTTCAGATCTAAGACTTTGACTGCAGGGAGCCATAGAAACTATGGAGAAAATACATCTGTGGGTAGAGATTTTACTCAGCCAAAGCAAGGCAGAGGACAGTGATACCTCACTGAGCTGAAGTACAAGTGACTGGTCATATGAGGGGGATAGCATCTTGCTGACCTTATCGACAAGCTGCCGAAGACAGATACAGCCTTTACAAGTCTTCTGGCGAGGAAGAAGATCTGTGGGAAGACTTGGCTAACCAAGGGAAGGAGGCAGTGGGAGGAGATGGTCCCTGAAGGAAATCTGCAGAACCTGAAGGAAATCTGCAGAACCTGGAGTCCCAATCACAAGCTTTGAACAAGCAGCCAAGAACCAAATGGAAATCTACCACCAAGATCTGGAGGGAGGAGCTGGAGGCAAAAATTTTTGCAAAGGCAAGAGGGAATGGAGTTGGCCAACAAAGCCACCACATTACACAGATAACTTCAGATAGCTTAATTGGATTGAATCAGCTAATTGGACTGCAACAAATCAACCAAATTTGACGCTTAACATCCTCTAAAAAACAAGCCAAGGGCAGATAGAGGAAAAGAGCAGGCAGGGAGAAAGCAGCATGAAGGGAAGAGGCAGTGGTGAGGCTGTAGGATACATCCTCCCTCCTCAGGGCAGAGGCATCCCATTCTGAAAAAGGTGAAAGACTTTCAGGGAGAAGTCTTCACTCACAAAACCACGTAAATAAGGGGTGGGCAGAAGCAGGATGCACAAGCTTCGGGCAAAATTTGAGCAGATGTTGATCACAGGGAGCCCCAAGAGCGAGTCAGGTCCTATAATGGATGTTCATAGTCAGGAATTAGCTCTACAGGGTGATGAAAGAGACTTAAATAAACCCAAACCAGGACACACATCTGACCTTAGTGACTACCCTCAGGTCTGACTGCCTGTTCATATTGCAAATTACAGCATGCAGAGAAGTCAAGGGACTCAGATGCTGCCCCCAGGGCAGAAGCTGCAGAGCCTGAGCCACAGAGCTAGTGTGCAGCATGAGCCCTGTGCTGCACAGGCACAGAGTGATGTGACAGACATCTCAGGGCCAGAGGGAAGGTTCCTCTCTCTTCATTAACCCCATGATGCAGAGACCATCAAGGAAGCTAGCACCAGTGCTGTGGGGGTATGGGAGAGAAGGGGTGCAAGAGGGTACTGTAGCGCCAGAGGAGTTTATCTACATCTCCAGGGAAGATGTATGAAGCCTCTCAGTAAGGAGAGGCCAGTTTTTGAAGCAGGATGGTTTAGGACTTCCACACCACATACCTTTCAGCCTCCAAAGAAATGCCTTTAAAGAACGGTTAGAGCCACAGTTGGGCTTTTCTGTTTCCCTCCAGCCTGGGCTGGGAGGCATTAAAGCTGATTAGATGCTGTGTGAAGGGACGTACTACAGCTGGGACTGAGCTCACCTGAGCAGGATGGGGCCCCAGCACCCTGAAGCGCGCAGGAAGCCCAGCCTCACAGGGGAAGGCATGTGAGCACACGTGGGGTGGCTCCTTGAGCGATGGCACCCCCCAAGTAGGTTCCTGCTCCTCGTACGAGCCCCAGGGGCTCCTGGGGAAGCTGAACGAGAGCAACCTGCAGGGATGGCCAGGTCATGAAGAGGTACCCTGGCATGGCATTGCCCTTCAGGCATGGGCACTTTTCGAAAAACAGCTAAACAAAGTGATTGCTGTTTACACAGTAGCGAGCTGACCAGTCAGAGACACTTCAAAAACTGGCCTTTCTAAAACCAGCTAGCTGCGTGGTTTCTGAGATGCTATTTTAAGCATGCTGTCAAAACAAATCTCTATCCATAGCTGAACTGAGTGACTCTTCTTGTCAGGACAAGTACCCTTAGCAGTGGCTGGGCTAGTCTTAACGTAAGGCTTCAAATACAAGAGCAATATTTGCTAGCTGATTTGTGTTATCTGTAAGAGGGAAGAGGGAAAACTAGATAGCTACAAAAGTGACCTCTTGAACTGATCCTTCTTTGCCCTGCTAATGCTGGTGCTGAGTTGCACTTGGGGTTGAACAATTACTGGGAAATCGTGAACATCTAATTCATACCATGTAATAAAGAAAAGAAAAGTTTGAGCAAGGGCTAAACCGCTCCCACTTAGGTCAATTACTAGCTGCTTGATGGCAAACAAAACAGTTCAAGGTTTCAGGCCTTGTACCAGCCATGGTCCCAGACAGATCCAAGACTGCAGGTCTGACCAGCCTGGTCTTTCCTCTACTCCTAGATCCTTAAGCTGTTTCAAAACAGAGAGGCCCAATACATTTAATACAAAGAAGGCAGGAGTGGTTCAACTTCAGCCCTCAGGTGGAAGGATGTTGGTGCCCATCAAGCAGAGAAGCGTGTGTGCTGTGAAGGCCCAGGTCTTTCCCCATTGTGTGCATGTGTGTAAGTGTTCAAATGGTTCTCATTTAAATAATTGGGCCAAGTTTACCCTCTTATAAAACACATCATGCTGTAAATTAGAATAAGTAGCCATTCATAGGAGGCCTGCAAAACAGGAGGGGGTTTGTATATGCCATTCTTTAAGGCAGCAGCAGCCCTTTAAAACCTCTTTTATCAGCTGCAGCAAATGGGCTCCCAGCGTGCTCCTTACTCTGAGTCAGCATGTAGGTGGTGACTGGGGTACTGGAAACAACATTTTGAGGGTGCACTGGGAGGCCTGGGGGACAGATACCAATTGCTAAACTCAGGAGTCTGATTCAAGTCGGTGGCACCTTTCTGCCTATCTCTAGATAGACCAAGATGTCAGGTGGGAATTTCATGCAGGCACAGCATGCCAGAGACAGCTTCTTGGGGATGGACTGTGAAGTAGGTCAGTGCCGTAGTCCGCTTTCTTTCAAGCCTGCTGCTTAGGTCCCCCGTCCTTAACAGCAGGCTATTTAGCTCTGGTAAATACCATGTTGCTTTATAATCTCTGTGCCATTACTGTCCCCTCCCATGCTCATGGTCCCAGGCTCTCACTGCCCTCACCTTAAGGCTGTGATGCTCCTGTGCTGGCTTTTACCCCCTGCAGGGCCGCAGGGCTCAGCAATACCTCCACAACTTTTTGCCTTCCACATATTTTGGTGTGTCTTCATGCTAGCCAGCTTCTGCTCCCTGCCAGGGTACACCTCCCTGCTAGGTTTATGTAATCCACCATTATCACTCCTTCCTGCTCCACCTGTTTTTAATGCTTTAAATGCACAGAGAAAGACACAGACTCCCATCCAACAGGTACACGCAGTCATGGTTCAGACAAGCCATACTCTAAATCATCCACGTCCCTTTATAGGGCAACTGTTATGGCAACAGTTACTCATTTTCCATTTTCCAAGTCACGATAAGTAGACAGGAGCCAAAAAATGTCATCTGCATGTGTGAAATTCCTATAGGGTCCTGGCCAAAACACTGAGAATGGCCAGGTACAGCATCTTAACTACATTCCTCATAGAAATTTAGACTGAGTTGCTGGAGTGCAATGTGTTACCATCAATGTGGAAGCCCCACTAAGTGGTTAGTCTGACATGGTGGGGTCACAGCTGCTTTAGACTTGAAAACATCCCATAAACCTCTTGAAGAAACGTGGCATGTTCCCATCATTGCTAGTTGTCTGTTGACACTGAGGGCTTCTAAAACTAACCCATATTCTATGTATGGTCCTAAGAAAGAAGGTGTTTACATAGAGGAAATGGGAGTACCTAACTCCTGTTTCTCCCTCAGGTAAGAGTCATAATGCCCATGATAACACCGGTCACAGGAAATTACAAATAGTACCCAGATTTAACCAATTGCATAGTATATGTACCATAAAATGATCTCACAACAAAACACCTTCCAAAATATTTGTCAAGTGAGCGACAGCATCTATTCCACACAGTTGTCAAAAGAGCTATAGGACCACACATGGCGTTTGAAGCAGAGCGGAGAATCTCCTGTCCTGGGAAAGTAAACTGCATCATTTTGTCCAGAAAAAAAACCAACCCTGGTCTCTTATCAGGAAGCTGGGGCTGGCACAGAGACCATCCCTTGTTCTCAGGTTGTGAGGTGTCTCTGGCCAGCATGACCACCTCTAGGGTGTCTAAAATCAGCAGGGATTAGCTTTTGAAGATGGAAGAAAGCAGTACCTGTATGTGTGCAGATTGGTTCCAGCGCAGAGCAAGCTAAACACACTCTGATTATTCTCTGTTAAGGAAATGGAGAATGCTCTGACTGAATAAAAACCACCTGGTCTAGACTGTATCGGATGTTGCTCAGTAAGAAGGGCATAAAACACTTGCCAGCTGTTATGTCGCATATTTTTCACCAACACAGGATGCCCAGGGTATGACAGAAAGTGAGAGTGACAGAAAGAGCAAAACTCACTGATAACTACTACCTGATTCCTTCCAGACTGTGCAGCTTGTAGCTCCACGAGCAACTTACTCTTTATGGACCCGTGTTGGTTGTAGTGCAAATTCTGAGCACTAGACAAGGCTGGATTCAAACCAAAAAGCAATATCTTGTACCAAAGTTTTTCACTAGACACAGAGATAGAATCTTCTTCCAACACTAAAACAAGACAAAAACTCTGATTCTTGATTTGACAAAGGAGTACAATGATATTTTTGGCCCTGGTGTGATTACAAGATGGAAAAGATACTGACTCAGCAGGACATTTGTGCCTGTGGATCTGATAGTTTGGGACAAGTAACTTAAACTGAGGTGATAAGATGAGATGAACTCCTAGACAATGCAAAGAAATAAGTTTTAAAACATCTGTTCTCATGTTTAATTTTTCCAAACCCTTTATGAATTATTTGTTTCCAAAAGCTTGCTAACCAGGCTCACATTTACCTGCCTGCACAAATCCTACAAGACTGTTCAAAACACAGAGAGCAGAAATCGCCTCTTAAATAAGCACAGAGGCTTAATATTTGTTAATGCCACAGAGGCTGATGCTGATGCTAGCTGTCTTCTACCTGTTTGGAGACTTCAGTGCTTCAGGTAGATAGATGCGTCCTATTCAAAATAAGTTGAATCAACCTATAAGGACAATAACAGAAGCCTATCCCAAAAAGCCCACAAGTGGAGGGCGGCCAGTATTCTCTCATGTCCCGACTGGTAGCAGGTGTCAGAGCAGCACCTCCCTCACTGATAATGTGACTGCCATGACTACATGAGCTGTCTATGCTGAAGGGTTTTTGACACTGGCCTTTCAGCAGAGAACAGATCTGCATTGTGTTATTGATTGCCCTCACGACAGACTGTCACACTGTGGTGGGAAGAATGAAAATAAATGGGCCATAGGACCAGGAGGTTCCTTCCATTAGACTGGACCATCTGTCTTATGAAGAAAGGCTGAGGGACTTGGGTCCTTTCAGTCTGGAAAAAAGATGACTGAGGGGGGATCTTATCAATGCTTATAAATACTTAAAGGGTGGGTGTCAGAAGGATGGGGCCAGGCTCTTTTCAGTGGTGCCCAGGGACAGGACAAGAGGTAACAGGCACAAACTTGAACATTGGAAGTTCCACCTAAACATGAGGAGGAACTTCTTTCCTTTGAGGGTGGCAGAGCACTAGCACAGACTGCCCAGAGAGGTGGTGGAGTCTCCAACTCTGGAGACATTCAAAACCCGCCTGGATGCGTTCCTGTGCAACCTGCTCTAGGTGACCCTGCTCTGGCAGGGGGGTTGGACTAGATGATCTCCAGAGGTCCCTTCCAACCCTTACCATTATGTGAGGCTCCTCTTCATCCTGCGCTCTTGGGTCAGCTGAGTTGTGAAATGACACTAGCTCCAGTGCAGGCTTAGTTATTTCACATGTAGAGTAGCTCTGACTTCGGCAGGGCAGAATAACCTTTCTGGCTAAGACTGCAGATGTGTGTGCTCTAGGCTGAGCTCATGGCTGCTCTGTGAGGTTGCATGAAACACCCGGACTCCCAATGAGAGAAAGTCCACGAGATTCCTGCTTAGTCACTTACCATCTTGGCAGACTTTTAAGTCTGGTTTTGTCTTTGCATTTCAAAGGTTTTACTTACATGCTGTTCCACTGCTCAGCTGTTAGAGAAGAAATATAAAGATACGTCCTCACTCCAGCTCTACTCCTCCTCCTCGGGGCCACTGCTGCCTCTGTTGATGTGCTGCTCTGGTCTCTGCCGCACTGCTGCAGCTCTCGGTGGTACTGTGGCACAACAAGCAACACTGGGTCTGCCATGACAGACCCTTCTTTCCTGCAGCCAGGCTTCAGGCTTCTCTTTCAGCCACACCTGCCTTCATCGAAGTTTTTAACTCCCGCGCCAGCACAGCAGCAGGGAGTGGGCACCAGTGTTTTGCCTTTTGCTTTTTTTTTTTTGTACCTTAAAAACGTTGTGGGGGAGCACTGGCTGTCCACCTGCAAGCCCTGGCCCTCCACAAGGCCCAGCCTCCTCTGTGCTGCCACAACAGGGCTGGCAGCCATGTTGGTCTCCAGGCCATGCTGTGAGGTTTGCAGCACCTATCCCACTAGAATATGAGATGGCAGGACATTTTATCAGAGGGGAAAGGTTTTGTTTCAGCTTGACAGGGCAGTTTGCTGGCAGCCTTAGTCCATGGTTTCTTTAGGCCGGCGCAGGGCCTGGAGGCCCTGCACTCACAGGTTGTCAAGGCCCCTTTGCTACCTATGTGAGGTTATGGCTCCGCTTTCCCCCAGGCATTCACATAGTGCCTCTCATGGCCCCCCAGAATCCCTCACAGGTGCCTGCTGTATTCCTGTGGGCTGGCTGAGGTGGGTCGGGGTAGTATGTAAGGCGGCAGCTGAGGAAGAGGCGGGGAATTCTTGGTGCTCCATTTGCTGCTTTGCTCATGGGCCCCAGCGCTGCTGCCCCCTGGGCTGGCATCCTCCTCTCTAGCCCTGGCTTCTCCTTCTCTACTATTTATTTTGATCCTGTGCTGTCCTCTCGCTTTTTTTCCGCCACCAGTTTATTTATTGTTTTATTTGATACCTTCGATAACTGCTTGGCCATCCCGCTTCTTTTGCAGCCCTTCCTTATAGTCTTGGTGAGCCGCGCTTATCTGGATGGACTTGCATACAGCAAAAGCAGCGCCACCTCTCGAAATGTCTCCATGATCTCTGTTTAAGGACTGGGATGTCTAGGATTGCCACGCTCCAGCCCATGCTATCCAGCTCAGCAAACATAAAGCACACACTTGGCTTTACACCCTCATGTAATTCCACAGAGGTCTTCATTTAGTCATCTTTAAAGTCACTTTCAGGGGTTTTCTTGACTCAGATTAGAGGGCTCAGGAGTTGAATCAAATCCTTTCAAGCCAGTCTGTCACAGCCACAACTGGAGAAGAATTTAAGCCTGCTCCGTAGCGTTTTTATCCGGTGCAGGGAGCAACCAAGAAGTTTCATGTGTTTGTTTTTACCTCAAGGGTTCATTTTCTGCTTGTACAAAACATGCTTGGGTTTTGATATAAATGTGAATATACAAGAAATGTATGTCCTTATATTGGACTCAACTCTGTTCTTGGCTTTGCATTCACATTTTGTCCCTTAATTTTACGTTATAGCAAAGCTGCTCTTGAACACACATTGTGCATTTAGCCAGAGGTTCAAGAACAAACACTCTCCTGTCTCATCTGAGCTTTTTTCTCCTGCTTTAATGTGTTTGTCTTTCTATTTCTTTGCTACTTGTGCTAAGAACACAATGCCCTTGGAAAAAAAATATCTTATTTCGCTGCATATACCACACCCTTTGTATCTGTGCTAACTCTAGAGACAGGCAAAGCCCAATGCAAAGGTGTTCAGACGGCTTTGGCCCTTACCAGCTGTTTGTCTTTGCGCATTTCATGCATTTTTAATTGTACACACTTCTGTTTGTTTGTCCCCAGCTTAATGCTTTCATGAAGAGAGCCTGGCATTCGCTTGATTTGCAGCCACCCGCTTCTTCGCAAGCAAAATCCTGTTTCGTAACAGCCTTTCTGTAACTTGGGTGCTGGCTATACCACAAAACAATGTTTTAATAAATGCTATTTACATTTTTCAGGGTAGCTAGAGGGGTTTTGGTTTTAATTAGCTGAGTAAGAGAGCCACGAGTGATTATACAGACACAAACAGAGCTGCTACCACCATCTCCCAGCTCCTTAGCCATGCCTCCTGTGCCAACATAGCTAAACCAAGGAAAAAATAGTACAGGCCCTTACAGGCAAATATTTTTTGAAAGAGGGGGAGAGGGAAATCAATGAAGATGTTACTGTGTGTATTGTGCCTGGAGCCCTTGATAGGTTTTCCTTACCTGATTAATTGCCTAAGCCAGAGGCAGAAAGTCTCTAAGATTTGGGAGAAGCGAAGGGAGCGTAAGCCCTCCTGCCATCCTCCCCCAAGCAATACTTTGGCGGGGGAGGGGGGGGGGAGTCAGGGAGGTTCTTCTATGGAAACGCTGCCTGCTGAGAACCATTTCAATGAACTATGGGCTCCTTTCTCCCCCATCTTGCTGCTGCGTCCTTCTCCTTCCCTTCCTAACCCTCATTCTCAGCACAAAAGTAACAGTCACTCAGAACATGAAAGGAGCAAGGTCCAAGGGACAGAGGGGCATCCCAGGAAGCTCTTTGAGGAGGGACCTCACTCAGTAGCTCAGCCTAGGACATCGCCAGGAACGTGGACAGCTTGGACGGCAATAGAACCAGACAAGGCATTGGGAAAATGGCAGTGCTTGGGAAAACTTGCTAGTAGTCCTGCATCATTTTTTTGGATGAAAACTTCCCAGCACTTTGGATGCTTGCGGGAGCCGATCCCATTGCAAACAGATTTAACTTCCATTGTCAAAGGAAAGCTTCATTCTGCTACAGGCCACGCGCGAGTGACAGGCTGATGCACGCAGGCTCTAGGTGGCAAAGTGCTTCTGGTAAGTATAGCCTGGAGTGGGCAGTGGAAGGGAGAAGAGGGGCATGCCTACACTGTTGCCTTGCACTGCTGGGTCCTGTTCTTAGGGTCTGGGTCTCAGATTTGTCCACGAACATCATCTGTGGTACTGAGCTGGGTGGGATCTATCCAAGACATCCTGCACTTAGTGATAAGACAAACCATGCTGTTCACAACTCTACCTAGAGTCAACACTCTGGCAGTCTTCACAGTCAATCTCCTGCTTGTCAGACACTGTGTGTTGCCACTACGCTCTACCAGGCTATCTTAACCAAAGAGATGAACACAAGGGTTTTGAATATCTTCATTGGCACAAGCCTGGCCCTTCACAGAGATAAGCATTTGTGTTTAAAACGCTGAGATCACCTAGAAGCAAACTCTTATGTGTAAGAGTGGGACTGGCTTAATAAACATCCTGTATTGAAAGCAGCAACAATAGTGACTTTATTATTTTCCCAAAAGAGAGTTGCTTCTGTTCTGTGCACAACCTAATAGGTTAGCAGACTACAGTGCTCATGGACGCCTGTCTAAACTCACTGGTTTTAGGAACTTCCACTGACTTCAGTAAGCCACGGTGGATCAACTTGTATTTGCACTTCCTAGGACACACATTTGAATTGAAGATCAGCTAGTTCATTCCTCACTTCTCAGCATTGTGCCAGTTAAACACAAATGACTAAGCCCAGAACAGCTATCCTATTTCTCACTGATCACAGCTACCCACACTACCCTTGTCTAGCACAAATTCCTGCTGACATCTGAAATTCTAACAAAGTCCATGCAGATGATGAATTAAATAGCTTCTCTTGTCTGCAAGTTTTTCCTAGTTCTCCTGTGTTCCTGTTACCATGAATGGAAACCTTTTCCACAGCTTTAAGAACATGGTAGAGCCATGGGGTAATGTTTCCACTTATGTTCCCCAAATGCAGTTTTTCTAAAAGTCTTTATATGTGTGTGTGTGTGTGTATAGAAATGTCCTGTGCACCACACCCACTTTCAGCCAGCTTCATACTATTTATACAGTCAGGAACCACAGACCATCTGCAAGAGGTTTAGATCTCAGGCAAGCCAATAGCCACACTAGTTCCAGGCTGGTGGGTTCATATTACACAGTCTGATTTAGAGCACATCCTGTTTCTCTCATTGGGTAACGACAGTCCAAAAGCTGCATGTGTGCAAGCAGGTAAACTTAATTCAGGTGAGAGCATTGAGCAGAAGAAGCAGGCAAAGGAGACTTAATACAAGAGCTCACAGCTATCTCAAGTACAGGAGCGCAGTCTTTGGGCTGACAGCCCAGTTAATTTGAAATTAATTCCACGCCTTTTCAAAAACAACAACAACAACAACAACAACAACAATGATGCTTCTCAATTGTACTGACCATTTCTGACTACTATTGGAAATCTTTTGCTAGCACTTCAGATGTCTTCCACCATGCACTTTCTCGTATTGGTGATGATCTCATTGGGCTTGCAATGAGCAGGGCCAGAGTGGAAAGAGGGGAGACGATTAACTTGATGTAGCTATACACAGCAAGGAGGTCTCCTCTATTCTCAGACACCCCTCGCCCCCTGCCATGAGCCAGACCAGGAGAAGCTAAGCTTGCAGGCATCTCCATCACCTCCACTCAACCACAACTACTGCGTTTTAGCCTTGACAGCTTGTCTTGTCCCAGCAGCCGCAGTTTCTGAGGCGGACTTATGGATGGCTGTACCTCCTGAAGAGGTTTGGCCCCAGGATGAAAAGCCAGGGAGACTTGCTCTTGCAAATCGTCTGTTTTCTCTTCCTCGCACAACAGCCAAGCAAATATTTATATGCATTTTTGTAGTGCTTAATCACATTGCAGATAGTAACCGTAATCACTGTACTGTAGTTAAGTATGAAGAAAGCCTGTTGCTCTGTCCTAACGATTACAAAACAGCTAGACAGACTTGCACATGCCCACCACGCCACAAATCAACAGGTTTTAGAAATGCCTTTAAACTGGAATTAACCACAGATGAGACCTCGGGGTACTTCTGTCACTGTAGCATTGAAAAGCTGCTCTCAGTCACACACCAATGGGCGCTGGATGAGCAGTCGCTAACCCAAGCCTGAGCAGCCCAGACGGACAAGGCAGAAACTGGCTGCAACAAAGTCCCACCGCTCTGTACCTCAGCTCCCCAGCTGCAAAACAGGATATGCCTTAAGCAAATTGCTTAAAGGTCTTGGTGGAAGTCAGAGACACCTAGAAATTAAAGCCCCGTTTTCTGGTCTCTATCTTGTGCCTCTGTAAGACACATAAAGAATTTGTCTTCATATCTAAATTATTAATATATTGTAAAAAATACAACTGCCTCAGTCCATTGCCCTTAGATTTCACTCTCATAAACTCTTATTTTTTGATGTGTAAAGAACATGCTAATGTATCACTTGGGTGCCTTTGAAGAAATGAACTCAGTATGGGATGACAACGCTGGGGGGGATATTCATAAAGATTAATGCTAGCTCAGCCTCTGCAAGCTGCCTCTGCTGGACTTCTCTAGGCATAATTAAAAGCAGCCAAGAGAGGTTCCTCCTCGCAAGGTCTACTGAAGGAGCCCATCTCTTCCCTCTGGCTCCAGAGGCAGGGTAAGGAAAATGGCATCCCTAGGCTAACACCAGCCTTTGTGAAAACCTCTTGTTGAAAGCAGGAGAATGCAAGGATTGCAGAGCACCAAACCCAACATCTGGCTGCTATTGAGGGAGGAGTTTAATTGTATTTTAGTTTAGGCTTGTATCAGCTGGCCATAGGAGTGGGAAAGAATCTGGCACCGAATGTGCTGTGTGAAGGTTGAGGTGTCTCTTGCGTGCTCCATGCCTGCCTTCCTGGGAGAATAGATGTCCTGTGATAAGATCCTCGGGAATTACATCTGCTGCACAGTCCTGCCAAATGCACTTTGCAAATAAACAGCAATTGTTCATTCACCATGTTCACTTGTTCAGCACTTCACCCTACAGCGTGTTGACCACCTGAGGCTGGGTGAACTGAGCGCTCCACCATTCACCCATTTTAACAAGTTGCTCTAAGAGTAAATGGATCGTTCAGGGAAAGGGTCACACAAAACCTCTCTGGACTGGGGAGAGGAGAGTTGTTTTCTACAAAGAGAAAGAATTACAAGTTTTGGCTGTCTTCTATGTTTACCGCTTGTGCAAGACAAGTAGACTTGCACAAGTCTTGGGTAACCACTACAAGCAGGAGGAACAATCTTTTACAGATTAGTTTATTACTCAGAGTAACTGGTGTGAATACTTGAGCCTCTCTGATATAAATCACAATCATTTTACATTTGTGGATCCCACAGAATTAATTATTGAATGATAGCAAGGTTGTCACTAGATCACACAGCAATGAGGTCATTTACAGCAATGTCCTTTGAAAAATATGCTGTGGGTAAGGATCGGGTGAGGGGGGGATGTTGTGCTTTTTAGTTTTGTTTTGTTTTGTTGTTTTTTTTTCCTCAAGACAAAGATTAAAGGAGAAAATAATTTGTCTGGTCACATCCTCTTGTGACAGAAGAAATTCTTTCAGAGGAGATGAGGTGCCCTGTGAGGTCTGCGGGGAATATAGATGGGCCCATTGAAGTGTCAAGCTTTCCTGCAGAACTACAGCTTTCTGCTGACAAATCAGCTTCACAGTGGCTTCAGCAGTTTACCTTAACCAGCCACCAGATAGCAGACCCGTACAGAAATTTTCCCATTCCCTTCAAAGCTCTAACCAGCTTATAATGACACGTGTGATAGAATAGCAGGAGAGAAAATAGGAAAGTCAGCAACAAATGCTCCCTGACAGCAATGACAGGAGCTTCAACCTCGGAGCTCGGTGACAGACGGGGATGCAGCTTCCCTCTTAACTTGAGCACAATTTATTCCAACAAGCTTACCTGAAATGCTGCAAAGGAACAAACCAGATGGGTGAGCTATTTCAACGCCTACCTGTGGCAAGTTTTCTCAGTTTTCTTCTACTTACCCTTTGCAGAAAACATCGTAGTGTTCTCAGACTGCATCAATGACAGCGCAGTGGAGAGGAAGTTATTCGCACTTCCTCATCCGGACAAGTTTAGTCCTGCTTTACTTCAAGTACTTACTGCCTTCAAGATGTCAGATCCCACTATCTCTAATTTACATACTTAAGCCTAACACATTTAGTAAGGAGGTGTATTAAGTATGGCCACTTCTCCTATTGAAATTTGACCACAAGCAGCTCTATGGATTTTATTCACATTTATGTGATCCTGTAATTTTAGGGCTACACTATTGATAAACATCACTATCATCAAACGATGTATTTGAGGATTTCCACATATATGGTCCAAGGCTCTGAGATTCGCTTTTCAAAACCAAGAGCTAAAATGAATGAACCAACAACTCCACCTCACATCCACCATGCACACAGACACATGCGGGGAACTGCATTTCAACTATGCGGTTTTCAAAAATTCTCCTCTATTTTTGCCAATTCCAGCAGAGCTAGAGTTGGGAGGGACAGGGTGGGGGGAATTTCTGAAAATCCACTCCAACTTAGAAAAGCCTTTAATTACTAAGCTGGGCATTTCACTTGCATTCTTCTGCACCTTTTTTCTTGCTAGCACCTGTCACTCTCTTCTCTATCAACCCTTCTTCTTATGGGACATGCTAACTGACGGACTGGAGAGCATGAGTTTCACTCCAGCTTTTTAACCCTGAGTTCAAATATTGGAGAAACCCATGCGAAGAGACGAAAAGACCCTTGGCTGCAGTTAATCCCATGCATCCCATATTTCTGCCATCAGGATCCCCATTCTCC